>NC_068315.1:31357076-32842000 GCF_025860055.1 Xyrauchen texanus
CTGCCAAATCAGTGCTTTCATAAAATTCAGATGTTACAATCTAATAACGAGCTCTACAAAGATGTGAATGTTTTTTACAAGTTGGAAACTCGTATTTAAGGTCATTTTGAAATGACGTGAATGCACCATATTTTAGACAAACCAGTCCTTAAATATTTGAAGAATAGAATTGACACAGGATCTATATCAGCCCCAGCACCCCTCAGGTGGACTGTAGTTAACCCCCTGACCATGTCTCCTTTCACCCCTTGTTCTGACAAATCAGGACCCATAAAGCTGAGTATGAAAGCCAATTTATGGAGGAGAGTGTCTTTGATTACAGCTCCTAAACAGTCCCTGAGGGCAGTGAAGATCTGAAGACGCTATCTCACACCATGTTCAAAACGTTATTACGACGTTGTTGTGTATCAGACTGCCTTAATACCAGCATAAAATGCAAATGCCCCCACCAATGGTGCAGGAGGAGGGCCTTCAGTTCAAAGAGACAGGCACCAGTCGTGATAATGTGTCTCCGCTTTTCAAGAGCAGGTGAGGTGTGACACAAAATAATACATCCCTAACTGAACGTGTGAAATGCGGCTTCACAGGTTGCTACTGTAGAACTAATGCCAGTCACAAGCAAGATAAGAGAGGGTCAGGGTGGGGGCAATACAGACTGGATGACTAGACTTGATAGCTTTTGACTTACAGTTCGTCACCTATTTGTCCTCTTGTCCTGCAACGGCCCCGGTCGCAGGTCAACATAAGGTGCCCCAGGACAATGCAAATCTCCGGGGCTAACAGGAAACAAGGGCCATGGTGCACAATGCAAGTCATGTAGACACTTTGACTCCAACTTAATGACAGCACTTAGCAAGTACCTCTTCAGACGGTCCTGTGCCATGTGCTTGTATACGACACTCTTTTCTTATGGAGGCACTCATGTCTCACTTTTCAACTCTAGCCATTGCTCTTCATTTATCTGAGGCAATAGCTGCAAGACTTAAGATACTCAAGATGCTTTCAACTTTATTGGAGTATATTTAATATGTATTTATATGGGTTCAGCAATCAATATGAACACTTTTAGAAATGTCTACATTCGTATTCAAGCCTAAATGTGCGCATCCCTTGCCACTTTAAAACAATTTCTACAGCCCTGCTCATTAGTGAAGATTTTTTGCTCATTCTTAGTAATTTTTCAAAACCCCAAACCCTAATTATTTAAGTATGGTGCATAATTTTTTCTATGGACATGAATGATACCTCAAACCATGCAGCTTGTTGAGGATTGGTAAGCTATTACTTTTCTAAGTGATCAAACTTTTGCCTGGCGGATGCTGAAATGGGAAAAAACCCTGAAGACTTACAGTACATTGAAGGACGGGCCCAAGCCATATAGAGACCAGAATATCAGAGAGATTGGGAGATGGGCTCTTTTCATATGGGCCAATAAGCATCTTCCTCACCATCCACAACACCTTAGCAATCACCCAGAATACCCTAACAACCTAGCAACACCCTATACAACTCAGAATACCCTAACAACCACCTAGAAAAAACAAACAAACACCAAGAACACCATAGAAACCACACAAAATAGCCCAACATCCACCTAGCAACCCCCTAAAACCACTAAGAAAACACTAGCAACCTCCTAGAAAAACACCCAGAATACCCCAGGGTTTTTCCTGGGTCAAAAATGGTCTTCGGTGATGGCTAATGTACACGTTCATTGCATATGTGATGCAGGTATTTTTACATTATTGCAATTAATGTTTAAGATAGAGTATGTTGTTGCATTTCATGTGTGTAATGAACATTATTTGTTTTGAAACTTCTGAAATCAAATTACATTTTTTTTGTACTTCAATGTGCTATGCTATCAAACTAACTTAACACCTTATTTCTACAGGGCTAATTACAATATTCATAAGTAAACCAATTTACAGATTTGAGACCCTTAATTATTTGGGAATCATTCTAGGAATAGCCTATCTGAGGCCAAACCAGACCAGTTTGTTTCCCAATCTCAAACAAGAAATATATTACAATATTACACATGACTTTATAATTTATAAAGGTCCAGACTTTTATTCTACACTGTACTTGCCCTTATGTTTTCCATTTTTCTTTCATTGTTTGTCAATTGCATTTGTAATGCCACAATCACAAGAAAGACCATGGCTGGCTCCTTAATACAGTGGTCAGACTTTCTTAAAAATAAAACTGTTTATCTATGCATTTGAAATGGTTGAATCGCTCTATAGCGCTTAAAAATAGTGAATTGTCATTTAAAATTCAAATGGGTTGCATAAGTTGTGCAACATCGAGGGAAGCCCAGTTTAATCGCATGTGTGATCTGCTCTCCGCTATTCTGTCACCGGAGCTCTCGTATCGAGGGAAACCTGGTTGACGCGTGTGCACCTGTGTGCTGCAGAAATACATGAAGATAGAGCAGAGTGCATCACTTGCATGAGTGATTCACGGTGGAAGCATATTTAGTGCTTATAAACCAGCAAAAGCAAGATGAATATCATAAAATTTCCTTTGGTGGAAAATGTTCTATGCAGGAAAAACCCTGCACCCAAGAAACCATTCAGAATACCACGACAACCACCTAGCAACACCCTAAAACCATCAAGAATACCCTAGCAACAGAACAGCAGGGCGATAAACCCGCTCAGAACAGCTTAGCAGCTGCATAGCCCTGGCAAGCACCCAAAACACCCTAGCATCAAAGTGGCAGAATCCCTACAAAAACACCTACAAACACCCTAAAACCCACACATAATACCCTAGCAACCACCTAGAATACCCTATCAAACACCCAGAATACTCTAACAACCTTCTAGCAACACATTAAAACCATCCAGAATGCCTTAGCAATAGCACTGCACTAAAACCCACTCAGAACAGCTTAGCAGCTATACCCCCTGGAAGCACCAACAACACACTACCACGGCGGCATATTCTCATAATCAGAACAGTGCTGAAATAGTACTCATATTTTCTTCAGAAAAAGTAAATATTTAATTAGCTATTTTTAGGTTTATTTTTAATACTATGATAATAATGTAGCACTTTACAATTATTCTTCACTTTTTAAAAGCCAAAATTTGTCAATTTTCCCCTGATTTGTTCCTTATTATCTTAGCATAAGAATGTAAGGATGAAACAGTACATGACGAAGCCCTAGACGTGTGTGGCAATGGACATGAGGAGTGCTCAAGTCCCCCCCACATAACTGTTTTTATAAAAATGACTATTCCTAAAAGTAGTTAGAGATTCTCAGGTCCAATTTGGCCCCTAGTCTTTCACCACTTTCACTATTTTATGCACCTTTAAAACATTTTTAGGGGACGCCAATTGGCCTCAAAAATGTTACATATATTTTCCAGCTCTTTACACATATTGTTCTCAAACTCTTCTCTGTTTCTCAGGACTATAGGTGGGGTTTTCCTGTATTCATGAACAACTATTTTGATGACCTCTTCTCGGATGAAAATTTAAATTCACTTGTCTATTACAAATAATCAGTAAGTTATTTTTTTTAAATCCTCAAAGTTCTTACCAGAACAAAATGAACAACAAGATTTACATTTCCAGTGCTTGTCAGTTGGCAAAATAATACTTTTAGGGATGCGTGAGGATGTGGCGTAAATAAAAATGCTGCATCAGAGCCACGTTGTCGTTGTCTTGACACTAAGTGTACGTGTTTTTGTTTGTTTGCTGTGCACAAGAATCAACTCATAACTTGGCTTCTGAGTTGCCTTTTGTAATGCAGCAAATTATTGTTTGATGCTTAAAGAAAAGACCAATTTTAATTCAGTACAATTATAATGACATCATAACCCTCAATTTTGTATAGCACTCATGTAAAACAATGGGACATTGTTCAAAAAAATTAAAAAATAAACAATCAGTCTTACATTTCAGAAGCATAAAAAAAGAAAGCACACATAGGAACAAAATAAAGTGTAAATGAAGTCTGTACATTTGATTAGTTTATTAGAGTTTGCCACAACTGACATAGGTGGGTAGAGAAGCCATAACTGTACTCAAGTAAAAGTACAATTACTTCAAAAACATAATTACTCAAGTAGAAGTAAAAGTACTAACATACATAATTACCTGAGTAAGAGTAAGAAAGTATACAATTAAAAAGTACTCAAGTAGTGAGTAACTCATTACTTTCACAAATTATATAATATACATTTACTGCCCTATATTCCATTACATAATACACATTGAACATGTATTATAAAATGATGATTATTATTAATGGAAATTCTGTCATCATTGACCATCATGTTGTTCCAAACCCGTATGACTTTCTTTCTTCCATGCAACACAATAAGGAGATATTAGACAGAATAACATATTTTGTGTTCCACATAATACAAAGCATCTCACTGGTTTGGAACAACATGAGGGTAGAGAAATGATGACATAATATTAAATTCTGGCTGAGCTATCACTTTAAAGAGATAGTTTACCCAAAAATTCTCTCATCATTTACTCAACCTCATGCCATCCCAGATGTGTATGACTTCCTTTCTTCTGCAGAACACAAATTCAGATTTGTAAAAGAATATTTTAGCTCTGTAGGCCAAAATTTTGATACTCCAAAAAGCACATAAAGGCAGTATAAAAGTAATCCATAAGACTCCAGTGGTTTAATCCATGTCTTCAGAATTGAAATGATAGGTGTGGGTGAGAAACAGATCAATATTTAATTCCTTTTTTGCTAGACAGCAGGGGGAGATACGCAGAGAAGAATGTGAATCACCAAGAAGAAAGTGAAAGTGATCTGTTTCTCATCCACACCTATCACATCTGAAGATACTGATTTAACAACTAGAGTCTTATGGATTACTTTTATGCTGACTTATGTTTGTTTGTTTAGCTTTAAAATGTTTCCACCCATTCACTTGCATTGTATGGACATACAGAGCTGAGCAATTCTTCTAAAATATCTTCATTTGAGTTCAGCAGATGAAAGAAAGTCATACACATCTGGGGTTACATAAGGGTGAGTAAATAATGTGAATTGTAATTTTTGGGTGAACTATCCCTTTAAGGGTTATTGTCAGATCTGGATGAATTTGTCAATAAGAAGAGAGATTTGGAAACATTTCTAGTAATTATTACAGTGAAAATGTGAAAATGTTCCAAAAGGACATTATATATAATGCTGAAATATAATGCATTCTTTTGCTGTATATTTTAGCTTTTAAAGTCCTGTGTGGATTTTTATTTCAGTGTAGTTACAGTTTTCAGTGTCGTTAGTATTTAGATCATTAGTTCTGTACAGCAGTAAATGCAGAGTACACAACCTACATAGGGCACAAACCCTGATCGTGGAACACTCGCTGTGTCTAAAACTGCCCCCTATCCACTATATAGTGCACTATTTCGAGTTTTCGCTATTTTGTAGGAATGTCTGAATTCTGAGTGAGCCACTCGTTCCCTAATTTTGTTCACTCATTCTTACCCACAATGCACTCTAATTTCACGTGTACATTTCAAGTGCACTCGATGATGGTTTATTTCCCACAATCCACCACGGGGAAGACATATGAGCTAGGAGTTTATTGCTTCCTTCACTCCTGCAATGTTTTATTTTATTCTGAATGTAGTAAATAACTTTTTGACAAATCATTACTTGATTAAAATAACATAACATATAGAGAGACAAAACATACAGATACATTTTGAAATGTACTCTTTATTTGATCAAATGTGTTTACTCTTAATATTAACACACAGTATATATTAAAAATGACAAACAGAATTAAGATTTATTGTATTAATATATTATTTAATAAGAATAACTAATAAGGCCCAAGTATTTTAAAATTTCATATGTGACGTTTCTGTACCAGCCCCAGAGCTCCGACAATCACGTCCGAATTCACTCATTTCGTTCACTTACTGCTGAGATATAGTGCACTAACTGCCATTTACTATATAGGAAATAGTGAATGAGTTAACGATAGTGGACACAGCCACTCTCGTCACCACGATCACCTCGTGCCCGCAAATCTCACACGCACGCCCCGCGGACCTCGCTGTGCATGCGCAGAAATGCTGTCTGTTCGCGCTCCAGTTGTCGATCACGCGAATGGCAGCGATTAACTTGGAAGTTTATATGGATTTATACAGTTAATCCGCCAGATGTAGCTGCGATAGTTTCCTGTACCCCCGCGAGGGCACGGAGTAAATGCATAAATATTGCGGGACAAATTTTTAAATGTACACTTAAAAACTGATGTCATAAGAGCCCAGTTACAGAATCGCCCTGAAAATGACCATCTCATTACACAGAAAAGCCTGCATTAGAATTAGAGCCAAAATTTACCTCCGCGTGCTGCCTGAAGTTGGAGCTGTGACATTAATCTTGAAATATCAGCTTGTCTTGGTGTTAAATGAAGGCATTGCATGACGAAACTATAATTTTTTTCACTGTGTCGAGCGAAGAAAGTATTTCACTTTGAAGAGTTTGATTTCGCTACACTGATGACTTGAGTGACAGTCTCATCACTCAAGTGAGCGTCTCATCGCACGCAGCTGTGAACTTCCGCTCTCGTAAAAGTCCCATTCAATAATCTCTCAATAAATTACACAGTCATTCAAATTATACCCAGTAATGTAACGACAGTAACGCCACACATTGTAAATGTGGGTGGTTTACGAGGACCTTTTTTGATATTACAAACTGGTAATTACAAGGATATTATGCTATAAATGTGGTTTATGAGGATATTTCTAGTGTCCCCATAATTCAAATCACTTAAAAAACATAATAAAAGATATTTTATTGAAAATGTAAAAATGCAGAAAGTTTTCTGTGAGTGTTAGGTTTAGGGGGTAGGGTTAGGAGACAGAATGTATAGTTTGTAAAGTATAAAAATCATTATGTCTATGGAGAGTTCTCGTAAGGATAGTCGCACCAACATGTGTGTGTGTGTGTGTGTGTGTCTATGTGTGTGTGTGTGTGTGTGTGGGTCTGCACAAATGTCACAGGCATACACTCTACATCGCCTCTGCCCTCCCAATGAACTGGGCCAGTCTTCCTCACTTGCTTTCAAAGTTCATAGCAGCTGTTTCAAGCACACTGTTCTTGTGATGGGAAAAACAAATTCATAATTTTGCTACAAGCTTTTTTGGGGAAGCTCCACCGCTGTCGGTTTTCACATACCAAAACAACTTACAATACTTCTCTAACTGTGATATTGGGCTCCTTAAAGGATTAACAAACACATTACGTGACAGACCCATCAATGAATCACAGATTTTGAGCAATACCCCTGTAATGTGACCTCAGAAAACAATTTGTTCATGAAGAAACATGACCCTGTGTATCTAATGGTACTCAATAGTCAGAAAAGAACATTTCTTTATAATGGAATCAGTTTAATCAAAGATAGATTATATGTGACCCGTTCCACCATTTTGAGTCACTTTGACCCAGAAACAAATTTTGAGAGTGCTAAAGTTAAAAAGAAAGCCTCAGCATTTAAATGTTTAGATCACAATGATTTACAGTTTTTTCCAGTTGCTAACACACAATTTTGCAAACTAGGCTTGTTTTATCAAAATACTTAACACAATTCACAAAACCACACACCCAAACTGCACAATACCTCATATATCCTGCAAAATGAAGCACTGCAACCAAAACTACATATAACATTATCAAAATCAAACATTTGCACGAAATGGCACACACTTCATTCATATTACCAGATTTTTGTCTAACCAACTACACACATAAGGGCATAATGAAAAGCACTCTCATCTTTAGTATACTTAGCCATAATACTAAAATAGTTCAAATTGTAGAAAATTCTTCAGATTGTTCACATGCACAGAAATATTTGCAGATACACACACATGCTGTTGACACATTAATTTTTTTATTTTTCACCAAACAAGTCAGTGCAACATATGCACAGCTGATATATTACGTAACATTTGACTGAACAAAAATATGCTCACAAAAAACAGTAAACTGAAAAAGTAAATTGCAGAAAAAATGTGCTGAAAAAATATATAGAAAAAAAAAAAGAGGCAAGAAAAATAATTAGGCAGCATCTTGCCGCACAGCTGGGTCTGGCCACAACGTAAAACAAAAGGTGCTCACCTGTGGTCTTTTCATAGTGCTTTCTTCCTGATTGGAGTGCTAACAATTAATCATTGAGGTGTTTGGCCAGGTGGCACATGTATTGGCCAATTAGCTCATGTAGTGTCATTTTGAATGGCAGTGTTTTGAAATGGCAAACATGTGACTTTTTGTCAGATGAGATGTCTTATGTAGATAACCGTGTGCAGTGCATGTAAAAAGTGCCATTTTGAATTGCAAAATGTGTGTAAAGCAGAAAATGTGTTTAGACTTTTGGAGACTTGAGAAGAGGTTTTGCTCTCTGTGTGTCAGTTTAAATAATTGTGCTGTGTGTTAGCAATTGGAAAAAACTGGTAAACTGATTGGAGTTGTTCAAATAATTGACTTTTACTATTGTTAGGTGTACAGAATCCTCCCTTGTTCAAGTTATTCTAAAAAATACATGTAACCAAGTGAATTTAATTAAACTGAGTTGTTTCAATGAAAAGTTTACTAGGACAGCATATATATATATATATATATATATATATATATATATATACTGAACATTGTATATATATATATACACTCACCTAAAGGATTATTAGGAACACCTGTTCAATTTCTCATTTATGCAATTATCTAATCAACCAATCACATGGCAGTTGCATTTAGGGGTGTGGTCCTGGTCAAGACAATCTCCTGAACTCCAAACTGAATGTCAGAATGGGGAAGAAAGGTGATTTAAGCAATTTTGAGCGTGGCATGGTTGTTGGCGCCAGACGGGCCGGTCTGAGTATTTCACAATCTGCTCAGTTACTGGGATTTTCACGCACAACCATTTCTAGGGTTTACAAAGAGTGGTGTGAAAAGGGAAAAACATCCAGTATGTGGCAGTCCTGTGGGCGAAAATGCCTTGTTGATGCTAGAGGTCAGAGGAGAATGGGCCGACTGATTCAAGCTGATAGAAGAGCAACTTTGCCTGAAATAACCACTCGTTACAACCGAGGTATGCAGCAAAGCATTTGTGAAGCCACTACACGCACAACCTTGAGGCGGATGGGCTACAACAGCAGAAGACCCCACCGGGTACCACTCATCTCCACTACAAATAGGAAAAAGAGGCTACAATTTGCAAGAGCTCACCAAAATTGGACAGTTGAAGACTGGAAAAGTGTTGCCTGGTCTGATGAGTCTCGATTTCTGTTGAGACATTCAGATGGTAGAGTCAGAATTTGTTCGCTGTTCTTTTCTGCATATCGCTGTGCCGTTTTGTGGCTTGTTCTACATAATGCGGCGGCTCATTTCAGCTTATCGCGGCCCATTTGGCCCATTTTGCGGCTGGCCCGGTTCTCCCTATGGCCAATCCACCCCTGATCGGCCCCAAAGCGCGTCGGCCCTCGGGATAATGCCCAGTATGCAAGATTAACAATCCAGCCCTGGTCATAAGCTAGTGATTTCGCGGCAAACCGGACTGACGGCTAAAAATTAAAATACGTTTTATAGGCTTAGTGAGGTTAGAACATTGTTTTGAACACTGGTTTTCTATGTATTCAATCAAATTTGTTAACAAAAACTTACTTTAACTTGAGGACATGTACATGTTGCACATACATTCATTTTAGAGCAATAGCTGTGCTAAATATAGCTTAGTTACCAAGCTGCACTTTGTAGAGCTTCACAACAGCATGTATATAGCATGCTAATATGTATTATCACTAGCCAGTATTTAAAGAAATAAAATAATTTTTATTTGAAATGTCTCATTTTGTTGTGTTTAGTCAATTCAATTAGGTTCCCTTTACAGGATATGTTTGAGTTGAGACTACATAGTCATTTTAATTTTAGAAATCTAATTTCAAACATGTGGAACCACTGTCTGCGACTGAATCAAGTTAAGCCAAAGAGTTCTTTTTTGGGAGTTGAAACATAATAATTATATAAATAGAAAGCTAAGACTTTATATATATATATATATATATTTGTATGTATTATATCATGTCTATATCAAGCATAACATTTTGGCATAATGACAACTAAATGATAATTTACAGTTGACCAATTTTAAATGGTTGATCACACTGAATATCATATCAGTGTGTCTTGAACTGCTTTGTTTGTTCTTTGGTTCATTTCAGTCACATTTCAGTGCATCCCTATGAGGTCAGAGAGAAACAGCTGCTTGTGCTGTTACCAGGTAGGGAGTGAAGGGTAAAAGTCACTCGAATTAATGAGAACGAGGGAGGGGAGGACGTGAAAAAATAAAAAAGAGGTACAAACCACAAGAGTCGGGGTGTTTTATCAATGAAAAGGAGTTTCAAGTTAGAGACATGGGTAAGAATGGTTTGTCTAAAAGGAAACAAAAAAACTCTTTACTGTCACAGTTATTTCTCCTAGACATAAATGAGGATGAAACAGAGTCTCCTGCTTCTCACCATGCTCTCACATGTCTCCTCCAGTGTTTAAGACGGTCTTACCAACGTCTCAATCAAATGTCTGGTGCCATCAAAAAGTCTCCAGTCAAAGTCAGTGATTTTAATATGAACTCATTTCTCATCAAATTCTTGCAAGACTAATCTGAACTATGCTATTCACTCTAATTTTACAGCTCTATTCTGTATAACAACCATTGTCTCATGTGTGTCTAATTTTATCTTTCCACTGTAAAACCTAATGATGTCATTACTGAAAAAATCAAGTTGCCTTAATTAAACATTACATGAAATTTCAAGTTTTGGGCTCATAACTCAAATATCTTGATTTCAAGTGTTAATAACTCAAACTGGTACTAAATTAAGGCTATGGGGAATACCCACAATGCCATGAGCTTGAATTATTCCTTGGGAACACATGGGGGCATTTAAATAGTTGTTACTACAAATTCATAGAGGCTTTAACTCTTTTTTTAGGATTATTTATGTTGTTTTATTGCAAATCGGCATTTTGTGTGATGACGCGATTAGGGCGATCTGTGTCCCTTTTGGGCAAGATGGATCCAGTTAACTCTATCCCAATTTGTCTTGTTCATGTGCAACTGAAGTGCAGGTATAAACGTATATGCATTTCAGTGGAAAATTACATTTATTTATTGGTTGACAAAGAATTAATTATAATCTTTATTATTTAAGATGTGTTATAGTACGAAACGAAACTAACTTTTCTGGTCCTTTCTCAATAGCAGTTCAAGAACTGAACTGAAATTATTTATATACTTGAAATTAAACATTGAAACACTGAAGTCAAGTCAAGTCAAGTCAAGTGGTTTTTATTGTCGTTTCAACCATATACAGTTAGTACAGTACACAGCAAAACGAGACAACGTTCCTCCAGGACCATGGTGCTACATAAAAACAACAAAGGACCAACATAGGATCACATGAGACTACACAACGAAATAAAATACCTTTATAAACTACCTATATATACCTATATAAAGTGCACGTGCAAACATGTGCAAAAAGTACAGGACAGTACAACAAATTACTGACAATGAACAGGACAATAGACAGTGCAGCGCCGACCAGTAGTAGTGCAAAAAGATGACAGTTTCTAAAAATGTAAACATAACATACTATGAGATAGTGTTCTATGCACATAGCAGTTATTGAGGTAGCAGACAGTTATAAAGTGACAGTAATTAAAGTGCAACTCAGGACACGTGTGTGTCAAAAAAGTCTCTGAGTATTGAGGAGTCTGATGACTTGGGGGAAGAAGCTGTTACACAGTCTGGCCGTGAGGGCCCGAATGCTTCGGTACCTCTTGCCAGATGGGAGGAGGGTAAAGAGTTTGTGTGAGGGGTGTGTGGGGTCGTCCACAATGCTGGTTGCTTTGCGGATACAGTGTTTTTTGTAAATGTCTTTGATGGAGGGAAGAGAGACCCCAATGATCTTCTCAGCTGTCCTCACTATCCTCTGCAGGGCTTTGCGGTCCGAAACGGTGCAAGTCCCAAACCAGGCAGTGTTGCAGCTGCTCATCGATCCACCTCTTATCTCCACCACATCAGGTTTCTTTCAGACATCAACAGATGTGGTTGTTTAGAGCAGCGGTTACATATATGGGGATAAATAAATATCTAACAGGTGCAGCTACTGTCCTTTGGCTGAGATAGCAATGAAACTTTTCTGACATCAGTCAGGATGAACACAATGAGACACTTCCCCCTCATCACAGGCCCTCTGGCCCAGGTAAGGTAGGCCTCGTCTTTCTATGACTAATAAGACACTTTCACATATTCCTTCACACTCATATGGCACAGGAGTGGTTTCCACATCATATCTGTATGATGTTTGGCCTTGTTTAAGGGTGTTTACGACTTCATGGGATTTTCATGTTACCTGTTCCACTTTTGAAGTGTGCAGGTGATAGAACAGTGTTGAAATGCAATGCTCAGTTCTTCATCATTTTAAACAGCTTTTCAAAGAAATGAGCAATGTAATAGGCATTTGTGTAAAATGGCAATGCAACCTTTATGCAACCGATTGTATCACTGTTGTGCACATAAATCTGTGTTAATCTAGGCAATGCATGGGTGACTAACCACAACAACTAGAGTCCTGACAGAGTTCATGGTTTTTTCATGTAACTTTATGCTGGAGTCCAAATCAAACATTAAACCATTTTTTGCTCAGGTCACGTGCTGGTCTTGCAAGTTATCTCCTTTTGATTTTCCACTGAATGCCAAGTACACTGTGCTGTATTGAACTAAACATCAACAAAAATCAAACAGCTTTAAAGATTTATTAGTGTTAGGAATCAGCGCTGAACAGATCAAGAATCTTTTTAACTTAGAACCCCAAAACACAAATGATTGAATTGGATGCACCTTAATTAAATTATTATAGTACTTTACACCACTCAGAATATAAATAATGGGGGGATGAAGCCTATTTTTTCAGACCATTAAGATATTGTGTGATATTATTTTCATGACATGAAAAATCTTATTTTGGCTAATATTTATGCACCTAACGTTGATGATCAGGGGTTTTTTATAGATCTAGGGATGTTGCAAGCTGTTGGTACCCCTCATGATATAATATTGGGAGGAGACATTAATCGTTTGATGGACTCAGTCCTTGATCATAGTGAAGCAAAAGTGTGTAAGCCCCCTAGAGCAACATTGACTCTTTACAGGATGTGTAAAAATCTTGGTCTTACAGATATTTATACTATAATTGTTTTTAATCAGTCCATCTGATTTACTCTAGAACAGATTTTTTTATATATCTAAGTCCCTCATTTCATCTCTTGTTGATTGCTCAATTGGAAACATTTTAGTCTTAGATCACGCCCTGGTATCTTTAGAGGTGTTGCCACATACAGAGAAAAATAAATCATATAGTTGGCACTTTAATGTATCCCTTTTGCAAAATCCTGAATTCCAACAAATGTTAAAGGCTGAAATCAACATTTATATGGAGACCAACTGGTACTCAGTATCCTCTGTGGGTGTGGCTTGGGAGGCACTTAAGGCGGTTCTTAGGGACCAGATTGTTCAGTATGCTGCATTCACCAAAAAATCCAAAGCACAAGAACTTGTGGAATTGGAAGGGAATATTAAAAGTGCCAGGGCAGAGCTGACACACCGAATGTTGTCTAATGCCTCAGAGAATTCACCCGATTGAAATACTGATATTAATACTATTTTGTTGTGGAAGGTGGATTTTTGGTTATTCAGAGCAAGACAGTCATACTTTAAGTCGGGGGACAAATCAGGAAAACCTCTGGCTAGATATATAAAACAGAGAGATTCTATTTCTACCATTCCCTCAGTGAAATCTGCAGGGTGGAAATGTTTACCTCGGCCATTAAGCATGCTTTTAAAGAATTCAATCTTGATCTCTATAGTTCCATGTCTTCGTCTACTGATGAGGATATTAGAAACCTTGTGGAACCATTAGAACTTCCAAATCTGACGGCTAAGCAAAAAAAATTATCTTGATTCTGAAATAACATTGAAGGAGCTTGGCGAGTTAATTAAGGCCTTGCCTACAGGCAAGACTCCGGGGCCAAGACGGCTTTGCCGCTGAGTTTTTTAGATCTTATGCTACAGAATTGGCTCTACTTTTGCTAGAAGTTTCTACTTCCACCAACCATGACGCAAGCCCGGATCAGTCTGATTCTTAAAAAGGGTTTGGGAATACTTTTATTGGATGGATTAAGTTACTTACAGGCATCTGGTAGTGGTGGTACACACAAATTGATTAATTTCAGATTATTTTACTTTGAATAGGGGCACCTGCAGGGTTGCCCTCTTTCCCCCTTATTGTTCTGTCTTGCCCTGGAACCATTAGCAGCCACGATAAGAAAGGAGGATGATTTACCAGGGGTGGTGGTGGGAGGTCTGGTGCATAAGCTTTTGCTTTACACAGATGATATTTTATTATTTGTCTCTGACCCAAATAGATCTATGCCTTGCCTCCACAGAATTATTAATTCCTTTTCTAAAGTCCCAAGAGTTAATTGGTTTAAATCCGATGCTTTGTCTCTGACAGCATATTGCCCAGTAATGGCTTTTCAGCCAGGCACCTTCCAGTGGCTCAAACAGGGCATTAAGTATTTGGGTATTTTATTCCCAGCAAATTTGAGTGATTTAATTAGAGTTAATTTTGACCCTTTAATTAAAAAATGCAACTACCTGCGACAATCTTTCCCTATAGATGTCCCCTCTCTTATTTTAAGCAATTTGAAAGCATAGCAAAGTCCTTCATTTGGAATGGTAAACATCCCAGATTACATTTCAGTAAGTTATATAGGCTGATGGACAATGTTGGGCTAGGCCTACCCAAGATATGTTTTATTATTATGCATTTGGTCTCATACATTTGGCTCATTGCAGCAATGTTTTAGTTGTAAAGCAGCGGCTTCCATTGTGGTGTCCTGCCCACCACCACACCTGTTTAATGTTTTACATAGAGTAAACTCACGAACCGAGATGTTAACCAGTTCACTCTTCTTTTTTTACCTTATTGAGCATTCTGCGGTGTGCCCTTTGAGTCATCTTGGCTGGATGGCCACTTCTAGGGAGAGTAACCACAGTACTAAATCATCTCCATTTATAGACAGTTTGTCTAACTGTGGACAGATGAATATCTAAGCTCTCTGAGATAACATTGTAACCCATTCCAACTTTATGCAAAGCAACAATTCTTGATCGTAGGTCTTCTGAGATCTCTTTTTTGTGAGGCATAGTCCACATCAGCAGATCCTTCTTATGAATACCAAACTCAAAATCTTTGAGTGCTTGTTATCATTCAAAGTAGCGCTGAGCCACACCTCCTATCTCGTTTCATTAACTGAATGCCAGGAATGCGAACTCCTGACTCTAATTAGCTTTTTTTGACGTCATTGACCATGGGATTCACCTTATATTAAGGTACATATCCATAGGTTATTAATGTTGATTAAGAGTTACAGTGAGGGAAAAAAGTATTTGATCCCCTGCTGATTTTGTAAGTTTTCCTACTGACAAGAAATGACCAGTCTATAATTTTAATGGTAGGTTAATTTGAACAGTAAGAGACAGAATAACAACAAAAAAGATCCAGAAAAACGCATGTCAAAAATTTTATAAATTGAATTGCATTTTAATGAATTCTGGCTCCCAAGTGTCTTTTATACAGGTAACGACCTGAGATTAGGAGCACACTCTTAAAGGGAGTACCTGTATCACAGAAGCAATCAATCAGATTCCAAACTCTCCACCATGGCCAAGAACAAAGAGCTGTCCAAGGATGTCAGGGACAAGATTGTAGATCTACACAAGGCTGGAATGGGCTACAAGACCATCGGCAAGCAGCTTGGTGAGAAGGTGACAACAGTTGGTGCGATTATTCGCAAATGGAAGAAACACAAAAGAACTGTCAGTCTCACTCAGTCTGGGGCTCCATACAAGATCTCACCACGTGGAGTTGAAATGATCATGAGAACGGTGAGGAATCAGCCCAGAACTACACAGGATCTTGTCAGTGATCTGAAGGTCAGCTGTGACCATAATCACCAAGAAAACAATTGGTAACACACTATGCCGTGAAGGACTGAAATCCTGCAGCGCACGCAAGGTCCCCCTGCTCAAGAAAGCACATGTACAGGCCCATCTGAAGTTTACCAATGAACATCTGAATGATTCAGAGGAGAACTGGGTGAAAGTGTTGTGGTCAGATGAGACCAAAATCGAGCTTTTTGGCATCAACTCAACTCGCCGTGTTTGAAGGAGGAGGAATGCTGCCTATGACACCAAGAACACCATACCCACCATCAAACATGGAGGGGGAAACATTATGCTTTGGTGGTGTTTTTCTGCTATGGGGACAGGACAACTTCACCGCATCAAAGAGACGATGGACGGGGCCATGTACCGTCAAATCTTGGGTGAGAACCTCTTTCCCTCAGCCAGGGCATTGAAAATGGGTGGTGGATGGGTATTCCAGCATGACAATGACCCAAAACACAGCCAAGGCAACAAAGGAGTGGCTCAAGAAGAAGCACATTAAGGTCCTGGAGTGGCCTAGCCAGTCTCCAGACCTAAATCCCATAGAAAATCTGTGAAGGGAGCTGAAGGTTCAAGTTGCCAAACGTCAGCCTCGAAACCTTATTGACTTGGAGAAGATCTGCAAGGAGGAGTGGGACAAAATCCCTCCTGAGATGTGTGCAAACCTGGCAGCCAACTACAAGAATGTCTGATGTCTGTGATTGCCAACAAGGGTTTTGCCACCAAGTACTAAATCATGTTTTGCAGAGGGGTCGAATACTTATTTCCCTCATTAAAATGCAATTAAATTTATAACATTTTTTTTCTGGATGTGTTTTTCTGGATTTTTTTGTTGTTATTCTGTCTCTCACTGTTCAAATTACCCTACCATTAATGTTATAGACTGATCATTTGTTTGTCAGTGTGCAAACGTACAATATCAGCAGGGGATCAAATAATTTTTCCATCAATGTATTAAGCATTTATAATATGTAAGAAAAAATGGCTCACTCTTTGACAAGTATTGCTGTCACGATCCCTTGTTGTCTGTCCCATGTTTTCTGTTTCACTCAGCACTTCATGTTCCATGTCACGTTTTCCTTGTTGTCCGCCCCGTGTTTCATTGTCTGTGTAAACAAACTACATCTCCCATGGTTCCCGGCCCTCATCACCTCTGCCACAGCGTTATTGTCTGCACCTGAATATCGTTTGTTATCCTCCTGTGTCGCTGTATTTAACCCTGTTTGTTTCTCCAGTCCCCTGTCGGTCTTTGATGTATGTGGACGCCTGTTATTCGTGCTCTGTCCTTATTTACTTCCCGTTAAACCCTTTGTATGCCTTCCGTGTTCTGTTAACCCTTTGTATGCCCTCCGTGTTTTGTTTTACCTTTTCCCATCGTGGATGTTTTCTTTGTTCGTGTTTTTGTTATTCAATAAAGCTTCCGCTGCGAGTAGATCCTTGTCCCGTGTCTGCCTTCACCTGCAATCGTGACAGAAAGACCGACCAAATAATGGATCTATCAGCGGTTTTCATCGAACTGGCCCGGGCAAATTTTACCGTCCGCGAGTACTCACGACTCTTCTCCACGGTCACCATCCACACCGGGTTCGACGACGACGCCCTGAAGACCATCTATCGGGTCAGGTTACCATCATCCCGGTGGAGAGGGGCGCCGGAACCCGGAGAGCACCGTGGAGGGAGTACGTGAGTCTCGTTCTGAGGAAACTCGCGGCCGACGAACCACCCCTCGAGATTGTGGCTTTCGAGCCTAAGCCCATGCCTACCCACATCGACGAGCCAGTGCTGCCAACTTCGTCTGCCCGGAGGTCTTCGAGCCAGAGCCCACGCCTGCCCCGGTCTGCGAGCCTGCGCCCGCACCTGTCACTGAGAGTGAGCCTGCGCCCGCGCCCGCGCCCGCGCCCGCGCCTGTCACTGTGAGTGAGCCTGCACCCACGTCAGCCACGGTGAGCGGGCCTGTGCCCACGTCAGCCACGGTGAGCGAGCCTGAGCCCTCGGCAGCCACGGTCAACGAGCCCGAGCCCTCGTCAGTCCCGGTCAACCAGCCAGAGCCATTAGCCCCCGATGTCAGTGAGCCAGCACCTGTAGCCTCGACCGTCCCTGAGCCAGCGCCTGTAGCCTCGACCGTCCCTGAGCTAGCGCCTGTAGCCTCGGACGTCCCTGAGCCAGTGCCTGTAGCCTCGGCCGTCCCTGAGCCAGTGCCTGTAGCCTCGACTGTTCCTGAGCCAGCGCCAGTAGCCTCGACCGTCCAAGAGCCAGCGCCAGCAGCCATGACCATCCAAGAGCCAGCGCCAGCAGCCATGACCGTCCAAGAGCCAGCGCCAGTGGCCATGACCGTCCAAGAGCCAGCGCCCCTCGAGCCTTCTAGGGCTCCGCCTCCCGAGCCTCCCAGGGCTCCGCCTCCCATGTCTCTCGAGTCTTCCAGGGCTCCTCCTCCTGAGCCTCCCAGGGCTCCGCCCCTCAAGCCTCTCGAGCCTCCCAGGGCTCCGCCCCTCAAGCCTCTCGAGCCTTCCAGGGCTCCGCCTCTCAAGCCTCTCGAGCCTTCCAGGGCTCCGCCTCTCGAGCCTTCCAGGGCTCCGCCTCTCGAGCCTCCCAGGGCTCCACCTCTGGAGCCTCCCAGGGCTCCACCTCTCGAGCCTCCTAGGGCTCCACTCCTCAAATCACTCGAGCCTTCCAGGGCTCCGCCTCTCAAGCCTCTCGAGCCTTCCAGGGCTCCGCCTCTCAAGCTTCCCGAGCCTCCCAGGGCTCTGCCTCTCAAGCTTCTCGAGCCTTTCAGAACTCCGCCTCTCAAGCCTCTCGAGCCTTCCAGGGCTCCGCCTCTCGAGCCTTCCAGGGCTCCGCCTCTCGAGCCTTCCAGGGCTCCGCCCCTCAAGCCTCTCGAGCCTTCCAGGGCTCCGCCCCTCAAGCCTCTCGAGCCTTCCAGGGCTCCAACTCCAGAGCCTCTCGAGTCTTCCACGCCCCTTCTCCCCGAGCCTCCTACGGCTCTACTCCCAGAGACTCCAGAGCTTTCTAGGGCTCTGCCTCTCGAGCCTCCTACGGCTCCACCTCTCAAGCCTCCTACGGCTCCGCCTCCCGAGCCTCCTACGGTTCCGCCTCCCGAGCCTCCTACGGCTCCGCCTCCTGAGCGTCCTACGGCTCTGCTCCCAGAGACTGTTTCGGCTCCGCCCCCAGAGACTTCTGAGCCTCCCTCGGCTCCGCTTCCTGAGCCCCCAGAGCTCTCCGTGGTTCCGCCTCCCTTGGCTCCACCTCCTGGGTCTCTCTCGGCTCCGCCTCCTGGGCCTCCCGAGCTATCCTCGACTCCGCCTTCCTCAGTTCCGCCGCCTGAGCCCCAGAGCCCCCCTCAGCTCCGCCTCCTGAGCCTCCAGAGCCTCCCTCAGCTTCGTCTCCAGAGCCCCTCGCAGCTCCGCCTCCGGGACCTTTTCCCTGTCCTGAGGCCGCCTCCCAGGCCTCCTGGACCTGTCCCTGTCCGATGGCCGCCTCCCAGGCTTCCTAGACCTGTCCCTGTCTTGTGGCCGTCTCCCAGGCCTCCTCGACCTGTCCCTGTCTTGTGGCCGCCTCCCAGGCCTCCTAGACCTGTCCCTGTCTTGTGGCTGCCTCCCAGGACTCCTGAACCTGTCCCTGTCCTGTGGCCACCTCCCAGGCCTCCTGGACCTGTCCCTGCCCCTTGGACTGCCCTCTTGCCCTCATGCCCCCCGGACTTCCTGTCTGCCCCGTGTGCTCCCTTGGACTGCCTCCTTGCCCTTGTGCCGCCTTAGTCTGTCTTTGTGTCCCTTTTGGTCTGTCTGTTTGCCCCTTATGTACCTTCTTTGTCTGCTAGGACCCCCCTCACTTCTTGGATTATTTTGTTTGTTTTCTTTTGGATCATCTAGAATACGATCCTTTTAAGAGGAGGTTATGTCACGATCCCTTGTTGTCTGTCCCGTGTTTTCTGTTTCACTCAGCACTTCATGTTCCATGTCACGTTTTCCTTGTTGTCCGCCCCGTGTTTCATTGTTTGTGTAAACAAACTACATCTCCCATGGTTCCCGGCCCTCATCACCTCTGCCACAGCGTTATTGTCTGCACCTGAATATCCTTTGTTATCCTCCTGTGTTGCTGTATTTAACCCTGTTTGTTTCTCCAGTCCCCTGTTGGTCTTTTATGTATGTGGATGCCTGTTATTCGTGCTCTCTGTCCTTATTTACTTCCCGTTGAACCATTTGTATGCCTTCCGTGTTCTGTTAACCCTTTGTATGCCCTCCGTGTTTTGTTTTACCTTTTCCCATCGTGGATGTTTTCTTTGTTCATGTTTTTGTTATTCAATAAAGCTTTCGCTGCGAGTAGATCCTTGTCCCGTGTCTGCCTTCACCTGCAATCGTGACAATTGCATGAAAAATTATGTTTTATTCACGCTGTTATAACTATTATCTACAATATATTTCTAATTGACATATTAGTCAATTATGAACCCCTTTATAAACCTTTAACAAAGCAAAAAATTACTTAAAGAGCAACATGCAGGTTGAATTTATAACTGAATTAATACTTTATATTGTCTGCAGAGGTCTTTTAAAAACACATATGTAGAAATTACTAATGAAATCTCATTTGATGTAGAGATTTTGATGAAAATGTGCTAGTCTCTGGAATACGCCTTTCCCGCTATCAACGCGTCATATGACGTAGGGCGAGGCAAACAAAAGAGCTCGCGGTCAGCTGTTCTCATTGTGGGTGTTGATGTAGTTAGAGCAGTAGTGAGAGACAGAAAGTTTTAGAGAAGCCATAATGGTAAATTATTGTGTTTGTGCTGGTTGCAGCATCGTGTCCATCATTTTCCTTCTAGAAAAAACAAGACTTTTCGGTCTTGAGTGCGTTTTGTGCAGGTGAAGAGAGCAGACTTCACTGCCGCGTCTGTTACCACACACTCGGTCGTTTGTGGCGCACATTTCACTCCGGAGAATTATCGACCTGGAGATTTGTTGGAGTCTCGGATGGGATTTCGGAGTAAGGACCACGTGAGGCTGATTACTGATGCTGTTCCCTCGGTTGCACTCGATGGAATCAAGTCCACCGTCAAAGTGTACACCGGATTTTGGCGCGGGCTGGACTGGAGGACAAAGTGCTAACGTTAGCAGACATTCTGTGCAACAAAAATGAGTACTTAGCAGAGTAAGTCTTACTTTTAATTATTTTAACTTTTAATTTGCTCATAATTATAGGCCTGTGGGCCATCATAGGCATGTTCGGTCCACACCGGAGAACTCTGTTTCTTCATTCGCATCCATTGTAACCTGAGCTTGAACTTGACCAGACTCCTCAGCCCATCGTCACTTCCGGTTAGTGCTTTATAGACGCGGAAGTTATTTTATCACAATTTATCTCAAAATATCGTTAATGGCTAAATATATATTACTCCAGTTCAGAAAATCTAGTTGTTTTATCATCAACATACACTATGCTATATAGGGGTGTCCAACCTGCATGTTGCTCTTTAAAGTGTTACCCAAAGTTTTGTTACCAAGCTTAATTTAGGGTTCACAATTTCAAACTGTCCTCTTTTTCATATGTAGCATTGGGAATCCAATTCATTTTTGTGAATCAGTTTGATTGTACGATTCGTTTGAATGAACTAGAAGAATCAATTGGTGCGAAAAAATATCAATATGTAAGTACCTTTTAACTACAATCAAACGCTTCCGGTAAGCTTCACGAGTCCATGCGGTCTCGCGTGTGATGTATTCGCATTGCCATGATACAGACGCAATCTCACATTCTGAACTAGAAGAATCAAGTCTCAGTATATTTTACATATCTTAGTGAAATTTTTTGTACTGAACAGTTAGGCCTATATTAATTAGGGGTGTTTTCTAATTTTTATTAGTTGTATTTAATGTAAATTGATCTTTTCAAGTTGTATCCTTGATTGAGATCCTTAATGTTTTTAAGCCTGATAAATAATGTGCTGACTGCAAAAATGAATAATATTATGATGGTTATGCCTATACAGTATACTGTAACTGGCATGGTATTACCATTTTAAACAGCTTGTGAAGTGTAGCTTGAACTCCTTTAAATTATTAGCAGTATGTAGCTTGGGAGCTGCAGTTTCACAGTAGCTTCCCCAATTGAATATGAAGTCAAATCAGCATCACTAATGGGTGAGAATTGTGCGACTTAACCTGAAAGCCACAGGTAAAAGAAATAAAACATTATCACTCTCAATAGGCTCCTGATACCCAACTGCCAAGGCTGGAATGGGACCTTCTGTTCAGAAGATTTAGGGAATTTGTTTTCACTTGTTGGATGCTATCATTGATGGCCTCCTGTGATTCCAAGGACTAAATGGTGCATGCTTATTGTTCACTTTACTGGTGCTTTCTGAAACCTGAGACGTGTTTTCTGACCAGAGTAAAGCTGCCTCTTCAACTGTCAGCGTGTGAACACTCTGCTGTATAAAAAACCATTATGTTTGATCACAGTCAGGTTTACTCACGCTGATACTCCATTAGACTGTTTAATCGTCTTGATTGCTTAGAAAAGTAAAAGCCCTCCTTAACAGTGTTGGGTAAGTTAATCAGAAAAGTAATCCATTACAAATGACTAAAACCACTTGACAAATGTAATCATTACTTTGCTTATTACTTAACTGAAAAAGTAATCACATTACTGATTACTTTACTTCTAGGCTACTTTCTAAACACTTTTTACAGAAAGGTTCTTGTTTTTCCACTCAACTATAAATCCAAAATATTTCTCAATATTCTCCTTATTCATTGTCGTGATAGGAGACGCACACCCATCAGCTCTCACAGAAATACAACCAGAAGTACATATGATATGAACATAATTTGTTTTACATATTTAATGTTTTAAACATGCATTCTGCATTTATAATATTATTTTTAACATGTGTAACACAATTTATGTACTTAAAAGTATTTCACTTAATTGAAAGGCTAACTGTAATTTGATTACAAGAATTAAAAATGTAATTCATTGCACTACTTTTTTTTACTTCAAAGTAATTGGATTTCACCCAACACTGCTCCTCATCAAGCTGCTTGATTTGAGGCATAATTTATGGCATTATTCTTAACTAGATTGCATATTTATCGCATAATTATTTTCTTGTACAATTGGCTATTGAATAGTACAAGCTAGATTTTCATCATCATCATCATTGGTACTAAAACAGACCTGTATAACTTTAAACTCATGAGAAATGGATAAATTAATGCCTCTCTGAAGTCATACCTCTTTTTGTAAATGACTGAACTTTTCCTGACCCTCGGGACTCGTGAAAAGCCCCCACTTGATTATAAATAATAGCAAAGGACTGCTAATAGATAATCCGATTGATCTGGAAAGTCTGATATAGGGCAAGAGGGCAGCAGACGTGTAAATGCTGTTAGAAATGTTCTTGTTGACCCTCATGGTAATGAAAGAGTCATTTTCGCTTCAGTGTTTGCAGCCATATCACTCACAGTGAAAGAGCTCTTTGCTTCTTTAACACTTCTCTTGTTATACTGCGAAGTCAATTTAAATAAAGAAGTGGCTATTTGTGGTGTAAACAGCCACTTCTTCAAGATGGCTATGGTCTGATTGAGTTAAAAATTTTAATTTTAAAATGTTCATTTTTATGAATCTTATCACTTTCAAGGACTTACAAAACGTCTAGTCATTTCAAGACACAATTAAACAGGATCTGTTTGATCTGCGCTCTTCATACAAGTTTATATATGTGTTGACGAAGCTACTTTGAACCTGTAACTTCCCAAGATACAAGCTAATCATAACTTATAGGTAGTTCAACTACAGTCAGTAGTTAAAAAGTAGTTAGCTACACAACAAGCTACTACAGTAAAAAAAAAAAAAAAAAAATGTAATTAAGAAAATTAAGATTTATGCATTTACTAATTGAGTAATCTTTAATAAAATAAAAAACGGAATATTTTTTTGTATATTAATACAATTAGTTACAACAAGTAATATTAATACAACAAGTTCTTTAAAGCTATTTAAAGAAGAAAATATTAAAATCAGGTGATATTCAAATTCAATAATATTACCCAATAGTTTAATTTAATTATGGTAATTTTTTCCCCTTCCATAAAATAACCATGGATTTACTACAGTAACCATAGTTTAACCATGATATTTGTAGTAAAATTATATTAACCACAAAATGAAGCATGGTCCCTCTTGGTTACTACAACATTAATATATTAAAGCTATGGAACTGGATGCTACAGTATTACTGTAAAACAATGGTTAATTATTTTAAAACTATGGTTTCGAAACAACAAAACAAACAAAAACATGGTTACTACAGTCATGGTTACTAAAATATTACAGTAAAACCATAATTTCCATCAAAGAAACAAGGTTACTGCAGTTAAACCTTTTCAAAACATTTTAATGTACACATCATTTAGAGACCAGATGTATACAATTATTTTTAATAATTTGTGAATAGTTATGAAGACAGCTTTTTTTTCCTTTTGTATTAATCATAATTGCCAAAGCAAGAATCTTTATTAATATTTATTCTTATGGTTAGGGATTTGAACGAATTATATAAAAACATTATTTTCAAGTATCCATATTTTAACATAAAATCGTGTATCAGCTCCACCAAGAGACCAAATAGTTGATCTAACTTGAAATATGGTGTAGGTTACAAGTACTTCAATCTTTTAAAAGTTGAGTCAACTCTATAAATAGACTTCATCAAAGTGAACATGAATGACTCTGATGGTGACTTTAAACAAAACACAACTTTTTACAGCAAAACAAAATTTAAAAAATGTAAAAAGCTAAAACATAATTTTTTTTCAACAGATTATTTACATGTCCTCATAATCAGCACGCTTGGACCAAACACTCTTATATAAATCCAAGCGCAGGAGATTGTGGGTAATGTCTTCAGCCACAATGCTTCTCCAGTGGGCATGCTCAATAGCAGACGCAACAATGTGAAGTTCATAGTGCTCAGCCTTACAAGTCTCCCACAGATTTTAAACCATGAATTTTCAAGAACTTTCCATGACTTTAACAAATATATAACATCCTTAGAAATATTGAAATCAAAGATTCAAATTTCCACATATTTCATGATTTTCCGTGGTAGAGCATGGATTTATAGACCTATAGACTTAAAACGTAAACTTCCATTTCCAGGTGTACAAAGTTTTCACAGAAAATGCAGTAAATGGACAATCATATGCAGTTATTGCAAAAAAACATTTAGTGAACTAGTTTAGTACGGTTAATATATAATAAAGTACAATTCAACATCTGATGAAAATATTACTTAAATAATGCACTTATTAAATGTATACATTTATATTTCATAAGAAAATATTCCTTGTCAAAGAATCAGAGGGTCAGTGATAAAATCCTGCATGTTCTACCTTCACCACCAAACTTGACATTGTGCTCAATGTTTACAAATGTAAGTTGCTCTGATTTAAATTACATAAAAGTTGTCCATTGTTTGTTTTAAGTAATCCCAATTTTTGGACAATAGATAGTTCTATTAACTTTTAAAATTGAGCTTATCTGACACAATTGAAGTTGGATTTTTTACAGTGTATGCACAAATTTAGAGAAAAAATGGCTCTGTGATTAGACTTTTTGTTGTTGTCCCCAGATTTCAAACAATAGGCCGAGCAGACGTTCTTTATAAGGTGATGGCTGGAAAAGTTCAGCTGCATTTCTCCCAAGGCCTGGACCTACAGTGATATGGCGGCTGAACATAAAGGTACCAGGCCTGCGGCGGGACACATGTAAATCAGCAGATAAACGGCCCGGAGAGGAATCTGCCAGAGATGGCCCCCACCTGGGGTAATGCATTTGTGCAAAGACTTTAAGGGATGCCTATGTGGTCAATAGAATAGCCATCCTGCCTTTTAATGAGATTTGTGAGAAGATGTAAGGCCATAATGTAGCTGAATGTACTGTAAGGGTTTTTGCTACAGGACCTAGATTTTAAATTGGGCATTGGCCAGTTGTGTTTTAACACAATTTTACCTTATAAGGGTTAAAGGAATATTCTGGATTAAATAAAAATTATTATTATAACATTATTTATGGCATAATGTTGATAACCACAAAAAAATAATTTCTACTTGTCCCTCTTTTATTGAAATGATAGTTCACACAAAAATGAAAATTCTCTAATTGTTTACTCTCTCTCATGATATTCCAGGTGTGTATGACTTTATGTCTTCACCAGAACACATTTAAAGAAAAAATAGAAACATATCTCAGCTCAGTAGGTCCTTAAAATGCAAGTGAATGAAGATTTCTCTTTTGAAGCTCCAAAAAAACAGACAGTCAACAAAAGGGTCATCGATTCAACTCAAGCTGTTAAATGAATGTCTTTTAAAGTGATACCATCACTTTTGGTGCGAAAAAATATCAATATGTAAGTACCTTTTAACTACAATCAAACGCTTCCGGTAAGCTTCACAAGTCCATGCGGTCTCGCGTGTGATGTATTCGCATTGCCATGATACAGACGCAATCTCACATTCTCGACTCAGTTGAGACATCCAGGATAAGCACACAAACGCACCATTGGGAGTAAAGAAATAGATCAATACTAAACCAAAACCAACCAAGCTACTGTGCATTCCTTCTCACTTGTAAACAGCGTTGCATGTTCCTCAGTTCTTGCATGTTTTAAATGCCAATGCGATTACGTCACGCGCATACCGCTACAGAACGGAAGCATGATTTTTAGTTTAAATAGTACTTAAATATTTATCTTTTTCACACCAAAAACAGTCGTGTTGCTTTAGAAGACATTAATTTATCCGCTGATGTCAAATAGATGATGTTTATGCTGACTGTTTGTTATTTTTGGAGCTTCAAAAGAGAAATCTCCATCCACTTGCATTTAGGACCTAATGAGCTGAGATATTTTTTATTTTTAAATGTGTTCTGGTGAAGACAGGAAGTCATATACACATGGTCTATCATGAAGGTGAGTAAATCATTAGTGAATTTACATATTGGGGTGAACTATCCTTTTAAAAAGCACTTACAGTATGACACTTACCACAGAGGTGAATGGGGCCAGTCCATAAACACAAAAAGTCAAACAAGTTCATTCAAAAATATAGCCACGAGATGTAAACATTATACATGTAAACATAATTTTAGTGTGAAAAAATTGCTTACTAACCATCTGTATAAGATTATATGCAACATTGGAATTATAAGGTATATGTTTGTAATATTGGACATACTTAATACTGATAAGGTTTGTAAGCAATTTTATCACACTACAATCATGTTAACATGTATAATATGAATGTCTTGTGGCTAAATACACCCTCCTTTATCTAAGCATAGATCTACATCTACTGAATGTTTGTCTAATTGTATACTTGCCTAATGAATTAATTCCATCCATCGTAAGAGAAAGAATGAGGGCATTGACCAGAACTTTCCATCTTAAAATGTAAATATGCGTCCACAATAGAGTGAATTTGCATGCCAAATGTTATTAATAGCATTAACTGATACTAGTAATGAAAGAACAAATTATGTTTAAACTTTGTAGGACTTATTTTATTAAATAAAAGACATAAAATAAAGAGTAAATTAAATAAGTTGCTTACAGTACCAAAAGCTATATATATATATATATATATATATATATATATATATATATATATATATATATATATGTATATGTATATGTATATATATATGTATAACACAACTACATTACAAATGTACATCACAGACACTTTACAGAAATTCAATGATCCATGAAAAAGTAGTCCTCTCGTTTTCACACTCTTGAATAGACTTATACACTTATCTTTCATAGAAACAAAATATAAATGTCAAGCACATGACAGCTCATCTAAAAATATATACTGTATATGTACATAGCTCATGTTGTTAGTTTATAACTCATTTCCTGCATGGGCTAATTTCTGACATTACTACTGAACTTCGTGGGGAGATTGTCCACTGGGTAAACGGTTGGGCCAGTTTTCATTGTTGGGGGTCCATTCAAGAGAATCCAGTTGCAATGCTGTGTCAGTTCAACTAAAAAGATCTTGAGTAACACTTTGGCAAACTCTTTGCCCACACACATCCTGGAGCCACCTCCAAAGGGAATGTAGTTAAACCTGGAGTTGGAGTATTCCAGACCTTTGCCCATGAACCTCTCTGGCTGGAACTCATCTTTGTCCGGGAACACATCTGCAACGTCATGCGTGTCACAAATGCTGTAAATGACATTCCAGCCTTTAGGTATCTGGTAACCCTGAAATAAAAGAAATAACATTGGATGTAAAAAAGGTAACAATTTGTGCCCAGTATATCATCATACAGAGAATTGTGATATTACATTTAATATTTGGGGTGTACAGATACATCTAAGCTATTGTAACACATCTTAATATTTTTGTAGTTGAGATACATGCAGCTTAACCTTGTATTTATTCCCATACAGAAATCTGATATGTGTGATATGCAAAACAGATATATGAAATACGTGTTGCATAGATAGTTTTGACTGATACAAAAATGCCACATTTGTATAAAATACATTTCAAAATACTACAAAAAGTTTTCATTTATGTAACATTCTTTCCAAAATACTGGTGGAATCTATAATATCTACATGTATTTTCAAATATATGAACTAAAATTCTCTATATATACACATGTATGTTTATAAATGGCTATATATTAGAATTATGCATTGCTGAGAAACTACATGAAATATATGTATTGTTTTTACTTTAGAAAATTAATTTGTCAGACCACAAGACTAAAATAAACTGGTGAACCACTGAAAATGATTTACAAATGAACTAGTAAAAGGAAGAAGTTGGTAAAAAAAAAAAAAAACTCAAAGAAATGGTAAAACATACACTTTCCCTTATACGTTCACATACATTTTTACATTTTAAGTCTTGATCTTGACTAAAGGTCCATGGACATGTAACACATCAACTATACTTTGATATTAATCTCTTAAATGTCAACTTACATTAAGTTCAAAAGTTTTGAGTGCCACTCTGAAACCTCCAGGTACAGGGGGGTTTAGTCTGAGGGTTTCTTTAATCACACATCCAGTGTACTTAAGTTGTTCCAACAGCTCCAAACTTATGGTCTTTCCAGGTGAATAGATGCCCATTTCAACCTGCATATAAACATATTTTTTACATTAGCCCCACACATTGCCATCAAGTTTAGAAGAACTGAAAGAACTGAAATTTTTTTGGATCATACCTTCTCCTGTAGCTCCTCTCTAACTTTCTGCACCACCTCTGAATTCAGACCCAAGAACATTACCAGCGAGGTTGCAGTACTGGCTGTGGTCTCATGACCTCCAAAGAGAAGCTCAGTAGCCGCTTCTTTCATTGCCTGGGGGGAAAAAATGTAATCAATGCTTTGCCCCTGATGGTTTTTGCTTTGCTTCTGGACATAAAATACTATCAGACAAGCTTCATAGGGAAACCGTTACCTGTAAACTGAAGGGCTCGTCGCTTTTCCTGCTGTTCTCAATCAACAGTTGAAGAGCATCTTTGTGCTTTTGCTCATTTTTGTTGTTATCATCCTGAATTTTCTTCCTGATGTTCTCTTCGATTTTAGAATGAATGAAATTTCGTGCTCTCAGACCCTGCCAAACAAAGGATAGATTGCAATTGAATTCACTTGGGGTTAAATGTCACATAGAAACATTGCCTCTTAAAAAACTGTCAATATAGCTTACCCTGTACAAGCCGCTGAAGGGAACATCAATAGGGAGGGAGAACAAGTTTTTGATCATTTCTTCAAAAGCTTCCACCAGTTCTTGCTCATCCGTCTTGATCTGCTCAGGCTCAAAACCAAGCAGAATTCTCATGGCGATACGGAACATGAGGCGCTTCATCTCCGGGTAAACCAGCACACATGCATCTCTCTGCAGCCAGTCTTGTATGGCACTTTTCACCTCCAGTTGGATCAATGGGATGTAGTGCTCAAGAGCATCTTTTGAGAACGCTCTCATGATTGCCTAAATCAAACATTTATACAATCAGTACATCGTTATTGTATCTCATTTTAACACAAAGTGTAAAGTTGAAGCCAATTTTAAGAGAATAACAGTGCAGCCTTACCCTTTTCTTGTTTTTATGCTGTGTGCCATGGACATTGGAGAGGGTATCTGAGCCCAGTATAGTCCTGACTGATGCTGGCCACTGAACAGAGACCAGTTTGTGTTCACCAAGAAGAATCTGCCTCACATTATCAGCACCCATCACCCTGACAGTCGGGTTGCCAAAGAGATGCGTCTTATAGATGCATCCATATTTTTGGCGTTTCATCCGGAGGAATTTCCGTCTCTGTCGGTATAAGGAAAATTGTTATTGGAATGAATTACAAGAATTAAACGAATAAGTTCGAATAAACTAATTAAACAGTGAAAGAGTCCATATTAAGTCCAATATTATTGCATCCAAAATGAAAACATCTGTGCGAAATATTTTGCGCATTGCATTTCCAAAAAGTATAACTTAAAGTTGAAACTTAAAGTCGTCCACGCAACTCTACTGAACTCGCATAGTTCTTCTAGATTTACCTGGAGGATCAGCTGAAGCGTTTCTCCAATGAACGGCAAGCCCATGGTACCAGGCGGCAGCGGGCTGCCACAGCTCGGATCAACACGCCGAATCATTAACTTCTCCCACAATTTCACCGCTGCGAGAAAGAGTAAAACCGGGAGCACGATCGTGCAGAGAAAAGTCACAACGACAGTGTACAGACCCATTCTGAAGCGCGCAACTATCGCCGACACCCTTTGGAGAGGAGACGCGTCTTTACGCGCAGACTGCGAGTCTCAGGACTGGTGCGCCCTTATATATCCATTGAGCGCAGGTCTCCTCCTGTTACCTTCCTCAGATAAATTAGTTCACACAAAGTTCATCTTTAATTGTGGTGTCATCTGGCACCGCCCACGGGGCAGAAGAAGCCGCTCCAAAATCTGAGCCATTTGTTATAGGCGCATTTTAATACGACCTCCTGTAGCAGGCAGACAATCCTGAGATTTCACTTTGAAAAGGTGTTAATTACCCGACACAAAAGAAAGCATCCGAGGCGCCTTTGTTGCGAATATTCCCGTCGTTCACACTCATTTCTCTGGGCTTGTGTGCCATCAGAGATACCGAAGAGGATTTAATTGAGGAGCTTAAAAACTGTGAAGCGCTACGTTTACATTTTAAATCCCTTAAATGTCCCTCTTTTTATCTCGCTCTTGAGGCGTAGGGGTCTTTAAAGATCATGTGCTTAAACAGGTTAGTCAGGTTGCCTAAACATGTACATCTATTTATTTATTTATTTATCCATCCATCTAATCTATCTATCTATCTATCTATCTATCTATCTATCTATCTATCTATCTATCTATCTATCTATCTATCTATCTATCTGTCTGTCTGTCTGTCTGTCTGTCTGTCTGTCTGTCTGTCTGTCTGTCATTCTTATATCTATCTACTGTCTGCCTGTCTGTCTGTCATTCTTCTATCTATCTATCTGTCTGTCATTCTTATATCTATCTACTGTCTGTCTGTCTGTCTGTCATTCTTCTATCTATCTATCTGTCTGTCATTCTTATATCTATCTACTGTCTGTCTGTCTGTCTGTCATTCTTCTATCTATCTATCTGTCTGTCATTCTTATATCTATCTATCTGTCTGTCTGTCTGTCATTCTTATATCTATCTACTGTCTGTCTGTCTGTCTGTCTGTCATTCTTCTATCTATCTATCTATCTATCTATCTATCTATCTATCTATCTATCTATCTATCTATCTATCTATCTATCTATCTATCTATCTGTCTGTCTGTCTGTCTGTCATTCTTCTATCTATCTATCTATCTATCTATCTGTCTGTCTGTCTGTCTGTCTGTCTGTCTGTCTGTCTGTCTGTCATTCTTCTATCTATCTATTCAAATTCAAAATGCTTTATTGGCATGACTGTACATATTACAATATTGCCAAAGCTTGGAACACATAGAATAATTATAAAGACATCAAAATAATAAAGTATATAACTTAAATTTAAATGTACAAATTAAATTCATTGTACAAATTAACAGTGTAACAGATTACAATATCTGTGAACATCGATACCACAGTGTTTTAACACATACAGTGAGGAAAATAAGTATTTGAACACCCTGCTATTTTGCAAGTTCTCCCACTTGGAAATCATGGAGGGGTCTGAAATTGTCATCGTAGGTGCATGTCCAATGTGAGAGACATAATCTATAAAAAAAAATCCAGAAATCACAATATATGATTTTTTAACTATTTATTTGTATGATACAGCTGCAAATAAATATTTGAACACCTGTCTATCAGCTAGAATTCTGACCCTCAAAGACCTGTTAGTCTGCCTTTAAAATGTCCACCTCCACTCCATTTATTATCCTAAATTAGATGCACCTGTTTGAGGTCGTTAGCTGCATAAAGACACCTGTCCACCCCATACAATCAGTAAGAATCCAACTACTAACATGGCCAAGACCAAAGAGCTGTCCAAAGACACTAGAGACAAAATTGTACACCTCCACAAGGCTGGAAAGGGCTACGGGAAATTGCCAAGCAGCTTGGTGAAAAAGGTCCACTGTTGGAGCAATCATTAGAAAATGGAAGAAGCTAAACATGACTGTCAATCTCCCTCGGACTGGGGCTCCATGCAAGATCCCACCTCGTGGGATCTCAATGATCCTAAGAAAGGTGAGAAATCAGCCCAGAACTACACGGGAGGAGCTGGTCAATGACCTGAAAAGAGCTGGGACCACCGCTTCCAAGGTTACTGTTGGTAATACACTAAGACGTCATGCTTTGAAATCATGCATGGCACGGAAGGTTCCCCTGCTTAAACCAGCACATGTCAAGGCCCGTCTTAAGTTTGCCAATGACCATTTGGATGATCCAGAGGAGTCATGAGAGAAAGTCATGTGGTCAGATGAGACCAAAATAGAACTTTTTGGTCATAATTCCACTAACCGTGTTTGGAGGAAGAAGAATGATGAGTACCATCCCAAGAACACCATCCCTACTGTGAAGCATGGGGGTGGTAGCATCATGCTTTGGGGGTGTTTTTCTGCACATGGGACAGGGCGATTGCGCTGTATTAAGGAGAGGATGACCGGGGCCATGTATTGCGAGATTTTGGGGAACAACCTCCTTCCCTCAGTTAGAGCATTGAAGATGGGTCGAGGCTGGATCTTCCAAAATGACAATGACCCGAAGCACACAGCCAGGATAACCAAGGAGTGGCTCTGTAAGAAGCATATCAAGGTTCTGCCGTGGCCTAGCCAGTCTCCAGACCTAAACCCAATAGAGAATCTTTGGGGGGAGCTCAAACTCCGTGTTTCTCAGCGACAGCCCAGAAACCTGACTGATCTAGAGAAGATCTGTGTTGAGGAGTGGGCCAAAATCCCTCCTGCAGTGTGTGCAAACCTGGTGAAAAACTACAGGAAACGTTTGACCTCTGTAATTGCAAACAAAGGCTACTGTACCAAATATTAACATTGATTTTCTCAGGTGTTCAAATACTTATTTGCAGCTGTATCATACAAATAAATAGTTAAAAAATCATACATTGTGATTTCTGGATTTTTTTTTTTAGATTATGTCTCTCACAGTGGACATGCACCTACGATGACAAATTCAGACCCCTCCGTGATTTCTAAGTGGGAGAACTTGCAAAATAGCAGGGTGTTCAAATACTTATTTTCCTCACTGTATATACATAAACACACACACATATATTACTGAGGGTCACTGTGGTGGACAGTAGGGAAACACACTGAGGTCAGACACACACACACACACACACACACACACACACACACACACACACACACACACATGTTGTGTTTCCATGTTTTATGGGGACTTTCCATAGACATAATGGTTTTTATACTGTACAAACTTTATATTCTATCCCCTAAACCTAACCCTACCCCTAAACCTAACCCTCACAGAAAACTTTCTGCATTTTTACATTTTCAAAAAACATAATTTTGTATGATTTATAAGCTGTTTTCCTCATGGGGACCGACAAAATGTCCCCACAAGGTCAAAGATTTCGGGTTTTACTATCCTTATGGGGACATTTGGTCCCCACAAAGTGATAAATACACGCTCACACACACACACACACACACTCACACACATTCACCTGCTGTCTCTCAGGCTGTGGCACACACACACGTATCTGGCAGCCAGTGCTGCTGTCTGTCCCTCTCCTAGTAAGGTCTTTATCTGATCTATCTCAGTCATGGCTGTAAAGTCCTGTATTAAGTCAGTGAGTTTGTTGAAGTACAGTTCTCTGACTGAGCTGTATTTGTGACAGTGAAGGAGGAAGTGTGTCTCTGTCTCGATCTCTCCTGTCCTACACTGAACACACACCCTTTGCTCTCGGGGTAACCAGCTCTTTCTGTGTTTGCCGGTCTCGATGGCGAGACTGTGTTCACTCAGCCTGTACTTGCTCAGGATCCGTCTCTGCTTTGTGTCTCTCACACTCTGGAGATATTCTGCCAATTCATAATTTGATTTCAAAGTTCGATAGAATTGTAATTTACTTTGTGTTTTAGTTTCCTGATCCCAATGTTCCAGATATGTATTTTTAGACTGTTTGATAATTTGGTTTATTCTGATGTGTGTGTGAGAAGCAGTGCTGGTCTGAGACTGGTTAGAGTTAGTCGGGTTAGTGAGTCTCAGGACCAGCTGACTGAGGAGACTCTTTTCGGGGTTCAGTTCTTGGGTTTGTAGTGCTTTAAAATGTAGCGTTTCTGTGGGACTTGATTTTAGATGCATCCAGAATTTGAGGGATCTTTTTGCATATTAACAATCAATGGGAATCGGCCTAATTCTGCCCTACATGCATTATTGGGTGTTTTCCTTTGTAGTTTTAGAATCATTTTGCAGAATTCTGTGTGTAGGGCTTCTGTTGGATGTCTGTCCCATCTAGTGTAGCTCTGATCACTGAGTGGACCCCAAACCTCACTTCCATACAGCGCAATGGGCTGAATTACACTATCAAAGATTTTACACCAGATTGGAATCGGTAATTCAGTGTTTTGGAATTTCTTCTTAATTGCATATAGAGCTCTTCGAGCTTTATCTCTTAGAGCATTCACTGACACACTGAAACTCCCCGAGGCAGTGATGACCAGGCCGAGGTAAGTGTACTGCATCGTGTGCTCTAGGCCGGTGCTGCCTAGACTGAACTGGTGTCTGTGTTCCTGACGTCTGGGCTTTTTCTGAAAGACCATAATGTTGGTCTTTGTGAGGTTGACTGCCAGGGCCCAGTTCTGGCAGTAGTTCTGCAGCAGGTCCAGGTGCTCCTGTAGTCCCTGTGCAGTGGGTGACAGCAGCACCAGGTCGTCTGCGTACAGCAGGAGCTTGATGCTCCTGTCCTGTAGAGTGAGTCCAGGGCCTGTAGACTGCTCCAACTGCACCGCTAGTTCATTAATGTAGATGCTGAACAGCGTTGGACTCAGGCTACAGCCCTGCCGCACTCCTCTCTTCTGGGTGAAGAATTCTGTATGTTTGTTGCCAATTCGTATTGCACATTTGTTGTTCGAATATATTGATTTTATAATGTCATAGACTTTACCCCCTACACCACTTTGTAAAAGTTTGTAATATAATTCGTTGTGCCAAATAGAATCAAATGCTTTTTTGAAATCGACAAAGCATGCAAATATTTTTCCGTTTTTGGTCTGTTTTACGTGTTTATCGATTAGGGTGTAAATGTGGTCAGTAGTTCTGTGATTTGGAAGGAAGCCAACCTGACTCTTACTCAGGACATTGTGTTCGTTAAGGAAGTCTACAATTCTATTGTTTAAAATACTGCTAAATAACTTCCCCAGATTACTGCTCACACAAATGCCTCTGAAATTATTAGGGTCTAATTTATTTCCACTCTTATGAATTGGGGTAATAAGTCCTTGGCTCCAGATGTCAGGAAAACAGCCTGAACAAAGTACAATGTTGAACAGTTTGAGCACGGCTGCCTGCAGCTCCGGTGTGCTGTGTTTCAGCATCTCACTCAGAATGCTGTCAGGACCACAAGATTTATTACTTTTTTGGTTTTTGAGTTTGTTTGTCAATTCTTCATGTGTAATTTGGAAGTCAAGTGGATTTTGATTATTTTTAATAGTCTCTTCATAAGTTTGTAGATTTTGTTGGATCAGATTATAATTGTCATTGAGTTGTTTTGATGGGATTTCTTTATATAAGTTTTCAAAATGATTTGTCCAAATTTTTCCATCTTGTATTGGTAGGTCTTGTGGTTTTGCTGTGCTCAGATTATTCCACATATCCCAGAACTGATTTTGATTTATTGAATGTTCTAATTCTTGTATACTTTTGGTCAGATGGTGTTGCTTCTTCACTCTTATCGTGTCTTTATATATTTTTAGTTTTGAAAAGTATTCAGTTCTTAAGTCAGTGTTGTTTGGTTCTTTATGTTTCAAATTTGATAATTTTCTAAGTTGTTTTCTTAATGTTTTGCAGTCTGAGTCAAACCATTTTTCATCGTTTGGAGTATTTTTAGTGTATTTTTTGCCTTTCTTTTTCAATTCACTTCTATGTGCTGCTTTTTTAAATATGTAATTGATTTCATTTGTGGCTGTGAATCCCCTCTGATCCTGCCGTTCAGTATGTACAGGCCTGAGGCTCGGCAGAGCTGCACCAACTCTCTACCGGTTTTATTTACTGTCTGGTCAAGGTTGTTTCTCGGTGGAAGTTTTCTTGTGAGACTCGGGCGGTTCTGGCCAAAGACATATTCATTGCCCTTTGGATCTATGTCATCAGGTTCAGATCCAGTTCTTGCATTAAAGTCTCCACACAGCAGCACGTTTCCCTGGGCCTGGAAATGGCTGATTTCTGTGTGGATGTTGTTGAGATATTCCTCGTCATGGTAAGGGGAATCCGCTGGGGGAATGTAGATGGCACAGAGATATGTGTCTGTAGCAGAAATGCCAGTTTGGTTTAGTTTTAACCAGCAATGAAATTTTCCAACTGAAATAGTAGAAATGTGTTTGGTCAGATCCTCCCTGTACCACACCAGAATTCCTCCCGAGTCTCGTCCACGATGAACTGTACTTATTTTAACTGAGGGTACAATTACTTCATAATAGCCTGAGGGACAGTAGGTAAGTGCATCATTTCGACACCAGGTTTCAGTGAGGATTATTATATTAACATCTTCGATATGTTTTAGAAATTCTGGGTCTGTGCTTTTAGAACCAAATGTTGAAGAATTAAGACCCTGAATATTCCAGCAACTTATTTGAAATGAACGCATTCGTATTCTAAAAGATAAACCTATTTGGTGAGACAGAGAGAAAGTAACGTGAAGCTAGTGCACATGTGAAAACATACATGGCAAACAATTTACAATAGTGCACTTTTTTTTTTTTTTTGTCAGTAGAGCACTGTGTGTGTTCTTATCTGTTCAGGAGCTGGTTGCACAGTGTGTGCAGCATCGCTCTGATCTGGCTCAGTTCGCTGGCAGAGGTGGAGCTGGAGCTGTTGGGTGGAGCAGGAGGCCGGGCTAAAGCTTCAGCGTAGCTCGGTGCTCTCGGGTGGAGGGATTTATCTGGGTGTGGGGGGTTTTTTGGTTTCTTCTTGCTAATGGGGGCTTGATGGCCAGCAGGTGGACGTGGAGTTGGTGACTGCAGGTTTACAGGTGTATAGTGAGCCATAGGTGGGTGTGGATGATGTGGGATGCTTGTCCAGCGACGTCTCTCCTCGCCGGGGTCGGGGGGGTGTGTCTGGGCATGTAGGGGTGATTCCTCATCGGGGTCGGGGGGGTGTGTCTGGGCATGTAGGGGTGAATGGGCCAGTAGTGTTCTGGAGTCGGTAGCAGATGTCTCGGTGATGACGGGGTGCGGCCCAGCGCTGCGTCTTTAAGGGCCCTTGCAAAATGCTGAACTGCATCTCTGTGCAGGTGGAGCCCATCGTACAGGTGTTGGGGGCCGATGTGGTGGTGGTGGACCAGGTGCACGTTTGGAAGTGTAGAACATCTGCGGGAAATTTCAGTGTTAATGTTGTGGATGATGTGTGGTGGTGTGTCATGTCGTGGGAGAAGTGTGGAAATAACAATCCGGGATTCTGGGAACTTTTTGTTGGTGATTTCTGCCATTTTTCTGACAGCATCAGCAGTGTTGTTGCGCAGCGAGTGAAGGTCATTGGTCCCAGTGTGGATTATGACACATGAGGGGTGTCCTGGGAAGTCTCTGATTATCTGGTGGGCGTGGCCAGTTGTGCTGCATCGTTTTGCAGAGACTTTCTGATGTGGGAAGAGTTTCTGTGGGTCCAAGAACTTTCCATTAGAGTCCATGAGGAGGAGAACATCTGGATCAGGTTCTGGAGGGTGGGCAGGGAGGGGTTGTGTTTCTGCAGGTGTCTGTGTGTTTGTGGCAGGCTCGCTGTCTGTGTTTGTGTAGTCTGTAGTAGGAGCTGTACTGTAGTGACGTGTGTTGTCTTCTGTGTTTTTCTGTAACTGCTCTCTCATTTCTTGCAGCTGTCTGGAGAAGCTCTCTTCTTTTCTCTCATTGTCCTCCTCTAGCTTGCACATCTGTACGCGGAGAGTTTGGTTTTCTCCTTGCAGTTCTCTGAGAGCTCTGTTGAGTTCAGTGATGGAGGAGCTGGTGTCTTTCTTCAGCTGTCTGAGCTCATCTTTGAGCTCTTGGATGTAAATGTTTGTGTTGCGTGTGTCTGAGAGTTTGACTTGAGTGTGTTCTCTGAATTCAGTGAAGTCCAGTTCCAGCAAAGCTAAACTGTCTCTCAGTCGCCGGTCTGATGGTGCAGGTGGAAGAATGGCTGGGCCGAATATATATATATATATATATATATATATATATATATATATATATATATATATATCTATCTATCTATCTATCTATCTATCTATCTGTCATTCTTCTATCTGTCTGTCTGTCATTCTTTTATCTATCTATCTATCTATCTATCTATCTATCTATCTATCTATCTATCTGTCTGTCATTCTTCTATTTATCTATCTATCTATCTATCTGTCATTCTTCTGTCTGTCTGTCTGTCATTCTTCTATCTATCTATCTATCTATCTATCTATCTATCTATCTATCTATCTATCTATCTATCTATCTATCTATCTATCTGCCTGTCTGTCATTCTTCTATCTATCATTCTTCTATCTATCTATCTATCTATCTCTGTCATTCTTCTATCTGTCTGTCTGTCATTCTTCTATCTATCTATCTGTCTATCTGTCTATCTGTCTATCTATCTATCTATCATCTCAAATAATGGTGCTGGATGAACTCATAGATTAACCTTTAACAGTGTCATCGATGTGTGTTTTCGTGGCCTCAGTGAAAATAGAGAAGAGTGTGCAGTTTTATCATAAATATGATCGTTGTCACGGCGGGTTCAAACCCGGGTCAGTTTCGCAAGGTTACCAGTACATGAAGAGTAAACACACACAGCAGTCGGAATTACTGTTTTTACGACAGTCATAACGTGGAGAAAACAAGCCGGGAAGTCAGTCAGTTAAAGTGACAGAATGGCTCCAATTTTCCCTGTCTTCATCCTTTGATGTGTATGTATGTATAGGTTATATGTATGTATGTGTGTGTGTGTGTGTGTGTGTGTGTGTGGCCACATATTTCACTTTTCAGCCTCTGGGATGGGAAGGGCACAACTCACGCATGAGGTATCTATGTTGGACGGTAGTTTAGGTATGTGTCTATGTAAGCAGCGTATTCAAATGTTAAGCTATTACATGACCATTGCCATATTTATTCTTCAGCATGACTCGACTGTGCCAAATGCCCTAAGTGAACCTTCAAACTTGGCCTTATTTGTGAATTTGTGCAATTACGAGGCCGTGTTTTTATTAAGAATCGTAGCGGTGTGTGAAATGCTTTAACTACCCCAGTAAACTCTTTGAGCCTGAGCCAAGAGTAATTCAACTTTAAGTTCAAGTATAGTTCACTGAGGAAAGTTTGAATGTTAGATTTCCAAAAGGAATATTGTTTTATATATTTAGTGAAATCACATTTAAATGTATTTTCTTTTTTTTTTATTCTAAATATTTAAAAATAGACAAATAATGGATGATGATTTACCAAGTTCATATAGTGTTCATATATTCATATAGTTTTTTAGTGTATTAAAAAACTAATCGGTTACCTAACGTAACCTCGGTTCTCTCTAGATGAGGGAACGAGTATTGCGTAAGCTAGCTTACGCTACGGGAAAGATTCATCTTTTCTGAGATATTGAAGCCAAAAAATTATCCTTAATTTTGTATCATTTGTCAACGCAGTGCAGCAACTGCAGACCTTGAGCGGTCTAGCTAGCGAGCTCATTGGTTGCTCTGCGGCAACTGCTGCAGCCTATAGATGAACTTTGGCGAACTCCCGTCCAATGAGAGGCGTCCGCGCGCTTACTGCATCAAAGCCCGCCAAAATGGGCGTGGCTAGAGTGCATATAAGCGTAGTTTGTAGGCTGGAACCCTGGTTTTCATTGAATGAAGCGAAAGTCGCTCGTGGCGCGAGCACGGCCGGCTACGCAATACTCGTTCCCTCATCTAGAGAGAACCGAGGTTACGTTAGGTAACCGATTCATTCTCTTGCGAGAGGTTCTCTCGTATTGCGTAAGCTAGCTTACGCTACGGGAACCCATTGTCAACGCTGTGCGCGCCAAGCATCCACTGCATGAGCCCGGGGGTTGGGGGGACCCGGGGGAGCCCTTGTGAGTGGGGAAATAATATTTGGCCGGCAAGAGTGCGGGCCAGTGTGTGTGTAATACATAAGCACATAGTGGGAAGGGAACGACAGAGCGGCGGTGCCGGTCTGTGTGGAATGAGTCCCATCAGTGCAGCTCACCAGGGGAGCTGTAGTGTATTAAACCGCTAGTAGTTTTGCCTGCAGGGCGGGCACTTCCAGATTGTAAAATCTGACAAAGGTGGAAGGGGAAGCCCAGCCCGCTGCCACACATATGTCGTGAATGGAAATCCCGCTGGACCATGCCCACGATGAGGCCATGCCTCTAGTGGAGTGAGCCCTAATGCCCAACGGGCATGGCAGGTCTTTGACGCCGTATGCGGCAGCAATAGCGTCCACTATCCATCTAGACAGTGTCTGTTTCGAGGCGGCGAGACCTTTGGTGCGCCCTCCGAACGAAACGAAAAGCTGCTCAGAGCGTCTGAAAGAGGCGGAGCGCGCAGTATACAATCTCAGTGCTCTGACTGGGCAAAGGAGTTTGGCGTCGCGTTCGCTATCGGATGCTGGCAGTGCCGATAGGGAAATGACCTGTGCTGTGAAAGGAGTACCGATCACCTTGGGAACATAGCCGTGTCTAGGCTTTAAAATGACCTTGGAGTCACTTGGTCCAAACTCAAGACACGCAGCGCTGACAGACAGCGCGTGAAGGTCTCCCACACGTTTGACTGATGACAGGGCAGTCAGAAAAACGGTTTTGAGTGAAAGGTATTTCAAATCCACGGATTGAAGCGGTTCGAAGGGGGGGGCTTTCATAGTTTCGAGAACTATAGAAAGATCCCAGATAGGAACCGATGGGGGGCGCGGGGGGTTCATCCTTCTAGCTCCCTTGAGGAAGCGGATGACCAGCTCGTTTTTTCCCAGTGACTGGCCGTGCAGGGGTTCAGCGAACGCCGCAACGGCCGCCACATACACTTTGAGCATGGATGGGGATCTGCCCTTATCCAGCAGCTCTTGTAAAAACACGAGCAGCGACGACACCCCACATGTCCGTGGGTCCAGGTCTCTGTCGGTGCACCATTTTGAAAACACAGACCATTTTGACGCATAGAGTCTTCTTGTGGAAGGGGCTCTAGCGTTTATGATGGTGTTTATTACCCCTTCTGGCAGAGCGACGGGTAGTCGTTGATCACCCACGCGTGCAGCGCCCAGCGCTCTGGGTGGGGATGCCAGATCGTGCCGCGAGCTTGAGAGAGGAGATCTGCTCTCACTGGGATGGGCCACGGCACTGTCAGTGACAGCTGCGTAAGCTCCGGGAACCATGTCTGATTCTCCCAACGCGGGGCTATGAGGAGCACTGAGTGACGCGTTTCCCTGATCCTCTGCATTACCTGTGGCAATAGTGAGACGGGAGGGAAGGCGTAAAGCGGGCGGTTGGGCCAGTCCTGGGCCAGTTCTCTTCTGACGCAAAGATGTCTATCTCTGCTCTGCCGAATATGCGCCATAACTTCTGGACTGTTTGAGCGTGCAGGGACCATTCCCCTGGAGGAATATTGTCTCTGGACAGTCTGTCTGGGCCGTCGTTCAGGTGGCCTGGCATGTGCGTTGCCCTCAGTGAGCGCAGGTGGCACTGGGACCAACTCAGTATGCGTTTCGTCAGATGGAAGAGGTTCCTGGATCTGACACCGTCCTGACGGTTTAGGTAGGATACCACAGATCTGTTGTCCGAACGGACCAGGACGTGGTGACCCTGAATGACCGGGAGAAAGCGCACAAGCGCGTACTCGACCGCTATCATTTCCAGACAATTTATGTGAAGGAGCTTTTCCTGAACTGACCATAGGCCAAAAACCGGAGAGCCCTCGCAGACCCGTGTTGGACGCGTCTGTCGAGATGACTTTTCGGCGAGATACAGCTCCCATCATCACTCCCCGCTGATACCATTCGGCCACTGTCCAGGGCTGCAGAGCTGAAATACAGCTCTGCAGCCACCTTGATCGGCTGGCGGCCTGTGGCCCAAGCCCGGCGAGACGCGCGGGTGTTTAGCCAATGCTGAAGCGGGCGCATGCGCAGTAAACCCAGCTGAAGTACTGCTGCGGCTGAGGCCATGTAACCTAGCACTCTCTGGAATTTCTTCAGAGGCGTGAGGCTGTTCATCTGAAAAGATGTGGCTAGTCGCTGAACACGGCGCACGCGCTGTGTAGATAAGCGAGCCGTCATTGCCACGGAGTCCAGTTCTATCCCAAGGAAGGAAATTGTCTGACTGGGCTGTAGTAAGCTCTTGGTCCAATTGACTGCAAGACCCAAACTGTTCAGATGGCTGAGGAGAACTGTTCTGTGAGACAGAAGCACCGTATGTGACTGTGCCATAATCAGCCAGTCGTCCAAATAGTTCAGAATTCGCAAGCCCTGACTCCGCAGGGGTGCGAGCGCCGCATCCATGCACTTCGTGAAAGTACGGGGTGCTAAGGACAGGCCGAACGGAAGGACGGTGTATTGATAAACCTGGCCGCCGGCTGAATCTCAAGAATGGCCTGTGACGGGATTTATCTGAATCTGAAAGTAGGCATCTTTCAGATCGAGATATAAACCAGTCCCCTGGCGCGTATGCGCGAGGAGTTTCCTGATTGTAAGCATTTTGAACGGTCTTTTGCAAGCACCTTGTTCAAACCCCTGAGATCTATTATTGGTCTGAGGTCGCCGCCTTTCTTGGGAACAAGAACATAACGGCTGTAAAACCCCGACTCGCTCAGCAAAGGCGGCACTTTCTCTGTGGCCCTTTTGCACAGAAGGTTTGCTATTTCTGAACGAAGCATGCAGGCTGCTTCCGTGTTCACAATAGTTTCGAGCCAGCTCTGAAGCGGGAGGGCGGCGATCGAACTGTAGCAAATAGCCCTGTTTTATTGTGCTTAACACCCATTTGGATATCCCTGGGATAGCTTCCCACGCTTTGAAGCGTAACGCTAGAGGGTGAATGGCCAAATCGCCCTGATTGCCGCACACAGCGCGCTGAACAGAATGTGTGAGCGCGCTTACTGCGTTGAGGAACGTGGAGCGCTCTGCTTCTCCCATGTCGGCTAGCGTTAGCCACAGGTGTCTCTCGGTCACAGTCAGCGAGGCCATGCACTTCCCTAGAGCTTGGGCTGCAGCTTTGGTGGCGCGAAGGGCGAGGTCCGTCGCGCTTCTTAGATCTGTAACAGCCTCTGGGTGCCTGCCTTTCTCATCCCACTCCTGAAGAAGGTCCGCTTGGAGGATCTGTAAGACGGCCATGGAGTGCAGAGCAGATGCGGCTTGGCCGGGCGGCGGAATAGGCGCGCCAACATAGGCGGAAGTCGCTCTGCAGGCCTTAGATGGGAGCACTGGCTTAGACCGCCATCTCGCGGAGGGCGGGCAAAGGTGTGCTGCTACCGAATCCTCGACCGGGGATGGAGGAGTAGCCCTTCTCGGTGGCGCCGTCCACCGGCGAGAGGGGTGGAGACGTGGGAACGGATCCTGGCCGAGAAAGCGCTGCTCCACGACTTTGCAAGCTCAGTGTGGAGTTCCGGCAGGAAGGGAGCAGCCCGGGCCGCGGGTGTTGCGCGGCGACGGCTCTGAAGAAAGCAGCCGTCGAGTCTGTTGGGAGCCTGCTCAGGGGGCAGTGACCACTCGAGCCCGAGGCAGTCGACGGCCTGTGTGAGGAGGCGTGTTAGTTCCCCTTCGACTCCAGCACGGGTCCTGCTGGATTCCTGGGCCGAGGAGGCGGCGTGGGAGCCTGACCACTCCTCGCTGTCCGAAGCCATGATGGAACAGCCCTTATCCTCCACTTCGTCCTCCGAGATGGCAGCAGTGCGGCCGCTGGGCAGCAACTGCGCGTCCCGGGGGGGCAGGGAGGGTGAGAGCGATGCATAAGACTCTATGGTACTATGGAAGTTTAATCAAGCTTGAAATCAAGATAGTGCCTAGATACTGTAATGCCAAGAGGTACAGTGAAAAAGGAGTCATATTTTCACCTTTTCTCACCCAAAATTAATTGGATCACTTCAGAAGACATTGATTAAACCACTGAAGTTGTATGGATTACTTTTATGATGCCTTTATGTGATATTTGGACCTTCAGAGCTCTGGTCACCATTCACTTGCATTGTATGGACCTACAGATGTTCTCTGCTGTAGAGAGAAAGTCATACACATCTGGGATGGCATGAGGGTGAGTAAATAATAAGAGAATTTTCATTTTTGGGTGAACTATCCCTTTAAGTGTACCCTAGCCCAACACAATAGGGTTATGTTCAATGATATGGAAATAAAACAAACAATATTTTAACATTTAAAGCCACATTATTTTGTTTTGTCTAAATGCTTGTCTGCTGCAACAATGTAATGTATGTAAATGATTTAATGTAATAAGTGACTAATATTATACTTTTGTACTATTGGATTTTGTATTTTGTTTGTACAAGATTCAAGTACAAACCTTTATGGCATAATTCTACAATCAAACACACGGTGTTGGTGTTGACAGAGTGTTAAAAAAACACCAACAAAAACAAAACAAAAAACCTTTAGACAATTCAAAAAGAAAGAGGGTCTTATTCAAGTTACATAAACAAGTTCAATAAAGAGAAAAGTCACATAGTGGAGAGATTTGTGCAAATATGTTGAGTTCATTCTTCCTTCCGGTGATATGGTGCTTAACCGTTATATATTTACATCTATGAATAAAGTGTTTACCCAGCAGAATCAAGTTGATAATCAGAAAAAATAGTTTTTATCCTTCATAAGTACTCCAGCTTCATATTTAAAGGGTGTATTGATATATATTTAGATTGAAGCCAGCTCTGAAATGCAAGCCAAAATTCCTGTACAGGTTCACACTGGAAGAAAATATGTTCTACAGTTTCAATATCTCTCTCACAGAATCAGCATGAGATGTTATCCCAGTTAAATCTTTCATGTAAGAAGTGATTGGATGGATAAATGTCATAAAATTTTTGAGGGGTACTGGAATGGCCTTTATAACGTTATTGTATTGTATAATTGGGCAATGAAGATTAAATTGATCACACAACTCTAATTCATCCATCAAATGGGTAACAGCCCATTTTCCTTTTTCCATCAAAGTCCCTAAAACAATGATTTCCGACAAGTTAGAATATACCTGCTGTTCCACAGGGGTGTGTTACGTGGTGTCAAATTATGCTTGTATATTAATTTCCAATAGAGGAGAACTTACAGGTGGAAGTCTGATAGTTTCACAGGTAATTTGTGTAAATCATAATCACATCGCAATAAAAAATCAGTTCCACCCATTTAAAAAAACAAACTGCATTAGGAATACTAAACCAAAAGGAGACTTTGTGCCGAACAAAGGAATTCAGCCACTTCAATTTGAGTACACCATTCATCACAGAGAAATCTATGACATTCAGACCACCCTCCTCAATACTCTTAACAATGCCAGCTTTCCTGATGTAATGGCATTTGTTCATCCAGATGAAGTTGAAATTTACATTGTTTATTAATTGAGTCATTTCGTCTGATATTTCTAGTGAAAAGGTAGGGTAAATATCTCTTGATAGACTTTCCATCTAAGATAGTAAGTCCCTCCCGAATAAAGTCGTGTTCCTCTGTAGCCAAGAATTCATTGGAATGTATTCAAATGTACATTGGTACATTTCTGTCCAAAACCAAAATTATTTAAAGTTTCTAATATAAAAGGATGTTCCACCGAATCAAAGGCTTTGTAGAAATCCAGAAATACAATCAAAACCTTCTCGAAAAATGTATGAGTGTAATCGATCAAGTCTAGTACCAATCTTATGTTATAATAAATTGATCTTCCTCCAAGGAAGCCAGATTGAGTTTAATTTCTTATCTGGAACAGGTCTTTTTCATTCTAGCTGCAATAATTCCAGATAGTAATTTATAGTCAGTGTTAAGTAGTGTAATAGGTCTTAAATTGCCTAGTAAACGTTTATCCTTGCCATGCTTGGGAATAAGTGTTATTAGGCCTTGATTCATGCTTGGCATTCATTCCTTTCTCTCTATGTATTCTTGTATTGCCTACAACAATATTTGTCTGATATCTTTCCAAAATAATTTAGAATAATCTGCCCGTCAGAGCCAGAGGATTTGTTCAATGACAATCTCAAACTCACATTATCCAATTTTTCAATTCTTCAATTCTTCAACCTGACTCACAAATGTCTTTAAACAAACCATTAATCTTGGGTATGAAATCGTAATTTTTTTCATAAAAACTGGTAGAATCGGTGAGGGAGTATGTAAGATTACAATAAAATGTGAAAATTTCCTTTTTAATGGTTCTAATATCCTTGCATTCTACTCAGTTATCAGTAAACTTGACACTGTCTTCTCTTCTCTAGTTTGCTGAAATACGAGGTGTTAATTTCTCCTTCCTATAACCAGATTGCTCTCGATCTCACAAATGCACCTTGGGCTCTCTTGCGGTACATATCGTCTAATTTTGATTGCAATATCATTCGTTTTTCTTTATCACTATTTAATTCTGCTTTCCAGCAGCATTTCCTGATTTCCTGAAACATGTTATTTTCCTTTCTTTTTTCCTTGGTAATCTCCTCACTGAATTTTTTTTATGGAAATTTATCTAATTTTGTATTTTACAAATTCCCATTTATTACAGAAATTGTGTATGGTCACTCTATTTTCAGTTTCTGTTATTATTTATTTTATCCTTGTACAGTATTCCTTATTTTTTAACAGATTGGAGTTAAATTTCCAGTAGCCTTTGTTTTTTCTTTTTCTATTAGCAGAATTTAATTTAATTTCTATTATGCAGTGATCTGTTAATGGGGCTTTGGAAATGTAAATGTCCAAGACAAGTACCCTAATTAAATGAGCAGCAAGCCAGTAATCAATTCTGGATTTCAAGTACCATTACGTTTGTACCAGGAGTATTGTTTTATTCCAGTATTTAAACTTCTCCATATATCTACCAGGCAGTTTCTACTTATAAATTCCCCAATTGTGTGATTAAAGTGGTAACTGTTCCATTTAGAGGGCTATCAATCTTCCCATTCATCAGGTGTCATATTCCAGTCACCTACTAATAGAAGTCTGTAGCATAGACTGTGATATTTTCAAGCATTTGTTTGTTCTATGAACATACACATGAATTAATATAAGAAAATGACTCAACTTTTAAAACAGCCATTAAACAGTGGCCTTGCCCATCTACCCTGTATGTAATAATAGCACCTGGAAACCTGATGAAGCAAATTGCAACACCAGCAGATCTGTTGGTCCAGTGACTAAATAGTATTCGATTACCCCATTGGTTAGTCCAAAAGTTCACATCTAAATCGGAAGAAAGAGTTTCTTGTAATAAAATAAATTGTGGTTTTAGCCCTTTACAAAATAAGAATAATGCCTTTCTTTTGGCCAAATCTTTTTGATCCCTCACATTTAACGAAGCGAATGAAATTGACCAGTTGAAAATTACTGTAGAAAATTGAAATTAGCATGAAATTCCAACAACAGAACTTAGTGTTTACGCTATATAACAATAACAAAAACAGTTGCATGTCCTCATATTACACTCATTTCTCAACAACTGTATTTAGATCAAACCTTTCTCCTGTTTAACCAATCGGCTTGTTAAACCATGGACCCATGGTCGACGGTAGTAGACTTGTTTCGGTAGGCCTCTCGTTTCGGTAGGCCTGTTCGGTCTGCGGCCACATTTTTTTCCTTGCCTCAAATAAGACGACTACTTGTCTATTTCGGTTGTCCTCCTTTTGACTGACCCTGTGCACACATCGATGGCTTCTTCAAGCTGGCACACTTCCATGTCGGGGGCAGTTTATTAAAGAGTTATTGCCCCCCGTAAACACACACAGGTGTGTTTGATTTCAGTAGATCAGGCTCACATTTGATTGGCTGCTGTTATTACTGGTGTTGTGTCGAAGTCTGTTCCCCCTATGTTTCCCTGGTTAGTGTTCAGTCTGTTTCCCTATGTTTCATTTTTAATTATGCTGTCAAAGTCTGTTCCCCCTATGTTTCCCCTTAGGTTAGTGTCGAAGTCTGTTACCCCCATGTTTCATATTTAACAGCAATACGGGGAACACTAACAAGAAAAACATAGGGTGTTGTGTCAAAGTCTGTTCCCCCTATGTTTCCTCTTTGTCGAAGTCTTTTTCCCCTATGTTTCCTTTTTGTCAATGTCTGTTCCCCCTTTGTTTCCCTTTGTCGAAGTCTGTTCCCCCTACGTTTCCATTTGTCGGTGACTGTTCACCCTATGTTTCCTCTATGTCAAAGTCTGTTCTTCCTATGTTTCCCCTTTGACGAAGTCTGTTCTTCCTATGTTTCCCCTTTGATGAAGTCTGTTCCCCATATGTTTCCTCTTTGTCGCAGTCTGTTGCCCCTATGTTTCCCCTTTGATGAAGTCTGTTCTCCCTATGTTTCCACTTTGTCGAAGTCTGTTCCACCTATGTTTCCCCTTTGTCAAAGTCTGTTCCCCCTTTGTCGAAGTCTGTTCCCTCTTTGTTGAAATCTGTTCCCCCTTTGTAGAAAGTCTGTTCCCCCTTTATCAAAGTCTGTTCCAGCTATGTTGAAGTCTGTTCCCCATATGTCAAAGTTTGTTCCCCATTTGTTGAAGTTTGTTCCCCCTATGTTTCCCCTTTGTCAAAGTCTGTTCCCTCTGTTTCCCCTTTGTCAAAATCTGTTCCCCCTATGGTTCCCCTTTGTCAAAATCTGTTCCCCCTATGTTTCCCCTTTGTTGAAATCTGTTTCCACTATGTTTCCCCTTTGTCGATATCTTTTCCCCCTATGTTTCCCCTTTGTCAATATCTGTTCCCCTATGTTCCCCTTTGTCGAAATCTGTTCCCCCTATGTTTCCCCTTTGCCAAAGTCTGTTCCCAGTTTGTCAAAATCTTTTCCCCCTATGTTTCCGCTTTTTCGATGTCTGTTCCCCCTATGATTCCCCTTTTTCGAAGTCTGTTCCACCTATTTTTCCCCTTTGTCGAAATCTGTTCCCCCTATGTTTCCCCTTTGTCAAAGTTTGTTCCCACTATGTTTCCCTGGTTAGTGTTCAGTCTGTTTCCCTAGGTTTCATTTTTAATCGTGCTGTCAAAGTCTGTTCCCCCTATGTTTCCCCTTAGGTTATTGTCGAAGTCTGTTACCCCCTATGTTTCATATTTTACGGCAATATGTGGAACACTAACCAGAAAAACATATGGGGTTGTGTCAAATTCTGTTCCCCCTATGTATCCTTTTGTCGAAGTCTGTTCCCCCTATGTTCCACCTTTGTCGAAGTCTGTTCCCCCTATGTTTCCTCTTTGTCGAAGTCTGTTCCCCCTATGTTTCCTCTTTGTTGAAATCTGTTCCCCCAATGTTTCCCCATTTGTCGATATCTTTTCCCCCTATGTTTCCCCTTTGTCAATATCTGTTCCCCCTATGTTCCCCTTTGTCGAAATCTGTTCCCCCTATGTTTCCCCTTTGCCAAAGTCTGTTCCCAGTTTGTCAAAATCTTTTCTCCCTATGTTTCCGCTTTTTCGATGTCTGTTCCCCCCTATGTTTCCCCTTTGTCGAAGTCTGTTCCACCTATTTTTCCCCTTTGTCGAAATCTGTTCCCCCTATGTTTCCCCTTTGTCAAAGTTTGTTCCCACTATGTTTCCCTGGTTAGTGTTCAGTCTGTTTCCCTAGGTTTCATTTTTAATTGTGCTGTCAAAGTCTGTTCCCCCTATGTTTCCCCTTTGTCGATATCTTTTCCCCCTATGTTTCCCCTTTGTCAATATCTGTTCCCCCTATGTTCCCCTTTGTCGAAATCTGTTCCCCCTATGTTTCCCCTTTGCCAAAGTCTGTTCCCAGTTTGTCAAAATCTTTTCCCCTGTGTTTACGTTTTTTCGATGTCTGTTCCCCCTATGTTTCCCCTTTGTCGAAGTCTGTTCCACCTATTTTTCCCCTTTGTCGAAATCTGTTCCCCCTATGTTTCCCCTTTGTCAAAGTTTGTTCCCACTATGTTTCCCTGGTTAGTGTTCAGTCTGTTTCCCTAGGTTTCATTTTTAATTGTGCTGTCAAAGTCTGTTCCCCCTATGTTTCCCCTTAGGTTATTGTCGAAGTCTGTTACCCCCTATGTTTCATATTTTACGGCAATATGGGGAACACTAACCAGAAAAACATATGGGGTTGTGTCAAATTCTGTTCCCCCTATGTATCCTCTTTGTCGAAGTCTGTTCCCCCTATGTTCCCCCTTTGTCGAAGTCTGTTCCCCCTATGTTCCCCCTTTGTCGAAGCCTGTTCCCCCTATGTTTCCCTGGTTAGTGTTCAGTCTGTTTCCCTAGGTTTCATTTTTAATTGTGCTGTCAAAATCTGTTCCCCTATGTTTCCCCTTAGGTTATTGTCGAAGTCTGTTACCCCCTATGTTTCATATTTTACGGCAATATGGGGAACACTAACCAGAAAAACATATGGGTTTGTGTCAAATTCTGTTCCCCCTATGTATCCTCTTTGTCGAAGTCTGTTCCCCCTATGTTCCCCCTTTGTCGAAGTCTGTTCTGTTCCCCCTTTGTCGAAGTCTGTTCCCCCTATGTTTCCCCTTTGATGAAGTCTGTTCTCCCTATGTTTCCCCTTTGATGAAGTCTGTTCCTCCCTACGTTTCCCGTTTGCCAAATTCTGTTCCACCTATGTTTCCCTTTTGTCAAAATCTGTTCCCCCTTTGATAAAGTCTGTTCCTCCCTACGTTTCCCCTTTGTCGAAGTCTGTTCCACCTATATTTCCCCTTTGTCAAAGTATGTTCCCTCTTTGTTGAAATCTGTTCCCCCATGTTTCCTCTTTGTCGAAGTCTTTTTCCCCTGTTTCCTTTTTGTCAAAGTCTGTTCCCCCTTTGTTTCCCTTTGTCGAAGTCTGTTCCCCCTATGTTTCCATTTGTCCGTGACTGTTCCCCCTATGTTTACCTTTGTCGTGTTTGTTCCCCCTATGTTTCCCCTTTGCTAAAGTCTGTTCTTCCTATGTTTCCCTTTGACGAAGTCTGTTCTTCCTATGTTTCCCCTTTGATGAAGTCTGTTCCCCATATGTTTCCTCTTTGTCGCAGTCTGTTGCCCCTATGTTTCCACTTTGATGAAGTCTGTTCTCCCTATGTTTCCACTTTGTCGAAGTCTGTTCCACCAATGTTTCCCCTTTATCAAAGTCTGTTCCAGCTATGTTGAAGTCTGTTCCCCATATGTCAAAGTTTGTTCCCCATTTGTCGAAGTTTGTTCCCCCTATGTTTCCCATTTGTCAAAGTCTGTTCCCTCTGTTCCCCCTTTGTCGAAGTCTGTTCGCTCTTTGTTGAAATCTGTTCCCCCTAAGTTTCCCCTTTATCAAAGTCTGTTCCAGCTATGTTGAAGTCTGTTCCCCATATGTCAAAGTTTGTTCCCCATTTGTCGAAGTTTGTTCCCACTATGTTTCCCCTTTGTCAAAGTCTGTTCCCTCTGTTTCCCCTTTGTCGAAATCTGTTCCCCCTATGGTTCCCCTTTTGTCAAAATCTGTTCCCCCTGTTTCCCCTTTGTTGAAATCTGTTCCCCCTATGTTTCCCCTTTGTTGATATCTTTTCCCCCTATGTTTTCCCTTTGTCAATATCTGTTCCCCCTATGGTCCCCTTTGTCGAAATCTGTTCCCCCTATGTTTCCCCTTTGCCAAAGTCTGTTCCCAGTTTGTCAAAATCTTTTCCCCCTATGTTTCCGCTTTTTCGATGTCTGTTCCCCCTATGTTTCCCCTTTGTCGAAGTCTGTTCCACCTTTTTTTCCCCTTTGTCGAAATCTGTTCCCCCTATGTTTCCCCTTTGTCAAAGTTTGTTCCCACTATGTTTCCCTGGTTAGTTTCCCTAGGTTTCATTTTTAATTGTGCTGTCAAAGTCTGTTCCCCCTATGTTTCCCCTTAGGTTATTGTCGAAGTCTGTTACCCCCTATGTTTCATATTTTACGGCAATATGGGGAACACTAACCAGAAAAACATATGGGGTTGTGTCAAATTCTGTTCCCCCTATGTATCCTCTATGTCGAAGTCTGTTCCCCCATGACAAAGTCTGTTCTTCCTATGTTTCCCCTTTGATGAAGTCTGTTCTCCCTATGTTTCCCCTTTGATGAAGTCTGTTCCTCCCTATGTTTCCCGTTTGCCAAAGTCTGTTCCACCCATGTTTCTCTTTTGTCGAAATCTGTTCCCCCTTTGATAAAGTCTGTTCCTCCCTACGTTTCCCCTTTGTCAAAGTCTGTTCCCCCTTTGTTGAAGTATGTTCCCTCTTTGTTGAAATCTGTTCCCCCTATGTTTCCCCTTTATCGAAGTCTGTTCCAGCTATGTCAAAGTCTGTTCCCCATTTGTCGAAGTTTGTTCCCCCTATGTTTCCCCTTTGTCAAAGTCTGTTCCTTCTATGTTTCCCCTTTGTTGAAATCTTTCCCCCTATGGTTCCCCTTTATCAAAGTCTGTTTCCCCTTTGTCGATTTCTGTTCCCCCTAAGTTCCCCTTTGTCGAAGTCTGTTCCCCCTATGTTTCCCCTTTGTCAATGTCTGTTTCCCCTTTGCCAAAGTCTGTTCCCCCTTTGTCGAAACTTTTCCCCCATGTATCCGCTTTTTCGATGTCTGTTCCACCTATGTGTCCCCTTTGTTGAAGTCTGCTCCACCTATGTTCCCCTTTGTCAAAGTATGTTCCCTCTATGTTTCCCCTTTGTCGATTTCTGTTCCCCCTATGTTTCCCCTTTGTCAAAGTCTGTTCCCCCTATGTTTCCCCTTTGTCAAAGTCTGTTCCCCCTATGTTTCCCCTTTGTCGATTTCTGTTCCCCCTATGTTTTCCCTTTGTCAATGTCTGTTTCACTTACGTTTCCCATTTGTCAAAGTCTGTTCCACCTATATTTCCCCTTTGTCAAAGTCTGCTCCCCCTATGTTTCCACTTTGTCGATGTCTGTTCCCCCTGTGTTCCCCTTTTGTCGAAATCTGTTCCACCTATATTTCCCCTTTGTCAAAGTCTGTTCCCCCTATGTTTCCACTTTGTCAATGTCTGTTCCCCCTATGTTTCCCCTTTGTCAATGTCTGTTCCCCCTATGTTCCCCTTTTGTCGAAATCTGTTCCCCCTATGTTTCCCTTTGTCAAAGTCTGTTCCACCTATGTTTCCCCTTTGCCAAAGTCTGTTCCCCCTATGTTTCCATTTTGTTGATGTCTGTTCCCCCTATGTTCCCCTTTTGTCGAAATCTGTTCCCCCTATGTTTCCCTTTGTCGAAGTCTGTTACCCCTATGTTTCCTCTATGTCGAAGTCTGTTCCCCCTATGTTTCCTCTTTGTCGAAGTCTGTTACCCCTATGTTTTCTCTTTGTCGAAGTCTGTTCCCCCTGTGTTTCCCCTTTGACGAAGTCTGTTTTCCCTATTTTTCCCCTTTGTCGAAGTCTGTTCCACCTATGTTTCCCCTTTGTCAAAGTCTGTTCCCCCTTTGTCGAAGTATGTTCCCTCTTTGTTGAAATCTGTTCCCCCTATGTTTCCCCTTTATCGAAGTCTGTTCCAGCTATGTCAAAGTCTGTTCCCCATTTGTCGAAGTTTGTTCCCCCTATGTTTCCAGTTTGTCGAAGTCTGTTACCCCTATGTTTTCTCTTTGTCGAAGTCTGTTCCCCCTATGTTTCCCCTTTGACGAAGTCTGTTCTCCCTATTTTTCCCCTTTGTCGAAGTCTGTTCCACCTATGTTTCCCCTTTGTCAAAGTCTGTTCCCCCTTTGTCGAAGTATGTTCCCTCTTTGTTGAAATCTGTTCCCCCTATGTTTCCCCTTTGTCAAAGTCTGTTCCCTCTATTTCTCCCCTTTGTCGAAATCTGTTCCCCCTATGGTTCCCCTTTGTCATAGTATGTTCCCCCTATATTCCCCCTTTGCCAAAGTCTGTTCCCCCTATGTTTCCATTTTGTCAAAGTCTGTTCCCTCTATTTCTCCCCTTTGTCGAAATCTGTTCCCCCTATGGTTCCCCTTTGTCAAAGTATGTTCCCCCTTTGTCGAAATCTTTTCCCCCTATGTTTCCCCTTTATCAAAGTCTGTTCCACCTATGTTGAACTCTGTTCCCCATATGTCAGAGTCTGTTCCCCATTTGTCGAAGTTTGTTCCCCCTATGTTTCCCCTTTGTCAAAGTCTGTTCCCTCTATTTCTCCCCTTTGTCGAAATCTGTTCCCCCTATGGTTCCCCTTTGTCAAAGTATGTTCCCCCTTTGTCGAAATCTTTTCCCCCTATGTTTCCCCTTTATCAAAGTCTGTTCCACCTATGTTGAACTCTGTTCCCCATATGTCGAAGTCTGTTCCCCATTTGTCGAAGTTTGTTACCCCTATGTTTTCTCTTTGTCGAAGTCTGTTCCCCCTATGTTTCCCCTTTGACGAAGTCTGTTCTCCCTATTTTTCCCCTTTGTCGAAGTCTGTTCCACCTATGTTTCCCCTTTGTCAAAGTCTGTTCCCCCTTTGTTGAAGTATGTTCCCTCTTTGTTGAAATAAGTTCCCCCTATGTTTCCCCTTTATCGAAGTCTGTTCCCCATTTGTCGATGTCTTTTCCCCCTATGTTCCCCTTTGTCAAAGCCTGCTCCCCCTAAGTTTCCCCTTTGTCGAAGTCTGTTGAACGTATCGGTTACCTAACATAACCTCGGTTCTCTCTAGATGAGGGAACGAGTATTGCGTAAGCTAGCTTAAGCTACGGGAAAGATTCATCTTTTCTGAGATATTGAAGCCAAAAAATTATCCTTAATTTTGTATCCATTGTCAACGCAGTGCGGTAGCTGCAGACCTTGAGCGGGCTAGCTAGCGAGCTCATTGGTTGCTCTGCGGCAACTGCTGCAGCCTATAGACGAGCTTGGGCGAACTCGCATCCAATGAGAGGCGTCCGCGTGCTCACTGCATCAAGCCCGCCAAAAAGGGCGTGACTAGAGTGCATATAAGCGTAGTTCGTAGGCTGGAACCCTGGTTTTCATTGACTGAAGCGAAAAGTCGCCGCGTGGCGCGAAGCACGGCCGGCTACGCAATACTCGTTCTCTCATCTAGAGAGAACCGAGGTTACGTTAGGTAACCGACACGTTCTCTTACGAGAGGTTCTCTCAGATATGCGTAAGCTAGCTTACGCTACGGGAACCCATTGTCAACGGCGTGCGCACCAAGCATCCACTGTATGAGCCCCAGGGAATTAAGGGGAACCCGGGAGCCCTTATGAGTGGGGAAATAAGATTTGGCCGGCAAGAATGCGGGTCAGTGTTTGTGTAATATATAAGCACATAGTGGGAAGGGAACGACAGAGCGGCGGTGCCGGTCTGTGTGGAATGTGTCCCATCAGTGCAGCTCACCAGGGGAGCTGTAGCGTATTAAACCGCTAGTAGTTTTTCCTGCAGAGCGGGCACTTCCATATTGTAAAATCTGACAAATGTGGAGGGGGAAGTCCAGCCCGCTGCCACACATATGTCGTGAATGGGAATCCCGCTGGACCATGCCCATGAGGATGCCATGCCTCTAGTGGAGTGAGCTCTAATGTCCAACGGGCATGGCAGGTCTTTTGACGCGTATGCAGCAGCAATAGCGTCCACTATCCATCTACATAGTGTCTGTTTCGAGGCGGCGAGACCTTTGGTGCGCCCTCCGAACGAAACGAACAATACAATCTTAGTGCTCTGACTGGGCAAAGGAGATTGGAGTCGCGTTCACTATCGGATGCTGGTAGCGCCGATAGGGAAATGACCTGTGCTCTGAAAGGAGTACCGATCACCTTGGGAACATAGCCGTGTCTAGGTTTTAAAATGACCTTGGAGTCACTTGGTCCAAACTCAAGACACGCAGCGCTGACAGACAGCACGTGAAGGTCTCCCACACGTTTGACTGATGACAGGGCAGTCAGAAAAACGGTTTTGAGTGAAAGGTATTTCAAATCCACGGATTGAAGTGGTTCGAAAGGTGGGGCTTTCATAGTTTCGAGAACTATAGAAAGATCCCAGATAGGAACCGATGCGGGGCGCGGGGGGTTCATCCTTCTAGCTCCCCTAAGGAAGCGGCTGACCAGCTCGTTTTTTCCCCATGACTGGCCGTGCAGGGGTTCAGCGAACGCCGCAACGGCTGCCACATACACTTTGAGCGTGGATGGGGATCTGCCCTTATCCAGCAGCTCTTGTAGAAATACGAGCAGCGACGACACCCCACATGTCCGCGGGTCCAGGTCTCTGTCGGTGCACCATTTTGAGAACACAGACCATTTTGACGCATAGAGTCTTCTTGTGGAAGGGGCTCTAGTGTGTATAATGGTATTTATTACTCCTTCTGGCAGAGCGACGGGTAGTCGTTGATCACCCACGCATGCAGTGCCCAGCGCTCTGGGTGGGGATGCCAGATTGTGCCGCGAGCTTGAGAGAGGAGATCTGCTCTCACTGGGATGGGCCACGGCGCTGTCAGTGACAGCTGCGTAAGCTCCGGGAACCATGTCTGATTCTCCCAACGCGGGGCTATGAGGAGCACCGAGTGACGCGTTTCCCTGATCCTCTGCATTACCTGTGGCAATAGCGAGACGGGGGGGAAGGCGTAAAGCGGGCGCCTGGGCCAGTCCTGGGCCAGTGTGTCCTCGCTTTTCGAGAAAAATATCGGGCAGTGAGAGTTCTCTTCTGACGCAAAGAGGTCTATCTCTGCTCTGCCGAATAGGTGCCATAACGTCTGGACTGTTTGAGCGTGCAGGGACCATTCCCCTGGGGGAATATTGTCTCTGGACAGTCTATCTGGGCCGTCGTTCAGGTGGCCTGGCACGTGCGTGGCCCTCAGCGAGCGCAGGTGGCACTGGGACCAACTCAGTATGCTTTCCGTCAGATGGAAAAAGGTTCCTGGATCTGACACCGCCCTGACGGTTTAGGTAGGATACCACAGATCTGTTGTCCGAATGGACCAGGACGTGGTGACCCTGAATGACCGGGAGAAAGCGCACGAGCGCGTACTCGACCGCTATCATTTCCAGACAATTTATGTGAAGGAGCTTTTCCTGAACTGACCATAGGCCGAAAACCGGAGAGCCCTCGCAGACCGCGCCCCAACCCGTGTTGGATGCGTCTGTCGAGATGACTTTTCGGCGAGATATAGCTCCCATTGTCACTCCTCGCTGATACCACTCGGCCACTGTCCAAGGCTGCAGAGCTGAAATACAGGTCTGAGTCACCTTGATCGGCTGGCGGCCTGTGGCCCAAGCCCGGCGAGACGCGCGGGTGTTTAGCCAATGCTGAAGCGGGCGATGTGCAGTAAACCCAGCTGAAGTACTGCTGCGGCTGAGGCCATGTAACCTAGCACTCTCTGGAATTTCTTCAGAGGCGTGAGGCTGTTCATCTGAAAAGATGCGGCTAGTCACTGAACACGGCGCGCGCGCTGTGTAGATAAGCGAGCCGTCATTGCCACGGAGTCTAGTTCTATCCCAAGGAAGGAAATTGTCTGACTGGGCTGTAGTGAGCTCTTGGTCCAATTGACTGCAAGACCCAAACTGTTCAGATGGCTGAGGAGAACTGCTCTGTGAGACAGAAGCTCCATATGTGACTGAGCCATAATCAGCCAGTCGTCCAAATAGTTCAGAATTCGCAAACCCTGACTCCACAGGGGTGCGAGCGCCGCATCCATGCACTTCGTGAAAGTATGGGGTGCTAAGTATTGATAAACCTGGCCGTCGAAGGCGAATCTCAAGAATGGCCTGTGACGGGGATTTATCTGAATCTGAAAGTATGCATCTTTCAGATCGAGAGAAATAAACCAGTCCCCCTGGCGCACATGCGCGAGGAGTTTCCTGATTGTAAGCATTTTGAACGGGCTTTTTGCAAGCACCTTGTTCAAAACCCTGAGATCTAATATGGGTCTGAGGCCGCCGTCTTTCTTGGGAACAAGAAAATAACGGCTGTAAAGCCCCGACTCGCTCAGAGAGGGTGGCACTTTCTCTATGGCCCTTTTGCACAGAAGGCTTGCTATTTCTGAACGAAGCATGCACGCTGCTTCTGTGTTCACAGTGGTTTCGAGCCAGCTCTGAAGCGAGGAGGGCGGCGATCGAACTGTAGCAAATAGCCCTGTTGTATTGTGCTTAACACCCACTTGGATATCCCTGGAATAGCTTCCCACGCTTTGAAGCATAACGCTAGAGGGTGAATGGCCAATTCAGCTCTGATTGCCGCACACAGAGCGCTGAACAAAATGTGTGAGCGCGTTTAGTGTGTTTATGCATGATTGCTCGCAGACAGCATGAACAGGCTGTTTTGTGAGTGACTTCCCGATTGGAATGAATGGGGAAAGAGTCACATCTGTTACGTGATGCGCAAGCATAGTCATGGGCACGGGACTTACACACAGAGTAATGTTTGCTGGCCGTGTAACAGAGCGGGCAGAGAATGGGCGCGCGCACGTATTCGTGGGCGCATTTATTGACTCTAGCGCTCGAGCGGTTCGTAACCGCTTTATGTGAGCGTGCTCTGGTGGGGACACGAGACATGCAGTGCTTGTGTGCAGAAGTGAACACTGGCACGTTTTCTACACATAGGGCTGGTCGTGTGACAGAGCGGCCGGAGAATGGGCGCGCGCATGCATTTGTGGGCGCCTTCATTGACTGACGCTCGAGCGGTTCGTAACCGCTTTATGAGAGCGTGCTCTGATAGGGGCACGGGATGTGTTATGCTTGTGTGTAGGGGCGAACACAGGGTTGTGGGCACATTTTCTACACATAAGACATGTTTGCTCTTTACAAGATTTATTTGGGTCGCCGTGAAAACGGCGTTTGAGTGCAGGCAAGCGGGCAGTGTCACCGGCTTGTTGGCTGCTAAATTCACCACTGCAGTAGCCTGAGAGAAGGGGACTGACAGGGGCTAAGCTTTGACGGTGGTCCTGCCGCGGCGGACTGAGCCGTCGTTTGTTCAACAAAGCTAGGAGGACTTCGGTTGTTCAAGTTTCAGCGCAATCTTAGGCCGAGGCCCGCGGGGGCGGTGGTCTACGGCGGCTGTCTGAGCCGATCTGGGGCGGCCGCCCTGTCGGCGCTGGGAAGTCTGGCTTTGTTGAGCTGGGCGCTGTGAAGATGCTCGTGCAGGAGGCTGGTTACGTGGGCGGCCTGCAGAGGAGCTAGCGCGGCGAGGCAGGAAGAGATTCATGGCTTGGGTGGCTTTCTGGACTTCAAAACGGTCAACAATGCCACTTACCAGCGGAACCGAAGAGACCGGACGGAGAGAGCGGCGCGTTGAGGAACGTGGAGCGCTCAGTTTCTCCCATGTCGGCTAGCGTTAGCCACAGGTGTCTCTCGGTTACAGTCAGCGAGGCCATGCACTTCCCTATAGCTTGGGATGCAGCTTTGGTGGCCTGAAGGGCGAGGTCCGTCGCGCTCCTTAGATCTGTAACAGCCTCTGGGTGCCTGCCTCTCTCATCCCACTCCCGAAGAAGGTCCGCTTGGAGGATCTGCAAGACGGCCATGGAATGCAGAGCAGATGCGGCTTGGCCGGCGGCGGAATAGGCGCGGCCAACACAGGCGGAAGTAGTTCTGCAGGCCCTAGACGGGAGCACTGGTTTAGACCGCCATCTCGCGGAGGGCGGGCAAAGGTGTGCTGCTACCGAATCCTCGACCGGGGGGATGGAAGAGTAGCCCTTCTCGGCGGCGCCGTCCACTGAAGCGAGAGCGGTGGAGACGTGGGATTGAGTCCTGGCCAAGAGAGGCGCGTTCCACGATTTAGAGAGCTCGGCGTGGAGTTCCGGCAGGAAGGGAGCGGCCTGGGCGCTGGCGCTGCGGTGACGGCTTTGAAGAAAACAGCCGTCGAGTCTGTTGGGAGCCTGCTCAGGGGGCGGTGACCACTCGAGCCCGAGGCGGTCGACGGCCTGTGTGAGGAGGCGTATCAGTTCCCCTTCGACTCCGGCGCGGGTCCTGCTGGATTCCGCTCTCCGAGATGGCAGCAGTGCGGCCGCTCGGCGGCAACTGCGCGTCCCAGGGGGGCGGGGAGGGTGAACGCGATGCTCGAGGGAGGGGCTCCAGCGAGACAGTCGCTTCTAAAACCGGTTCCGGCAGCCTTTGGGAGCGGCGCTTTTTCCGGCGCGGCGAAACAGAAGGCGACGCGGCAGCTCCGGTTTTGCATACTTGGAGTCGAGCCCGCAGGGTTGACATCGGAAGCTCCTCGCAGAGGTCGCATCCGCCGTCAGCGAGGGCGAGCTCTGCATGCCCCAGTCCCAGGCAGAGAGCGCAGATGATGTGTCAGTCTCCGGCGCTGAGAGGAGCGCGGCATGAGCCGCAGGAAGTGCGAGGCATCTTTAAAAAGACGCTCGATACACTTTTGTGAAGTTTGCTGAGGAACTTAGCTTGCTCTAAAAAAGGATACGTTGCCGGATGGCGTAGCTTGCAGGATGGCTGAAGGTGGCGAAGACGGCCGGCTTCTTCGAGCACTGTCCACGCTTGCTAGATGCCCCTCGAACGGCGACGCGGCTTCCAGTTCAGAGATGCGAAGAGCTTCGCTGAAGAGATGAAAATCAGGGTTCCAGCCTACGAACTACGCTTATATGCACTTTAGTCACGCCCTTTTTGGCGGGCTTTGATGCAGTGAGCGCGCGGACGCCTCTCATTGGATGCGAGTTCGCCCAAGCTCGTCTATAGGCTGCAGCAGTTGCCGCAGAGCAACCAATGAGCTCGCTAGCTAGCCCGCTCAAGGTCTGCAGCTGCCGCACTGCGTTGACAATGGATACAAAATTAAGGATCATTTTTTGGCTTCAATATCTCAGAAAAGATGAATCTTTCCCGTAGCGTAAGCTAGCTTACGCAATATGAAAGAACCTCTCGTAAGAGAACCTATTTTTCCACTTCACCGAAGTCTGTTCCCCATATGTTTCCCCTTTGTCGAAATATGTTCCCCCTATGTCGAAATCTATTCCCCCTATGTTTCCCCTTTGTCAAAGTCTGTTCCCACTACGTTTCCCTGGTTAGTGTTCAGTCTTTTTACGTATGTTTCATTTTTAATCGTGCTGTCAAAGTCGGTTCCCCTTATGTATCCCCTTAGGTTATTGTCAAAGTCTGTTACCCCCTATGTTTCATATTTTGGCAATACGAGGAACACCAACCAGAAAAACATAGGGGGTTGTGTCAAAGTCTGTTCCCCTATGTGTCCTCTTTGTCAAAGTCTGTTCCCCCTATGTTTCCCCTTTGTCAAAGTCTGTTCCCTCTATGTTTCCCCTTTGTCGATTTTTGTTCCCCCTATGTTCCCCTTTGTCGAAGTCTGTTCCCCCTATGTTTCCCCTTTGTCAAAGTCTGTTCCCTCTATGTTTCCCCTTTGTCGAAGTCTGTTCCCCCTATGTTTCCCCTTTGTCAAAGTCTGTTCCCCCTAGGTTTCCACTTTGCCGAAGTCTGTTCCACCTATGTTTCCCTTTTGTCGAAATCTGTTCCCCCTATATTTCATCTTTGACAAATCTGTTCCCCCTATATTTCCCCTTTATCGAAGTCTGTTCCCCATTTGTCGAAGTTTGTTCCCCCTATGTTTCCCCTTTGTCAAAGTCTGTTCCCTCTATTTCTCCCCTTTGTCGAAATCTGTTCCCCCTATTGTTCCCCTTTGTCAAAGTATGTTCCCCCTTTGTCGAAATCTTTTCCCCCTATGTTTCCCCTTTATCAAAGTCTGTTCCACCTATGTTGAACTCTGTTCCCCATATGTCGAAGTCTGTTCCCCATTTGTCGATGTCTGTTTCCCCTATGTTCCCCTTTGTCAAAGTCTGCTCCCCCTAAGTTTCCCCTTTGTCGAAGTCTGTTGAATCTATTTTTCCACTTCGCCGAAATCTGTTCCCACTATGTTTCCCTGGTTAGTGTTCAGTCTGTTTCCCTATGTTTCATTTTTAATCGTGCTCTCAAAGTCTGTTCCCCCTATGTTTCCCCTTAGGTTATTGTCAAAGTCTGTTACCCCCTATGTTTCATATTTTGGCAATACGGGGAACACTAACCAGAAAAACATAAGGGGTTGTGTCAAAGTCTGTTCACCCTATGTATCCTCTTTGTCGAAGTCTGTTCCCCCTATGTTCTCCATTTGTCGAAGTTTGTTCCCCCTATGTTTCCCCTTTGTCTAAGTCTGTTCCCTCTATGTTCCTCCTTTGCCAAAGTTTGTTCCCCTTTGCCAAAGTCTGTTCCCCCTTTGTCGAAACCTTTTCCCCCTATGTATCCACTTTTTCGATGTCTATTCCACCTATGTTTCCCCTTTGCCGAAGTCTGTTCCACCTATGTTCCTCCTATGTCAAAGTTTGTTCCCCTAATGTTTAATGTTTAACGGTGCAATGGGGAACACTAACAGGAGAAACATAGGGGGAACAGACTTCGACACAACACCTGAAGTAAGTTTACTCTGTGAGGTTACCCTCGGAAGCGACAAATGCAGAAGTGTGAAAAAGGCTAATGGTCGTTCTCAAGTGCAGATGACCCGCTGGTGACCCTGCAGCATGGACACTGACATCTCTGTGAACTCCGGACAAAGCAAAGTTCGCCAAGTTCACTCTCCATCAAATAACGAGCAGCAACAATTATCCGCGCTGTCCATCTCAGAAATCAAATCAATGGCATCATTAAAGCCACTTACAGTAATCTTCTAATTGGGTCAAGAGATAAACAGCCTTTTCACTGGTGTGAGAAGAGTTTTAATTGGACTCTTGCATGTATTTCGTCACTTTTATCTTTTTCACCCTCAAATGCAGAGAAAAGCCTATATTTAGCTACCTATATAAGAAGGTGTTTTAAAAATAATCGAAATGTGAAAATTAATGATTTTAGCTAAATGACAGAAAACAATATAACTAGCTAATATAACCACTGGTCAGCTGTTCATTCAAACGACATGCATTAAAACGTATGCATTTTGCAACCCGGCATACCAAATCTGTTAGTGTTGTTGTTTACTTGCATAACATGATTCACATTAGTGACGCATGGCATAACTATAGGCAGTGAATTTGTCTTTGATTTATGAGATTACATGACACATAGACCCACGAACACAGTTTGAACCGCTAGCACCATGGGAGGGGGTCACGAGAGCACAGCCGAACAGTTCACTAAAGGGTCACACTTCAACACTGACTTTTAGGAATAATATCCAGTCTTCTGAGTCTCATTCTGTGTTTTTTGCATTTAAGACATGTTTTTTCTATTAAAGGCACCCTTGCCTTGTCAAACAAAATAAAATGATTTCAATAACCTATATAAAAGGCTTTAATCAACCTTTTAACACTTTAGCCTAAAAAATCAATATGTTTGTGTTTTGACAAGGATATATTTCAATAAAATGGTAGCCATTACCAGGCTTTCAGAAATATGCTTTAGTCAAGCTTGAAGGAGAAGTTCAAACTAAAAGGAAAATTATCTCATCATTTACTCATCCTCATGCCATACCAGCTGTGTATGACTTTCTTTCTTCAGCAGAACACAAATAAAGACTTTTAGAAAAATGTTCTGCTCAGTTAGTCCATTCAATGCAAGTGAATAGTGATCAGAACTATGACCCTCCATAAAGCATATAAAGGCAGCACAAAGGTTCTGGTTAAGCTTTTGATATAGAGATATAATGTAGATATACAGTATGGCAATATTTATAGGGTAATATTTTGTAAATAATTTTCGGACAGGAAGACACTTTTTTTAGTAACAAATTCAGATAATTGTTCAAATCTTATTGTCAAATTAACCACTTTAGAAAAGGGTGCATCATTTCCTAATAATTTTAATCACATTTGGTATCTCATAACATCTCAAATCACCATGAGATTGGATCAGTTAATGTGAGCACACTTTGAACATTCTTCATTACAAATCTATTCACCCCACTAAAGAAAATCTTTGTATTTTGGGGGGCCTTTAACCCCTGTAACAGGTGTTCTTTTAGCCCAAATACTATCAGTTTAATTATTCTGCAAATAACAAATAAAAATTAACTGAAAATAAATAAGTATTTTGTTTCAACTTAAATGTGATCATTTCAGGGATTCTCATCAGCGACATAAATTTGCAACATTTAAAAAATTATAAAATTTTAGACATTACAAATAATGATCTCATGTATCAGGAATTGCAGTTCATAGTGACAAACAGGAGTTTAGGAAAGAGCTGGATTTTATTTTATTTTTTTGCCATTTAGTGTTTTAAGAAGAAACTAAAATTGAACGTGCCTTTTACCCCAGTGGGCCTCCAATTCATTTTATAAAAACTAGCCTTCTGAACGCCACTGAAGGACATGTCTATTGGGTGCTAAAATAAGTTGTTCACTAGTTGCTCAAATGTGTTGATGAGCTTGTTTGCCTCCTTTATGTTCAATCTCAGCAGCACCTGGAGCGCAGTGTGAAACATCAGTGAATTTTGGACGCATGGATGTAAACGGTACTCGAGCCACCAGGATATTTGAATATATCTCTCTTCACAACATCCTGCAGATGGGGAATGTAGTTCTCCAAAGCTGTGCGTCTGGACACCTTTCTCAAAATCTGTTAATATCATGTCTGGTTAAGAAACTGTTTTAAAATTTTACTGATATATGATACTGACAGAATCGCCAAAACATTCCAGTTTGAATGCACTTGCCTGAGATGTGAATGCCTAAATTTGAACAATCAGAAATTGTGATGAAATGCCATTGTGTGTATTACTTTGTGTTTTTTTCTTGTGAAGGTCGCCCAAGGAGTTGACCTGCGTGTTTGGCCCCAGGGGGGTGGGTTTGGGGTTGAGTCCCCCTTTAACGCATTGTGCCACATCATTGAATACATGTTTTTTGCACCTCTGAATTTCCATACTTGCCCCTTCTGGACATATGAATGCTGGATCCCTTCCTAAAGAGATTGAAAGAAACTACAATTTGTCCTATTTTCATTCATTTCATCTGAACTACTCACCATATCTAAAGGGTGTTTCTTTAACTTTGAGCAATTGCAAGTGGTACATTTTTATGAAAACGAACAGATTTCAAGGTTTTATTTTTTTTATGAAGGCCACATTAAAACTGACTTGTGAACTTTTTTACCTGGCCTTTATCATTTATTTTTGGTACGTTTTAAATGCCTTTTATGTTGGCATTGAGCAAGCTTGAGCAAGACAAAGGAATTTCAACGCCATTTCCACCACGGAGATGTGCTGGAAATGACAATATGGTGTGAATTTTTTTTTTAACAAGACTTTACTTTCTACAACTACACAGTGCTAAAACCCTTAAATGTGTGTGTATTTTTTTTTTACCTTAAGCCACAGCTTACAAAAATATAATTTTCTGATGAAGGCTACTAAGAAGAGGTGTCACGGTGTGGAAAAAGTACCTGGAACAGCCAGAGCAGCATCTCGCCAATGACAGACCACCCCATAGAGCACTTGTTGAGGGGCAGACTGCTCTCTCTGTCCCATGTGATGGACCACGAGAGGTCCCAGAGCTGCCAGAACACCACTATCAGCAGAAACAAGGTCAGCACAGAAAGCCCCCCTTACTGTATGTTACCTTTGTTAAGAGATTATAAAGGGGTTCATTAATGACTAAGAAATCATTTACAAATGCATCATAAATTATTTATAGAAATATGCAAAACATGGACCAGTTTCATGCAATACTTGCCAGAGTGAGCATTTTTTTCCACTTGTAATAAATGCTTAAAATACAGGATACACTTAATTTTCATTTCAAAAACATCAAGTGCCCTAACTCATAAAGTGTCACAATGCAGAAAAAATATTTTATAATTTCAAAGTCATAGATTAATAATCACTTTGCTATAGTCCGCTTTATTTGTTAATTTCAGTAATGTCTTGACTCACTTGTGTCGTCACTTTCCTTGTCACGTATATGTCAAAAGAGCAGTATGAGTTAGAGGTCGACCAATAGTGGATTTTGCAAATACCGATAACTAATGTGGTGGAAAAGTCAGATAACCGATTAAACAGACAATAGTTTTTAAAGTCTATCCTTACTATGATGGGCACAGCCACAGAGGCTACAAGTCCAAAATTAATAAAATCCCAGCAATTTACTGTGCAACCAAAATCCCATTAATAACAAAAAATAAATGCATAAGATTGAGTGCATAATGTGGGTCTTTCAAATTAAACAAACCCAGAATACACATACTTCTATTGAAATAATGGAGAATTGGCTCTGTTACAATCCTCTATATTTAAGTATTTAACAAATAAAGCTTTCTATAGCCTACACTCATACGATTAAAACTATTAACAACTATCGGCATATAGATTTTTGCAGATAAGGATTGTTCCAAAAAACAACTATCGGCACCGATTAATCAGTAAAATCGCTATATTGATCTACATCTATTATGAGTGGTGTTCCAACTTACCTAGTCCTAATTACCTAAAGTCCAATGCAAAAACATTCACAGCACACTGTCTCTCATATAATAAAATCTGATGACCATTAAACCGTACAGAACTTTATAGGTTTCTAATGTTAGCAACTCCATAATAAATGCTTCACATCTGACCACTTTGCATTATGGTACATTTTCGTAGGTTACTACTATGGAACAAGTGTTATTTGTATTATAACGTGTGAGGTAAAATGGCTCAATATTATTGAAAGTTTTGCATGGCAGTCGCCATTTTTATTAATGTTGTTATAACCGCAAAACAATTTATAATGCATTTGTAAATGAACCCTTTTACTGTATAAACCTTTATCACCAGAAATTCTTTTGGCACATTCTATATTTGCCTCCAAATCTATTTTTAAGCATTTAAGCAAAATCCTTTAGAATAAAAAGGTTTTTAAGATAATGTGTTTAAATGTCATATATTTCAGTCAAGTATGTCAAAATTTTGGGCAGTAATTATAATTTTAATGCCACACCAGCTGAGCAAGGGAGGGTGGCCTATAAACCCTTTATATTTGAAAGGTTTTTACATTTGATTACAGAAATGAATCTAAATGTGGGCTGGGTAGCTCAGCAAATAAAGACGCTGACTAGATCGAATCCAGGGCATGCTGAGTGACTCCAGCCCTGTCTCCTAAGCAACCAAATTAGCTCAGGTTGCTAGGGTGGGTAGAGTCATTTTGGGTAACCTCCTCGTGGTCGTTATAATGTGGTTCTCACTCTCAGTGGGGCACATGGTGAGTTGTGCGTGGATGCCGCGGGGAATAGTGTGAAGCCTCCACACGTGCTATGTCTCCACGGTAACGCGCTCAACAAGGCACATGATAAGATGCGCGGATTGACGGTCTCAGACGGAGGCAACTGAGATTCGTCCTCCGCCACCCGGATTGAGGCGAGTCACTACGTCACCACAAGGACTTAGAGCACATTGAGAATTGGGCATCCCAAATTGGGGAGAAAATAAATTAAATCTGCGGAGGTTCAGTCTGTATATTTTACTGAATACTTCAATGCCGTTAGGAGCTACAACACTAAATGTATGGTCAAGATTATGAAAAATCAATAACAATTCATCACATGTATTTCCATGATAATATTTTATTAAAGCACACAAATAAAAATGAGGGGACTCTGAAAACAATGAGGTTTGCGTAAATCCAGGTAATGCCGGAGAGGGATTTTGGGAAATTCTGATTCTAGGTTGACTAATCAAATATCAGGGTAACACTTTATAATAACTTTCTTTAATAATATTAACAAACTTTATTACATTATATGTATAATGCTTAGCAGATCAATTGATAATACACATTCAAGTAGCTGAAATGTTGTGAAACTTTCATTTCTTATAATCCACATTTTAAGGTACATCAACTACTGATCTGTGAAGAATATTTTTCAAGTTTTGAGAGTTATTTTAAAGTGTAACCTATATTAGTGTTGTAACAGGAAAACAGAAATATGGAAAACACCCTTACAGCTAAAGACAAATGTAATCCAAGTTTAGTTCTGTTTAGGGAACAGATCTCTACATTCCATTTTTTCCCCCATTTTAACAAAATATTGTGGTATATACAATGATATTTTAAATACATGAGCACATAGTTGCTTGTTTAAAGGCAAACTTAAATAATTTTCAGTGCAAAATGCCTGTTAAAAGAAGAAAAAATTAATAATGAATTTTTCAATTCAACTTTGAGTCTGCAACTGGACCAATTATTGCTTATTTAGTTATTAAAATGAGATTCTAAAGCATCTGAAACAAAAGCTCTCATTTCACCCTGAGAAAACTAAAATTAAATATCATTCTGTGGTGCATTTTGTGCATAATTCAGCGAAATGTAACTGACAATTTGAGATGTGCTGTGTATGCCCATACGTTTCAGCAAAGTATGAAAACAATTAAGCATCGTCATGCAAACATATAAGTTTCCTTATTTGATTTGAATTTGAACCAAGACCGACCAATGGGAAGCATGATTCCATAGAGGTGTTAAATATGTTTTTAAATATTTACAATTAAAAATCATATTACACTACAGAGAATTTCATACAGGTTGCAATATGACCACCAGTATCATGTTTGGACATGTCACCAGTCACATACACGTCTGCTCTCTCAAGTGTAGTGTCAGAATCAATGCACTTTCACAATGTACAAAACATTATTCTCAACCTTTAAAAATACATTACAAAAAAATTACTGCATAACTTCTCTTCATTTTAATCCCTTATTATTTACATTATAATCCTAAAGCAGTGAATATTTTGGCAAAAGACATGAAGAATACATTTGTCAAAATATACCACAGTACTTTGAACAGCCAGAGAATTGTTATTTTATAGCGAGCTATTGAATTTAGGAAAAAGAACCTAAGCAAAAAGTAGAAAAGAAAGTATAGGTTGCATTGTTAAAGGGATAGTTCACCCAAAAATGAAACTTCGGTCAAGTTGTTGTTCTAAACCTGAATTTGCATTTTGGGAGACTATCTCTTTAAAACCAGGCCAGTGTTTGGAGTGAATGTGAAGAACTCTAGGAGTGTTGTGACATGCCATTGACCAGACTTCTCAACTGCTTCACCACAGTCTCGATCAGTTTCTGCCGGTCACGGTCATTCTTCCTGAACTGGGAGAAGATGTTGTTCTTTTTACTTGTGTCTTTCATCCTGGAAAAGAAAAATAAGAGGACACTATTACAGTATCTATAGCAGGTGTTTTGCACACATATATAGTAGACAGATCTATGACCATGATGTTTCGTCTGCCAGTTAAACATGCACACACTGTAAAAAATGAACTTGCATTTTATGAGAGTTTTTGAGTCACAGATACAATGAAATGTGAATTACTTTGCATCTACATAAAAACACATGTTAGACCAACAATATTCCCCGAAATGTTGTCCCAACTAGCCTATGTACTAGTCTATGTTAACAATGTTGCAGATTTGCGAGTTCTCTACATGCATTGTAACATTAAATAATTATTTAATGTTATGCAGTGCATGTATTTATTTAGGCTGTTTTTTGTTGTTGCCACTGTTAGACAAATTGTTGTGTGGTGAAAAAATTTGACTCGTCCCTCCTTTTCATTAAAAAAAGCAAAAATCGAGATTACAGTGAAGCACTTACAATGGAAGTAAATGAGGCCAATTGCAGGATTTGTTGACATTACATCGTCCTGACAACGTAGTTGTAAAATTGGCCATAACTTAACACAGAAAAGGTTAGTAAGTGATTTTATCACACTGTGCATATTATGTATATCTTTTGGCTATATTTTCGAAACAGTATGTATGTGAATGTTTATGCACTGGCCCCATTCACTTATATTACTATATTATTTTTTGTGGAAATCAACATTATGTCACAAATTAGCTTAACTTGTGCTGAACCAGGAATATTCCTTTAACAATTTTTTTTTTCCATAAAATCAAATATTGAAATACATTATTATAATATAGAGTAATTTAACAATCAAATATTGGCCCATTCACTTCCATTGTAAGTGCCTCACTGTAATCCAGATTTTTGCCCTTTTTTCTTAAAGAAAAGGAGGGACAAATCTAAATTCATTTTTTGTGGTAATCATCATTACGCCACAAATGCTGTCGATTGAACTTGTATTGAACCTGGAATATTCTGATAGTATGTTACATTCTAAGATGTTGTAAAATTCTGACAAACACATTTATGACCTCACATTCTGTAAGTTTGTTGATTGTCATCATTATTGAGTCTTGGGTTTGAGGTCTACTATGTCAAAAAATAGAATGAACTGCCTTGCCTTGCAAGACTTAACTCTCTTCAGAGGCAAAGATTGCCTTGATTTTGTTTGCAATTCTTTTTTTACAGTGCAGTTCACAGAACAGATGAGAATGACAGGCTGAGTGTCTCAGACTAGGGCTATGCAAATGCAAATCTATTTCTCACGATATTGAAATTAATAGATCATTGATATATGATTTGTATCATGATGTAGTTGGTGATACCCAGCCAAATCTCTGACCAACATTTCATTCAGCCTTGCCATACCAATACTATGCATGCTACAATGGGTGTGGGATGAAGTAATGACAAAACAGAAGAAAATATTTAATAACTTTCTATTCATGCAGAAAATCACATTACAGCGAAGACAGAAAGAGATAACCATGTTGGATCTGTCTACATACCCTCTGTTGACTCTGGCGTTAGTTAGTAAAAAAAAGACAAAGGGGAAGATTATATTAGGTTTAAAGGTCAAGGTAGAGCTCTATCAAATCACTGCGTCTTCTGTTCATTGATGTGTGAATGTTCATGACAATTCCAGGTGCCAGGAACACCTGCTCTAAATGTGTACACACAAGTGACGGAAAAAAGACTATGCAACCATCATTGTTTTTATGGAAAGGGTTGAAATACTCACTTCTCCAAAAGTGCAAGAGCGGTGGAGGGGTTCACACGCAGGTATTTTGAGGTGGGCTGTCCGTAGTCTGCCAAATATGTAGACCAATCCCATACCATGAATAGATCTAGAAGCTTTAACACAAGAAATAAATGTTCCACATAATTAATGATGAAGAAAACCAAGACAAATGAACACAAGTTTCAACACAGGAAGTTTTAGCAAACCAAATAAAAAAGGCCTTAAAAGTATTTCAGTAAAGCAATTTTCTGGCCATTGAAAGTAATTTTTTGTTTTTGAAGTATTTTCATATTTTCGTTTAGCTGATGCTGAAATATAAAGTCATTATTTTATAAAATTGCTGTCACAAAAAGCAATCTCTAGCAAATGAAATAAATTAAAGCGGAGCAGATATCCTGAATTTTACAGTGACTTCATACATACATATACTGTATATACACACACAGGCAGCCAAAATTTTGTAATAATGTACAGATTTATCTGTTTCAGAAGGAAATTGGTACTTTAATTCACAAAAGTGGCATTCAACTGATCACAAAGTATAGTCAGGACATCACTGATGTAAAAAAACAGCACCATCACTATTTGAACCCATTTCCAGCACCCATCACTCCAAAACCTTATCCTTGAGTAATCATGCTAAATTGATAATTTGGTTCTAGAAAATCACTTGCCATAACATCAAACACTGCTGAAAGCTATTTGGTTCAATAAAAGAAGCTTAACATTGTCTTTGCGTTTGTTTTTGAGTCGCCACTGTATGCACTAGACTGGCATGTCTTAAGGTCAATATTAGGCAAAAATGGCACAAAAAAAGAAACAGCTTTCAATAGAAACTCATCAGTCAATCATTGTTTTGAGGAATGAAGCCTAAACAATGCTTGAAATTGACAAAAAACTGAAGATATCATACAAAGGTGTACACTACAGTCTTCAAAGACAAAGTACAACTGGCACTAACAAGGACAGAAAGAGATTTGGAAGGCAAGATGTACAACTAAACAAGAGGATAAGTACATCAGAGTCTCTAGTTTGAGAAATAGACGCCTCACATGTCCTCAGCTGACAGCTTAATTGAATTGTACCCGCTCAACACTAGTTTCATGTACAACAGTAAAGAGAAGACTCAGGGGTGCAGGCCTTATGGAAAGAATTGCAAAGAAAAAGCCACATTTGAAGCAGAAAAACAAAAAGAAAAGGTTAGAGTGTGCAAAGAAACACAGACATTGGAAAACAGATAATTGGAAAAGAGTGTTATGATCTTAACCCAATTGAGCATTTGTGGGATCAGCTAGACTGTGAGAAGTGACCGACAAGACAGTCACATCTATGGCAAGTGCTACAGGATGTCACCGTAGTATTTGGACAAACTGACAGCTAGAATGCCAAGTATCAGCAAAGCTGTCGTTGCTGCACATGGGGGATTTTTTTTTATGAGAACTCTTTGAAGTAGTTTAAAAAATTTTTTAAATTGTAAGTCATTTTTGTAATAGTCTTGACTATACATTAATAATAATAATAATAATAATAATAATACATTTTATTTAAAGGCGCCTTACTCGGCACTCAAGGACACCGTACAGGGATACATAAGACATTTAAATGCACCAAAATTAAATAAACAACAACATTAAAAAAGAGGTAGAGCAATTGATATCATGTGAGCATTTTTGAACAGATGTGTTTTGAGTTGCGATTTGAAGTGGAAAAATGAATCGATGTTTCTAAGTTGGGGTGGTAATGAGTTCCAGAAACAGGGAGCAGAGCGGCTAAATGCTCTGCTCCCCATAGTGGTGAGACGGGCGGGGGGGACAGACAGGTGTATGAAGGAAGAGGATCTAAGGGAGCGGATGGATGTTGGATCATGGAGAAGATCAGACAGATATGGGGGGGGCAAGATTGTGGATGGCCTTGAATGTTAACAGAAGGATTTTGAATTAAATACGGAACTGGACTGGGAGCCAGTGAAGCTGTTGAAGAACAGGAGTGATGTGGTGAATAGAGGGGGTTCGAGTTATGATGCGGGCAGCTGAATTCTGGACCAGTTGAAGCTTATGAAGGGATTTGTGAGGGAGGCAGAAAAGGAGAGAGTTGCAGTAGTCCAAACGAGAAGTGACAAGACTATGGACAAGAACGGCGGCAGTGTGTGGTGTAAGGGAGGGGCGGAGGCGATTAATGTTTCATAAATGGAAGTAGGCAGACCGGGTAATGTTATTGATGTGGGACTGAAAAGATAATGTGGTGTCAAGGATGACACCCAAACTCCTAACCTGGGGGGAGGGTGAAACGGAGGAGTTATCAATAGTGAGTGAAAAACTGTCGGTTTTGGATAAATTAGATTTAGTGCCAATGAGGAGAACCTCAGTTTTATCACTGTTTAATTTGAAAATTTTGGGAAAACCAGGTTTTTATTTCTGTAATACAGTCAGTGAGGGAGGTGGGCGGGGAAGTGAACGAAGGTTTGGTCGAGAGGTAGAGCTGGGTGTCATCAGCATAACAGTGGAATTGAATGTTAAATTTGCGGAATATATTGCCCAGGGGAAGGAGATAAATGATGAAAAGTAGGAGCCCCAGGACAGAGCCCTGGGGCACACCTGAAGTGACAGTAGAGGGACTTGATTTAAAAGACTTAAGTTGAACAAACTGAGTGCGGCCAGAGAGATAAGATGTGAGCCAGTCTAACGGAGTGTGGGTGATGCCAATGGAAGATAATCCATTGAAGAAGAACAGTGTGAGAGATGGTATCAAAGGCTGCGCTTAAGTCGAGGAGGATGAGGATGGTAAGGAGTCCAGAATCAGCTGCCATGAGAAGGTCATTGGTGATTTTGATAAGTGCTGTTTCAGTGCTATGAAGTGGACGGAAACCAGACTGGAACTGTTCATACAGGTTATTGTGGGATAGATGAAAATGGAGTTGAGAGGCAACTGTTTTTTCTAGGATTTTGGAGATGAATGGTAAGTTGGATATAGGGCGAAAGTTATTGAAGTTTGAAGGATCGGCACCAAATTTTTTAAAAATTGGGGTAATGGCAGCTGTTTTGAATGATGTAGGTACAGTTCCAGTGGTAAGAGAGAAGTGGATGATAGCAGAAATGAGGGGAGCCAGGGAGGGAATGCAAGCTTTAACAAGTTGTGTGGGAAGGGGATCAAGTTGACAAGTGGAAGCCTTGGATTTCCTAATGAGTTCTTTGTTTTCTGAAATAGCAGGGAGCTGGAAGGAAGAGAATGAATGGGTGGATGGGTGAATGTCGGCTGAAATGCTAAGATGAGGGATAGATCCCAGGTGCTGGTGGATGTTCTTGATTTTTTCAGTGAAAAATGACATAATGGAGTTGCAAAAGGAGGTTGTATACAAATGAGGGGGGAGAAAGTCCTGGGGTTGGGTAATGTTGTTAAGTAAGGAAAAAAGTGACTTGGAGTTTCCTTTATTGGCAGTAATCATACTGGAGTAGTAGTGGGTTTTGGTGCTAGCAACGGAGTCCTTGTAAAGTAAGATGTGGTTATTGTACATTTCTTTGTGAATAGTGAGACCAGTTTTTCTATAAAGACGTTCAAGTTGCCGCCCTTTGGCTTTCATGAGACGAAGATCGGGGGTAACCAAGGGGCGGAAATAGAAAAAGAAACAGATATATTTTTTACCGGAGCAAGGGAGTTAAGAATATTATGGAGTCCAGTGTTGTAGTGAGAGACCAGATCATCGGGGGTAGATAGATTGTGAGTGTCAGGCAGGCAGAAAGAGTGGATACTTGAAATGAGAGTGACAGGATCGATATTCTTAATATTCCAAAATGAAATAAGGTGTGGTATTTTAGAGATGGAAAGAGTGAGTTTCAAAGTAAATGAGAGGAGAAAATGGTCAGTTATAGGGAGTTCAGCAGCTGTAATGTCAGAGGGAGTGACACCAGAACAGCAAATTAAGTCCAGAGTATGTCATTTGGAGTGTGTGGGAAAAGTGATATATTGCTGGCATCCAAAACTCGGCAGTAGGTGAAGTCTTTAGTAAGAAGGAGATTAATATTGTCCATGTGGATATTAAAATCACCCAGCAGTATTATGTTTGATGAGAGATAGAATAAGTGAGTGAGGAAAGCAGCAAAATCATTTAAAAATTCACTATTCAATTTTGGGGAGCGATAGACAGTAGCAATGATGGTTGGGGTGGGACCAGACAGCTTGCAGACAGTCGATTCAAACGAGCTAGAGACAGGCACAGATATCGTTGAGACTTTCCACTTCTCGCGATAAATTATCGCGAGACCTCCTCCCCGGCCGGAGCCACGAGGTTGACAGATGTAAACAAACCCACCAGGAGTGGATTCATTCAGCTGAGAAAAGTCATTGGGCTGTTGCCATGTCTCGGTTAAACAGAGAAAGTCTAGCTTACGATCATTGATGAGGTCCTGGATGAGATGTCCCTTGTCTGTCAGTGAACGGATGTTGAGCAAAGCGAAGTTAAGTACAGTGTTGTCACAGCTGGTGTTGGTGGTGCTAGCCGACCGAGCTAGGCGGGCTAACACTCTGTGGTCGACAGCCCGGTTGGAGGGTGACGTGAAGTGGACCAGATAGACTTTATTACTGTTGAGCTGTTGTGTTGGAAATTGCGGCGGGACCCTCGGTGGATGTATCTCGGACGAGGCTGAAAGGCGATGTCCGGATAAAGGTGGAAAGCCTCCGGCGCAGGTCCAGACAGGTGATAGCGCAGCCGGAACAGGTCAATGACCGAATATTGAAGCAAACCCGTCACTAGCAGGTGAGCAGGCAGCAAAAAGAGCCAGGCACAGACAAACAAAGTGTATGTTCTACCGGTCCACATTGTAGAGGGAGATTTAAGCAGCGTCCACAGCCAGTGAAAACGCCAGTTGAAACAGGTGATCTAACAGCGAGCAGCGGCAGCTAGTTTCACTCCAACTGTGAGAAACTACCATCAAAAACACACATTGTGATCAGTTAAATTCCATTGGTGAATAAAAGTTCCAAACCACAATGTTTACCACCATTTTAAACAGTTCTGTAAGAGGTAATTGCCTTGAGTTTGTGTAATTAATCAGTCTGTTGTGCCTCTCAGCTGTGATGAGCCTTAATGCTGACATTGTTAGTTTAAAGCTATTTTCCCCAGCTTTAGTATTGTAGTAGTAATCCAAAAGATCATGGAGTGCCGATGAATAAAACAAACTGACTGAATGGCAAAGCACTTCACCTCAGCTGACTCATTAACAAACAAAAATTGTCTTTTGTCTCCACCTTCTGACTAAAATCTGTGATGTCACAAAAATAAAGGTAAAACATATCAAGCGTTTTACACATCTACACTACTCAAGCGGAGTGATACAAACAGTGAAGCGAGTTACAAAAATCAGCTATAAAAGCTGGGAAAATTGCAATTTGTTAGCATAGTCTGAGGTAAAGGGGCAACATTTATGAAACCAGCGTTGTAAGATTTACTGATGATTTGAATTACTGTTGTGTGTGTGTGTGTATATATACACACACACACACACACACACACACACACACACACACACACACACACACACACACACAGTATCTCACAAAAGTGAGTACACCCCTCACATTTTTGTAAATATTTGATTATATGTTTTCATGTGACAACACTGAAGAAATGAGACTTTGCTACAATGTAAAGTAGTGAGTGTACAGCTTGTATAACAGTGTAAATTTGCTGTCCCCTCAAAATAACTCAACACACAGCTATTAACCGCTGGCAACAAAAGTGAGTTCACCCCTAAGTGAAAATGTCCAAATTGGGCCCAAAGTGTCAATATTTTGTGTGGCCACCATTATTTTCCAGCACTTCTTTAACCCTCTTGGGCATGGAGTTCACAAGAGCTTCACAGGTTGCCACTGGAGTCCTCTTCCACTCCTCCATGATGACATCAATGAGCTGGTGGATGTTAGAGACCTTTTGCTCCTCCACCTTCCGTTTGAGGATGCCCCACAGGGTTTAGGTCTGGAGACATGCTTGGCCAGTCCATCACCTTCACCCTCAGCTTCTTTAGCAAGGCATTTGTCGTCTTGGAGGTGTGTTTGGGGTCGTTATCATGCTGGAATACTACCCTGCGGCCCAGTCTCCGAAGGGAGGGGATCATGCTCTGCTTCAGTATGTCACAGTACATGTTGGCATTCATGGTTCCCTCAATGAATTGTAGCTCCACAGTGCCGGAAGCACTCATGCAGCCCCAGACCATGACACTCCCACCACCATGCTTGACTGTAGGCAAGACACACTTGTCTTTGTACTCCTCACCTGGTTGCTGCCACACACGCTTGACACCATCTGAACCAAATAAGTTTATCTTGTGCTCATTGTCTTGGTTGTTGCATGAATCTTGTATTCGAGCAGTGTCTGGCGATGAAAACACGAAAACCGGAAGCTCCGATGTCCATGTGCCGTAAAAGTCGGGCTAAGAAATAGCACCATTTTGGATCTGGAGCGGCCGCTGCGTGCTACCGCGCTGCCATCTTGGATCAAGACAAAAACAGTGGAGTGTCGCAGTGATGGTTGTCCATCTGCAAGTTTCTCCCATCTCCACACATGATCTCTGGAGTTTAACCAGAGTGACATTTGGGTTCTTGGTCACCTCTCTTACCAAGGCCTTTCTCCTCCGATTGCTCAGTTTGGCTGGGTGGCCAGCTCTAGGAAGAGTCCTGGTTGTTCCAAACTTCTTCCATTTAAGAATTATGGAGGCCACTGTGCTCTTGTGAACATTTAATGCAGCTGAAATTTTTTGTAGCCTTCCCCAGATCCATCCAGTTCCTTTGACCTCATGGCTTGGTTTTTGCTCTGATATGCATTTTCAGCTTGTGGCAGGGTGGAGGCCAGATCGTGATTCTACACACCCGGTCCCTTATCAGGCTAATTAAGCCTCCGAGAGGGATAAAGGCCGACTGCGGAGGATGGTGCGGGAGAGAGAGATCATTTACGGACATGTCCGTCATGTGTGTGTTTGTGTCTTTTGTTTAAGTTTATCATTAAAACTATTATTTATATTGCCAAGCCGGTTCTCGCCTCCTCCTTTCCATGGAAGTGCTTTACACAGCTGTGAAACCTTATATAGGCAGGTGTGTGCCTTTCCAAATCATGTCCAATCGATTGCATTTGCCTCAGGTGGACTCCAGTCAAAGTGTAGAAACATCTCAAAGATGATCCAGAGGAATGGGAGGCACCTGAGAAATATTTCAAGTGCTATAGCTAGTGGTCGACCGATATGGGATTTCATGTCCAATGCCGAGATCCAGAGAGCAGTGCGCCTGATTTAATATAGTAAAAAAACAAACATAACATTTCTAAAAAAAAAAAAAAAGAATAAACTCTTATGCAGCACTATATTTAATTTATTTTTGACTTTTGTAAAAATTATATTGTATTTTAAATGGTAGATAGCGGTTTCTTCTGATTTCTATTTAGTCCTAATTTTTGTAATATATAAGGAAGGAAATAACAGTACACACAGAAGTCCAAGTCCACGTTAGCATTCGCATTTACTAAAAAAATGTGCATACAGTGCATAGTGAATAAGACATTTAGTTATAGCACAGGTGAAGTGCTTTTACCTTGAAGTTGCTTCAGAGACTATTTAGCAGAGATGGGCCACTTCCATTAAAAAGAATGGGAGAAATTAGAACGTGCAACTGCAGCCAACGGTCAAACGATGTAAATATGTAGTCCCGTCTTACAGGTAAAAGAGCCAATCACCTTTTAGATACAGACATCGCCTGCAAATCAACTCGAGAACACGCATGGGCATTGGCTTTAAAAGCCGGGAAAATTGCGTTTTGTTAGCTTAATTTGAGGTAAAGAAGCACCATTTATGATACCAGTGTTGTCAGATTTTACTGCTGATTTGAAATATGTTCTTTGATCATAATCTTGATCAACTGTTTTGGAGATTTCGGTCTTTCCCCATTCAAGTAGATAGGAGCTGCACTGTCATGATGGGAAATAGCCTCCTGAGAGCATTCCAAACATGGCTGACAGTGGACTGACTTGCTAGAAAGACTTAGATACTTGTGCAGATCCAGCAAGCAGCTGCAATCTCCTGACAGTTTAAACAGCCTGGATCGTCAGCATGGATTGTGACCACTGACCATCATGATTTGTGAATGAGAGGAACTTTTGATCTTGATCCTGAAGTTTTGATTCTGGGTGACAGAATATGCACTTCAGAGAAAGATATTAGATGAGCGATCGATGGGAAGAAAACACTGGATTTTTGTGAGGTTGGTTTATTACATCTGTTTAAACGAGATATGTGCATATTAGCAGACGGTATATATTATATTATTTTTATTGATATTTGCCTTTTTATCATTACATAAGACATAAAATTTACAGGGAACTGTTGAGGAGAGAGAGGGAGAATGAAACAGGTGAGCACTTTAACATTATGAGCTCAAATTTGTCTGTCGCAGCTCTGATACGCAGACTGTTTAAATGACACTGTGTTGTACACCGGACTATTATTGTAGTTACACGATGGTACGTAACAACAAAACGAACCTTGACTGGTCGTTTACATGTCTCAGTCACTTCACATGAAAGCAGGTGATTTTTGGCACCCTCAAGAAACAATTTGGCAAAACAGGAACATTTATCGTCCGATGCTGATAATGAAAAAAGTCAGATATATGCGATATATCGGTCGACCAATAGTCATAGCAAAGGGTCTGAATAATGTCAAACTGTCAATGTGATATTTCAGTTTTGTTTTTATAAATTTGCAATGTTATCAAAACATTTTTTTTCTTTGTCATGAGATATCAAGTGTAGATCGATGTGAAAAAAAAATATTTAAAGCATTTTAGCATAAGGCTGCAACCAAAGAAATGTGGGGTCTGAATTCTTTCTGAATGCACTGTATATACAGCAATGTGCAAAAGTCTTAGGCACATAAGATGTTTCACAAAAGCATTTGTCTTAAGATGGTTATTTATATCTTCAGCTTTAGTGTGTCAGTAGGAAATATAAATGTTAGACTCCCAAATATTACATTGGAAAATAGAAAAGATTAGAATAGAAGAACAGGAAGTCCTGCAGCAGGTGTCATGGCCCCCACAAAGCCCCCCATTGAACATCGAGTCTGTCTGAGATTACATAAAGAGACAGAAGCAATTGAGGCAGCCTAAATAGACAGAAGAACAGTGGAACATCTTATCTGCCAACAACCAAGAGAAACTGTGTCCAGGTGTACCTAGGAGACTTAGTGCGGTTTTAAAGGCAAAGATGGTCAATTCGAATATTGATTTACAGTATGACATCCTGTTAATATGCACACGCTTTTTGAGCACAAACCATGAAAATGACATACCTGAACTTAAATGGTTGTATTTACAGGACACTTTGAAGTATGGACACATTTGTAGTATCTTTTGAAAGAAGACACTTTGGGCTTTATTTCCCAAGTTTCAGAATTAATATATGTTGTTTAAGTTAGAGAAGCTGAGGATTATAGTAATGGACATTTTTTGTGCTGAACATGTTTTTATAATCTAAACAAACAATAATAAAAGTGCAGTCAACCAGAAACCCAGAAATACAATGTTCTCAAAGTCACAAGTCTAAAGAAGTTATGTTTCAAATTTGAAGATGATCTAACAGAAAATGAGGTTCCTGCTAGCTTTTTTCTCTGTAAAATCGCTGCCGGTGCACAGAGTAAAATTAAGGCTCCACCTTTCAAGACGACACAAAATCTGACTGCACTTCTCTGCAATTCTGAATAAAACTATGCCACATTTTTAAAAATACACTTTGTAGACAGGCTCATTTTGTTTATGAGACTCTAATATATAAGATCATATACAGTTTTACAACATGAATGCTGCACAGATTGCACAGTTTTTTGAAGAATGATGACGAAGGGTAAATCTTTCAGGCGAGATCTCATGTAAACAATGGAGAATATATCAATATTTCCCAGATTGATCACTTTTATGGACAAAAAGTGCTATTGGATGTTTTTCAATGAACGCTTGTCATGGACAATTGACCCAAGTGTGTTGAACTGGATTCATCTGACGATCGTGTTTTCATAACAAAGGTATGTAGACCGTTTTGATATTGCATGTTTTCATTTGTACTCCTGGCACAAATAACTAAATTGCTGTTTCTGGAGCATTGCTGTCGTGAAACAGGGATCGGATATCTATGTTGAACCCTTAGACCTTTGAAAAGATGAATAATTTGTTAACATTAATGATATTTATAGACAGTAAATCATATATTAAATGTAAGCAGAGTGATGTAACTACCGCGTCAACAGGTTAAGTGATAAATAAAAACTATTTATGGCATTATTTTTGAAGACATCCTCACTATGGAACATTTTTCACAAGAACTTAACATTTTTGCACAGTACTGTACATATATTAAAATATTAACTATTTATTTAAAGTCACTGTAAAAAATATATATATATTATTCTACTTATGCTCAGCTGCAATATATTTCATGCCCAAAAATAGCTTTTTAGTATTAAATTAAAGTTAATATTAAAATAATAGATTTTACTATAGGAATGTTTTGGGTTTAATAAGTTAAGCTCAATAGACTGAATTTGTAACATAAATGGTTACCACAAAAAATTATTTTGATTCATTTCTCATTTATTGAAATGAAAGAAGCAAAAATCACAGTTACATTAAGGCACTTATAGTATAATGAAAGTGAATGGGGCCAGACAACAAAAACTAAAATTCACACTGTTTAAAAAGTATAGCCACAAGACATAAACATTACACATGTTCTACATGATGTTGGTATGAAAAAATAGCTTACAGGATTTAAGGTGCTACATCGTCATGGCAACAAAGTTGTACTCTTACTGTTATGGCCATTTTTGTTCTTTTTTTTTTTTTAATAAATGGGGAATAGGTTAAAAAAAAAAATGTGGTAATTAAAATTGTCACAAATGCTGTTGATTGAGCTCAACTTGTATTGAACCAAAAACATGCCTTTAATTTCCATGACTTTTCCAGGCCTGGAAATCACATTCTTAAAATTCCCCTGATATTTCAAGCTTTTCTGTGACCATGTGATCCCTGAAAATCAGAAACTAACAGTATATTAGTAGTGGGACAATCAAACAATTTAAAAAGATGGCCAGAGAAATGTGTGTATGGTCATCTGATGGTGGGGGTTATTAGGGCACTTGTTGGGGAGCATGCACGTTAAATGCAAAAGGAAGAGAAATCCCTCCGTGACCTCAAAATAACCCACAGAGGGGCTAATCCTGCAACACAGAGCACTAGTGAGTGGACTCCCTGCATCTCTGGTTCAAAGCAGGCTTTCTGGACACATTGAACTTAATTTGCTGGAGAAGGGACAGATCACTCACCTCTATGTATGCAAATCAATATCAATCATTGAGGGGACTATCTCTGCATGGCTCGTTCATTATGGTGGGCTGTTAGAGGGAGGGTTCAGGGGGCTAATAGCACTTCACACATCCTATGTGCTTCATATTGAGGAGGTCTGGTTTTTGGAGCATTATAAAGTGCTGTTTAATGCTCCTGCTGAGCCGGGACAATTTTACTGCTAAACACACCTAGAGCCTGTGGAGCATCATGGGTTACAAAATCATGATTGTAAATGGCAATATTTGGAGACCTAGGAGGGCTGGGTGATATAGATTTATTATTATTATTTTTAAAAGGTCTCTTACTACTAACTGTAAATACATTTATGAGTTTGCCGCTGTTGAAATGTTGTAATTAAATTATTAACATTGTAAAATGAATTAATATTTTGAATTTGTTTTGAGACACTTGTTGACTACACATTTTTAAAAACTTCTTATAATAATTAGGACATTTTAGGAACCTTGGAATATAAATATAAATCCATTTGAAAATCAAGTTTAACATACTTAAAAACTTGTGTTACTGGGGGGCCTGGGTAGCTCCACTACCCCTGGAGTCATGAGTTCGAAACCAGGGTGTGCTGAGTGACTCCAGCCAGGTCTCCTAAGCAACCAAATTGGTCCGGTTGCTAGGGAGGGTAGAGTCACATGGGGTAACCTCCTCGTGGTCACGATTAGTGGTTCTCAATCTCAATGGGGCACGTGGAAAGTTGTGCGTGGATCGCAGAGAGTAGCATGAGCCTCCACATGCTGCGAGTCTCCGCGGTGTCATGTACAGCGAGCCACTTGATAAGATGCGTGGATTGACTGTCTCAGAAGCGGAGGCAACTGAGACTTGTCCTCCGCCACCCAGATTGAGGTGAGAAACCGCACCACCACAAGGACTAACTAAGTAGTGGGAACTTGACATTCCAAATTGGGAGAAAAGGGGATTAAAAAAAAACTGTTACTTATTACAAGAAATAAGCAAATATTACTTAAAATGGTAGGTCCCAACAAGATAAATATTGCCTTTATAACTTAAAACAATGGCCCGTAAAGAGATGCAATTGAGTTGGCATTAGTTAAGGTTACATGTTAAACCCATGTGAAGTCTAATATGACAATATTAGTTAAAAAATGATTGAGTTCAAAATACTAAAAATACTTAATTTATTGAGTAAAACAAGCCCAATAATTTTTTACAGAGAATGCCTAACCCAAAACATCCCTAATTCTCCTAGGTAAACTTGTGCAGTTTTCCAAGGCTGTTGGCAGATCCTGTATGTTGTTCCAAACATCTTGGAGAACTTGTCACAGTTCTATCTATTGCTTCGGTCTCTTCATGTAACCCCCAAATGACTCAATGACCGCTTTTACACCTGGTATTAAGAAGCATTTTTGGTGATCCAATCACATTTGGTCAGCGTTAAATACGGACCTAAACAGAGTCTGAAACATTTTGTGACCGGATTATTACATACGAAGGTAGTCAAAAATGCATGTGACCACATCGCATATGAGGTGTAAATAATAATCCGTCCTGAATGCGCCCGGACAGGAGTGAAGTGCCACCCCTCACCTGTTATTCAACCACTGCGCTAAAACAAGTGTAAAAACTTTGCCGCTGACAAGTGGCTTTAAATGGAAATAACTATCTGCAACGGTGCAAACAATCGATTTATCGAATCTGATTCATGGAAATGAACTAATCAAATCTAACACTGTTTTGATACTACAAACGTTTAAACATCTCTGTCTTAATGCTCTCACCTTTACAAGTTGTGAGACAAGGAAGGTTCACAAAACAAATCTAATGATGTGTTCTTTAGGACTTAATAGCTTTATAGTACACATTTAAATGTATAACGTACAGAATGTAAATAAAAAGTGCATTAAATGAATTGCTTTGTTCCCAATGGTTCTTAATTATATATTGCCAGCAAATTCATAGTGAAAACACTGTGAATGTGTAGCCAAGCACAAATGTTTAAACTCCATTTTTAATTTCATGGGGTCTTTAAAATATTGTCTCAGTGCTCTAATCTCTGAGCCCTTTGAACTTCAGTACGTACTAAGCAAAATGGGACAAAAGGGTTGCTGTGGCCACAGACAGGTCATGCTCACCTTAACATATTGTTAATAAATGGCGATGTGAGGAACCATGCAATATGGCGCATTATATGTGATAATAAAATGCCATGCTTCTGTCTAGCAGTTAAAAATATAGACACATTGACAAGTAAAATCTGTTGCTATTTTTAACTTTAACACTGAAATGGTACATTTTATTGATTAAACTGCAGTTTGCTGTTGAGCTGAATCAGCTTGATGTCACAGTGCGTGGACTTGATTGTAATCCGCTCTGCTTTTCTCCCACAGGGCACAAGAATTTGTGAAAGCTCTAATATAAGTTCACATTCATTACGACCTTTTAAGCTGAGTCAAATCTTTTACCTTTGATTCCTTTGAATATCTTAAAAAGATTCATAAATTAATCAGATTGGTTTATTTTGCGAATCAAGAACCTGAATCAAAATCTCAAGGAGGCATGCTTCGAACAACGCGTTGCATCATCTCCACTGGGTAAGAGAAGAAAACGCTCATCTAAGTTTTACTGTGTTTTGACTTTGAATTAATTTGACAACAGTATGATCGTTGTGAAATAATGATTAAGCGTGTGATCAGCCTCCCGCCTTTCCAGACCTGTTCATAGCAAGTTAAGTCAATCAATGCGGTTAGCTTTTTACGTTTAACCAAGGTTTTAACCGAGGTTTTCCTCTTTTGTATGTCGCTTTGGATAAAAGCATCTGCCAAATGAATACATGTAAATGTAAATGTAAGGTACAATGTGTATAATATAATATCCATACAGTATGTGCTCATGAAAATGTTAAACAATAACATTTGTGAAACTCGATTACCCTGAAACCGATAGTAACAGGAGAATAATTACTGGGGCATTACTAATTACTAGTGGTTGCTGGGGCATGCTATGCGGTTGCCAAAGTGCTCTGCTCTATTTTTTAGCGCATTGCTACAATGTATATGTTTGGTAGTGTGTTCTGGGAGGATGTCAGGTTGTTGCTATGCTGTTGCTTTGTTGTTCTCTCTGATTTTAGAATATTGCATTTCTGGTCAATAAATACTGATCAGGTTCCTCCTTCAATGTTCCCATTTGTTATTAACTGTTTTTTTCTTCTTCATATCAATCATGTCAAAAATACACATATGTTTAACACATAAACAGTATAAAGACTATTTCAGTTACGTTGTGGTTTAGTCCTCTTGTGAAGTTAATACTTGCGTGGTCAGAAGTCGCAATAGCGATGTAATGTACTTTCCAGAGATTTAAGTAGAAAAGAACAGGCCTGTTTTGAAATGTCCTCATTTCAATTTTACATTTTCTCCCTTGCAAATGCAACAAAATGATGCTTTACCTATCTTATTTTATCATTCTTGTGCCGCCACATATACTGATAGTAAAGGTTGTTTTATTGCACAAAACTGTCACCTCATAAACCAGCTAAATAAGTGTTATTTTTTGGCAAGCTTTATTTTTCAATGGTACAAAAATGCTTATAATCTAAACTACACAGTCAAAATACACATCCAAAATAAAATACAAATTCTCTCATTGTTTACTCACCCTCATGATATCCCAGGTGTGTATGAATTTGTTTCTTCACCAGAACACATTTTAAGAAAAATAGACAAATATCTTAGCTCTGTAGGTCCTTAAAATGCAAGTGGATGATGATTTGAATTTTGAAGCACCAAAAATCACAGACAGTTAGCATAAACAAAATCCATATGAGTTTAGAGGTTAAATTAATGTCTCCTAAAGTGACACGATCACTTTTGGTGCGATAAAGATCAATATTTAAGTACTTGTTTAACTCGAAATAATGCTTCTGGTCAGCAGCGGTATGCAAGTGCTACTTAATCATGAGACATGCGAGAACTGTGGCACATGCGTCACAGTCAGAAGAGAAACACTGTTTACTAGTGAGTAGGAAGAACGCTGTACAGAATATTTACTGATTTCAGTTTAGATCTGTATTGATCGGTTTCTCACAATGGTGCGTTTGTGTGCTCATCCTGGATGTCTCAACCGAAGGGAGAATGTGAGATTATGTCTGTATCATGCCAACGTGAAGACGTCACACGCGAGACCACGTGATCACCACCCTCTCCTGAAGTTTACCGGAAGCTTTTGATTATTGTTAAAAAGTACTTAAAGGAATAGTTCACCCAAAAATGGAAATTTGATGATAATTTATTCAACCTCACTAGTTTCTTTCTTCATCAAAACAGAATTTAAGATTTTTAGGATTTCATTTCAGGCCTCCTCCTTTAATCAATGCAAAATAAAAATTTTGACGGTCCAAAATGCATATTTAGGTTGCATCAATATAATCCACACGACTCCAGTCCACAAATAAAGTTCTTCTGAACCCAAACGATTGATTATTTTTAGAAACAAAACAATACATATATACTTTTTAACAACAAATGTTCACTTCAGTACATCTCTGTGACGCGCGCTCATGAGAGGAATAACGTAAGCTTGTTCGTAAGGTCACGCGTCACTTGGAGGAGGCAGTTTTCACGAGAAGGAGCTGTACAAAAGTTTAAATGTCTTTGCTGTAGATTTGTAAATGTATATGTGTATTGTTCAAAATGGTTGTTTGGCGTGTGTATCCTGGATGATTCAACCTTTAGAAACACCAAAGAAAATGCATGCCAGGAAAAATATGAACTTTTCATCGATTGCCTATACATGATCATGAACGATTGAAGCTCTGGCTTATTACGCTGAACCTGGATATCAGTTCACCCCTAAATTCTCTCAAATATTGGAGGGTGTGCAGTGAACATTTCACCCCTGAGGATTTCGGACCATCGAAAGAAACAAAGGGTCGATATCTGAATTCATCGGCTGTGCCTGTGCTGTTTTTCCAGCGAGTAAATTATCAGCAAATTTTCATTTTTGGGTGAATTATTCCTTTAAATATTTATCTTTTCATATAGTGAAAAGATTGTGTCACTTTAGAATACATTAATTTAAGCACTTGTGCTGAATTGATGACGTTTATGTTGACTCTCTGTGTTTTTTGAGCTTTAAAAGGGAAATCTCCATTCACTTGTATTTTAAGGACCTACTGAGCTGAGATAATTTTATATTTTTCTTCAAATGTGTTCTGGTGAAGAAAGAAAGTCATACACACCTCAGATATAATGAGGGTGAGTAAATTATGAAAGAATTTTTGGGTGAACTATCATTTTTAGTATGATGAATGGACACTTTATACAACACTATTTATAATAGCGCATAACTTGTTATGCTATTAATTTCTACATTTGCATTACATAAACAACATTTCAAATGTTTTGTTCAAGTGTGATCAAACTGCGCGGTAGCTCAACTATAGAGCGTTGCATTTCGAAACAAAAATCTAGGGTACGAGTCCTGAAGAGCAATGAGTCAACATGTATCATAGAAGCACCACAAAATGACGTGGTTGCTTCACCAATTGAGTTTTTTACCACACATTTGCTTTTTTTGTGACACTATCAGTTAGGTTTAAGGTTTAGGGTAGGTAGAAAATAATCTCGCTTTTAGCACCACACAATGAACATTTCATTTTGAATGGCCACAACACGTGTAAGGAACAACGCAATATAAATTTAGCAAAAAAATCTCACCAGTCAAATCATGAGATCAGGCTCACTATAAAGGTTTGAATGCAATACAATGCAACAAAAAATGCCAATGTAGCATTTTGTCCCTCTACACCGCATTATTTTGGAAAAAGTAGCTTGTTACTAGAAAAGTCAAAACTACTGTCATATTACCAACTAAAATATAGTAGTGTATTTTTTGTTGGTTCTTCCCAATGCAGGTAAAAATGAATTGGGCCTGCTCAAATGTGCTCTCAGATATTTCATGATTCTCAGGCATTTTAGTCTAAGTGACATGAGCACATTGCTTTTAATCAGTATTAGTACAAGCATCTGCAGTGCTGCACAGTATCACATTACAGACAACATGGACTTTAAAAAAGAAGCTTAAAATACGAGAGTAAACAAGAGTCTCCATTAGCATTTGGGTAATTGGCAGGGATATTGTAACCTCTACGTTTGGTGTCATCAAATCCTCTTAGAAATCAGTTCTAGAGATTGTACCATGCAGCTTGTGGCTCTTGTCAAGAGTGATACCCAGACCCCGCGCCAGTCTACGATAGGAGCTCTACGGCTGATCTGCGTGCATGATGGGAAGATAATCTTAGGCAGGGCTGGCACTCTGCTCTACTTATCTATGACCCTCTCTGAGCTCCCTTTGTCTGAATGGAGTCAATGCTCGCTGAGTGCACTTGAAAGAAGCTGTCAGCAAATCCTCCTGTAACCAGCCGAGGATCAAAGCCGTGTTGTGCTAATGGTAATCGAGCTGAAATCTCAGCAAGCGGCCACAGTTGTGACATGCTGAAAGATGCCACCGGAACAATGCATGGCATGCTGCACAACCCAGGACTGTGCATTTATTCATTTGAACTAATATACCGGGTTCAATACAAGTTGAGCTCAATCAACAAAATATGTGGAGTATGTTGATTACCACAAAAATTAATTAACTTGCCTTTTCTTAAAAAATTTAATAAAATCTGTGTTACAGTGAGGCACTTACAAAGGAATTTTTGAACATTAAAATACTCATTGTTTCAAAAGTTTAGCCACAAGAAGTAAACAATATTTGTGTAAACATGATTTTAGTGTGATAAGATCGCTTACTAACCTTTACTGTGTAAAGTTACACCATGACGATGTTATGTCAACAACAATTGCTGTTATATTGTGTATGACAATTAATGACCTTAAGTATGAGCTATAGTAATAGTGATAATAACCACAGCAAACACCACTGGGGCCGGAATCACAAACCGTTCTTAAGAAGAAAATTCTTCTTAACTACCATTCTTCTTAATTTCTAAATTAAGATAAAAGTTGAATATTTTGTATTCCTGAAAAAAATTATTTTTCTTAAGATTGCTATTTAGAAAAAAATAAATAAATGTCTTAAAAATTGTTGTAAATAACATCTTAAAGTTAGGATAACCAGTTCAGTATAGACGCTGACTACCACCCCTGGAGTCACGAGTTTGGATCCAGGGTGTGCTGAGTGACTCCAGCCAGGTCTCCTAAGCAACCAAATTGGCCCGGTTGCTTGGAAGGGTAGAGTAACATGGGGTAACCTCCTCGTGGTTGTGATTAGGTGTTCTCGCTCTCAATGAGACGTGTGGTAAGTTGTGTGTGGATCACGGAGAGAAGCATGAGCCTCCACATGCTGTGAGTCTCCGCGGTGTCATACACAGCGAGCCACGTGATAAGATGCGCGGATTGACTGTCTCAGAAGCAGAGGCAGCTGAGACTTGTCCTCTGCCACCCGGATTGAGGTGAGTAACCGTGCCACCACGAGGACTTAGTAAGTAGTGGGAATTGGGCATTCCAAAATTGGGGAGAACAGGGGATGAATAAAAAAACATTTGTATAACCTTAAAGTTGACTTATATCCCTAAAGGTAAGATGTTTAATACATTTACTGGGTTGTTTCAAATGTGACGTGTTCTTTCATGTTCACTGTCAGAACAAATTTGCAAAAATTGTAGAATGGTTTGTCACTGGGGCAGTACCCTCAAAGGTACACCTGTGTAACTTTAACATGGGTACATATTAGAACTCTTACAGCATGTACCTTATAAGAGGCAAATATGTACCCTTGGTGACTAACTTGGACCTCAGTGTTATGGTACTTTAATGTAACTTTGGAAAAGGTTCAAATTTGGCCTTTTAAGGGTACTTGACAAGCCCTTTTACCTTATGAATGGCAACTTGCACTCAATACAGCTTATTAAAAATTGCCAACATGATGTTTAATCATATTGATTAAATAACATGTCACATTTAATAATTTGACATTTGTTCCATTTTTGTTCACATTGTCACAAGATTGACGCTTTAAACATCTCAGAATCACAATTTGTCATCAAATATAGCAGGATACATATACAGTATCTCACAAAAGTGAGTACAGCCCTCACATTTTTGTAAATATTTGATTATATCTTTTCATGTGACAACACTGAAGAAATGACACTTTGCTACAATGTTAAGTAGTGTGTACAGCTTGTATAACAGTGTAAATTTGCTGTCCCCTCAAATTAACTCAACACAGCCATTAATGTCTAAACCGCTGGCAACAAAAGTGAGTACACCCCTAAGTGAAAATGTCCAAATTGGGCCAAATTAGCCATTTTCCCTCCCCGGTGTCATGTGATTCGTTAGTGTTACAAGGTCTCAGGTGTGAATGGGGAGCAGGTGTGTTAAATTTGTTGTCATCGCTCTCACACTCCCTCATACTGGTCACTGGATGTTCAACATGGCACCTCATGGCAAAGAACTCTCTGAGGATATGAAAAAAAAGAATTGTTGCTCTACATAAGATGGCCTAGGCTATAAGAAGATTGCCAAGACCCTGACACTGAGCAGCAGCATGGTGACCAAGACCATACAGCGGTTTAACAGGACAGGTTCCACACAGAACAGGCCTCGCCATGGTCGACCAAAGAAGTTGAGTGCACGTGCTCAGCATCATATCCAGTGGTTGTCTTTGGGAAATAGACGTGTGAGTGCTACCAGCATTGCTGCAGAGGTTAAAGGGGTGGGGGGCCAGCCTGTCAGTGCTCAGACCATACGCTGCACACTGCATCAAATTGGTCTGCATGGCTGTCGTCCCAGAAGGAAGCCTCTTCTAAAGATGATGCACAAGAAAGCCCGCAAACAGTTTGCTGAATACAAGCAGACTAAGGACATGGATTACTGCAACCATGTCCTGTGGTCTGATGAGACCAATATAAACTTATTTGGTTCAGATGGTGTCAAGTGTGTGTGGCGGCAACCAGGTGAGGAGTACAAAGACAACAGTTCCAGCATGATAACGACCCCAAACACACCTCCAAGACGACCACTGCCTTGCTAAAGAAGCTGAGGGTGAAGGTGATGGACTGGCCAAGCATGTCTCCAGACCTAAACCCTATTGAGCATCTGTGGGGCATCCTCAAATGGAAGGTGGAGGAGCACAAGGTCTCTAACATTCACTAGCTCCGTGATGTCGTTATGGAGGAGTGGAAGAGGACTCCAGTGGCAACCTGTGAAGCTCTGGTGAACTCCATGCCCAAGAGGGTTAAAGCAGTGCTGGAAAATAATGGTGGCCATACAAAATATTGACACTTTGGGGCCAATTTGGACATTTTCTCTTAGGGGTGTACTCACTTTTGTTGCCAGCGGTTTAGACATGAATGGCTGTGTGTTGAGATATTTTGAGGGGACAGCAAATTTACACTGTAATACAAGCTGTACCACTCACTACTTTACATTGTAGCAAAGTGTCATTTCTTCAGTGTTGTCACATGAAAAGATATAATCAAATATTTACTAAAATATGAGGGGTGTACTCACTTTTGTGAGATACTGTACATTATTCAGCAATTCTGCTCAGAAATATTACTACACGTTTAATTTTAACTAACATTTAAAATATTATTTAATACATGCCCAAAAATTCACGTTATTCTCCTCAGCATCCACGCACAACTCACCATGAGCGAGAACCACATTATAAGGACCATGAGGAGGTTAACCCAAAGTGACTACACTCCCTAGCAACCGGGCCAATTTAGAAGACCTGGCTTTAGTCACTGAGCACGCCCTGGATTCGACATTGCGATTCCAGGTGTGGTAGTCAGTGTCTTTACTTGCTGAGCTACCCAAGCCCCCATCCACAACACGTTTTAGATTGTTTTGTGTTTTATGTTATTTTTATTTTCAGCTATCAAATCATATAAATGTATTGTTTTGAGGATTCATTCTTAATATGGGGACCAATTATGCTTGTCAATTCAATATAGCGCTCTCTCTCTCTCGCTCTCCGTGATCTATAGAGTACATAGAAACTGGCCACCATTCACTAGAAATCCATCATTTACGTAAAAAATTATAACGAGTTGCTAAAAGTTTCATAGATAGATACATTTATCGTTTCTATTAAACAGTGTTGAAGTACTGAATTTGTTGTATTAGACAAGGCAACCTCGTGAGCAGGTTAGTGAAATCAGACAATGGCCTGTCATCTTATTCTTATGAAAAGTTAAGGGAGAAAATATTGGAGAACTTCTTAGGAAGTTTCAAAGAATTGCACTGAGGAACACTCAATCTTCTTAGAATTTATTTTAAGAACATTTTCGTGAATCTGGCCTCTGGTATCTAAAATATCAGTTAAAATTGAAACCATTTAAAAGCTTCAAGTGTCCTGAAAGCTTTTTACATAGACGATTTTAGCATACTTGCATTTGTCCTTCTGAAATTGTAAAAAGAGGGATTAAAATAGTTTTCTACTGAGCGTTAGTAACAACACACCCTAATTATTTCTCTTTATATGGCATACCTTTTGAAGAAACCTCTAGATGACCTCAGCTTTATACCTTAAGCACCTGAGGCCCAGATTAAGAGTTCAAACTCCAAGCAGCAAAAAAAAAATTAAGAAGAAGAAGAGGAAAAACCCATTGCGACTAAGTGATTTCCCCTCCTGAAGGTAAGTGTGTTCAGGTAGAGTTAATCTATTAGTGGCGTGCTGTATGGTCTCCACCCAGCCCCTCAGCACCACTCACAGGGGCTGTGGATCAAGCATAGTCATGTCTGAAAGTGTTATGTACCTGTCGGAGGTCAATGAAGGCCAACTGTAGCGTGTCTCCCTGGAATCCTGGCACAGGCTCAGAACTGGCAAACACTGAGAGAGGAACAGGAAAACATCTTAGTCATGTAGATACAGAACACAGCATTAATTGGAGTGCACTGTGTAAAGATCCTAAATCAAACTCTTATGTAAATAAAGGATGGATGATATATTAAAGGAATGTTCCGGGTTGAATACAGGTTTAGGTCAATCGACAGTATATATATATAATTATATATATTATCTATACAGTATATAGATAATATATATTAGTATTTACTGTAACCTGCATTTTCTAGAAATGATTTTTGTGGTAATTAAAATTATGCAATGAATGGTGTCAATTGAGCTTAACTTGTATTGAACCCAGAACATTCCACAGAATAAGCATTTTTTTCAAAGTGGTGTGCTTCTCTTTTCTCTTGATCAAGGCCTGACGGCAGCTGAAATAGCTTTGTGCCATTGAAGCATTGCATACATTGAAGCACTATATCGAATCTTTAATCATTTTGGGAAAAAAACATGATCTGTGATGTCCTAAGCTTCATTCGTCGGAAAATCCCATGACTGCTTTGGTATGTGGTTCAAAGCTGTGCAAATCCCAGTACAAGTTTGAACCCAATACAGTCACTTAAGCACATTTCATACCCATTTTAATAAAATGTAACAGCCCATTCCACAAGCATATTTATGTTCCAATCTAGATGTTAATAAGCAGTTATTAATTTACACTCAGATAATATTTTTATTTTTAACAGAACTCAGTAATTCTCAACTCATATATGAAGCCTTGGAGTCGTCACTTGGATATTACATATTTATTTATAAACACTTCAGTCTATAAAGAAGACAACGACATAATAGCGTTGATAATCAATTCCAGATTTATTGCTAGTTGACCAACAAATGAAAGTACAATCATTCTTGTACAGAAGCTTTGAGTACACACCCAATTTCAATATGTTTGTAATGAAAGCCCCTTTGCTTCAGAAAACTTAATTTTCCCATCATTACTCCACAGATACCAGATTACAACTGAGAGATCAGGTCAGCAGATTTGTGAGTCGCTAAATAAAACTGAGATCAAACCCATCTCCTTGATATAGAGAAGCCTATTGCAATAAACAGAAGATGAAAATAATGTGCCTTTTATGTTATTAGCTTCTCCAGGCTCCAAAAGACGTTTTCTCATGGGAAATATAAGTCGAAATTAGAGGTCGACCGATTAATGGGCCGATTTTTTGCATTTTTTACATAATCGGCATCGGCCAATATCCATGCATATCAAGCCGATTATTAGGCAGGCGCATCTGTGGGCAGCCTAGTGCTGTTGTGGAACACGTGTTCGACGCACACTGCCCCTAGAGTCATTTTCCAGCAGAGTGAGCAGACCTCATCCAGTGCCTAAGGAAGGAGCTAAGTTCCTTGGAGAAAACAGTAAGGGTTAAATTTGTATAACTTCTTTAGATTTAATTAAAAACTTTTGATATGTTACTGCCAACTTCAAGAAAAAACGTGACAAACGCGATAGTTGACATGACGTTCAGCTACTTTGGATATTGATAGCGTAGTTGAAGTTGCATTATCACAGCAGAAGGGTTGCTATCATGTCACAATAAGCAAGAATTTTGCAATTACAGACAGTGAATCTGAGACTTTTATTTGTTCTGTTTGTGTGTCTTATATTTGAGAGGGTTGTCACTCAATGCAGATAAATAAGTAATAAAAATATACCAACGCAGTATATGCTAGTGAAGGACTGGCTTTGGTAAGCTCGGACGTTATCGGTTTTGCTGTCAGTACTGGAGAAATTAAGAAAATACATTCTTTATTGCTATAAAGAGAAAGTTATTTTATCTCGCCAGCCATTTCTATGTATAATAATATGAAACCATTTGTCTGTGATGCAATTTAGCTATTCGCAGTCAGAGAGAGAGAGAGAGAGAGAGAGAGAGAGAGAGAGAGAGAGAGAGAGAGAACTCACTCACGCGGTGCCACAGCGAGCACAAAACGAGCCCAACACGAGCCCAGCATAATGAGTGACAGAACTAAACATTCAAACATAGCCTGGTTTAGATATGTGATTATTAGTCTGATTTTATTTTAGATTTCGCCTTCCAATGATTATAAAAAGAATATTTATACATAAGCCGCATTCTGTCTAGCACAACTTCCTTCCCTTCACAGCGGTGCACTGACATTTCTCCCTAAAACTCAAAACTTAACGTCAGAATCAGCACGATCGGTGATTGTTGTAAAATGCAGTCTAGCTACTGTTGCTAAATTGCGGGACGCGTTTAATAATAAAAAGAGCGCAAGAGATAGGCTACCGTTCCCAAGGCGGCGCGCGCTCCGAAACACACCGCAAAGAGACAAGCAAAGTATAGGCTATTTTGGGTTTCATGCATCTAAACGATCAACTATACACAAAAATATGTCAAAACAACTGGCTTGGAGATTCACTTAAACACAGTTTATGTCTTAAATGGACGTAGTTATGGAAATAGTTGGGGAGAAAATATGCTGCATCAGGAGCTTATTAGATCTGAACTCGGTCTTAAAGGGGAAGCTGTCTATTAAACGTGTGACGATTGAGCCACTGCGAATCAAACAACAAAAGGCAAAGAGAAAATCACTTACAGCTCTTGAATGAATAACTTCTGCATTAATAAGGATTAATCTATCTATGATAACCTATGCAGTGTTATTTTAAAATTGATTACTTTATTAGATTTCTTTTTAGACCACACCTGAACAGTAATGTTAGTAGACCTTCCTGAAATAAAATTTAATATTTATATATATATATATATATATATATATATATATATATATATATATATATATATATATAAACAAAAAGAACCATTAAGAATACCGTTAAAGTACCGGATCGATAAGCAGTATCGGTAAGATAGTAATACCATTAAAACCTTAACGATACCCATCCCTAGTTATGACTGTGCTTCTCTTGGATGCTCTGAATATTGGATTACGTGTCTGGATTGCCCCTTAATTAAAGCTGCATTTGGATCTCAACCTTCGTGTCTCGGAGCAGTTCAGTAACACCTGCTTTGTTTATTTAATATATTTGTTATACATTATTTATACAATATGTTTTTACATTATACATTTTTAATTTAAGTGTACAAGTGCAGATTGGTCAAGTGTTCAATAAATGTATTTGTTGAGAAATGTTGTCTATCTTAAGTAATTATGTGTGTTACATTTTATCTTTCAAATAAAAGGTTCAAATAAGAGGTTAAAAACAAGCACATATCGGCCAAATATCGGCCAAAATAAATCGGCAGCATTAATCGGCCATCGGCCGACCCGGATTTCAAAAGATCGGCGTCGGCATCGGCCTGAAAAAAACAATATCGGTCGACCTCTAGTTGAAATAATGAAAAAAGATAGAAATTTAAGTCACAATCGTGAGAAAACAACTTTTGTTATGCCGAGATCTCGAGAAAACAACTTTTGTTATGTTGAGATCATGAGAAACAAGTCATGATCTCGAGAAAACAACTTTTGTTATGTTGAGATCATGAGAAAACAACTTTTTTTATGTTGAGATCACGAGACAATGAAGTCGTGATCTCGAGAAAACAACTTTTGTTACGTTGAGATCATAAGAGATCAACTTTTGTTATGCTGAGATCATGAGAAAATTAAGTTGTGATCTCGAGAAAACAAGTTTTGTTATGTCGAGATCTTGAGAAAACAACTTTTGTTATGTTGAGATCATGAGAAAACATCTCGGGTTACATGTGTAACCCTTGTTCCCTGAAAAAAGCAGAACAAGATGCTGCGCTTTTGCTAAGCGCTATGGGGAAAAATCCTAGTTGTGACCAAGCTGAAATAATGTGTGTAACACGTCAATGAACACTGACCGGAATTTATAGCCTTGGCTGATGTAATCATTAGATGCACCTGCGGCCAGGCTATAAATGGATACGTCACCAGGTGTCGTCAGATACTTCTTTTTGAAGAGCAGTCCTGGGATGTCCCAGTGCGGCAAAGAAGCGCAGCATCTCGTTCCGCTTTTTTCAGGGAACAAGGGTTACACATGCTTCACTATGATGCTGCGCTTTTGCTAAGCGCTATGGGGAACGCAATACCCATGCCGGCTGTCCGGACCCCTGTGGTTGTGCAGTGTACTCACAAAAACGCGAGAGGTCTCAGACATGAGCTTGAGATGTAGAGCATAGCATAAACATCTAAACCATAAAATTTTGATGAATGTGTGCGGAGAGGACCAGCCTGCCGCATCACAAACTTGTTCAGGCATGAGCTGAGATGTCGACTCAAGGGCATAAGAGCCCGGAGTGCAGAACATCCAAACTATAAAAGTCCAATGAATGTGTGCGGAGAGGACAACCTGCCGCATCACAAACTTGTTTAGGCATGGGCTGAGATGTCGACTCAAGGACATAAGAGTCCGGAGTAGCAAAGCATCTAACCCATAAAGTTCAAAGAATGTGTGCGAAGAGAACCCTATCGCAACACAAACTTGTCATAAAAACTGATGAATGTGAGCGGAGAGGACCAGCCTGCCGCATCACAAACATGTCCAGACATGAGCTTGAGATGTCGACTCAAGGGCATAAGAGCCCGGAGTGGCAGAACATCCAAACTATAAAAATCTAATGAATGTGTGCGTAGAGGACAACCTGCTGCATCACAAACTTGCTGCAGAGGGAGACCTCTAGCCAAGGTTTTAGAGGAGGAGAGCCCTCTGGTAGAGTGTGCCCTAAAACCTACTGGTGAAGCTTGACCGCGCGCCTCGTAGGCCCGGGCAATAATGAGGATGCCTCTTTGAGGGCACCCCGCCCACCAAGCCGTGGCAAACCGCAGTGGCCACATAGAACCTGGCAGTGGCTCGCCTATGGGTGTGGCTATGTGGGTTTGCAAGTGCCCGCTGACAGTTCTTTCTACAGAAAATCCAGAACTGAAGTAAACTGGCAGTTAGCTGGTTCTGTAATATGAACTTTAGTAGATGGAAATGAATGCAGGCGCATTTGTGCTATGTATGCGTTACTACGATCAGCCCAAGTAGAGGGAGCCCTAGCACTTGAAATGGTCTCGATAACCTCAAGAGAATACCCTGTGAACCTCATTTGGTACCCTTAGGGGCCAGACATGAAAGGTTTCACAATTCGGGCCAAGGATGAGAAGGTCCTCCCTGTTCGGAATCGCCCAAGGCGAGCCGTCGAGGAGAGGTATTAACTCCGAGAAACATATCCTGTTCGGCCAGCGCAGCACTATTAATAGGAGGCAAGACCCTTGCTGGTGAACATTGCCAAGACTACCGGGAGCAGAGAAACCGGGGAAAGAAACGCAAACAGACGCATTCTGGGTCATGTATGTGTCTTAACGTCCAGACCCAAGGGGGCTGGGTGATTTCAGGGAGAAGTAGAGGAGACATTGCGCTATTCATAGAGGCGAAGAGGTCCTCTTCTGCCCTAAGATCTCACCCAAACTTGTTCCAAGTGGAAAAAGCCCGGCATTTAAAAAGGTCTCGATAACCTCAGGAGAAATCTCCCTCAGTTGGTACCCTTAGGGGCCAAACATGAAAGATTCCACAATTTGGGGCAGGGATGAAATATTGCCCTGTGCCTGACATAGAAGATCCTTCCTGTTCGGAATCGCCCAAGGCGAGCCGTCGAGGGAAGTAATTAGCTCAGAGAACCAAGCCCTGTTCGGCCAGCGCGGTGCTATCAGTAAGAGGCAAAAACCCTTGCTGGCGAACTCTGGGCAACTACTACCTTAGGGTGGAGTTCTTAACTCCCCCTTTGGTATTTTCTGTCTGGACAGTAAATCTGCTACCACATACAGGCATCCAGGGATATAACTGACCTGAGTGACAGGAGCTTGCCCTGGGCCCTAAGGAGAATCCGACGCATCAGAAATTACAGATGACAAGAACGTGGGTCTCCTTGATGGTTTATGTAAGGGGCTACCGCTGTATTGTCCACCCGCACCAAGACATGGCAGCCTCAGGAAGTATTTCAGGGAGAGAAATACAGCAGTCAACCCGAGACAGTGACCGTGACAACCGAGCTGACGACCCTCCTATCCCCTTAAGCTGGACGACCACTTAAGGCCGCTACCCCGCCCGTCAGGGAGGCGTCTGTCGTTAGCAGCCTGTGACAACAAGACGCACCTAGAGTGGGATCCAAGGCAGAAAACCGGGGTCTGAACCACATAGAAAGGGAACGAAGCCTGAGGCGCATAACCCTTATTAGTCTAGGGGTTTTGGCCCTTGGAAGAAATCCCCTGGCTTTGGGCCACAACAAAAACGGTCTCATGAGCAGAAGGTCCAGAGGGATCACCATGGACGCGGTCACCCTGAGACCTGGAAATCGTTGATACTGATAACAGTGCAATCTTGACCTAGCTTGACTTTGCTCAGGGTGATCTGAATGGACTCAATCCTAGCGGGAGACAGTTGTGCCCGCATTGTGATTGAATCTCCATACGATGCCCCGATAGACAGTGTTCTGAGTGGGAGAGAGGACACTTTTCTTGGCATTGAGTCTCAACCCCAGAGAAACAGATGAGCTAAGACGATGTCCCTGTGCTGAACTGACAGTTCCTGGAACTGCGCTAGGATCAGCCAGTCGTCTACATAATTTAGAATACAGATGCCCTGGAGTCGCAAGGAGCCAGCGCTACATGCATTGTGAATGTGCGGGTAAAAAGGGCTAGGCCGAGTGAAAGAACCTGACACTGGAAGACTTCGCCCCAGAAGCGAACCTCAGGAACGTTCCATGTTGTGGCAGAACTTCTAAATTAAGTAAAGAAGTGCGTCATAAGATCGATGGTGACCAGCCAAACGAGTTGTAGGGCTTGAGACATGACCGTCTTGACAGGCATCATCTTGGACTTGAACACCCACGGGCAGTTCAAGCTTTAAGATCTAAGCCAGACGCCACCCCTCACCCTCTATGGGAAACGGGAAGTATTTAGTGTAATAACCTAACTCTCTCTCTGGAAGGGGAACAAATACCATGGCTCCTTTAACCAGGAGATTGAGTTTTTATTTTTTTAACATAAGCCCTTATAAGACCCACAGAAAAGAATATATCTGGCAGAAGTTTCACGCTGCCAGGATCTCTGAGATGGGTATTATATTTTAACACTTCCTGTTGAGGGGTTGTTGAGTGTTTTGCGTCCTGAATAAAATGCAGGAACAGCAAAAACACCCAATTTTGACGGAAGCCTCTACAACCTGAAACACCAAGAGGTGCTGGGAATGGAGGGGCTTCGAGGGGGAACTGGGAGGGGTGAAGTGAAGCACGTGCCCCGTCCCGAGGGGAGCTACCCCCTAATCTAGGCGCAAGACCGTCAGTGTTTTCTCTTACTAGAAATTATAGTCCTGAGGTCTTGCTTCGGGGGCTGGTGAGGGCGGCGAGACTGTCCCCAATCCCTGGGAGGAGGAGCACGACTCGCCACGCTTTGCTTTTGAGCCTCCCTTCAGACAGGACCAAGGCGGGTCTGAGGCTTGCTCGTCAAGCGCAGAACCCACACTCAGGTCGTCCAGGAGGTCAGCCTGGTACGCCTGTAAAACAGCATAGTGTGTAGAGCAGCAACAGCCTGACCTGCTGCTTGATAAGCCCTTCCCACTAAAGTGGAGGTTGTCCTTCAAGGCTTTTAGGGGAGAGAGGGCTTCTTAAGTGACGATGCCGAGCCCGACGAGAGATAGCCCGCAAGCGTCTCTCCGACCGGCAGCATCACAGAATACCCCGTGCCTCAGCACCCACGATAGTCGAATATAATGACGTCGAGGGTATGTGAACACGGGAAGAATTTTTTTTTTTTAAGGGTTCCTCCATGAGCGAAAAAGCTCTTCATGGAGGTTATCAAAGAAGGGAAGGGACTCATGAGGCATTCCCTTTCTTAGACTGGAAGATAAAATCTATCCCCTAATTTAGAGGGTTTGGGGGTCTCTTTTTCGCGTGGCCAGTCCAATCTGGCAACCGCACGAGTAACAACATCGAGCAATTCCTCCATAGATTTTTTTATCGCGGACGGAAAGCTCAGAGGTGGGAAGAGAATCGCGATCCTCCTCATGATCCGAAGAAGCGTCGGAACGCGCTTCGAGATCATGTGAAGGACCAGCTGGGTTTGGGGAGAGAGCGAGAGAAAGGGATCAACCCGTCTCTTGCTCCTCAGCCAAATCCATGCAAGAGCCCCACGAACGATCTTTGTTTTTTTTCGTTTTTTTATTTCGTGAGTGCTGACTCCCGGAAGCAAGCGAGGCGAGCGCGAAGCACTTTGCCTGTTAAAGCAAATCGCAGTGCTCGCACCCGCCCTGCTGCAACGAGAGAGCAGCGTGCTCTTCCCCCAAACAAACAGAGCAAAAATCGTTTGCGGCTTTCAGTCATTCTCTCTTTATTTCTTTTCTTTTATATATATATATATATATATATATATATATATATATATATATATATAATATTTTCTAAACAGAAGAGAAAAGAGAAAAAGGTTCACTGCACACTGCCTAACAAATTCTAACTCCTAACAGAGGAAAGAAAGTTTTGACAGGGTTTGTAAAACACACATACACAGAATCGCTCTGAAAAAAAGAGTTTCTGACGACACCTGGTGACGTATCCATTTATAGCCTGGCCGCAGGTGCATCTAATGATTACATCAGCCGAGGCTATAAATTCCGGTCAATGTTCATTGACGTGTTACACACATATTCACAGTTCGGTCATAACTGGGATTGTTCCCCATAGCGCTTAGCACAAGCGCAGCATCATAGTGAAGCTTTTTGTAAAGGAAACAACTTTTGTTATGTTGAGATCATGAGAAAATGAAGTTGTGATAGAGAAAACAACTTTTGTTATGCCAAGATCTCCAGAAAACAACTTTTGTTACGTTGAGATCATGAGAAAATTATGTCGTGATCGAGAAAACAACTTTTGTTATGTTGAGCTCATGAGAAAAGGAAGTCATGATCTCGAGAAAACAACTTTTGTTATGTTGAGATCATAAGAAAACAACTTTTGTTATGTTGAGATCATGAGAAAACAACTTTTGTTATGTTGAGATCATGAGAAAAGGAAGTCGTGATCTCGAGAAAACAACTTTTATGTTGAGAAATTGAGAAAATGAAGTCGTAATCTCGAGAAAACAACTTTTGTTATGTTGAGATCATAAGAAAACAACTTTTGTTATGTTGAGATCATGAAAAAAGGAAGTCGTGATCTCGAGAAAACAACTTTTGTTATGTTGAGATCAAGAGAAAATGAAGTCGTGATCTCACGAAAACAACTTTTGTTATGCCGAGATCTCGATAAAACAACTTTTGTCATGTTGAGATCATGAGAAAATTAAGTCGAGAAAACTAGACAGAGAAAAGTGACAAAATAGGCTACCTTATTGAACGATTAGTGTGCGTAATAACTCGAAAATGTTCACCACAGTCTCCAGGTGAAATTTTACATGATTTAATTTTTACAATGTAACAATACCACATTTTGTTCAATTGGTGCACATACTAGTGATCAAAACTGTTCCTATCAGAGCAGGTGAAGAGGGAGTAATCAGGAATGTTCTTTAAAAAGTGTGTAACTCTGATAAACACTTCTTAGAAAAGCTGATAATATAAATAAAATCTACCTCGACGCTGCGGTTCACAGAGCATCATATGCCTCGACCTGCAGTCTAACTGCATATTTGAAAAACTAGCAAGGGAAATTATGCTTTATTCTTTTGGCCAAAGAAAGTGGCAAAGGACACATGACAATCCCAAAATACATTCCAACAAGCTCAGTGAAAAAAAATATACTTCTACTTCATTGAAACCTAAAAAGCATTGCTAAAAACAATCAAATAAAAAATGTATCCAACATGTGTGTATGCTATGTGTTATTTTTATGCTTTTTAATCACCTTGTTAGCTTAGTAACATGCCACATTTAAAATATTCTGAAAGCAACTGTGAGTTGTCTCACATGGGGAATGCGATTTGTACAGCGCACAGAGTTGCTGCTTATGTAGTGGATCAAATCAGTCATTCTACTTCATTTATGTAACTGCTTTAGAAGGCAGGTGTCAATAGGCAGCTTTTGTAGGACTTCAGAAGACCTGGAATATAGCACATGAGTCCTATGGAATCCTTTTTTGGTCATTTTATTTAGTCTTTTTGAAGCTTGACAGACGTGGTCACTATGAACTGTTGTTGCATTGCAGGGGTTTAAAAGAAAGAAGATTTTTTTCCCTTAATTTTGTTCCACACATTACATTTGTTTTAAAAAAAAATTTGCATTTTGTTTTGCCTTTAGAGTGGACATGCTTTTATAAATTATTATTATTTTAACGTGTTACTTGAGGTTCATTTATAACATTAGTAAAGTTTTTTTTTGCACAAAAAACTAATATATTTGCAAAATATGATCATTTTCCACCCTCATTCTGAATTTATGTCAGAAATGCTTGGTTTTGGTGCTGCTTCTCCTTTAAGACTTGACAGTAAACTCCCACTGTTCTGATTGAGTGATTATGTAAGGTATTGATGTGTTGTTGTGGGTGTTATCAGATGCAAATGTTTTCCACAGTGTGACATCACAATGTGGAGGAAGTAGTTGTGGTTTCAACAAATGCTCTTTTTGCAGTGAGGAGGAAGTTTTAAGTTCTGAAACATACAGTATGTTATTAAAGTAACAATAACCTCTTATATGCCAAAATATTAAGGAAAATGTTATTCCTCATGTCATGGCCCCTTTAATATTTTCATGTAGTTCTCGTTAAGGATTGTTAAACAGTGGCTTAATGCATATATTTTTGCACATGGCCTATTACACGCTTAATAAAAATATTGCTTACATTAGCTGTCCACACTACAGCAACAACACTGGAGGTTAACAGTTAAGATGACAGATTTTTCAATGTTAGGTGAACTTTTCCTTTAATAATCCAACCCCAAAACTCACATTCACACTGTATGACATCCAGGTTGAACTGCTGAATTGCTCCCATGCTGATCTGCTTGAGTTCAGTGTCCAACAGCATCTGCATCAGTGACGTGGCCAGGTGCTTACAGGCAGACATGCACGCCGTCTGCGCTACCTTCCCCTGAAGAACAGCACACACAAACAAACAAAACTGTGACTACAGGTGTCCTCAGCTACAAAGGGCATTAAAGATGAAGTCACATCCAGTATTCTATCTAAATTAATTTAAAGAATTTAAAGTCTGAACAGATTCTTAGTATCAGGTCGGAGCCAATTGAAGAGCTTAAAAATGAGGGGGAAATCAATAAGATCATTGCACCACTTATTGCACAATATATTTGCACATGCTTTACAGTGTTGGGTAGATTACTTCTAAAATGTAATCTGGTATTGATTACAAAGCACACATCAGTGTGTAATCTTTTAGATTACTCTTTTTAGGTGAATGAGATTACATAAAGCATCTTTTGATAAATAAAATTAAAATAGCATTAAAGGTATAGTTCACCCAAAAATGAGAATTCTCTCATCATTTACTCTTATGCCATCCCAGAAATGTATGACTTTTCATCTCAGTTGGTCCATACAAAGCAAGTGAATGGTGGCTAGAACTTTGAGATACCATTAAGCAAATAAAGGCAGCATAAAAGTAATCCATTCGATCCCAGTGGTTAAATTCATATCTTCAGAAGTGATATGACAGGTGTGGGTGAGAAACAGATCAAAATGTAGGTCCTTTTTTACTATAAATTCTCAACCCTGACCAGTAGGTGGTGATATGCACAAATAATGTGAATCGCCAAAAACAAAAAGTGAAATTGGAGATTTATAGTAAAAAAGGACTTAAATATTGATCTGTTTCTCACCCACACTTATCATATTACTTCTGAAGACATGGATTAAACAACTGGAATCTTATGGACCACTTTTATGCTGCCTTTACATGATTTTTGGAGCTTAACATTTCTGCCCAGAATTCACTAGCATTGTAATATTCTTCAAATAATCTTGAAGAACTTCAAATAAGTGTTCTGCAGATGGCATCTGAGATGGCATGAGGGTGAGTAAATGATGAGAGAACTGTAATGTTCGGTTAACTATCCCTGTAAGTACCAATTAACACTCTTTTCATTAAACAGTAAACATACAATCAAATACCGGACAGTCTTCAATGTCTGTAGTGCCATAAGTCTTGGCCTACTGCACATATTTCAGGCTCTGGCTCAGAAATTTAGCAGCACAATTAGTAAATTACACACTAACTATTGCCATTCACTGATTGGTAATCAGATAATCCATGTTATCCAAAACTGTATTGTATATGTACTGATTACACATATTTAAAAATGTAATGTAACTAAAGGCACTTGAGTTATATAATCTGACTACATATTCCAGATTACATGTAATCGGTTACTACCCAACACCAATGCTTTACTGCGTTATATTTGCGTGTGCTGCTATTGTTTAAACTGCCCACAAACTCTTCTTTTTTTTTAGCTCATGTTGCTGTATTGGCCTTATACGATGTCACAGGCATTTTCTTTTAAAGACCCCGTGAAAAAGCTTGATGAGTGCAGTTTTCTTTACTGTGTTGACATATTTCCTATTGAAACAGGAAGTTTGGGCAGGATATTTAGTTACGTCACTACTTGCTACTTGCTAGTCGGTTAAAGGTGTTATTAGGGGGAGGGGCATTCTCATAGAGAGCATATGATTGGACAAGAATCTGTGTAGTAAAAGAGGACTCATCAATATTTTTGGTCTGTTATCGCTTCAAAGCTAATACACATGAAATAAATGCCACAAAAGTCCAATATTGATTTCATGGGGTCTTTAACTGCAGGTAAACCTAAAACCATAATCCAGAACCATACCTCAAAAATACATAACATCATAATTAGTGGAAGTAATGACACAACATGGAGATGACCAAAGGTCATCCTAGCCTTGAAAATCCTCAAACTGGTGGATTTCAATTGGGACACACACAAACACATAAACACTTAAGTTGCATATCTGCAGCAGTCGTTCATGCAAGCCGACACGGCTCCTAATAAACAGGGTTGTAAAGAGGAAACCGGTGAAAGACTAGTCAAACTTGGCAAAAATAGACATCACACACTCACGAGAAAAACTCATGCAACAGCTGCTCCACCAATACATGCCGATGACTAGCAAAGAAATGAAAAACATTTATTTACCCAAAACAAAAAGACAAAGCTCTCCACAAACAATCCAGTTATAAGTGTTAATATCTATTAGATATCTATCTATTCTGTGAACCAAACACTCAAGTATCACAATGACCAACCAATCCCATGTCACAACCATACGAATAATAATAATAATAATAATAAAAGTACTTTGTGTATTTTTTTGTTGGTAATAAAAAAATAAATACAATAAAAAGCAGGGCTATATCCATTAAAAACATTCCCCATATTTAACATATTTTCAGTTACAGCCTTTAAAGGACCCAAATATAGATTATGAAAAAATTCTGTAATTTTAATGGAGAAAGAATATAAAAATGCTACAGTAAAAAAGCTGTTAGTTGGTTAACAGGTAGTTAACATATACAGCAAAAACTAATAATATATTTAACAAGACAATTTAAAAATATTTTTTAAATTGTTAGATATGTTTTTTAGATATGATTTTACCATATAATTAACAGTAAAAAATTAAATTACGTTAAACGAGAATACATTTATTTTTACGGTAAACTGTTGTTAAAATCAAGGTAAAAAACTATAATCGGTGTAACCGGAAGTTCCTGCATGACCTCTGTTGTTGCCATGATTTTAACAAAACATTTTAAAGTGAAAAGTCACTTTTTGTAATTGAAGACGGTTGGTATATTAAGTTTGCATCATTAAATCATTTAAATGGTAGTGAATTGTGAAATATTCAGACACCAGAATTACATCACGTAATGCCTGAAATATGGTCACTGTATTTTTAAGGTGAATTACAGTGAACCACAGCTGCCGCCATTTTTTTTACATAAATTTAACAAAATGTTTATTAAATGTTTATATGCAGAATTATTTTAGGACCAAAAAAGGGTAACAGGAGAAATAAAAGACCGACAGTCGACCATCACTGCCGATGTTTCTGATGAATTATTGCTGTAGTATAAGCTAGTGGTCAATCAATAAGTGTTTTTTAATGGCCGATGCCGATATCCAGCGAGCAGGGTGGCCGATACAATGCCGATATATCACAATTTAATATAGTAATTAAAATAAACATAAAATTGCTAAACAAAATGATTAAACTCTTATTTAACACTATAATTACTTAATTTCACACAAAACTTTAACTTTGTAAAAAAAGGATCTAAAAAAATGATATTGTATCATAATATATTTCTGTTTAATCCATTTAGGGCGTTCTTACACCTGGTTCATTTGAGCGCTGTCAGAGCGGTATAACGTGTATATATGAACATCCTAAGTGGTCTCAGACCCCCCTGATTCGTTTGTGGGTCCTTTAGTGGTTTGATTGATTTGTGCGATGTGAAAGCGAAGAGGTACCAGTCTGCTTTGCATTTCACGACAGAAGTACCTCGTGGCTTGCCATACATAGCTGCATTACATACTTCATATTCCAGTCACAATTTACTGTCCGCATATGGAAATTTTAAGAAAACATAGATTATATATATATATATATATATATATATATATATATATATATATAGTGTTTTTGTGTCTTATATTCCGTTTTTGTATTATTTGAGCACCTAAAATGAACAAACCGGCTGCATTCAGAGCAGAGCAGCATGTTAAGATGAACTGCTTTAAAGTGCTCTGATGGGCATACTGTCTACGGAGGTTTGCGCTAAACTCCAACAAAAATACAAGCAAGGATTTGTATAGTTTCAATTTAATTTTATTTGCGCAATGGCAAATGCAGGAGGAGATGCTTGCTTGCACCATTACTCTCGAAATGATAAAGAAACATTTTAAAATGCACACAGAATTTCAAATGCGAAATAAGGGCTTGTAGCTTTAGCATAACGTGAGAGAGTGAAGAATTTAGGACAGAAATACAGTATACATTATTAGTACTGCATAATGTAATATAATTGGCGGTGTTGTCTGGTTTCATAAATGATATAACATATAAAATTTGACTTTTTATGTATTTCTATCCCTGTGCAATTATTTTTAATTAAAACTTTAATGTATTTTTTTAAAGTCTTAAAAGTAATCATATAGCCCCATTTTATTATATGATTTCAAGTTAAATATAAATAAATTACCACTTAAGGTGTAGGCCTATCTGTACTAAGTATATGTACACCTTAAGTATGACAATTTGTATGATAATTCCTTATCATAAGCAATAGCAATTATTTATTAAAAATTATTGTCAGCCAAAATTCATAATCGTGACAGCCCTAGCAGGGGTCTGAGACCACATTAATATGAAGAGGACCAAAAAAGAAACTAGGTCCTCTTTTAAGATCACTTACATTGTGAACACCAAAAGCACTGAGGTCATTTACTGGTTCCCTTTCATGGGCCTTTTCTGCATATCGCGGCGCCATTTTGTGGTCCATTCTGTATAACGTGGCAGCTCATTTAAGCTTATCGCGGCCCATTCGGCCCGTTTCGTGGCTGACCCACTGGAACACTCGGTTCTCCCGGTGGCCAATCCACACCTGATTGGCCCCAAAGTGCGTCAGCACACTGGGAAAATGCACGGTATGCAAGATTACCAGTCCAACCCTGCGCTTAAATGACACTGTGTTGCACACCGGTCTATTATTGTAGTTACACGATGGCACGTAACAACAAAACGAACCGCGACTGGTCATTTAAAAGTCTCAGTGGCTTCACACACAAGCAGGCAATTTTGGCCCCCTCAAGAAACAAATCGGCCAAAAGGGAAAATGTATCGCCTGATGCCGATAATTAAAAAAGTCAGAATATCGGCCGATTTATCGGCCTCTGCAATATATCAGTAAAAAGTTGAAATTGACTTGTGGCTTCTGCATCATTGTTTAAACTCAGAGCTCTAGTTTTACATAATTGCAAAATGTCTATTTCTTTATGAACAAAATGGGATTTTTTCTCCAGGAACTTGACTATTGTGCTAACCAAACGAACGTCAAAAAGCTCTGACAGTCTGCAAGATCACGCTGGTAAGGTGATCACATTGACATGGAAAAAGAAGCTTTTATCGCTTGTCAATTTATCATATCATGCCAGGTTAGAACCAGTGTTGGGTACATTACTTCAAAAGGTAATCCACTACAAATGACTAATTACTTCTATAAAATTGTATTCATATCACCTTAGTGATTACTCCATCAACAATGTAATCACATTACTAATTACTTTTAAGTTACTTTCTAAAACACTTTTCACACTCCTTGTCCTGAGTCATACATTCAGCACTACACGTTTCTCCATTAAAAAGAAGAATTAGGGGGTGCACGACCTTCAGCTGTCATTGAAACGCAGAGACACACATGCATAATTCATGTTTTACATAGTTAATACTATAAAAACTATGAAAAGTAATTACAGCAGATTACAGTAACTAATAACTTTGTAATCAGATTACACCCAACACTGGTTTGAACATTGTGTAAGATATGACTGGTTATTAAAGCATGGAAATATGAGCTGAGCATCTGTCTTGTTTTGTCTGTTATCATTAATGCCGCATCTTGTCGGAATTACTATAATTACACCTCTAAAGCATTTTAAAGGTGATTGTATCACTTTAGTCAAATTATGCCAGCTTATATTAGACAGCTACATAATGTAATTTGATTTACTAACAAAGATTATGTAACATCTAAGTGTACTTCTTAAAAGCAACAACATATACGTAGCTGTCCTGATCGGGTTGTAGGGTACAATGATTCATTACTTGAGACACACTAATTACTTAGACTACCGCTATAACTTTAAATGATGGCACCAGTGCTAGTGAATCTCAAGTATGAATGGCATGTGTTCTGCAGATACTGGAATCAGCTTTAGACAATCAAGGGTAGCATGCCAATCAATCTGCTTTACAGACAGCATTACACGAGAAGAGGGAAGCAAAACAAGGATGAAGTCCACAGAGCAGACATAAACATGCAGTTTTTGTTGGTTTGTTTGCCATTTAATTTTCATATTTATTTCTTATCCCCCTCTAGGGTTTGAAGACGGTCTACTTACCGACATCGCAGCATGATCATTGTTGTTATTCTGAGCAGAAACTCCAAGAAAATAAAACACACGGACAGGGAAAGAAAATGTAGCCATAATAAATGGACAGACAAAGAAAAATCTGAAAACCAAGCATGCTTGGCAGAAAGCAAAGAGAAGGTACATTCACTTAAAGGAAAGAGGTTACATTGTTGAGAAAACAAAAGATAACCAAATTAAACTGGAGGTTAAATGAATTAATTTAAGAAGACAGGCCAGGAGAAGAGAAAAGCAAGCAAGCTGTCTCGTTCACAATGTAATGGACGGGCAGAGAGATATCTGTGTTGACAATTAAGTGCAGGAATATGCAGGTGATTCTTCAATAAGGGGAACTTTTCTGTACCTTGGGGAGATTTAAAGGGAAAAATGCTTTTTTTGATAAGAGAAATGTTTTAGTTTTAAAGGATAGATTATACAAGCTTTGTAATTAATAACCTTTTTGTCATTTTTAATAATGTGTTGAAATGTTCAATTTGCAAGAATCCCCTACCCAGATGGAAATTCTCCTAGAACTATAAAAATAACAAAATTCTCTCTCTCTCTCTCTCTCTCTCTCTATATATATATATGGTAAATATGTGCAAAGAAGGCTGTGAAAAAAAATCTGCATTGTTTATCCTTTTGAACTTTCATTCAAAAAAATCTAACCTTTTATTGAAGTAAAACAATTGAAACAGTGGAAATATCTCATTATTAAATAAATATTTTTCCCCAAAATGCATTGGCCATAATTATTGGCACGCTTTTATTCAATACTTTTTGCAACCTCCATTTGCCAAGATAACAGCTCTGAGTCTTCTCTTATAATGTCTTATGAGGTTGGAGAACACCTGGCAAGACCATTCGTCCCATACAGAATCTCTCCAGATCCTTCAAATTCAGAGGTCTATGTTGGTGGACTCTCCTCTTCAGTTCACACCACAGGTTTTCTATGGGGTTCAGGTCAGGGGACTGGGATGGCCAAGGAAGAACCTTGATTTTGTGGTCAGTGAACCAGTGTTTGTTTTGGATCATTGTATTGCTGGAAGATCCATCCAGGGCCCATTGTAAGCTTTCTGGCAGAGGCAGTCAGGTTTTGATTATTTATCTGTTGGTATTTGATAGTCTGTGATATCATGTATCCAAACAAGATGTCCAGGAACTCTGGCAGAAAAACAGCCCCACAACATTCAAGATCCAGCACCATATTTAACCGTGGGGTACTTCATCTCTGTGAACGCCAAACCCATCTCTGGTGTTTGCTGCCAAAAAGCAATTTTTTTGCTTCATCTGACCATAGAACCCGGTCCCATTTGAAGTTCCAGTAGTGTCTGGCAAACTGAAGACTTGAGTTTGTTGTTGGATGAGTGTTTAAGCTTTTTTCTTGAAACCCTCTCAAACATCTTGTGGTGATTGCATCCAAGACACTAATGCAGTTAGTGTTACTGCATTAAAAATATACATATATTATAGTAAGGATGAAGTGTACTATAAAAAAAACTGATGATGTATTTCTCTCCTATTTATGTACTATCTAGCAGTTTGAGATGGTTGACTTTCTCCATATAGTGCTTTATCCTAGAATGTTCTCTGTAGAAATAAAATGAAAATAAAATAAAAAAAAGTGTGGTTCATGTGAAAGCACACTTCATTCGCCCCACAGAGTGTAAGTTATGAGAGGCATATTTAGTGCTTATAAAGCGCTCAACGCAAGATGAATACAATTGAATTTCCTTCGGCAGCAGCTCAGTCACCAGAATTTTCAGTGCAATAAAATGTCAACCGCCAAAGTGGCTAGTAAGAGTGACAGAGTTACCCACCACGGATGATTTTTATCTGCATTTGGCAGGTGTTAATTTCAAAACCTGTATATAGTGTATATATGTATTGTATATACAAAACAGCACCGACCAGCATCTGGCACCAACAATCATGTCACGGTCCAAATCACTGAGATCATTGGCATTTATCTCTATTCTGATGGTTGATGTGAAGATTAACAGAAGCTCCTGACCTATATCTGCATGATTTTATGCATTGCACTGCTGCCACAAGATTGGTTGATTATATAATCGCATGGATGATTGTTGGTCACACAACAGTCTATATAAAAACCAAAATGCCAAAAACATCCAGTGAGTGGCAGTTCTGTGGATGGAAATGCCTTGTTGATGAGAGAGGACATTCATAATGGGGTTCAGCTGGACTTGACACACCCATGCCTGATTACTGCCAGACCTGTTCAATCAAATCAACACCTAAATAGAACTTTTTCAGCAGCATGAAGTTGGCTAAAAGGTCTCACCCAGTAGCACACTATGCCAAGGTCGAAAGAAATTCCAGAAATGATGAGGAAAAAGCTGATTGAAATACATCAGTCTGGGAGAGGTATAAAGCTATTTCAAAGGCTCCGGGACTCCAAAGAATCACAGTAAGAGCCATTATCTTCAAATGAAGAAAACTTGGCACGGTATTGAACCTTCCCAGAAGTGCTGGCCTTCCAAAATCCCTCCGAGAGCATAGAGATGACTCGAAGTCACAGAAAATCCAAGGACAACATCCAAAGAACTGCAGACCTCTTTCGCATTAAAGATCACTGTTCATGACTCCTCTATCAGAAAGACACTGTCCAAAAATGCCAAACCACTGCTAACCCAGAAGAACATTAAGGCTCATCTGAATTTTGCTAAAACACACCTTGATGATCCTCAAACATTTTGGGAAAATGGTCTGTGGACTGATGAGTCAAAAGTGGAACTGTTTGAAAGACAGGGGTCCCGTAACTTCTGGCGTAAATCAAACACAGAATTCCACAAAAAGAACATCATACCTACGTTTAAACATGGTGGTGGTAGTGTGATGTTGTGGGGAGGCTTTGCTGCTTCAGGGCCATTGTGACATTACAATAATTGAGGAAAAAATGAATTCTGCTCTCTACCAGAAAATCCTAAAGGAGAACGTCCGGTCATCAGTACGTTAGTTGAAGCTCAAGCGCAACTGGATTATGCAGCAAGAAAATTATCCAAAGCATAAGAGTAAGTCACCTCTGAATGTTTCAAAAGAAGCAAAATTATAGTTTTGGAGTGGCCTAGTCAAAGTCCTGACATGGAACCGATTGAGATGCTGTGGCAGGATCTTAAATGTGCAGTTCATGCTCAAAAACCTTCCAATGTGGCCGAACTAAATAAAATCTGTAAAGAGTGGGCCAAAATTGCACCACAGCATTGTGAAATACTGATCTCCTGTTGTCAGAAGTGTTTGGTTGCAGCTATTGCTGCTAAAGATGGCACAACCAGCTATTAAGATTAAGGGGGCAGTTCATTTTTCACCTACTTGATATAGGTGTTGGATAACTTTTTTGCTTCAATAAAAAAGATATATATTTGAAAACTGTATTTTGTGTTTACTCAGGTTGCCTTTGTTTTATGTTATATCCTGTTTGAAGATATAAAACAATTTAGTATGTAAAATACACAAAAATAGAAGAAATCAGGTAGGGGCAAATAATTTTTCACAGCATTGTAGATGAAACGTAGTTTGTTGAAGTTTCATTTATCGATAGGTGTAACAATTCACTTGTTTTCTCGATGCATCTATTACTAATCCTGCTGATTTATATGCATCAATCTTGAAACATGATTTTTTAATGGAGAATCGTTAGTGTTGGTCAAAAATCTATTTCAAATGCTAAAAATAGAATATATCACGATTCGACAAAACAGTGTACAGTATTTTAAAATATATAAATATTGAATTAGTTACATGTGATTTAATGGAGACGTGTGCGGCATCGTTCTAACTCATCTCATTGAAAATTTTTCTGAACAGCATTCTAGCACCTTGTGTCTGATCTCTCCACAGGACGGCCACTGACTCTTGTCTCGCGATAGTGAAACGCACTCAAAGCTCTGTACAGCTGCCAACTCATTGTGTGGCCATTACTAAAATAAAATGCTTTCATTGCGGGGAAACTCAGTCGTTATTTTCTACATAAAAATTGCCATTTTACAGGTAACACTGATTAATTGGGGACTTTGCATGCAGAAAATATTTTGAAGTTTGAAATTGAAGTCATCTACTCATTACTGCTTTTTTCTTTTCCGTAATTGTAAATGAGGCCTTACAAAATAGAATGTAGTTATATGATTTTACTTTAATGCTGTGCATGGTCATGGAAATCCTGGAAATAACAGGGAATTTTATAATAGTGTAATAGTCTTGCCAATTGTTAAAATCTTTAATAAATATGGAATTTATCAAGTGAATTTTTGTAGTTATGCTTGGTTCTAAAATATTTGATTGGCAAATTGCTCTCTGTTGTATTCCAAGAAGCCTGTATGTACATGTATTTAATGTGTTTTAAATAAACTATTTTAAGTACTTTACTATTTTAAGAATTTGCTAAAACCTGATTCCCTTTCAACCCAAAGATTCACATCCCTGTTTACTGAGTTTCAAAATTACAATTAATTGAAGCATCACACAAACAGAGATTTTATCATTTATTGCAATGAATGTCTTTGTGAATATTATATCTGTGTGTAATGACACCTATATGACCAAGCAAGCTCTTATGTGCATCTAATGTTTTGATTTATACCAAATTCAATGGTGTCAAACTGTAGAAAGTGAAGTAAGGGATATAAACTATATTGAACTTCTCTGTTTCTAAAATGAGCAATTGTGCCATTTTGGGGTGCTCCAGAACATCTACAAATGCAACCTCATTTGACGCCACATGCAACGACAACCACTACATAAACTAAATAGAGACTATATCACCGAAGTGCATGTTGATAATCCCACTAGTGCAGAATGATCACAAAACCATGACGTGACTGTTTGTACAGGGGAGGAAGGTGTGGAACTCACCGGAAGATGTGTGAAGACCTGGAAGGTGCTGCGCAGAAAGTTAATGAGATCCATGAGGTATCCGCTGGCCCTGCCGTCTGACTCTGCCATGCTCCATTCATAATCAGCAAGCTGAATGAACTCATCAATTTTCTGATTGAGTTTGGTATAGATCTCGCCCTCAGCTGCATGCCTGGCATCCTGAAATAATCAACCACATCAGCGCTCAACAATAAGGAAGGCAAAATGGCCCAGGGCAAGTGTGAGAGATTTTAGGTCCAGTTCATGGAACAGTCACCTGCTCAATCAGGCCAGTGCTGCATTTATACAACCACTTTAGTATGAGCGAGAGACATTCAAAATGATGCATTTGTAGTCGTGTTCCAAAACAGATCAAAACCGATGGATGGAGTGCAACGGAACAGAACTAAACGCATTTGGAACAACATCATAAAATGTATGCTCATGGTGTGAGATGCTGAAAAACAGTAAGATACAATGCAAAGGCCAAAGTCACCCATCTAAAATGCATGGCAAACATAACAAATTAGCATATTTCATTTAAGCGAGAAATCGGAATTGCACAAAAACTATTTGCGAATAAAGCAGCATTTTCATCCTGTGTTTTAACAACTCTAGAACTTCAGAAAACAAAATCAACACTTCTGGGCAAATTGGCAAGAAATTATATTTAAATGGAAGTTGAAGCCACTGTGTCTTTTTTATTCAATGCAATAAATTACTTGCAGACAAAAACTCTAATGAACATCATGTTTGCTAGCAATTGCGGCAGATGCCTTATGACTAAGAGCATAAACAGAGATCCGATCAAAGTTAAATGCGCAAAATGGAGAACGCTACTTACTAGCGCTGTGAATCAATAGTTTTTTCTGATTAATTGCTATTGAATTATGGTACATGATATATTACAACAAACTTTAAAAAATTATCATTATTATATTTACTTTATACTTTGTCTCAAAGAACTTGCAAGAAATTGGTTAGTCATAATTTATTTTAATTTGTACATGTTAAATGTTCAGTTAATTTATTTTTGCGGATAGAGTTTATTGGACATTTGTTTTCAGGTATTAATCTTTGATTCAAGTATATAACTAAAATTTGGGCAAAATCTTCTGCTGTTTTCCAGTGGACTTTTTTTAATAATAGGATAAAATGGGCAGATTCAATTCATTTCAAATTTTATTGGCAAGGGAAACTTAAGTGTACATTGCTAATGCATTATTAGACACTATACATGCAGCTATAAAACATAATGAATGCTGAAGATTAATTTGCTGAAGTTTAAAATCTCAAAACTATTATAATCTCTGGCTGTCGTTCAGTTTCTAAAAGTATACCTGTCTGTAGCTTGCTGGACGGCCGGGTCCTTCTCAGTTTCTTTGAAACTGGTTCAGATGAAATTAAGTGACCGTTTCCGGCTATGCGCAGAGATACAGCAGCTTGCCCATATCTCTTGCGGGTGAAGTCTCCATTCTCCATCCCCTAAATCGGCTCCCGAGTTTATTATGCCCGGGACATTACTTTATACATAATGAATAACATGCACTGCTCCACACAATTACTTTCTGTGCTAGGATGTGCAGCTGAGTTGAGGGTGTACCTCATGAAAATGTATACTTGTCAGTTTTAGCCACAGAAATTGGGTAAGAAACTTTGTGAAGTTTAAACCATTGTATAAAGATGACTGGGATTGTTCCTGACAGGCAGCAGATGCCCTAACCTCATCCCCATTGTTGTTCAAAATATGAATCGCCCTACTACTTACCATATTACATCAAAGGCTATGGAAACAAAAATTATCTGTCTAGTTTAGATCTGATCTTTTTAGTGAATTTTACAGACACTGATGGATAATTCAAATGCCTTAAATCACTTTGACAGTCGGTATTTCATTCACTGAACATTTTTTGGCAGACACCAAAGCAAATTTAGATAATCAGATAATTAATTACTTACGTAGCTGTATCCGGATAACGAAAACGTATTTGCATTTACACCTTCTTGTGTAAGTGTGGTCAAAATCCGTCCCTGACCACTTCCAAATTTGGTTTCAGTGATCCGATCACGATCCAATCACAATGCATCTTGGGGGTGTTTACACCTGGCATTTAATGAGGTCAAGAGCAATCCGATAGCAATCTGATCACTGAACAGACATGTTAATGCAGGTGGGTCAGTGACATGATGCAAATTTTTTTGTCCGCGTCAAATAAATTATTAAAATAATACATCAACAATGAAATTCCCACATAACAATTACTTGAATACACCTCTTCTAAGATGAACATGTTTTCAATTGCTGAGTTCAAAGTCATTTTAATATTTTTTCTGGGGCTTAAAGAAAACAAAATTAATGTGGTGCAACCGTCATGAGACAGTAAAAAAATCCAAAGTCTAATTAAAAGCTGAAATTCTAGAAAAAATAAAAGTTGGCATGAGTTGTGCTGAATAATCTTTTATATAATTATTTCTTGCAGAGAAACAATTATATTTTTAAATGTATTTCACATTTAAAAAACGTTTGTGCACCAAATCAAAGTCACACAGTGCAACCAACAAGTAGGTAGTAATTTTGAAACAGAGAAGATCTCTTTAGACCCACAAGACTGTGTGTGAAGGTTTAAAAAACACATCATCATTTTGTAATATAATTAAATATCAACACACTTGGCTCAGGTCATTTGGAAATATAATGTGGTTTCATTAATACATTTTTTGTACAAAATGCTATAAATGTTTTTCAAACAATTTGTAAAAACAACATGATTAATTGTTTACAAACTTGACACATCTGTTTTAATCCAGATTTTTTAATTTCTCAATTTTGTAACCTCGGACAACCTAATTTGTCAATAGCCCATAAATGGGGCATATATTCTTATATAAATTCTACAGGAATATATTTGATAAAGTGTTTTCATCGCAATTTAAGTGCTAATCTTCTTATAGAATCAAACTATTATCGATCTCTAATGAGCCTATACGTTTTTGTGCACATTTTGGACATTTTCTTTGCATTTGCATTGGTGTTTCCATCCAGCATTTTTTATTCAATGTCTCAAACTTTGCATAAAAATATGTGGATGGAAACCAAACTAGTGTCTAATGGTCTGAATGAGCTGTCAGTAATAGAAAATCTGTATTGTTGATACCTGCATATATTAAAGATTAATCCAGATTAGAGCAGATATTTGTCATTTTTATTAAAATGTAGTGTGTGATCTTGCAAACATGACCTCTTAATTTATTGAAACTAGTAGGTGCTGACTGCTACTCTTTAAAATTAAATCTAATTGTAATAAGCCTATAAAACTTGTGCAATGCAAACATGCAGCTACATGTTTAATCACTGAAAAAGAGGTCACTTGATAGCATAACTCCATTTAGATACATATACAAGTCGATATGGGTGAAAATAACATCTAAACAAGCTCTTTATAAAGTTCATGAGCCCTGAGGCTTCTGGTGTTCTGTGAAGTTGATGAGAGCTTTGGTCTGTTCATGTACGCCCATGGCAGAAACACAGAGTCAAGCCAGCAAGTGAAGTGTGGAATTACAGAACTTGTCTGTGAACGAATTTTACCTTGAAGGTGGAAAGCCCGTAGAGTCTTGTGGTGTGAACTGTTTCCGGGGAAACGTTGGTGATGTTCGTGATAAAATCCTCCAGGTATTTACATGCTTGCTCTAAGTGGGTGGTGTTGATGATAATTTGTACTAGCTGAAAAGGATATTAGAAATGGAGGTGTGTATTAATGTGAGGCTGGGATTCGCTGACAGAGCGAGGTGATGTTTTGATAGAGGTGTGAGCTTTACCTCAGTCAACCCGATGTGTGTCTTTTTGATGAGGTTTTGTAAGCAGCAGTTCAGCGTCCTTGTTAGCAACAGGTTTGTGGATTTACGGAGCATGTCGTCAATCTCGGTTGAGCTGCAACACAAGTTAACCAAGAAATATTTCAAACTTTACTATTAGTAATGTTACAATGCAGTTTTATTAGTGGCGCTAGCTACTATAAATTTGACTCTTCCTTCAGTTTGTGGTAGGATTTGAAGGATTTGAAGGATTTAAAGGTCCTAGAAACCCCTTACCTACTCTTTCCAATCCCACCCTGCCAACACAAATATTTAATACCTCTACACCAACATTTCACACTCGTCACTTACTCTGTCTGTGCCTCAAATTTACAACATACATAAAAAGCAGAAGGTCAGGAAAGCACCTGGACCTGATGGTATTGTGCTGTTCAGTTATCCCTTATTTTTGCTGATCTTTTAAATCAGTCATTGGAACAGTGCCTGTTTCAAATCCTCTGTTATTATCCCAGTTCCCAAGAAACTGAAGATATCATGTTTGAATGCCTTAACCTCTGTTGTCATGAAGTGTTTTGAGAAACTCGTTTTGCACCAACTGAAATCAATTACCAACACCCTCCAAGACTCACTGTATTTTGCCTACAGATCAAATAGGTCAGCTGATGACAGCATCAATCTGGCCCTACATTACATCCTGCAGCATCTAGAAAGCCCTCACACCTGTGTCCGCATTTGGTTTGACAACTTCAGCTCTGTTCCTCTGTTCCTGGTTCCTGATATTCTCCTAACTAATCTGATGCTACTCAATGTTCCACCTACCCTGTGTGGCTGGATCCATGACTTCCTGTCTAACAGGAAGCAGTGTGTCAGACTAGGCAGTCACACCTCAGATCCTGTTTTTCTCAGCACTGGTACTCCACAGGGCTGTGTGCATTCTCCTCTGCTTTGTTCACTCTACACCAAAGATTGCTCATCAATCAGTGATTCTGTCAAACTTATTAAGTTTGCAGATGATACCACCTTAATTGGCCTCATCTCAAATTGCAACGAATCAATGCACCGTGATGAAGTTAACCGTCTGGTGTCAAGGTGTGAAAATAACCATCTGGAGCTAAACATCAAAAAGACAGTGGAAATGATCATTGATTTCAGGAAGAAGTCTTCTAATGTCCTTCCTTTGGAAATACATGGTTCCACTGTTTCTTGGCACAGCCATTCAAGAAGACTTGAAATGGGACATCTCAACTTGGAAACGCATCTATTTTCTAAAACAGTTAAGAAAATTCGAAGACACTGGCTACCACCCCTGGGGTTCGCTAGTTCGAATCCCAGGGCATGCTGAGTGACTCCAGCCAGGTCTCCTAAGCAACCAAATTGGCCCGGTTGCTAGGGAGGGTAGAGTCACATAGGGTAACCTCCTTGTTGTCGCTATAATGTGGTTCGTTCTCAGTGGGGCGAACGGTGAGTTGAGCATGGATGCTGCAGTGGATGGCGTGAAGCCTCCACACACACTTTGTCTCCATGGCAACATGCTCAACAAGTCACTTGATAAAATGCGTGGGTTGATGGTCTCAGATGCGGAGGCAACTGAAATTCATCCTCCGCCACCCGTATTGAGGCACTATGCGACCACGAGGACTTAAAAAGCACATTTGGAATTGGGCATTCGAAATTGGGAGAAAAAAAGTGGGAAAAAGAAGAAAAAAGAAAAGAAAAGAAAACTCGGACTGTCTAAATCCCCTTTGGTTAAATTTTACACTGCCATAATTGAATGTGTTATTTAATTATCCATCACTGTATACTTTGGCTCTGCTTCAGCACACTCAAAGCAACAGCTGCAGCACATCATGCAATGTGCTGAGGAAATTATCGGCTGCCAACTCCCTTCTCTCTCAGATCTGTATTCTTCTAGAATAAGGAGCAGAGCTGTAAAATCATGTCAGTTCCTTCACATCCCAGTCATTTTCTGTTTCAGCATTTACATTCTCAGCGGAAACCAAGACTAAGAACACTAAAAAGTAGCACTAACATCACCAACACAGTTCTTTCCCTCAGGAAATGATTAACAGGGACTGTTCTTGCATTCTTATTGAACTTCTTGGACATTCTTCCTAAATCTGCATGACTTTCTAAATAAACAAAAATGAGCATTATTAAACCAATGCTCACTTTAATATTGGGCAAGCAGTCAGCATTTACATAATTATTTTTTTCTACAGACTACTAATTTCCTGCACTTTTGTTATGTGGCTATTGTTGTTGTTGCCGTCTGTATTGTCATCATCTGCACCATGGTAAATTCCTTGCATATTTTATATACTTGGCAAATAAATTCAAATGTAAACAAAGTATGTTTACAGTAATGCACTTACAATAAGAGATAATGAGGTGAATGTACCAGAGGGTAAAAACATGCAGCTTGTGTTTTTGTTAAAGCACATTGTTAAATACCGCAATTCCGTATAAAATGTTGTTATTTGAGCTCTAAAATTTTCTTAAATTTTAGCAGCGACACTAATTTTCTACACAGTTGGCATAACGTCTGGTTATGCTTTCCTGTTTCCAGTTCCTTTTTTTCCCATTTTAAAAGCCCCTTTCTGGAATCCTTGAGCATACTGTGCAAAAGTTATTGGTTTAACTGTCTTTACATAGTCATGACATGAGTTGAAAGAATGGATGTTTCTTATATATTTCTATATAAGAGACTATTTAACCTGAGGAGGAGCACTTGTTTTACAATGAATTGGAGAATTTGGAACAACCAATGTGTTGGGTGTAAAAAAGGAAGTCCCTCCTTACAGGTAAAATCACCTTTGAGATGCAGAAATCGCCTGCCAGTCAACTCAGGAATGTGCATTCGCATTAGCTGTACCGGCTTGAAAAGTAGTGTTTTTTTAGCATGACCTGAGCTAAAGAAGCACAATTTAAGTAGTTTAATCGTTATCTTGACCAAGCATTTTGGAGATTTCAGTCTTTCCCCATTCAAGAAGATAGGAGCTGTACTTTCAAGCTCCTTGTATCCATAGAATATATGGTTGATATAACTTTGCACAGGCAAGGTTAAAAACTATTTTATCACACTAGTATTAGGTTAAAAAATATATATTTAAGACTTAAAGCTATACTTTTGAAAGTGTATTTTATCATTTATTTTGTTGCTTCTTCCCATTGAAAGAGAATATCTATATCCGCAAGGTTTACCTTTTTTAATACTAAGAGACGCATCAACATTATTTTGTATGGTAATTCACATTATGCCACAAATGCTGTAGATACTAGATAGAGTAACTTGTCTTAAACTTTTGAAAATTCATTAATGACAATAAGGTCTTCTGGCATGATTAAGAACAAACCAAATGTTGAGAGCTTGCTATCTGCACTCATTACTACAGAACAATGCTGTTGTACGGTGTGAGTGTTAACAGGACACTGCTGGTTGGTGTTGATTATTCGGTGTGTGCCAGTGTAAGGTGATGATAAGTTGGTTATCAGGTGGGCAAACACTGCAAGCAGAGGTGCAGAGGTCGCTCATTAACAGGCTTAAATAACAAAGAAGCTATTAGAGAGAAGTGTTAAATCTACAGTGTTTTGCATTGATTACCACAGGGACAGGAGGGGTTAAAGAGCCTGTTAAATAAAGTCAATTCAAATCAAGTCATTTTTATTTGTATAGCGCTTTTTACAATTCACACACTGTTTAAAAACAGCTTAAAAAAATAAAATAATATAGTTGTCTTTAATGCCTAAAATGTATTAAAAGTCACCTGTGAGTAGCTTCACTGAAAAACTTCATTGAGAATAATGCCTTAATGTTTTTTTATATTTAAGCCCCCATTAAGAAAGCCAAAGTGAAGAAGAAAAACCAGACTCTGGTGGAGGGGCCAGTTCTCCTTCGGCTATAGCATGAACATAATGCCAATATTTGTTAGCTATGTGAAATATAAGTCATATTAATTTAGCTATCCCTTATACAGCTTCAATGGGATGCCATTGAAGCTGTATAAAAAGTGCCCCATGGTTCTTAAAATGTTGTGGAGACTGTTGCCTGGAAGAAGCAGTGCACCCATGGAGTGGCAAGGGCAGTAGCCATCTTCATACCCAAATTGTAGGGATCCACCAGCATTAGTTTCGGTGGTAGCAAGGAGGATGTCTGAAGCTGCCAGAAACCTCTGGGTTTGTGGAACATGTATTAGTAATATGGGAGCAGATCCAGTCTGCCAATAGAGATAAGAAAGACATCCATGTAGTCTGGCTGGACTTGGCAAATGCCTATGGATCAGTTCCACACCAGCTTGTAAGCTTTGCACTGGAGTTCTTCCATGTACCAGAGTGCATTAGGATCTTGGAAGACAGCTACTATGGGGACCTGAAGATATGCCATGCAACACAATGGCAGCAACTGGAAAAAGGAATAGTGATGGGATGTTCAATCTCTACAATCCGGTTTACAGATGCATTCAAGATAATCCTAATTGGTGCAAGACAAATGGTCCAAAGAATCTGTGCACAATCTGGGATGAGATTGCCAACTCTGTTACACTGATGATGTAAAAAGCAACCTCCAGAATGCTGCATGTACCAACCGGCTCTAGAAAAGGCTGGAAGAGCTATTGGCATTGGCCAGAATGAAGCTAAAGCCAACAAAATCACATAGTCTTTCTATTAGAAAGGTGGTGAGGGAAGATCAAATTTCATTTGAGGTGGAGAGAGTGAAGAAAAAGACTGGTAAAATCACTCTGGACCCCACTCACCCTGCCCACTACCTTTTTGAACTGTTGCCTTCTGGCCGATGCTTCATTGCTCAGCACCAGAACCGTCAGACACAGGAACAGTTTTTTCCCTCAGGCATTCCATCTCATGAACAGTTAAATTGCCCCATTGAGCAATAATTATTTGCAATACACAGTTAAGTCTATTTATATTATAAAACATCCACTTCTGCCATTACATACATTGCACTGTACATAATATACTGTATTTTTGTTGTTTATATAACAGATTTGTAATAGATTTGCACTACCTGTGTGTATGTGGGTATGTACGAAGGTGAGTGTATGTACCTATATGTATAATTATTTATTTTTATTATTCCTTTTTTTTTATTATTATCTATGTCTTGCTGCTGTTTTTGTATTGTCGTACACTGGAAGATCCTGTCACCAAGACAAATTCCTTGTATGCGTAAGCATACTTGGCAATAAAGCTGATTCTAATTCTGAGACACATGGCAGAGTTGGTCCTAAAGCAAGTGAAAGAGGGCCTGGATAAGATCTCTCAGGCAAATTCAAGGTTTGGTGTTACCAATTTACACTTTACCATCACCTGATGTGGCCACTAAAAAGTGTGAGATTTCTGCAGCAACAGTAGCAAGGATGGACACCAAGGCCAATAGTTATATCAGGAAGTGGCTAGGCCTGCCACGTTGTCTCTCAGATGTAGCATTGTTTGGAAGAAATGCTTTACAACTGCCTCAAAAATCACTCATTCTGGGCCATAAGCAGAAAAAAGACCAGGCTTGTTTTGGAGCTACGATAATCGATAGACCAAGCAGTGAGGGCAAGTCAAGTCCAAGTCCGAACAGGCAGAACTTGGAGAGGAGGCCGCAAACCAGGCAGTTTCAAGACTAAAGAATCAAGAGGTTGTTGGAAAAACACAGTCAGGAAGAATAGGCCTTGGATGGGGGTAGCTCCCAAACTGTGGTCAGCAGACTCCTGAAAGGAAAGCAATGGTAGTTACAGAAGTAACTAGGATGGGAGAGGAAGGGTATGAGATAAGGGCAGTCAGCCAGCAGCAGCAAGGGCGCTGGACCATATGGGAGGGGACATCTGAATGAGTGTTAGGATGGGCTGACCTGTGGAATGTATCCCAGGCCAGGCTAAGTTTTCTAATAAGATACCCTACGATACCCTGCCAAGCCCTGGGAATCTCTGTAGTATGGCAAAGAGGAGAGTTGCCCCCTCTATAAGGCCCCAAAAGCAAACTTGTAGCACATATTGGTTGGGTGCAAGACTGTCCTGGCACAAGGATGGTCCAGATGGCGGCATGATCAGGTTCTGCGGAAGCTGGCAGAGATCCTAGAGGTGCATAGAGTAAAGGCAAACAAAGGCAAACATGCTAACCAAAGGCAGGGTGTTGATTTTGTTAAAAATGAAGGTGCCGCACAAGGCACAGAATGGAGCCCAGATCAAGCTTGGCACCTGGAAGTGATTGGTCAATGATGGTCAACCTTGGCCAAGAGCTCAAATTTCCAACCGAGGGTGCCATTACCTCATTGAGGCCGGATGTAGTGTTGTGGTCGACTTAAGCTAGGAAAATAGTCATGATTGAGCTTGCTGTTCTATTGGAAGAGGGACTGGAGACAGTCTATGAGAGGAAGAAGCTAAAATATGCTGATCTGGCCACAGAGTGCAGGGAAAATGGATGGAGGACTGCAACCTACTCTACATTCATTAATGCAGAACCTATTTAGAGACACTGGCATCGTAGGATCAGCTTTAAAAAGATATTTGAAGGAATTGGCAGAGGAAGCTGAGAAAGGGAGATTCTGTCTATGGTTAAGAAGGAAGGACAAAAAGTGGGGGGTTTAGAAGTAGGAAACTGAGGAATAAGGAACCTGAGTAATATGTGGTGAGAGCTTGTGCTGAGGTAGTATGCCATACAGAACCGGTGGCACTGAGTTACTGAGAAATACGGTGCCAGTAGGGCACTGAGTACGCATCTCTGTGCCAGTTGGCCAATGGGCTGGCGCATATGGTCATGTCGAGGTATTATAACATATAGAATCCTGGGTGCAAGTAATTTGTGAAGGAAGGATGTCTGGATGGGAAGACAAGGATGAGAGGCGTTGGAGGGAATCTGGTGTCCAGCTGCGGGGGGTGTCAGGGAGATGTCCCTGACCGCTGCCCCACCACCAGGAGATGTTACGGGATTAAAGGAACAAAACAATGAAGATAGGTGGCTCCCGGCTGATGACCCAGCAGCTGGGCTGAAGGCACTGGTGGAGGTGCAGCAGGCAATAATGCCTGGCAGGTTATTACAGCTACCTGTGCATCTGTTTATTAAACCAAGCAGATTTTTGGTAGGGGATGTTTAAAACAAAAAGAATATTGAATGCACTGTAAGATTAACGATTAAGTGTCATTGAAGTCCATCCAAATCAATCTCTAACTGTTCTGTTTAGGACTTCTTTATACACATAGCTGCCAAAGACTGAAGATTACTCTTTATAGTGTTCAAGTAATGGCACTAAAACTGGTTCAATTATGATATCGTAAAAGTCAAAACATCAGGATTCATCCAGCAATACTGCATCATTCTATTTCCATTGTGGAGAACAGTGTTGGTAACTTACTCAAAAAGTGATCCACTTTTCCTTGTATAAAAATTATAATCAGATTACCTTCATGGGAAAAGTAATCACATTCCCATTTTTTCGCTCAACAAATTCAAAATAATGTCTGTATTTCCTCCTTGGTCATTGATGCATGCAAGTTAAAATGTACAGCTGTGCATTTTGGCATAATTTTCATTTTAAATGTATTATTATACATAAATTAGACATGTCTGTAACCCAATTAATGTGCTTAAAAGTAATTAACTTAATTAAAAGTCAGTAACTATACAATCTTAATACAAGAATTTAAAAAATATTGCATTAAGGCATTTTCACACCAAGTCCGTTTTTTGCGATTGTTCTTTCCAAATTCCAAAAAGATGGAACAGTGCATTCCCACAGCCCTTTTCACAATGGGTCCAACTAATTGTTCGCTGACAATCCAAAGACTGTGATGAAAACTGTGTCACCAATGAGATGAGATTTTTGTCATCGTGCAGCTGCTAAATCCAGCTCGTTGGTGGCGCTAATCAACTGGCAAACACTGGAATTGGACGTGCAGCTGATACATTATTTAACATTATTATTATTATTATTATTAGGATTATTATTTAATTAAATAATAGTGTCCTTTTGTAAAAATGATTGATAGACTTACAGGACTTTTACCTGTTTGTAGGCTATATTGATTTATTTTCATTTCTTTTAATGTTTGAATTTGTATTTATTATTCACTGCAAAATGTGTGCTTGACATTCACATTTTGCTTGACACCTCCTGCCTCCAAAATAATGCTGTTATACTGTACATGAACAAACAAACTACAATTCTGTTCCATGAAGATATTACTATCAGAAATACCAGGAGAAACCAGTTAACAACATATTCAACATATTAACAAGCCCATTTTTCTCCCAATTTTGGAATGCCCAAGTCCCACAACTTAGTACTTAGTATTGCCACAGACTACCACCTCTGGAATCACAAGTTTGAATCCAGGATGTGCTGAGTGACTCCAGCCAGGTCTCCTCAGCAACCAATTTGCCCTGGTTGCTAGGGAGGGTAGAGTCACATGGGGTAACATCCTCGTGGTTATGATTAGTGGTTCTCGCTTTCAATGGGGTACATGGTAATTTGTGCGTGGATCGTGGAGAGTAGCATGAGCCTCCACATGCTGTGAGTCTCCGTGGTGTCATGCACAGCGAGCCACGTGATAAGTTGCGCAGATTGAATGTCTCAGAAGCAGATGCAACTGAGACTTGTCCTCTACCACCCGGACTGAGGAGAGTAACCGCGCCACCACAAGGACCTAGTAAGTAGTGGGAATTGGGCATTCCAAATTGTGGAGAAAAAGAATTCTCCTTTTGTTTCCACAAAACAATATATTTCTATAGCGGTTTCTCTTACAGGTGCAATTCCGCAACCAAAGCATTTTTTGGTACATACTTTCTTGAACAGAAACAAGCACACTGGATTGAATAAGACACATTTAAAGGGTTTGAATCTCTGTTAACTGAAAGCAGATTCATGAGTGTTGTGGAGCCTGCTCACCTTCGATGGAGTGACTCTGAGAACTTCAAGCTGGCGTAAATAAACTCCTTCACTTGAGTGTAGATCTGAGGGACTGATTGAGACATGGGCAGCTTCTTTGGAAATTGTTGCTGTTGAATAATGAAAGACAATTACAGGTGATACAAAAACAGAAACAAAATCTACATTAAACATAATTTCCAAGCCATGTGATGCACTTCTGAGTGAAACAGGATTTTAAATTGGATTGACTTCATATGACAGGTGGATGGATTTGGGTTGAATAATTGCAGGGCTTCGTCGTGACACCAGGTGAAAAGGAAAGATTTTTTTGGCAGCGGAGCAAGTAACTATATTTTGATTCCATATTACAAAGCCCAAGAATGTGTATTAAATAAATAGGGTCAATTTAGATTACATGTTGGCATTAAAACACTTTCAATCCACTATTCATAGAAACCTACCAATCTTTAAAGAATTACATTTTAAAATGTATTTAAAGTATATCTGTTTAAACGTCTCTCATTTTAATGTCTCTGTAAAGCACTTTGAATAGCACCTTTGTATGAAATGTGCTATTTAAATAAACTCTCAAAATGAATACATATACAAAAAACAATTAATAAATGCAAAACTAAATTCACAAAATGCAATTAAAATATAATCCTGTGCAAAACATTCAAAACAGGTTCAAAAATATGAATGTTTTGAATTTATTGAACTTTATTTAATATGAAAACAGATGTGAATGCGTGGTTTACTGCATATTAGATGCAAATATTTTGCATGGAATCCTTTGACATATCAAGGCAATGTTGGAAAGAATCTGGCAGATGTGTGAACGTTTAACAAACCTTTTCGATCTCAGCATCATGGAAGGGGAATCGACTGACCACTGCTTTATATTCCTCTTCAGTATCCACAGGAATGGGACTATAGTTATCCTGCTCAAAAATCTCTCTGTTTCAGCAGAAGAAACACAGCTGTCATCGCACAGCACAGAATCAACACAAGCCACATTGACACACTAACAGATAAGTTCAGCAATAACGCCATCATGATTTAACTCACCTGAACACCAGTGCCCATTTCTTGAGCAATGTTTCATTGTACTGATCTCGAACCTCAAACAAAAGGTCAAATAGTCTGTTCACGGGGAAACCATAACCCTACAAAACATAAATACAACTGTAAGCAGCAGAATATACTGCTCAAATCCATATGTCAAATGTACACAGCAAAATATATAAATAAATATCATATTATGAAATAGGTGTAATAATAAAATAGAAAATATGAAAGCGGAATAAAGACGCCTTAATCAAAATGTGGTTGGAGGATACCTGTAAAGTGTCTGCGAATATAACTATCAGATTCTTCAGTTCTAGGACCAGGTCAGGGTCATTGCAGTACGACTATTGGGGATAAAAACAAGAAAGTAATGTTTTCAACAGTGCTGTTTGATCAATATGCTTTTCATAGCTCAAAAATTGTCCTCCACACTTCTTTACAATTAGAAAGTTACAAATGTGTTTAGAATACTAAAAAACATATTTAGATGAATTTCAATGAAAGACTTCAAGTTTTTTTTTTTTTTTTTTTTGGCATTTTAGTGGGGACAAAAATCTGAGACTTGATTGAAAATGCAATTAAAATTACATTCAAAATAAAAAATAATCATAATAATAAAAAAAGAATAATGCTGTTAAACTGTTTTATGACACTGAACATTAGTGTAGCAGACTTTAACTGCAACATAACAGAATCAAACTTATTCAATGTTAATTAAATACTAAAATCATTAATGAATAAAACAAAAAAGTCTGTAATAAAAACATATAGTGACTGCACTAGACAGCAACAGTGGAGTGCAAAAGTCTGAGACATCTTAAAAATCAGTAAACATTTTGTGCTAAATACATTACCGTAATGAGAGGAAAAAACAAACAACTTTAAAAAAAATCAGCATAATTTTAATTAATTAAAACAAATACTATTATATACACTTAATATAGAACTTTATCTACTTAACAATTTAAATATGTATTTTTTGCATTATATTAATGAGAATTAGGAAGAGGGGATGTGCTTAATTGTCATGACAAATTATACTTTACAAAAATATATTTAATTGAAATCATATAGCTTTATTCTTTTAGCATTTCAGTAATGAAAATATATATTTTTTTCATTACGGCATTTAGAAATAAGAGGGAAATGTGGTATATTTCCATGCAAATAATGTGACAATAAAAAAGCGTAATTCATGGAAAACAGTTGCGTTGTTGTTTTGTTTGTTTTTTGTTATATAGCCAGTACATGTATTTCAACATTTTCAATAAAGCTTGAGTTAACCATTTATCCACATGGAGGATTCAAGCTGATCCAAGAGTCCCCACTAGATTAGTTTGGCTTTAACATTACCCTCTAAATGGGTAACTCACAGCCAGTCACTTATTGATCAAATATACTTGGGTTTTAATGAGTCTTTAGGGTATATTAGCATCTAAATGAGACTGTCCCGCCCTCCCTCAGTGCTGATGGAGTTGTCCTCGTAGGAGAGATCTGTTTGTAAGGTTAAAAAGTAGAGAGCAGAGCTTGACCCAGGCAGGGGAGCGAGATTGACAGGATTAGTCTGTGCAAACAAGCCTGCCCACCCACCACCACATGCAACCCCAGAGCACTGTTCCCCAATACGCCAGTATAATACCAGTGAAAAGTTTGGATCCACCTACTCATTCTATATGAGTACTATTTTGCACATTTTACAAAAAGATTCATACCAACAAAACTGAATTCAAACACTCTATGGGAATTTCGGGAGTGACCACAAATGTTCAACCTACATCATGAGGGGCATTTCAAGAAGCTTTTTCATTATAAAAGACTGCAAAATGCTGTTGAACACAGTTTTAGTTTTAGGGGTATAACACCGCAGGCCATATCAACTTTACAGAAGTATTACATGTCAACTGCACTACACATTTCAAGCTTTTGAGCTTAAGCCTTTAGATCAAACAGATTTTCAGTTCTTAAATACAGTCAACTAGGGCTGGAAAAAAAAATCGATTCGGTTACAGATCGCGAGTCTTGAGCCAAATTATTTTAAAATAGTCTCCCTGATGAAAAATCTATATTTATTCATTTACATTTATGCATTTATCCAAAGCGACTTAAGCCCTTATTATAGGGACATTTCCCCTGGAGCAACCTGGAACCTGTGCATTGTTCAACACTAACAGTTTTGTCTCGAATTCTTTACATTTAGTCCTTTAATGGACGCTTTTTCAGCCACCAAGCGCTATATGTACACAGTCCGATATCAAAATACTCTGCTGTGACAAATGTTCCTGTTATTATGCTGTAAAGGGATCAATGGAAAGGAGGAGGCGAGAACCAGCTTTTCAACATAAATAATATTTTAATAATAAACTGAAGCACACAAACATAAACACACACGACGGACATGTCCGTTAACGATCTCTCTCTCCCGCACGATCCTCTGCAGTCCACCTTTATCCCTCTCGAAGGCTTGATTAGCCTAATACGGGACCGGGTGTGTAGGATCATGACCCGGCCCCGCCCTCCACCCTGCCACATATGCTTAATCCAAAACTTTATTAGAGAGGTGTTGTGGAGAGTATTTGTCAAAATTCAGCAGATTCTGTCTCACAATGCTTTAATAAATAGTTTAGCTGTAAAAAGGCATTTCAAACTGTTGGATGCCGTACACCCACAATATGTAATCTAACAGCCAGGGTATTCATGCAAAGTGGCGGGTCATTTTGAACATATATCTGCCATTGTCGACAAAAATGCTGCTAGACACAAAGACGTGTGGAAACACACCTGCAGGGTCGTAGCTGGAGGGGTGAAAGGTGGTAATGATTCTAGGGATTGAGAAAGGGGCCCAAAGCAATATAAAGTCAGAAGCCCCAGAATACCCAGCTACAACCCTGCACACACGATTACATTTTGCAGAGCCGACGAAAGAATTACCTGCGATGCGCATGTCTGATTTGCTTTTTTGTTCAAAGGCGAATTTGCTTTTTGGTACCAACACACGCAGTGGGATCGTGTCTCGCAGAACACGCGCAAATGGTGAGTTCTCACTTTTTTTTCTCTGTCAGTCATCTGTGACTCTAATCTTTAGCCTCCACTTATATGTTACAAAGTTATTATGATAATATTATGATTACGATTATTATGATAATAGTAATAGCCTATGGTAATATGTTATATTTTATATTCTAAAATAAAATTAGTTTGAGAAGTTAAAATTATAATTAGTTTAGCCTATATTTATTTGTTGAACAAATGGATATAATGCAGCCTTACACATAAGTTCCTTTGCATTAACTAGTTGCCTAGCTCAGACAAAGCACTGACTGGTCGATTGGTAGTTTTAAATTGGCAGTTTTGCACATCCCTACCTTTTCCCTGCAAATGTAACATATCACATACCATACCACATATCGCCATGTCATAAAACAAATTTCAACTTGGAATTCGGAAATTGGGAATGAGACTGTATGGGAGTATAAGCAAGTAGGAAACCGCACACCCTAAGGCAGAGTTCATTGTGACCGGGGACTTTAACAAAGCCAAATTCAAGTCAATAGCACCGAAACACTACCAGCAAATCAGTTTCAACACACGAAGGAACAAGGTTTTGGACCATTGCTACTCTCTCTTCCGGGATGGCTACGAATTACTCCCCCGCCCACCATTTGGCAAATCTGACCACTCTTCCGTTCTGCTTCTGCTTACAGGCAGAAACTGAAACAGGAAGCACCCACCCTCAGAAAGATCCAGTGCTAGTCGGACCAATCAGATTCTATGCTTCAAGACTATGATCACGTGGACCGGGAGATGTTCCGGTCCACCTCTGATGACGACATCGATGTCTACGCTGATCCCGTAACGTGTTTCATCAAGAAGTGCATATATGACGTAGTGCCGACGAAAACGATACGGATCTACCCTAACCAGAAACCATGGATTAATAGCGATGTTCATGTGGCAATTAATGCGAGGACATCCGGAAATTAAGGGAAAGCGGAGGAGCATAAATCAGAGCAGCCAAACGGCAATACAGTGAAAAACAGTTAATAAAACAAGAATAAAATCCCCTCCATGAACACCGCTGCCTTTCTCCCGGATGAGCTCAATAATTTTTATGCTCGTTTCGAGGGAAATAACACCGCTCTTGCAGAGAGAGCTCTCGCAGCCGAAGCTACAGAGGTTAGATCAGTAGGATGTAACCCGATCCTTACGACGGGTGAATATCAGTAAAGCCGTGGGTCCAGCCGGCATTCCGGCCCACGTCATCAGAGCATGCGCGAACCAACTGGCTGGTGTTTTCATGGACAATCTCAACCTTTCCCTCTCCTTGTCTGTGATCCCTACGTGGTGTAAAACGTCCACCATTGTGTCTGTAACAAAGCAATCCAAAATCACTTGCTTAAATGACTGACGTCCTGTTGCTCTGACCCCCATCATCAGCAAATGCTTTGAGAGACTAATCAGAGATTACATCTACTCTGTGCTGCCTGCCTCACTAGACCCATTGCCTACCGCAACAACAACTCCACTGATAATGCCATTGCATCTACACTACACACTGCTCTCGCCTACCTGGAAAAAAGCAACACAAATGTGAGAATGCTGTTTGTAGACTACAGCTCAGCATTCAACACCATAGTGCCCTCCAAGATTGATGAGAAACTCCGGGCTCTGGGCTTACAGATCGCTGTGCAGCTGGATCCTGGACTTCCAGTCAAACAGACACCAGATGGTTAGAATGGGCAGCAACATCTCCTCATCACTGACCCTCAACACTGGAGCCCCACAGGGCTGTGTTCTCAGCCCACTCATGTATTCCCTGTACACACATGACTGTGTGTCAACACATAGCTCCAATGCCATTGTTATGTTTGTTGATGATACAACGGTGGTAGGTCTGATCACTGACAATGATGAAACAGCCTACAGAGAGGAGGTGCACACTCTGACATGCTGGTGTCAGGAGCGCAACCTCTCCCTCAACGTCAGTAAGACCAAGGAGCTTGTAGTGGACTTCAGGAGAAAAGATCATGAACACAGCCCCATCTCCATCAATGGAGCACCGGTGGAGAGAGTCAGTAGCTTCAAGCTCCTCTGTGTCCACGTCACTGAGGAACTCACATGGTCTGTCCACACTGAGGCAGTTGTGAAGAATGCTCACCAGTGCCTCTTTTTCCTGAGACGGCTGAGGAAGTTTGGAATGAACCACCAGTACTGTAGAGAGCATCCTGACTGGCTGCATAACCACCTGGTATGGCACCAGCATCACACTCAACCACAAAGCCCTGCAAAGGGTGGAGCGAACTGCCAGACACATCATCATAGGTGAGCCTCCCTCCCTCCAGGACATCTATACCAGGCAGTGTGAAAAAAAGCTTAGAGGATCATCAGAGACTCCAACCACCCGAGCCATGGGTTGCTCTCACTGCTACTATCAGGCAGGCGGCATCGCAGCATCAGGACCCCCACCAGCCAAATTCATAACAGCTTCTTCCCCCAAGCAATCAGACTTTTGAACTCTTGATCGATCAGGATACATTTATCAGCACCACACTTTATAAGCCTAAGACAGGACTCACATTTTATACTTCCCTTAATAACACACTAGTAACTGACTATCAACTGACAGCTGAATGTCAACACAACACTTCATATTTATTTATTTATTGTATACAGTCTTCTTATTTTGTGTATACTGTGTATTGTATATTATTAGTTGTATATTGTGTTGTGTAACAGATGTGTATATCATCTGTTTATTGTAATTGTCATACTGCTATGTTGCTTGGAACCGCACCCAAGACTTTCACCCACTGTTGCACTTGTGTATATGGTTGAGTGACAATAAAGGGATTTTATTTTAGATTTGAGATAAACCACCACCTACATTAATACAGGGTGGCAGCCAGGTTCAGCAATTTACCAGTGCTCCATTTAAATACAGTATGCCACTGAAATTGACAACAAAACAAAAAAACATTCTCTCTCTATATTTGCTTATTTACATAGGCCTAAATATTTTTGATACGTATTTAATTGAATTACAGCTGGTGGGTTTGATAGTAAAGTCTGAGGGTGGTTGTACAGGAGCTGCTGGTTTGATTTACGACCCCTGGCACTAGTGTGATTCTCTTGTTAAACATTTAGATAGGGCGCAGACGCCTGCCTCTCAGACGCAGGGAGTGGGTGCATAAATCACACAGTTAAATAAGCACCGGTCAAGCTGCAACACGCCGTCACTCCACACTTCAGCCTATCATGTACTTCATTAACACAGCATGTGAACATGTACACAAATACACACAGAAGCCCTGACAGGGGGAAAAAAACAAATACATTACAAACTGAATATGTAAAGCAAATTGTTAAGCCTCTCATCACTAAGAAATATATTTTTTAAAATATGTATCATTTAAAAACATTATCATATATATAATAATTATTATATACTAATATCTACTATAAAATGTTTATATATTTATTTTAAAAATATATTTAAAATTATTTGAATATAAAAGATTTTATATATATATATATATACAATTATTTTATTTATATTATTTACAATATTTACAATTATAACAATTGTATTTAAATAATAAAAATTTTATAAAATAAAAAAAAAAAAAAAGCAAAACGGGAAAATAATGCTATTAAACTATTTTATTACACTCAATATCAGTAAAGCAGACTTTATCTGCTACATGACAGAATCATAATATGTTTTAATACAAAATCACTTCAATGTTAAGTAAATACTAAAAAGTTAGATACTTCCATAACGAATAACACAAATAAAGTCTGAATAAAACAATTAAAAAATACAGTAAATTAAATATTCCCCCAAATTGACCGCACTAGATAGCAACAGTGGATGAGTCCGCATCTGTATACGTTTTCATTTAAACCTGGACATGAACAGGAAGTTTTATTTTTATTTTTAACATTTTTAAATAAAAACAATGGTTTTAAGTCAAATGAAGTAGAAATATTTCAGATTCAGCACTATTTCTGGCTCACAAATCGCATGAAAGCAAATTTGTGACATTGATCATGTTAACTCCTTTGTACAACAGATATCCTTGTTTCCATTGAATCACACAAGCTTTGGAACATTCATAATGAAAATCATAATGAAAAACATGAATCATCATGCAAAATAGAAGCATTTTCAGTGGTGGGCTCACTTTTAGACCCCACTGTATGTGGTCTGCCTAACTTTAGGCAGCTCAGGAGCTAAGAGGGTTTAGGTCATGTCATTCAGTAAAGTTTATTTTGAAAACAAGGCATTTGGAATGATAATTGGAAGCATTTCCTGGTGAGCCCATTCAGTCAGCATCCATTCAGTCTGATGGAATGGAGAGGTCAGTTGGGTCTAATGAGGACAGATTGCAACAATAACAGCAGATTAACTGTGAATATTCTAAACTGCCAGGACTGAGAGTGTGTTTGCAGGGCCAGTCAGTTGTAAATCACTGAGGGATTGTGCAAATACCCTGCGGCTGGAGTCCTGCGGCTCAAACAATGATGTCAAGCCAGCTCTCTCCCACTGCTAAATCATTTTCAATTACAAAAAGACAGACTCAGGCCACAGCACAGTGGAGGGAAGGGTGTCAAATCCACGCATTAGACTCTTTATACTGTAATAACTCGTACGTTTAGAGAACTATGAGGGAAATACCTTGGAAATCTAATTTTACATTAGCCTAAACTGTCTGAAACATGTCACAGCCAAATGTAATCATAATCTTACCACAGAAACCAACCTGCTGTCCTGCTCTCAATACTCCTTACACTCAAAAAATATATATTTTAGCCTATTTTTAAGATTTACGCGTTTAAATTTCATAACAAAATTCCATTAAATTTAACTGTGATGTTTAACAAGATTAAATTCATAAAACTTAAAATATTTAAGTCTCTTAAATTTTACTTCATTTAAAGACAATTCAATTTGATGGAATCAAACGAAATATGAAAAACGTAAAGAAATGTGTAAAACGTAAATTAATTTGACTCGTTCATGTAAATTACATCTAGCTGAAAGTGCATTATAAAACAGACAAGTTCAGACTCTAAGGGCCCTATTTTCAGGAGTGCGCAAAGCACAGCTCTTCACGCAACAACTGTGCACTATGTCTTATCCAATTTCACGAGCATGCTAAAATTAAGTGCAATTTTCATGCCAGCACAAGGCACAAGTGAGTGGGTGTATGTGCACATTATATGGTATAGAAGTGGCGCAAAGCACAATTTGCTACTTTGCGCTAAGACGTTTCAGAAGCAGGTCTGTTTTCAGCGCAAAGTTTAGGCACAGGTGGTAATAAAGTTCATGTTCAAACTCTGGAACTATATTGGAACATCAAATTATGTCATCAAATTACCCTGACGATCAGAGTTGTAGACATCATATGAAGCAAAAATGTATGGGATTTGTGTTAAACTTTCTAGAAGTCATGGTTTATTTTTCATTTATTATTATTATCATGTTTGTATTTAGGGCCCAAGCCATGAAGTGTATTATTTTTCTTCCTCCCCAATGAGAGTTTATGGCAGCCCTTAAAACCATTCGTAGGAAAATTATGACATTTGGCACACTAATAGGGGTGGGTATGAATATTCCCCATAGCAAATTTGGGGTCTGTAGGATAAACTCTATAGCAGCAGTTCAAAGGGTAGACTTTGAAGACTACCCAGTTCAAAAATTAACCAGTTGAACTAGAAACAAAATTCTTCTGCTCCTGATTATACCAACTGACCCCTTACATTAAAACTCCACCTATTACATTGGCCTCCATCTTAGATTATGAACTTATCAGTTTAAACCGTTCACATCCTTTAAACTTGACCTGATTTTCACAAACAATGGATCATCTACAGACCGAGCCGCATAGATCTGACTTCACTTCAAATTGATTTTTACCATTGTTAAAAAGTTACAGTATCATCACATTAACAAGGCTGATGAGAAATTCCATTTTAGGCTAAATCTCAGCAGCTATCCTATCGGAAAACAAAACTTGGTGTGTTTCATTTCATTAGAACCATGATCTGAGGAAACATGCAAAGTTTGGTGACAATGGCACTTTTGGGTAAAAAAAATATGAAAACTGGTTAGTTTCACTAGTAACTTTTGAACCGAATGACTTAAAATTAAGAGGTTGGTGTCTATGAATTCTCTGGGTTAAAATAATTCCAACTATATAAATTGTCCCCATATTAGCCATACTGCATTTCCACCATATTGAATTTTAGTCAAAGTGATATATCTTTTGAATGCATAGTCAGATTTGAATGAAAATCGGTATGCACATTTGTCATCATGTCCTGAGGGTACCTAAGCAGTTTGGAGATAGCGCCACACAGTGGTCAAAATGCTTAGTCAATTTAGACAAAACTTTTGATGTGTTATTGCTTCCTTTTTTAAGTCTTCAGAAAATGTCTAGGAAAATTTCTAAATGTATTTATTTATTTATTATTATTTAAAACCTGCTGACTCTCAGTTTGGTACTGTATGTTCTCTTCTGCTCTATAGCGCAGTGGTCTGTCCGACATACCTTGTGTGCTATGGAGATTGAAATGTTACTGGTACAAGCCCCGCTCCAGGCAAGATGCAACAGGGCTTTTATAATGTGCTTAATGAATAAGTGGATGAACAATTTCTGCTTTCACATTTTATTTTATTTATTCTTCACCTTATTATTGTTCTTCTGATATATGCTCTTTTTATAAACATATATATCTTTTAAACATTGTGGCATGGGGGGCGTGTTCATGTGTCGGTCTGCGGGAGAGAGAGAGAGTGGTAAGGCCTGGTTCACAATGATCTTTAACACTTGTCTCTCGTTATAGTGATGGCGGGGGGAGACTTACGAGCCACGCAACAGCATCAGAGGAGAGAGACTCGAGAGCACTGCATCCAGAGTGTGCTAAACTTTATTATATTAATGTTTATTTATAATGACGGTTACCGTCGTTTCTAGAGAGAAAATAAATTGTGAATAAAGAACTGACTTGCTTCGTTGTCTCCTGATTCGTCCATAAGCTGAACTAAAGACTTTGTTACAAACACATTGTAAGATTTGAAAGAAAATATCTGGAAAATACCTGATTAATTTGGAGACAGTGCCACGTATAGTTAAAAAAATAACTAACTGTTCTGTGTGCTCAATCTAACATTGGCATGTCTCACTGCCATCAGTCAACAATGTCAACTCAATTGCACACTGTGTTAGATTCAAAGGTTCAAATCACTACCTAGGTGGGTCATCCAGGTTGATTTATCTTGTATTGGAGCTCTTCATATCGTACTTGCTATATGAAGGCTAATTCAATTTTCATTTTCATCTTTTTTTTAAAGTTACATCGACATAAAGTTGATCATGGTAACCGCTGTGCTTATAACAAAGAACCATACATAGGAAAATAATGACATTTGTTACACTGATAGAGGTGGGCATCAATAAAATAAAAAATGCACTTTTCTTTTGTGCGAATCATTTGAAACCTTTGTCCTGAAACCTGAGCAGATTGTAGACAGCACCACTTATTGTTCAAAAGATAACCAACTCTTCTGTGCACTGACTCAAACCCCGGCTTGTCTCATTGCCATCAGTAAGCCATGTCAACTATCTGGGACCAATAGGCCAAACAAGCAATTTAGGGGGTTTGGGCTGCAATGGCTGCTTGCAACTATATTTACAATCATACAAAATCTTTGTTAAAACACTGGACCTTAATATTTAGTTTACAAATTTTAAACAATGACTTGCACTGCACTCAAATAACTAATATTGGCATTATATTCATGCTGTTAGCAAGAGGAGAACTGGCCCTCATTTTTTTCTCCATTAACCAACATCTTTGGCTTGTTCACTGGGGATCTAAACACAATTATTTTATTATTTAATGATTTATTTTTATACAAAATTTACAATCATATTGAATAGAATTACACAAATTATACATCTAAGACTTTAGAGATATTATAGTTTCATTTTCTGTTAAAGCAGGATTTTCTGTAAAGCTGCTTTGAAACGATGTGTGATGTGAAAAGCGCTATACAAATACAAATGACATGACTTGACAATTGTATTTTATGATGTAATTTGTTTTGTTATTTTTCCACCTGTTATAGAGTGATTGTAAGTCACTGCAAAAGGTGTCAAAATATTTTTGGTAAAAACATTTCATGTTTCAATAAATTAATTTTACTTTTCAAGATGCTGAAATTACAAGAGAAGAACCTCAGATTTAAATTGCTATTGACCCAGCCCATTAGTGCATTGCGCATGTGATTTTGCCAAACCCTTTTGAAATTAAACAATTTCATTACAGTTTTATTTTATTTGAATTTAATAATAATACACATATTTTCGAACACAATGGGAAAATGGGTACAGGTTATGAGAACGTGGAGGGAGATGTGTCTGTATAGTAGGGCTGCAACTAACGATTATTTTGATAATCAATTAATCTAACGATTATTAGAATGATTATTCGACTATTCGGCGATAATTGCAATGATTAATCATTAGCTCTTAACCGATTATTCTGCTTGTGTCCCAAACATGCTTACTAACAATAAAGAGGAAAAAATCATCTTTAAAAATACCTCTAAATGACAGTCACTGATTTATAGGGGAAAAAATACTTTTTATAAGTAAAAAATTCACTGTAAAAAAAATCATATTGTTATCAAGTGTTTTTGTCTTAAAACAGATACATTTAATTGAGAAGCAACATATAAGATATTTAGACTTCTTTAAGAGAAGAGATTCTCAGATAACAATTTTTGCTTCTGCAGTATAGCTGCTAAAAAATGTACATTGTTTTAAAAGAGTTTTATATTTTTATATTGGAAAACAAGCCAAAACAAAAACAAATCAAAAACATATTTTGTTGCAGTGTATAATGGGGTGAAGACTACCCTCTCTCTCACCTTTCTGTTCACTTCAATCCATCTTTAACTCACAAAAAAAAAATCTCAAGTATTAATAAATCTGCGTATTGGCCATTTACTTAACAATAAGAAACGCAAAGTGTTACATATATTATGATTCAATAAGTCGCGAACCAATATGTCATAATCTAGCTGCATTAAGCACGCATACTCGAGGGATGAGCATCCCCGTGCCAGAGTGTGCCTCAGCCGGGTGCAGTTTTAATCTCTCCCCTTTAGGTCGGGACGTTCGTGCAACTCATAGAAGAGACGCTGACCACACAGAGAAATGCCAGTTTCGGAGTTTGTAGTTATTTATATGATCTGTTTCCGTATTATATGAACTGTAATAAAGCTATAACACATTAAATATAACTGCATTAAAGATGTAATGCCGGGGTGTTTCCTTTAAAGATGCTCGACACGCAAGTTTTGCTTCAGCGGAGCGGAGGAGGCAGCTCCACTTATTCCACAATGAGAGTGCTTCTGAATTTACTTACTTTCTATTTTTGCATTATAATTCCCTCATACTTTGCAATCTACATCACCTGAAGCTGTTTAGAAAGTTTAGAGTGCATCTGGACTGTGATCTGAGTAATTCTTCCTCAGTGCTGCTCTTATTCATCATCGTTAGAGTTTAATGTGATCTCATGTTATGTTAAATTAGAATAGTCAAACGATTATTCAACAATTAAATTTGGTTGACAATTTTTTATTGTCGACATTGTCGATAACGTCGACTAATTGTTTCAGCCCAAGTATATGGCTTGAATACGTATATGATTTTTGGATTCCATTCAGAGGGAAAAGAAACACAAACATCAAATACCAAAGGGAGAAAAAATAAATAAACACTTAATATTTGTGAAAAAGACTTAAAAGGGGTCATATAATGCCATTTTTGTACAAGTTAATATGAATCTTTAGGGTCTAAATGAAAACTTTGTAATATACTTTTATTAAAAATTCTCATTAGTATTTTAAGAAAACACTAATTTTACCTGCTCAAAAACAGCTCTGTTTTCAGCACTGCGTTCAGAGCATATGACTTTAAATGATAATGAGCTTTGGTCACCCCGCCCCTCCGTTCTGGAGTTATTCTCCGTATAACTGTATTTTTGACATTAGTTCTTAATCAGTAACATACAAGTAAACCAGGTGTAACTTAGTGTTACCATATTAACTGCAACACCTGTGTACACAGTTTTTAATAACACAATAACCATAACGCGTTGTTCATTATAAATGTGGGATTATGAATTATATTGAGAACGTCGTAACGTTATGGAAAACATGCCGTAATGTACCCTGAGTGTAAACATTAGCCACATTCATTGTGAAGCGTGCAAGCGATTTGCAAAGATTAATATAAAGGTTAATAAAACGTTACACTTACTTCTTCTGGCGGTGCAGAGGGAATATAAATAGTTGGTACCGAATCTTTTTTCAGCAGCAGCTTCTTAGCAAAACCAGCTTTATACTGACCCTCGTTTATAAAGCAGTCTGGTGAAAAATGATTCGCGCAAACATGAACACATTGACGTTGCTCGTGGGGAATATTCCCATCGTAAACAAAACTCAGCCACTGTGTCTTCAGCGGTTCAGATTTAGGAACATCAAAATGACTGCTGTGTTCGTTATTACATCGAAGAACAGAACACCACAATCGCTAGAGCCATTCTGCTCCAGTGTATCAACAATGATGACGGACTATGATTGACAGCTCGCTCACGAGCGAGGGCGGTCTGTGTTGAAACACTGCTGTCAATCAACAATCCTGGGAGGGGCGTCCGACCGTGTGACGTCACACGGTCGAACGGCTCGATTTGAGGCAGGGGAAAATATATAAGGAGATTAAAACAAAAACACTGGATGGATTTTTATCATAATAGGATGGTTGTGTACAGGCAGAGCCAACACACATTTCAGTACAATCAACTTGAAAAAGTGCATGTACCATTATATGACCCCTTTAACACTAACTGTCATGCATAACATTTCATGGCTTATTGATTTATTTTATTCTATTGTTCTTTTGGGATGTGGGACTCACGGAGTGTGTGCGGAGAACTGCAATGATTTTGGACAGGGCCATGTTCCACAGCTCATCGGTGAAGGCTCGGGTCACCAGACCTTGTGTGGCATGTAATATGTGATCCTCCACCACAAAGAACCTGCAGAACATGATGGCAGTTGATCAAATTCTAAAGGAGGTGAATTTCAAAAGATTAATTTTTAAAGAATACCTTGGCCACTTTTTCCATATAATAAAAGTGAATGGGCTGTCGATTTTACACCAGTAAATGTTTAATGTTACAGAAGTAATATTAAACTAGTCCATATGCCACATGCTCTAAGCCTTCTGAAGTCATACAACAGTGATGAACAGTGAGAAACAGAACAAAGTTGTTATTCACTTTAAATTTTCCATTCAACCGCAGCTCTCAAAAAATGGTGTAGCAAGACCTGTTGGGTCGGATTTGACAACAATGATGTTTGGTAACGAGATACATGTTTGATGTCATTGACGTCCGACCTGTGCCTTAGGCACCACACTGGGAAAAAAAGCTGTGAATTTATGTGATTTAATCATGAACATTTGTTCCACATTAATCACTTAAGTTACAATAACATCTTTTTTCCTCTTGGTTTAGCCCATAACTCTTTGTCAGAAAACATCATTTGTTCACATAATTTCAACACAAAAGGTTAAAGTTATTTTTAAATTACCCAAATAAGTTGCCTCAAATTGATGATAAGAGTGAAAATATGTGTCCCCAACATTCCATTCTTCAGGAACATCATTTTTGTGTTACATTACTTATTTATACTATAGGGTTATGCTCATAAGCTAACTTTTAGCTCGCAATAGCATACATTAGCATGCTAATTAGTAATTGCTCCTTGAGTAACACAATATACAGCGTGTTGTTTCTATACCCGTCCTCAACCTTAGCAAAAGATCCACTCTTAACCACAATGTAAACCCAACACAATGTAACCGAATCGGTTCAAAATACCACAATAACAACATTAAACACTACACACCTTTTCTCATCTTGCTCAATGCATGAAGGAACACTTCATTTCAACATGTCCCATACAAAGCATGCTGGGATCTACAAATCCCCTTGCCCATGTTGTTGAACACACTTCACTGGTTCACATTCACCATACATAATGCAATCTAGTACAATGAACAATTTAGAAGTTACATTAATCAAAGAAAAGAAAGCACGTTTATAAGAGAAAGACAATTTTGTTGTGTAGATCACAAATAATATGATTTAGTAAATCAGATGATAGAAAATCTCATATGACTTCAGAAGACTTGGAATACAGCACAAAAGCCATTAGTTCTTTGTTTATCTTGTTTTTTTGAGTTTTGTTTTATTTATTTTTTTTGTCCCTTTTGGAGCTTGTCAGCCGTGATTTCTATGGCCTGTCATTGTATGTAGAATAGCTAATTGATGATTCTCCCAAAAAAAAAAAGGATGTTTCAGAGAACAATAACAGCAAACAGGCTTGAAATGGCATGAGAGTGAGTAAATAATGACAATTTAGGGTAAACTATCCCTTTAACAAATCAGTCCATGCGCCAGAATCCAAGAGTAAAACGGAGGTATAACTTACCCAACAATCTGATTGAAGTACTTCCTGTAGCCCTCCACTGTCTCATGCTAGAGTGAGATATAGAGTAAAGTAAACAAATAATGAATAAATAAAAAAACTAAAAACTAAAAAAAGCAAGTAATACTCACCATGTTAGAATGAGGCTGCAGGACAAGTCTCGCTTGCTTTTTTCTCTGCTTTCTATAGTAGCTTTCAAATGTTTCTCTGTCTCCCTATAAGGAAATGAGAGAGTGGTATTAATGCATTTAATCCGGATTTTATCAGGTTATGGGACAAATGAAGTGGCTAAATGTAAAAAATAAATGTTTTTTTAGAAATGGTGAAAACAACCAAACTCTTCTGATTTTCTTTGCTGCAGATTTTAAGTATTAAAATAAGAAGTGAACACCGCATTACACTATTTGCAGTGTCTGAAAAAGTCAAAATCATTTCAGTCAATTGGTTAATTCTGACAGCACATAAAAATGAATCGATTAAAATGTGTTCAGAATGAGAATGATTCACAGATTCACTTATGTATAGCATTGGGAAGTCCAATATATGATGGTGGATCGGTTCTTTGGAATGTTCATGTATGAAGTTGTTCAACTAAATAATCCCCTGATTATTAATTTAACTGATACACTTGTGTAAAATCAACATGCAACAACTGCTTTATGCAGCACAATGAGCTAGTAGCTAACAGCTAGCAGTCGTGTTATTGTTTGGGTCAGTTTGTGTTGTGTTTAAGATGATGTCACGGCAGTAGAGGCGGCGCAACTATGACGATCAGCCTATAATCTCACCCACATTTAGGCGGCACTAAACTGCAGTGGAAATGTGCCTTAAATGGCTCTTAAACTAAATGAATAGTTGTTGGTTGCCTTAAACTTCAATCAGAATGTCTAAGTGGGTGGTTCTTGGCCAGAATAAGCAGCAGTGTGAACCAGAGTTAATGTCGATAGTCAAAAGTCTGGATACATGAGACTATCCACTCAGATTTTCCTCACAAAATGTACAACTCAAGTTGATTTCAATTTTAGCGCCAAATTTTTTTGAGAGTTTTGAGAATTGAACTCTAACCTGCCTCATGAAACAATGAAACATATCACCAAATGTTAACCACCCGCACCCTCTCTCTCCCAATCTGTGCAGATGAATGGTGTCCCTCGGCCCCTGCCAGCACCTCTGAGCGTTCGGGTAGCACAGCGGTCAAAAGCTCTCATGTTCTCATTAACTGAACCATTGAGGGGAATCCGCTCAACTCATCCTTCGCCCAGTGAATGTACCGCAGTTTGTGCACAATCTGAATGCTAAAGCGAGGAACTTATTTACTGCTTTGTTTTACAGCGAAAAGAGGGTTCCTGCTCGGTCAATCCCATTAGAAACTGCAGTCTGACCCCTTCTGTTGGCACAGGATTAGTTCTGACCAGATGAGTGATGGCACTGCACAACAAAGTGCTAACAAACTCGCTCTTGTCTCTCAATAGTTTGTGTTTGGTTTCAAACAATATTTATGCTATGACAGTCACAACTCTGGAAATCCCTAAGCTTATACAGGCTATTCATGTTTGAAGAACCACTTGGGAGGAAAGCGTTTTACAGGTAACACACTGTCAACTCGGAACATGGCAGATTATGTTCTGTGTTTACAGTTTGCATGGTGCATTTGTAGAACAGGAGCCAATGAGAATTACCAAAACAGTGTAGATGTGAAGACACCGGTACACAGGTGAAAAGTCCACCAGATCCTGTGCAGTCAAAACCTTAAAAAGAAAACAGACAGCTTAAAGAAACATTCCCTTTCCCGAGTGTCTTCATATACAGATTATATCACTTGATGATAGTGAATAAGTCTGGGCGACATATTGAATATTCATGATAAATTTGTGATGATTTTTCTGTCAATATAATATTAAGCAACACTGTGAATCTCACAATGATTTTAATGCACTTACTTATTTGGCCATTACATATACAGTATAATGCTTATATACTTGGCTATTAGTAACACAATCATCACATTTAAACAGAGATGGTTTAAAGGAATGTTCCAGGTTTAATAAAAAGTTAAGCTCAATCAACAGCATTAGGGGCATTATGATGATAAGAACCAAAAATTATTTTGACCCTTATTTATAAAAAACAAATCAAATTCTTTCCGCAATTAATCGCATGCCCACGGACCGTAATAAGGAAGATTCCTGAGAAATTCAAGCTTGTAGTAGCACCTGTTTACTCCAGAGGGCAGTAAGTGAAACTTCAGCTGTATGATCAATGCACAGTTTATACAGAGAACAAAACATTAACAAACCTTCAGCAGACATACAACACAAACATATGTTACGTTCTTGCATTCAAAACACTTGATGGAGTGCAAATCCGACTGAAGGGATCTCAAGATGTGTTCTAAGTATTAAACTATATTTAACTTGACACAGTGGTCTAAAAATTTTGTTTATGATGCCCAAGATGCTACACAAGCATGTCTGATGCAAACAAGCCCTCATAATAAATCTGGAACTGATTGATAAATTCACTTGTGAAATGGATTGCTGTGAACTGTATGCCAATGAATGGCCTATGATCAATAATATGGTTGTAAACAATACATTGTTTTCTAAAGCCACTTTTTGTATTTTTGTATTATATATATATATATATATATATATATATATATATATATATATATATATATAATTTGTAAATATTTAAAGATAACTGTATAATTATTTCATCATCATCATATATATTGAATTATTGTTATATGAGGGGCTTTCTCAGCAAATATTTGTATATTTAATTAAATGCGATTAATCGCGATTAATTAATCAGGATACCGTGTAATTAATTTGATAACAAACTGTAATCGATTGACAGCCCTAGTTATTACATATACAATATTGAAGATATATATGAATATATTATATATGTATATATAATATGTGTATATTGGTGAAAATAAATGAAAATAATTCTCATAGTGTTCATTTGGTGTGGAAAACATGCTTTGATTTTAGCTTAGATTTTAGGGGACCATTTTGAATCTACTTGTCTAAAAAGGCTGTTTGGTAAATATGATGGTTACTATGATTGAAAAAAGAATAACCCTTTAAAGTCATTTCAGAACAAATAAATAAACATAGCCACATATCCATCGAAAATCCTCAAAAGCTTGAAAAATATCAAAATATACTTTCACAGCACCAATAGTGACACCCAGCCCAAATAGTGACATTTCTATTCAATAAGACTTATCAAACCGCATATTCAAAAGACAGAAAATGTATTCATAATAACACTTCAATCACAGTATAATACATTAAAAACCTTGAGAAATTCATTTTTCCATAATGACTCCTCCAACATGACTTTGAACACACCTCCTCATCCGTCTCCTCTTCTTCCACCGTCTCCTCTGTGCTCAAGCCATTATGACGGAGGGCTGTTTGGCTGTACAAACCGTAGAGAGGTTTAGCACAGCTCAGAGTCACCTGCTTCTGTACTGCACTGTTAAATGTACGATGCTGCTGAGCCTGTGAGAAAAGGGAGTAGATCCAACCAATAATAATAACTTCATTGGCTTACTAGGTGTATTAAACCAAAATGAATTAAACTAATGAGTTTTCAACCAAAGACTTCCATTTAGTGTACAGGACATAAACTTGCTTAGTACAAATCTATTAGGCTACAAATTTAAACTAATCCAAAACTAAAGGGTAATAAGGTAGGCAAACCTATCTAAAAATCGAAAAAACATTTTCCACCTGTCTCATTGCGGTTTCACCAATCTTATCCGAGTGCTTGCGGATGCTCTCCAGGAAGTCTTTCAGGTCAGACATGGAGATCTCCTTTATCTCCTCTCGGAGTTTAGGAAGCATCTCAGCCATGATTTGGCAGAACCTGTACTGATTCACTCTGGGAATAAAAATGTTTTCTAGCTGCTCCATGGTTTTCAATGCCGAATAGTATCTGAAATTGACAATGTTAATGTCAGTGAGTCCTTTACAAAGGAAGATAAATATATAAAATGCAATGTTTTATAGAGGTGTCCAAATTAAACAAAAACAAATCTTTGGGAAGATTAGAACAATATCTGAACTAGTCCAAGTCTTGTTTTGCCACTGAAAACAGCCTGTGCACTCCTCACCCAACACAAAATCTTTAATCCAAATATAACCATTGAGAGCAGCATTCTTTCAAGAGGAGAAAAACTTTGCTCAGATGATATTTTCAACACAGAAAAGTCTAGGCCTCGACCAAAATACTTCAGCAGTAGGGACAGGAATCATAAAGAAATATAAAGATTCTGGGTCTGAATCCACTTCATGATTCTGATCCCTTGACAGTTTTATTAACAATCCTTTTTGGTCATTTTGAGGAAGAATGAAGAGACAATGTTTGGAAAACAATTCTTATTACTACCCTCAGCATCCTGTTATTAAATGATGGAATAATTTCAGATTTCATCAAAATGTTCACAAATCAGGGACTCGCTTTATATTAGGTGTCTTAACTACTATATATTAACATTAAAGGAATATTCTGTGTTCAATACAAGTTAAGCCCAATCGACAGCATTTGTGGCATAATGTTGATTACCATAAAAAAGTATTCCGACTCATCCCTCCTTTTCTTTAGAAATAACAAAAATCGAGGTTACAGTGAGCCACTTATAATGGAAGTGAATAGGGCACATTTTGGAGGGTTTAAATGCAGAAATGTGAATCTTATTATTTTATAAAAGTACTTAAACTGGTGGCCCCAAAAGTTTGGAATAATGTACAGATTTTGCCCTTATAACATTTTTATTCACCAAAGTGACAGTCAACTAATCATAACGTATAGTAAGGACATTAATAACATGAAAAAGACAGCTTTGCAGATTCTTGGCATTCTAGCTGTCAGTTTGTCCAGATATTCAGGTGACATTTCACCCCACACTTCCTGTAGCACTTGACATAGATGTGACTGTCTTGTTGGTCACTTGTCACGCACCTCACAGTCTAGCTGATCCCACAAAAGATCAATGTGGTTGAGATCCATAACACTCTTTTCCAATTATCTGTTGTCCAATGTCTGTTTCTTTGCACACTCTAACCTTTTCTTTTTGTTTATCTACTTCAAAAGTGTCTTTTTCTTTGCAATTCTTCCCATAAGTCCTGCACCCCTGAGTCTTCTCTTTACTGTTGTACATGAAACTGGTGTTGAGCGGGTAGACATCAATGAAGCAGTCAGCTGAGGACATGTGAGGCATCTATTTCTCAAACTAGAGTCTCTGATGTACTTATCCTCTTGTTTAGTTGTACATCTGGCCTTCCGCATCTCTTTCTGTCCTTGTTAGAGCCAGTTGTACTTTGTCTTAGAAGACTGTAGTGTACAGCTTCGTATTAAAATCTATTTATGAATAGTCATTCAGGTTATTTCGATATGGGACTCGTTTTACTGTGGATATATCTATATATAGATACTATAGATATGGTTTTTGGGCAATTTCAAGCATTGTATAGCCTTCATACCTCAAAACAATCATTGAATGATGAGTTTCAAGAGAAGCTGTTTCTTTTTTGCCATTTTGGACCTAATATTGACCTTAAGACATGGCAGTCTATTGCATACTGTGGCAACTCAAAAACAAACACAAAGACGATGTTAAGCTTCATTTAATGTACCAAATAGCTTTCAAAGATAGACTCAAAAAACTTTTACAAAGAGAATACTTTTGGATTTATACTTTAAAAGCTAATCACTACCCTGGTCTAAACTTGGAATTGGATTTTTCTCCTTTCTTGTAACTGACTATATGCACATGTCAAGGCTTTGCTATATGTATCTATCTATATTGATATTTCAAATTGTATCTTGATGTGGAAAGTGGTAAAATATAGAAAGTGAGAAATTATTCATCATCTGAGACTGCACATATTTTAGAGCATGAAATGAAATATAATATGTTTTACAATGTAATCGTTTTTGTAACTTGTCTTATATAAAGTAACCTCTTGCTATATGTATCTATTTATATTGATATTTAAAACTATCCTGATGCGAAAATGTGACTTGTCTTATCTAAAGTAACTTGTTGTAATTGCTCTCTATCAGGTGACATGTGCAGATGAGCACCTGTGCTTCTAGGTCATGTGACCACATGCAGATATATAGCATGCAGTCTACGGACTGCCATTTTGAATTTGCCCTGAGGAAGGCCAAAGAGGCCGAAACATGTTGGCATATGTTTTTTAATGGATAGCCAAGTTTATATAAAGGCTTTTTAAACTTATATTCCTTTTGAGTGCCTCAGACTTTCTGTTTATTTTTGGTAGCTTTCAACTATGTTGGATATAATGGCAAGTGATTTTCTAGAACCAAATGATCAATTTAGCATGATTACTCAACGATAAAGTGTTGGAGTGATGGCTGCTGGAAATGGTATCTGTCTGGATTTGATAAAAAATGACTTTTTCAAATAGTGATGATGCTGTTTTTTACATCAGTGATGTCCTGACTATACTTTGTGATCAGTTGAATGCCACTTTGGTGAACAAAAGTACCAATTTCCTTCCGAACCAGCAAAATCTGTACATTATATCAAACTTTTGGCTGCCAGTGTACATTAATTCTTCTGTTAAAACACATGTATTATTTGAGCTGCTAAGTTATTTAAATGATATTTTTTATAGTCATTTTAGGGTTTGCTGACATTTCATCATAATGAAATGTAAAACTGGCTATAACTTTACACAGAGTAAGTGATTTTATCATACTAATATCATGTTAACATGCATATTGTTTATGTCTTGTGGCTAGGCTTATGAAAAAGTGAGTATATTAATGTTTACTGATAGGCCCCATATACTTCCATTATATGTGCCTTGCTGTATTATTGCTTTTTTTAAAGCAAAGGAGGGGCAACTAAAAATGTATTTTTGTGGTAAACATTATAATGCCATAAATGATGTCAATAGAGCTTAAGTCAAGTCAAGTCAAGTCAAGTGGTTTTTATTGTCGTTTCAACCATATACAGTTAGTACAGTACACAGCAAAAGGAGACAACGTTCCTCCAGGACCATGGTGCTACAAAAAAACAACAAAGGACCAACATAGGACCACATGAGACTACACAACGAAATAAAATACCTATATAAACTACCTATATATACCTATATAAAGTGCACGTGCAAACATGTGCAAAAAGTACAGGACAGTACAACAAATTACTGACAATGAACAGGACAATAGACAGTGTAGCATCGACCAGTACTCAGTAGTGCAAAAAGATGACAGTTTCTAAAATGTAAACATAACATACTATGAGATAATGTTCTATGCACATAGCAGTTATTGAGGTAGCAGACAGTTATAAAGTGACAGTTATTAAAGTGCAACTCAGGACACGTGTGTGTCAAACCAGTCTCTGAGTATTGAGAAGTCTGATGGCTTGGGGAAGAAGCTGTTACACAGTCTAGCCGTGAGGGTCCGAATGCTTCGGTACCTCTTGCCAGACGGGAGGAGGGTAAAGAGTTTGTGTGAGGGGTGTGTGGGGTCGTCCACAATGCTGGTTGCTTTATGGATACAGTGTTTTTTGTAAATGTCTTTGATGGAGGGAAGAGAGACCCCAATGATCTTCTCAGCTGTCCTCACTATCCTCTGCAGGGCTTTGTGGTCCGAAACGGTGCAAGTCCCAAACCAGGCAGTGATGCAGCTGCTCAGGATGCTCTCAATAGTCCCTCTATAGAATGTAGTGAGGATGGGGGTTGGGAGATGTGCTTTCCTCAGCCTTCGAAGAAAGTAGAGATGCTGCTGGGCTTTCTTGGTGATAGAGCTGGTGTTGAGGGACCAGGTGAGGTTCTCCGCCAGGTGAACACCAAGGAATTTGGTGCTCTTGACGATCTCCACAGAGGAGCCGTCGATGTTCAGCGGAGTGTGTTCACCTTGTGCTCTCCTAAAGTCAACAACCATCTCTTTTGTTTTGTCGACATTCAGGGACAGGTTGTTGGCTCTACACCAGTTCGTCAGCCGCTGCACCTCCTCTCTGTATGCTGACTCGTTGTTCTTGCTGATGAGACCCACCACGGTCGTGTCATCGGCGAACTTGATGATGTGATTCGAGCTGTGCATTGCTGCACAGTCGTGAGTCAGCAGAGTGAACAACAGTGGACTGAGCACACAGCCCTGGGGGCCCCAGTGCTCAGTGTGGTGGTGGTGGAGATGCTGTTCCCGATCCGGACTGACTGAGGTCTCCCAGTCAGGAAGTCCAGGATCCAGTTGCAGAGGGAGGTGTCCAGGCCCAGCAGGTTCAGCTTTCCAATCAGGTGCTGGGGAATGATTGTGTTGAATGCTGAGCTGAAATCTATGAACAGCATTCGAACGTATGAGTCCTTATTGTCTAGGTGGGTGAAGGCCAGATGGAGGGTTGTGGTGATGGCATCGTCCGTTGAACGGTTTGAACGATCACGCAAACTGCAGTAGGTCTAGTGAGGGGGCAGCTGGGTCTTAATCTGCCTCATGACGAGCCTCTCGAAGCACTTCATGATGATGGGTGTAAGTGCGACGGGACGGTAGTCGTTGAGGCAGGACACTGAAGACTTCTTTGGCATGGGGATGATGGTGGTGGCCTTGAAGCACGTTGGAACAACGGCGCTGCTCAGAGAGATGTTGAAGATGTCGGTAAGAACATCTGCTAGCTGGTCTGCACATCCTCTGAGCACTCTGCCAGGAATGTTGTCTGGTCCAGCAGCCTTCCGTGGGTTGACTCTACGTAGAGTTTTCCTCACATCTGCCGTAGTAAGACAGAGCACCTGGTCGTTGGGAGGAGGGGTGGACTTCCTAGCCATCACGTCGTTCTGCACTTCAAACCGAGCGTAGAAGTCGTTCAGCGCATCTGGAAGGGAGGCATCTTTGTCACAGGCAACTGATGTTGCCTGTAACATGTATTGAACCCGGAATATTCCTTTAAAAGTAAATTGGCCATTTTGACAATGACCCTACCCATAACTCAACCTCGATAGCAGAAAACGCAATTGTCAAGTGCACAATAAGTTCCTTCTATCAAGTACTTAATTGTTTTAATATAAGTACATAATATAAGTACATGGGAAATGAACCATAAGTACATGGGAAATGAACCATTTCTCAAATTTCTGAGAATTTGATAGAATATAAGAAAAATTTGCAGTGCTCAAAGATAACAGCCATGCACAGTGCATGACCTGTGTATGCCCTTTTAATAGCACTTTATGAAAAAAAAACGTTTCCCGTCATCAAAATATTAATATGCTTATTAACTTGTGGTGCAATAGCCAATGGCTTGGAACTCTCCCTGAACTCACTGCTCTTAAGTGCGCATGCGTCTATGTGGAGGGCCAATGTGGCGCCCTTCCCAGCGACTGTTACATCTGAACTGTGAAATAATCCCCGCCTGATTAGACCATGTCCAAGCTTGGTCATTAGCACGCAGTGGCTACACACAGATTAATGGACAAACACATTGTGCTAATTGCCTTAATTAGGAGGAGGCCTGTCATGGGCCTGCTGGGACGGCCAGTGCTGTGAAGAAGGGCACACACAAGGTCAATTGTATTTGCATTTGTATAATTTATTCATGATGTGTTATGATTGACTAAGTAGACATTAATGAAAAAAAAAAAAAAAGTCATTATTGTCAAGTTTATTGTGACCCTACATCCACCCAGGCATCCCAGGAAAAGGGAACCAAAACTTTTCCTTACCGAGTTCTGACATGGTAGCTAGTAATATTTTAGTAGAAGTAAAACAAAGTGATTCACTTTCCATAAATATGGCAAAATCGCATTTTAGTCTGAGTAAAGTGTTCGAGTTATCTGTGGGTGAATACACGCATATTGTCTTTGTACTACAAATGCTGCGCTGCAAATTAAATTTTTCTATTTTTGTAAGAAATAAGTCACTGCGCTTTAGGCGTCTCAAAACCACATCTATTCTCAGAGCATAGTCTAATCTCAGTCCATGCCTTTGCCGTTTGGGTATTACACCCGCAGACGATAAGACCTATTAATTACTGCCAATACTAGGCATTATTTGTGTGTAATCAATCTGATTAATTCTGCTTACATTCTTCATATTTTAACACAGCCTAACCAAAGACATAACTTAAGATTTCATGCATGCTTGAACAAAAATACCAAAACAATATGGCCATCTTGACGTGCACATCCACAGTTATTGTTTTTACCTTCATCTCCTGATAATTAGTGGCGATTACACCTTCTAACACTTCTTCATGATAGCAATGGCTCAACAGTGAGTGTTGCCAGATGCCACCTTGTGGACCAACTAATTATTTCAAACAATTCCAGGCACATGCGCATTCAGAGTACACAAGGTTATAAAAATTGGGCCGCATGTGATGATGAAATTTGTGGCAAACGTACAGTACACACACCTAGCGTTCATGTCTAGAGCCAGTATAGAGTCAGGGCTTAAGACGTAACACTCTTAAAATAGGGCCCTGTGACTACAGTTGAAGTAAGAAGTTTACATACACTAAGGGTGTAGTCATTAAAAATATTTTTTTAACCACCAAAGATTTCATATTAGCAAACTAAAGTTTTGGCAAGTCTTTTAGGGCATCTACTTTGTGCATGGGTTAATTTTTCCAACAATTCTTTACAGACAGATTGTTTCACTTTTAATTGACTATATCACAATTCCAGTGGGTCAGAAGTTTAAATATAATAAGTTAACTGTAACTTTAAGCAAATGTTTCAGAAAATGACATCAAAGGCTTTAGGGAATTAGCCAATTAGCTTCTGATAGGCTAGTTGGAGTCAATTGGACGTGTACCTGTGGATGTATTTTAAGACCTACCTTCAAACTCAGTGCCTCTTTGCTTGACATCATGTGAAAATCAAAAGAAGCCAAGTCTTCAGAAAACAAATTGTGGACCTCCACAAGTCTGGTTCATCCTTGGGAGCAATTCCAAACGCTTGAAGGTACCATGTTCATCTGTATGAACAATAGTATGCAAGTATAAACACCATGGGCCCACGAAGCCATCATACCAATCAGGAAGGAGACGCATGTCTCCTAGAGAAGATCGTAGATTGGTTCTAAAAGTGCAAATCAATGCCAGAACAACAGCAAAGGACCTTGTGAATATGCTGGAGGAAACAGGGAGACAAGTATCTATATCCACAGTAAAACGAGTCCCATATCGAAATAACCTGAAAGACTGCTCAGCAAGGAAGAAACCACTGCTCCAAAATGCAAAAAAAAAAGCCAGACTACAGTTTGCAACTGCACAAGGGGACAAAAATCGTACTTTTTGGAGGAAAAAGGGTGAGGCTTGCAAGCAAAAGAACACCATCCCAACAGTGAAGGATGGGGTGGAAGCATAATGCTGTGGGGGTCCTTTGCTGCAGGAGGGAATGGTGCACTTCACAAAATAGATGGCATCATGAGGAAGGAAAATTATGTGGATATATTGAAGCAACATCTCAAGACATCAGCCATGAAGTTAAAGCTCGGTCACAAATGGGTCTTTCAAATGGACAATGACCCTCAGCATACCCCCAAAATGTGGAAAAATGGCTTAAGGGCGTCAAAGTCAAGCTATTTGAGTGGCCATCACAAAGCCCTGACCCTCAATCCGATGTAGGCAGAACTGAAAAAGTATGTTCAAGCAAGGAGGCACACAAACCTGACTCAGTTACACCAGTTCTGTCTGGAGGAATGGGCCAAAATTCCAGCAACTTGTTGTGAGAAGCTTGTGGAATGCTACACACAACATTAAGTTAAACCATTTAAAGGCAATGCTACCATATACTAACAAATTGTATGCAAACTTCTGACCCATTGGGAATGTGATGAAATAAATAAAAGCTGAAATAAATCATTCTCTCTACTATTATTCTGACATTTCACATTCTTAAAATAAAGCAGTGATCCTAACAGACCTAAGACAGGGAATGTTTTCTATGATTAAATCAGGAATTGTGAAAAACTGAGTTTAAATGTATTTGGCTAAGGTGTATGTAAACTTCTGGCTTCAATTGTAAAATTAAAAATGTGTAAAAAAAAATAACACTGCTGTATATATATATATTTTTTTACAATTATAATTTGTATAAATGTTTTGTTTATTTAATGTTTATCACTAGAATGGTTCTCTCTGCACAACCGTGCCATTCTTTACCGATATGGGCATGGTTATGTTTTGTTTTTTCTGTGGTGCTGCAAAATCAGGATTAGAATGGACTCACTATGTCAAAGGTATTCCACCGGTACAGTTTACTAGTGTTTGCTAAACGGTCTGTAATCGCACTGTACCGAATCGTGCTCAGGTGGAAATGCAAGTGAAACCGATACTCGCAGTGCTCAGAACCCTTCAACAGAAATACAAACAATGCAAACAAAAATGACAAACATCATATTAATATCATTAGCACATAGTTTGACCTCTTGAGACTGCATTCTGAAAGTTAAGCACCTCGTTTCAATGACCATTTGAAAAATAATAGACTAATGCCCACTTATGATTGACTGCTATACAATAAGAGATAGAAAATTAGCATTAAGTTACCTTTTTGATTCAAGCTGCTCCTTCAGTTTGCTGTACATTTCCAAGACTGTCGAAATAAGAGGGTGATTGAAAGAGAAAATTATACCATAAAAATGAACTAAACTGAAACATTTTGTTTGTCACTGTAAAAATTGTATTATGTTAAATTTATGGTAAAATATCAGCAGCTGTGGTAAACCAGACACTAACAGAAAAAAAAATATGGTGACCATGTTTCAGGCATGTACTTGTTAAACACAATATACAATTTTACCATTAATTACACAGTAAAATCGTACTTTTTACATCTAGAAAACTTCTTTTAAAACGTCTTTTGCAGTAAAATTACATGTACAAATGTCTTGTTTTACCGTAACATTACCAGATCATTGTTTATCGTATATATGTTAAGGTAACTACCCGTTAACCAATCGAAAAAAAAATTCTGTAGCATTTTTATATTCTTTGTACTGTTGTGTGGTTTTCGGAATTTCTATTGTAGCGTTTTGAAAGAAATAGACCACAACCAACTCTTTTTATCTACAGGATCATCCAATAGGTTTCTTTCTGTAAACCTCTGTAACGACAACAGGTACTGGTCTTGTTATTGTAAAAAGACACCAGGGAACATTTCAGGTTTACATTTTCTTGATAGTTTTTACAGTCTTTTGATGAAATGTGTGGGAAATGAAGAGAGAGCGGTTCCAAGCCATACTTCAAGACTTGCAAAAAGTGTAAACAACGGAGATGAGATTTTAACAAGCGTGTTTTATGTTGCATCTCACCAGGGATGCAGAGCTGCAATTTCTCCACCGTGGTGGCCATGTTCCTCTGTTGAACCCGGCAGCGGATGACCTCTTCTGTTTGGGCCGTCACCTTACATAAGGAAAGGTCAAAGAGTTTGAAACCCTCTAAATTAATGAGACAGTCTCCTCTACGCTATTGTCCAACAATTGACATTCTTTCCTTCTGCCGGTCTAACGGCAGACATGCTAACAAATCCAGACTGTATCATACCTCCCGTCCGGCGTCTTGAAGTCTTCGGTTGGTGTCGCTCACTTGGCCCTTAAAACATAATATCACTTTTGTTAGACAAATAAGCCCATGATTCCCTGTTGTAACTGCTCACCCTTGTAATCATATCATACTTCATGAGGAGTCAAGAACATAGCCATGCAAATTCAAATGAAATGCGCAGAGGAACTTGAACTTTTGGTCAGCTGGGAGCTTTTATGGCCGGTAATCGCTTCTGACAGCCCTTTCTAACAGATTCTGTGACAAACTTCTCAAATTTACTTGGGATTTTTGAACTTTGGTTGTGCCTCTGGCTCTGTCAAAAAATTCAAATCAATGACCCAATTGACCAGTGGTCCCTTCTTGGTAACATCAATGAGCTCTATGTGCCATTCATTGTCTGGGACAAAATGTGGAGAGCATTTTCTGGTAATTAAACATTTGTTTCTCTCTCTCCCTTCTCCATCTTTTTTTTGGCAGAACACAAACACTGGGTGGCTGATTACCACTCATCAAATGTGGAGACCTCCACACCAGTGCGCCAGTATAGTGGCACAGGTGCAAGGACCGCACGACTGCAGAGTTTCCCACATATTAATTCTCATTAGGTCATCGTAATAAGGAACAGCTCTTGGGGTTTATTAAAAATCTAATTTCTTTGTGAACAAAAGAGGACCCAGCGACCTCAATGATGCCATTTCTGCTCTCTTGTTATCTGAATATGCCTTATATAATGTGGGTCTAATTACGAGGTATGGTGAGCCTCTCCTGCACCGTTTGGTGACCATATTTCGCTCGGAGAAGTGGAATGGGAGCTAAAGAGAATTGGCATGTGATTCCTGGGTCGCTGAATCCTACGGACTCAGAATGACCAAACCGCCATGGCAGTTAGGAAATCAACAAATTCACAATATCTGCGAATATCTGTGCAAATTCAGTTCAACTCAAAACATCCTGGATAATGGTGCCATACATTTCTTGATACAATTTCCAGGCAATGTAAAGTCCACTGTAAACTCTACTGTAGAAGAATGTAAATATTTCTACAGTGCATGATTAAGAAATTGGTGTGTGTAACGTTTTCAATGTTGAAATACTTTCTCCTATCTCAGTTTAACATGCAGAGGCAACATTTGAGAAGTGAACAATTTGTAGACTGAGTTTCTGAAGAGTGTAAATACTGCTGCTCCATGGCGCTCAGTTTGTTTGATAAATCTGACTTCTGTCAACTTCAGTGTGAGTCTGGAGCGAACCTTAAACACTAAACTTTTTTAAAAGAGTACAAAGGTAGCACCATGTATTTTGGACAAGTAGCATGGTATTTTCACGGTATTCTTTGAAGAACCTTTGATTATGACGGTATTTGAATTTGATTATCATTCAGTACAATACAATGGGATATATCCAAGTACCATGTTATTACTAACTTTACCATCACTGTGCCTGATACAGTCACATTACTGTGGTATGGGCAATAAAATGCATTACATAAAAAAATCAATTTCCTCCTTCCTTAAGCTGATTTTGACTGTCATTTCCACTTACCATCAGTTTCTTCGCATCTGCTCGAACCTTCAGCAGTTCTGTGATGGCATCCACGAAGCCCTGATGATGGAAGTTGCACATTTTCTCGATCTCTCTGTCATGGTTGCGTATTCTGACATCAAGTTTCTCCATAAACCTTTTGTGTGCATTGGGCTGATCATCATACACAGATCTACCAGAAAAGAACAAATAATTCATAATTAATAAATGTATCTATTTTAAAAGTGCTAAAACTGATTTCAGATGTTTAGCTAACTTCCACAACACACCCTCTCTCCAATACCCCACTCTCTAGTGACATGTAAGACAATACAATTTCAGCAAACCTGAACGTGCCAAATGAATCACAGGTAGAAAGTTTTTCTGATTGGCTGAAAAAACATGATCACACAGGAGGTCGACATGTTGTTTCCGACAGTTCCGATACACTAAGATCAGCAACATTATGCCGACTCACGGACCGCCGTCATGTCCTCACAGACATGTCTGCAACGGCTCCAGCTCAATTGTTTTGCCCTGTGGCACAACCAGATGCACGTCACATCTGGATGCGCGTCAGGTCAACAGGGAACACCGTGGATCGAATCCCGTTGTAATTAGGGAGTAATCATTATCGCATAATCAGTGGTGGCAGCACTGCAGATGTTGCATTTTCACATCTAACATTACATTTTTCATACAATAATGGTTAAGGTTAGGTTTGGGTTGTAGAGTTGATAAAACAGTGATTCCTCATATGTGCCTCTTACAGCAGAAAATAACTCGCTCAAACAACTCAAGAGGCCCAAGAACACTTACCGCTTTGGCCACATGGGCAGAGTTCCGAATTTCGGTAAGTATACGCCGATTTTAGATAAAGAAAAGTAGACCTACTCTTTCCGATCTCACTGTGAGATCAGTCTGGAAAAAAGCACAGGCCCATCCCGTGACTTTTTTTATTTATTTCTTTTTTTATTTATTTCTGCTTTCAGAGTCTGCTAGAGGTCCGGAGAAAATATACTTAAAGCATTATAAATAAAAGTTGGAAGGTACATTTTCTATTAGGGATGTTAATAATTAAACAAAAATCGATTAATTGTCATTAATAATTTGATCGATTAAGCTTAACGATCATCGATAAATAAATTTCAGGACAAAAGCGTTTTTTACTATGACAACAGACGTTGATAAGGCTGTCTACATCTGATAGAGGGCGCCTGCGGTCAGAGATGAATTGGGCTCAATGTAAACAATGTTGGAGCGCTTCTCTATAAATTAACATTAATGTTTTCTGCACACATCGTGAAAACAAGCACTACTGATCTACTTGTTTCACCTTAACCTAAAATTACATCAGCGATCGCCAGGAAATCAGGAAGGAACATTCAGCTGACATCACACTATCACCAGAGAAGCGGTTTGTAAATGTACTGTGTTTACACAGCTTGTCATGATTTGACTTAATTTCTAATAAAACAAATAAATAAAAAAAATATGTCAAAAGGTCAGAAATATCCCACGATCAACAACATAACGTTTTAATAAATTTAAATATGTATCAAGTGATATATAGAAGTTATTTTTAACAGTAATTCATTAACAGTAATTAAACATTTCACAAATTCATACTAAACATAGCCTAAATGTATTAAACTACACTGAACTAAGAATATTTTAAGAGGAAAATGCCAATACTTGCAGTGTTTGTCGTGACAAACATTTTTTTAGTAAACATAAAATCAAGTAAAAGTTTGATTTTAATCATTTATATCACTAACATCAGTGAGGGTAAGATTATCATTCTTAAAATTCCTTCTAGGCCATTATGTTGTGCTTAAGTTACTGGCCAAATGGTAAGTAAATTTGTTTTATCTACTCGCCAAAGCCAATTTTTACACGCACTGATTTGCAGCTTGATGAGTGTTCATTTTAGACCCTGGTCACTCCGCTGTGCATTGTACCCGACAACGCCCTTTAGCCATGACTATATTCACAAAATAGCATGCCTTCTCATACTTTATTGCTTCATTGTATGTTTCTAAACATTTTAGTCTCCAACTGTCTTGGCAGATAAGTGTAGTCTGTCTTATGTAATGTAATGGCTGTCCTCAAATGATCAGACCAAGTCCAAGCTGAAGACAAATCCTCAGGTGACAGTTAAGGATCTGCAGCCATCTCTAGCACTTCATAGCATGTGTGTACACAAGCCTACCATAAGAAAAGAACCGAACAGGAGTAGTATTGAAGGGTACCACAAAGAAATCTGTTCCATGGAAAAATCTGAACTGTGGACAGAACAAACAACAGCTGAGAAACCACTCAGAACATCTTAGAAAACATATACTGTAGCAATGCCCTGACAACTACCCACAACATTTGTAAGAACATACGCACCCCAAAAACAAACTTTGTAAGTAAGCTGCTGTAGTACCGAGCACCGACTCAATTTGGTCCCTACTGACTGACAGATAGCTGCTGCTTTCAATTGCTCACATGCTTTTGAGCATGTGTTGTTACTCCTTCTATAAGGAAATGGACAATTAATCAAATTAAAATAGTGATATATCCAAGTGCGATTATTAAACCAGCAATTTAATTAAATAACTACAGTCTGCATGCTCTGTGCACTTCAGCATAGAGGAATGTGTGACGCTTCTTTCTTATAAGCTGAAAACACAGACTGATCAAAACACATCACAAGCTTTGCTTGTTGTAGGAGATGACAGAAGAGAGCAAGCATTTACTGTAAAGCGTGCAGTGTCAGTAGACTATTTATATAATTAAATCACAGCATTTTGCACTTTAATATACATAATATAATCAACGTCTTAGACAGAAATGTGAAACTACAGAAACACAGAACATAAAACCTTCACGTCAGAATAAAAGTTTGACGGGAGAATTTAAGAAATCACAACAGAAATGTATAACTACTGTATGGTACAATGTAGTATTTACTCTAATAACAATAATCATAAGTAAATAAATCATAAATCAAATAATAATCAGCAACTGCATTTTTCATCTTATGTAACACTACTGCAACATCTTTCATCTTAAATGATTTATTTAAATACATATATAAGAAGCACACATTCGTCAGCGATCCAATTTTGTCGATAACAAAGTGGATTAGTCAAAATCCTTTGCTTTCTCACTTGATTGAGTTGTCTGCCTGAAAAAGCCAAGTTGCTCATTATTTAACTTTATGAATCATAAAGGAGAGAATAATAACATAGCTTGTTCTAAGAGATGTACTCATATCCTCACATTGAAAAAAACCTGGCCTAAAGGTCTACTGAAATATATGATTCAGATATGACGAACAGTCAACAAACATTCATTTAAAGATGCATCCATGCATTTAATTTCCTGATATTTCCATAATTTTGATTATGGTGTTTCCTCTCTTCACAGGTAGCTAAATGCATCAGACACTGGGAAACACTGGACAACATATGTATAAATGGGAAAAAAAAAAACATATATATATATATATATGTATAAAATGTATAATTTTGTCAGCCTGCCTGAACAGAGATAATAATTAACATGACGTCATAATAAATTATCAATATTAGCTTCACCTTTCATTGTGGTGTAAGCATAACTCTCTTTGATAGCAGCGTACGGGAACTGCTCACGTTCTCACCAATCAGCATAGCAGAAGACCGAATAAATACACATATTTACAATAATAAATTATTTACATATTTACATTTTCTGAAGTAAAAGTAAGTGGTGCTTGCCCATGCAGAACTCTACCATGATGCTAGGGTGCAGTGGGTGGTTACGATTTTGGTCCCTTCATACGGTTTGGGTCTCTCTTTCAATGTAAGTCTATGGAATTTTTTCACCCGATTTATCGTCCGTCAGGTGAAAATCATAATACTGATTGATTAGAAACATAATAAAAGCTTGACGGGACTATTGAGAAAATGTTGCATTTGACAGTTTTTGCAATTATATAATAGCAACAGCTTTAATCTCAATAATTTTTTTATTAATTGTCCAGCCCTAAATTATCTAAAGTACTTTATGTACTAAAGTAAATAACATTTTAATTATCAATTTATTTTTTACACAAACAAATCGATTTGCTTCAGAAGACATTCATTGATTGACCAAAGTCACATGGATTACTTTTATGTTGCCTAAAGACTGTTAAAGTGCTGGCACCCATTTACTTGCATTATAAGGACCTGACAGAGCTCTGTCTTCTTCTAAAAACCTTAATTTGTGTTCTGCTGAAGAAAGACAGTCATACACATCTGGGATGGCATCAGGGTAAATGAATAAGGAGAAAATTATTATTTTTGGGAGACCTATTCCTTTAATCTTAGATTTCATGGTTATTTTAAATTTAGCCAATGAGTTTCAAGTTAAATGCCATCATAATGTATGAGTTCGCTTACTCAATATTTCAAGTTAAGAGCAATTAAAATGTGCGTATGTGACAAGGAGGAGGGAATGGACAGGCCGTGGTGCATGGCCGGCGCTGAATCAGCTGATCAGCGGGAGAGCCAGATAAAGGGGAGCCAGAGGCACCAGTTTGGTGGAGAGAGAGACGCACGTGGCCACATTGCATGTGTGTCTGTTCATTTATGTTTTATGTTCTTTAAAGTTCATTAATATCATTAAACCTTTATGTTGACTGTTCAGCCAGTTTCCACTTCCTCCTTGCCCATCCTTGAACGGTTACAGTGGTGCCGAAATCCAGGAGGAAGAAGGGATGCGCTGTCGCAGATTCCTCGCTGCTGCCATCTGCCAAAGACAAAGGACAGCTGCCTCTAACAAGGACAGAAAGAGATGCCCAGATGCTCTCTCAGCAGTCCGAACTATTCTTTGAAATCTTCTTATATCTGACTTGTTAGCTGAACCAAACCAGAAAGTTATAGAACAGTTACAGACTCAATGAATGCTGAGTAGAACTATATCAGCAGTGCCTGTGGCAGGTTGAAATTTCTTAACTAGCGAAGGAAGTACAACCTCTGCTGGGCCTTTTTCAAAATTGAGTCTATGTGGGTCTCCCATTTCAGGTCCTGTGAAATGGTAGTGCCCAGGATCCTGAATGACTCCACTGCTGCCACAGTGCTGTACAGAAGTGTGAGCGGGTTAATGTTGGTGTGTTCCACTGTTATCACTGTTTTAAGAGTGTTCAGCTCTGGGTAGTTTTGATTACACTGGCCAGCTGTTGTTTTGATCTGCTGTATGCAGACTCATCGTCATCTTGGATGAGGCTGTATAATGTGTGTATGTGGCTGAAGTGTAACTTCAGGAGATTGACAGAGTGGTCCTTGGCAGTGCAGTCATTTGTGTAGAGGGAGAAGAGCAGGTGGGACAACACACACCACTGGGGAGCACCAGTGCTGATTGTGCATGTGCTTGAGGTGAATTTCAACAATTTTCATTGTTTATTTAGTCCATAGGAGAGTGGGGTTGATGGTGTTAAAAGCCGAACTGAAGTCAACAAATAGTATACATGCATAAGTCCCTGGTCTGTCTAGATGTTGAAATATGTAATGCAGTCCCATATTGACAGCATCATCCACAGACCTGTTTGCTCTATAAGCAAATTGAAGGTGATTCAGAAAGGGTTCAGTGATGTCCTTCAGGTGAGCCAGCACCAGTCTCTCAAATGACTTCATGACCACAGACGTCAGAGTGACAGGTCTGTAGTCATTAAGACCTTTGATCTTGAGTTTCTTTGGGACGGGGATGATTGTGGAGTGTTTGAAGCAGCAGGGAACTTTACACTGCTCCGGTGATCTGTAGAAGATCTGTGTGAAGGTGGGGGCCAGCTGGTCAGCACAGTATTTTAGACAAGTGGGTGAAATACTATCTGGGTCCTGTGCTCTTCTTGTCTTGTTTCCAGAAGACCCAGTACACATCATCTTCACAGACCTTAAGTGCATGTTGAGTAGCAGCAGTTAGTAGGACTTTGCAGCTTGGCAAGCCACTGTTTCAAAATAGTTTCCCCAAACAAGTGTGGAAAAGCCATTGTTTCAAATGGTGTTACCATATGGCAAAAAACTTCAACTTTTAATCAACATTCAAATTGCATGTTCTTTATTAGAAAGCAAGGCAACCTGGTTAGAGAAATCCAAGTTCTTTTCATTATAGGAAAGGTGTGCAAGGAAAATGCAGAAAAATGTGCACCACAGGGTTAAGTTGTGCAACATAGTGTATATGTAAAATAAATTAATACCTAATAAAACCAGATGTTCAGAAATAACAGAATAAAATAAGAAAATTGCTAAATACTTCTTAGCCAGTGTAGATATTCATTTGATCTCAAATAAATCTATCTAGATTATCTAGAAATCAATATCTACAAATTATCAAGTGTATCTAGATACACTTGATAATTTGTAGATATTGATTTCTAGATAATCTAGATAGATTTATTTGAGATCAAATGAATATCTATACTATCTAGAAAGTTCCTATTCATAAGCCCTGCAGATAGAGACGCGCCATCTAGCGGTTCATGCTGAGCGCAACAATATAAAATCAATCATTATAATTCTACTTGCAAAGTGAGTCAAAATGATCGCATGCCAAATGTTGCCTATAGATGCAGTACACTTGAAACCCATCACATGTATTAATTAGCATGCAATAATTAGTAATCTATCTGAATCATCATGGAGAAAGGAATGGTGGATGTTTGATTCTCCCAAATATAGCCTATCCAAATAATTTTATAGTATTTGGTACTTTTTTATGGGTTAAAGAAAGGAGACCGTTCATAAACATGCGCACACCGAGGCCAGTAATGGTCTTAAGCTGGTGTATACCTGCATGATGGATGAAGCTGATCTACAATCAAACTGTCTACAATCAGACTGGGAATATTACCACTGTCTTTTATAACAGTCTCCATATTGTTAACATGTCACGTTCATTTGGAGCGTGCCACACACGTGCAGCTTATCAGATCGGGAGCGGCATTAAGACAAGCACTATGAAATTATTTTTATCTTACTTATTCAGCCTATGGTGGATTTACAACATATCTAACTAGGCTACAGCATTTGCAATATTTTAATGCCAAATCGCGATTTCTTGATTTAAAAAAAAAATAGTTGTGTCAATGCAAATTCAATTTAATCAGAAAAATCTGAAAAACCGTGCAGCCCGACTGTTATCATGGCACTTTGATATATACCATGGTATTGAATGACTGCCATATTCATATATCATAATATTTACATAATACTCCAAGGTACTCCATGGTATTACCATGATACATGTCCAAAACATGATGTCTTGTTAAAGTGTAAATGGAGATAGTTTGTTTCTATATGGCTAAAATGAAGTAACAGTAAAACATTGTTTTAATATTGTATGCATTATGAGGACATGACAATGATAATCAAAGCCACTGCATGTGACTGAACATTCTGTTGTGTGAAGAGACACATGAAAAGTTTTCCAACTGTGCCCCTTTGTGGACAACAGTGAATAGAACAGTGCATGTTCAATCCCTGCTGCATGTGCAGATATTTAAACAAAACCAAGATCCACAGAGAATACTGACAACACAATTTAATATATATATATATATATTAACTTTGACAAATGCATTAGTTATTTACTGAATGTGACATAAGGGTTTTATTCTTAGTATCAGCAAATGATGCAGGCTGAACTTGACATGGCCCAACATAGTATAATGTATTGTATAAGGTGAACAATCTATCAATGTATGGATCAAACTAATCCAAAATGCCAACAATTCAAATTCGCTGGACACTCCCACATCGTACTGCCAACAGTCACTGTTAATATAGCTTCAAATCAGCAACTCTGGTTGAAAATGAATAACTACCGGTTGCTTTATTGCTAAAAAAAAAAAAAAAAAGAGAGAATCTAAGCAACTGCACTGATTTAGGTTACATTATAGTACATACTGTATGGTAAAAGAGTCAAACCTATTATGAGAACAGTCTAATTAGAATCATGTTGCATGCCGCAGCAGTTAAACAGCATGAACTGATTAATGTAATTTTTCCTGAAACTTCATAAGCCTCCTTCCTATTTACTTCATATATAGTGTGTAAGTTGCAATTTCGTGAATGTTTTTTACCGTTGTCATTGAATGTTGTCACTGATTTTCGAATTTAGTGAAGTCACATCACACATGATTACTATCGATAATTTTTGTCACTTCCGAGTAGGGATGGGACACTATGGTTATCTCATGATTCAGTTAAATATACGACATGAAGTTCACGATTCGATCTTATCTCGATTCAACATAATAATGATGAAGTATGGCAAAAAACGTTTTTTTTTTAATCTTTGCGCAAAATGAACATTTAATTTCTCATCAAAATATAGATCTTTAATACAAAATATAAATGCTCAAAGTTTAAATAATAAGAGTTGCTCACATACACTTCACTGTAAGAAAAGATCACAAACAAATGAGCCTTCAATAACAGTGGGTTACATTCAGGCTGATCAGGTGCAGAACAAGCAACTGAACAGAACCTGTCCTGAAAATGTATGTTAAAGTTTTTTATTTTATTTTTTAGAATTTGTCATGATTGTTCTAATCATATTTTAGCTTTTTAAAAATAGGAAAATTCAACATTCTATCAATTAATATTATTTCAAGAAATTGTATATATAATAATGATTATGTGAGCTGTCAATGTTACAAGAATCAATTTACAAGAAATTACATTGAGTTAACATTCATTTATATAACAAGCAAGACTGTCACTTTAAGAGTTCAACGTGCGTCCCACAGACTCACACAGGTGTTGCGATTCATTTATTAGAGAAGTCACTATTTAGCACATCAGTGCTATTTGTGATTAAACTAAATATTTATTTTTACTTTTTTTTATCTGACTGTAAAGAACAAAAAAGGATCTTAAACAACATTATCCCATAAAAGTGGAGTGTGGGATGTCATCTTTGATGGACAACTTACATGGAAGCAATAGTCCGTTAAAATCTCAAGCACTTTTCATCAAAAAAGGCGATTTCCCCGGTATTCCAGTACTTAAATGTCTAAAAGCTAAATTCAAGCACTTTAGCCACTTCAAATACCTTTTGTGAACCCAATAAACAGTGTTGAAAAAAGCGCAGTTTTGATAGATGGCGATACAGAGATTATGATGCTTGACGGATCATTATATTTATGATCACATGGACAGAAAACATGACTTGTAAGGTGATACATTTTAATGCATTGTGTGATTTATTTAAATACATATATAAGAAGCACACATTCGTAAGCGATCCAATTTTGTCGATAACAAAGTGGATTAGTCAAAATCCTTTGCTTTCTCACTTGATTGAGGTGTCTGCCTGAAAAAGCCAAGTTGCTCATTATTTAACTTTATGAATCATAAAGGAGAGAATAATAACATAGCTTGTTCTAAGAGATGTACTCATATCCTCACATTGAAAAAAACCTGGCCTAAAGGTCTACTGAAATATATGACTCAGATATGACGAACAGTCAACAAACATTCATTTAAAGATGCATCCATGCATTTAATTTCCTGATATTTCCATAATTTTGATTATGGTGTTTCCTCTCTTCACAGGTAGCTAATAAATGTATGTATAAAATTTATAATTTTGTCAGCCTGCCTGAACAGAGATAATAGCCTGCCAACTACAAAAATTCATATAAATACACAATGCGAGAACTGATATTTCCCTCTTAAAGGGACAGTTCGGTCTCTCCTGTATTCCTGTTGCCATGATACAGACATAATCTCACGTTCTCCACACAGTTAAGACATCCAGGATGAGCACACAAATGCATTATTGTGAGTAAAGAAACAGATCAATACAGATCTAAACCAAAACCAATATAGCTTCTGTACAGCTTTAATTCTTCTCACTTGTAATCAGCGCTGCTCTCCCTCCATGGACATTACACCTGGAAAATGGAGTTCACACATGCACACGCACCCAATAACACTTACCGCTTTGGCAACTGGGGCAGTGTGTCCAATTTCGGTAAACACAAACTAGGGGTGGCCGATATACCAGTAGACATGATAAATCGGAGTACATTTTGGATTATCATCTATATCATGGTTATGCAAAATCGCCACCATGTGGCAAGAAAGTGCACCTCATTCTATTCACGTAACACGTGCGCGGTACACATTCTGTCAGAGAAATGGAAAAGGAAGGCGGGATGAATTGAAGAAGGTTTTTCAGGTACTGACAATTTTTCAAATTTGTTACATCCAAGCAAATTCAAATATTTTCTTTTTCTGGTTGTTTGATTACGATGATGACACACTAGATGGCAGCAGGTCTATTAGCTTACATTTATACTTACAAGTCCAACATTTGAATATAAATTAACTTTATTCTCCGCTTTTCACGTTCACTTTAAACATCACTCTCTGTGTTTACATGAATACCTCACTAAGGCATTTTGGCAGAATTTTGAAATGTATTTGACAGTTCAGGTGCGCATTAGCACGACCATTTTCGGAACACACGCGCATGTTCAGCACACACACATACGACGCCTGTCAATTAAACATGGCACAGCTGTTACTAGATCGCTTGCGAATAATAAAATTACATGCTCTGTATTACATTCAACAGCAGAATAAGAATATGAACTTTCTAATAAGTGACACAGGCCTAGACTAGGGCTGCATGATTTGGACAAAAAGTCATATTGCGATTATTTTGAAAAATATTGTTTATTGACGTTTTAATCAGTCTGCTTCTCCGGTCGGGCAAGTAAAATTCTCTTTCACTTGCCGCTTCAGAAATCTATTTGTCCCAGACAAGCGTTAATGTCGAGCCCAAATTAAATATTGTATTCAACATACACCGATAACAATTTTTACTTCTGCAGTATAGCTCCTAATGTAAATGTTCATTGTTTTAAAGGAGTTTTAGATGTTATTTTGGAAAACAAGCCAAACAAAGACTAATCAAAAACATATTTTGTTCCCGTGTATAATGGGCTACACTCTGGGCTACATTAAGGGCTAGACTAAGACTACACTCTCTTTATGTTCACTTCAATTCATCTTAAACTTTCGCTTCTTAATAGAGCTGCGTTTCGCCAATTTTCATTAAGATGCACACGGTGAACATGACACACATATTATGATTCACTACGTCGCAAGCCATCACGTTATAATCTAGCTGCAGCAAATGCGCGAGTGACGAGCGACCCGCGTCAGAGTGTGCATCAGCTGGGAGAAGATTTAATCTTTTCTAATCACTTCACGCAACTGACCGCACAGAGAAATGCCAGTTTCTGAGTTTATTTTCATAACCCGCATCCTTATTAATTGAACTTTAATAAAGGAAGCTTTAAAGATATAATGCTGGGGTGTTTTATTTTGAAACGGAATGCGGCACAATAATAATTTCGATTATCTTGTTTTCATAATCGTTGAAAGCCAAAATCGGAAGACCTATCATGAGCCAGCAATTGTGTCATCTGTCATTTTTAAACTACACATCATCACCCTTAATAAAATTTTGTTAAAATGATGTTCGATATTAAAAAACAAACCAGCTTTGCTTTCAGATATTGAAATATTGTCTACAGAAATGACTTAAGATCTTAATGAACTGTTTTTTTTTCAAGGAAATGAAAGATATTTTATTTACTCATGAATCATTTCCTTTGTTGCATTGCTTTCAGAAGATGTCCAGTCTTGAGGAATGTTTTATAATAATAATAATACTAGTCAACAACATCAGACTGAAATGTGAAATTTAGTATTGTGGTTGATTTCAACTTTTTGAATACCACCAATTTATTATTATAATAATTTTTACTCTGACTATGATTGTCTGACTATGTAATTTTTCCAAATAAGGACAAAATGATATAAGAGGAAGTAGTTTTCATTTATAAAGTATTTGATTAAATGACTGGATTTAAAAATAAATAGGCATTACAATACATATATTTAATTTATAAACAAATTGTTATAGATAAAAAATAAAGAACTTGTTATCGTGATATAAAAATAGTGATATCGTGATATAAGATTTTGAACATATCGCCCACCCCTAGCACTGACTAATTTTAGCTAAAGAAAAGTCAGATTTTACTGTGATATCAGTCTGAACATGCAAAATGAAAGCAGCGATGATTGTATAGAATAGGGGTGGGTGAAAAATCGATCCTGTTACAAATCATGATTCTTGAGACAAGCGTTTAGCTTAATGCTAATACAATGAATGATAGATAAATATAGGAAGCTATATTTGAGCAGAGTTCAACACGAACAATTTTCTTCTCTTTAATTCTTTACGTTCAGTCCTTTAATGCACCGCTGTTGCAGCCATCAATGTGCCGCTTGTTAACCGTTGGATGTAAAATCCTCTGCTTTGGGTAATGTTCCTGTTACTATGCATAATCCACAGGTTTATTTGTGAGGTGCTGTGAAGAGTATTAGTCAGGAATCATTCTGCAGATTTTGTCTGACACTGCTTAATAGTTTAGCTGTAAAAGCCTTACCAAACTGTTGGATGCCATGAACTAGCTACATATCGCACCCATTTATTAGTGATGGGTCGTTCGCGAACGAGACGGCTCTAAGAGTATGTGAACGTTGGGAGATGGCTCGCATATCAGAGCCGTATCAATTTATAAAAATATAAAAAAATATAAAAAATATTATATATCCAAAGTCCCTTCGGACAATAAGTTGCAGGAACTTTCAGATGCTGAAAAAACGTGTTCCGGAAAATACTGTAATTTTTTCTATTACATAATTCTCTACTGTAAAGCCAAGGCCAAAGTAGTTTGCTGTAGTTTCCACGACTCAATCATTATTTTATTAAACCATTTTTCTTGCCATAGTTTAGATTTTTACTTTTACTGCCAGGAATTTTAGATTTTTTTTAGTTTTAGAATGTTAGAAAAAATATATTTATACTTTTAATTTTAAATGTAACCGTTTATACGTTTTTAAATTCCTTAGACAGCTAACTCGACCACCCAAGAATTCCACATGTTGCAACTGAATGTTCTGGTGTACTGATATTGACCCTATTCTGCCGAGTTACAGGCATGTGCCATCTCCCTTCAGACATTTTTGCATCTATTCAAATGTTTACCTTTTCCTGTGGCCAACTGATCGATGAGCGCATTGCATCAGCAGCCTCAGAGACACAGGTTCTGGTCCCATAAAAACCAGTCAGTTGCATTTTCCATCAAAGATGACATTTTTATATACTCCACTGACAGTTACAACCATTTCAGTCCGATTCATTTTCTATCTAGTGTCTCCGAAGTCACAGTGAGATCAGTCAGAGACAGCTGTATAGACATTATATTGATTTTCCAAACAATCAGCCGATTCATCGGTTATCAGCGGTCTTTATTCTTCTTTCTATCTTGCTCCTGAAAACATAATCAAGCAATTCTGTAATTTGGCTACTAAAATAGAAATAATAAAGCTGAAGATGGCGGCTGTAGGAAAACAAGTCCCACCTTTCAAAGAGCCAATAATTTGGAGGAGACATTGTCAGCTTTCACAGAGAACGCACACATTAGCGCACATGAACTGAGCTAAAAAAGCACAATTTATGAGATTCTATTGCTGACTTGAAATATGTTATTTGCTTCTTATCTTGACAAACTGTTTTAGAGATTTCGGTTTTTCCCCTTTGAAAAAGATAGGAGCTGTTATTGTATCCAAAGATAACAGTGTCCCACAGACTGTCCAGAGGTGTTATGAACTATGGCTGTGACGGTATTAAATTTCATATCACGATAATTACTGAAGCATTTATCACGGTATATGGTATTATCAAGGTATTATATTCAATTATAAAACAGGATGAAACATAAATAAATTGTGTATCTTTATTGTTGTTCTTAATTACAAGATTTAGTTACTTCTTTTGTACTTTTTAAATTAAAAGTTCTCAAAGAAAGTAACTTTGCAAAGATCAAACCAGATAAGATTCAAAGAGACATGGTGGTGTGGTGGAGTCCAATGCTTCTATTTTACATTTATCTAATTTTCTACAGTTTATTTTAACTGCAAATGAACAAGTAACAACAATGATAACAAGGGATGGGCACGAGTACTCAAATACTCGGGTACTCGGATGTGGCAGCAATGATCAATCATGAAAACAATGATTGATGGTGATCATGCATGTGACTTTTCACTTAATTCAAATTCAGTGAAAATTACCTGACAACAAATTTTGAGATTGATTACAATGTGATTTTGAGGGGTACATTGGTTGTCAGAGACGTCTCATAGCAACCAAACTGATATACGATGCTGCAATACTATTGTTACGATAATAAAAAGAGTGTAGTTAACCTTGTATTGAAAATCTGTCTCTACAAAACATTTGTGAAACTAATTGTATTATCATTTTATGTAAGAACTTTGACTCGTTAATGGACATTTTTATTGGATATTTTATAAAAATGAATGTTAAACATTCCTGCCCTGGGTGCCGACATGTTTGCATGATGTAACATACACCTGCATCTCAACGAAATGCGAGTTGAAGATTTCCGCAGCAGTTTCCAAGTTAGAAGTCAGACATAGGGGGCCTGAGTAGCTCAGCAAGTATTGATGCCGACTACCACCCATGGAGTCGTGAGTTCGAATCCAGGGTGTGCTGAGTGACTCCAGCCTGGTCTCCAAAGCAACCAAAATGGCCCAGTTGCTAGAAAGGTTAGAGTCACATGGGGTAACCTCCTCGTGGTCACGAATAGTGGTTCTCGCTCTTAATGGGGCCACAGGTAAGTTGTGCGTGGATCATGGAGGGTAGCATGAGCCACGTGCTTGGAGTCTCCGTGGTGTCATGCACAATGAGCCACGTGATAAGGTGCACGGATTGACAGTTTCAGAATAGGAGGCAACTGGGACTTGTCCTCTGCCACCCGGATTGTGGTGAGTAACCATGCCACCACGAGGGCCTAAATAGTGGGAATTGGGCATTCCAAATTGGGAAGAAAAAGTGTAATTCCGTTGCACTTTCCCCAGTTGAAAGATGGAAATTCCGACCCTTTGTGTTGAATGGATCGCTTTATGAATCATCACAGCAACAACATGGAGCATCGTGACTTTTCCCACAAGAGCGAACACTTGGGCACACGTCTCCTGTTAAACAAACTGTGATTTGAAAATAGATGGTTCAGACAATCTCTAAAAAGAACTGGTGCGTGTTTACTAAGATGACTACGGTAACCTGAAGGAAGAACAGATATATATTTTATGTAAAACATAAAACAGAAGAGCGTTGTGCACATTCTTTCATTGTGTTGGGCAGCGAATCTTAACAAAATGACAAAATACAATGCATTATATTGATTATGCAATCTTTTGTACATTTTGTAACAGTTTATTTTATAACACCCTATAATAATGAATAGACAATACACTGGAACAACAAGATGCAATGCAGCAGCCAAACACGTTTGTCAGACATGTTATTATATATACAGTTATGTACATGTCATTGCCCTTCGGGTACTCGATGAGTAATTAGTCAGAGTACCCGAGTAGACAAAATTACCAAAATGTCCATCCCTAATGGTAATATTTTGAGGGAGAAGTTTATTTAAAATAAATTATGAATTTTAGAGTTTCCTAATAATTTGGTCTTCCTGTTACTGTAAGAGTCAGAGTGTTGCTAATGTTGATTTATTGATGGAAATGCTACAGTGCATTTAGAAAAATTTAAACAATTTGGTTATTAGGTTATCTAGAAATTTTCACTGTATTTTTAAGTGCTCACGATAACAATATTGTGCATGTTAATTATCACGGTATACCTCATTCTTGAACATCGGCAAATGTCTTTTACGACATGGTGGACAAGTGCCCGACTTGCCTTTAAGGGAATTTTCTGATGCTTCCAACAAGCAATCAAGAGTAATTCTCAATTTAAGCAAAATCTCATCATGTCAGTCAGCTAGAAAACATTACCTTTGTGACATTTAAATCAATAGAATTTTGCAACAATGTTCATTACTTCACAGAAAATCTAATGTTTTCAAGGAATATTAAAAAAAAAATGTTTTACCAACAAATGAAAGATATAGTGACAACAACTGACCAAAGACTCTCACAATGATCCTGGGCAGTCCTTATTACCAAGCCCCGGTTTTTCATTAAACCCCTGTGTGGCTACATGGATGGAAAATGCTGAGGGCTAAAGTCTAGTAAAAACATGCAAAGCTTCCTCAAATTCGTACACACTTCCACTGCATTTAAAAAAGGTCATATTATGACCCATAATGGGATATCCATTGTGTAAATATGCACGCACGCACATACACACACAGACACACACAGCTACTATCTGTAGGACCATGTTCAACACACGTTTCCTCTTTCCTGTTATTGAATTGAACACACCAACCCACTGCAGAATCCGGCCAATAGCCAGGAGATGCTACAGGAAACAAACACGCACAGCGAGTAACTCAAACCTCTCCTCTTCCAGAACACACAGATCATTATACATCTGCTTTACATCTTGTCAAACAAACACCTTTTGTTAATGAGTAGACAGGTGAAATCAAACTATACTGTTTTTTTGACATGAGTTTGAAGGAGAGTTAATGAGATCACACTCAGACTGATCTCAGAGTGAAAGCGGAAACTTTTTGCAGCTAAAATCGAAGCACAAACCTCTAACTACACATTATTTCAAAATACACTTACCAAGCACTTTATTAGGAACACCTTTACACCTACTTATTCATGCAATTATATAATCAGCCAATCGCGTGGCTGAATAGTGGTTATATAAGGTTTTTTGACCACTTTGTTATTTTAATTGCTTATTATTTCGTTTGTAATTTGTGCACGTAGAATTAGAATTTGGAAAAAATGTTGGTTTAAGTTTTCTGTGTTTCAACAAATTGACCCAACTTGGGTTGACAATGTAATCAGATATCATGATATTTTTTTTATTAAAATATTGTGAACATATTTCTTGCATATCGCCCAGCCCTACATGAAACAACGATTTGTTGAAATAAGAAGTTCTGTTATTAATTATTTTGCAAAAACAATAGTGTACCTGCTTAAAATACAATTATTACACAACTACTTGCAAAATAAATAAATAAATGGACATAAAATATTTATCTAATTTGAAATAATTTTATAAGCTTACTTGTAAAGATTGCAGAATGATATGATAATTAGGAAAAACTTACGTACAATAACGAACGCCCAACTCGGACATTAGCTTCACAGGTGACCTTGAAGGCTGAATAAGAACACGAGTTGGCAGAATTGTGAAAGTAATCACTGTATGTAGGCTAAATTAGGGATGAACCGATCTGATACCTGGATCGGTATCCGATCTGATACCTGGATCGGTATCGGCTCCGATACCTGGATCGGTATCGGCTCCGATACTGAAGCTTTTAGACAAGATCGGGTATCGGTCCGACGAGCCCGATACAAATCTGATACTGTGTTAGTCATGTTCGTTACTGTCAAGCACCAAAAATGACATAAAAGAACCATAAAAGCACAATTAAAGTAGTTCATGTGACTCGTGCATTTTATTAAAAGATACTTGAAGACGTGCGATAGCTCTGTGAATTACAAAATGCTGTGTTTAATAAGTAAATATATCATATGCGCAGCGCGTTAGTGAATGGTGTTGCTCTGTTGACACAAACTCACGCACAGGCTGGTGAAGCACTCACGGCTATTTTTAGCCTTCTCAGCGGTGCGCAATATTTGAGCACTACTCAAGAACAGCATCTCAGATGTAGATGCTCAATAGTTCGGTTCACTTATAATATGCATTTAGAACAGCGCAGGAGGTGCTTTTTTACCAGAATTTGAATAAGAAATGATTTAAACTACCGTGAACTTTCCTACAAATAGACACATACAGGACTTCCTGGAGAGTTTACAATGTCAAAATAAAAGCATGAGGGTTCAAAAAGTCCATGATTTAAAAATATATTACAGTTGTATTTAAAATTTAAAGTCAATAATAATCATATTAATAACAATTTATTATTAATATAGTCATCATTAGTATTTGTTTACAATTTATAACAATATTTAAGTTGAATGGGTTCCAAAAATTAAATGTGTGAATGAAAAGTGGACTGATATCTCACAACTAAATTAAACAAAAAATAAATCTGAATCCTTTTAAGTCCAGATGAAGTCCAAACATTAAAAAAATAAAATAAAAGGCAAAAAGAAAACTGAAGACTGGAAATACTGTTCATTTTGCTGCAATATTATCCAGTATTCTAGTTAATAATAAAGTATTTCTTAATAAACTACACATTTATATTGAAATATTGTGTAGTTAGAGGTTTGTGCTTCTTGACATATTAAAGATTACTCTCAATTAGTTCCACACAATAATGTAAAGATATTCTAAACTCATTATGCAAAAAACAACACTGAGATTTCCAATATCCGAATCGGACCAGAAGAGAAAAAGTGATATCGGTGCATATACACTAAATAACATATTAAGTGTGCTAACATATGAGGTCTGTAGGCCTACCTGTCATATCTGCAATGATAAGTGCCAATCTCAGTACAGAATGCATTGCCTCGGGACACGTTGCACACACTGGAATGTTTCATGACTGTGCATATATTGGTGATATGCTTTCTAGAACAGCTGGTTTGGTTTAAGCCAAAATGAATGAATCTTTCACTATTAATGTCACATAGTTCTACATATTCATTACAATAAGGGTATGAAAAACATGCTCCTCTAAGAAGCCCAACTGTGTAAAATGAGGCATATAGAACTAAACAGGCAACAATGTTCAGACTACCATAACAGAAGAGACTTATTTTAAATTATCATTTGATTTCACAACAAATTCAAGCATAATGTGGGAATATTAAATTGTAACCTAAAGAACAACTACTATTCCATTGAAAGTATTCGAACAAGATTTGTCAGATCTTCATATTCATCTTGGCTATATTATATGATACGTGAAAACCATAAAGCCAGAGCAGAATATTAATGACCGGCACAACCCAGACGAGCATCGCACTAGCTCATTTGCTAGCGCCACACCCACCCTTATTTCGTCAGCTTTCATGTTTCCACATCTGAAATGTACCTGGAAAAGGAAATGTACTGTAGATTGGACTATTTTATCGGTAGAGAGCTTTTCTTTTAGAATACCTGAAGCTATGTCTCTGCTGTCTTTCCAGCTGACAGCATCATATTCATACAACAGAGAGCCCATCACTGGGCCTGTGCTCCTGTAGCTCGTATGTTTACATTTTATGTGAGTAAATCAGAGCACTGCACAAACAAACCGATGACGAATAAATAAATAAAAGCGTAAGATCACCCGGTCGCACTATGAGAATGACATTAAAATATAAAGATCAACCCTATGTAGCCTGTGTCATTTACTGTATGAAGTCAATTTACAGTGTCATGGCAGACAACACAGGTTTCATTCAAAAATCATATGGGAAAAGTACAAAGTCGAAACACATCGATCAACAGTTTGTTTCATAGATGCATCACTAATAACAACAAAAAGCCTTATTGGGCTGCATCTTTAGCAAACAAAGGCCTGCTGTCCATCATAACACATTAGTAAACACACAGCATCGCCGTGAACGCGTTAAATGAGACGAGGTAATCCGCATCTCTCACCGGAGCGTCGGGCCAACGCATGCCGTGTCCGTGCTCTCAACCTCCTGTAATATTCGCTCATGTTCGGTGACGGTCTCCAGGTTCTCGCTCTCCGCCATGTTGGCTCTCTCGTCACAGTGTTCATGTGTGACAATGCCGATAGAGCTGCAGTAACATGAGTCGACCGAAAGGGGGAGCTGTGCAGCAATGCAAATGTAGGGCTGTAGCTCAAAACATAGTGAGCCACCTACCTAGACAACATTTCTTTTAGAACTCTCGAACGCGCACATGGAACACAAATATGCTTTATAAGTAGACAGCTTAATATGTTTTGAGTCAAAACCACATGTTAACGCTTGATAGAGGATCACACAATAAAAGGACTCAGTAGGCCAGTGTCAGACATGAATCAGGGCTCCCCAATAGTATCCCAGGGCAAAAATGCAGGCCTGTGAAATTCAAACTGTGGAGGTAATAAATGCCTCGATAGTAAATTGCTCCGTTTTTATTTATTTATTTGTTTATTTATTGATTGATTGATTATTTATGTTGTATTTATATACTACAACATATATATATATATATATATATATATATATATATATATATATATATATATATATATATTATTATTATTTTTATTTTTTTTAATTAATTAATTAATTGAAGAAAAAGAAAAAAACAATATCCAATAATATCAAAAAGTTTTCTCAGGGCAACACCATAATGACACAAACATTTCAAAATATAGACATTCAATGATGTGACAAAATAATGTTTTTTGTTGTTGCTGCTGTTATTGTTGTTGCTGCTGCTGCTGCTGTTGTTGTTGTTGTTGTTTTTATACCAGTTCACACAAATCATGAGGGTCTTAAGTAGGGTTGGGGAACAATTTTTCTTTTAAGAGCCATTTGAGTATTTTTTTAATTATTCATGGGCCATACAAGTGCTTGCTATATCTGATTGTGGGATATTTAATACATGCATTCCACTATGTGCTCATGCACCAAGAAATAAAGTTAAAAAGGTCTTCCTATTTTACTAAATGTGTTGTTATTAAAAATTATTTAGCCTTATTATTATTATTTACAGTTAATGCAGACTATCTCTACCCCTGGTCTAAAGGAGTCATCTCCATTTTTATGTTTTGTTTGTTTGTTTTTTTGTTCAAGAAAATGATCCTCACATGTTGGCCACACAACACGCCTTTAACTGGTACACCAAAGTTTTCTAAATAAAACAAAATTGTTTAAAAAAAAATAGAAAGAACAATTAAGTATTATTCTGCACTGCTCACGCCAACATTTCTATTTTTGAGAATTTCAGCTTTTAATCAAACTTATTTTTTAGCTGTCTCCGGACAGTTAGGCCAACAACATATACATTTTTTATTTAAATCCCATAAACATCATCAAAATGACTTTGAACTCAGTAATTGAAAGTATGTTAATCATAGAAAATGTGCATTCAAGTACTTAATTTTGTTATTTATTTTCTTTATTATTTTCTTTTTTAAAAAATGGTGAATTGCGTTTTTAATGTATATTTGAATAATTTAATAGATCTGGACAAAAAAATTATTAACATCATATCATTGACCCTATTACCATATTCATATACTTACATGATCTTCCAAGGTAACTTGGGGTCCAAAAATCTAGCATTTTTTTCTCCAATCAAACCTGAGGACCATGATCATCAGGTTTTGCACAAACTTGTGTAGTCCATGCCAGCATGAGTGCATGCTGTCATTCATGCAAAAGGGGGATCGACATACCAGGTACTTTTTGGTTAGTAGATTTAGCTTAATAAATCATTAACAAGCATAACAGAAATCACACAGTAGTTCATGTACATTACAAAATGAATATACATAACAATATCTAGATTAAAGTTCAAATTTCTTATTTATTTATTTTATTTCTTTGGCATTACATAATGTAATATTGTTTGTTAATGTTATTAATAAAAGTATTAAATAGTGTTATGGACATGTAAAGCAAAGAATATGTGTATTTGCAGAAAAAGAGCTTACTGAATCCTTAACAAATCACTATTTCTTCTAAGCACATGGTATTCACTCTACCTTAAAGTCGTTCCTAGGGGCAGGTCTACGGATTCAAGTTCTGCAAAAACATTTCCATAGCCCTTTTCTTCTCTGTTGTCTTCTTCTTGGGGACATGTAGGAGACATAAGGCTGCTGCTGTACATGTCTGTGTCTCTGTGTGTTGAGCTGTGGGAGATGTGTGCACACAGCAGGACATACACATACTAATGTCAGCAGAAAACTCAGGAACACTGACAAACCTTGTGATCTCTAGTACTTTGAATCCAACAAAACAGGCATAGTTGCTGTTATGTTAAATATTTCCAAGTTGTGGGATTTAGGGATTTATTACACCACTGGACTAAGTCTATATTTTAAGGCACATGACCAGAGTCACTTTATAAGACAAGAGTGCAATATTGTAAGAAATGTTTTACAGATGTTTATGTCTTTAGATAACAAAGCATGATCAAAGCAAGAGGCATTTATTTGAAATAAAGATAACACTAGCACACTTTTCAAGTACAATATTACACAAAAAGTTTGCTAGGTTTTAGAAAATGAAACAGCAGATATAGTGTTCAAAATGATGTATTTGGACACTTTCTGGGTGTCACACTCTGTGGAACATGTCCATCTGATAAAGTGCAGCTTTGGTTACTCTGCTAGAACACTTGTGTAAACTTCATGGGAACTGACTTCTTACATCCATCAAAAATGTATTTGGTCATTGCTCAGAAGAGAAAGGCCATAGCACCATTTGTTTGCAGATGGGCAGTGGTAATCCAATGACATGCAGAATTTATTTATTTGATTGTATTTTTTATTTTTAATCTGGCTTAAATACTTTTGGGGCAACTGTGTGTCTCAAATATTTCCACTTGGATACTGCTCACAAAAGTGACTTTAAAAAACAAAGAATGAAATATTTCAGATCAAATCATTTTACCATTACATTTGTTTTACAAAACTTACACATAATTACAAAACACTATGTTTTTTGCAAACTGATGTCTTAACATTTCCTCATTGCCTCATGGAAACAAGAAGAGGTCATGACCTCACAGGAAGCATCCTTGAACAATGCGATGAACCCTCAAAAGTGCTCGCACATGCTTTCATTTATAAGTTGTGCGTTATAAAAAGAGAAAACTTGCATAACACTTGTTTTTATGTCTAGTTTTCTATTTGTCTTACTTTTGCAAATTTGGGTTCCCTTTGATTTGAATGATTTGTCTCAAACTCTTCTCAGCATCATCACTTTGGATTTCACTGCCATTGTGTGAGGCAGTGAATATATTGCACAACATATATACTATTTATACAGGGGCGGAGCCAGGGTTTTTCAAAGGTGTGGCCAGGCAGGGGCAAGCGATCAGTCTGTGGTGGCACAGAAATGTTCGGGCAGTATTTTTATATCAACGGACTGGGTTACAATGACACCCAGGATGGAGAGATGCGACGACCTTGTTGTGCGCACATGTTACGTTTGTACATTTGTACAGAGATGATTTCACCTGTATAGAACTAAATTGTGCCAAAAAAATGGCCAATAAAATTACTAAAACAGCAACTGCGGATGGTGTGGCTATTAGGGTGGCCAGGATTCGGTCCATGGTGGCCACGGCCACCCCTGGCCACCCCCTAGCTCCGCCACTGTATTTATATATTTATATACTATAACTATACTGTATTTTCTGACACAGCATGATCGGCTCTCTTTCATATTGTAGCATTTTGACATGGCCTTATTTGGCTGCTGGTGTGACAGGAAGCTGAGCAACAGTAAGTGTATATTACAAACCCAGACCAATAGAGTTGTTCATTAAAAAAAATTATAATAATTAAAAAGGTAAGCACACCCAAAAACATATAAATGTGGGTACAGAGTTTAAAAATAAGTTTGATGACCTCTTTAGTTTCTTTAGGCCATCAATGCGGAAAAGGTCAGCTTATGTTGTGTTTTGGGGACTGGTCCCCCCAGCAAGGGATGCTGGTGTGCTGGTTACCCCAGCAGGCTTTTAAACTAACTTAACCTGCTAAAGTAAAATAAGGTCTGCGGATAAAATTGCTTGAATAGGCTTACATGTTTTATTCTACAACATAAATTACAGTTAATAACTAACAATAAGTTTGTATTTGTTAACATTAGTTAATGCATCAAGTATCATAATCTAACAATACAGCATTTATTAATCCTAGTTAATGTTAATTTATCCAAATGCAATTGTTCATTGTTAGTTCATGCTAGTTCATAATACATTGGCCTATGTTAACATATACAGCTTTTCTTTACTATTTTACTCAAAAATCCAAAACTGCTATTCTAAAAAGCCCATTCAAAATTACAGAGGGAACATTTTCACAGATAAGAATGGACAAGCCCTAATTATGACTTTATTCTTTGAGTCAAGGATTTTTCCCCCCTCACTCACAGGATAATGATATCACTGTGCCTGTGAATCACAATGAATCATCCAGACTTGTTGCTTATTGCACATATGACGGCCAGTGTACGGCCCATTAGCTTAAAGGTTAAAGAAAAGTCTCATAAGTTCAAAGTTTTGGGAATGTTGAATACACTAAATAAAGCATCAGTCATATCCGGTGCAGTTTTATTGCGGTTGACTGACTGACGAGGTGTTTTACATGGGCAGAATGTAGCAGGACGTGAGGCTGTTGTGCACTGTTAAAAGTGATTTTAAAAAAGCAAATTTTAAGGACTTATTTTCTATAAGTTCTGACCCTTAAAAATCACTTTCATTGGAACCTGGTGTAGTATGTTTGATTCTCTCATTTGAAATAATATGATATATTATATTTCATATATTTCTTAATATATTTAATAAAATAAAACTCTTTCTTAAAGAAGGAAATCATATTAGTTTTCTTTTATTACAGCTAAGTGAATATAGGTGTTGAATTTTAAATCATTGTACTACTTTATTTTGAGTGGATATTGCCATTTTTCAACTTCAGACATGGAAAATCTGGCCATTTACTGAGAAATATTCCAGGTGTTTCTTGACTTTTTTCGTTCTCTAATCAAAATGTTTCAAACAAAACATGTTTTCTAAGAAGTATTGTTTTAATTGATAATCATTTTATAGTTTTTTTCTTGTGTCCTTAATGTCACTTTCCATCCTGTTAGTGGTTTGCATCTCTTTAAATAACAAAGCCAATGCATTAATGATGTCATCCGTCAGGAAGTGATATCATTTATTTTCTTGATCACATTTTCTTGAGTGAAAGCGTATCAGACAGTTCTAGGAGGCAATATAGCCAATCATTTTGATGACAGGCTTTGTGTCTTTGTTTCAGAATAACCAGAGCAACATTTGAAAAGCTATGTGATGATGATGATGTTGACGATGTTTTCTGAGCCAGTTGTGTAAGTGTGCTTATAATTTTTTTATTTTGTATATATTATTCAAATCTTGGTGTTTCCATCCTGCATTTCTATATGATATCACAAACTGTGGATGGAAACCCAACTACTGAGATGTGGTCCAGCTTTGGTGGTGGACCAGAGAAGTCATCTCACTCATTTCAACTGGTAGGCCAACATATGTTGACACAGTGCTTTAAATGTTTATGTGTCATTTACTAACCTATAGGGGTGTAACGGTATGAGATTTACATGGTAAGCAAGCACCTTTTTAAACAGTGTTTCCAGAGTGCTTTAAAGGCATTGAATAAAATACAGAGTAAAAAATCAAAATAAGACAAAAAAAATACCACTAAAAGAATGCATTACCTAAAAACAAAACATTTAAGATTACAAAATTAAATACCTTGAGGAAAGGCTCTAGCGAATCGTGTGCATTGAAATGGTGCTATTTGAGTCATTTGCTCATAAACCATCAGGGAGAGAGCACCACAACTTGGGACCACAGTGACTAAAGGCTGACTCCCCACTTTTCAGCCATGTTTTACGTACCACCAGCAGTTGGTTGATCTGAGAAATCTAGCTGTTTTTGGTAATCATAGTGTTAAGGTATGTAGAGACAACACCGTGAAGACATTTAAAGGTGATTTAGAGGAACTTGAACTCAATTCAGTAAGACACAGGTAGCCAGTAAAGGGATTTGAGTGCCATGGTAATGTGACTCCTCTCCTCTAATGTGAGTCTAGTATGAGTCAGGATTCTAGCAGCTGCATTTTGAACTCTTTGCAGTTGTTTGATATTTTAGGTAAACCAGCCAAAATACTGTTGCAGTAATCAAGTCTGGATGTAACAAACACGTGGATGAGTTTCTCACTATCAGAAGGGGAGAGAATATCACACACTTTAGAGATGTTGCCAAGGTGGTAATATGCTCTTTTACAGACATTACTAATATCGTTTTTTAAACTAAGCTCACTGTCAAACGTGATTCCTAAATTTTTGACATTATTGTTGACGCTCAGAGGCAAGGAGTCTAAATAAGGCATAATATACTTTGTCTGTGCGTTATTACCGATAACAAGTTCCTCTGTCTTAACTTTGTTTAGTTGCAGAAAGTTCTGCGACATCCACATATTTCTGCTCTCTATGCAGTCCAGCATGGAGTCAATTGATTTTTGAGGGTCTGGGGTGTGTAATAAGTAGAGTTGCGTATCATCTGGATATTGATGAAAATATATTTTGTATTGATTAATTACAATAACAAATAGAAGCATATATAAGTCAAATAATAATGGGACCAGAACTGAGTCTTGGGAAAAGCCAGTTTGGTTGGCCCGAAAGCCAGACTGAAATGTTATTGGTGGTTTAAGATTACTGGTGTTAAGATGGAAAATTACCTTTTCAATTACTTTGGCAAAAACAGGCTGACTAACAATACCCAGAATGACTACAAGGAGCTCAAAACTGTTCTGAAGAAGTTGGTGATTAATGGAGCAAAGGGGCAGCTAGAATGACCTTTGTAAGTGGGTTAGGGCTGACCACTGAGAAAGTGGAGAGGAGGAATCACTATAGTAGAGAAGAGTAATCTAGGATTGTATTTGTGACTCTCAATGAAACTTGAGAAAGATATTCTGGCAGACCTCAGTTCATTATTTATTATGTTTAACTTATTTTTATAGATAGCATGGTGAACTGTATTGTACTATTCCACTCCCTTTCTGCTTTCCTACAGTGGAGGTACTATTTTTCCAGGGGGCTTTAGAGGTCCTAGAGACAGTCTTTGTTTTTAAGGGGGCAAATGAGTCAAAATATTCACACAGCCTGAGACTACAGCTGGCCACTAGAGTGTCTAAGGTGGAATTTGTAAGAGGAGGGTGAGATGATTTGAGCTCAGTGAAGGTTACAGCAGTATCAGCAGTGAGATAACGCTTAGAGATGGTCCTCTTATCACTCACACTGTTGGTACACGCTGACATTTCGAAGAAGACAAAACAGTGGCCAGATATGGCAACATCAACGATTTGAGGGTCATTAATAGTTAAACCAAATAAAATCACAGTATGAAGTGAATGGCCCTGTTAATGTGTGGAGCAGATACATGCTGAACAAGACCTAAAGAGTTCAGTAGCCTTGTGAAGTTGACTGTCAATGGATCAGTGAGTACATCCATTGGAATATTGTAATCTCCAGTAATTAAAGCATATTCAAGTTCCCCCAAATCATCAAGAAAACCTTTATTAAGCCTAGGAGGGTAACAGTAAGTTACATGAGTTTGATGACCTCTATAGTTTCTTTAGGCCATCACAGCTGAAAAGGCCAGCTTATGTTGTGTTTTGGGGATTGGTCCCCCAGCAAGGGATGCTGGTGTGCTGGTGACCAGAGCAGGCTTTTAAACGGTGCTGAAAGTTATCAGAGGTGAGCGATGCTGTCGAGGAGGTTGGAGGTGAGCATCCGAGTCCCAGCAATGTTTAAAGAAATGTTGTCTTCGCTCCCAGATCATGTTAAAGTTGAAGAACATACAGTGTGCAGCACATTTGAGGCTAGCCAAGGGTTTAGTCCTAGCAGCCTTCTGAAATGACCAGACCTCCATTTGATTTAGGCCTGATATTTGTATTTTGACTAAGGTGGAGTTCAGAGTGTACAGTTTCAAAATGTCCGATTGCTGTTTGGAAATGTCATTTAAGCCTGCACAATTATTGTCTGTTGTTGGATTGCCCCTCAAGATCTAGGGGACAATCAATGGTGTCTCATACTTTTCTCCCAGCAAAACAAAAAGTTTTAATCCTTTATGTTTAACATCTCTTATTATTGAGTCTCCAACAAGTCAGGTGATGATGTCAGTGAGTATTGGTGCATGAATCCTGTGGGGAGTACAGGTTCTGTGCTGAGGGTGGTCAGGTGGGTTTACATTTTGGTTAGTGCGGTGCCGGTATGAGTTGACGAGGATGTGCTCAGACTGATCTCATAGTGAAATTGGAAATAGAAGTTTACATTTTCTTTAGCTAAAATCAGTCTGTGCTTACCGAAATGCAAAACACTACCCCCAGTGGTCAAAGCGGAAACTGTTGTTGTTCCGGGTGTGATGTCCACGGAGGGTCATCGAAAGCAAGTTATGAAGCGAGTTGTTTTCAGATGTACAGACTGTAATACAGCGAAGAGTAATGCATATTTAATAAACTGGACCCCCAACACAAACCGCAAACCTAAACCTAAACATCATTGACGTAAAACGTAATGTTAGTGGGGGAAAATGCATCCTCTGAATTGCGCTAGTTACTGATTATGCGAACATGATTGCTTCTTGGTTTCAACTCACCACCACACCACAAGGGTAGGTAAACACACCGATACAAAAATGTCTGATAGGAGATGGCACTTCGCCATAATGTGACCGATCCGCTTTCCTTTGGCTGGGGCACAAGTCTACGATGCACCTAGTTCAGTTAGCACAGCAAAACCCCCTGACAAGATAAAGTGTGGAGTGGAGAAAGCAGAGAGTTTCTCCATAAAGCCAGTTCTGACAGTGCCTCATAACAGTTTTCAAGTAAGAGATGTTGTTGTTTGAGTGAAGAGCACTGTCTGAGGCTAATCTTATTGACCTTCCTTTTCTCCTTCTGTAGAAAATGTTGAGATTACTTAAAAAATCAATTGTTACATTTTATGCAATTCAGTATGATTAACTTAAAATTATAAACAGTGAGAACATACAATGAAATTTTGGCCTTGAAAATAGAACTTACAGGCTTTTGAGCATGTCCAGTTTGATCACTAAGGAAGCCGTTCGTGGCAGAAAATTTCCCCCTGACTGATTGCCACTATTGTGCTTTAACAGCTACTTCAGCTTGATAATTTGACAAGGAATATTTTCTTATTTTATATAATGTATTTATGATATGTAAATATTAAGTAATATTTTTGTCTGGATGATGGATTACTCCGTTACCTTACTAGTTGAAAGTTACATCTGCTACGGAGCATGCCAGTTGGAGATTTGTCTGGAGGCAATACCCATAATCCCTTGCACTTAAATGTATGTGTGTTTTATCTAAGCATGGTGACATATGAGGACATGTAACTAATTGTTAAGAATTAATAGATGGTTTTAGCTTTATTTCGTGTATTAAATTATGTCTTGCTGTAAAAGTTAACTGAAGATAAAGTTACTTTAATGAACTTCCTCTTCAAAGTTACAGTAGTGATCACCTACACTGCTTCTTAATTCAGACCATCCAACTGGTATTCTGGGGGGTTAACACATGATTCTTAGAGGAAACGGAAGTCTGCATAACAAAACCCTTTTTTGTTTTTTAACACTGAGCAAAAATTAAAAATGCAAGCTTTTTATAAAGCTTTCTCAACTTTTTTACAGTTTATTTTGTCTTTTGCACCCAGTTTGTCACATTGCGTTTAGACATTAGTGCTTAAGCCCTTCCAGGGAATAGTGGTGCCTGAGAGTGGAAATCCTGCCTTCAAGTTCTTTGTGTGAGCCTTTGGCTGACAGTGCAACTGGATGGAGAAACAGTTGGTTTTCTTAGTGCTTATCTTGACTTGCTGTTTGCCATGTTTACTCAAAAAACGTAAAGAAAAGCGTGAGAAAAATGTGCCCCTCCTATACTTCTGGGTTCTCTGGGTTACAGTGAGGCATTTACAATGGAAGTGAATGGGAAAACATTTTGAACTTTAAAATACAGACCATTTAAAAAGTTTAGCCACAAGACATAAACAATATAAAAACGTGATTTTAAAGTGATAAAATCACTTGCTAAAATTTTTTCTGTGTAAAGTTATAGCCAATTTTTACACCTTCATTTGACTACTTTTACAAGTCTTCCATTGTAAGTTCCTCAATGTAACCTATGTAAAACTACTATTCCTTGAAAAACTGAAACTAAATGAAAAAATTTTATGTTGGTAATGAAATAAAAAAAAGTAAACTACATTTAAAACTCAAAACTATAATAACCAGGAGTCAGGCGGCTCTTTTCAATTGTAAATGCAAAAAAAAAACTCTTTGACTCTCTAAGATAAAAGTATAGATTAATTTTGTGGAAATTATGGTTTGGGTGGTTGCCAGGAAAATAAAGGGATTTTTAGTGAGAATGTAGGAAGAAAAGTTTTATTTTGAAATGCAATATCCTTTGGCTTTTTGTGCTTTAACTAAAAATTAGATGCAGATATCACTACATAACAAATATGTCAAAATAGAAATGAAACTACTAAAGCTTTCAATTCCAGTTAGGTAGGTTATTTAAAACTAAGGCATGCAATGAATTTAAAAACAACTTTTATTAAGTATAAAATATATACATATCTACATAATAATCTATATAATAAATTAAACTTATTATAAAGCAGTTTGGTCTGTAGGTAAATTTCCCAACCACATATACAGATTTTGTACAATGACATTTCTTGCAGCTGACATTTAACAGACACATGATTTCAAGCATTGTAATGGTATTCATTTAAAGGCATGGTTAAACAGGTGCTGTGGGATTCAGCAGCCCACAGAATATAAAAGTGAACAAGCAGGATTGCAATTTGTTGAAATGAGTCAGATGATGATTTCACATGTGGTCATCTTCTTGGAATGGTGGGGGGTCGTAGCGGGATCTTCACCGTATCTCCTGTCACCTGGAAAAAGTAAACGCTACATTACTAATGGGTGAACTTGAGATATATTATAATATCTAATATTGTGGTGCTCCAAAACACACACAGGATATTTATGTGTGGTGCTACATTTATCATATCAAAGTAGAGCTGGGTGATATAGCTAAAAATATATCTCTAAAACTGTACATCCGTAAACACACTTAGTTTTAGATACTGTGAATACATTTAATATTAATATTTAAAAAACATTCATACAAAAATGTGTTACACATGTTAATAATGAGATCATGCAGACTTTCAAACAATAAAGTGGGAAAATGTTTTTGAAGGTGCTCTGAAATTTCATAAATGGCATTTGTTTTGACCAACAACAACAACAAAAAACCAATCGATATAAAATAGATATCTTTTATAAATAGAGCCTGCTGTAGCTGTGGTGGTGACTGTTTAGAGGGCTGTAAGCAACGTTTATAAAAATGTTCATGTTTTCAGCAGAGAGACAAAATGACTTTCTTATTTAATGTATGTTATGAAAAGGTATTAAAGGTGACAATTTAAGCCTAATATTTGAATCCTTAAATGTTCAAATTTAATATTTTATTACAAACTCTGCAGTCTTTTTTGTTGTTGTTAAATTTGGATTTTTGCCAACACAATCATTGAATTAAATAGGCAACATTATTATGAATGTTGTTCTAACTGGGGGATCAGGATGGGTTGGAGCCACTCTAGCGGTCAGAGGGAGGCAGGGTTGAGTTGCGGTGGTCTCCATGAATATGGGCAGGCTGATCTGAGGGCGGACCCTCTTAGCAGTGCTGTTTTCATAAAGAAGGGTCTGTCCTGAAGATGAAGTTTTCCTGTAAACATGCAGATACATGTGAACACTCCTTTTCAAAGACGGTTCCCACAGAATTTGACTAATGACTTTCCATGACTATCTTGTAATTTATTAATATTTTATTTTATTATATAGAGACTGCACTCACAAAAAGTAATTCCTAGCCAATTAAAGCTGAAGTGTGTAATTTTTCCTGTGTAAATTTATTTTTCTCATATCACAGTTAAATATGCAGAGAAAACTATAAGTAAGCCATTTGAAGGTTAATTTCCTCAAAAACTTTAAACACTGTGGCTATAAAAATTCCTTGTTTTGCAATTCAGTTGGTTGCACTAGTGGTGCAGAAATTACACACTTCACCTTGAAATATTTTGGAGCTGGAAATAACTAAAACATTTTATATTAAACGTCCTTGACATTACCATGATGTTATAAAATGGTGCGGCATGGTGATGTCAAAACATCCATTGGTTCTCGTGTGTACTAGTGTGTGTGTGTGTGCCACTAAAAATAAGAGCCTGATCTCATGAAAATTATGTGACTATGGCGACCTTTTGCAAAATGATATTAAGGCAGTTCCGCAGTTAAATGCCTACTGTGTGGTGCTAAAATTCAAGTTAAGCTCAAGCAGCATTTGTAGCATAATGTTGATTACCATTATTTATAGTCATCCCATCTTTAAAAAAATAAAAATAAAATAAAAAACAGAGGTTAAAGTGAGGCACAATGGATGTCAATGGGGCTAGTTTTTGGAGGGTTGAACGGCAGAAATGTGAATCTTATCATTTTATAAAAGCACTTAAATAAATTCTTCAGTTAAAACTCATCAATTATATGAGCTGTGAAGTTGTTAAATTGTCATTTTTATGGCTGTTTTAGGGCTTTTGGCATTAAGTGTGTAAATTTGGATGTAACTGTACACAGAAAAGGTTAGCACGTTTGAGTTTTTTTTTTTTGTTTTCTCCCCAATTTGGAATGCCCAATTACCAATGCGCTCTTAGTTCTCGTGGTGGTGTAGTGACTCGCCTCAATCCAGGTGGTGGTGGATGAATGTCAGTTACCTCCGCGTCTGAGACCATCAATCCACGCATCTTATCACGTGGCTTGTCTGAGACATAGCGCATGTGGAGGCTTCACGCTATTCTCTGTGGCATCCATGCACAACTCACCACGTGCCCCACCGAGAGTGAGAACCACATTATAGTGACCACGAAGAGGTTAACCCATGAACCTCTACCCTCCCTAGCAACCGGGCCAATTTGGTTGCTTAGGAGACCAGGCTGGAGTCAAGCACGTGATTTTTTATTCAAAAAGCCCTTGTCATCTCCATGACTTTTCCAGTCCCCATATTTAACATCTACCAATACTGCACTCAGTGCTGCATGACAAATTGGGCAAATCCAACAACTCACGTCTGGTGCCCGATGGTTTTTCTCTTTTTACAATAAACCACTACTCCAATTATTACAGCAAGAAGAACGATTGCAAGTGCTGCTAAGATGCCAATAGTCTTAGCCGCTCCTCCTAAAACATTGGAAATAAGAGCAGAATTTGTCAAAATAAAAGGTTACAACAGGTTTATCACATTTATCACATAAACAATAATACAAAAAAAAGAGCAATCTTGTGTTTGCTTACCGGAAGGCAATTCTGAATATTTGACATCACAGTAAGGAGGGGCCCAACCATTGTAACAGTGGCATTGTTTTTTCTGATTACAAATCTGCAAAAATTATGAATAATATAATTCCAACCATGGCTTTTTCATGTTATGAAATCAAAATCTACCATTTTATCATTGGTTGCAATGAAATGGAGATTTGGTCTCACCCCTCTACCATTGCATTTTAATGAGCAGTCTTCATTACTGCCATAAACTTTCAGGTCTTGGCACATATAATCAAAGCAAACCTGTTGAAATATACCCAAAAGATTTCATATTTGTTCCTACGAGTCAGAAATACCTTCAGTTACAGTATAAACAGCATTCTCGCACACTTACCTTATTGGGTCCACAATTTGTGCCAGTGGGCACCATGCTGAGGATGTCCTCCTCTGACTGGTCTCCGGCTATGTTGCATATATGTCCCATACCTGTTATTATGACAGCTTTCTGACCTGTAATGGGGTAGTTATTTCCTCCAAAGCAAAATATCTTTCCACAAAACATGTTTCTGGATGAGGAAAAAAAGTCAAGATATGTCAGCATGGACATACCAATGTATCCAGGGTGATCTTATTTCTATTCATAAATATTTGTGAAGAAAGTGTACACATACAGTTTGAAATGTACAATAAATGTACGTTTCAATGTATTTACGGCATCTAAAACTTAAACCCTTGTATGCACAAATTTAAAAATGTACAAATTCAATAATCTATGAACCTCAAAGTATTTGTGTAACCTTCATATGTCTCTGAAGTTGTCCAAACATAAAAGTGTTTGTGTTTTAGATGCTGACAATACATTGATATTGCACATTTCAGTGTCTATCCAAACGAAACTGTACACGTGAGAGCCACACTTAAAATATGAATATCTTTGAATACTAATGAGTTCACATTGGTGTATGACAAATACTGATGTTGGAAGAAGTCCATTTGTGAGCAATTTTCAGAAATTAGATGAAAAATTTTGAACGTACTCTTTTGTACAGGCTCTGTAGCCATCTTTGGTCTTTCCACAGTGAGAATCGTTTCTTCCAATTGTGTTTTGATTAAAACATGCTTTAGAAGCCACTTTGGCACCTAATGAAATAATCAGAGAAAGAAACAATGGAAACATATTGTGTTAATATGAGCCATTATCGACTTGCAGGATACTAAAATATCCAGACTGATCTGATGAATTTGGCAACAGTAGGTCGAAAGTTCTTCCCCTGAAATCGGCCTGTGCATATCGAAATTGAAACCACTGCCCCAGTGTCCAAATCTAGAAGTGTTGTTAAAAGTATGAACACATTTGATCTCCTGTTTCTGGGTGAAATCTCCCCCTAACCTGAACCAAACACTAAACCTAATTGTCAGTGGAGAAAATATTTAATTATAGAGCAAAAATTCAACCTCAGAATCATGCTCACCATTTTTTATGTGAATGTGATTATTTCCTGTTTTTCTAGAACCCTTGTCTCAGAGGTTCCTCACAAAACATGCTTTCATTAGCACTAGAGGGAAGGTAATCACTGGGGCTGTCCGATAAAAAAAAAATTCCAGAAAGAATCTGTGTACCGTATAAAAGAGCATCACTGATGTTAGATATTAATCAAATATAATACAATTACTATAGATTTATTATTAGTAGTAGTATTAGTAATAGTATTACACTGAATAATACATAATATACACAAATTTATTAGTAGTGATTTACAGTATTTCTGTGGTAAATCATTTTTCATTTAAATTGTGCTTTTATTTTGGTAGAAGATTTTATTTTGGTGTAAAGCCCTTTCTCACTTCTTGAAAAGCAGGTCACTGTAACGAGTAAGCAGCGAGGCAGACGAGGATGTGCGGATCCAAATGCAGTTAACTTTATTCGTTAAACAAACACAAAGGAAAAACCCTCAATGGGGAAATAAACATAAAGCTGAACACACGGGAAGGGAAAACATACCAGCTAACAACACTCAACGATAGACAAGGACTGAACCAAAAACCAGGGTTAAAATACATGAACATAGGAAAAAGGGACCAATGAACAAACAGAACTCAAACAAGATAAGGTGATAAACAGAAACCAAAGGGAAACTAAATGAGGGCAGGTGAAAACAATGAACAGTGAACACGAGGGCTGACAGGAAGACTATGGAGGTACAAGGGTGACAAAAGTGAAAACTAAGGAATAACAAAAGTGACAAAAATGACAAACAAAAGGGCAACAGTGAAACAAGACAAGGTAAACATAACAGAGCCCCCCTCAAAAGGATCGGATTCCAGACGATCCTAAGGGACAAAAAACAAAGGACAGGAAACCCACAAAAAACACAATGAGGGCACCAGGGGCAGACAGGCAGACCAGGGGGGGTACAAAAACAAGAAGGCAGTCCAAGGGGCACAGAGGGCAGGCAGGAAGTCCAAGGGGGGCAACAAGGGGCAGACAGGCAGTCCAAGGGGGCAACGAGGGGCAATGAGACGGTCCACGAGGGCACAAAGGGTCAGGTTTAGGGGGCCAGGGAGGTATCGACCGGGCAGGGACAGGTTTAGATGGCCCGGTGGCTGGCCATAAGGTAAGGACCGGCTCAGGGGGCCTAGGAGGAGGCCACAGGATAGAGGCCGATCTAGGTTGCCTAGGAGATGGCCATGGGGCAAGGACCGGTTCAGGAGGTCTGGGAGCTGGCCTCAAGAGCAAGGACGGGCTCAGGAGGCCTGGGAGCGGGCCACAGGGCAAGGACAGGTTCAGGAGGCCTGGGGGTTGACCACGGGATGTGGGTAGGTTTGGGGGACCTGGGTGGTAGCCGCCAGATAGAGACCGGCGGAGCCAAGGAGGACTTCGGAGGCGGAGCCGTAGAAGACTGGGGAGGCGGCGTAGGCAGGACCGTGGGGGGCTTAGGAGGAGGAGCCGAGGGTGGCTCTTGTGGTGGGGCCGAGGGAGGTGGCGCCGTAGGAGGTTCTTCAGGCGGTGAGCTGGAAGGCTTCGGAGGTGGAGCCGAGGAAGTTTGAGCCGTAGGAGGCTCGAGAGGCAGAGCCGTGGGAGGCGGAGCCGTAGGAGGCTCGGGAGGCAGAGCCGTGGGAGGCTCGGGAGGCGGAGCCGTGGGAGGCTCGGGAGGCGGAGCCGTAGGAGGCTGAGCCATAGGAGGCGGAGCCCTGGAAGGCTCGAGAGGCTTGAGGGGCGGAGCCCTGGTTGGCTCGAGAGGCTTGAGGGGCGGAGCCCTAGAAGACTCGAGAGACTTGAGAGATGGAGCCCTGGAATGCTCGAGGGGCTTGAGAGGCGGAGCCCCAGGAGGCTCGGGAGGAGGAGCTCTGGAAAGCTTGGGAGGCTTAAGAGACGGAGCCCTAGGAGGCTCGGGAGGAGGAGCCCTGGAAGGCTTGAGAGACGGAGCCCTGGAAGGCTCGAGAGGCTCAAGAGACTTGAGAGGCGGAGCCCTGGGAGGCTCGGGAGGAGGAGCCCTGGAAGGCTCGAGAGGCGGAGCTCTGGGAAGCTCGGAGGGCGGAGCTCTGGGAAGCTCGGAGGGCGGAGCTCTGGGAAGCTCGGAGGGCGGAGCTCTGGGAAGCTCGGAGGGCGGAGCTCTGGAAAGCTCGGGAAACTCGGAAGGCGGAGCTCTGGAAAGCTCGGAAGGCGGAGCTCTGGAAAGCTCGGGAAACTCGGAAGGCGGAGCTCTGGAAAGCTCGGGAAACTCGGAAGGTGGAGCTCTGGAAAGCTCGGGAAACTCGGAAGGCGGAGCTCTGGAAAGCTCGGGAAACTCGGTAGGCGGAGCTCTGGAAAGCTCGGGAGGAGGAGCCCTAGAAGACTCGAGAGACTTGAGACTTGGGAGGCGGAGCCCTGGAAGGCTCGGGAGGAGGAGCCCTGGAAGGCTCGAGAGGCGCTGGCTCTAGGACGGGCACGACCACTGGCGCTGGCTCTTGGACGGTCCTGGCTACTGGCACTGGTTCTTGGACAGACATGGCTACTGGCACTGGCTCTTGGACGGTCATGGCTACTGGCACTGGCTCTTGGACGGTCATGGCTACTGGCACTGGCTCTTGGACGGTCATGGCTACTGGCACTGGCTCTTGGCTTCAGGGGCGACAGGCTCGCTCACAGTGACGTGCGTAGGCGTTGGCTCGCTCACCGTGATATGCGTAGGTGCCGGCTCGCTGACCGTGGCTGACGTGGGAACAGGCTCGCTGACCGTGGCTGACGTTGGCCAGAAGGCGGAAGCCCGTCTTCTGTTCCTCCTCCGGGCAGATGAAGTGGGCCGTGCAGGCTCACTGACCAAGGCAGGTGTGGGCTCTGGCTCGCAGATCGTGGCTGACGTGGGCACAGGTTCGCTCACCGTGACAGGCGTGGGGGCGAGCTCGCTGACCGGTGGGGCAGGTGGAAGAGGATGAGCCAAGGACGACTGGAGGGCCACCGCCGTGGGAGGAGAGGCAGGATCCTCAACCACCTCCACAGTAAGCAGTGAGCCGCATGCCAGAAGTGTCTCCTCCATGAATTCACAGAGCATCCAGCCACGCGTCGCCGGCAGCAACCGCTCCTGGAGCGAACCGGTCAGGCTAGCCTGGAAGAAAACCACCAGGGAGGAGTCAGGATAGTCGGTGGCGCTCGCTAGGAACAGGAAGTCCCTAATGTGTTCCTCCACCGGGCGGCTTCCTTGCTTCAGGTCCAGGAGGCGGCAGCATGCCCAGATAACCACTGGATCCATATTTTGGTCTATCGTTCTGTAACGAGTAAGCAGCGAGGCAGACGAGGAGGTGCGGATCCAAATGCAGTTAACTTTATTCGTTAAACAAACACAAAGGAAAACCCCTCAATGGGGAAATAAACATAAAGCTGAACACACAGGAAGGAAAAACATACCAGCTAACAACACTCAACGATAGACAAGGACTGAACCAAAAACCAGGGTTAAAATACATGAACATAGGAAAAAGGGACCAATGAACAAACAGAACTCAAACAAGATGATAAAGTGATAAACAGAAACCAAAGGGAAACTAAACGAGGGCAGGTGAAAACAATGAACAGTGAACACGAGGGCTGACAGGAAGACTATGGAGGTACAAGGGTGACAAAAGTGAAAACTAAGGAATAACAAAAGTGACAAAAATGACAAACAAAAGGGCAACAGTGAAACAAGACAAGGTAAACATAACAGTCACTACCATCATTACCATGGTTAGGTCAGTGTGCTAGTCTTAAATAATAGTAATAATAATAATAAATTAATGTATTTATGAAAAATAAATACTAGCTGAAACACAACTTGAAACTTTAACTACAACTGCCACTGTTGATATAAAAAGATGTCTAATAGATTCTACCGATTATTTCATATGAAACTATAACATTTTGTTAAAATATAACAGTTACTTTTACTCTAATCCTGAAACTAATTGGTAAAGGTGATGGTGTGTAATTATTAATATTTTCCACTATTTTAGTAAAGGGGCCACATTGGGTTTAAGTAGTGCATGGGGGGGCCACCTTTGAAATACAATGATCTGCATTGATTTGGTTTTTGTATCTTTTAAGCCCAGAAATAGTTGTGTACTCAACATTCTGAAGTGTGTCTGTGACTAGTGAGACTATTCTGCAATTGCCTAAAAGATTGTATTGCTCTACAAAAGGTAGATACTTTTCTATCAGGCATTAAAAAACTGAATAAAGGCTGAGCTTATAAATTACTTTACCATCTCTACTTCCCTGTTAATTTATTATTCAATTTAACACTCTCTACATCAGGGGTCTGTTTTAATAATAATAAAAAAAATGTTTTTATAGAACTTTGAATGTTTGTCACAAAGTGGGGGAGTTTAATTCCATGATGCGGGTCTCCTTGATGGTTTGACTATCAGCACACAACTGAATAACACCAGCTGCATGACTATGATATATGATTACTGCAAGAGTTAGTTTAACATACAGGTGCAAAGGGACTTCAACGTTTCTAAATTGCACAAATAAAAAATACATATACATATTCGTCTCTGGCTTGCTTTTGCTCGCATGTCAATGATTACCCCTCTGTGTGTCAATGATGGTGAGATCTACTTTTATATTTAATTTAATCACTGAGAAGGTTTACCTGCAAAATTAGTTGCACCAAACATCACAAGCAGCCTGAAGAATGGACACAGAGTAGCCGTATAACACTTTTCCTTGAGCAGAATATTGCACTACAGATCGCATAGTTTGTTCAAAGGGGAAAGTGAGAGGTAGAAAAAGCGCACTCGCGTATGTGGTTGCCAGATTGCACAAAATAAGTATAACATTACGCAGAATATTTTCAATTTGCGCAAGTATAAATCTCAAACTGGCGGTGTTGCGTCTCTTATCTGGCAACCCTGAGCATGGTAAATGCTTGTAGAGACAAGTTAGGTCCCAATGCATGTTAACTGAAATATCCAATGAAAAAAACAAACATTTTTACGATAAATGAGCCGCGGGCCACATTAAATTATGTGGAGGGCCTGATCCAGCGGTCTGTAAATTGCCCATGTCTGCTTTAGCTGTTTGCGAGATTATCATTAAATCTCAGCAGTCCTAAATAGTCTATCACTTGGGCGGCCGCCGAAATATCTTCAATGGGAGAACCATATGCATTGTTTTTTCCCTGCTGTCCACGACTAATTCCGAATAGACCAGTTGAGAAACACACACACTCAAGTCAGACCCCCTCGCCTCGCTTCTCTCTGACATTTTCTCCGCTGCGTGTGTGTGTGTCGCAAGTTGACGAGTCTGACAGGCAGACAAGGAATAAAGGAGATGTGCACGCGCATGTGAGATTCTCGGTCTGGTTGCAATTTTTTCTCAATACCGTAGATAAGCAAATGTACATGGTATGATAACCGTCAATTTTCAAACCGTGGTATACCATGAAACCGGTATACCGCTGCAAACCTAGTCATGGCATCCACTCATGTTATTGCTTCCTGCATTGCATGCAACATGTTTACTATAGCTTCTTCCTTCAGCAGTGAGGGATTTACATGTTATAAATGTAAGGAATTAGGCTGACGGAGAAGGTTAATGAGTTATAGACACGCATCCAAACACTAGTGGAGGTCAGAGAGAAAGAAAAGCTGGTAGATACTGTTTCGGATGCGGGTAGTCCAGCGAGTGACACACACACTTTGGTACTGGCTGTAGAGCCCACCTATTTACACTATTGTTAACTGCATTTCGGGGACTCAGGCATCTGACATCAGATCAAATTTACAAGTGTTGGCTGATGCTAAACGTAGATTTTATACAATTGTTATTCATGTCAGCACAAACGATGTCAGGCTTTGCCAGTCAGAGATCAATATAGATAATGATAAAAAGGTGTGTGAACTTGCAAAAACATTGTCAGACTCTGTCAGAATCTGTAATGTGCTCTGGCCCCTTCCCTGCTCATCATGGTGATGAGGCTTATAGTAGATTACTGGCTGGATAGTGTCCATAGCTACAGACAAGCACTAAAAACTGCCAGGGCAGTATATTTTATGAAACTCATAGAAAATAACCACAACAACCCTAGGTGTTTATACTCAACTGAACCAGATATTCTGTCGCAGCACAATAGTAGTGACTTTATGAATTTCTTTACTGATAAAATGAAAATAATCAGTAATAATGCAATCATCTGTCACAGCTAGGGCTGCACGATTTGGACAAAAAGTCATATTGCGATAATTTAGAAAAATATTGCGATTGTGATTTGAACTGCAATTATGATGGTAATGTTTTCCACATGATCTACTGTGGATTTCACACTTGAGCCCTCTTAAAAAGAACCAAACTAAGACTTTTTTTCAGTTCAACCACAAACAAATAAATATATAAACAGTGAAACAAAGTCTTCTTCATATCCAAACGTTACCATCCACCGTGTACCTGTTTTTTCCATTTTGTGACAGGATCTCAACTCACTAATCATCAACATTAGTTTTTGAAACACAGTCAACTTGAATATTAGGGATGTTCCAATCAGGATTTTAACATCTGACACCGATCTCCAATTTTCATCTCACCAATCGATGCTGATCATTTAACTTTTTATCAGCAGCTGTCAAAACTAGTTATATGTAAGCTTTCTGCTCAATGTCAATGTTAACTCAATTTCCCTGTTGGTAAAACCATAGTTGTTGCCTAGTTTTTGCTGTCAAAAATAATGTTGGTTGATTGAATAATTCTGTATATACAAAATATAAATGTTACTCTTTATTCTAGGCCTTAAAAACTAGTTGGCTTATACAAACTATTCTTTATTGTATATAAGATAGTCCTAAAGAATGAGGTTTAATGTCAAACTGAAGTTGAACTGATAACCCATTGGTGTAATTAGATTTAAAATGACAATTTTGGTTAGTTTGTCACCATTTAATGTAATTATTAATATTCATTATTTTATTATATTTAATTTAGCAATGCATTATATTATAGTAACTAAATATTTGATATAGATTTATTATATGTATGTTCCTTCCTTTTCATTTTGTTGGATGTTGGTAATATTAGTTCCGATTTCACTTGTTTCCGCGGGGAGTGTAATAAGTAAAACAAATGACAGGAGACGTGCAAGTTTCTGGACTCTACAGGTGTTACTGTTAATGCTGTTTGCTCAACAATCATTTAATAAAGATGCTTGAATTATACCCCATCTTGTATTCTGCGATATTATTATGATACCTGTGCCTTGCGGAGACTGAGATGCTGCTACCGCAGATAATAATAAAAACGGCTTCACGCAGGACATACCAGTTTAGTGTAAATAAAGCGTTTAGCGCACATAAGCAAACGGAAATGAACTCAGAGCACTTCTGTTACTCTAAGCATGAGAGGGAGTTGTAGAGCACAGAACCACTCTGAAAACACTAACAATGCTATAACTTAATATAGACTGGACTGAGCAGCGCAAATAAACTTTGAAGGGAGCAGAGTATTTATTTAATTAAATCGCAGCCTGTGCAATTTAATAATCGCAAAAGGTCATATCGCGGTTTTCATTTCATTTTGATTAATTGTGCAGCCCTAGTCACAGAACCTCAGAAAACAGTGGCTCATAATTTTCCTTCACTGTCATAGGTTATGAAGAGCTAACAAAATGTATTGAAACATCAAAAGCAACAACATGTACGTTAGATCCAATACCAACTAAGCCCTTAAAAGAGGTATTCCCTGTAATCTCAGAACTGCTTCTTAATATTATTAACTCCTCACTATCCTTTGAAAATGTCCCAAGAAACTTTAAAATGGCAGTTATCAAACCGCTTATTAAGAAGCCACAGCTTGATCCTGGAGAATTGGCTAGTTATAGAATGATTTCAAATCTCCCATTTATGTCAAAAATACTAGAAAAGGTAGTATTCTCCCAACTATGTTTATTTCTACAGAGAAATGGTATATATGAACAATTTCGGGATTTAGGTCCCATTACAGTACAGAAACTTGCTCTTATTATCTGAACACGGCTGCATTTCTCTGCACTTCTCCGCTCTACTCCTTATATATGCTTCCCCTGGGAGATATTATCAAAAAACATGGAATACGTTTCTGACTGTTATGCCGACAATACCCAACTTTATATTTTTCCGAAACCCGATGAAATTTCACAATTCTCCAAATTAGCAGAGTGTATCGATGAAATCAAAGATTGGATGGCCAGAAATATCCTTATATATATATATTGCGATTATAACTGCAAAAAGGCTACTGTGGATTTCATTCTTGAGCACTCTTAAAAAGAACCAAACTGAGACCTTTTTTCAGTTCAACCACAAACAAATAAATATATAAACAGTGAAACAAAGTCTTCTTCATATTCAAATGTTACCATCCACCGTCTACCTGTTTTTTCCATTTTGTGATCTCAGCCCAATAATCATCAACATTAGTTTTTGAAACACAGTCAACTTGAATATTAGGGATGCTCCAATCAGGATTGAAACTTCTACTCAATTCTGCCAAAACTGAGGTACTAATTATTGGACCAAAAACCTATAAACTCACACAAACAATCAACTTAGACCCCCTCACCTCGCTTCTCTTTGACATTCTCCACTAAAATACAATTTGACTCTCGATAAATGTACTGTTACATCATTTTCTACAGCAAAGAACTTAAGTTTTATATTTGATACCAATCTGTCCTTTGAAAATCAAATTTCCAATGTTTTTAGAACAGCATTCTTCCACCTCAGAAATATTGCTAAATAACGAAACATGCTCTCTGTTGCTAATGCTGAAAAATTAATTAATGCGTTCATGACCTCAAGACTAGATTATTGTAATGCATTACTGGGAGGATGTCCTGCTTGTTCAATATATAAACTTTAGTTGGATCAAAATGCAATAGCCAGAGTGCTGGCTAGAACCAAATAATATAATAATATTAGCCCTATTTTATTGTTGTTACATAGGCTACCTGTTAAATTTCATATTAATTAAAAAATTATGTTAACTACGTACAACATTCGAATGGTCTAGATCCGTAGTACTTAAGTGACCTTCTAACATGCTATATTCCATCACGCACGCGTTCATTACAATCGCAAAATTCTGGCCTGTAAATAGTGCTTAGAATATAAAAATAAACAAAAGGAGGTAGATCCCTTTCCTATTTGGCTTCTAAACTATGGAATAGTCTTCCAATCACTGTTCGGGACTCAGACACACTCACTCAGTTTAAGTCTAGACTGAAGACTCATCTATTCAGCCAGGCATACACCTAATTTTTCCATCAACTCTTTAGAACCAGAAACAGTTTTCATAATCTATAACTCTGCAATAAATTGAATGGCATCGACACTAATATTTTTCTATTAGTTTCCCTGTTTCAACCTCAGGATTCATATGTTACTCATAGGTTACCAAAGCCATCCAGATCCAGTTCCATTCCCTTGCTTGGTGACAGACTCCACTGCTATGTGTTGCTGAGTGATGATGACTATCTCCAGCCGGTGCCAGCCAGAGATCACTTCAGTCTACTATGATGGACTACATAGGATGAACTTATTTCAACTCTAACTGTAATACATGGGACACTTCATATGCCATTGCCTGAACCTTGGACATAGGATGGACCTCACCGAAATGACCTGCTGTTGAACTGCATTGCACCTCACTGATCTCTGCCTGCATCACCTTGGTCTAATGATGGACTACACTCTTAAAATTAAAAACATAGATTGTCAATTAACTGCAAACAAAAGCCTACATCTGCCAATTAACAAGGACAATGCATCTATGTGAACTTCAGTTATTCGTGGATGAACTTCATAAACATTAGTCATTAATCTTAAAGTTCGTACAACATCTTTGATTAAACACTAGCATTTAACACTTACTAAATTTACTAAATTTAAACCATGACCTGAAATGCACACAAATAACTAATATTGGAATTATATTCATACTGTTAAGCCAGAGGGGAACTGGCCCCCACAGTGAGCATGGTTTCTCCAAAGGTTATTTTCTCCATTAAGCACCCGCTTATTTTGTGTTAATTGCCACATTCGTATTCGGCATGCTCATTGGGTTTCTAAAAACAATTATTAATTACTTATTAATTAATTTTTTTACACAATTTACAATCATATTTATCATGACTCAAAGACTTTATAGATATTACAGTTTCATTTTCTGTTGAAGCATGATTTGAAACAATGTGTGTTGTGAAAAGTAAATAAAAATGACAAGACTGGACTTGAAAGCAACATGTCGATTTCCCGTGTCATCATGCTGAAATATCAAGCTATCCAACATTAACTCTGCCTGCGAAAAGCAGTTTTGCTCAATCAGACAAATTTTATAGAACTTCTCATTGCAAAGTATTTGAGATTTCCATGAAAAGCACAATTTTCTAAAAACATTTCCTCATAAAGTGGTAAAAGTTGCGTACATTCAAAAAACCCTCGCATTCTTCCTAACATCTCCTTTTGTGTTCCATGAAAGAAAGATGTATACAATTTTTAAACAACATGAGGATGAACTGTCACTTTAACCAGTAGTGTAGTCTAGGGCATACGCAGGCATATGCATATGCCCACCTATCTTTCTATGGATTTTGCGCATACCCACCTAAAATGAGTGATGATATGTATGGCCGCCAGAACAGCGAGGAGAATTTTTGCCCATAACCTTTAATTATACTGAGGTGATTCTGCAGCACCTTTGAGTGAACTGTGACTATTGTATTTTTTTTAATAAGAGTACACAGATTCTCTCTAAACACACTCGGAGCAGTGGCACACAGGTGCGCTAAACTCAATTTAAGGCATGAGCAGATAGAGTCTGACTCAGCTAAGCAACCAATCAGAATGAACATTTTAGACACAACTGGATATTTTCAAAAAAATCATATTTTCCGTTTCAATAAGGGGTAGGACATTTCTAGCATCTACAATTAAATGCTGATGCGCCAGAGTGCTGGAGTTACCATAATTTGTGCAGAATATTTCCTTCGATGCTAAAAGTGAAAATATGAATGCTTTTAAATAAAAATATAAAACTTTGGGAAAATACTGAGTGTCACTGCACCCATGCTAGTTTTTTATGCTCTTCTTCGCAGATGACAAGTTGTCTGCTAAATTTATGTATTAGTTTATTAATTGGGGTGTCTGTGGCTCAGTTGGTAGAGCGGGTCGGCCAATAATCGCAGGGTTGGTGGTTCAAATCCCAGCCCACATGACTCCACATGCTGAAGTGTCCTTGGGCAAGACACTGAACCCCAAGTTGCTCCCAAAGGCAGGCTAGCACCTTGCATGGCAGCTCTGCCGCCATTAGTGTGAGAGTGTGTGTGTGTGTGTGAATGGGTGAATGAGTCACAGTGTAAAGTGCTTTGAATACAGTTAATTTTAAAAAGGCGCTATATAAGTGCATAAGTTACCATTAATTAGAGTAAGTATAAAGTGTTACCCATTTCACTGTTAATTAAAAGAGTATTAATTTAAAGAGCTATTTAATATCAAGTTTGGGGGATGGGGGTCCTCAATAAATTCACATTATGCCCACCTCTTCAGTCACTACTACAGCCCTCCCTTTAACCCTAGATTGCACAAGGGGGACTTTCTCAATATCAAGTAAAAATTATTTCCTAACTGACAAATAAAAGTACAGTTAGTTGAAAATGTTTAAGACTCAGAATAAACTCAAGCTTACCAGTTCCCCAGAGTCTTTGGCAGTGTTGAAGGTGAGTGGGGCACTGGCCATTGTAGCAGTAACCCTGGCCTGAACTGCAAGGTTTTCCATTCATGTTGAAATCATTGTCTGGACACTGCTCTGACAGACCTGTGCAGTACTCTGCAAGGTCACACTCATTTACAGATGCCCGACACAAACTTCCAGCAGTTTTGATCTGACATGGCAAAAGAGTACAAAAATAATTAGAATTACTGTTAGCATAAAAAAAGTAAAAGTAATGTGTAGTTTCTTAATTCCCCCTATTTTAACAAGGCTAAAAGCACTTTCTAATAAGAAAACAATAATTTTGTTCCATATCTAAGTAATTCTCCCCACAATATTCAAAAGCAGTGATTCCCAACCAAGGGTAAATTTACCCCAGGGGGTTTGTAAGCAGGTTCCACAGGGTAAGCAAAAAGAATTGGATTTTGCTTTATTTAACCTATAAAACTACAGAGCCCCCTATGGAGCCCCCGAAGTGACCTGTGCAACAAAAAAAAAAATCAAAGAGACTTTCGCGTGCGCACGAGAAAGTTTCGCGTGCGCACGCATTACAGTTTCCGGTGTGTGTATAGCTCTTTTCCGATTGCGTCATTGCCATCATTCATTTACTCAAAGATACTGAGAGCCTGGATGCGCATGAATTTATAGAGATATATTTTTAACTTGGCCTTCAATACAAAGACAATACTGTCTATGACATTTGTAATACTGTCATGGCTGATTCACGCTTTGATCTTCCAAAGGACACTAATCAAGCAATAGACTTGTACTTGCATTTAACACTAGAACTACCGGAATTCTATAACTACTAGAATGGCCATAGCGGTCATTCTGACCTTTCATACTAGACTGTACCAAATGTCATGTCATATTTACATTCGAAACTTCTACTGAGGTTTTAGAATGAAGCTTCTAATGTCTGTCGTCATATTTTATGACGTCATCACCCTAAATAAATGTAAAAATCCTCGAACAAAATCCTCAATTTGAATAAAATAGAATAATATGGATCAAATGGAGCATGGAGCACCAAGCGAACGCAGATAGTCCAACATAATACAATCTTTTTTTGTAATATATAACAGTGCTAGACTATACAAATACATAAGCCTATATATATATATATATATATATATATATATATAAGCTGCTAGACTGCCCGGAAGGTGCGTGCCTCGCTTTGTGTCCAGCAAGTTTTTTCACCACAGTGAAAATGGTTTTGAAAGTCTAAACGCCAACAAACATGGATTGAGGCAGAATATTTCGTTAGATAAAAACATGTTGTGAATTTAGGAAATTATTACATCTATCCTTTTTCAAACATGTTGACTTTTGGACTTTACAACGCTCTGGATTTATTGGAAATCGGAAACAATCCCATCCAGCCACCACTGGAATCAAAATCCATGAATAAATGAATCTGTTATATTAATAATAAACAACAGGACACAAAATTAAGATTCTAATGAATGTGAAAATGTATTAGTTTGTATAAGTCTCTTTTTTTTTGTTGCACAGGTCACTTCCGGTGCTCCGTAGTAAAAAGATAGATTTTGTGATTAATCACTAATCGCTTATTGATATCTATTCTTAAAATTCCAAGATGAAAATGATTAAAGTTCAGCCATGCAACTCAATGTGGCACAAGCCAATGTGGCATGGTGTTAGCCGATTGGTCCTTTGACATGTAATCAGGTAGCCAGTCAGCTTGCTTCTCTCTCTTTGTTCATTTAAATTGCTAAGTTTGCAGATAAGCCAGTTTCATCAGCAGAGTTTTTTTAAGAGACCCTGCTCCACTTGTCCAAATCTGCTAACTGGGGATTGTTTGTTATGTATTTTGTGAAGCAGCATGTCATCCATGCACAATGCAGCATGTCTTGGGTAATTATGCAGCAGCAGCAGCTTGACCCTAATGTGTTGTGTTGACAATGGTATGTTCTAGCAGTAGCAGATCTAGTCTGCCAAGGCTAATTACCTATGAATACATCATTGTGACGAGGAAAAGGGCATGGCCGGGCAATGATGGAGCACGGCCGGCGATGAATCTGCTGATCTGTGGGAGAGTGAGATAAGGGGCGGCCGGAGGAGCTGGTTGGGAGTGAGAGACACACAAGACAGCGGTGTGTGTACGTATCCGTTTATGTTTTAGTTGTTTTAAGCTCATTTATATCATGAAAGTTTATCTTTACTGTTCAGCCAGTGCCTGCCAACTCCTTGCCCATCCTTTAACTGTTACAGTGGTGCCGAAACCAGGGAACAAGAAGGGATGCGCCTGTCACGGAGTCCTCGCTGCCATCCACCAGGGGAGCAGCCGCTGCCGTCTGCCTGGGGATGGAGGGGTCGCTGCCGGTTAGGAGAGATGCACACGGCTATTGTGTTGTGTGTCCGTTTATGTTTTATGTTGTTTTAAGTTAATTTATATCATTAAAGTTTACGTTTATTGTTCAGCCGGTTCCCGCCTCTTCCTTGCCCACCTTTACCAGTTACAGTCATACCCAAATTAACATGCTAAATCTTTCCAAGAGTTGTCATAACTTTCGTGTGCAAAGCACCAAAATCCTTTCACTGTGTATTGAAAGTAAAAGTTTGATTTGGCTTTTTACCACTGACAATTTTTGCACTTGTTCTGCATTTCAGTGTAAATAATTGTAAATAGAACAAATTGTGCATGTAAACAATTAACATGTAATTTTACACAGTAAACTGTATGTGTGTGTTTGTGTGTGTGCGTGCAATTTCCAATCAACATATTATACACATTATATCATTTAAGTCATTTAAAGGTTGGGAAACACTGCTCTAAAGTGAGATGAGAAATACGGAGTGACTCACAGACATTACCTGGCAATTCTCACAGCATTTTCCTTGAGCACACTGCGAGCCTTCAGTGAGCCGGCATGTCGCAGCATTACAGCATGGATTTTCACATTCCTTACACAGAGGCACAAGACGGTAAATCACATTAGTCATCAATGGGAAGACTCATAAACGAAGGGTCACTAAGCTTGTTCATCCAAAAATGAATAATTTACTAAGCCTCATTTTGATTTAAACCCATAAGACTTTATTTTTTCCATGGAACACAAAAGGTTAGGCGGAATGTATGGAAAAAAAGAGGCAATGAAAGTTAACAATGACTGGCTAACATGGCTAACATCTCTTTTGTATTCCACAGAATTCATACAGATTTGGAATGACATGAGGGTGAGTATGATGACAGATTTTTTATTTCCCCTTCTGTCGCTCTCTCCACGTTGTGTCGGAGAAGCGACACTAGGGGTCTCTCTTGAGCGCCGATATCCACCTCTGATCTATGAAAAAAGGCCAATGAGAGTTGGCAGCCAGTATTTGCATGTCCCGGCCCCGGACATACGGGTATTTAAGCGGCGCAAATACGGGAGTTCATTCAGAACATTTCTTCGGAGCCGATGGTCTGTCTGCAGTTTGCTGCGAGTTTACACACCACTACGTTCCTGTTTCCTCTGACGATCTGCATGCTGTTGGATCTGACGGCGCACAACAGCGGCTTTCTCCTACTTGCACGGCGTGCATTGTTGCCCCTGAGCGCTTCGACAGCGTAGACACACACACAAATAAAAGAGTTATTTCCCTTAAAAGAGTGAATTTCTCTAAAAGAGCAAAACACAGCGGCGTTGAACGTCCTTTTCAGGACGCGTCTTTTCAAGATGCCCTTCCGCCCCTGTGTTGTTCCTGGATGCGGTAGAGTGCTCTCCGCTTCAGACGGCCACAGTCGCTGTCTCGTGTGTTTGGGCCGCGATCACACCGAGACGGCGTTTGTGGATGGTTCATGTTCTCACTGCGAGAACATGACCATGACCATGACCATGACCACGTTGCGGTCGTGGCTTGCTTTCAACAGAAAGCAAGCCACCCCAGCTGCACCCCGCATTGCTCATTCTTCCAACGGGATTGAGGACGATGCGGTTGGCGCTGGGGGCAATTTGGGGGCGGCAGCGGGTGCAGTTTCGCCGGGTAGCCCCCCCGCGAACCTCCCGTTCCCCGACACGCTCGCTGGTCCCCGTCCACGCTCGTGGCGATAGCGGCTCGCCTCACGGCCTGGCTGTCTATCCTCCCGAGCCCGAAGCAGATGAGCTCGCCGCTGCATCGGAGAGTGTGATGTCTGATGCTGAGGACTCCCCTGGACTGCCGCCTTCGGGCCAGCAGGCCCAGGCTGAGGCCGGCAGCTCAGATGTCTGACATGCTTTCCGGGCCGCCGTGAGCGTGGGGTTGGATTGGAACCCTCCATCCTCCCCACAGCCTTCACGGTTGGATGACTGGTTCCTGGGGGCAGCGCGCCATTCGCGGCCTCGCATCCCCCCGGTCCCGTTTTTCCTGGAGGTGCATGACGAGCTGACGTCTACGTGGAGAGCCCCGCTCTCCGCCCGTATAGGTGCCACCCGCTCCACTCTCACCACCCTCGACGGCGGAGAGCGCCACGGATACGGGGCGATTCCCCAGGTCGATAGGGCAGTTGCGTACCATCTATGCCCGGTAGCCCTACCTCCTGGCGTGGCCGCCCCGTACTCCCATCCAAGCCCTGTAGGACAACATCCTCGCTCAACGCGAAGGCCTACAGTGCGGCTGGACGCGCTGCCTCCGCCCTGCATGCGATGGCCCTCCTGCAAGTCCACCAGGCCAAAGCACTCATGCACGGGGGTGGACCTGATCCTGATGTGCTGCAGGAACTGCGCTCAGCGACCGACCTCGCCCTGAGAGCGACGAAGGCCACAGCACAGGCACTCGGACAGGCGATGGCCACCCTAGTGGTCCAGGAACGCCATCTTTGGCTCAATCTGGTCGAGATGCGTGAGGCCGAAAAGGACCGCCTCCTGGACGCACCTGTCTCTCAGATTGGCCTTTTCGGTGACACCGTCGAGGACTTCGCCCAACAGTTCTCCGTGGTGAAGAAGCAGATGGAGGCCATCTCTCAAGCATCATGCCCCGCGGCAGACCTGCCGCTACGGGCCCTGCCCCGTCTGCCCACCGAGGGCGTCCCCCTGCGAAAAAAACCAGCTCCTGCTCCGCCTCAACCCGGGCCCAGCTCTCAGCCCCAGCGTCGAGCACCCCGCAGGCGGCGCACGCCCCCTGTCTCACGAACCCCCTCTAGGACCCGGAAGGCTCCCAAGCGTTCCTGAGACAGCCGACCCAGAGCCGAAGACGTTAGCTCCGGAGGTGGTAAGACCGCTCCGTCCCCCGGTGGAGGGCCGGGAGGAGAATCCTTTGTTTTTTCATTTGCCACACCCCTTGACGGGGGCTGTGGTACCCAGATTCTCAATAAGAGCTATTTCCTTTGCCTCTGGGTCACCTGGCCCGCAAATGCCGTTCTCACGGCAATCTGCTTTCAGATTACGACAGTCCCGGTACACCGGATGCGGCGATCCCGCCTTCCGCCTGCCCACGACTGTCCCCCGGCCGGCCGGTTCAGACGAGTCCAGAGGACGCCGACATCAGACCTCCTCCTCAGTCATGAACCCGCCCCCTGCCGGGTGCACGGAGCAAGGTAAGTGCTTTGAGTCTATTCTCAGCACCTCAGCCTCAGGCCGCAACGAAGCCGCCCGACGCTGCATTACCTGCTCCGCCCCGCTGCGAGGCCCCGCCGGGTACGTCCAAAATACTCGTCCCTTTGGTGCCCCTAGCGCAGATCCGGGAAGCGTGGTTTTCGCTTCCCAACGCATCACGCTGGCTGCACCGGACCATTCGACTCGGTTACGCAATTCAGTTTGCCCGGCTCCCGCCCCCCTTCAGGGGCGTCCACTTTTCCGCAGTACACGGCGAGCATGCCAGTTCCCTGCGCACGGAAATCACGACCCTCTTGGCCAAGGGCGCGGTAGAGCCCGTCCCTCCAACCGAAATGAGGAAGGGTTTCTACAGCCCTTACTTCATTGTACCCAAGAAAGGCGGCGGCTTACGACCAATCCTGGACCTGCGAGTTTTCAATCAGGCCTTGTTAAAACTCCCGTTCAGAATGCTCACGCAGAGAAATATTCTGGCTGGCGTTCAGCATCTAGATTGGTTCGCAGCGGTAGACCTGAAGGACGCGTACTTCCACGTCTCAATTCTGCCACGACACCGACCCTTCTTACGGTTCGCGTTCGACGGCCAGGCGTTTCAGTATAAAGTCCTCCCCTTCGGCCTGTCTCTGTCCCCTCGTGTCTTCACGAAGGTCGCAGAGGCGGCACTTGCCCCGCTACGAGTAGCCGGCATCCGCATTCTCAACTACCTCGACGACTGGCTCATCCTAGCACACTCTCGAGAGTTACTATGCACACACAGAGACCAGGTGCTCTGGCACCTCAGCCGCTTGGGACTTCAGGTCAACTGGGAAAAGAGCAAGCTCACTCCGGTTCAGAGCATCTCTTTTCTCGGGTTGGAGTTAGACTCAGTCTCAATGACAGCACGTCTCACGAGCGAGCGTGCTCAGTCGGTGCTGGACTGCCTCGCTTCCTTCAAGCCAGGCACAGTGGTCCCTCTAAAACTTTTCCAGAGGCTCCTGGGGCATATGGCGTCCTCCGAGGCGGTCGCGCCGCTGGGGTTGATGCATATGAGACCACTCCAGCACTGGCTCCAGACTCGAGTCCCGAGACAAGCATGGCACCACGGCACGCATCGGGTAAGGATCACCCCCGCCTGCCTCAAAACACTCCGACCCTGGACAGACCTCTGCTTTTTACGTGCAGGAGTGCCCCTGCAGCAGGTGTCCCGACGCGTTCTGGTCACAACCGACGCCTCCCGGTCCGGGTGGGGTGCCGTGTGCAGCGGGCACGCAGCAGCGGGCCATTGGAAAGGGGCCCCGCTGCATTGGCACATCAATTGCCTGGAGTTGCTGACCGTCCTTCTTGCTCTCAGGAAGTTCCTCCCGTTAGTTCGGGACAAACATGTCCTCGTGAGATCGGACAGCACCACGGTGGTGGCGTACATAAATCGCCAAGGTGGCGTACGCTCCCGCCACATGTCACAACTCGCCCGCTGTCTCCTCCTATGGAGCCAGCAGCGACTCAAATCGCTGCGTGCCACTCACATCCCCGGCAAGCTCAACGTCGTAGCGGACGCGCTATGACGACAACGCCTGCCCGGCGGGGAGTGGAGGCTTCACCCCCAGTCGGTCCAGCTGATTTGGGAACGGTTTGGCAAGGCCCAGGTAGACCTGTTTGCCTCCCAGGAAACCTCCCACTGCCCGCTCTGGTACGCCCTAACAGAGGCTCCCCTCGGGACAGACGCGCTGGCACACAGCTGGCCCTCGGGGCTACGCAAGTACGCATTTCCCCCAGTGAGCCTTCTTGCACCGGTGCTGTGCAAGGTCAGGGAGGACGAGGAGCAAGTCACGTTAGTGGCCCCCTACTGGCCCACTCGGACTTGGTTCTCGGAACTCAGGCTCCTCGCGACAGCTCCTCCCTGGCGAATTCCCCTGAGAAAGGACCTCCTCTCTCAGGGACGGGGCACGCTCTGGCACCCGCGCCCAGACCTCTGGAACCTCCACGTCTGGTCCCTGGACGGGATGCGGAAGAGCTAGCCGGCTTACCAAGCCAGAGCCCCCTCTACCAGGCACCTTTACGCCCTAAAGTGGCGCTTGTTCGCAGATTGGTGTTCTTCCCGAACTGAAGACCCGCAGAGATGCGCGATTAGGTCAGTGCTCCTGTTCCTACAGGAGAGGCTGGACAGGAGGCTGTCCCCATCCACCCTCAAGGTGTATGTTGCCGCCATTGCCGCCCACCACGATCCTGTAGACGGCAAGTCTTTGGGTAAGCACGACCTGATCCTCAGGTTCCTGAGAGGCGCCCGGAGGTTGAATCCCTCCCGGCCAGGCCTAGTTCCCTCCTGGGATCTCTTGGTAGTCTTGGCAGGACTCCAGAGACCTCCCTTCGAGCCGCTTGAATCAATTGGACTCAGGGCCCTCTCTCTTAAGACGGCCCTGCTGATCGCGCTCGCCTCTATCAAGAGGGTCGGGGACCTGCAAGCGTTCTCTGTCAGCGACACTTGCCTGGAGTTCGGTCCGGCGGATACGTCTGTGATCCTAAGACCGCGACCGGGCTATGTGCCCAAGGTTCCTACCACACCATTCCGAGATCAGGTAGTGAACCTGCAAGTGCTGCCCCGGGAGGAGGCAGACCCAGCCCTTTCGTTGCTATGTCCAGTGCGCGCCCTGCGCGTTTACCTGGACCGCACACAGAGCACTAGACGCTCTGAGCAGCTCTTTGTCTGCTTTGGGGGACGGCAGAAAGGGAATGCCGTCTCCAAACAGAGGCTCGCCCACTGGGTTGTCGACGCCATCACACTGGCTTATCACACCCAGGCCGTGCCCCTACCCTTGCGGGTCCGAGCTCACTCAACAAGGGGTGTTGCGTCCTCATGGGCACTGGCCAAGGGCACCTCCCTAGCAGACATCTGTAGAGCCGCGGGTTGGGCAACACCCAACACCTTCGCGAGGTTTTACAACCTCCGCGTTGAGTCGGTTGCATCTCGTGTTTTCTCAGGTCCGAGCCCGTAGAACTTGGTAACACGCAGACCGACCGGCCGGGTGGATCGCTTGCGCCCAGCGCCCTTTTCCTGACGTCAAGGTAAAGTAGTGCGCCTTCTTCCCAGGATGCCCCACTCCGAGTCGGGCCCCTGGTCGATTCCTCCCTAGCCCTCCGGGTCCGCGGTTCAGCGGAGGAACTCGCCGACCCAAGCCACTGCGGGTACCCTGATGGCTACCCTGTACTGGTATAGGTGCTCCACAGGTAAGGCCTCCTGCGCGGACTCCCCCTGTGTGTAATTCCACGGTTCTGTCCCCTTACGAGCGGACCCCCGTGTCTCCCTTAGGCAGTTACAACTGCCCCGGTCGCCATGCTGTAGCAACTCCCCCCTTTCGAGGCTGGATCTAGCACCGCACCATACTTTCCACACGAGCCCTAAGACGGCCGTGTGACGTGTCTACCACTTTTCCTCCCCAAGAAAAAGGGCAGGTGTGGTCTCCGCAGGGTCTGGGTAAGACCCCCTTCCCTGTATGCGTGTAAGGGCCCCGGCCGTGATTGCTCTATGCGAGAAACATAGAGTGAAAAGAGGCCCAGCCAGGCTGGCCCGTTCCCATGTTGGCAAACATCGCCTTGTTCCTCTCCCAGGGTAACTAGAAGGATTCCGATGTTCTTATGGGGCATTGGGGAAGGGTACGTGCAGCCAGGTATAGACGATGCGCGGCACTGGATGAAATCCCTGCCCGCCTCTGTATCGGCGGTTCACGTACACGGTTCAGCGCATGGCAAGATTGGAATGGGTCCCCTAGTGTCGCTTCTCCGACACAACGTGGAGAGAGCGACAGAAGGGGAACGTTTGGTTACGCATGTAACCTCCGTTCCCCGAGGGAGGGAACGACACGTTGTGTCTTTCCTCCGCCATGTTGCTGAACCGAGCCACTGTTGTGGCCGGACCATTTGCGGCTCCTCAGAAAAATCCTGAATGAACTCCCGTATTTGCGCCGCTTAAATACCCGTATGTCCGGGGGCGGGACATGCAAATACTGGCTGCCAACTCTCATTGGCCTTTTTTCATAGATCAGAGGTGGATATCGGCGCTCAAGAGAGACCCCTAGTGTCGCTTCTCCAACACAACGTGTCGTTCCCTCCCCCGGGAACGGAGGTTACATACGTAACCAAACGTTTTTGGGTGAACTATACTTTTTAAAGCATGCTCAGAGTAGGAAAAGCTCAGGATGGACTAGTTGTCCATCAAACATCTAGTCAAGTATTTAGGTCAACTAGCTTTTTCTAGATTGTTCCTAATTTTTGTTTTAAGATGTTGAGTTTTAGCATGTAGCTTGGTGTTTCTGGCATGCAGCTCGGCATTGCTAGCACGTTTAGCATGTAGCTAGGCATTCCTAGCCTTGTGCTAGCATTTTTAGCATGTAGCTAGGCAATGCTAACATGTTGCTAACATGTTTTAGCATGTAGCTAAATTATCAAAAATGTGTTTTTAAAAGCTGTTTTTGCAAGGAGGAACATGTTACCAATACCAGTCATGACCATAAAACCAGCCTAATTATACAGGGCTTCCTTACAATCTGACAAGTTGACTAGCTATTCAGACAACACTCCTAATAGCTGATTATGAAAATATGTAGTTTTGCTACTGTACCTCCACTGTCCCACAGTCACACTCCTCTCCAGGGTCCAGGAAAGCATTGCCACATTCAGGCCCGCTGTACAGTCTGTGTGAGCTCGGGGTGTTCAGCAGACATTTGGGGTTGGCGTTTTCCAGAAACACACTCAACTGCTGCAGACTACAGTTACTGAACTGCTCCGGGAACAGATTGCTGCAAAGGCAGGGTCAGAGCATGACCTCACTTCATGACAGCACAACCCTCTACTTAACAACTTCTTCAGTATTTATTGTTTTCAACTACAGTATAAATAAGGGATACCGTACAGCCTGAATGGGTTAATTTTGCAGTACATTATCCCATTTTTTACATGGCTACTAACCAAATAAATAAATGGACATTATATATTGATTTGCATTGAAATTGTGTAGTTATGTGAGAAGTAGTAAATCGCTGAACAGCTGAAATCAACCTCTGGTTAGCGCCTGAGATCTGTAAGTGTTTCATGTTTAAATAATGACCGTCTGATTGCTCAATGTGTATATTATTCCAAGACTACTTACCAAATAAATTAGTAAAGGAACATGAAACATTGATTTGATTTTTTAGGAATTATTTCATTAGCTTACTTGTAGAAATCACAGTTATCTGAGAAGCAGGAAAGATGACTCACAATACCCAGATAAGTGGTTACACAGAGACATTAGACCGCTAGATGGCACCATTGACCAATCAGAATCGAGTATGCCAGAGCGCTGTGTAATAATCATCAATAAAAACCTCCGGCTGTATCTGTCCAGTTAGATATTACTTTGTGACCTGTGACATGTCTAACTATGAATATATACTTATCATGTCTAGAAAGTACAGTTTGTCAAAACAAATTAAATGTTGGCTTGCAAATTCTTGTCTCATAATTTAAAGACCTTTAAAAAGTCCACAAGTTTAAAGGTATTTAGGCTTTATGTAGTTTTAATACTTTTGCAGTTTAAACAGAGATTTTAAGGTTTTATGTTGCATTACAAAGCTGAATGGGACATTGATTGGCAGTTGCCTGGGTGCTCTTTGTAGTTGCTAAGGAATTTCTAGGTAGTTGCTAAGGGGTTTTAAATGGAAGCTAGGGAATTGCTAAGTAGTTGCTAGGGTATTGCTATGTGGTTGCTAGGGTATAGCTAAGTGGTTGCTAGTGCATTGTAATGTACTTGCTAACAGGTTCTGAGTGCTTACTAGGGAATTGCTAAGTAGTTGCTAGAGCATTGCTTGGTGGGTGCTCGGGGCATTATTAGGTGGTTGCGAAGGGGTGCTGTGTGGTTTTTAGGGTTTTGCTAAGTGGTTTATAGGGTATTACTAGGTGGTTGCTAAGGAGCTCTAAATGGTTGCTTGAGAAGTGCTAAGTAGTTGTTAGGGCATTGCTTGGTAGTTGTCAGGGCATTATTAGGTGGTTGCTAAGGTGTGCTGAGTGGTTGCTAGGATATTGCTGAGGCATTGCTATGTGTTGCTAGGGCATTGCTTAGTGGTTGTTAGGGCATTGCTAGATGGTTGCTAAGGGACTCTGAATGTTTGCTAGGGAAATGCTAAATAGTTGCAGGGCATTGTTTGGTGGTTGCTAGGGCATTGCCAGGTAGTTGTCAGGGCATTACTAGGTGGTTGCTAAGGGGTGCAGAGTGGTTGCTAGAGCATTTCTGGGGCATTGCTAGGTGGTTTTTAGGGCATTGCTTAATGGTTGTTTTGCCAATGCTAGGCGGTAGCTTAGGGGTTCTCAATGGTTGCTAGGTTAATCATTAAGTAGTTGCTTGGACATTGCCATGTGGATGCTAAGGGATTCTGAATGGTTGCTATGGAGGTGCTAAGTAGTTGCTAGGGCATTTCTTGATGGTTGCTAGGGCATTGCTAGATGGTTGCTAGGGCATTGCTGGGTTGTTGCAAAGTGGTTCTGAGTGGTTGCTAGGGAATTGCTAAGCAGTTGGTAGGGTATTGCTATATTGTTTTTAAGGGCTTCTGAGTGCTTGCTAGGGAAGAGCTATGTAGTTAATATGGCATTACTAGGTAGTTGCAAGGGCATTGCTAAGTGGTTGTTTGGGTGTTTTGGGTGGTTGCTAGGCAGTAGCTTGGCGATAACTAAACAGAGAGAGAGAGACAGACAGATGTCAATCTATATTTAAAAATTAACTGTATAAAAGTGCTGTAAGCGATAGCATTCTGGAATTTTCAGGAGACTGAGGCGTTAAATAAGCCACACCCCCTCTTTCCAAAACACTGACCTCCAATGATAATGTTGAGACCAAAACTGAGCAGTAGAGCAGCACTGTGTTCCCATGCCTGTTAAATATAACAGTAGCACAATAGTGCCCTCAACTGACAAATATTATAAATCTAAAAATGGCGTTAAGCCTCAATAATCGCTTTAACAACAACACAATGATAACACATGATTGACATTTTTGTTTTGCTCTGCTGCTATCACAGAGACCGGTGAGATATCTCAGGACACTTATTTCATCAATATCTTTCAGGGAGTAGTAATATTTTGGCATAGTTTTCCATGAAAAATTGCTCACAGCACCTTTAATCTCAAGATATAGACTTAATGGACAAACGTATATGGACATCTCTTCTAATTAACAAGTTTGGATATTCCAGTAATTCAAGTTAAATCTTAACAAGACAACATATAGTGACATTCTAGGCAACTCCATTCTTCTAGTTGTATGTGTAAAGACCCGTTCACACCGGCAGCGACACACAGTGACAAAAAGTCACAAGCTCATTTGTTTTCAATGAGAGCAGTGTGACTTCCGGCAACATGAGTGACAGCGACCACTGTCAACATGATAAAGTTGAGGAAAGTTTAACTTTATGCAAATGATGTGCGACATTAGGTAGCGACTAGCAATGAGAGTAAAGTTAGTGGAACTCAAGTCATCCATCTCCTGTGAGATGCTGGAGTCGAGTGCAGACTAAATGGTGAAGTTACTGTGAGTAATTTCACTGTTTTATATGATTTGTCTGTATCCTCATACATGTATATGATAAAAAAAAAGATGCATGTACAAAATTGTCTGCATTATGAATGAATTTGATTAATGTATTGATAGATCATTCATCTTGTTAATAATGTAATGCAATGCATCTTATAAAAAACACTCAACCCAGAAAAATGCAGATTTTTACTGATTGCTTGTCAAATTAGAATGATATTACTGACAGTACATCTCATCTGTGCTCAGAATTTCAAAAGTTATAGCCAGATGAGCAGTCCACCAATAATGTTAGAGTGATAGCAAGAGGAAGACATACTAGCGACCAGGAGCACATTAACGCATGGGCTTACACGGGCTAAAGCCCAGGGGACTACAACTCCCAAGGGGGGCCCCTCTCGTGAGGTCCGACGTTCTCGGGAGGAGCTCATCAAACCACTTTCAGCGGGAGATGCAATTGTAAACATGGAAATGGTGCGCAAGCACAAAAGCCATCCGTGTAGCACATGTTCATAGGACAACAGACTGACAATGACCGTTCAAAGACTGGCAGGGGGGCCCCGCGAAACAGCGAGCCCATGGGCCCAGAGGTAGTTTAATACACACCTGCTAGTAATATACAGTACAAGAACTATGTCGCTGGCAGTGTGAATGGGGCTTAAGTGTGTACTGAAATAGTGTAAGCATGTTTACCCCACAGAGTCTGTCATGATGCAGGTGGAGTTGAGCATGGATGAGCCACAGGTGCAGTGACCTTCATCATGAGACATGCCCATATTATGACCCATCTCATGAGCAATGGTGGAAGCCAGACCCATTGCATTCTGATTATGATCCTGAACAATAACAGGACACAACCATTTCTTTAATTATAATACATCTTTAAAGAAACAATCTTTATTGTTAAAATATCTGATGTAGAGTAATGCACTACCAAAAAACTATAACTCAGATGATGAATACCTGATTAATACCCGCTGAATTTTCACTACACATTGCAAATTTGTTTGCCAGCCCGACAGTTTCACCCAAGAATTGAATTCCACTATAAGAAAAAAATACAAAACAAAAAAGTATATGGAACAAATTAATCGAAGTTAATAGGAAGTATAATACAGTATAATAAGAAGTACAATACATTTCATTAAGTTCCACCAGGATCTCGATGTATTATTCTGATTATTACGACCCACAATTTGCTGCAACATTTCTCAAAATTGGCAATGTTTTTTTGTTTCATTTCTTTGTGTTGTTTACCAGTGAAAACTCAACAATAACAATTATGTAGTTAATCATGGACTAAATACTGTTTATTAATGCATAATAATTAGGGATGCATCGGTATGAAATTATACAGATTTGAACAAATAACTATTAGCCGATGCCAATGTTTCGCCACTTACCATATTTTGTCATCAGATAACATTTTTGCTCAGGAATTGTGTTTTAAAGAAGTGCAAAAGCTTATCTAACAATAAGTCATTTCCATTGAACATGGGTTGGAACATTTTAAAGAGATCCACAATGAAAGATCATAGAAGATAAAAAGATATTTTGAAAAATAACAAAATATCATAGCATGATGCTTGATATAAATAAAAGGTTGTTTTATACTTCTAAAACATTTTTGCACTTTTGTTTTTGCAGTTCAAAACAACCAAACTCATATTTTACATGTTTGCGCTGTATATAATTGAAAATCACAAATTAATTTATGCAAAAATGGTATGTTTGTCAGTTCCACTGAAAAGTCAACCAAATCAATTAAAAATAGAACAAAATGCCCTTCTATAGTTGTGTAATGTATCATGTAAAATTCTGTCTAGACCGCTAGAGGGCGCTGCTTGCTCACACAATGCTGACTGAAGCGCTAACTGAAGAGCTGATTGCAGTCTATTTTTTAATGCAGCCTTTCAAGCTATTATAATCATGCAGGACCATATTGCGATTTCAAACTTAACTCAATCAATCAATTGTGCAGCCTTAATGGCTACCATACCAATGTCTCAGAAGTCAAAGTTTGCTGTTTTTAAAGCATTTGGATGGTTTAAGCTCATCATGTATAGGTAAGTGCCGCTTTCACAAGTGTCAGGTAACAATGGTTTTTCCATTTATGTGAGAATGAGAAAGAATACAAATTAAATATTACATGTTCTTTGGAGTGCCAACACTTCTACATTCTGTGGCTATCATTATTTCTGAATTGTGTATCTGAATTCTGTTCGATGTACATTCTTTGCTGTGAACATCGTTTTTTCATATCGCCGCTTTCATATTTTCATGCAAACCGATTTGCAGATGGTTTTAATTAGTTGAATTATCGCCAGCGATACATCGGTGCATCCCTAATAATAATTAATTATGATGTAAGCATGCAAATTTTAGGTTTAAGTCTTTAAAGAGAACCTACATAGAAATTGTTTTCACAAAAACTGTTTGTCCATTCATTGACATAAATAAACTGAGGGCAGTTAAAGTTCCTACAAGAGCTTAAGAACAAAGACAACATTGCAAGCTATCACAAATAATGCAATCATTGGTTTAATTTGCATTATTTGCAAGATCGCAAAATCTTGAAGGAACTATCTCTGCAACATAGTTTAGGTCTGAGTGTGTAACTGGGTCCTACTCACGTCACAAACTGAGCGTTGTCATGCTTCACTCGTTTAAGCAAAATGTTCTTTCTCCAGTCAAGGAAGCGGCTGAGAGTGTCTTCTGAATTCACACTCACCAAAATGTGATCCTGATCCGTCCACACCTCTAAACCCACCAGCATAACATGGATATTCAGGGGCCGATACACCTGAAGGAGTTAATAAAGACAAGTGTTTAATAAGTAATATTAAACAGCTCTCTGGAATACTTGATTGTGATTGGTCAATCGTGTCATTCTGCAGTCCAATAATTATGTATTATGACTGCTATACTGAATAATTGACATTTGACCTAAGCAACTTATTTTAATTTAATTTTTTAATTAAATTTAATTTCTTAAAAGGGACTATACATATTAATGAACATTTTCACAAATGTAAATATGTCAGATTATAGCCTTAGGCTAATTTCCATCTGCAGACCCTCTGGCAGGTTGATGTTACACACAGAAATTAATAAATACATACCAATACACTATACACAGACTATATACAGAATATTTCCATGTGACTTTCTCCTAACAATATAAAATAATTCCACTTAAGTTTTTATTTATTTATATCTTCTTCTTCTTCTTTTTATGCAATAATTAGCAGCACATTATTATCCCTAAAATATTCCCTTCTGATCTTAAAAAAATAACTTTAAAATATCTAAGAAATCATAATGTATGTAGGTTTGATTCCATTAAAATAAAAAGTATGTATATACCTTGTCAACATGATTTGTAGCTTCCAGCATCCTGGTTCTGATAACTTCCATGTTAGACCTGTACTTTTTGTACTAATAGAGAAATGTGAAATAGCAAGTTTAACTTTCAGCCTTTGAAAGGGAAACACAAAAATAAAAATGATGTCATAATTTACTCTCATGTCCCTCATGTTGATCCAAACCGGTTTAACTTTCTTCAAAAGGAGATATTCAGAAACACATTAAGGCCTTTCAGTGAAAGTGAATGGTGACTGGAAATTAATATTTTACCTAACCTCTCCTTTTGTGTTCCATGAAGAAATAAAGTCATACGGGAACATCATGAGAGTAATTAAATGGCTACAGAATAAAATGTTTTGGTTGAACTATTCCTTTAAGTATTATGACCAGTAGAACTGGCCTGACTATCAAGGGAAGGGTCAAAATCATTCATTTAATTGCAAAATGTTTTGTATTTCTCATTTGCTGTAATTAAATTGTATTATGAATATACTGTATCAGCAAATGATCAGCCATCGGCCATCCAGATATCATATTGGCATCAGCCATTGAAAATCCCATATCAATCAACAACTAATAAATATATTTGAGAACACTCCAATTCTTACCTCAGCGTTATCCACCACCAGAAACAGTTCCACAAATCTTGGTGTGTCAAAATGTTTAAGTGTCTAAGAAGATAAGTCAATCGTTTAGAGATGTGTTCTACCAAGAGAAAAAGTCCCCTAATATACAAAGAATATATCTCATATATAGAAAATGTCCTACAACATTGCTAGAGACTGTTATTACCCTACTGCTAAACTTCAATGGTGCAGCCACTGGTGGTTCATGGTCATAAACGGTGTTGTGAGATTCACCACGAGAGTTTCTCTTCCGTCTTAGATGTTCCTGCTTATAGATTACATGGTCTCCATCACTGTGATTGGTCAGGGGTTCAATCAGGTACACTTCCTGTTTCATCCTAACAAAACCTCTGTGGGCAGAAGATAGATTACACTTCAATGGCATACAAACATGGCCACAAATACAACACTTACTTTAGGATAGGTAAAGTTATGTCTTGTTCTTTTTTATGCTTATATGAAAAAAAAATTATTATTAGGTGCATGCTATTGTCAGATACCTGATTCCAAAACAGATTCCCACACTGACCGAGGAATCCTCCAAATCCTGAATATGGCCATGATAATAGCAACTGTCCTGATTCAAGTTAACAGAGTTGCACAGTTAATACATAGTTGGTGATTTTTGTAATTATTTCCATACATAACTGACTGATATACAAACAGCTTAAAAGGTTGTGTATAATTTCTGTTTTTCTTTGCTTTCATCAAGTTTCCCAAGTATTTGACTTTGCATTCACTGTGAATTTGGCACCAGGAGGTAGATAGAGCTACAGCTGAAATTGGTTTGTTCTTAACGACTGCTAAGCATGACTTTTATCAACCTTAATGGGGGCCTGGGTAGGAATTTGGAATTTGCCCCTGAAAAATTTGAAAGAAAAACCCCTGGAATTTGCTAGTTGAATAGTTTGAATCCCAGGGCTTGCTGAGTGACTGCAGCCAGGTCTCCTAAGCAACAAAATTGGCCCAGGTGCTAGGGAGGGCAGAGTCACATGGGGTTACCCCCTCATGGTCACTATAATGTGGTTCGTTCACGGTGGGAAGCGTGGTGAGTAGAGCGTGGATGCCGCGGTGGATGGCGTGAAGCCACGTGATAAGATGTGCGGGCTGACAGTCTCAGACATGGAGGCAGCTGGGATTCGTCCTACCCAACCCGGATTGAGGCGAGTCACTATGCGACCACGAGCGCATTGGTATTGGGTATTCATAATTGGGGAGAAAAGGAGAACACCCCCTCCTCCCCCTCCAAAAAAAGGAGTGCATTTCCCGTAAAGTGTAAGAGCTGATAAATAGCTCTTGTTTGTGTGTTGCTCATCTGTAGATTATTAATTTAGACGTATGATTATTAACGTATCGTATGATACAATATTTTTTACACCCCTAATAAATATATATATATATATATATATATATATATATATATATATATATATATATATATATATATATATATATACACTCAGTGACCACTGTATTAGGTACACCTATACACCTACTTATACATGCAATTATCTAATCAGCCAATCGTGTGGCAGCAGTGCAGTGCAAAAAATCATGTTGAATACTGGTCAGGAGCTTAATGTTCACATCAACCATCAGAATGGGGAAAATCTGATTTCAGTGATTTCGACATTGGTGTGATTTTTGGTGCCAGGCGGGCTGGTGTATGTATTTCTGTAACTGCTGATCTCCTGGGATTTTCACACACAACAGTCTCTAGATTTTACTCAGAATGGTGGATAGGTCAACAGAGAATGGCCAGAATTGTTCAAGCTGACAGAAAGGCTACGGTAACTCAGATAACCACTCTGTACAATTGTAGCGAGCAGAATAGCATCTCAGGATGCACAACATCTCGAACCTTGAGGCAGATGGGCTACAACATCAGAAAAAAATGGCGGATCCCACTTCTGTCAGCCAAGGCTGCAGTGGGCACAGGCTCAATAAAACTAGACAGATAAAGACTGGAAAAATGTAGCCTGGTCTGATGAATATCACACACAGATGGTTTGCCCACTAGAGGTGTACTTAATAAAATGCTCGATCAACAGGGAATATATTTATATATCACAGTAAAAATTTATAATATGCTATTGAACACACTACTTTATTTAAAAAGTTAAATATTAATGTTAATTTAAAAATATGAATAAAAACAATGTCATGTTGCCTTTACTCAATTAAGTAAAAACGGCTTCATGTTTTTTATTATTCAGGTACATACTGTAGCTAGTTTTTATACAATTAATTACATTTCAGTAAGTTACGTTTAACTGTACTGCATACAGTGCTGTAAATTACCTTAAAATTTGGATTACTGCTCACAATTGATCCATCATCTCGATAGTATATTTCAGTATAATTATGTCCAATGAGTTGCCTAAACATGAAAAAAAAGTTAATATTAATTTACTTTATAGTAAAACATGTATTTCAAAACCATTAAGCATCACAAACAAGACAAAATACTGCACAGTGCTGTTGCTAGCAAACAGTGTTTCTTCCCATTTACCTACTGATAATCTACCATGAGTGATGAGGTTTTTTTATTTTTGTTTAAACCACTGAACATCAAAATGAATAACTGTACAGACAGTGATCTTCAAGAGAAGGCTGTGAAATAAAATACACCCAAACACAAGACTCACCTGTTCTTTTCCAAATGAATCGTGTGATTCTTCCCTCCAAAGAATAATTGATATGTGAGTTGATCAGGATAGATCTCATGGTTTTGTAATTCTTTAGGCTGTACCTGCAAATGACTCATTTGTTAATCCACACAAAAACAGCAAAACCCAACAGTTGCAAACCACACTAAACAACCCTTCTAAAATAAAAAATTAAATGTTGAAATGGAGCAGTGTTATTTCCTAAACATCTAGTCCTACAAATAACAAGACAGATCTTGCTGTTGTATAATAGATCTAGATGACATGTAGAGATGCAGTACCTGTTTGGAAACACTCCTGCGAGCTCTTATACTCAGAGGTCTCACCACTTCAAACTGCTGTATATGAGTTAATGCACAGACACTCTGTGCCACACATCCTGATGAATGAAAGATTAAATGAATGCAAAACAACAAAAGATTCTTCACAAATGTATTAATAACAATATCCTGTATACAGTGGGGTCCAAATGTATGAGAATTTATGAGGATAAAACCTGGAATTTATTTGTATTATCATATTATTATTATTTAAATCTGGAAAGAAACCGAAGGTTTCAGGGATTTTGAAAACAAAGCAAAGTTACAAGGTTAGAAAAAGAAAAGATATTTGGGTTACAATACTTTCGGAATGTTGACAAGTCCTGGAGTGTGACATCTAAAACTAGGCTTATTTTACATCTAAACAACATATCGCCAATTATTTTATAATTACTATGCATACAGTTTTTACGAGTGCATATGAATTGAGTGACTGCAATATTTGGAATATTTGTTCATTAAAAAATACATTTGTCCCAGTACTGTTTTTCAAATAGTGACCAGTTTAATTCAACCCATAGAAAAATCGAATATATGGCAGTGTATGCAGAACACAAATTAAATATATATTCATATTTGGTTTTCATTTATATATAAAAAAGTCACATACTATTTTAAAATATACATACATACCAAATACTATTGGAAGTGAAAGTATAAAAACGATAATTTTACATAAAATGCATTAATATTATGTTCATATATGGCCATATTTCAGGCTTATTTAAAAGAAATTCTTATTCTAAAGTCACTAATGAAAACAGTGACGTTGAAATCGTGTTTACTCCTGTTGTTATGCTGACAATATCATGTGTAATGAAAATCTGTTAAATCAGAAAAAAGCCATGGTCTCAGACTCTTGGATCCCACTGTATAGTCTGTAGCCTATAATAATTGTATAGACAAATATTATACTGTAATAACTGCTTAAGTGTATTACATGTAGTTATGCTTAGCATTGTTATAACTTGCCTTTTATCACATAGTTAAATAACTTCAATAAATAAACAATATCGACAAAAGCAAAAGGCTACATCTTTCAGTGTGTCTTCAATTAATTTAATTAGATGAAAACCATGTACATACCCCAAAGACAAAGACAACAGACTGCGTGAGCTGTGAACGCAGAACACCGCATGATTCCAGTGTACATGTCAGACGAACTACTGACGTGCCAAAAGTTTTTCACTCAATTAGTCAAACTGTAGAAACAATTATCCGCTAGAATGTCCACTAGACATTCCAACTAGACGATTTCCAAATGGGTGGACTATAGAGCAGCAGACGAAGGTCTAAATAATAGTTCTCATGGTTTAAACGAATTTAAATGGGTATTTTGAATCCAATGACAACACAAGTTAATCAGTGTTATTATTTAGGCGTGAATTATTATTCAAGCCACACCTAATGTAGCGCATCGATATTGTCACGTGGTAATTGTTACTTTCCTCAGAGTGGCTAAGGATGGGCCAATCAAAATCGTTCATATTTACAACATTAGGCATTTTGTTTATTGCATAAAATAGAAACCTGTTGGTTGGTTTCGATTTGTGTTTCAAATACAACCCCTCGGATGAATATGTTTAAAATGTTATAGATTACAGTCTGCAAATATCTACAGTAAGACAAAAAAACGGTCTAAGGTGTGAATGCGGCTCAATAGGAGATCTGGGTTTCTGGGCCTTCATGCCCCCCCTGGAGGAAATATAGGCTACTGTGTGTCACTCAACACAATTCTGCGAAGTGGAACAAACCGAAACTGAACATATCCTGTATCAGACGGATACCACACCACAGTGACTCATAATATTACAAGAAACGTATATGTTAGAACAGTATTTAACAGACTTATCTTTTACATTTAGAGTTTCAGAATTTATTACCTAAGTAGGCCTAAAATGTATTAATTGTATTTTGATTCATATTGTGTAATTAATTAAACTTTTTAAACATAATTAATATTTGTCTATGATATCTTGATCCAAATGTAGAATTGGCAAAGTGTTTCTTGTATTAATTCATTCAGTGGCAATAGAATTCAACATTTTATATTTTCGCATCCATGCACTTGATATGTATACAGTATATATAATATATACACTGAGATTAGCTGAATAGAAAAACTCCACCAAATTTGATTCCACATACATACCACAACCACTAGAGGGCATACCTTACCTATGACACGAGCTGTGCTGCTGGCCAAATCTCAAGCGGGAGATCTCCAAATGGGGTGGCATTTTCGAAAAGAGGGCGTGGTAACTAGAGAATGGTGCTGAGTTACTCCAGATCGGGGTTGGGTTAACTCCAAAAAGGGGCGACACTTCCTCATCCACACATGATTAGGTAAAATGTTTAGGTTAGGGCTCTGAAGGTTAGGGGCCATTTGTTTGCCCCTTTTCTGAGCTCGGCCTACAGATATATTTGTGCAATATTTTACACAAAAAAGTTTTTAATAAATTAGAGTGATTTTGTTTAGTCTTCACATAAACAACCATAAGCTCTGTTCTGGATTTACATTTTGCTATTTAGTTTGCTATTTTTGTTAAAAAAAAGACCTCCACTGATTGATTCTGCCTCGGCATTTGAATGTTAATATCTGTTAATGTAAAAACAACTTTTCAATTTAACCTGTGTCAAAATAAAAATTAAAGCCCTCTGCTAAAATGTTATCAATTACTGATGAAGATTTTAAAAATGCATTCATTTTAGTTAATAATGATGGGTACCAGTTTTATTTAAGATTTGCAAGCCTGTGAAAAGCTATGCTGGGCTAGCTCACTAACATAATTTACAAAAAGAGTGTAAGTGGGTATGGTTGGCACATTGATTAGTTTTTGGTTTGGTTAGCACATTGGGTATATAAAAAATAATAGATAACAATTCATAAATCTACTGTGTATGAAATAAAAAAATATAATAATAATATAATTAATTGTTGTTTTTAATATTATTAAGCCTCTTGCACATACACATGGTTCAAGCCAATGATACAATTAGTTATCTATTATGTCAATTTTTACATTTATACATTTATTCTGCTTGAGTTTATAAAAGTAAAGATTTATATATTTATACAAATTTAAATTTTTCATTGTAAATAAAAACAAATTAAACATACATTAACATGATCATATTAATTATACAATTATTACTCTTGAGTTTAGCTGTCCTGCTTTAAAATAAACTTTCTGTGTGTTGACTCTCTTCTAAAACTTTAGTGTTTTAACAACATCTAAACTAACCCCAGAACCTGTGACCAAAAATGGTGTTGGTTGGCACTAATGCATACAGTAGCATAATTGTTATCATTAATTAACAAAAGTCATTAAAACATTTGGGTAGGAGAGTGCCGTGGCGCCATGCGAGGGTTGGAAGTGAACGGCGAGCTGCGCAAACACTTTGCTAGTTTTTAATAATTTTATGTCATAAACAGGTGAGATTCGATACATCCTGATCCATAACTCTTCTATAAAGACAATATGTCAAAGAATTCAAAATCCTCTGGCTCTGGAGAAATTAAAAGACACTTACGTGCTCAAGCTGATACCCCAGACAGGGCCGCAGACCGGGGACTCAATTTGGACAGTGCGACAGGAGAGATTCAGCGTTACCTGTCGAGCATATCAGCAATGCTGGGGAAGGTCGTAGCTGACTTGGAGGATCTTGCTGTAATACGTCAATCGATAACTGCCATGGAGACTAAATTCTCTGAGGTGGTTACAAGAGTGTAAATGAAGAAACGTATCGATTATCTGGAGTCTTCGGAGAGGGAATTAGCTGCTAACCCACTAGCGACCATGACGGATTTGCAGCGTGTTTTGGAAAAGTTGGAAGACCTTGAGAATCATAACCGGCGAATTCATCAGAGACTCCAGCCACCCGAGTCATGGTCTGCTCTCACTGCAACCATTAGGCAGGCGGTATGGCAGCATCAGGACCTGCACCAGCTGACTACATGACAGTTTCTTCCCCCAAGCAATCAGACCTTTGAACTCTTGAACGCTCATGATAAACTGTCATAATTATATTTTTCTTAACAACACACTGGCAACTGACTATCAACTGACAGCCTGAATGTCAATATAACACTATACAACATTACTGCACATTTTTATATATTATTTTTATTGTATACTGTGTTTTCTATATTGTGTGTATTGTATACTATACATTTTATATTATTATTATTTGTATAACGTGTTAAAAAATGTATGCAATTAATCGCAATACCCCCGGACCAAAATAAGGAAGATTCCTGAATGGAAGCTTGTAGTACCACCTGTTTACTCCAGAGGGCAGTAAGTGAAACTTCAGCTTTATGAGCAAGGCGTAATTTATACAGTGAAGAAAACACTTCAGAAGGCAGAACAACACAAACATGCGTTACGTTCTTGTGTTCAAAACACTCTAAGGAGCGCAAACGCGAACTAAGGGATCTCAAGATGTGTTAAAAGATTTTGAAAATATCTGGCTGTTCAGGGCGAGACAGTCGGTGGATAAAGCAGGGAAGGTTTTGGCTAGATATTTATAGCAGAGAAAGTCTTTTTCAGTGAAAACTGCTAGTGGTGAAATATTTACCTCGGCCATTGATATTAATAATGCTTTTAAAGAATTCTATCTTGATCTCTATCATTCCACGTCTTCATCTACTGAGGGAGATATTGGAAACTTTGTGGAACTATAAGATCTCTTTAAATTGACAAGTGAGCAAAAAAATTCTCTTGATTCTAAGATAACCTTAGAGGAGCTTGATGAGGTCAAAGGACAAAGATCCAAGCGAGTGTACGTGTTTCCCTCCAATTTCCCTGATTCAGCTAGTAAAGTTATGACATCTCTTATGCATATAGATCAGGTGGAGTTTATTCAGGGTTGTAGCTCTTCTGATAACATTAGGCATTTCATCAATATCATGTGGTCAGTGGCAAATGATCAGACTCCAGTCGCTGCCATCTCACTTGATGCCGAAAAGGCCTTTGATATAGTAGAATTGGATTATTTTTTCCAGGTTTTGGAAATTCTCAGGATACAGAGTAATTTGGTCTAAATCCAAAGCTTTGGCTCTGACAGCGTACTGCCCAGTTATGGCTTTTTTACCAGTCACCTTCCAGTGGCCCAATCAGGGCATTAAATATTTGAGTTCATTCTGACCCTTTAATTAAAAGTTTTTCAAATGATGTGAGTAGGTGGGCTGTCAGATGTAGCCTTTTTGTCATGATACAGGAGACCAAACAGTCTAATAAACTCAAGCTTAACTTTTATTGACAGGCTCACATGAGTGATACGTCTCACTCTGCTCACAGCATGCACCAGCAAGAACTAGAAAAGAACCCCGTAACCTAGCAACCCTGGACAGTTCAATAACCAATCACAATCTGTTATGTCTCATATTGTGACATCTCACCTCTTTAGATTTTCCTTTCCCCTATTAATCTGAAATCTACCATTCAGTTTCTTACTTAGATAACAGATATAAAACAAAATCAATGGCTTATATTTTATATTCTTTTGCATAACCTGTCAATAAACAGAATATGTTGCAACGCTCATTAATGCACATTTTGTCTTATACCACAGTCTACAGTAGGCTATATTAACATGTTTATGAAACTCTTTACAGCAGTATAGTAGTTATTCTATTCCAAAACATAATCTTTAAACTTTGCAGGTAGTTTTATTCTCTACCAGCAAGGGTTCTTTTACAGGTGAGTGAATGTGGGTGTGGTGTGATGAGAACTGGAGTATTTGACTCATTCACAGTTTTTTGGGTTAAGTCAGCCTCACATCACAATCCATCCGTTGATTCATTGTTCCTATGTTCAGTCTGTCTGTCTGGTGTTTCAGGGATACTCTGAAGATGTCTCTGGTGCCTTCCTTTGTTTGCACAATATATGATCTGGGTTCAGCAGCTTTCCCAACAATTTTCCATCCTTTCTCTCCATCCAACTTAACTTTCACACTCTGTCCTGGATGTAGGTCAGGTAAGCTGCATGCAGAATGGCATCAGTTGTAAAAGTACTGGTATGACTGCTTGGCCTGGTTATCTTTCATTCTAACCTGGTCATAGTCAATCTGTCTTGGTAACAGATTATTTGGCAGCATCGGAACTATGGTTCTGATCTTACGTCCAATCATAAGTTGAGCTGGGCTCAATCCAGTGGCACTGGTAGGTGTAGAACAGTAACTCATCAGAGCTAATTGTGGATCGGGCTGTCTGAGGACTCGCTTTGCAATAGCAACACTTCTTTTAGCAGCACCATTAGCCTGTGGGTAATGTGGGCTGGATGTAATATGAGTGAGATTGTATGTCATTTTAAAGTCCACAAATTTGGTGGAAGTAAACTGAGTAGCATTGTCTGTCACTAGCTAATATGAGATTCCCCATCGGACAAACATATTCTTCAGATACATTATTACCTGCTGGCTTGTAATGTTTTCCAAGTGTGCAATCTCAATATCACAAGAACAATAGTCCACAGCTATCAGGTATTTCTTTCCATCTTGTTCGCAGATGTCTGCACCAATCGTTTGCCATTTGGGAAGGGATGTATCGATCAGCGGCTCTTTCTCGATCAGAACTCACATGTCTCCACTGTGTGTGTGATGTCCCGACCTATGCCAGGCCAACATACTGACATATTAGCCCTCTCCCTACACTTAGTGAAGCCCTGATGACCTGTATGAATCTGAAGTAACACCTCCTGTCTCTTTGAACTAGGAATCACTATTCTATCCTCATAAAGCAAAAGTCCATCAACTTCAGAGAGGTGGGCTCTGATGCCGAGAAACCCATGTAGTGAATGCGGCATTTGAGTTAGCTGACTGGGCCAGCCTTGGCGAATGAAGCTGCAAACAGACTGAATATCTGCAGCTTGTTGTGTGGCTTTCTTTATGGCATTTAACCTGTCCTCACTCACAGGCTTAGTAGACAGCACTGCCTGCACGAAGACCAGATTCTCACTTTGCCATTCTTTTTCATCACAGGTACCATAGGATTGTTGTGCAGTCTGCATAAGTGACCTCTCCTATGATTCCTGACTTTTGCATACGTTGCAGCTCCTCTTCCACTTTTGGTAGTAATGGAAAGGGAACACGCTTGGAGTACAGAGGCTATGTGGTTTTGCATCTGGTTTGAGCTCAATTTTGATTGGCTCACAATTTAACAGAAGTGTCGACCCTGCTCACTAGTCTCATGTCACAGGCTTCATTACATTTATCTATGATTGGGAAGGTTAATGTTATTAAAATGAATTGTATTGTCTCTCCCTGTTAGATCGCCCTCTCTTATATCAAGCAATTTGATAGCATAGCGAAGACCTTTATTTGGAATGGTAAACTTTTTCACATTTTCGGACATGGTAGGGAGACAAGGGGCTGGGAAAAACAACAACAACAACAAAAAGAGGGAAAGGCCAACAGCGGGAGAGAGAGAGAGGGGAAAAAAATTCTCTCCGGTTCTCTGGTACACCATAGCTTGGTCCTTGGTCACTCCATCACCCTCTAGTGGATGACAGCCGCTCCTCCCCAGGTGAATCAGCATCAGTACGCCACCCCCTGGAGGATGGATCATCCCATCGGATGTTAGGGGTTTCCTCCGCCCCTGGCAGCGGTTCTCCTACTCCAGGCGGTCAGCAGTGAGCCCCTCCCCGCTTGCGGATGGCGGTCTTATCTTTGACCCCGCCGCGTTTTAGCAGCTAGTAGGGGTCTACTCCGCCCCTGGCAGCAGCCCGACTGCTGCAGGCGGTCGGTAGGGAGCCCCTGCTCCCCTGGCAATCGGCGGTCTTTCCTCCACTTTCAGGAGGCCGGGCTCCTCAGTCCCTTGGCGGATGGCCACGGCTGCTCCTTTGGGGTGGATGGTAGTGGCAAGTACTACGGATCATCCCTCCTCCTTTCCGGGCTGTGGCACCAATGTAACAGGGCAAAAGGGAAAGGAGGAAGCGAGAACCGGCTTGCCAATATAAATAAACATTTAATGATTAACTTAAAACAAGATAACACACACATACATACAGGGCAGCTGCCTGTAGCTCTCCCGAACTGCCACCTTTATCCCTCTCGTGGGCTTGATTAGCCTGATTAGGGGCTGAGCGTGCGTCATCACGGCCCAGCCCCGCCCTCCTCCTTGCCACAATTACATTTTAATAAATGGCATAGGCTGATTGACAAAGGTGGGCTAAGCCTACCCAATATTTAGTTTTATTATTATGCATTTGGCTCATTGGTTGCTTCCACCTGAGAGAGCACCTCCCTGGTTTTGTATTGAATAGGAAGTTCTTGCCCCTATTGCGCCATTGCAAAGATTCTCTATCAAACTAACTGGAGAAGTTAAGTTACACCCCTTTATCTCGCATTTGCACTTGGTACAGACAAAAGTGTCCAGAGTGTTTAATTAGGACATTTATTTAAATGTTGCCTCGAGCATATGGCTGAAACCAAAAAAATTTATAAGTCCCCCTTCTGCTGGTCAGATTGGATTGTGAGGGGGGTTTCAGTGACCTATATGAGAGTGGCGTTTTGAGATCTTTTGATAATTTGGTTAAAAATGTTGGGATTCCCAGATCTCAGTTTAAAAAGGTATTTACAGTTGCGTCACATGCTCTGTACTATTTTTGGGAGTAGCATAACCCCCCCTAAAGCGGCAGAGTCTGGGGAACTGAGCTTTAAGTTCTATCAAGAGATTATGGGAGAAAGATTTTAATTTGGTATTGGAGGAGGGAGTGTGGGGTAGGATTCTAAAGAACATCAAGTCTGTATCTAGAGATGCAAGGGAGCATCTCTAGATACTGGGAATATTGTGCAATTCAAGATTTTACATAGATTCTACTGGACCCCTTCTAGATTGTATAGGCTTGGTCTTAAAGCTTTCGAGGAGGTGTCATGTAGAAGGCTGGGGATCTGGGATTCATTTAATGGGAAATTGGGTAGATATTTGACATTTTTGGGGACTTTCAAAGAAGGACTGTGGAGAGAGTGGCATAGTTTTAGATGTGTATGATTATTATATATATTGTTATTTTATTATATTTATTTTTTTAAATAAAATTTTTTTAAAATTCTGTGTGTGTGTACTTATGTGAGACCACGGGGTTGTTCGTTGGGGGTCGGGTTGTTGATTGGGGAGGGTTAGTAGTCGGAGTTAAATGATGATTCATTATATATATATGTTTTGGTTTTTTGTCTTCTTTTGAATCAACTCCTGATCAACAACTTTTGGGGCAGTCTCATTTAGAATAACTACCCCAGCTTTGGGGGCATGTTGAAGTGGGTTTCGCCCAGGATGCCAAACAAGCTAGAACCGCTACTGCATGTAGTAACAATGAGCTAATTTTTTTTTACAGTATTTATTAATCTTTGTTAATGTTAGTTATGATAAATATATACACAATATTTAATAAATATACAATTATTCCCTGTTAGTGCATGACATGTTAGTTCATAGTATAATTATTAAAGTTAACATATACACATTTTGATTTGCGCCGAAGGAGGCGTAGGCAGGGAGACCCTGTGGACGGTGCAGAGGCAGGCTGAGCCGTGGGAGACTCTGAGGGCAGAGCAGAGGCAAGCAGAGCCGTGGGAGACTCTGAGGGCAGAGCAGAGGCAGGCAGAGCCGTGGCAGACTCAGGTTATAAGGCCTTGGGTGGGTCAGGAGGTGGAACTGTGGTGGTCTCTGGAGACGGGGAAGAAGGTGGCTCAAGAGACGGAGCCGTGGTAGGCGAAGCCAAGGAGGACTTCGGAGGCAGAGCCGTAGAAGGCTTGGGAGGCGGCACCGTGGAAGGCGTAGGCGGAGCCGAGGGAGGCTCGGGAGGCGGAGCCGAGGGAGGCGATGGCGAAGAAGGCTCAGAAGGCAGAGCTGAGGGAGCCACTGGAGGCGGAGCCGAGGGAGGCTCAGGAGGTGGAGCTGAAGGAGGCTCTGGAGGCAGAGCCGAGGGAGGTTCAGGAGGCGGAACCAAGGGAGGATCGGGAGGCGGAGCCGAGGGAGGCGATGGCGTAGAAGAATCAGAAGGCGGAGCTGAGGGAGCCACTGGAGGCGGAGCCGAGGGATGCTCAGGAGGTGGAGCTGAAGGAGGCTCTGGAGGCGGAGCCGAGGGAGGTTCAGGAGGCAGAGCCGAAGGAAGCGAGGGCGTAGAAGGCTCTGAAGGCGGAGCCGTGGGAGGTTTCGGAGGCTGAGCTGAGGGAGGCTCTGGAGGCAGAGCTGAGGGAGGTTCAGGAGACGGAGCCATGGGAGGCTCAGGAGGCGGAGCCGAGGAAGGCTCAGGAGGCGGAGCCGAGGAAGGCTCGGGAGGCTCAGGAGGCTGAGCCGAGGGAGACTCAGGAGGAGGAGCCGAGGAGGCGGAACCATGGAAAGCTCTGGAGGCTCAGGGGGCGGAGCCGTGGGAGGCGGAGCCGTAGGAGGCTCGGGAGGCGGAGCCCTGGAAGGCTCTGGAGGCAGAGCCATAGGAGGCTCGGGAGGCGGAGCGTAGGAGGCTCGGGAGGCGGAGCCCTGGAAGGCTCAGGATGCTCGGGAGGCGGAGCCCTAGGAGGCTCGGGAGGCGGAGCCCTGGAAGGCTCGGGAGGTGGAGCCGTAGGAGGTTCGAGAGGCGGAGCCGTAGGAGGCTCGGGGGCAGGCGTGGGCTCTGGCTCGCAGACCGGGGCAGGCGTGGGCCGGGAGGCGGAAGCCCGTCTTCTCTTCCTCCTCCGTGTAGACGAAGATGACCGCACTGGCTCATGGAAAGCGACTGGCATGAGGGTTTGCTCACTGACCGGTGGGGCTGGCGTAACTGGTGGCGCTAGGGACGACTGGAGAGTCACCGCCTTGGGTGGAGAGGTAGGGTCCTCCTCAGCGACGCCCACGGTAAAACGGCGAGCCGCAGACCAGCAAAGTCGCCTCCAGGAAGTCGCGGAGAGTCCAGCCGCGCATCGCCTGTGGACAAAAAGAGAGTCCAGCGAAGCGTTCAATTTGCCCCTGAAGAAGACCACCAGGGCTGAGTCCGGGAAGTCTGAGATGTTCGCCAGCTCGAGGAAGTCGTGAATGCGGTCTTCCACCGGTCGGTCCTCTTGCTTCAAGCAGAGTAGTTGGAAGTTTGCTCGTTGAACCGCTGGAGCCATTGTTGGTCGATCGTTCTGTTATGATTGTGAGGAATGCAGGGGAAGGCAAAAGAAAAGGACACAAAACACAGGAGCAAATAAAAGGTCCGCCTCCACTGTATCCGCAAAGCAACCAGCATTGTGGACGACCCCACACACCCCTCACACAAACTCTTTACCCTCCTCCCGTCTGGCAAGAGGTACCGAAGCATTCGGGCCCTCACGGCCAGACTGTGTAACAGCTTCTTCCCCCAAGCCATCAGACTCCTCAATACTCAGAGACTGGTTTGACACACACGTGTCCTGAGTTGCACTTTAATTACTGTCACTTTATAACTGTCTGCTACCTCAATAACTGCTATGTGCATAGAACATTATCTCATAGTATGTTATGTTTACATTTTTAGAAACTGTCATCTTTTTGCACTACTGAGTACTGGTCGGCGCTGCACTGTCTATTGTCCTGTTCATTGTCAGTAATTTGTTGTACTGTCCCGTACTTTTTGCACATGTTTGCACGTGCACTTTATATAGGTAGTTTATATAGGTATTTTATTTCGTTGTGTAGTCTCATGTGGTCCTATGTTGGTCCTTTGTTGTTTTTATGTAGCACCATGGTCCTGGAGGAACGTTGTCTCGTTTTGCTGTGTACTGTACTAACTGTATATGGTTGAAACGACAATAAAAACCACTTGACTTGACTTGACTTGTCCACGATGGGAAAAGGAAACTAAAACACTAGATAACACACAGACGGGGTGCAGGTAGCGAACATCCACGAAGGGTAGGGAGATCCTCGAACGGGTTAACAGCGGGGAACAAGAACAGCAGGGTAATCCTCGGACGAACAAGAACAGCAAGGAAACATTAACTGTGCAAAGCAGGGAGAGAGGTTAGCAATGAACATGTAATGTCAACGATCGACAAACGAGAGGATGAACATCAGGGTTTAAATAGACAGACACAAAGAAGACAAAATAACAAACAGGTGTGGAAAATAACACTGTGACGGCGGTGATGCGGGGAGTGTAGTTTATACAAGGACAGTGAAACACGGGGCAGACAACAAGGGATCGTAACAATTTGCTCCTAGTTAGGGTTTCTTAACGTTTGCTCCACCAGAGACATTCAACCAAGGATGCAAAGTGTGCCAATTAACCAACCAACAGTCTTGATCCCCTATATAATATTCAAGCTCTATTCATGGAGCTGCAGTGTTTTTGAAAGAAACTTCTGAGCCACTCTCACAATGTCAGCGTTCATTCTTAATTATCTAAGCTATCAAATGTTTTTTTTTTATGACCCAGCATTGTCATTCATATGTTGATCACATTATTGTGGTCACAACTATGACATTTTCTTTGATAGGTTTTTCATTTTTCCGACTGGCATTAGTCTGGATTCACCCAGTGGTGTGAGTTGGAGACTGGACTATCTGTTTGTAAACTCAACAGCAGATTGGAAAGATGCTTGAATACAACCCCTGGCAAAAATTATGGAATCACCACACTTAGAGGATGCTCAACCAGCTTTTTTTCTGAGTAGCAAATAACAAATCACAGATATGACACAAACATTTTTTGTTTAATAGCTGAACATTCTGGCTTCGTGAAACATCCCTCAAACAAATTAAATTACAATATTTTAATTAAAGGCATATTTTTACAGATCAGGTAGAGAAAGAAATTTAATCACCTTGTAATTTGCATTTCTAAAACAAATACCAGCACATGTCTATAAATGCTAATTAGTCTGCAGTTTAAAGAGAATGCTTACAGACCTTAACAAGCTATTGGACTTGGTTAATTGAAAGGAAACATGACCCCAACAAGAGAGTTGTCAATTGAAACAATGGAAAGGATTATAAAACTCTTTCAAGAAGGAAATTCAACACAGATTGTGGCAAAAGAAGTTGGTTGTTCCCAGTCAGCTGTGTCTAAATTTTGGTCCAATTATAAACAAAATGGGAAGGTTATAAAAGGAAATCATACGGGTAGACCAAAGAAGACAGTCAATGCACAGGTCTACATTGAAATTTTAGACTTTTCTCATTCCATCGATAGAAAATAGGTTTGGTGATGATGAAGTCATATTTCAGGATGATAATCTTGTCACAGAGCAAAAAGTGTAAAAGCTTTTCTTCAGGAAAGGCATATCAACTCAATGACATGGCCAGCAACAGTTCGGATCTCAATCCGATTGAAAATTTATGGTGGAAATTAAAAAAATTGGTCCATGACAAGGCTCCATCCTGCAAAGCTGATCTATTAACCACTATTCGAGAAAGTTGGAACCAGCTTGATGGAGAATATTAATCATTAGTGAAAGTCCATGCCTCAAAGAATTCTGACATCATAAAAGCCAGAGGAGGAGCAACAAAGTACTAAATGTGATTTTGTTTTTGTTGATGATTCCAAAATTTTTTCTCAACAGTGAGTGATTATATATTTTTTTCTTCTATTTGATCTGGAAAAAAATATGCTATTAATTAAAATATTGTAATTTAATTTGTTTGAGGGATGTTTTATGAAGCCAGAATGCTCAGCTACTAAACAAACATTGTTTTGAGTCATATCTGTGATTTGTTTGTTTGCTACGAAGTAAAAAATTGGGTGAACATTCTCTGAGTGTGGTGATTCTATAATTTAATCCAAGCCTTAGGCAACCATTAGACTGAAATTATGAATCTTTGCATTAAGGAGACATTTTCCCCATACAGTAAATCTTATTGCTATTTCAGACGTTTGAATTACATTATGCTATCAGTGTTGTCTTCTCTGCCTTATTTAGGCCAAATAGTGCTCCTTCTGCTAGCTTCCCTTGTTCATGCGAAAAACAGTCCATTGATATGATATATTAGTGGCTAGTCCCTGATTTGCTTGTCATGTGGTGTATGTAGTGGTGTTTCTAGAGTTTTGGGGAGTCTCTCCCCTGCCTGGCTCAGACCCTGTGTTCCTGACAGCTGGATTAAAGGAACATCACAGTCTTTACAGATGGGCAAACACTTCCAGAGCAGCAGCCTTGAAGATTCAGGCCCCAACTCAGAGGAACTGAAGTCAAGTTTCTGTTGCCTTTTTGTACATGAATTTACAAACACATACAGTACATACCACGTCAGACAGACACACGTATATTACATTTTCTTTTCAAAGTATGTGAAAATAAAGATAGTTTTAGTTTTTGGCTTCCACAGAGCAATATTATAGAATATATGGTCTGGAATATTGGTCTAGCGACATCCTGAATCGGCTCGTGATTATATACCATTGCTTAGCTGTTTCAAACTTCTTTTTGGCTCTGAGCGAAGAACGAAGAAGAACTTCTCAGTGAGTATGCCAGGGTCTTAATTCCACACAAAATTGGCTACTCAGAATTATAAAAAAAAAAAAAAAAAGGATGCTCCCAAAGTCATCAGAATTGAAAGCTTGGATGATGCTTTTTGCAAATAAAAATTATCCCGGGGGAGCATGGCCTTCTATGGATTCCCACCAAAAATACCATTACCATTGCCATTTTGTTTTCAGTAGGGAAATAAAAAAAGGTTTTAACTGAACGTTGAATAAGATTCTCAGGACAACACTATATATATTTATTTTTTCTAAAAGTCATATCGGGGAAGATCACATTTTAAAAACTGTGGCAGGGCGGAGGGTGGGGCCGGGTCGTGATCCTACACATTATGCCTCCGTGAGGTTAAAGGCTGACTGCAGAGGATCGTGCGGGAGAGAGAGATTGTTAACGGACATGTCCGTCATGTGTGTGTTTGTGTCTTCTTTTAAGTTTACTATTAAACTATTATTTATATTGAAAAGCCGGTTCTCGCCTCCTCCTTTCCATTGAATACCTTTACAAACATTCTGCCGTTTTAATGGTAAAAGACTTTAAAAATGCTACAGGTAAAAAACGTATATTGGTTAACGAGTAGTTACCTTAAAATAAATGGTAAAAATGTAAATATAGTTAAAAAGACAATACATGTAGTTTTATGGTAACATTTTGTTAAATTTAATTTTTTTAAGATGCAAAAAGTATGATTTTTCCATATAATTAATGGTTTAACAAGTATGGTAAATTATTGTGAAAATTACAGTAAAGAACTATAATCAGGCATTCCCAGAATTCCCCGTGTGACTGTAATGTTGTGCTGGCACTGAAGACGATGACGATGAAATTAAAAACCCAAGTGCAGTTTTATTTACAATAGTGCAAAGCAAAAACCGTAAATCCAATGTGAAAACATGAACTACACATAAACTAGATTTGAAATAAACTAGACTAGGCTTGACTTAAACATGACTTAGACTTAGACTTAGACTTAGACTTAGACCGTTGTCACAAAAAGAGAGCTGAGCCGAAAGGCAAAGCTCTCGATCTACCGGTCAATTTTTGTTCCTACCCTCACCTATGGTCATGAAGGCTGGGTCATGACCGAAAGAACTAGGTCGCGAGTACAAGCGGCCGAAATGGGCTTCCTCAGAAGGGTGGCGGGCTTCTCCCTTAGAGATAGGGTGAGGAACTCAGTCATCCGTGAGGAGCTCGGAGTAGAGCCGCTGCTCCTTTGCATCAAAAGGAGTCAGTTGAGGTGGTTTGGGCATCTGATAAGGATGCCCCCTGGCCGCCTCCCTAGGGAGGTGTTTCAGGCACGTCCAGCTGGGAGGAGGCCTCGGGGAAGACCCAGGATTAGGTGGAGAGATTACATCTCCACACTGGCCTGGGAACGCCTTGGGGTCCCCCAGTCAGAGCTGGTTAATGTGGCTCAGGATAGGGAAGTTTGGGGCCTCCTGCCGGAGCAGCTGCCCCCGCGACCCGACTTCGGTAAGCGGTTGAAGATGGATGGATGGATGGATACCCTGATGGTGTTTAGTGTTTGTGTTAGTGTTAGTGACACTGAGCACTGTCTAGCATGTTTATTGGTCATTGTTCCTGGAAGGGCCTCTATTGATGAACTTTATGTCATCATGTGCCCTTATGTAATTACTGGTGATTAACATTTCATTATAAAGTGAAAAGTAGATTTGTACATTTTCAAAAGGTTAATATTTCAAGTTTATTATTTAATAATATAAGTGACGTTACTGTACCGTAAAAAATACAGACATCAAAATGACATCCCGTAAAGCCTGAAACGTGGTTACTGTATTTGTTTACAGTGAATGTCTGTCAACCACAGCTGCCAGTTTTTTACTGTAAATGTAACAGATTTTGTATTTTTTTTTACCATGCCAGCATGGTAACAGCCGAAAAGGGCTGTTGGATTTACTGGTTTAAAATTGTATTTTTTTGAAAATTACAACAGATTTAAACTGAAAAATTGACAGGTTATTCTGTAAAGTTGTTTAAATTTTTACTGTATTTTTACATAATTATTCTGGCAACCACAGCTGACAGGTTATGGTGTCACAGGAATGATATACTTCAGCTCAGTGGGTGCACAGACCTCTGTAGGGACAGGGGCATAAGGATAAAAAAAAATGCAATTTTATGTTTTTAAGAGTAGCACTTATATATACTCAACTTATTCTTTGCTTTTTGAGTATTTAAGCATTTTTCTTAAATTATAAACATGATTTTTTTCCATTATTTCTTTTTTGAAAAATAAAAGTCTATTCTGTTTTATTCCTTACAAAAAGCACTATATTTTATACTTTTTTTTTTTCAGACATGGTTTGTGATAATCCTATGGTATTTTTTTAAGTATCTTAGAGTTCTGTGACTATCTAATGGAACACTAGTAAAATCAGTACAATATTACCCTGGTGATGGCACATTGTCTTTTTGTTTTTTTGTTTTTTGTTTGTTTGTTTGTTTTGTTATATGGCTGTAATCTATTTCTTGTCTCATCACTCTTTTCACTTCTCTCATATCTGCACTCTGACTTTATCATTTTATCTCTGCTGCTTCCATTCTGACCAAGTCACCATTGTTTTGAAGGGGTGGCCCACATGTCCAAAAATTGTTTTACCATGGTATTTTCCTGAAAGTGATTAGTCTACTAGTTTAAACAAAAACCAAACTGGCTTTGCCTGAATCGACAGCTCCTTCAGTTAATGGCAGTATTCTATAAAAGACGTCCATCCATCCAACCATTCATCCATCCACTGCTTATCCGAAGTCGGGTCGTGGGGGCAGCAGCTCCAGCAGGAGGCTCCAAACTTCCCTATCCCAAGCCATATTAACCAGCTCTGACTAGGGGACCCTGAGGTGTTCCCAGGCCAGTGTGGAGATGTAATCTCTCCACCTAGTCCTGGGTCTTCCTCGAGGCCTCCTCCCAGCTGGACGTGCCTGAAACACCTCCCTAGGGAGGCGACCAGGGGGCATCCTTACCAGATGCCCAAACCACCATATTAAATTTATATCACTGAAAACAATGTGACCGCTCCCATTATAATTAATAAAGCTGTCTACACTGCAGGCGTGCCATGTGATGTCGGAAATGCGGTAGCAATCGAGTATTAATTTGTTGATGATCTTAAAACACAATACAAGGAGTGGATATTTTATCTGACCTGTGTGTCAGTGTCGTTCTGTGAGTACACAGCCAAAATATGAATTATATGTTTCATAAATAAACAAAAGCAATGGAAGCAATGACATTTCTGGATTCAAATGTATTTATTAAATTATTGTAGTGCCAAAAATTAGTTCAAAGTATGTTAACATGTTTAGTTACATATTATTTATCATTCATGTTGCCTGCATTGCAAATGAGGAAACTACTCTAATAATAATACATAATCAGGTTTTACTTTTGACGTTCAGTTCTGATAAAGAAATCATCAAAATAATGAATAACTACTCCTCAATAATAACAAATGTACTGTATGTTGTTTTAAAGAATTTACAATGCATACAGGCAATATAACCAACTCTTGCCAGGTGCCTTTTAATTTAGAAGTGTTCCATTTCTATAGCTTATGAAATATGATTATTAACTTTACACAAACTGTCAAACATACAATCAAATCATTGTGCCGATCAGATAGTTTGCAAATAGAAAACAACACATTATTTCACTGACATATTAAATCAATATCAAGTAGCTAATGGCCTGGAGGAAAATCTTTTAGAGTTTATATGCTGAAAACAGCTATCTTCTGTCGCACTTCGCCACTGGAGGATTTAGGCATGGGCGACATGGGCAGCCGCCTTGGGCAGCATCTTTCACGGAGCGCCTGCAACACCCCCCACCTTTGAGGCGGGTTTTGCCCAGGGCGCCATACAAGCTAGAACCACTACTGCGTTTCTCTTTTAACTTCATGAAACACAAACAGAATAAAAAAAACAGCTGATGCTCCTTGACGCCACTTCAATTCTCCAGGGCAAATTCAAAACTACATTTTTGCTCCCTCAAAGGGCACTGCTGCGTGAGGGAACGACACTAGAATGCTCGTTCCAAACAAAAGTGAGAAAATGAATGATGAAGATGAAGGGCACATTCAGCAATTCTGTGTTCCCTTCAGATTACCCATTTCAAGGGCTGTGCACTTTGGAGTGAGTAGGGCATAGGGAGGATCAATTGCGATTAGAATCCGCACCCGATCTGCTGTTAAAGGCACCTATGCTTAATTTTCTTTAATACGCACGCGATTTACAAAGAAACCTCATAATAACACATTATTACGGTTATTGTGAGATTATTACAAGATTTAAATTTGGTTTTATTTAACTATTTTAATTTAATTCAACTTTTTTTGGACGACTAGAAGGGCACCCTTAGATTTGCGATTGAGAGGGGCAGGGGCTCGTGCACGTCACAGCTTCAGCTTTAATAAATGCTTCACGTCTGTCCACTTTATATTTTCATAGGTTAGTAATGTTGAATAAGTGTGTTATATTTAGCATTTATAACATGGGAGATAAAATGGCTCACTATTTGGCAACTTTTGCATTTTTGGGTTGAAAGTCAGTTTCTCACAATTCGGAGAAAATTTATGTTTTATTGTGATGTTATTGTAATGATAGGTTACTTTAAATGGCCTCACACATTCAGAACTTTATTCTTTATTTCTCTAAATTAGAGCAGGGAAGGATTTAAAAAATGTTATTTAAAAGCATTTCAGAGGGAATAGAGCTCCATATCTTTCTGGGAATTAATTTATCTGCAAATATACTGTAAGTACGTCAAATATAAATAGTTGTAGTTGTGTGTTCCCTTTAGAATGTTTCATACGTCACATAGTATTCGGGTCAAATATTAAGCTAACTTGTGATGTATTCAGCAGGCAAATGCAAAATAAACAATTCAAGTGGAATAAACATTGCTTAAAATAATCAATGATAGACAATTATGTAAATATGTCTGATTTCTCATATTAAAGTGACATTTACATGCAAATCTTCTCCATTGTGCCAGAAACTTAATGTTCCTGCTTCTGTGCAACTCCTTGCAAATCATTTCAGCTCTGTTGCTTAGACCCCATGTCTAGACCCAGTTTCCTAACTATCATTAGATTCCTCCGGTAGGAGGGAATCTATTGTAATTGTTATTGTAATACAGCCATGCAATTATCCAGAAAAGTCCCAGAGAAGTGAAGTAAAAACAAAACTGGAAGTAGATGACAGAAATGAGAAATTGTAAAAATAGTAATTGTAAAAATGGCTCAGAAAAGTGATATTTTGATATTTTTTATATGTTGTTGCTAATGCAATGACATTCACACATATTTAAATAAAAACATTTGGGCCACCGTATATTAAAGACACTTTTAGATATTTTTTTCCTTATTTTTTGTACATGGTATTTAAAAAAAAACAGTTATGCAAAGCAGTCATCTACATCATCTTGGCGTCTTATTCTGTCCCTTTAGAGTCTGCTTCTGCACTCCAAAAAATATTTTTGCCTGTTTTTAAGATTTATCCATTTCAACTGAATAACAAATTTCCATCTAATTGAATTGCCTAATCTTTAACTAAATAAAAGTTAGTTTATTAAATTCAATTAGATGGAAATTTGTTATTCAATTGAAATGGATAAATCTTAAAAATAGGCTAAAATATTTTTAACTGAGTTTGCCTATTGCATTCTGTATGCCACAAATCAATCTGCCCTATGGGCAGGGGCGTAGATTCCAGAGTGGATAGGGGGGAGGTAACTCCTTGCCTATGGGGATTAATAATGCATTATTGTATTGTATTGTTTGATTTACTTCATGTAATAACATTTAACACACAGCAGGGTCATTGCTACTTTTCCTGTTCCTGACAGAAATAATGAATGCAACTCAGGAGTTGTTGTTAATTGGGCAGCTCTCTTCACCTCTACACTATTTTGTTCTCAAAGATGGGCAGTCAACCTGATCTGAAATATAAAGGCCTTTGAAAAATAACCCATTAGTTAGACTGACTCATTAGATTACACTCAGCAGCTGGGCTGAATATATACCAATTTAGAAAGCCCATTATTGATATTAGATAAGAGAGACTTGTATCTGCAGTGTGATGAGAAAGCAACTATAATTTATTTAGTGTATTCACAAGTTTTTCCTCTGTCCTCAAAATAAAAAACAGAAAATGGCAGTAATGAACATTGGATTACATGACACCAATGTTATTGCAATTCAGTATGCTGTGAACATTCTTTGTGATTCTAAAGGATTGTATTATATATTTTGTAAAAATGTGACCTAAAATTTTTTTTTTCATGTCAAAACATTACAAATACCCAATTCAAAGGTCAGGGACATTTAGGATTACATTTGGAACCAGTTACTAATCAGCATAAACACTTACTTGAAACAGTGGCGTAGCCAAGAGTGGGCCGGGGTGAAGCTCAATCAACAGCATTTGTGGCGTAACGCTGATTACCACAAAAATATTTTGGCTCGTCCCTCATTTATTAAAAATAATAATAAAAAAATTGGTGTTACAGTCAGGTGCTTACAACGGATGTGAAAGGGGCCAGTCCATATACGTTAAAATGCAGACCATTTCAAAAGTATAGCCACAAGATGAATACATTATTAATATTAACATCATTTTAGTGCGATAAAATCAATTAATAACCTTATCAGTGTAAAGATATATCCAATATTGCATCTTTGTTGTCATGATACTGCAATGCCGTAAATGCTTTAAGTGATTTTATCACATTAAAAACATACAGGATAGCGATTTGATTACACTATAATTATGTTAATTTGTTTTGAATGACTGAATGGAGCGTATTAATGGCAGACATTCTTTTCAAATAAATGCAATCATGCAGGGCACTCTCGGGACTTATTAGACAGAAATACAGTGCAGAGATGAATCAGGCCTTTTCATAACATTCATATAAGAGAAAAAAGCCCTAATATACTGTATTTGCCAAAAGTCGAGATAATTTTCCACTGCGCTTCCGCTGTACATGGGAACTTTTATTGCTACATCAAGCATAAAACAACGCAATGCAATGGTTTCTTCCCTTAAATTAAGCAGAACATTGTACAAAATATCAAGAAAGACTATTGTATAGTGTGTATATAACATTACGGTGCATAATATTTACACTATATATATATATATATATATATATATATATATATAGGCATATTTAAGCTTAAAAGGCAAAATGTTATGAATGCAAAACTGTTTTAATGTTCAAAATGTTCAAAATGAAATACTCTATTTTTTAGTTAAAAAAAAACTATAAAATTAGTTTAATGAAGTGCACAGAGTTTTCTTATTCTGTCATTTATAAAGTATAATATCTAAACATATTGATTATGTCCAGTTTAAAATATGATCAGCAGTCATATTTATGTAGCTCTTTGATTTATCGATATAGATCTTGTTACACATGTTTGTGTTGGTTTGTAAGAAAACTGCACAGCTGGTTTTCCGTTAATGATACAAAGCTGTCAGATAATGATTTCTGTGATATAATGCTGCCTACATGCTTGTACAATTTTCATGGATAATCCTAGAATGTCATGTGTCCAGAATAATGTGAAATTAATTTAATTTCAAAGGAAATTAAAGAGACTTGTTTCACTTCATTAAGAGGCTACTATTCACCAATGCATTCATCTGTGCACATCTTAATGACAAAAAATGTTCTCTTAAAAAATGAACAACGTTTATCATAGTGACAACAAATTGCAGGAAATGACCTGATAAACCTGTTACACCCTGACCAAGACAAGTTTTTCTCATGCAAAATTTGTCTTTTGTGTTACAGAGAACTTAACTACAGAAAAATGTGCATTATGTTTCTCACTTTCCTTCCTATTTGGAATTATATTGTACAACCCTCTGGGAACCGCAGCACAGTAGAATTTCTTGTGTCTTGATCTGGATACAGTGGATGAGAAAGACTGTGGAAAGTGGTGCAATGATACAGTCACCATGTATAAGAGTAGGAATATATATTATGCAGAGCTCTTCATATTTCTGCCTTGGAAGGATTTGTGGGAATAACAGACAACCACACGTCAGTCCTAAAGCCCATCGACGGGACCATTAATTTTAGCTTGAGTCACACACTTTTGGTTGGCCCCAGTACAATTTTCCACTCACATGGACTAATGGAGAATCTTATAATTTTAAAAACAATCTGGTATTCATTGAACTGAATATAATGACAAAGGTAAACAACAAAATAAGCAAGATGCATAATTAACAGTAACACTTAATAATAACTTCCATTAATAGCAAACAAATATTATAACATAACATTTAATATTATTATCAGTGTTTGGTGTAATCTGATTACAAAGAAATAATTCACAGTAATCTAATTACATTTTTAATAAAATATAGTGTAATGCATTGCAATTTAAATTTGTGTAATCAGATTACAGTTACTGAATTTCAATTAAGTTAACTGCTTTTAGGTCCATGGGTTACATGTTACTCTAAAATATTATTATTTATGAAGAATGCATTTAAAATTATGTCCATCTATGTGTGTTCATGTGGCAGCTGAAGAGTCAGTAATGAGTGTTGCTGAGTATTGGCTTGCATGCAACATTGAACAAGGAGGAAATACAGACATTATTTTAAATTTGTTGAAAGAGAAAACAAAAACATGTCTTTGAAAAGTGTTTTAGAAAATAACTTAAAAGTAATGGGTGGGGGCCTGAGTAGTTAAAGACACTGACTACCACCCCTGGAGTTGTGAGTTCGAATCCAGTGAGTGACTCCAGTCAGGTATCCTAAGCATCCAAATTGGTCCGGTTGCTAGGGAGGGTAGTGTCACATGGGGTAACCTCCTCGTGGTCGCTATAATGTGGTTCTCGCGCTCAGTGGAGCGTGTGGTGAGTTGTGCGTGGATGCCGTGGAGAATAACGTGAAGCCTCCACATATGCTATGTCTCCGCGGTAACGCACTCAACAAGCCACATAATAAGATGCGTGGATTGATAGTCTCAGATGTGGAGGCAACTGAGATTCGTCCTCCACCACCCGGATTGAGGCAAGTCACTACACCACCACGAGGACTTAGAGCACATTGGGAATTGGGCATTCCAAATTGGGGAGAAAAGGGGATAAAATATTTTTTTATATATATAAATAAAGTAATGATTTATGTAATACCAGTATTACAGTTGTATAACAGTTTTGGAGAGCAAAAAGTACAAATGTAATTTGTAGTGGATTACTGTATTTCAGTATCAACACTGATTATAATATAACATAATAAATAAAGGTAGGCCTATAACATGATATTCAAAAGATCATTAGATCAATGCATTTTAAAAAAAAGTTAGAAATGACTTGAAAATAATTCAATGTACATTAAATACTCATTTGTTCAGCAGTTTTGTACACCTGTAACAAGTGTATGCCATTTGTTTAAATGTGGGGTAAAAGGCACTCTTTTATTTGCCTTTATTTCTATATGATTGAAATCATTATCAGAACATTTCTTTTCACACAAATTGTGTTGCCCCATCACTATTAAATAAAATAATAATAATAATGGTAACACATTAAATTAAACTTGCATTTGTTAAGTTCTTAGAAAGATGTTCATTAATGATTAATAATTCATATACAAATGCATCTTAAAATATTGCAACATGCATTAAATGGGAACTTTCATCCAATAGTTGCTAATCAGTGAGCATTTTAACTTGCTTGTAATATATGTTCAATAAATGCACCTACACACACTTATGTTAATCGAAACATAAAATGCCCTATTTAATTATTTATACCACAATGCAGCAATAATAGTCTATTTGACATTTTAAAAAAATTGTTTAAAAAGAGGCATTATGTCATTTTACTATGCAGTCCACCTTGTGTTTATATTCATTACTGTAATGTCTTGACTTACATGTGTTGTCACTTTCCTTGTCAAGTTGATGTCAATGTGTGTGTGTGTGTGTGTGTGTGTGTGAGAGAGAGAGAGAGAGAGAGAGAGAGAGAGAGAGAGAGAGAGAGAGACTGTGTGTGTACCGTTTAAAAGACCTCAATTATTATAACGTGTTACCCAGTTCACATATCCAAATTTGTTCCAAGCTTTGTTGTGTTATTTTCACTCACTCCGTTATGTCAGTCAAATACTGTTTCACACACAGTCGTTGCAGACAAACTCTTACTTTTGTTCAGTCTGAAAATAGTGTAGCTCCTACATCTCCTTATTTCGGAACAAGATCTCCGAGATGATCCGGAATGCTGCTGCTGGGCATTACGCGCAGAAGAACTGCTTACTGACTGATTCATCTGACTGAAGACAGATGATATTTTCTTTCTGTAGCTTCTTCTGAATCTTTTGGCTGATCTGTACAAGTTTCCGATAAAGCAGTAGCACAGAGGATTGAGGGATGAGTTGGTGAGCCCCAGCCATTGCGCAAAGGGTCTGCTCTGGAGAATCCAGTGATGCTTGACGTTGTTAAGCTCATCATCGCGATCTGGAAAGCTGGGAATGTTGGAGTCGATCCAGATGTCCACAGCGTAGAGTGGCAGCCAGGAGAAGGTGAAGAGCAGCACGAGCGCAAAGACCATCTTGGCGATCTTCTTGCGCGTTTTTAATCGCGACTCTGAACTGGTCATGGAGAGGTGGTTAGCCTCGGTTGACGTGTTTCCTCTACTCAATTTCAAGCTAGTCAAAAAACAAATGACCAGATTAAAGATTACAGGGAATACATACAACGAGCCGAAGAGTAAAAAGTTGTAACCTTGGCGCAGTTTCACTTTGGACCAGTTTTCCACGCACACGGTCACCGTATGCAATCCGTCTAGTAAGGAGAGCGTTTTGGTTGTGTTCATTAAAAACAATGGCAAACACAATACAGAAGACACGATCCACACCACAGATATCATACAGAGAATTTTCCTGCCCGTAAAGAAATATCTGGCGTGCAAGGGACTGTGGACACTGTAATATCGGTTCAAACTGATCGCGGCCAGACTTAATACACTGGCAGAGACTGACACAGCCTGAACGAATGGCACAGCTCGACACAGAAAGTCTCCGAACACCCAGGCGTTATACACCTGATGTCCTAAAGTAACTGGCATGCACACACACACCACCATCATGTCACACACCGCCAGGTTGATGAGCAGTCTCCGGGTCGCTGACGCTCCAGATAAGCGGTTTCTCCTGCGCGTGAGGACCGACAGAGCCTTAATATTCCCGACCAGTCCAGTGATAAAAGAAATGACATACATCACCATTAGCACTATGGTGTCCGGATCGTGTCCCGCGAAAAGAAAGTCGATGGAAAAATAGACCAAATTATGAGTGGTCCAGTTGTTATGGAGATGTTCCCAAAGAGAAAAGTTGGCAGGGAAAAGGCGCCCAAATGTTGCGTTCATGTTTCCTCTGTGCGCCGTCTAACCATCCGCTACTTGAGGATCTCCATAAGTTGCGTCAAGAAACACCCCCACCCTCAGGAACATGGTGGAGGACCGGTGATTCACTGAGATCTATCTCTCTCTCTCTCTCTCTCTCTCTCTCTCTCTCTCTGTCTGTCTGTCTGTCTGTCTGTCTGTCACTCTTCATTCTATCATAAAATTTTAATAAAAACACTTTTAGACATTATGCTGCAGGGGTCCCTGGTCCAACAAAAGGTTGAAGACCCCTGATATAGAAGATAATGAACATATAGCAAAGTACAGTTCAATATTTTTCACAAACATTAACATGTTTTTTTTTTTTTTCAATATTGTAAATAATGTTTTGTTGGATAATGGCTCCTACACACTACACGACTTTCAAAGACGTCTGATTGTGGTACCGTTCGTATTACACAACTGTCTATCTTGTCATGGAAGTCGTACCGCTTTCAAATTACATTCGGCGACGGGTGAACACATTACAAGTAGTGTTGTCGATTTAACGCGTTAATTCAGCGCGATTAATTTGACAAATAATACTGCGTTAAAAAAATGTACGATATTAATCGCACCATAATAAAGAAGATTCCTGAGAAATGCAAGCTTGTAGTACCACCTGTTAACTCCAGCGGGCAGTAAGTGAAATTTCAGCTGTATGAGCAACGTGCAGTTTATACAGTGAAGAAAACACACCAGTAGGAAGAACAACGTAAACATACGTTACATTCTTGCGTTCAAAACACTAGAAGGAGCACAAATGCGAACTAAGGGATCTCAAGATGTGTTTAAAGATTGAGTATTAAACTATATTTAACTTGAAACAGCGACCTAAACATTTTATGTTTATGATGCAATACACCCGAGACGCTACACAAGCATGTCTGACGCAGGTGTAGATTGACGGGATCTTAAACAAGCCCTCATAATAAATCTCAAACTGATTGACAAATTCACTTGTGAAATGGATTGCTGTGAACTGTGTACCAATGATTGACTTATGATCAATAATATGGTAGTAAACAATACATTGTATTCTAAAGCTGCTTTTGTATTGTCTTATCAATGATTAACTCTTCTGGTACAGGAATGTAATGCATTTTAATTATCTGAATATTTTTATTATATATATATATATATATATATATATATATATATATATATATATATATATATATATATATATATATATATATATATATATATATATATATATATAATTTTAAGATATTTAAAGATAACTATGTATAATTATATATTGATATAAATATGTATAATCTTTATATATTGAATTATTTTTTATATGAGGGGTTTTCTCAGCAAATATTTGTATATGCGATTGATCGCGATTAATTAATCGGGACACCATGTAATTAATTTGATAAAAAATTATTACAAGACATGCTACTATTGATAAATCCCCGATGACTCTGCCTGGACTCCAAATTACGTTTCACAACAGAGTAGAGAAGTGATACGAGACACGAAAACAAATGCATGGTCATATGTTATGCATTTCAGAATATGATGTGTATGTTTTTAATCATATATTTAATTGGTTACAATATGAAAAAATATCTCCTACTGAAAAATCTACCTATTTGCTTACCTGACTGTCCAAGAGAATTGGTAAATTCTCTCCAAATCTTCTCTTTCTCCACCCGGTTGTGGTACAGTTCAGATGAAACATCAAATAGGCACTGGTGCTCCTGCCAATGTTCCACAAATTTGTCCTACATTTTTTCAGTCCAATGAGACTTTCTTGATACCGCAGCCATGCTAGTTGATATTCTATTGCAGATATTTAACATTGTAGATATCTTGCAGACATCAAGCATCGGCGATTCTCTCAAATCACGTCTTTGATAGTTTGGACATTGCGATCATCGCTCACATGAGGGAGCTCCGATTTGCCTACGATTTCAGGCTTTTGTCAGCGATCTCCACAAAACTGTCAGCAAGTGAAAATCGGCATAAAATCGTGTAGTGTAAACTCAGCAGCCAAAAATATACCTTATGTGCAAACATCAAAATCAACTGCTTTTTATTTGGTTTTCATTTTCAAGTCAAAAATGTTATTTAATCTGAAGGCATGCATCAGAAAGCTAAGACAGCTACCTCTCTAAACAGCAGAGGTGTATAGTAACGAAGTACAAATACTTCATTACTGTACTTATGTACATTTTTTTTAATATTTGTACTTGATTGAGTATAAATATTTCTTTGGACTTTTACATTCACTTCACCACATTTTGAAGAGAAAATGTATACTTTTACTCCGATACATTTCTACAGACACTTTCGCTACTTTTGCAACTGAACACCCCCAAAAAAGATTTTTTAATAATAGCAGTATGTGCAAAAATGCATGCAGATTGGCGATCGGTGATGTGTGATTGGTTGAAAGAATCATTTGAGTAAAATCTTTTAAATTTGATTCCTTTGAACTGAACAAAAAGATTTAAAAAGTGCTCAGAATGATTCATTTTGAGAATCATGAATCTGAATCAAAATCACAAGCAAAGCACTCCAGATTACATCTTCCGTCATCTGTCTCCACTAGGGAAGACAAGAAATTGCTCATATGAGTACATTTTTTTTCCAGACTTATTAAATGTATAAGTTTAGGCTTAAACATTATGAAAGCTGTGTAATAATGAAGTTATGTGCGATCAGTCTCCCGCCTTTCCAGGAGACCTGGTCATATAAAAGTAAATCACATGCATTTACATTTGACATTTAAACAAGATATGATGCTTATGATAATTACCAGCACTCATGAAAATGTCCAACAATATTATTTTTATATTTTATAAAGATGTGAATGCTCTTTGCCGAAACAAAACTAGTTTTCTGGTGGTTGCAAAAGTGTTATATTTGCTTTGTAGCACATTTATGCTACAGTAAGTGATATTTAGGGATTTCTGGATGGTTGCTAGGGCATGCTATGCAGTTGTCAAGGTGATTTCTACTGTTTGTTTTGGCGCATTGCTACAGTATGTGGTTGCCAGGTTGTTATGCTGTTGGCAAGTTGTTTTCTGTGTTTTTTGCACATTGCTTTGCACTTGACAGGGTGTTCTAGGTGGTTGTCAGGTTGTTGCTATGCTGTTATGTTGTTTTAACTGTGTTTGAGAACATTGCTTAGCAGTTGCCAGGGTGTTCTGGGTGGTTGCTTATTGGCCCCATAATCCCATGAATATGAACATTCTGATGTGACTTGAATGTGTCATTAAAGGGATAGTTCATTTAAAAATGAAAATTGTCTCATCATTTTCTCACCCTCATTCGATCCAAGATGTGTATGACTTTAATTTTAAAAAGAATATCGCTGTAATGTAGGTACATAGTAAGTGAATAGTGGCCAGACCTTTAAAGCTCCAAAACGTACATAAATGCAGCATAATGGTGCGTTCACACACAACGCAAAGAAAATTTTCTCCTTGCATTGCTTGCGCTAGTTTGACCACTGGATTATAAATTTGTGTTTAAACTCGCGTTTGCGAGTATTCCCCCTTCTCTTCCGGAAAAGGACAGGAGGAGGGGCTTCTATGACTTGGTTCATAGTAAAGTACAACCAATAGCTGGAATTAAGTATATGTGCATATCTTCAGAAGTTACCAGGTAGTCCAACTTCCTCTCTCACATTACTCCAAGCGATGTCTTTTTTTGTCCGGTCTCTGTACATGTATGTCATTGTGTCATACAATTCCGGGTGCCCACACACCGCTACAACAATTTTTTCATACATTTTTCCAGATTTCTTCTGCTACGAAGTCAGTATGTCAGTGCGTCAGTGATATCCGTATAATCTCATTGCTGATAGGCTTTTGCAACAACGCGGCATGCAAATCTTTCGCGAATGAGGCTAATTTGTGTCTATTCGCGTCTATTCTCATATTTGCATTGACTTTTTATGTAATCGAGCCATGAGAAACGCTCGCTTCACGTTGTATGAGAATGCACACCAAGAGTAATCCATAAGACTCCAGTGGTTTCAACCAATGTATTCTGAACGGATCAAATTGGTTTTGGAGTTGTCATGAGATGTTGTATAAACTACACTGTAAAATATTTTCCGAGGTATCCTAAAAAATTGTGTTTGCGTTACTCAAGCATATTTAGTAAGACCAAATCAAACAGATTACTTTTGGTTACAAGGGCTAGATCAAGGAGAAATAGCTCCTTACAGTAAATGCACATTCACTTTTTTAAAAGTGTGACCGGCTGGCTTACACAATCACTGATGAACACACTTACATAACAGGCCTGCTGTCATAGTGTTTTACATGTCCCATTCAAATCACACTGTCAGTTCCAACCTACATAATGACTAATTTGAAAACAATGATTTGTACATCATACTGAAATTAATTTAAGCAACATTAATAGAACATTTCTTTGAATTTCAAATGTAGCTCAAGCATGGGGAGAAAGGACAATCGTTTCAGAGCTTTGGTAAGGTGGGAAGGCGATCATCTAGCACATGCTGATTTGTGTAGCTGACTGAGACAGTTTAGCAGAGATGGACCACTGGTTTTAAAACAAATGGCTAACAGATGTAGAATTGGAAGTCCCACCTTACAGGTAAAAGAGCCAATGGCAGTTTGTCCCAAAAAACCTAACCAATAAGCTCAGGGCTTGTATTTGACAGTTTTTCTCATTCGAATTGGCACATTTACTGAAACAAACTTACAATTGTCAAAACTCTAAGTACAATCCTCACATCATGTGGTACATTCAGCACACCACTCTGTGTGACCAGCAAAAGGTGATTACTCAATCAAAAGAATTAACTCATGTTTCAAATGTAAATAAATCCATCAATGAATACATCATTGTCATTGAAACAAAAGGTTCCTTTATCATTGCTTTGACCAAGACATCTTGTCAAATGACAGTGTGCTCTGAATGTGTGATAGTTACCCACTATTTAATATTGTCCAATTGCTACCATTGTATATGTATGCAGCTGAATAATATTGAAGTCACAAAGACACACACTATACTTTCAACAATACATTTATTCAAACATTTCTCATCATTGTATGTACACACTTTACAGCCAACCGAAAATATGTAAAGAAAGCTTGTACAGAAAAAAATATATGCAACAGCAAAATTCAGGAACTACAATATGTGCAAGAAAAAATTAAATATGTTGCAAGTTCATCAACCTCATGAGTCTTCCAATCTCTCCTCTCTGTCATGCCACAAAATTTCACGTACATCACACCTAATATCCTCCCTTGCAATGCAACGAGGAAAAATCTTTTGGCATGACGCAGCCACCCCCTACAACATTCTGCTGTGATATTCTCACAACCAGCATCCATTGTACCCAGTAAGGACAACTGGTCATGAGGACGGTGATCATAGTCCTTCCATCTGCATGCAGAAAATAACTCCTCGATGGGATTTAAGAATGGGGAGTATGTTGGGAGAAACTCCATCAAAAAGCATGGTAGGCAACAAACCATTCCCTGACTGTATTTGAATGATGGAAACTTACGTTGTCCCAAACTATAACATACGTTGGCAAATAATTTCTTACCAACCCCCTCTCATTCTCAGGAATGAGATCCCTGTGAAGAGTTTCCAGGAAATTGAGAAGATGTTGTGTGTTACAGTTTTTCTCAATCGATTTGGTACATTTCTCCAAACTGGGGTAACTGCTCTGAAAACATTTAACACAGTGATCTGTACACTTCGTAATTGTCCTAAACAGATAATAAATTCTCCTTCATTTCATACAAATTACAAATCAAAAGCATAATTTTCTCAAAACACTGTGCACAAAATTCCCTAATGTTATCACAGCAGTTCATACAGCCAACCAAATCTTTAATATACCAGGAAAAACTTTTGCAGCTTTTTCATTGGTCTTCACAAAGATCACAAGCATTTTTGTACCATTTTCAAAACACAACAAACAAAACTCTATGAATTGTAAAATAGTCAGTTGCACACCTTATGTCCTCAATTAACCCCAAATTGATATCTGATGAGTTAATAATCCACTCAACACAGAAAAAGCCAATTTCCTAATTGTTCACACAGCTGTCTTAATTACAACAACTACAAAAGGGGAAGAGAAGAAGAACAAAGATGAATGAGGAGAAAAGACAACAAAAAGAATGAGCAGTGGAAAAGGAAGAGGTGTAAGAGTGAGAGGTGGTGGACAGGGTAGAGGGAAAAGAAGAGGAAGAGGAAGAGGAGATGGAGAAGGAGCAAGAAGAGCTGAATATGTAGGAGAAAGAAGAGCTGAGGATGTAGGAGAAAGAGAAAGAAGAGCTGAGGATGTAAGAAGAGGAGAAGAGAGAGGAGTAGAGGGAGAAGAGATGGATAGATTGGAGGGCAATGGTATAGTGGAAAGAGAAAGAGTAGAACATATAAGAAGAGATGGACAGAGAGGAAGAGGAGGGCGAGGTGTAAGAGGAGGGCGAGGTGTAAGGCAAGGTGTAAGAGCAGGGCAAGGTGTAAGAGGAGGGAGGAGAGGTAGAAGGATAGGGTACACGCGTGTTTCAAATGAAATCAGAGCCACACTGATTGACCATGTCATAAATCATGGTCTCTCACTGAGAGAAGCTGGGCAGAGAGTTCAGCCCAATATAAACAGATCCACAGTGGCTTCAAATATCCGCACATTTCAGAGGGAAAACCGGTAAGTAACTATATCATTCTACTTCTACAATGATAGTCCATGTAGTCTTGTTTGACATAGGTCTAGATTTCTACAGTAAATGTTCCTGCTTGTCCAAACATTTTTCAGAATTGAAGTTCGAGAACATTCAGGTGGAGGAACAAGACTTCTTTCAATTGAACAAGAGCATGCCATTGTTGACATGGTGGTCCAGAACAACATCCTCCGCCTCAAAGAAATTCAGCAAAGGATAACACAGGACAATCAACTGTTCCACAATATCCACCAATGCAGTCTCTCCACAATTGATCGTGTTCTAAGGAGAAATTCAATCCGAATGAAGCAAGTATACAAAGTGCCCTTTGAGAGGAACTCCGTTAGAGTGAAGGAGTTGCGTTGTTCAAGTATGTGCAACCCAATTACTGCACTTTTATTGTCAAAACAAAGATATATTTTTTCTGAATTTTAAGTATGTGTCAAACTATTCCATGCTACTGTAAGTGAAAAGATTTAGGCATATCTATGCCTATACTGCTGCGTCAAAGTGTGAACTCAAACTTCAGCAACAGTTTCACAGTAGTATTGACCGCAATCAATGCCATTACTGTAAAACACTAACTTACTGTATTGTACCTTGTGTTCTTTTTACTCTAGAGAATCTTGGAGTTGGATAGCAGTGCAACTCATTATGAGTACCTGTATATTGATGAAGCAGGCTTCAATCTTCACAAAAAAAGGAGAAGAGGGAGAAATGTGATCGGCCGTCAGTGCTACAGTCAATGTCCCTGGACAACGAGGAGGCAACATCACTCTCTGTGCCACAATTTCTACAACTGGTGTTGTGGCACACAATGCTGTCTTGGGACCATACAACACAGCAAGGCTCCTACATTTTTTAAATCTCCTCAATGAAATCCTCTTTCCACAGGGTGATCAGGAGCAAATGGTGCGGAATTTTGTAGTTGTTTGGGACAATGTCCAATTCCACCATTCAGCACTAGTGCGAGAGTGGTTTGAGAATCACCCACGTTTCAGGATGGTGTTCCTTCCACCATATTCTCCTTTCCTGAATCCAATTGAGGAATTCTTCTCCTCTTGGAGATGGAAAGTACATGACCGCAACCCTTACAACCAAGTAAGTCTTCATCAAGCGATGGAAGAGGCCTGTGGAGATATTGGGGCACAAGCATGTCAAGGATGGATACAGCATTCAAGGCGTTTTTTCCCACGATGCATGACTCGTGAAAACATTTGCTGTGATGTTGATGAAATTCTCTGGCCAGATGTAATTGAGAGGCATGATCAATAAATTAATTGATTCAATGAATGCATTTTTTTTTTTTTATTTTTTTTTTTTTATTTTTATTTTTTTTTTTTAAACCTATGTACTTATTTGCATTTTTTTTTTTTTTTTTTTGTGGGGTGACAACTCATTGTAATACACCTGGACTCATCATTAAAGAACTTAATGAAAAACATGTATTTGCATTTATTTCTTTGTGTATCTTCAGCTGAATTTGTTATCAAATCAACAGAGAACACACTTTTAGTTTTGGTGTTAATATTGAATTTTAATAAATGCATTACTAGAATAAAATGCTGTGTTTCATTGTGCAGTGAATACTTAACTGTTTCGCCAACATAAGAGTGTGTTTAGTTTGCTGTGTTAACTGTTTTGAGAGCAGTTACCTGAGTTTGGAGAAATGTACCAAATCGATTGAGGAAAAACTGTATAGGGCCCAATGATGGGAATGTGGCAGAGTACACCATTCCCACATAATGTTCCCTCCATGCTGGCCTGCCACATCAACAGTGGCTCAGTGACCAATAATATTATGGCCACGTCTCTTGACTTTGGCCAAGTTGAATCCTGCCTCATCAACAGATACAAAAATGTATGGGGATTCAGCAGCCTCCAGCTATATCACACTCTATAAAAGATAAAGTAAAGCAATTTAGGAAATATTTTACAGTAAATACAGTAAAATCATACAGTTAAAAATCATACAGTTACACATATTCCACATTGTGTTACATATTCTGCATATACAGGTTGTACTTTTCAATACTGAAAGACAAGGAGATTACAGCACAGTGTAGTGTACAATGATGAATACTTACCTGGACATGCATTGCTCTAAATTTAATAGTCTGACAACTATTACAACAATACCACATAACTATTATGTATCTAATATATGTGTGACAGGTTATTGTGATTGTTGGTTGTTCTATTTAGCATGAAGGGATTTACACAATGAACATGTGTATAATTGCATTTGAGAGTAATATCATTCAATAGCAAATTAATGCAAACTATTTTGATCTGCAGGGCTTACTCAATGCATTTTGTTTCAAAGCAGTTATAAATTAATATCATCATATGAACAAATGACCTAATGTTCATATAGTTAGTCATATAGTTTGACAAAGTTTAATAATCATTTGACAATTGTGCCAAAGCAATTGAGAAATTTTCACAGTGATAGTTTTTCACAACTGATTGAAACTGCAGTCTTAAAAAAATGTATTCTCATTGTGTTCTGCTGTTACTTGGTAATTGGTAGTTGCTAATAATGTTGTTCTCGTTCCTCTACACTCCACACCTCCAGTGTCTAAAATGACTTACATTTATGCATTTGGCAGATGCTTTTATCCAAAGGGACTTACAGCGCACTTATTACAGGGACAATCCCCCCGGAGCAACCTGGAGTTAAGTGCCTTGCTCAAGGACACAATGTTGGTGGCTGTGGGGATCAAACCAGCAACCTACTGATTAACAGTTATGTGCTTTAGCCCACTATGCCAGCACCACTTCAGTGCAGATCATGTCATGTGCCACACAGCAACAATCTGTGAATTACTTTACTTGCTATATTTCATTATGTAAATTAGGTATTTATGTGATGTTTAGCAGTTTCCTCTTATTCTCCCATGTAGGTTATAAAAAGCAGTGTTTACACTGTAAGAACATAATAGGTTAACCATGTAAGATGTCACAAGAACAGTATTCCTATGTAAAATCCATGTAAGCTCATAAGACAATTTACTACAACTGAAAATCTCTTGTAAAAGAGATATAAGCAATTCAAAAACATTCTTAAAATGAAGGGTTCTTTTAAAAAACACTTTCTTTTTTGCTAAAGGTTATTTTGTAAGAGGTTATTTTTCAGGATGATAATATTTCTATTGTATTTCAATAATTGTAATTTTATAAAAATTTAATTGCTATGATTAATAATAATAATAAGAAAAAAATTATTAAATAGATGTTTTCTATAATTTTATTAATTTTATAATGTAAATTTTATTTAATTATACATTAAAATACATTCAATTGGTCAGCAGAAGCTACCAATCTGCAGACTTTCATATACTTTATATAATGGCAAACTTTCCTTTTGTGGAAGAATTTAGAGTAAAATTTTGAAATGACCAACATTTAATTTCAAATATGTGATCTTACACTTACTCTGAGAGTTGTAACTCTGGTCATTATAGTGCACCACCTGACAAAAGTGTTTATAAAACAGCTTATTCATTTGCAACATTGTCTGCAATATGAATCTTGCATTTTTAGACCATGTCTATTTTTGAAGTGTACATATTATTATCTACCTTTGTATCATGCTGTCCTCATCATATATTAAAACCACATAATATGATTTTTCCAATATATCTTAATCTCCATATTATTATATTGGATTAACAAAGACAACATAATGATATTCTACAGTTTTAAGACTCCTCTCTTAAGGCTCTCAGGCTTCACAGATTCGAGACATTCAGCCTGTTGTGGCCTTATCTTAATCTTTATATCAGTAACTGTCAGTTATGCTGGCTATACAGTTTTCACATTTAACAATGTATCTGTCTTTACACAACAGTAGTTCCAGTCCTGAAATGTAATTCAACAAGCACATTCGAGTGCAGTTACTTAGTGTAACTGCAATGGTACGCTCCATCTATCCATCCATCCATCCATTTATCTGTCTGTCTGTAGTATCAATTATACCCTAACAACAACCTAGTAACTGACTTAAAACATGTTAGCAATTGCTTAGTAACACCCGAGCAACAACACAGAACACCCTAGCAACCGCCAGAACAATGTCGTAGCAACTAGTTAAATATCCAACCAACCAGCAACAACTCAGAACACTTTAAAAACAGCTAGGCAAGACATACATCCGTTTTTAACATGCTCAAGAATTGAAACTACAGTTTATGACTAATTATCTTCAAACGTAAAAGTATTTTTGTAAAATGTTGTAAACTATTTTATGTAAACAGGGCATTTATAACCTTGTTTGTAAGTCGCTTTGAAAAAAAGTCAGGCCCGGCTCCACAGGGGGGCCTGAGTGGGCCTGGCTCACTTGGAGGGTCCTATGGCCCGCCTTACATCTTAGACCTGGAGCCAGTCCTAATGAATGTATCATTTTTCCCCCAAATGCAGATATGTTGCCAACTCGTAAAAAACTAAATATATACAAAATATTGGTAAAAACTGGTAATCCTTATATTTACAATTTTATTTAAAACATATACATCTGCCAATGGCAAAATTGAAGATTTATAATCACTAAATTAATTTTGTAAAATAAACTACAATTAATTTCTTCTGCAATTCTGGTCACTCCGCACTTCATTGCAGCGATTGTGTATTAATTCGAAATTCTGTCACTCATGTACATCACTGTTCAATGACTGGCAGTTTGTTATGTGGTTTGGCCCATTTGAGAACTCGACCAATAATCATATAGAGAAGCCGGGCTTCCAGGTGGGATAAAAATACTTTGATTGAAAGGCTACTGTCCAATCAAAAATCAGATCATTTCCTTTAACCAAACAGCGTTCATGAAGCTCCCGTAGATCCTCAGAGACATGCAGCATCCGGGCGGGACCCAGAATGATGCGGTTAGAGCCTCTTGTCCAATGAATATGGATCTTTTGCTCCACTGAATTAAATGGGACACGCATCTGCTGTAGACTCCCACTGAAGCACGGTATAAATTTTTTTTCAAATTTGATATACATTTGTTTGCAATTTGATAAACATGTCATTGTGCAAAATATTGTCTTAAAGCAATTGCCACTGGTCTATTTAAACATGCATGCACTTAATGATGCCGGTGCCAATGTGCACCGCGGTTTAAGAGCAATTCAAGCTCAACTTTTAAAAACGTATCTGTTAAGCTGCATTCCACCGAAACACGTCACGTCCAGTGTAAACAGACAATGAAAGATGTGAGATGTTGCGCCTGTAAAGACCGTTGTCTCTGTTTTTGCCTCTGTTGAAGCATACCAACATTGAGTAAGTGGAGTCCACAGCTAAGAGCTTTTCACATCAACCTTCTGGAGCTGTGGGCAGTGTTCTTTTAAAAAAGGAAAGCATGAATTGCAAAACACATATTGGTGTGAACAGACAACACTTCAGTGGACTTTTTGATCAGTCACCAAGTGGGAACGAGGTCTCTGCCCTGCTGACATGGATATTACTGATTTTACCTTCTTTACTCTTCAAAGCGCCACACAGTATTTGTTACAGCCCTCCGAGACACTGTGGGGAATGTAGGGACACTGTGGGGACTTATAGCGGTATTTTTTGAGGGTGCTGCATGCCTTAATCCACCTGTGCATGTAGCACACACTCAATGAGACCTGCATGTGGTGATCAATAGCCTGCGAATCACTTGAGTAAGCAGAAATTAAAAGTCTCTCTCTAAAGACTGCTTTTCTATTAGCCATAACATCAACTAGAAATGTAAGTGAATTGCGCACCTTCTTAGTAAGCCCACAATGCCTCCGGTGGGAGCCTGTGGACAAACAGGTTACTCTTTGGCTGAATCCGGCCTTATAAACCCAAGGTGCTGTCAGCATAGTTTAAAAAACCCTCCGATTCATCCGCTATTGTAACACTAGCAATCTTCCACTATTCATTGAACCACAGTTACACCAGTAACCAGTGATACTGAATGTGTGTGCATCGTCATGTGGATGTGTTCAGTGTATTTCAGCATGTATTTAATGGTTTTCGTTTCTGTGGCAGACTCTGTCTTCCCTACCAAGGAGGAAGCGGGAACCAGAGTGAACAATCAACAGAACTTGAATTTCAAACTCAGATTTAAACAGTACATCAAAATATAGACACACACACAGACACTTTTTCTCTCTCTGGCGTCTCTGGCTCGTCCTTATCCCCCTCCTGGCTAATTAGGACGATTCACCTTCGGCTTGACATACTCCCCTTCCTGGAGTGGAGGTGTTGCCAATACTTCTGCCGGCAGGTCTTCCCAACCTCTTTGGACCCTGGGAGAGATGAGTTGAGGGAGAGGGGAGAGGGGAGAGGGAAAGTGTGAGGGGGACAGACAGAGAGAAGACATAGAGAAAGAAAGAAAAATGAAATAATCCGGTCCCCAGCCACGCTGCCATTCAGTCCTCGGGCAGGTAAGCAGGCAAGCTAAGTATACAGGTTAAGTACACTATCTTTGGTGACAGTCTAGGATCAGACAGGGAACAAAGGCAGAAGGCACCAATCTACAAGAGTAGATCACTAAACCAACAGGTGCCCAAACAGGTAACTTCAACATAAAACAGGATCACAGGTACATCACATCATGTGCTCAAACTGGTAACTTCAACATAAAACAGGATCACAGGTCAGTCATGTGCAGAAATAGAGGAGCCTCAGACCTCAAAAAACAAATTGTGGACCTCCAACAGGTCTGGTTCATCCTTGGAAGCAATTTCCAATTGCCTGAAGGTACCATGTTCATCTGTACAAAAAACAGTACGCAAGTATAAACAGCATGGGTCTATGCAGCCATCATACCACTCAGGAAGGAGACACATTCTGTCACCTAGAGATTAACATAGTTTGGTGCGAAAAGTGCAAATAAATCCCAGAACAACAGCAAAGGACCTTGTGAAGATGCCGGAGGAAACAGGTAGACAAGTATCTATATCCACAGTAAAACGAGTCCTATATCGACATAACCTGAAAGGCTGCTCAGCATGAAAGATGTCACTGCTCCAAAACAATCATAAAATAGCCAGACAACAGTTTGCAAGTGCACATGAGGACAGATCTTACTTTTCAGAGAAATGTCCTCAGGTCTAATGAAGCAAAAACTGAACTGTTTGGCCAAAAGGACCATCGTTACATTTGAAGGAAAAAGGGTGAGGCTTGCAACACCATCACAGTCGTGAAGCATGGGGGTGGCAGCATCATGTTGTGGAGGTGATTTGCTTTTGGAGGGACTGGTGCACTTCACAAAATAGATGGCATCATGAGGAAGGAAAATTATGTGGAAATATTGAAGCAAAATCTCAAGACATCAGCCAGGTTAAAGCTCGGTCGCAAATGGGTCTTCCAAATGGACAATGACGCCAAGTATACCTCCAAAATTGTGGCAAAATGGCTTAAGGACAGCAAAGTCAAGGTATTGGAGTGGCCATCACAAACAGGGGTCTACGTGGTGGCCGGGGGGGCACCGGCCCCCCTGAAATTCGATTGGCCACCCCAGGTGCCCCCCCTATAAGATGTCTTGTGATTGGTTCATTTTACGGCCAATCCGTTTATAGACTCTACTGAAGTTCGTGATTCAAAGAAGTTTTTTTTTTTTTAAAGCTTAATAAAGTCATCTTTATTGACAAAAAAAAGGATACAAATCACAAGTGACTTATCAAAATATACATATATATAATATAACAATTTTATCTAATAACTACTGTCTACAATTGCCGTAAATTGTTTCGACATACTTTTAAAAAAAAATTTTTTAATTATCTTTCAACAACACAAACAAACAAGGTACATCAACAAATCTCTGAATATAACCTCAATTGTTCAGCCATAGGTTGAGCATAGCTAGTACAAAGAACAGAAAACACACTATGAACAAACCAATAATTAAATAAAAGAAAAACAAAAATAAATAAAATGAAAAAATTAATAAAAAGGGACTTTTTTAATTAATTTAAACGTATCCAAAAGAGAAATCAGTTTAAGGGCTTTCTGATTTTTAACAAATTTTAAAGATTTGCACAAGAGTTTAACCTCATTCATCCAGTGATTCAAGTTGGGTTTAGATTTAAACCATCTGCATTTATGAATGAAAAACTTTCCAAAACATAACAAGAAATTAATAACAAAATCACAATCTTTGTTTTCCAGACAAACACCAAACCTAATTAACTTCCACGTGAGAGGTGGGAGTTCAACCCTCCTAGACCTTAACCAATTCTGCACCTCACTCCAAAAGGGTTGCACCAGATCACAATCAAAGACATGCTCTAGATTTTCAATATTTGTTTCACAAAAAACACAATTATTCACATCAAAATTTAATTTCAAACTTAAAAATTCTTTAGTAGGATAAATCTCATTTAAAATTTTGAAGTTCACCTCCTTAGCTTTAGGAGGGAGAGGAAAAGACAAATAATTTTTCCATTTTTTTTTTTTATTTCAACCTTATCAAAATCTTTAAGCACGTATTCCCGTCTAATTGGGTTTGGGTAATAAGCCTGTAAAAAAAAAATTCTAATGACTCTATTTGTACATTTTTTATCACAAAAATCATAACCTTCTAAGGAGAGCTGTCTCAGTACTGGGGAGATTTTGGAGTACAACATGTCTTCTTTAACCATTAATCTTAACGGAATTGGTATAGCTCTAATCATTCTATTAAAAATATTAACGGTACACTGTACTTGGAATTTCTCACAAAACTCTCTATACAGTAACAAATTTCCATTATCATCCAAGAAATGGGCAATAGCCCAAATCCCTTTAGATATCCATTCCTCAAGATATACAGATTTTCTGCCAAATTTTATATATCTACTATTCAAAACTGGAGTGTTGTGAGGAGTGAAGTTATGTTTGAACAATAGTTTCCAATAGAGCAGCACTTGCTGATGGAAGGCTGAACGTTTATCTGGTAACGAGGTGCACTCAAAGTCACAACATAACAGAAAGTGTATCCCCCCCAGTTTGTTAAAGATAGCATTGGGAGTGAAATAAACCAAAAGGAGTGGCTATTTTGAATGAAGGATTTTAACCATTTCAATTTCAAAACACCATTCATAATGTCAAAATCGATAGCATTCACCCCACCGTCTTCATATTTTTTAATCATGTCCTCCTTTTTAATGTACTGACACTTATTTCTCCAAATAAATTTTAAATTCACCTTATTTATTAATTTAATCATTCGTGTCGATATGGGCAAGGAGAAGGCTGGATAGTTTGGACAAACTATCCATTTTAGATAAAAGAACCCTTCCAAAAATGGTAAGATCCCTCTGCAGCATCTATTCAATATGGACTTACATTTATCTATGTTATTCAACACATTGTTATTCTCCATAACATCTTTATCTTTAGAAATAATAATCCCCAAATATTTAACTTCCCTTTTAATTTGTATATTAGATAATGACTGCAAAGGAAACTCATGCAGGGTTAACATTACACATTTGTTTAGGTTTAAATGTAGCCCCGAAGCTTTAGAAAACTGGTTAATAGAATGTAAAGCTAATGGAATTTGATATTCATTCTTTAGAAACAATGTTGTATCGTCAGCAAACTGGCTTATAAGTATATGTCTATCCAACACTGAAAGACCTTCAATACCATTATATTTTATCAATATAGATAATAACTCTGCAACCATTATAAATAATAATGGTGAGCTTGCCAGTCACCACCGAAACAGAAGAATCCAGCTGTTTTAGTTGAGGTCTGCCTTCTTTCTTTTTCGACTGTTTCCTCTCTTTCTGCTACTGTTTTTATTGTTTCTAAACTAAAGACTGTTCTTTAATATATTAGCAGAGCACAATGTAATGGTTCCATATTTTATTTTTAAACTGTGGTGTTTTCATTTGAACTGTTACAGTGCTAAAACTTTAACTCTGTGTTACTCAGCTTTTTGTAAATTAATCTGACAGAAATGTTGAAACACTATGATGTTTTGGCCAAACCATTTGAATTATTACAGTGGGGGGATTTTTTTTTTTTAATTATTATTATGTGAAAGAGATTGTGAATAAAACTACTGTATATTGTAATGGCCAAACTAATTAAAAGAAAATAGTTGACATCATTTCTGCTTCTGGGTTTTTAAAATTGCTCATTATTAAAATTGCTTTTATTTTATAAACTTGTTAGTTTTATGAAAACACTAAAAATAATAAACACTGACTCTCAAATTTAACTTAATGGATATATACAGGGATGACAAAAAACTAAATTAATCAAAAATGTGCTTTACATTTGTTTAAAAGTAACTTTATTCAAGTTAAAAAAAATAATAAAATCAATAGGATTTACGTAATATACTGTAGAATTTAGCTTTTTTTTTTTGGTCACTGGCGGCCACCCCGTTTGGAGGCAGTGCCCCAGCATGGCCCCCCCACTGAAAATGCTCTAGACACGCCCCTGATCACAAAGCCTCAATTCGATAGAAAGTTTGTTGAAAATTTGAAAAAGCGTGCACGAGCAAGAAGGCCTACAAACCAGACTCAGTTACGCCAGTTCTGTCTGGAGGAATGGGCCAACATTCCAGCAACTTATTGTGAGAAGCTTGTGGTAGCCTACACAAAATGTTTGACCTAGGTTAAACAATTTAAAGGCAATGCTACCAAATACTAACAAAATGTTTGTAAACTTTGTGAATGTGATGAAATAGATAAAAATCTTAAATAAATAATTCTCTCTACTATTATTCTGACATTTCACATTCTTAAACTAAAGTAGTGATCCTAACAGACCTAAGACAGGGAATGTTTTCTATGATTAAATGTTAGGAATTGTGAAAAACTGAGTTTAAATGTATTTGGCTAAAGTGTTTGTAAACTTATGACTTCAAATGTATGTATATATATATATATATATATATATATATATATATATATATATATATATATATATATATATAGACATATTGGATATTGGAGCAGCTTTGCTTTAAACCAGCACTGTACAGGATCTACAAGTGGGCATGCAAATTGAAATGGCATCATCTGTTTTCACCACAATATCCTGTTTTATAAGCATTTTCCTTCCATCTTAAAATAATAATCTTGAGTGATCAGGTTTCCACTCTGTAGATGGCCTCATTCCCCAACCTCATGGCCTAAAGCCAAAAAGTAAAAACAGGACTTATGTTCTTTCAGTATGCATCCTATGATGGTTTTAACAATATTTGTGGCTTGGTAATGTCAATACCTCTATTTTTCATACACCAATATTCTTCAAAGCTTTAATGTGAGAACGCCACAACAGATTTTTATTTGATTGATGACCTGGCACTTGATTTTTTCACACTTATACCTTTGCTGCTGAGTCATTTATTGTGTCAATTAACACTGCAAGCTGTGCTCTGCGCTGGGCTATTGCAAATGCTGAGTTACAAGAGAGGCACTATCATGAGTAATCTTCTGGTCTGAAGCATTGGTTTTCTGCAGTGTTTGAACTGAACTTACATAAATAATGTAAACTGGAGGTCCCCAGGTGTTTCATCAAAAATAGAATACAAAAAAGTTTGAGGGGACACAGCGAGATATTGTCCATTATCTGTCCCAGTTTTCATAAATAATCCAAACCAGATTTTGTTCATTGGAAAATTTTAAACACGCCAAAGTGCTCAACGCGCTGTTTTCTGAAGGTGACAGAGTGACACTGGCAGAGTGGATCCTCATTTTCGCCTCACAAAGATGGTAAGATATAAATCTTCTTAGATTTATGATTTTTGGTACTTTTGAATGTCTAGCATTAAATATTTTATCTTAGAACTAATTAAATGTTGCTGGCTAATTAAAATTAACACAGTTAATATGCACATAGGTTTGTCATACATGGTAAGGGGACCCCCCAAGAGATCTGACTCAGTTCGAACACTGGTGTCCTGAAATAACAGAATTGGAGGAAAATAGAGTCCAGAAATGGAAAATGTTCCCCAAAATTGAACTAATATTCTTTGATGTGTATCCGTTTTTATTTATAGAACTGAGAGAATTAAACAAGCCACCTAAAAGACAAATGTGCCGACTTCAGTCAAGTCTGATAATAATCACCTGTAGGGTTCTCTTCACACCTCCGGTTGTCCAGATATGAGACTATCTCTAGTAACAAAACTGATTGATGGAGCTTTCAGCTCTCAGGCACATGTGATCATGGTACCTGTGGAGGTTCAAACAGAACATTGCCAGTAGGTATTTTGTTTACATGGTTACACTTCCCTTTTCCTTCCTGGTAAGGTCTTGTTCTATCTAAACTCTTCACCCTTAGTATTGAACGTCTGCAATTAATTCAGCCTGAAGCACTTACCTTACAGACTCCATTCAGACTTTCTGTAGATCATTTTAGCCTTAGGCATGCTTTCTAGTTTGGGGGTTTATGAACTTTAAAGACTACTTTTAGAGTTTAAAAATGTCCCATTGACTTTCTTAATAGATTATTTGACACTTATATTTATGCATTTGGCAGACACTTTTATCCAAACTACTTACAGTACATCAAAGATATACATTTTAATATACATGTGTGTGTTTTATATTTAATATCTAAAATCTACATATTGCCTATGGCTAAAGATAACTGCAATTAGAAAAGGTGCAACATCTCCATCTGTAATGCAACAATTTATTTATTTGTATTAATTAATATTTTTTTATGCCTTTTCTCCCCAGTTTTGAATGCCCAATTCCCAGAAAGTAGGTCCTCATGTTGGCTTTGTTACTCACCTCAATCCGGGTGATGGAGGACAAGTCCCAGTTGCGTCCTCTTCTGAGACAGTCAATCTGCGCATCTTATCACGTGGCTGGTTGTGCATGACACTGCGGAGACTCCCAGGATGTGGAGGCTCATGCTACTCTCCGTTATCCATGCACAACTTACCACGCACCACATTGAGAGCAGGAACCACTATTCATGACCATGAGGATATTATCCCATGTGACTCTACCCTCCCTATCAGCCGGGCCAATTTGGTTGCTTAGGAGACCTGGGTGGAGACACCCTGGATTCGAACTCATGACTCAAAGGGTGGTAGTCAGCGTCAATACTCGCATTATATATATATATATATATATATAGTTTAAGACAGAAGTTTACATTCACCTTATCCAAATATATTTAAACTCAGTTTTTCACAATTCCTGACACTTAATCATAGAACAAATTCCCCGTCTTAGGTCAGTTTGGATAACTACTTTATTAATAACAATGTGAAATGTCCAAATAATAGGGGAGAGAATGATTTATTCCAGCTTTTATTTCTTGCATCACATTTCCAGTGGGTCAGGTTGCTCCCAAGGATGAACCAGACTTGTGGAGGTCCACAATTTGTTTTCTGAAGACTTGGCTGATTTCTTTTGATTTTTCACATGATGTCAAGCAAAAAGGAACTGAATTTGAAGGTAGGCCTATATATATATTTATAAATATAGAGATAGCTGGTTGCTGGCGGGATCATTTCTATGATTCTGTGAAATTAATCATACTGTACATTATAAGTGTGTTTATTATATCATGAAAGGGACATGTGAATATTTTCAAATGTCCTTCAGGTCATACAAAGGTCATACCAAACAAAGATATGTTTTTATTTTATATATATATATATTTTTTTTTAATATATATTTAAATGCCAAATGCCTATTTCCCAATGCACTCTAAGTTGTGACTCGCCTTTATCTGGATGGCAGAGGACGAATCCCAGTTGCCTCCGCATCTGAGACCGTCAATCCGTGCATCTTAACATATGGCTTGTTGAGCGCGTTACAGCGGAGACATAGCATGTGTGGAGGCCCATGCTATTCTCAGCGGCATCCATGCACAACTCACCATGCGCCCCACCGAGAGCGAGAACCACACATTAAAGCGACTATGAGGAGGTTACCTCATGTGGCTCTACACTTCCTAGCAACAGGGCCAATGTGGTTGCTTAGGAGACCTTGCTGGAGTCACTCCAGGGATGGTAGTCAGCGTCAATACCCAGGCCCCCTATCAAAAATATTTGTATAAATGTTGATTTAATTAAGCTATGATTACAAATTAATCTGTAATAGCAGACTTGATTGTTGAATTAAACTGTTTTACAGGAAATTAACAGTGATATATATGAAAAGTTTCCTAATTTACATTTAAATTGCATATTTTGAACAACTTCCATCATAATATGACCATTGTTTTTTAATTAAAAATCCAATGATTTTTCTTTTAAAGGTGCACTCAGCTATATTTGTGCACTGTACGTCATCTTGGACTTACACTGACACCTAGAGGCATGGATGCAGCCTCATTCAAATGCAATATTTTCAGTTACCACTGCCATTGTAGAAATGTACTTTAGAGTCTGCCATGATTAATTGAATACATGAGTGAATGTGTCCAATAACAGGGCGGTTACTGTATTAGTCACAGTAGCGCCATCTTTGATTTTTGACAGGAATGAAAAAGAGGCTGCGAGGGATAGATTTACCATCTCTTCAATGACATGTATGGTGTAAAGTTATAAAAAAGCTCCTAGATCACGTCTAATTTTCCACAAATCATGTTGAATGGAGTTTTTTTTTCTACTGACATTTTTGGGAAAATATTTTTTTAATGTTTCATCAGCAAATTGATCCAAAACACTTAAAAATAGAAAAAAAAAGAAGTACAACCCATTGTGTAGACTGTACGTCTATCCCTCACAGCCTCATTGTCATTCCTTTAAAAAATTTAAAGATGATGCTGCTGTGAATAATGCTGAGTTCCATTCAAGTCGGATGTCTGACCATAAAGGCATTCCATTGCCAGATGCTCGGAAGATGACGTGTTTGGAAACAAAACTGCAACGCTTCCGTTAGCTTAGCAGGTGTTTGACTGTAACCAGAGACTTCTCCTTGGAACCCAATTGATGAACAATGCTGCAATGCTAGCATTTGCACAACAGGTGTACGATTATCAAAGAAGAGCATAATTTACCATGTTTTATACACCTGTTTCTACAGGCGTTTTATTAAACAAGCTTCAATGCTATGTAATGTAGGAACTTTGACTCATTTATCGATATTATTTAATAAAAGTGAATGTTTATCACTTACTTTGTATATCTCCCTGGGTGCCAACATGTGACATTACCCTCCTGTATATTGTCAAAATCGGAGTTGAAAATTTCCACATGAGTTTCCAAGTTGGAAAGTGGTGTTCCCTTGCACTTTTCTTAGTTGACAGTTGGAAAATCCAACTTTCCGAGTTGAATGGAATGCCGCACAAGGTCTATTAGTGAGTAGTATTTAGCTGGTCATGTGATCCTAACATGGCAGCCCCCATGGGGGGACCCTAACTATGTAGAATAAAACTTTATAACCTTTTATAAGGTTACTGATATGACTGGAATCCCATGTGAATGTGGAAATAATTAGTGCACCTTTTGTATTTTTAAAGATGCACATGGATATGAGGAAATATTTTACAATAAATTAAAATCAGGTCAAATTAGACTTTGAGGCACATTATATAAAACATTTTTATTCTCCAAAAATTGCAAGTGGTTCATCATGAATTCCATAACTTTTACTGGGAACTGAAAGGGTGCTCATGTGATGTCAATATTACAGTGGCCTAATAAATTAATAGTTTTAAAAACAACATTTCAACCAATGAAAAGACTTATACAGACTGCACAGATAAAGATCTCCTGCTTTTTATGAAAATTTATTTATCAGCATGTTTATGTTTTTACAGGGCCTTAGATAGTGGGGTGAAAGGTGGTAACGGTACTATGGGCCCTCAGGGGTGTTCAACAACAAATATGCAGTCAGGGGGCCCAGAATACATTGCTATGGCCCTGTGTATTTAGCCTCAGGCGTTAATGTTCCGTTCTATTTAAAAGAAGAGCGTGACAGACTTTTATTTTGAAAACGAAGCATTTTGGCGGACATTTACAAATCCTTCTCCACAGTTTCCGACTTCCTATGAATGTAACGTTGTTGTTAGTTACTCTAGGGCTTTATCAACAGATGTGGTACGTGTTATTCAGAATGTATCATACTTTTTTACCTTATAAACTGACATATTGTATTTATTTATTTTTTTAGTTACAGAGTTGTTCAGCTAGCCTGTCTGCGTTTATGTCAATGTGCCACTGGTCAGATGTAAATAAATAAATAATAGTTAACAGTCTTATTTTAAGTTACGTTTATTGATTGTCATTGCGCATTTCAACCCTATATTTTTACACCTCCAACTGTAAGCAAATTCAGTTAGTTGATCTAGTGTCACTTGTGTTAGCGATTCATTTTTTATGTTGCTCGACTCATTGATTTATATCTGTTTTATTCGAGCTGGTGTATTTGGAGTCATGAGTGAATTCAGGATTCATCATGATGTTAATGAGCTGCTCGGCCTCTTGAATGTACGAGGTGAAGATGGTGCGGAGGTTTATATAGATTTACTTCAGAAGAACAGGACACCATATGTCACCTCTACAGTATCTATACACAGTGCCAAGGTCAGAATGCATGATATGTTGTATATCACATTAAACGTGTTATGAATGCTCTTGGCTGAGTTACATTTGTCTTACAGGTTAAAATCGCAGAGCACTCCAAAACACCTGAAGACTTCTTGAGGAAATATGATGAGTTGAAGTCAAAGAATGCACGTAACCTAGATCCACTGGTGTATCTCCTCTCCAAACTCACTGAGGATAAAGAGGTATGATATGAAGAGGTATCATTATTTGCAAACAATAAATGTGCATGGATGAATGGATGAATCTCATGAAACCTGTCAGGAACATATCCAGGACATACTTCTCAGAATTAAATGACCAGTATAAGAAATTATATTTTGTGTAAAGAAATTGAATCCTATTTTAGCGATTTATGTTTTTATTTTATGTAATTTTTTTTATTTGTTTTCATTTTTTATTCTTTCTTTTGCATTTTGTTTTGCATTTTTACATTGTTTGCATCAAGCACATTCCCCCATTATCATTACTTTAATGAACAAAATCACATCCTCTTTACTGTAATGCTTTTTTTTTAATTTCAAAGTTGATGGAAGAAATATTTAAATATTTTATAGAAAATGAATGTTAAAAGATCGTCTGTTTTGTCTGAAGCATAGTGACAGCAGTCCAGTATTTGTTGGAATATTTTTTACATTAAAATTAAATATTTTTTATATTTCTTTAGATTCAGATACCCAAGTATGGGGCATATAAGCCCTTGTGACTGTGGAATGATGCTGAATGTGGGTTCAGGGGTGTCCCAAGAGGAAATTTAGAAAACGTTTTTTAAAACCGTGAGAGAGTAGTCTACCAACTAATAATTTTAGTCTTTCCTTATCCATTCCAGACATCTAATTAATTTTCACAAAATTAGAACACAAATCGACTTGTTTATTTGATTTGTTTATTATTAAAGGCTGATTAATAAAGATACATTTAAAAGTGAAAAATTTTATGGTCTACTCTAAAAGGTGCTTTGAAACCATGTTAACTCATGCGGATCTTCATGTCTACACGCATGCATGGAAAAGAGGCAACGCATGCGGAGCAAGCTCTCTCCTAGAGCTGTGATCGCCTTTGAGTGGATTTCGTCCACCCCAGTGGAAACGCAGCCTGAGAAAGCTGAACTGCTTGTGTTTTAGCAACACTCAGTAAATATCGAAAATTCCTCAAAAGCTTATCATGGATTTTCTTTATCGTGATAAATATCGATATCGTTTTATCACCCAGCCCTAATTACAAGCATCTTAATCAAATATTCATGACAATCTATGCCTACGTACAAGGGCTTAGATTTAGCTTGAACATTGGGAGTGTGAAGAATTTACATGTTTCCATTGATCATGGTATAAATATTGGGGTGGGGGTTGTACTTGCTTGTTTTTATTACTGGTGAGGTCCCCCCACCCCCCTGGAATCTATTCATTCCTGTAAATTGCTTCAATGCACACAAGGAGGTCTAAAATGTGTTTACTAGCCGAATCTGTGAGAACTGAAAGTGAAAACATGTAATTGAATGTAATACAGTGAGTAGGAGAGAAGCGCCTTTTTATCCGGGAGGGATCTGGCAGCGTATATTACAGAAAACATCTCTTTATGTAATTTTTGGCTTATTAGGATGCTTCTCCGGTCCATGTACCTTTCTCGGTTTTGTCTTATAAACCGTTAATTTATCACATCTCCGTTCTCACCCTTCATCACAGCACAACAATTTATGCTGTATCTGCTTATTTTTCAATTTTAAAAGAAATGGCCAAAAACAAGAAAATAAATTATTCATTTGTGCATATAAACAGAGATTAAAACTTGAATATTTGTTTTGTACACGTGGGCAGGCCTGACACTCCTGTTTCCACTGATTGGTCAACACGCACCATCATCAATTCTTCCTCAACCCTGTTCATAGTAAATAAGAGTTCATCAAGTTCAAATTTGCCGATTGCTTTAGCAGATAGATTCTAATCATTTTAATGAAGAACATTGGGATGCTGTTCACAGACCTAACTGTAACTAAATATACTTTGTTATCTGGCCATTATTGTTGTTGTTGTTATTAATAATTAAATCAAGCCAATAATTGCAGGGGAAACATAAATGGAAATATAAATGTTCATTGGATGTGAATAAGCCTTACAGGACAAGTACACCATGTAGCCATATCACCCTGCAGCTATTGCCTGGTTGCCCACTAAAGCTAAGCAGGGTTGAGCCTGGCCAGTACCTCCTGGGGAAAACCAAGGTTGCTGCTGGAAGTGGTATTAGGGAGGCCAGCAGGGGGTGCTCACCCTACGGTCTGTGTGGGTCCTAATGCCCAGTATAGTGACTGGGACACTGTACTGTAAAAAAAAGCACCGTCTTTCGGATGGGACGTTAAACCGAGGTCCTGACTCTCTGTGGTCATTAAAAATCCCTACTGCACTTCTTGTAAAAGAGTAGGGGTTTAACCCCGGTGTCCTAGCCAAATTCCCCCCCATTGGCCCCTATCTATCTTGGCCTCCTAATAATCTCCATCCCTGAATTGGCTACATCACTCTACCATCTCCTCTCCACCAATAGCTGGTATGTGGTGGGCGTTCTGGCGCACTATGGCTGCCGTCGCATCATCCAGGTGGATGCTGCACACTGGTGGTGGTTGAGGAGATTCCCCCTATACTATGTAAAGCGCTTTGAGTGCCTAGAAAAGCGCTATATAAATGTAAATTGTTGTTGTTGTTGTTGTTACACAAAAGGACCTAGGATTTTTTTGAGGGAAGGATCTCAGCCCATATTGATTGTGCATTATTATTAATTTTATTCTCTCTAATGATTTTTTTTTTCCAGTCTTTGTTACACCTTTTGCTTTCCATTCTTTAATCAGCAAATGTCAAGTTCATTGTTGGGGCGTGAGTCGCGCGCAGTTCCTCACTTACCGCCTATCCGAGGCCCACTCTCCGTTCCATTGAATTTCTGAAATATAATTGAACCAAATGCACCCTGTTTCTGATTTACTTTCGCTGACATGCAGTTGCATTTTGCTTGAGAGAGATATATATATATATATATATATATATATATATATATATATATATATATATATAATTAAATTCACCTACTTATCTGAACCTGAAAACGGCCCCCTCACGCTGAAAGCATGAATCCCTAGTGTAATTAATTTATTGATCATCTGTCTTATAAGACTTTTTTTTACCAAAAAGGTAAATGTAATGGTCCTACACCAAAAGTGTATTAAAGGTGTTGCCTGCTAATCCAACCTGGTCTTAGAGAATCGTGTTGATGGTAGGCTACATCAAGCCAAATATCCAAGGCACACACATGGAGTATAGGCTTAATATTAATAAGGCTGGCTATTTTAATGGGGTAATAATATTAAAAACTATAATCGAATTGTGGCTAGAAGAGCCTTACTTATTGATTTAATTCCCCTTAAGTTTTACACACATTCGCTGTCCATAAATTATATTTTATTGCATAGTGGTTGAACGCATAGTGAAGATAACATCTTGTCTGTATGAAGATCATATAGTCCAGATGTTATAGAGAGACAACTGCATACTAGATAAGGGTTTCATTTTATTCAATCAGTTCATGTTGAGATGTTGTGTCATACAAATAAAATGAAAACTATTTGTAGCCATTAAAAATGTAAGGTTCATTTTGTTCTGTTTAACCCCCTGGGGTCGACAGACGCGCCGGCGGTCGGCATTACAGCGGAAACAACATAAAATTCTCCCATCATTTTGGGGCATACAGATAAGTGTAAGACATCATTAGAGACTATAAATGGTCTACTTTTATTTGTGTACACTCACAATAACAATAAAAGCTTTTGTAAAAATAAAGAGAATATCTCTGTGTTCACGAGCATATTTCTGAAACACGTCACAAAAATGAACTGAAACTCTGCGAATACTTATCACTCAAACATGAAACATATATTTAAAGAATGCTTAAAATGTCTACTTTTAAATAAAACAATTCAAATTTAAAACAAATATTCTCCCTATTGTTATGAAACTAAGCGATGTACAGTTTTTACTGGCTCAGATAACTATCTCTAATGTGATCACACCCACGGGCAGAGGGCGCTATTCATACGGTAATGTGCTGAGGCGATCAATGCAAATGATAAATGCCCCGACTGTCCCTTAAAAACATCGAAGAGACTTCTTTTAAATGGTAGTGTAGGTCTTTATGTAAAGAAAATGTATAGTCAGATTAATTAAAACTTTATTTTGATCATTAAGTCTCCTCACATTCATTCTCTTTTTGTCACATTCCTCATTGATGGGCCCAGGGGAGGGTCTTTTGTCTCCTCAGGTGTGAATTACAATCAATATTCATTATAGTTCACGCCTCCTCGCAAATGTGTCTTAAAGTTAAATTACTGTATTGTTTTGTATGAATGAGTGATCAGGATGGTTTTCAGATCATTTTGTAGCAAAAACTCTAGGCTACAAGATCCAGTTCTCAGAAGGCTTGTGGACAAATGTTTAGTATGTGTTATATGGCCCCAGGAAGACTAGCAACCACATTGTGGAAGCTAATGGGGACCCAAATAAATAAATAAAAAATAATAATAAATATGGCCTTATTTATTTTTATTTTTTTTTTTCAAAAACCAAGCATAAACATTATTTTCAAAAAAATACAAACATGTACACACATGTTGCTCACATATTATTGTAGCCCATTTTGTGCTGAATACAGTGTAATCAGACTTTAGCCATTAATGTTTTTAAGCAACTGAAAAAAGCACAAATGTCAAGCCATGTCAAAACTTCTTCAGGGCCCAAAACACCCTCAGACCTTGTTAACACAAAATATTCTGTATATGACAGTGGCAAATTCTCAGGGCCAGCAAAGCCTTCGCTACTGGCCTAACATGCCAAATAAATACATATTTTTCATCCTTTCAATTTTTATCTATGTATTTTTAATTGCTTTCCACTCTTAATTAATCTACAAACAAATAGAGAAAAAATAAGAGTTTATCCAGTCAGAATTTATTCCTTGATGCTTACAAGAGAAGTGTGACATCTGTTTCACAAATCACATGCCTGAATCCATGCTCGTTAGCCGAATCAGTGCGGGAGTCTGAGCTCCACCCCGTTAAGCCTTCAGAATTTCCACAGAATCCCTCAACAGTGCAAAAGAATGAGCAACTTAAGTCAGATTATCAGATTCATCAGCCAATCAGATTGATTTATTTGTTCTTAGTGTGTGTGGTCTTTAGGAAATGTCCTGCTCGAGTCCTTCTAGCTCACCTTGAGTGACGCAATCACACTTTAAGTGATGTATGTAATTCAAAAGCGAAATTCGTAAGATCAAGCTGTCTGACGAGTCGTCTGTCATCACTGTCGCTATCACAGTTGAGGAAGAGATTCTTATGGATTTAAAAACACAAGATGTTCTGCTGTGATTGTGTGATCGTGTGACATGTTTTTAAAATGTCAATTGGTATTATTAGTTAGCTGCGACATAGCGTGTGATGCCCAAAGGCATAGAGTGTCTTATTCATTGTGAAACTGTGTATTCTTAATGGCATGAATCACATTGAAGGCCTAGATTTTCAATGCATGGCCCGCCACTGGTATATGGACACATATTTACACCCCTACTAATATTTTACTTTTTAAAAAGGTGTACAGATAGACATGTCAGGCAAAATAAAGTCCTTTCTGACTGTTTCCATGGCAACATGCACACCTGAAACCGCATCGCTAGCACCACATTGACTGTAAAAAAAAGCTGTCCTCAATGTGATAAACTTGTGGTGATTTAGTGCTCGCCATATCCCATCTGAAAAGGCTTTTATTCTGAAGAAAAGGAATGAGGAATGACAGATGACATTGCAGGTTTAACAATCAGTAGAAATGGGCGTGTCACACAGATTGTACACTTATTTTATGCGCTTGAATGGAAAAAAGAGAAATCGAGCTGAATTCCTGTTTTTATAGTTCTTATATGAAATGAAAAAATAAATGTTTTTTCTCAGTTTTGATCATTTCTTTCTAGATGAAAAGCGAATAAACGGTCTGTTTATTGGTTATTCGGTTTTGAAGACAAAACGAGAAAACAAATTATCCGAAGGTACACAGACCTTCTCCAAGTGATCTGCTCTGAATGCGTGAGAGAAAAATAAAGTTTACAGAGGTTAAAGAAAATGCCATATTAATCTACTATATATAATGCTGAATATGCATTATAATGCTATGCGATGTCAAATGTCATATCAGATTTGATTTCATCAGTACATTTAATAGTGACTTCATTTAACTGGAGCATGCACTGCCATTAAATATGTATTTTTGAAAAGAATATTTACATCGAATCAAAGACAAAATTATTTTAGGATAATTACAGCAGTATTAATAAAATACTGCTGTAATTTAAAATATATGTAATCATTGATAGTGTGTAAGGAACATATGTACAGTGCATCCGGAAAGAATTCACAGCGCTTCATTTTTCCACATTTAGTTATGTTACAGCCTTATTCCAAAATGGATTAAATTAATTATTTTCCTCAAAATCCTACAAACAATACCCCATAATGACAATATGAAAGCAGTTTGTTTGAAATCTTTGCAAATTTATTAACAATTTAAAAATCATATTCACAGCCTTTGCTCAATACTTTGTTGAAGCACCTTTGGCACCAATCACAGCCTCAAGTCTTTTTGTGTATGATGCTACAAGCTTGGCACAACTATTTTTGGGCCGTTTCTCCCATTCTTCTTTGCAGGACCTCTCAAGCTCCATCAGGTTGGATGGGGAGCGTCAGTGCACAGCCATTTTCAGATCTCTCCAGAGATGTTCAATCGGGTTCAAGTCTGTGCTCTGGCTGGGCCACTCAAGGACATTCACAGAGTTGTCCTGTAGCCACTCCTTTATTATCTTGGATGTGTGCTTGGTCGTTGTCCTGTTGGAAGATGAACCTTCGCCCCAGTCTGAGGTCCAGAGTGCTCTGGAGCAGGTCTTCATCAAGGATGCCTCTGTACATTGCTGCATTCATCTTTCCCTCGATCCTGACTAGTCTCCCAGTTCCTGCCGCAGAAAAACATCCCGACAGCATGATACTGCCACCACCATGCTTCACTGTAGGGATGGTATTGGCCAGGTGATAAGCGGTGCCTGGTTTCCTCCAGACATGACGCTTACCATTCAGGCCAAAGAGTTTCATCAGACCAGAGAAGTATGTTTCTCATGGTCTGAGAGTCCTTCAGGTGCCTTTTGGCAAACTCCAGGTGGGCTGTCATGGGCCTTTTACTGAGGAGTGTCTTCCGTCTGGACACTCTACCATACAGGCCTGATTGGTGAAGTGCTGCTGAGATGGTTGTTCTTCTGGAAGGTTCTCCTCTCTCCACAGAGAAACGCTGGAGCTCTGTCAGAGTGACCATCGGGTTCTTGGTCACCTCCCTGACTAAGGCCCTTCTCCCCCGATCGCTCCCTTTGCCCGGGCGGCCAGCTCTAGGAAGAGTCCTGGTGGAGTTCCAAACTTCTTCCATTTACGGATGATGGAGGCCACTGTGCTCATTGGGACCATCAATACTGCAGAAATATTTTTGTGCCTCAATACAATCCTGTCACGGAGGTCTACAGACAATTCCTTGGACTTCATGGCTTGGTTTGTGCTCCGACATGCACTGTTAACTGTTGGACCTTATATAGAAAGGTGTGTGCCTTTCCAAATCATGTCCAATCAACTGAATTTACCACAGGTGGACTCCAGTCAAGTTGTAGAAACATCTCAAGGATGATCAGTGGAAACAGGATGCACCTCAGCTCAATTTTGATTGTCATGGCAAAGGCTGTGAATACTTATGTACGTGTGATTTATTAAATTTGTTTTGTATTTATTTTGTATTTTGTTTTATAAATGTGCAAATATTTCATACAAACTTCTTTGGTGTTGTCATAATGGGATATTGTTTATAGAGAAAATAATAAATTGAATCCATTTTGGAATAAGGCTGTAACATAACAAAATGTGGAAATAGTGAAGTGCTGTGAATACTTTCTGGATGCACTGTATGTAACATTATTCCATATTTTCAGCAAGGCTAATTATTAGCTATTATTTCCATTTTGTGTCACCATTGCCCTGTACATCACTGAGGATCATATAGCACTTTTAATAACAGTGCTACATTTTAAATGTTTTGCATGTCTTTAAAGTAATAATAATAATAATAATAAAATTACTTTCAATCTAAACTTTTCATGATCCAGAATTAGTTTAGAAGAATTGTGAACTGAACCAAATCATGAGATGAGTGAACCATTAGACACCTAGTGAAAATATTATATAGTCAGTTCATTTGTCCTCATTTCTTCACCATATCTGCTCTTCAGACTTTGAAGTTCCTGCAGCAGAATGCCAAGGAGAGATCAGAGATTTCAGCAAATGCCACTTCAAGCACCACATCTTACAACATTCCTGCAACCAGCAGCAAGATGTCTATGCATGAACTGGAGGAGTTACGGAAAAAGCTGGGCAACGTCACTGCCAGTACCGCTGTTCCTCAGGTACCTGTTCAGTGAGCAGCATGAAAAACAAAACAAATGATTTGTTTAAGGAGAGACCATGTATCTCTCTACATTTGGCCTGTGCATAGCATCTGCATTATTACGACGGGTTTGTTTTTACCGCAGTCTTCTGAGGTCATTCGTAAAATGCTGAGAGATAGACATAACAAGAAGAACCCCACTCAACCCAACCCTGTGTTTCCAAACTGGGTGTATGATCGGCCTGCACTGATTGGTGATTTCATCCCTAGCCCCACCCCTGTGGGAGATCCTGTTGTGGCTATTGGTATGAGACAATACCTTTTATTATTGTTATTTTACAATTCAATTAAATGTGGTAGTTTAAATGCAAAAAAATATGGCTTTTGAAACCCTTTTTACTTCCATAATGTTAAGTAAAACAGGATACTCAATGGGAGAAAACGCAGGGCAGGACTTGAAAAGTGTGCATTCCATACTGAAACGGAGCCAGAACTGAATGAGAGATTGTTAAACAATGCTTAAATTGCTGTTTGGTTATTGGTTAACAACATTAACAACCTGCATGTTCTAGGGATGTGTGGAACGACTAATTTCACTGACGTTTAAATGAAAATGTTGGAGTTGAATTGTCTAATAAGAAACCAAACCAAATTTGTTTATGCAACCCATATAAAATATTAAATCAATTCCAAATATGACGTTCAATTCTGCTGAAAAGGGGCATTTATCTGTGACGTGCTCGCCTTGCATTATGATCATTGTATATTAAATATAGAACATGACACACATTCACCTTTAGCAAATACAAGTTTATTTATTGAAAGCAATTGAGTGAATATTGCAGGACCAATAGTTCTAAATGGAATTCACCAAGTAAAAGATACTTAACATATTAAAACAGTCAGGACATTGTGTAAAATAATTAACAGGTAAGCCAAATCTACGAGAGGAAAAGTTGTGCATTTTCCATGACGTGCGGTCGTGTATTAGCCATGGATCTAATATGACAGCTGATCTGTAAAAAACGTTACCCGATAACGATGTAAAAAAAATAATAGCTATAGGATAGAAAAAATAGGCCTAATTAGTAGTGGATCCTGATATAGGCGCTTGTCTAGGTCTGGTACCTGCCTGGCTGCCCCCACCCTGAGCTCGCAAGATCGCGATGGGAGAAAGATGTCCCAAATCGTGTCACCCCGCCCCCGCACAGAGTTCGCAAGATCGTGATGGGAGAAAGGTGTCCCAAATTGTGCCATGTCCAATCTTGCTTAGGGCACCAAGTATGCCAGAAGCGACACTGCCTACAAAAAAATCTAATGTATACTAAACATGACGTGCACACAGAATAAAAGGTAGTTTAACCCGTTTTGCACCTCGTTGAAAATAGCCTTCTTAATCAGCAAATTAAAAAAAATGGCATTCCTTACTGTAAAGGTATTACGATGGGCAAGGAGGAGGAGAGAACCGGCTTGACAATATAAATAAAGTTTAATAAACAACTTAAACAAAAAGACAAACACACAAAGGTGTCAGACAGTTCTCTCTCTCTCTCTCTCTCTCTCTCACTCACACTGCAGCTTCCAGTCGGCCTTTATCCCTCTCTGAGGCTTGATTAGCCTGATTAGGGGCCGGGTGGGCAGAATCATGACCCGGCCCCGCCCTCCGCCCTGTCACACTTACTCAAATGCATACATTTTTTGATGAGCAAAATTAACATGTCGATATGGTCCTGTGAAAGATAGGACTTGACTCACCTGAAGCAGCAGTCCTGCACTTAAAAAAAGCCCGCTTTGTTGAAAAATAACTTACGAGCTTGCAGAGATTTAAAGAAGACTCAAATGTGAAAACATCTGACTTTCAAGCCAATGTTTTGGAAATCCGCTTGAGGCACCACCACCGAAGGGATTTCTATAGCTACTTTGCTGAGTTTTCTTAGCGAGAGGACATTTTACTGCGCGTGACGTGAGTGAGAGATGAAAGAAGCATGCACAGCCTGCGGTGAAATGAAACTTTCTAACTGCAATTTTTATAATATGTGTATTATTAATTATATTTAAAATGTGTAGCATTAATATGTCAGTGATATGATAAGTGCAGCCTCTTTTAACGTATAAAGCCAAATGTAAATGTGTACAAATTTTGAACACGGGGGAAAACTTTAACCGACTAGTAATTCCAGTGTTTACTATCAGCACCAGAACCGTTTACCTGACTAGTGTCGCACATCCCTAGTATGTTCAAGGTGAGATTATGAGGAAAAACTGAAAGGGATAGTTTAAGATTTTTAGAAGACTTTTTCAGCTCTGTAGGTCATTACAATGCAAGTGAATGGTGGCCAGAACTTTGAAGGACTAAAAAGCACATAAAGGCAGCATAGAAGTAGTCCAGTTGTTTAATCAATATCTTCTGAAGGGATCCAATCTGTTTTGGGTGAGAACGGACCATACTGTATCTCTTGCCAATGCAGTCTCTAGACACATTCTTGAATTTAAGCTCAGTTACACTTTCTGTTGCTTGAGTGCTAGATTGGACTCTGAAGTGTAATCGAGCTTGAAACCATGATCGCCATGGAGAATGCTGATGTCAAGATTTATAGTTAAAAAAGGTATTACAGTATGTTTTGTTCACTCTCAAAACCGATTAGATCACTTCAAAAAACCACTGGATTACTTTTATGCTGCCTTCATGTGCTTTTTGGTGCTTCAGAGTTCTGGCCACCATTCACTTATGAGGACCTACAGAGCTGAAATATTCTTCTAAAAATTTTCTGCAGAAGAAAGAAAGTCATACACATCTGGGATGGCATGAGGGTGAGTAAATGATGAGAGCATTTTTGGGTGAACTATTCCTTTAAAACCAGGAAAGTGTATTATGAAAGTCAATGGGCAAAGTTTCATGCTGGCATTTTTGTATGTTGAGAATTGTAGAGTACATATTGACCCATTAATGAATGTGTTTAATTTCAGGAACAATGCCACTTGCTTCACAAGAGCAAGCTTTGGTTGAAGACCTGCTGTATGTGCTGATTGGTGTAGATGGGAGAGACATCACTGCTCAGCCTGTGCTAGGCAGACAGAGCCGCTCCTTCATAGTAGATCATTCCCTGGACATTTCCATCAAAGAGCTCGTCAACCGGATATTACCCGTCGCATCTTGTTACTCCACTATCACACGGTCAGTAAATGATATGACCATCCTTGATGGTAGTACTTCTGTTTTGTTGATGCTACCATGTTTCAGTTGTGTTTTTGGTAAGCATGCTGGAAAGCTTCTAGAAAGCTTTTTTTGTCATGAAATGTTACATTTAAGAAGTCTGTAATTGCAGGGTTTCCACAGTCATGAAAATCTGAAAATATCAGGGAATTATCAGTGATTTCCAAGCCTAGAAAAGTTATGAAAATTAGTGAAAAGATTAATTAATCAGCTGATATTTGGACATTTTGATATAATTGGCTTTGGCTAATAACTGTCACCAATTGGCCGATTGACAGAAATGATCAGTCTGCCAAGGTTAAGCTCCACAATCTACAGAAAATCTTGACAACGAATTTTGCACATTGTATTAATTTGGAGTAAATATTGTCCAAAAAGTGTTCATTTAAATTTAGTGTACAGCAGAGTTTCGGATAAGAAATTTAGGTGCCGGCCATTGCGGCCAATGTGTCCGGAAATGCAAAAGTTTGCCGGACAAATTGGAAAATCTCAGGTCGTCTCATTTCGGTGTAATGTGATGGACTATGCATACAAATGTAATATGATAATGACACAAATAGGGCTGCAAATAACTATTATTTTGATAATCGATTAATCTAATGATTATTAGAACAATTATTTGTCTGTTCTACTATTATTGCAACGATTAATCATTAGACCTTAACGATTATTCTGCTTGTGTCCTGACTTAAGAGGTTATATTAAACATGCTTACTAACAATAAAGAGGAAATACACTGCTCTAAATGACATTCACTGAATTAAAGGGAAATAAAATAATTTGTATTAAGTTTAATTCAGTAAATAATTTCACTGTAAAAAAATCATATTGTTATCAAATGTTTTTGTCTTGTTTTCAATTTAAAATGTTCTAAATATCCTTAAAACAATATACATTTAATTGAGAATCAACATATAAGATATTTAGACTTGCTTTTAAGAGAATTTATCTTAAATATAAGTGTATTTTGTATATAAGTGTTTTTTTTTTTCACTTGTTTATAATTCTGCAAGTGCAGTAAACACAAAATATACTTCTATTCAAGATCTATTCTCTAAAAGCAAGTCTAAATATCTTATATGTTGCTTCTCAGGTGAATGCATCTTTTTTAAAGGATGGTTAGATATTAATTTTTTTTTATTTTTTTATATTATTTTCAACATTCTCAGATAAAAAAATAATAATCTGCAGTATAGCTGCTAAATAAAATTTAAGCTTTTTAAAGGAGTTTTAGATATTTATATTGGAAAACAAACCAAAACAAAACAAATCAAAAAAATGTGTTGCAGTGTATAATGGGGTGAAGACGACCCTCTCTCTCATCTTTCTGTTTACGTCAATCCATCTTGAACTCATAAAAAAACAAAATCTCTCTTATTAATAAAGTTGTGTATTGCCACTTTTCTTCACAATAAGAAACGCACAGTGATGCATATATTATGATTCAATAAGTCATGAGCCAATAAGTTCTAATCTAGCTGGACAAGCGTGACAGAGTGTGCATCAGCCGGGTAGAGTTTTAATCTCTCCCTCTTAGTCGCTGGCTGCACATAGAAATGCCAGTTTCGAAGTTTGTAGTTATTTATATGATCTGTTTCTGTATTATTTGAACTCTAATAAAGCTATAACACATTAAATATAACTGCATTAAAGATGTAATGCCGGGGTGTTTCCTTTAAAGTGCTCCGCTTATTCCACAATGAGTGTGCTTCTGAATTTACTTGTATTTTTTTATTTTGTATAATTTCCCTCATACTTTGCAATCTACATCACCTGAAGCTGTTTAGAAAGTTTAGAGTGCATCTGGACTGTGATCTGAGTAATTCTTCCTCAGTGCTGCTCTTATTCATCATCGTTAGAGTTTAATGTGATCTCATGTTATGTTAAATGAGATCAAAGGACTATTCGACAACGAACATTTTTGGCGACAATTTTTTTTGTTTGTTGATAATGTCAACTAATCGTTTCAGCCCTAGACACAAAATAAACTGCAAGTGTTTGTTCTCTGTAGCCGCTTTTCTATTAAAAAGAAGAAAAAATGTCCATCATGGTATTGGCGTCTAGTTAAAAAATAAAGTCAACAGGGAGCAAGTGGGCAAATAAAAAAACTCAAATAAATTTGCCACATATCTTTTCATTTACAAAGAATTATTAAAATAACAAATATGTCTGTGGGTTATGTCTAGGGCTGGGGGATATGAATATTTCTCATCTGACACAAGCGTCTGTGATTGTCAAATGTTATTGTCGCAAGCGCTTTTTTTAGTATTTATTTTCTGAATATTCTTCAGCTCTGTATTTTTTTAAATGTAGTATATTGTGATACATTACTGCTTTATATTGCCATGTATACAGAGTGGGATAACTTGTGCTGTTCAATCCTTTTTGACCCAGAGAAAACCCTGAATAGAAAAAAATGATCTCCTCCAAACAAGTAAAGAAACTGAAGAGGAGTCCACCGGCTGCCCTTACTTGCACGTAATATGTTATTCAAGGACCCGAAAGCAGTTGCGGACACAGACGATCGCTTCACACTCATAACACACGATTTTGTCGGACATTGGGACATTTTAATGGTCAAAAGCCGGTATTTATCAGCTAATGGAACCCCTGGTGTATAGTATATCTCATTACTTTTAACACATTAAGTGTTACCTCACTCAGCCAATAAAAAATACATATCGGTTGGCCACTAATGGAAATGAATTCAACCTTAAAAACTCATGAAAATGTTATAGTAATAGTGTCACTAAAGTTCTCTTTGCAGCCTGAACTTCTTCAGAATACAGAATCTTTGTAACACCAGAGCTATAAAAGATAGACACCGCACAATGAATGACATAGTTCTTTTGAACTTATCATGATGTCTAAAAAATGTGGCATCCCTGCGCACTACACAACAATTTGTCCTTACTTTCCCACAGTCATGAAAGACCTGGAAATATCAATTAAATCAAATAAAAATTGGGATTTCCAGGACTGGAAAAGTCATGTAAATCTCACACATTATTAATGTTGTTTTCCTCTGCCTAAAATAAAAATAAATATACATTTGCTTGCACATGATAGTGATTTCGGATTTGTGAACGAATCTTTCTTTTGAGAACAATTTTAGGTCAAAACTTTCACAAATCGGTCGTAATGATTTATTAGTGATTTTTTTATTTATTATTATTTAAAAAAATTCTATATCCAGCAATCCTAAATGACGTAAAAGGTCACGGAAAGTCATGGTATTCCATTGGATAAAAAGGGTGGGAACTGTGTCTTTGATTGTCTAGCACATTCTGAAATCATTCTCTGAAAAGCAATGATGTGATCACATTTTACGTAGCTTGGTTGAACACTTGTTTACAATTGTCAGAAGTTAATTTAACCCTTGCACTCTGTTCGTTACAGGTGCATTCTCTTATTTTCTTAACGTATAATTTTGCACCGTAATCACAATTTGTTTCAACTAATGTTATAACACTAACTTCACTCATTTGAAAACTCAAAATTTGTGCAGTTTTTTTGGGGGGTTGTGGTATTTTTTAACCTTATTTATTTACCTCTGAATACCGAAGTACACCATTACTTTTCATATAAATTAAGAAAATGTTATGTTACATTCACCTCAATGAAGATCTACATTTCTCAATTCCATTCATGGAGAAAATGTGAAGAATGTGTCATGCATTAGGGGCAAATTGGTGCCATCTGCTGGATTACTATTATTTTTAAATGACCTAAAATTACAACTATAACCAGCTGCAGAGTTCCAATTTTTTTAATTAAGAGACCACTGCTAAATTATACATTTTTCTGGATTTACTATTTATAGGTATGTGTTTATAGGTAAAATGAACATTTCTCCCTAATTCCAAATAAAATATTGTCATTTAGAGCATTTATTTGCAGAAAATGACAACTAGTCAAAATAAAATAAAAAATGCAGTGTTTTCAGACCTCAGATATTGAAAAGAACAAGTTCATATTCATTTTTAAACAACACTACAGTAATGTTTTAACTTAGGAAGAGTTCAGAAATCAACATTTGGGGGAATAACCCTGATTTTCAGTCACAGCTTCCATGCGTCTTGGCATGCTACCAGTTTTATACATTGCTGTTGGGTGACTTTATGCCACTCCTGTTGCAAAAAAACAAGCGGCTCGGCTTTGTTTGATGGCTTGTGACCATCCGTCTTTCTCTTGATCACATTCCAGATGTTTTTAGTGGGGTTCATGTCTGTACATCGGGCTGGCCATGACAGGGTTTTGATCCGGTGGTCCTCCATCCACACCTTGATTGACCTGGCTGTGTGGCATGGAGGATTGTCCTGCTGGAAAAAACAATCTTCAGAGTTAGGGAACATTGTCAGACCTGAAGGAAGCAAGTTTTCTTCCAGGATAAACTTGTACTTGGCTTGGTTCTTGCATTCTTCACATAGACACATTTTTATATATATATATATATATATATATATATATATATATATATATATATATATATATATATATATTAATCCTTGGTCTTATCATCTGATCCGTTAATTTCCTATGTGAGGTCAAATTTGATCCTGAACATGTTTAGTGCGAGTATTTTTGTCACACCATCACAATCCAGCCGTGTGTGTGTGTGTGTGTGGATAGCAAATGTAGGAAAAGTCACAAAACCTCATGCCATTGAGATGAAGGAAACCATGTTTTTAATGATGCAAAGTTTGAAAGGGGAGTTTATAGTCGTGGCCGGGTCTAAGGGACAACAGGTTGACCATTGATCATTTTGCCATCTCTCTAGGGGGCATCAGAAGTTTATTAAGGGGGAACAATGGCATAAAGATTGATGGTCAACTGTCAAGCCCAACCCGAAAACATCACAGTGCCCCCCCAACGATCAAATCTTAATACCGCCCCTTGTAGTGCTTCATTTAAGCAGTGTATTCTGTTTGCAGCTTCACTGAGGAGAAGTCATCATTTGAGTATGGTCAAGTGAATCATGCCCTGACTGCAGCTATGAGGACCCTGGTGAAGGAATATCTCATCCTGATAACACAGCTTGAGCATCTTCACAGACAGGGCATGATCTCCCTGCAGAAGCTCTGGTTCTACATTCAGCCCACCATGCGCACCATGGAAATCCTGGCCTCCATCGGTAAAGCTGTTTGCACATGCAATTACTACTGAAAAAGTTACAAAAAACATTTTGAAAAGAGTTACGAGTTATTTTATTTCTTTTGTTCTTTTAATGAGCTTGCTCTTTTAACAAGGCAATGTATCTTTTTCATGTTATTGACTGCTGGTTCTTTAATCTTTCACTTTTAGAAATATTGGTTCGTTGCAGCAGCGTTCTAGTCAATAAAGCAGCACTCACATTTTGTCTTGTTGAGATGTATGTGTTGATATACCCTGCAGCCTGCTAATGAGCTCTCTCCCTGCACCCTCTTTCATTTAGCCACCTCTGTTGATAAGGGTGAGTGTATGGGTGGGTCAACATTAAGTCTGCTTCATGATCGTACGTTCAATTACACCGGAGACAGCCAGGCTCAAGAGCTCTGCCTTTACCTAACCAAAGCAGCCAGCGTCCCGTACTTTGAAATACTGGAGAAGTGGATCTATAGGGGCATCATTAAAGATCCTTACAGGTAAAATCTGACCACTGATCAACAGAGTTGTGTGCCAAACAGGATGCAGAATTGTAATTTGAATTTATGGAAGTAAAATTTAATTGGATTGAAATAATAATAATTATATTTATATTTTCAAAATGAGTTGCCCATAAAAAAAGTTTCCAGAAACATTAGATATATTTATAATCAATGTTTGAATTGTCATTGAAATTAAATTCATTTATATAAATTAACAGTAATTTCTTTTGGACCATGGTGGTGAAATAAGATCAATTCGTAATAACAAGCTTTTGCAATTCAGTAAATTCCTCTTCCTGTGATCCAATTCACTTAAAGGAATATTCTGGATTCAATAAAAGTTAAGCTCAATCGACAGCATTTGTGGCATAACATTGAGTACTACAAAAAAATCATTTTGTCTTGCTCCTCCTTTAAAAATTCTAAAATTGAGTTTAAGTATAGCCACAAGATGGAAACAGTATGCGTGTTAACATGATTTAACTGTGATAAAATCACTTTCTAACTTTTTCTGTGCAATGTTACAGCCAAATTTACAACTTCAATGCCATGACGATATCAACAAACCCTAAAATAACTGTAAATATGACAATTTAAACAACTTTACAGCTCAAATAATACATTAGTTTTAACAGAAGAATTAATGTAAGTACTTTTATAAGATTATAAGTTTCCCATTTCTGCATTTAAACCCTCCAAAAATTTGCCCCATTCACTTCCATTTGTGAGTGCCTCACTGTAACCTCGATTTTTTTTTTCTTTTTTTTTTTTTTCTTTTTTTAAAGAAAAGGAGGGACTAGTCGAAATAAATTTGAATGTTACTCATTATTATGCCACAAATGCTGTTGATTGACCTTGTATTGGACCCGGAATATTCCTTGTAAGGTGTTGTAAGCATTTTATATTTATTTATTTATTTTATCCCCTTTTGGACTGCTCAATTCCCACTACTTAGTAGGTCCTCGTGGTGGCACGGTTACTCTCCTCAATCTGGGTAGCAGAGGAAAAGTGCTTCTGAGACCGTCAATCCGCACATCTTATCATGTGGCTTGTTGTGCATGACACAGCGAAGTTTCATTTGGAGGCTCATGCTACTCTCCGCGATCCACGCACAACTTGCCATACACCCCCATTGAGAGCGAGAACCACTAATCATAACCACGAGGAGGTTACCCCATGTAACTCTACCCTCCCTGGCAACTGGGCCAATTTGGTTGCTTTCGGACCTGGCTGGAGTCATTCAGGACATCCTGGATTTGAACTGGGGTGGTAATACAGGGGCCAATACTCGCTGAGCTACCCAGGCCCCCTACGGTTATTATAACATTTTTTTATTGAATGGAATACAGAAAATGTATACCATTCAAAAATATCCCTTAAAAATAACTCTAAAATAAGTGTATCACACCAGATATCACACCGGTCTCTGTGACACCACTATAGTGTGTAAACGGCAAGCAAAAACATAAATGTGCGTTCATTTTGCGCATTCTCGTAGTGTAGAAGTTGAAGCGATTTGTTCCGTTTAACTGCATATTCAGATTCATAACAGTTGTCATCTGAGGCTGCGAAAGAGAGGTGTGTCTAATTTTATGGCTCAGTCTAGTGGAAGTTCCAGAGTGGCTAAAATCGTACCTTTGAAATTCCAACTTATGAACTGAAAGTGACCCATCACAAAAAATTGCTCATAATACAATCAGATTTACTTTTAGTCCACAATATTTGTCATTTTGAATGCTATTTCATGATAAAAGTTTAATAGGAATTAACCTTCGTGATCACACACTGTGTGTTTGTGTGCATGTGCTTGCGTGCGTGCGTGCTTGCGTGTGCATTATAGCGAATTCATGGTTGAGGAACATGAGCTGCAAAAAGAGAAGATTCAGGAGGATTACAATGATAAATACTGGGATCAGAGATACACTATCGTCCAGCACAGGATTCCAGCCTTTCTGCAGAAAATGGCAGATAAGATATTAAACACAGGTAAGGCATGTAATTTACATATACATTTAAATATATGACACATTATCTCTGTTGTCAAAACCTTTAGAAGATGTAGAAAGTTTTAAAATCTCCCTAAATTAATTTGGTTCTTTCTCATCTCAGGGAAGTATCTGAATGTAGTGCGAGAGTGTGGCCGTGATGTCACCTGTCCAGACGCCAAAGAAGTTCTTTACACTCTCAAAGAGAGAGCGTATGTGGAGCAGATTGAGAAAGCATATTATTACGCCAGTAAAGTTCTGCTCGACTTCCTGATGGAGGAAAAGGAGCTTGTTTCACGCCTGAGGTAAACCTCCAAGTTCTGAAATCTGTTCTAATATTAGAATGTTATTGCTTTTAAAATGTAACACCTTTTCCTCATTTCTGTCATGTTGTGGTGCAGGTCGATCAAGCATTATTTCTTAATGGATAAAGGAGACTTCTTTGTGCATTTTATGGATCTGACGGAGGAGGAGTTGAAAAAGCCGGTTGATGACATCATCCCTCCACGCCTGGAGGCCCTTCTGGAGCTGGCTCTGAGGATGAGTACTGCAAACACAGACCCCTTCAAAGATGATTTAAAGGTGAAATGGTCAACTGTTTTCTAACCAGTTAGTTCTCAGTAACCTAAAAATAATTTAAAGCAGCCAACAAGTATCCAGCATGGAATACATGAGATTTCTTGGTCACTACATAATTTCCATGATTCCATTTGTGGTTTTAATACTTTTGATTACTTAACCATTTATCTAAAATATAGAAAACAGTCGTCTTCTTTGATCCCTAGTCAACGATAGGATGGGGTTTCCTCCGGAGCCCATACGCTACTGTGTGTGCCGCTGGATTTCAGACGTCACCCAGAATGCTTTTCGATCCAGGCATCACAGAGGGTGGATTGCCGGTTTTTCAGGTCTTCAATTTGTTTTGACCATGTCTTCTTGGGTGCTGCTCTTTGAACTTTCCATTCTGTTGGACGATTTCGCCAGTGAAGCTGGTACGGTGATGTTCATTTTGCATATGTGCCTGAACCATCTCAGTTTTCTTATTTGGATCGCTTCCTCGACAGTTGGCTGGTGGTCGTATCTTATCCGGATGGTTTCATTTCGGATGCGGTCGCGTAGGGAGATACTAAGGATCTGCTGCAGGCATCGCATTTGGAAGACCTCGAACTTGTTTAGGCCTTGCTTCAGTAGAGTCCATTTTTCTGACCTGAGAATTGGCAGGATCAGCATCTGGAAAAGGTGTATTTTGGTCTTAACGGAGATGTTGGTCCTTTTCCATGGGCACCAATTTAGCGAAACAAATGCCGTGGTTGCTTGGCTGATTCTGGCGTGGACATCAGTTGAACAAACCACTTTCTTCTCCTGCACCACGGATCCTAGGTAATTGAATTCCTGAACCTGTTTGATCTGGGCTCCGTCAAGGTGGACATTGGCCGGCGACCCATCCGTTGTCAAAACTTTGGTCTTGTCTGCGTTGATTTTGAGGCCATATTGCTCGGCGATGCTAGAAAGAATGTCAGTAGCTCCGGTGTCAGTATCAGCGAAGATCGCTCTGTCGTTGTGGTCGACTGCACGCAAGTCGTCTTATGACATTTTCGGGGACATGGTCAGTCTCCAATGCTCTCCATAGTGCTGGCCAGTGGACACAGTTGAACGCAGACTTGAAGTCTATAAAGACGATGATGGTTCGCTTCCCACATCTAATCCTTTATTCCATCATTTGACGAATGTCGAAGATTTGATCACATCATCCACGGTTCGGCCTAAATCCCGCATGATCTACTCCGGGTGCCTTTCTGTTCTTCAGTGATCAGACGGTGGTTTTCAATTTGTCAAATGTAGGTTAATTGTCGAGAAATGCATTAACTGGTGGGTCGATAGGCGGTGGCTCTGCCGGTGGTCCTTGAGGTGGATCGTCGTGATTGTATAGTTCTTGGGGAAATTCTTTCCACCATTGTAGGTGTTTGCTGGGAGACCTCACAAAGGTTCCATCTGCTTTCTTGATGTTGTCATTGGTTGACTTGATAGATTGGTAGAAATCAGTAATGATAAAGAATGAGTAGCTGTGTCCAAACATTTGACTGGTTATGAAAATAAATACTACATACTATAAGATTATGGTTGAAACCATAAACCAGGAGAAATTTTAGTTGTGTTCTACAAAAGCTGATGCATGTTTGTATTAGGTTACATTTTATTTAATAAAATTGTTCAAGAGGTCTTCAGTATGCCATAGAAGTCTACATCCACAATAGGAAAAAAAAAGTTTGATGGAGAGGTTTGCTTCAGAATCGAAGTAAACACTTTTCATATTATACAAAGAGATACACCTTTATGGTTTGGATTTAAAACTAAATTATGGCAAGCAGATAAAATTGTACTTTCTAAATAATTATTTACATAGTTTTACGAAGTGTTTCAATGCAATTTGAAATAAAAATTCTAAATTTGAAATTTGATTTGAAATAAAAATTTACTATTTGCCTAATCAAGAGAGGCGCTGTTATTGTAAATGTGTTCAAATTAGGACTGGGTAAAAATAGCGATTTTTCCGATGCATCGCAATCTTCATTTGAATGATCTCGATATAGATTCTTAAAACCCAAGATCGATATTTTACTATTTGTGCAACTCTCTACCAAATTTTGCATATGCAACTAAAATGTTTTTTTAGCCACCGGCTGGTAAATGTTCAGATTTCACTTACCAGTGAAGCATTCTTTCACTATGTGTTGAGCGTGTATGTTTTTTGTTTTTTTACTCGTTCCTTGTGAGTGTCCTAAGACGAGATCCACGCAATACATTTGTCATTAAATAATGTCTTTTTTGATATCCTTCCTGTTTTTTACAGTCAGATGTAAATAAACATTTAATTCTAATCTCGAATAGCATGCATGAGGTACAGAAGCAATTTGAGTCCTCTCTCTTTAATATGCGCTCATATACAAACGTTCAGTTCAGAACTGCCGGTTTTCTTAAAGAGACAGTACTGATGTTTTCTGCAAATCAATGTATATAGTTTATAATATTATAAACAATATATAATATTTGCAGTATAATATATTTATTGATGGAATACGAGGATTAGTATGTTTTTAAAAAGCTAAAATGATGAAAACAAATAAAATATAATTAGCAAAACGAATTGTTTCATAATGTACCTAGTTAGAAGGTCCCCTGTATAATTAACAGCATTAGCTAGGAGATTATTTCTTTCATATGTAAGCAAAATGGATGTTATAACTGCTATAATCAAAATCTGAATCGAATAGAAAGTTTGCGAATCGGAATTTAATCAAATCGCGAAATCTCTTGGCAGAAATTTTTTTGCTGTATTAAGTGATAATTGAATGTTATTAATGTGAATACAGAAGATTATGGTTTTGATTGATCCATCTTGATTGACAACTGTCATTTGCATTCCATTTGAAGACATTGTCAATTATCCAGTCTGCATAATTTTGAGGTTGGTTGATATTCCCATTAACAAGTGGAAAATGTCATCCAGTTGACTAAGAATAGGCACCAGGTCATCATGGGAAATGCTGTATTTAACCTGTATTTTTCCCCTCTAGATTGACCTGATGCCTCATGATGTCATCACCCAGCTGTTGCGCGTTCTCGCCATAGATACCAAGCAAGAGAAAGCCATCATTAATGCAGAGCCAACAGAGGTCTCACTCAGTGGATTAGAGGCTTTCTCCTTCGACTACATCGTCAAGTGGCCACTTTCACTCATAATTAACCGGTATTCCACTTTTTCCATATGGCAGGATACTTTTCAATTCAAACAATGAGTTTGGGCAGCAGTTGTGGCTCTATCCTTCTTAAAGGAATGGCCAAAATGTAGAATTTAGTCACCCTCATGTTGTTCCAAAGCTATATGACTTTCTTGTGTGGAACACAGTGGGTGAACTTTTGAATAATATCCTGGCCGCTCTTTTCAATATAATGAAAGTGAACGTAAGAAAGAAAATGAGATGGGTTTAAAACAACATGAAGGTGAGTAAATGATAGAATTTTCATTTCTGGGTGAACTAGTCCTTTGACATGATCTTCTGTCCTATAGGAAAGCCTTGACGAGATACCAGATGCTGTTCAGGCATATGTTCTACTGCAAGCATGTGGAGAGGCTGTTGTGTAATGTGTGGATCAGCAATAAAGCAGCTAAACAGTATTCACTACACTCTGCTAAATGGTGAGATTGCAGATTTATTCATTCTTTTAAAAATTGTTCAGCATCTTCAAGTGGACATCTTACTGAGGAGCTCTTGTTTATTGCAGGTTTGCCGCAGCGTTTGCATTAAGACAGCGAATGCTTAACTTCGTTCAGAACATTCAGTACTACATGATGTTTGAGGTTATGGAGCCTACGTGGCACATCATGGAGAACAACCTGAAGTCTGTGAGTCAAAGAAATGTATTTACTACATACATATACATACAGTAGGCAGCTGCCTTCCATGGCAGCATCATAACTCTAGAACCTTATAAGGGACTGATTAAGAATGCTCTACATAGGCAGCAACTCCACAAATGGTGCTCCTCATTTTAGGGGCATTGGAGGCTCGACTCACAATTGATTTCAATGGAGTCTGGTGTTTGCATGACGCTAAGCTTACGACGATTACGTGGCCCATCTCTGCTAAATAGTCTCTGGTTAGACCTTGCATGTATATTTCAATTATCTGTTATAGGCATCCAACATTGATGATGTGCTGTGTCATCACACCAGTTTCCTGGATAACTGTCTGAAGGACTGTATGCTCACCAACCCTGAACTGCTCCGGATCTTCTCCAAACTCATGTCTGTCTGTGTCATGTTCACCAACTGCATGGAGGTAAAGATATAGACATTATGGAGAGATGTTTTCATTGTAGTGAAGTGTAAAAGTCCTGTTATCAAATGTATATTTGTCCATTTTTTGGTATAATTTTAGCATTTTTTTTAGATGTATTTTGTTTTAACTTCACATTATAATTAATGTTGATTTGTTTTATAGATCAATATTTGCGTCCGATTTTTAGGGATGTGCACAAGTAATCGAGTTGTCGTTCTGCACCAGCTAGTTAACTATTAAAATCACTACTCGAATATCGCAAATTGATTTTCCTTTGTGCATTTGCCTGTCGTAAGCATCTCGCAGTTATAATTGAGTCCACTGGGGGTGCTGTGTTTATGTGTCGTCGAGGTGTTGGAAAAGAGGAGATATTACGGTGTCTTTGCTTTCAAGCAAAGCCAAGTGTGGCAATACTTGTAATATTTAAATTCTTATTGAATTCTATTCTATCAGTATTTGGTTCTTGTTGAGTCATGCAAACCAGCGGATGAGAACCTGCTTTTATGGTGGAAGGAAAACGCTATGCGGTACAAGAAACTCGGACGCTTATCAGACCAGTATGTGTGTATGTGCATTAAATCTCTGAACACTGACAGATCACATTTTATAAAAGGACAAATTTTACTACTATGTTTTTTATAATAACATGTGAAGTCTTTATGTGCATTAACCTAATGCCTTCAGTATTGGTTTCTAATTAAGCTCTGGGTGAGTGCAAATATATAAAATATATATATATATTTTTTATTTTTTTTTCCCCAAAAGTAAAAAATAGTTTGAAGATATTTTATTTTAAAACCGTTCTTGGTAACATTTTTGAATAAAATAAAAATTTCATGTATGTGTCAAACTTTTTTCTTTTTTTACTTGCATTTTAATTTACAAATAATCAATTACTCGTTTTTTTGTGGATTGGAGAACTAAATGACAAAATTAGTAGGCAATCGCCATTGAGCTCTTTTGTTGCAGTTTCCATATACATGATAGCAGTGACTTCTCTGATTGGTTGCTCTCTCTTCAGGATTATGGATAGTGTAGTTCACAGAGAATTTGGCTTTTAAACACAATTTTTTTAAATTTAAGTTGAAATTATTCTGACTTTTAGCTTCTAGAGGGCCATTTACCATCAATTAATCTCAGAGCTCATCGTACAGTATGTTTGCCTTGAAAAATGTTAATGCTTTTGTTACAATAAAAGAGAAGATGAATGGGATTTTTACTTCCAGAACCCCATTGTTGCACTCTGTACATTGGTGTCTGTGCATGTTGTGAAATGTATAAATTTGCTTTGACAGTCTTAATGAGGGGTTCCCTTTAGGTCAGGATGCATAATGGAGTGTTTATTAATTGTTTTACAGCGTGTCACCCAGAGCATAAGGATAGACAGCGAGATTAAACGTCTAACCCTTGAGCATGGCACCATGGAGGGCTCTCTAGCCCCAAGCAAACGAACTGAAGAGGCTGAGAAAAAGAGACTGGCCTCTAAAGTGAGTGACTCACAATTAACCAGTTATTGTACAATAACAGAAATGAGGCAGTAATAATACTCCTAGATAAATCTGGCATTACTCACACCATAATGGTAATACACTTTAAGTATATGAATTTACTTTATCAAGACTATATATTTCCATTTCACAGTTCTTGGCTGAGCACGTGGATGCCCTGCAGTCTGACTCAGGGTTTGAGGGGACCATCAGTAAGTTTGACAGTAACTTCAGCACTTTATTGCTGGATCTTTTAGATAAGGTCAGCATTTACAGCACCAACGACTGTGAACACAGCATGATCAACATCATCTACAGGTGAGTGGAGCCTTTCAGTGAAACTCTGAACACATTCACATGTGAAAAAGCAACAAAAATGTGTGTATTAGTGCTAAACAAAGCTTATTGTTTTAACATTTTAACTTTAGCAGTGACAATAAAAACTAGTTTTGTCCAGATATTTTAACAGGGCTCCCACGGTCATGGAAAACCTGGAAATATCAGGGAATGTAAAAATTGTGACTTATAGGGTGCCTGGGTATCTCAGTGGTAAAGAGGCTGGCTACCACCCCTGGAGTTTGTGTATTCGAATCCCAGGGTGTGCTGAGTGACTCCAGTCAGGTCTCCTAAGCAACCAAAGTGGCCTGGTTGAGTCTCACGGATGGGTAGAGTCCTCGTGGTCACTATAATGTGGTTCTCGCTTTCGGTGGGGTCTGTGGTGAGTTGTGTGTAGAAGCCGCGGTGGATGACGTGGGCCTCCAGATGTGCTATATTTCCTCGGTAACGTGCTCCACGAGCCATGTGATAAGATGCGAAGGTTGATGGTCTCAGACGCGGAGGCAGATGATATTTGAGTCACCATCAGGACTTCGAGCAGAATTGGGTCAATATATATAATTTGTGACTTATAGGCCTGGAGGCGTCATTGAAATTAGTAAAGTCATAAAAATCATGGAAAAGCCACAGAAAACATTGCTGTTTTCTAGTTTTCCTTAGTAAAGAGTAAAACTTGCTCGTAAGACATAATGATTTCTGATTTGTGAGCGAATAATTTTTTTAAGTCAATGAGTCTGACTGGTTATTGGTCTGAATGATTAATTAAATAATTGACGGTTTCACACTTGAACGCCCCATCTCGTGAGCGGGGCTGTGTATTCTGTTGCTCTCGTGCACTCTCGTGAATTGCAAAGTCGGTTAGAATTTTCATTAAATAATATATTAGATTTTGCCTTCAGAACAAGGCTTGAGTCACATACAGGGTTCCCATGTGTCCTGGAAAACCTGTAATTTTGCAGTGCATGGAAAATGAGGAAAAATATGTAAATGTCCTGGAAAATATTTTAGTATAATAAAACTGTTTGACTTTGTCACTAACAAGGTTTTGGTACATATAAAAAAACATGCGGATGATTGGGACTCAGGATAGGTGTTAAATACACATTCATATAGTATTGTCACTGCCAGCGACTTCACATTGTTAAAAACTTCAACGGTTGATTGTCATTAGCGAAGCCAACAATATATTACAACTGTATAGTAATGCACAATTTATTTTCACAATTTCTCCCTTTGCGTTAAGAAAAAAGTAATATAGCAACACAGGGGTGAGTAAACAATGAATTTATTTTCTCTTGAATTAAAAAAACAAAAAAGGTGTCATTATAAGGCTGAAATTCATGAAAAAAGAAACTTTGGCGAACGTTGTTTGACCTAATCTTGGTTTATTATTTGTTTTATAATTTTATGTTAATCATTAGCAGTTTTGTTTTAATATATTAATAAAACGGTGTATAGCGTTACCAACATTCCAGAAGCATTTTTTATTTCACATATATTTATATATTGCGTGTGTGTGCGTCCGTCCTTCCTAGCGTTTGTCTCGCGTAGGTGCAGGGTCCGCTTTGTGATAGTCTGCACACACACATATATATATATATATATTTCATTTGGCACAAGTTTTACGCCGGATGCCCTTCCTGACGCAATCTCCAGTGGCTGGGGGACTCTCACTCTCGCACACACATACGGGGCAATTTAGAGTCTCCATTTCACTTAACCTGCATGTTTTTTGGACTTGTGGTGGAAACCGGAGGAAACCCAGGACAAACTCCACACAGAAAGGCCCTAGTTGAGCCGGGCATATAAACGTTTTCAATGTCAAAACTTTGAAAGCCAAGTACAAAGATTACCTTTTTTAGAACTTGGCACAGCTGTTTAAACTATATTTTTAAAACATCTCTCTTTTTTTATTATTTTGGAAATACTTATTTTGTCAATAGCTGTTTCCATCCAAGCTAATTTATGCAACTAAACATAATATCGCAAATACAATGTGCAGATAAAGCCGCATTTCCATCCAGTGAGTTCAAAAGAACAAAATCAATACTTAGAAATTGTAGCCACAGTGACTTTTATTAATAAAATACTCGCGGTTTAGAGCACGCAGACAAAACACTGTAAAGAACGTGGCTGAATTTGGAATGGCATACTACTCATTTCTGCTGTAGACACATGTATGGCAGAAGTAGTAAGAGTAGTATGGGTAGTATGCATTTCTGAACACAGCCTTGTCTCATGTCTGGGGGCGACAGTGCACCACAGTTCTGGGAGCCTTATGTGTGTGAGTTCATCCATTCTTATGATTTTACTGTGCGGGTCTATAATATATTTTTCAAAAGTGTCAACAAATCTGCTCTTCCACACTGTTCAAGTTTGTATTCAACGTATTTACTGTGCAAACTTTATGTAAGCTTTGGATTTACTAGACACCGTTGATTTCAGGATGACCAGAGCAACTTTTCAGATGTGATGTTTGGTCTGTTGGTTAGTCCAGTTATGAATGAATTATTCTGTCACATGAATATTTTATATGCATCTTGTATTCATAATAAATTGGAGTTTATTTCGGTAAATGTGTTTCCATCAGGTTTTATGTGCATTTCTTATCAAATAAAAAAAAAAAATATGGTATTCATTTTTGATGCACAAAAAGTGAGCGTATCAATTTTCTTATGCACAATTTGGAGATTTTTCTTGGTGTTTCCATCCAGTGGTTTTTATGAAATATTCCAAAATGTGCATAAACATGTGGCTGGAAACCCAGCTATTGACCCAATACTATTTTAATCTGAAAACTTGAAATGTCTTACTTTTGAACTGCTCACAAACAAGTTCTTTCAACCTTTATTTTAATTCAGTCTCTATAGCTTTGATAATACAACTTATTTTTACAGGCTGGACTTCAATGGGTTTTACACAGAGAGACTGGAGCGAATGGCCATTGAGAGGAGCCAGAAGTCTGCTGCATAGCATCATCAAACATAAAGAACATGAATGACATCAGCAATAAGGAAATTGTGTTTTTAAAGTGTAGTGAGGCGGCCTTTCAAAATGTATTGCTTCGTAACTAAATAAAACCTTGTCTTGTTTGAACAGTTTCTCACTCCCATTCAAATGTAATTAATTGTCTTTTTTTATATTGTAAACCCAATAAAACACAAAAGAAAATGTTTAGTTTGATCTCTTATTCTCTATTTTCCTTAATCTATTTCTTATTCTAAATACAGTTGTTATTTTAATAAGCTTTTTTCAGTAAGGAGAGATGGAGTCTTTATGTGATTATTATGTAGATGATACTTTATGCAGTGACTTAATCAGTAGCTTACAATTATTACGTGGATAAAACTATTTTTGCATATTATTTACACTTAACCGTGTGTATTTTTACAGAATGCTCCTTGTCTTGTCTGTACACTAGAACTTGTGTAATAATATTTTGTTCTATTGTATACTGGAATATAGCTGGAATTAACTAAATTAAGCCTGCCATTTTTTGTACTGTATGAACACATTTCTTTTTTCCTTCTTGAAAGTCTTTCTAAGATGCCACTGATTACAAAAAGTCTTGAGTTTGGGAGAGAATTCTGTGTGTCTTCAGCAAGTTGTGACATTCAACGTGCAAATTCTTTCCTGCCAAAACTGTTGTGTTATTGTCCAGGGTGTCAGTAACTTGTATGTATAGTTATTGCATGCATATGCATATATAAATATGTATTATTTAATGGCTTTAACCCTTATGTTGTGTTCTGGTGATTTTGTCGACCCATTTTACTTAATCCAATTTGAATAAAATTCCTTGACTTTGTTCACATGGTATCTGAATACACAACAAAATTTGTACCATTTTCTTTATATTTTTTGGGTTTTATTTCATGTTTTACACTTGTGTTCCCGGTCAAAAATGACCGGCCATTGGAAATGAATGGATTAGACTACTAAATACAGTAGTATTACATGTTAACATATAACATGTGTTCAGAAGAATCACTATTCTTTAGATGAGCACAAATGTTTGTGTTTGCACACACACTCACTCACACAATGTGTGTTGTGTGCCCTTTTGTGCATTGTCTTTCCTTGTACACTCTTTGAGGAGTATTTCAAGCTATCCTTATCGTATTTGTTGCGTTTGGGCTCGTTTGAATCAGGATAGTCTGCTGTAAGTTACGATACAACATTGTCTATGTTTTATGTATGTTTCAGGAAGTAATAAAGAAAAATGTGACAAAAAGCCCCTCCTGTTTATTACATTTCTGTGTCTGTGGGAATTGCATACACTAATACTCATTGCAGTTTGGCCTCTTGAGTGAAAGTCGTGGCATTCTACAAATTTAGAGTTTTCCAACGATTTATAACACATGGCTGTCTCATCTTTTTTATGGGTTTACCAACTCTTAATATAAGTGTTGTGATAACAAATTTGCAAATGTGGAGTACGGACAGTTCTTATTTGTCATACAATTAAAAAGCCTTATTAAATAATTGGTAGGATCAGTTACCGGGAACACAAAATGTGTTAGCACAAAACAAACACACCAAAAGAAAACGTGGCAATTTTGCTTCAGTGGGTGGGTTTAGTTAGCAGCGTCGCTAGTTAGTTACTTGATACTCCCCAACACTGCCGTCCGTGACTTCAAGTACTCCAGTAAACCGCTAGGCGGCGCGTTTGGTTCATCTATAAAACTTTTTACCGAGCCCAGCAAATGTAAGGGGTACGTGTATTTGGAAGAATTATCGTATTTTAAATATGATGTTATAAATCAGAAGTACTTCATAATTATAAAGGAATCCGACGAGCATCACTTAAGCACAAAAAAAAAAAAAAAAAAAACAGTTCATTGAACAGGTAGGCAGTCTGCCACATTGTGTCATTGAGGTCCACACCCTTTACAAACTCTTAACAATCCACGAGAACACTGCAGTGAGCTCGCATCTCTTCTGAGACTGACCTGCGTGTATATCAGGGTGAAATCAGTATGAAAGAATAACTAGTGCACTTTTCTGTCATGTTGCGTGTTGCAGTTGAGTCTGCGGCGGGTCTGCCTAAGAAGAAATTGGACAGGCCAGACCCCGTCGCATCTGTGGCGTTTAAAGGCAAGTATGCACTCATCATTATCACGTCATGGGGTTTCTGTTAATCGATTATCAAAATAAAAATACCATCTCCATTCTGCTCACTTGGTGGTTTTCGTGTTATTTTAGGCGAAAAGAAGAAGACTAAAACCATCAAAAATGAAGTGAACCCAGTCTGGAATGAGGTAAGATTGGGTTTTATGCATGTTAAAGACATTTAACTCCATGATATTTCATTTCAATTGAAGTTACCAATGATGTGGGCTTAAATGTGCTGCTTGTTACTTTTGGTTGGGTATTTAAACTGTGAGTGCATGTATTGTTTATTTTATTAGATATGAATTTCCTGACTAATTCTGAGCATATGACCATATGAGTATATACACTTTTGAACATTGCTTTAGAAGCTGCGATTGTTAAATAGAAATTCAGCATTGTTTATGCTTTTTTTTTTCCTTTCAATTTTAGACGCTTGAGTTTGATTTAAAAGGTGCTCCTCTGGATTCCTCCTCATACATTGATGTGATTGTAAAAGACTACGAAACTCTTGGCAAAGACAGGTAAGTGTTACTAAACTCCTCTGAATCATGTATTCAATATTATCCAGTGTTTGACAAACAGTGGGATGTTGAACTTTTGCTTCCACCCTTATCAAACAAGTTGTGACTGGAGAAGCTCATTGGATCTAGAACTTTACCAAGAGTCTTTGTGTTGTTGAACTTTTCTGCAGTGTGACATGAAAATGTCATCATTTCCTCACCGCATGTTATTCCAACGCATATGACTTTTTTTCTAGATTAGAACACAAAGGTGAAATGTAGAAGAATATCATGCTCCCACAGTTTTCTGTGATTAATTATGGTGCATCACATACATTAAAATATAATCATAATTATATTTACTTTATACTTTGTCTCAAATAACTTGCAAGAAATTGGTCAGTCATCATTTATTTTAATATGTACGTTAAAATAAAGTTGAATCTGTTATAAAAGGATATTTTTACATGCCAAGAAATTAAGATAAACAACTTAAGTATACATGGTAAGACGTTATACATACAGATATAAAACCGTGTAATTTGCTGTAGTTTAAATATCGAAACTTTTATTTTCTTAGGCTGCCATTCAGTCTCTATCGTGCAGGTTTGGTCTCTCTTGCACGTTTCTTTCTTTTTGTATTTTTGTTGCCCGTATCTCTTCCACTCCAGGCTCATTACTTGCGGGTGAAGTCTCAGTTGTCTGTACATTTAATCCGCTCCCATATTTACTATGCATATTAAGCATATTTATTTTGCGGTACGTGTGTTGCACGTAATAGGCGTGCACTGCACCACACAATCTTTTTCTAGGATGTGCAGTCGAGCGTGTACGTCCTTGAAATTTATATGCCAGTTTTAGCCAAATGAAGTGGGAAGAATTTTAGTGAATTTTCAGAAATGAGAAGGAAAAAGGGATCTTGCATTAATCGCGTTAATAAATTAATGTTCCCCAGGCCCGTGAATGGAAAGGTGTTAAGAGCCAAAATAAAAACAATTGCACAGACAAAATATTTGATGCTTTTTTGTTATTTTGGAGTGTGACAGACTCCGTCCCCATTCAGTTTAATTATATGGAAAAGAGTGGCCAGGATATTCTTCAAAAATTCATCTTTTGTGTTTTATCGAAGGAAAAACAGTCACAGGGGTTTGGGATGACATAAGTGTGAGTATAGGATAACAAAATGTGCACGTAGAGGGGAATCTATTCCTCTAAGAGATGCTCTTTTCCAAAAGCAACTTGAAATCCAGTGCAATGAACAGTACATATAGAGTGCAATATATGTTTTAAAGTGCTGTTTAGAATCTTGCATTATTGAATTTACCTTCACTGCCTCTTACTTTTGTATTGATATCATTATTAAAACTGGTGCTTGTTTTTTAGAGACACAGTGAACCATGTTGATCTTATGTCTGTCACAGTTTAAACCAGTAAATACCCTGCAGCTCTCACACCCTCTTGGCCATGTTGAGACCTGCTCTACCATGACACAAGGCATTTGGTTCACATTTCTGCATGAATACATGATTGTTTGTCACTTCTGTGAAATCTCATTCTTGTATAAAGTCCTGACGGGTTTAATTGATGGGTCTTAGTGGGCTTTAACAACATATTTGGCTCTAAATTACATGTTTTTCCAGTTATTCCAGATTTTTCTTTGAATATAGAATTGGAGGATATCTGTGTGCCAAATACAAAGAGAGAGACTTTGTTGAAATTTACATAGATGCAATTCAATGCAAATGTTGCTGCTTTTATCACGTGGCTGTTTTAGACACTTGACAGTGCTAGATGTTATTTTTTACAATAAGGGGCAATACTTGCCTTATGGATTTGATGTTTTAACAATACAGAATCCCTCCCAAGTTATCCTCCAATGTCAAATACCTACATTTAATGGAGCACAGTTTATGTATAATAAACCGCTTTTATTGGCCTGCTGATAGTCTTCATCTCATGTCAGAGTACATGACTTTAAACAAATTTCAGAAGCACTTCATTTCTGTATGAGTAAAACATTTTGAATAATGTAAACATTGCTGTGTGCATCTTTGAATCAATTCAATAAAATAAATTCTCACTCTGAATAATTAAATAGGCTGCTACCTACTCTTGCTTCATGGCATTTTCGATTGAAGTCATCAAAATTATGAAATAGCACAAATTAAACCTGTCTTATATTTTAACTTCTAAAAACCCATAATTCTTCAAACTCATCATTTCCCATGTTTTCTGGCTTTTCTGGAATTGTCAGGCTTTTAAGCATAAGCCCAACATTCAAATGCTTTTATAGTCATGAAAAACATTAATTCAGTCAAGGTATTGCTCTTCACTTCAATTCATTTCTGACCCTGCTTGCTGTGGTCACCCGCTGATATATTTGCCCTGTCATGCTGCGAGTTATTAATTTCCATATCGATTCCATTGACATCAGTTTACATTTCACCAGAGAACTTACACCAGCGTGACGTTTTCCAAGAGTTAATCTGAGAAGCATTCAAATCATGAAGGAAAAGGAATGTTTCTGTCAAGTAATTGTCAGGAACTGTTCCTATTTTGGATTTCTGACAGCCGTTTCTTGGCAGCTAAATCAAAAGTGTTATGGTGAAGATATAGGATGGAAAAACATGAACTGAATGCTATGAACTATCTGGGGAGAACGAATATCAGTATGTTGGACCATTCTGACATGTAGCTTCAGTTCTTCAAATGGAAACTCGCAGCTCGATTTCTCCATAACACCATTACATAATACAATGCATTTCTTTGGCTCCATGTTGCTGATATATATGTGTTGAAAGAGTATTTGTCATGTAAACACAGGATAACATTTAAGTTGCAGTTAATATGGGGGTATACATAGTTAAAAAGCACCTTATTTGCATAATGCCAAGTTAAAAATGTTGTAAGCGATTTATTTTTTCATGGGAAATTTTCTCTTAAAAATATTATTGAAATAATTGTGCTGAGATATCTCACCGGTCTCTGTGACAGCTGTAGACTTTGTAAACAGCAAACAAAAATCTGCGGACATTGACGCTTTTCACCTGTCAATCATTTTGCTCGTTCTCATAGTGTTGAATTATGTCATTGAGGCTTTGATTTGTAATGTTTGTCCGTTGGGGGTGCTATTGTACCACTGTTAAATTTGACATTCACTGGAACAAACAATGCTGCTCTTTTGCTCTGTTTTGTTCTCAAAATTATCTTTGGAGCACGGGGTTTTGGGATGTTAGGTCATGGATAATTCTATGGCTCAGTCATGTGAAAGCTCAGTCGCGTGAAGGTTTGCAGCACCTTTAAGGAAAAACCCTAATTTTATAAGAAAATAAGGACATGCTATCTTAGTTCTTTAAAATGCCTTCCAGAATATTCTATGTTGATTTGAATAGCTGCAACAGATTTTGTCTCTGTGGTCTAAACTATGGAGGGATGTATATGGCACACTCATATTTTGCTCTTTGGAACAAAAGTGTCATTGTGAATGTTAATTCAATGCTGTTCGAGTCTGTGGCAAATTAAGAGCACCATGACACCGATTAGCTAGGATTTCAACAACTGCTACTCAAAGGCCAAAATTGTAAATAGAACCCATGCGTTTGCTAAGGCAAAAATCACTACTACATAGGGTTAGTAGTTTATTTAAATCCCTAACCCTAAGTATTAAACTTTGGTGCTACAGACATGAATGATAGCATAATTCTTGCTGCTTGTTCAGGCAAAGTGTTCTATTACTTTTCTAAGCGACTGAAATTAAGATTTACGTCTGGTGCGTGATTAAAGGCAGAACAATCTCATTTGCATTGAAAAGGGGACTTAAGACATGTCTAGAGACCAGAATATGTAATACATTGGTGGGCTTTTTTGATTTGGGCCAGTAAGCAACCCCCTAACAAGCACCCAGAAAACCCTAGCAACCACATAGCAACGAGCTGAAAACCTTAGCAACTGCCTAACAATCCTCTGGCAAACATCACTTATATTTTCTTCAGAAAATGTACAAATCTAGTTCCTATTGGAATACTTTCATGCCTGTGTACTGGAAGACCAAGTTGTTTTAAAGAATGTCAGTTTGAGTAAATATTAATCATCTCTTGGAGTTTCGTCAGGATAAGCATCTAAGTAATAGCATTTCAAAAAGGAAACGGGTTGATGTGAAATGTTCGAGGGTGTGTTACCTTTGCCTGTAATGTTTGCTTTGGCATTATTGTTTGCTGGAAACCTAGAACATCAGCCTTTGAAAGTTAGTTTGTAAATTAAGCCAGTGAATGTTGCTCAATGGCAATATTGTTCATAAGCTTTTATTGTTCTTGAATGTTGTGATTAATCGATGCTTGAGGGGATGCTTTTCCAGGTTTCTCATTCATTGTTTTTAGCTCTGGTTTTGGATTCAGGGAGTCAAACAACTCCATGTAAGGGCTGGGTTAGGTACAACTTAGTCTGAAAATTATCATAATGTGTCTGATATACCAAATGAGTAATATTGAAACGTGAGCAGAACAAATTTCTCTCTAAATTGTTTGTAAATGATTTGCATGGAATTCAATGCAACATTACATATGAATAGTTGGAGTAGGATGAATTAGAGAATTTACATAAGCAGAACTAATTTGTTTAAATTGTTCATAAAGCCATTGCGTCAAAATTAATGTGATTTTAATTTAAGATTACTTTTACGAACTTAGCAAATCTGTGTAAATTCTCCATTAAACCATTTATGCAGATTTCTGAATCTTATTTCATGCGACAATTACGAATGGAACATTTTAAAAGTGGAACAATTTTTTGTAAATTTAGTAAATTGTCACATTGAGTTGCTACAATTGACGTAGGTGCTTTTACGAGCAGAACAAATCAGTTTGTAAATTGTTTGTAAACTAATTTACGTAAATTGTCGCTGCTAATTCAATGCAAAAATGTAAGCATGATTTTATGAGCAGATACCATTTTTGTGTAACTTATTAATAAACCATCTATGTAAATTGTTAAATATATATTTTTTTTCATTTACGCAAAAATGTTTTTATGAGCAGAACTACTATATGTAAATTGTTTTAAATCCTTATGTAAATTGGTTGCTGCATGCAACATGGTAGGTATGTTTTACAACTAAATTTGTTCTTGTTTTTCATGAATGCGACAATACTTAAAGGGGTCATGAAATTAATGATATTTTCCTTGATCTTTTGCCATGTAAGAGAACATTAGTGTATAAAAGAATACTGTAAGTTTCAGAACTCAAAACTTTCTCCAAACTGCCAAAATGTCTCGTTCTCTACTTCCTCCACATTGCGATGTGGTCGATATTTGCATCTGACCGCCTCCACAACACATCAATGCCTTCTTACGTTATCACTTTCGTAGCCCTGCCCAACATTGGTGACAGTGAGATGTCAAGGATAGAGCATGTAAGCCAAGAGCAGAGAGCCAATCAGAAACAGTGGGTGAAAGAAGCAGCACCGAAACAGGCCGTTAAAACTTTACTAATATTATAAGTGAACCTCAAGGAACATTAAAATAATAATTAAAGGCATGCTATGACCCATTTAAAGGAGACCTATTATGCCCTTTTTTACAAGATGCAATGTAAGTCTCAGGTGTCTCAAGAATGTGTCTGAAGTTTCAGCTCAACAGCCCACAGATCATTTATTATACCATGTTGTAAATGCCTTTTGCTCCCCGCCCCCGACATAGCTTTGGTCTCCGTGAATACAATCAGAGACAATGGTAACTTTAGTTTGCGATTTGCAAACATTCACAAAATATAAAGTGCGATACTTGCATCTGCGGGATATAAAGCTGGAATATGAAGAGTTGGTACTTATCCATGCTTGAGAATCAAATTTTTGGAAAATTCTGCTTTATATTGACACTCATTCACAAAGCAGTTCGGTGTAAAATGATTTGCACAAACACACACACATTTTTGTATGTTTTGGGGCACATTTCCTTCAAAAACAAAACTTGTCCACTGCGTCTTCAGTGACTCTGATGCCGGGAGTACATGAAGACTCTATGTTCAACAACAGAACACTTATGATGCTTACAAAGCTGACACATTATTCTTCTCACTGTATCTGCTCCAGCGTGGAAGGAAATGGCGGACTGTGTGTAGATCACAGGGGAGGATCTATGATGCTAGGATGGAGTCCGTCGCCAGTCGTGGGCGGTGCCTACTCTAACGTGATGTCACTTTAGAGCAGAAACGAAAACCATTCATTTTTGACACTGTTTTTGATTAATAGAAATGTAAGAAAGAGGAGTGGGTGGACTTTTAACATTGTAAGGTGGTTGTGTAAACTCACTGCCATCTCACATTTATGTACATGCACCATGTATAAGTGAATTTTGCATAATAGGTCTCCTTTTAAAGGAATCTCATAGTGTGCTCCAGTTTAATGCTCGTGGACACACCCTTCATTATTTTGAAATCGTACCGCACCATCCCACTAATCAAATGTGTAAAGTAGAGCTAATATGTTAGTGTTTGAATGCCAATGTTTTCCGAAGGTATATGTGTAAACACCGTTGTTTGCAGCTTTGGAATTAATTACAGGGTTTACAGCAAACATTTCGTTGAACCGATACTCGAGTGCAAAATACCTTTAAAGTGTCTGATGCTGACCTACTCCCAGTTCACAATGATAACCTGGGGACATTATTTACTTTTGGAGGAGAGCTCTCTTTTGACCTTACAAAGTAAAAGGGTACACAAAATTTTTCTCCATTTGATAAGTACATATATTGTCTTGTTCATTAAGCACTCTGCCCAACTCTGAACTACCTATGTTTATAAGCTTTAAGTGGGCTGAGAGAACAAATTTTGAAGTCAACATGAAACATCGAGTGTAGCTACACTGTATGTTTAGAATGAAATACTAGATCGCTACTTCATGAATATTGTGTAGCATACACAGTTTGCTGCCTTTAAAAATGTTTCAAACAGTAGTGTCCTACATTGGCTGAAGTAAACATGCAATATGATGACGTCATGTGACAAAAAGAGGTCATGTGACAACAGTGGCATTCAGATATCATCTTGGAAATAAACATGGTTATTTTGCTTTTTATTTATCCAATTTTGTGTAAAAAGTTCTTAAAATTTTGCAGTCTGATCAAATAATGAGTCACAAATTTTGTTTTACTTTTGTGTCTATTTATTCCAGTTCATCCATCACACAGGAAATAGAAAGTGAAGTGCATGGCACTGTGGCATACAGCATTCTGTACAGCGTACCCTGTTGTATACTGGGTATTCCATGGATTGGGTCATCTGGGAATTCCATGGACTGTATAGAAAAACAAATAGGGCAGGATTTAATTTTATCCTCCTGAAATGTTATCCATCAGATTGGATGGTGAAACGTTACGTACCCGAATGGAATCAGCAGTGGTTAGAGGGGAGGGGTTAAGCAGTAAGAGGAATTGGTAACTTTAGTCTGAAAAGGAAAGTTGTTTAATTTTGATTTAAGATTACAAAGACATTTTGATTTTTTTATTTTGAATTGCATGCACTGATTCAAAATAAGACTAGGTGCCTGATGTAGAAACATGGCAAAATGGGCATTGAAATAAGTGTCAATTTCCCACACACTCATGAAGACTTATAAAAAAGAAACTTGCTGTAAATATGTGAGCACCGTCTGCACACCTTTGACTGTGTGGATTTATTGCAACGGCTCTTAACCGATTATATAGCTTGTCCCTGACTTATAAGGTTGTATTAAATGTGCTTACCAACAATAAAGGGGACAAAATCATCTTTTAAAAATACCTCTAAATGACATTAACTGAATTAAAGGGAAAAAAACTTTTTATCATGTTTAATTCTGTAAAGAAATTCACAGTAAAAAATTCTATTGTTATCAAGTATTTTTGTCTTTTTTGTCATTTAAAATTGACAAAAAATCCTTAAAACAAGATACATTTACTTTAGAAGCAAAATATAAGATATTTACACTTGCTGAACTTGAGGGCGCTTGCTACGCTTGGGAATGTACAGTGCTGGGTAAACGTCTTAGACACAAGATGTTTAAAGAAAAAAAAAAACATTTGTCTTAAAATAGTTATTTCTATCGTCAGATTTAGTGTGTCATTAGGAAATATAAATTTTAGACTCCCAAACATTCTTTTTGCAAATAGAATAGAAGAACAGGGAGCCCTGCAACAGATGGTATTACCCCAAAACTCTTCCAATTGTCTGAATCCTATGCTATTTTCCGGAACCACTCAGACATGCAGCCATTCAGTGACCCTAATCTACTCTAAACCTCGTCACCACGATTAACAGGGAGGGGGCCAGGGCATATTAGTGTCTGACATTGTTTTTGCAAGTTCACTCACCTATTTAACATTATCTTTAATGATCTCCAAGGTTCTCACTGGCTGGTAGCTACATGGACCCGTTTGGGGGCAGGGCCTGGATTCTCTCCTGCCACGTAGTTGTGCTCATAGTGATGTCATGTGCTCTGCTGGCAGCACATAGTGAAGGAAGCCTTCCTTGATGGAAGCCTTTGTTCTGCTGGTTGGTGACTATAGAGGGAGTGTCTGTGGCTGCTGGCTTGGCAGGATCTCTATCAGTACCTATATAAAGACAGTGTTGGTGGGTTTAGGCACCCGCTGATCATATTGCAAGTACTCTTGAGGGCGGAGTCAAGCTTGGAGGCATGTGCTGATCTCTCACATTCTGGACAGGCATATTTTGCAGAAGAGTAGTAGAGGGCTAGTGCAGTAGTTTTCATTGTCTGAGAGTTCTTGCCACCTAACTCAAGAAAGAACATCCTGCTTTCCAACATGCTACCAATAAGTTATGTTGGACGGATGTCTCTCGTTATGTCCAAGATCTTCTGAAGTAAGCGCCTATGGTTGACCATATCGTATGCTGCGGATAGGTCAACAAAGATGACACATGTTACTATCCCTCACTCGTAGCCATCTTTGATGTGCTCCATGTGGTTGAGAACTTGGCTTGCGATTGACTTTCCAGGTCGGAAGCCTGCCTTTTCAGGGATGATGCTTTATCTGTAGCTGAAATATGCAAGACAATTCAAAAGGAGGTGCTCAAATGCTTATAAGTGTGACATAGCAGTAATATGGGTCTGTAGCTCTAAGACCTAGCGGAGTCCTTCCTAAGCTTCAATTACATGGGCTTTCTTCCAGATTTTAGAGAAATTGTTTGTTGACAGGCAATTGCTGAATGGTTCTAGAAGCCATTTCTTTCATTTTGGGCCAAGATGTTTAATTTCCTTCCTGTATAGACCCATGGCTTTCCCTGGTGTTAAACTGGCTATTCCAGCTTCCAGGTCCTCTATGGTAAAGGGCTTTGTGTAACCAGGGTCATCAGGTATTTCTTTCTATCAAGCTGGTTCTTTCCCTTCTGTCCTTTTTGCTTCTTTCCACACTTGGCATTCAGAAGCTGTTGGTTGACAACTTGGTTGGCTGTCACTTTGGGTTGTTGAGGCACTGCTAAAGGGTCACCATGGAGCTTTCTGATTAAGTTCCATGCTGCCTTGCTGTTTTTTGACATGTCAATTGTCTTAACCAGATTAACCTTCCCTTAACCTTCAGCTCTTTGGAGATGTTCTTCTTAACACTCACACATTTTGACTGTTCTTAGAGCTCAGAGGTCTCATCAGACAAGCCTGAGATGTACTGAACTGCTGCATCCAGGGATTTGACATCTAGCTGCTTTGTTCACAGTCTCGCTGAATTTATCGTAGCATGAGGGGGTTGGCATAACGTGCATAATCTTTTCTTCCACTTTGAAACCGACGCTCTGAAATGGTCCCAATCTGCTTTCTTTTAGTTGAAGCGCCACCTGAATGGTACTGTGTTGGGGACAACAACAGCATGGACTTCAATTACTACAGGGCGATGTTGAGAGTTGGCTATATGTTTGTGTACAATTTATTTTTGACACTGTCTGATACTGCAATAAGGTCACTGTTGTAGCCACGCTTCCAGCGTGCACTGGAAGGATGGTGGTAGCTTGGAGTTATGAATGAGAGTCAACTGATTGTAGTCCATCCACTCTTCAATTGCCTCTCCATTCTTGTTGGTGTTGGGGTAGCCCCATTAGGTGCTGTGACTTTTGAAAGCTCCTATGGCTGTATGTGGCTTGCCATGCACGTCTGGAAGTACCTTTCTTGCCACAGAGGCCCCATTTGCAGGTTTGTACACAGATGTTACTGCAATGCTGCTCAGATTGACTGTTAGCACTTCAGTGTTATCAGTGTCAGAAAGGTGAGTGGCTTCAACTGGTATGCCTGTCTTAACAAAGACTTCTCAGATACTGTCAAAGTCGTCAAAAGACGTCAAGGTCATTGGGGTGGATGTTGTTGCTCCCTCTATGCATCTCCTGAAGGCAGAGGATGTCACATTTACTTTTGCCACATTGGTCAGCCAGCAGTTTGCATTTTAATGTTGAGAGCTCTTCAGTGTTTTCTGATATAATTACTGCAGCCAGCCCTAAGTAGGACCCTTGCTTTTGACTCCGCCTGCTGCTTCTGTTTCAGGGGTGTTTTCTCTTTCTCGTGCTGTGATTTCTTCACTCTGGTGGTGGTAGAATTGGGATTACCCAGGGCTACGACTTGGACACTTCTACCACCCAGTAATGTGTATGAAGTAAATTACTTATGCCCATGTCAGACTTTTAACTTGCACAACATTTGTTTTTCAAATGCAAATGAAAAATCGTCTAGTTCTCGCATCAGCATTTGAAACACTATGCAAGACTGATATAATGTATGATTTACAGCATCATAGTATATATGACAACCAGCTTGACTTTATTTTTGTTTTAGGTTAATTGGCTCTGCAAAAGTCTCTCTGCAAGAACTTTCCAGTGGCAAAGTGAAATCTCTTCCAGTGAAAAACTTGGCTCTAGTGGACGAAACTGGCATAAGCATTGGAGTGAGCGTTCTCATTTCACACATCTATTAAATCAAATGACAGAAAACAACTAAATATATTTTTACGAGCATGCCCACATTGACTCCACTGAAAGCTTGGCATATTTTTGCAGATTTGAATTGTTAGTCATTCATTAATTTCTACATATCCCCCGTCCCTTTGTTTTTTCATTGATTGAATAGTTTGATGAATTTGATAATGTTTTCAGTTACTAATAATATTGTAGAACTCTCACCTCAGTAAAGCAAATTATTGTCTATAAATATATATGCATAATTGAAATCCATCCTCCAGATTTTCACCTAAAATCAGCCCAGAGGTGAAAGTTCACAGATTCCACCCAGGTCTGCTTAAGATAAGATAATGATTCAGTTTATTTTACAGCAGACTTTACAGGCTAAATTTATTTAGTTATTTTTAATTAGACCCAGATATATTAAGGTATAAAAAAATAATCATCTGATGATATTTTGTGGTGAACTAATCACATAATGATAGCGGCACTGTCAATAGATGGAAATGTGTTTAGTGTTCATGTAGTCTGTTTGACACATTATAATGAGATCATTAATTGCAACCTTTTTAGGCCACCATCAGTATTTTGATCAGCTACGAGCTTCCTGCCAGTGCTAACCCAAACGACCAACCAGACAGCAGCATGGCCGGAAACACAGGTTAGTTGAAATGGATTCCTGCAGCGAATGTTGAAATGTTTGTTGGTATTTCACTCATTATTTAATTTTTTTTGCAAATCTCATTGAATAAAATAAACTGTAGTCTCCTATCATAAACTGAAATTGTAATTGTTTGAAAGGCTTCTCTGAAGATTTTTTTCATTCATTCAAAGAATAAGATTTAATTTGCTTTAACATAAAACATTTAGTGGTTAACTGATAAGGTTTTTTTTTAATGGACAAATACAGATTTCTAGAGAATAGGATGATGGATATGATAGCAAATTTTTTTTTGATGTATCAATAGTAACACTTTACAATAACATTCAATGAATTAACATGAGTTAATACATCAGGTATCATGAACAAATAAATATCTATATTTTTACAGCATTTATTAATCTTTGTTAATGTTAGTTAATACAAATTACAATTGTTCATTGTTATTGTTAGTTCATAGTGCATAACATTTGACAAATACAATGTGAACAAATCTCTTTGATGAATGGATTCATAATACTTATAATACTTTCAAAATATTCCAGGTTTAATACAACAGCATTTGGCAGCGTTCACACCGCAGCTGAAAGTGTCTCAAATCAGATTTTTTTCATTCCCATATGTCAGATCTGTTAATTGATAATAGTGTGAACCGTCAAAAGCACTATGAATTGTACTTTTTGAAATCCGATCTGGGCCCAATTTCAAATGTGGAAATAAATTGGTACATATATGATTTTTTTCCAATGTGTCTTCGGTGTGAACAGCCAGGTCAGATTTAATTATATTTTTATAATGAATCTACCTCAACATTCATCATTTACATGCTTGATTTCCAGCGTATACACGGCTGTTATATTTTAAAGCTTTTAAGTGCGAGTCATATCTGTCTAGTTAATGCATTCAGTTTCTTTTTATGGAAAGTGTATCAACTTTAGACTTCAACAGTTGGGTTCAGCTATTTGTTTAAATTGCACCTTAAATATGCGTTTGAGATGATACAGATGTAGGTTTATATATAACAGTACTCTTTGCTTGTGTTACTTGCTCAGAAAACAAGAGTTTCTATATTTCTCAAACTGTATCAAAATCCAAATTCAAGCCAGTCAATGGAAATCTGAAATAAATATGACCCTTCTTACCTTACAAATACTGTATGTAATGCCATTTTTCCTGCTGTCTTTCCATTTTATGGGTGACTGCATGAAAATACTTGATCTATCAACAGTCTTTCTGCATCACTCAGACTTATTATCAGGGATGTGTCCTATCTAATTACGCTTTTAATTATAATTTAATTAATTATTCATACTATAAAGATGAACATGCCGAAATTTGTTTTATGCATACTCAAGGACTGTTATAAACGCATGTGGGTCAGTTAAAGAGTGTTGGCTGCTCAGACCAGTGTCCGATATATGCTACGTTTAAAATGTGATCGACCTAACAAAAAAATCAGATTTGAGCAAAAAATCTGATCTGGGCCACATTCAGAATGTAGCCTTTGTGGGATAATATTGATTACAACAAAAAATTATTTTGACTCGTTCCTTTTCTTTAAAAAATGCAAAAAGTGTTATAGGGAGGCACTTGCAATGGAAGTGAATGAGCCAATTTTTGACCGTTAAAATACTAACTGTTTCAAAAGGATAACCACAAGACAAACAATGTGTTTACATAAATTTATTGTGATTTTAAAATCACTTACTAACCTTTTCTGTGTAAAGTTACAGCCAAATTTACCACTTTGTTGCCATGACGATGTAATGTCAACAAACCCTAAAACGACTGTAAAAATGACAATTTAAACAACTTTACAGCTCAAATAACACATGCGTTTATCACAAGAATTAATAAGTGTTTTATAAAATTATACGCTTCACATTTCTGGTTAAACCCTCCAAACATTTGTCCCATTCACTGCCATTGTAAGTGCCTCACTGTGACCTCAGTGAGGCAAAAATAAATAATACAATTTAATAATAAATGAGGGGCGAATGTATTCAACATTATGCCACAAATGCTGTCGACTGAGCTTAACTTGTATTGAACCCGAAATATTCCTTTAAATCACTGGGATGAATCAAAATCCCCACCACTAAAGGCTGGCAGTAACTTTTGAAACACCACTTCTGTTAATTGGCCAATTGTACATAGTTATCCGCTGATGCTGATAATCTCAAAATGGCCAAATATTAGCTGATTAATCTTCTTGACCAATTTAAGTCTATCATTAGTTACATTACATATTATATAGTGTTTTTTGGATCTTGTATAATGTATATTTTTTTTTTATGATTGGTCTCTGATTAGCTGTGGGTGAGGGAGATGTCGCTGATGGGACATGGCGAGGTGTCGCACCCTCTGCTGAGCCTGGACAGAAACTTCAGTTTAGGACCAGGAAACGCAATAATTTGGCCAATAAACCTCAGGACTTTCAGGTGTACATTACAGGCCTTATCCTTAGAATGACAATAAAATGTCATTTTTTATTTAGATGCTGATTGCATATGCGTTTATGTTGCTGTTTGATATTTTAAATGTCTTTTATTTATTTATTTATTTTTTTTTGTCATTCAGATACGTGTGCGAGTAATTGAGGGCCGTCAGTTGTCTGGAAATAACATAAAGCCTGTGGTCAAAGTGCATGTGTGTGGAGATACTCACAGAACTAGAATCAAGAAAGGAAATAACCCATACTTTGATGAGGTACATTACTCATATTTACTGTTGAAAGACCCTATGAAATCATATTGGAGTTTTGTATCTTTAGTCCATGTCTATTAGCAGTTGGCAAGATTACATTTGACATTCATTCTGTTCCTGGAAAAATTGCTTTTTCAATAAGAAAAACCTTAAAGGAGAAACAAAAATTGCCGTTAAGTCATTTGATGGGGTCTTTAAGTTTGAATGCGTACTTGGTGATAGTTCACCCAAACATTTTATTTCTCATAATTTACTCACTCCGTGGCATTCCAGAAGTGCATGACATACTTTCTTCTGCTGAACATAAAGATTATTTAGGTCCATACAATGCAAATGAATGGTGGCCAAAACTGTGAATCACCAAAAAGCACATAAAGGCAGTATAAAAGTAATCCAAAAAGACTCCAGTGATTTAATCCATGTCTTCAGAAGTGATATGAAAGGTATGGTTGAGAAACGGATCAATATTAAAGTCCTTTGTACCATAATTTAATAAATCTCCACCATGTACTGGTTGGGGCTGGTCAAAATTGGAGATTTATATTAAAACAGAACTTGAATATTGATCGGTTAATCTCCCACACTTATCATATCACTCTACTTACAGTATGGGTGATGTAAATTTCATCATAATCTAGTAATAACGCCGTTATTGTTTGTGTGCATCGTTGCCTCGTGCACCGGCCATTGACTCCTACTAAAAGAGTATCACAAAGAGGTTGTAGTGGGCATGCATCAAATGCTTTCGTATTCGCTCGCAGTCAGAAGAGTGTACTTGCAAAGGCATCGAAGTATACCTGGGCTGTTATGGATTACTTTCTGACTTTGTGATTTTGGAAGATTCAAAGTTTGGGGCACCATTCACTTGCATTGTAAGGACCTACAAAAATCTGGGATGGCATGATGGTGAGTAAATGAAGAGAGAATTTTCATTTTAGGGTGAACTATCCCTTGAATTATTTTAAAAAGCGATCTAAATCATAAAGAAATATCACTGAAAACTGTATGTGTTACTCTTTACAGATGTTCTTTTACAATGTCAACATGTTGCCCTCTGATTTGTTTGATGAGAATATCAGTTTCCGGGTAAGGAAGGAACTATTGCTGCTCACCATTGTTCCTTTTTATTTTCCCCAACATTCACATTTTCTGTTGTAACTTTAATTATAAGGAAAACATGTTTAGTTTCTTTCATAATTGGTACAATAGTAGATTAGTGGCTTAATATTTAAACTGTGGGTATGTTTATATATTTTTGTTATTTTCCACAGGTGTACAATTCCTCTTCTTTCAGATCAGACAGTCTCATGGGTGAATTCAAGGTATTTGTAAATTAAATCTTCTGTACTATCAGAAGCTTCATGTATTTAAGAAACTTATGAATGTCTCTTTCCCTTTTTAGCTTGATATTGGCTACATCTATGATGAACCAGGTAATTTTCTGACCGTTACAGCATATTCAACACATTTCCCTTTGTTTATATATTGATCATTGATATTTCTTTCTCAACGCAGCTCACTGTATCATGAAGAAATGGGTTCTGCTGAGTGATCCTGATGACTCGAGCTCAGAAGCAAAGGGTTACCTCAAAATCAGCATGTTTGTATTGGGAACAGGAGATGAGTCACCGGTACAGCATCTTAAGCTAATTTGTATGAACTCTTAGAGTGTTTGACAAATATTAAGCTCTTTTCCAAACCCTGGTGAGCTGCCTTACTGTCTACTTCCTACATTGTAAGCTGCTGTCTAAGGCAGCATCCTAACTTAAATGGACCCTGATTTGGAACGCTCTGTATAGGTAGCACCACCAAAACATCATCCAAATAGTGCTCCTCAAATCTGTGGGGATTTAGAAAATGTCCTGGTTTAAAGAGGTGTGTCTTAGTGTCCCAACAATTCTCTAAAAAATTTAATTATGTCCCGGTTTCAGATGGTGGGCTCACTGATTTTGTTCTTAAATTAAATATCCTCATTGTCCAAGTTAGAAATGGCCCAATAAAAATGCATTTTCAACAAGGAGCTGAAAGAAGCCAATTTCAGTAGTTTAGCATTAGCATGTTGCTAATGACTTAATACTCAAGTAAACATAAAACACATAGCACGCTCAAATATTGAAAAAATACTCACATTTTTAATACACTGAGCTGTTTCTATGGATACTTTTAGTATTGAAAGGAACAAGTGAAGTTATAATGGACATTTGCTGCAATGCTGCTTTAGAATTAAGACCATTATGAAGCCTACCCTTTGGTAGGCCTGTGATGTCTTATAATGCTGCCTATGTAGGCAGCTCACTAGGTTTTGGAACAGAGCGTAATGTTTGTCCATGTATGTTTTAGTTTTGTTTTCCCATGTAAATGACTGATATGACTTCTAAAAAGGCAAAATACAGCACATTATCTGTAAATGTGTGGTTTGGTATTAAACGAACAAAAAAAGTAAAAAAAATAATTTTAAAAAGCATAAGAAGAGTTAATTCTATATTAAACTGAATTGTTGATGCATTGTGAGTGTTGTATGTGTTTGTCAGGTGGAGAAGAAGGATCAGGACAGTGATAAAGATGACGTGGAGAGTAACCTGCTGCTACCCGCTGGCGTCACTCTGCGATGGGTCACACTCCAACTCAGAGTGTTTCGAGCGGAGGACATCCCCCAGAGTAAGACAGTTATTCCATCATGGTCTTGTTCTCACAGTGGCAGATTTGGTTTCTGTGGTTTTCACTCCAGGAAATGGCCACAATGTTGATGCTGTATGTGTTGAGCCGACTGGGAAATTAATATGTTAATATCTGCTATTACGCTGTTTTACGTGTAAAAAACAAAAACATTATGCATTTAATATTCTAAGATTTTTTTTTACTTCCTGAATCTTCACGCGATAGGAGAAAGGTGTCCCGAGTTGTTCTTGGCAGGTTACTCAGTTACAGGCTCCTATTAGGCCCCTTTGTACGATGGGAGAAACTTCACTAATGTTTTCCCCCTCTTTCTGTGGATAACATTGGCATATATATACATTTTCAGGAGGTGCAAGCTCGACTCAACTGCACATCCTAACGAAGAAACTGATCGTGTGGAGCAGTGCACGCTAATTCATAACGCGCGACTCATGTCCCAAGCATAATAAACATGGGAGTGGATTTACTGTACGGAGAATGAAGACTTCACCCTCAAGCGGTGAACGAGGTGTGCGAGAGATACGGACTTGCTGCTGGATCTCTTCGCAGCACCTGAAAACGCTCACACCTTTGTCTGAACCCATTTCAAAAGCGCAACCGCATGTTTGACCCAGCATGTGCGCGAGAATGACCCAGACATTCAGCAAGCTGCAGCCTGATATACTTGTAGGGACTGAACGGCAGCCAGAGAAGAGATTTAAAACTTCAGCAAATTAAACTTCAGCATTCAATGTGTTTATTAAATATTTTAAAAATGTCCTCTGGAAAACTCAAATTGTAATTATTTACAATACATTTTATGATTTTATGGCATATAACGATATACACATACCTGTATAAATGTCTCTTATTAACTCTATGCATACAAAACAAATGCTTAATCTGGAGAGTAACTATAAATAAGCCATTGGTAGGTTGATTTCCCTGAAAGTGTAAACTATGTGGTGCAACACCAACATTTGCTCAACCAATGTCATGACTTTGGAGTGGGACTATCTCTTTCAATGAACTGGGGGAGTATTTGGGGTAACTTGTGATTTATTTTTGCAATTGTGTTTCGTGATGATTGTGGCACAGAAATTACACACTTCACCTTTTAAATAGAATCTCATTTTATTTGATCACAAAAACATTTGAAAGGAACTCATGCAGAATGTTTGCAGCCATACACCCGTTTTTAAAAAGTACAGTGATTTTTAACATGGAAATGCTGTTTGATTTCAGTGGATGACTCCATCAGCCAGACTATAAAAGAGACATTTGGGGGGTATGGAAATAAGAAAAATCTGGTGGACCCATTTGTCGAGGCCTGTTTTGCTGGCAAAAAGGTACTGTCCTCCTCCAAACAATTGTGGGCCCAAAAGTGATTTGGACACTTAATGCAGACTTAAAGAAATGAATGACTTGGCATTATACAACTGTGCCATTTATTTTTAAGAAATACACTACAAACACACTTTTGTGTTTTTTGTTTTTTTCAAGTCTTCACGTGGTTTATTTGCCATATATTGTAAGTGAATAGTGACGGAGAAAGGACAGAAATAAAATCATAATAAAAGTAGTGTTTGTGACTTGTGCACTATTATTGTATAGGTCTTATGAAGCATACAAACACTTTATGATGAACTGAATGAATTTTAAATTGTTATTCACTGTTAAATCATTAATAGAGCTGTTCGGGTTGTAGTCCAAAAAGCCATGCGTTACCTCAGGGTTTTCCTATGGGTTTTTATAATGGCAATTTTGGATTTATGAATAAAATGAGTTCTGTGGTTAACTTTTACTTTTAAGATACTTGGATGAACCCAAATGTGAGTTTTGAAGCTGGTATGTTTAAAAATAGAAGTATGTTGCTAACAAGTTGCTAGATAAGAACTACTACAGTTTTCCATTTCATTGGGCACTTTCACTTGCTTGTGGTATTTGTAGTCCCGTTTGCAACAATTTTTTTTAACACAGCTGTAAAATTCTTGTTTCAGTTATGAATGTGCAATTTAGATTGTAGAACGTCCAAGCATCTTCGACTAATGTTTACAAATTGACATCATGGCTGAACAGCTCTATAAAGTGCTCAAATGAAACATGGGCGCATCGATTGCATCAAACCACATTGGTACTCCGTGCTTCTCATGACGAAATGTCATGACATGTCAGAAGAACCAATGCGGTTTGTATTTATTTAGCTGACATGAGGATGAGTAAATAATGACAGAATTACATTTTTCGATGAGCTATTCCTTCAAATATCCAGATTTTTCTGACTTCTGTCTGAAGCCATTCCATGTCTGTGCTTGCAGCTTTGTACACGAATAATAGAGAAGAATGCAAACCCAGAGTGGAACCAACAGCTTAATCTTCAGATTAAGGTAATAAGGTTTTTTAAATGCTGGATTGGTACAGATTTGTTTATGCTCATTGTCTGTTCCTTTTGAAATTTCAAAGTGAAAAAAACGTTGGCTTGTTTTACAGTTCCCGTCCATGTGCGAAAGGATCAAGCTGACGGTATTTGACTGGTGAGTATCTCAGCGGTGGCATGGTTGTTTTGCGGATATGAAACTGAGAATTCCCTTTGTAATTGCTGTTGGAATGTGAGCTGGGAGTCAGAAGACTGGTCAATGTTTTGAGCTGTGAGGACACAGACAGGCAGTATGAGTCATTGCAGAGCTGTCCCACCCACTCCCACACTGCATTGCTCCCCATAAACCAGACCAGAGTTGCATTGGCAACAGTGGAAAAATTGAGAGTCCCTGGCTGGACTAATTCTGTTATTACATGTAACACATTTAAGCTGAGTCTCACTCCACCCCTCTTCCTCAGGGATCGGCTCACTGGGAATGATGCCATCGGCACCACGTATCTGGATCTGACCAAAATAGCATCCTCTGGTGGTGAAGTTGAAGGTATGGCACACAATATTTAATGTAAGAATTTCCAATGTATAAAAAGTATGTAATACAAAAAATTGCTCTTTGTATGAATTATTAAAATAATGCACATTTATGTGAACCTTTTTGGCTTAAAAGGATACTACTTAAAGCCTTAGTTCAGCCAAAGTGAAAATTCTGTCATATACTCACCCATGTGATGTTCCAAACCTGTATGACTTTCTTCCATAAAACACAAGAAAATGTTATGCAGAATGTTAGTCTCAGTCACCATTCACTTTCATTGTATGGATGGAAAATGCAATACCAGTCTAACATTTGCCTAACGTCTCCTTTTGTGTTCTACGGAAGAAAAATATATTATAATATATTAATAATAATATTCTATGAGTTTGGAACTATATGAGAGTGAGTGAATAATCACAGAGTTTGCATTTTTGGATGAACTATTGCTTTAAAAATAATTGATATGGCTGTATAGTAGTTCCATGTTGTGCACGAGCTGCACAATACATTGTACATTTAAAAATGTCTGAAATATTAATTCATTTTTATTCATTTTATTTTATGCTAGAAGACTACACAGGATATGAATTTCCAGAGAGTAAAGGTTAAATATGTGTACTAATTCCATCTCTGCAATCCCTTGTGTCTAAACGCACGTTTTAATCTAGTTCAAATCAAATTATATTCTTGAGTAAAGTGTCACTACTGCAGGTTACATGCAGTAGCACATGTAACCTGCAGTAGTAGCACTGAGTTACTAACTGAAAGGTTGGGGGTTCAAGCACTGCCAAGATACCACTGTTGGGCCCTTGACCCTATCTGCTCCAGGGGCACTGTTTCATGGCTGACCCTGTGTTCGGACCTCAGCTTAGTTGGGATATATGAAAACAACTGCATTTCATTGGCTCTGTACCTGTACACTGCACAATGACAATAAAGTTGAATCTTTTTTTTTTTATATTATATATCAAACCAAATGTTTTTTATTAAAGGGATAGTTAACCCAAAAAACAAAATTCTGTCACTATTAAGTCACCCTGATTTTGTTCTAAACTTCAAAGATTTTTTGAAGATGTTTTACGCATCTCTTTTCGCTGTCTGTCAAATTCCAAAAATGGAAATGGCGGGGGGGGGGGGGGAAATAATTTTTTGAAGCTTGAAAGAACATCTCCTTTTGTGTTCCAAAGAAAAAAGTAATATGGGTTTGGAACAACAAGTTTGAGTAACTTTTGACAGAATTTTCATCTTTGGTTAAATTAATCCTTTAAAATTGTTCTGAAAGGAATGTCTTAACCAAGGGGTTGCAGTTATGTTCCTTTTGTGTCTTTCAAATGCATGCCTGCATGCAGTCTTTGCAATGGCGTATGCAGTTTTGGCATGTTTGGCATGAAATCATTGCAAAATGCACTACATTAATCTTATAATAACCCTTAATCTCCAAAATAAACTGACATGGTATATTAATGTACTGCAGTATTGTCTGTCATTGAGCCGTTTACATGCACACCAATTCATCAAAAGCAGTTGTATATGCCTGATCTTCATAACCCTACTCTGTTCGTTTAACATTTATAACCCATTAATTGAATTCATTGAATGTTTTTCTGACACTAACATTGTAGGAAGCTTTGCTTCTGGAATGCTTTAACAGACCTCACACCATCTAATGTCATGCCATTGCAAACATTTTTATCAAAGTCTTGTGTTGTTTGACAGGAGAGACCGGAGAATCTGAGATGGGGTTCCTGCCTGCATTTGGGCCCTGCTATATCAATCTGTATGGCAGCCCGAGAGAGTTCACAAGCTTACAAGACCCGTATGAAGACCTGAATTTAGGCAAGGCAAGTGCCAATAATTTATTTGATCGGATTCCATGCCCAAGTAATGGGAATTTATGTGCAGAAAATATCATTAATAATTAGGGGAGTGGGGAATCAAGTTGGGGTCCTGGGCTTTGGGTGCAGTCTTCAATTTATGTAGATGGTAGTCTTGCACAGACTTCTTGACTATTGGTGCAAAGTCTGACCTACACTGCAGTTTATTATTGCCATGAACTGCACACTTAGACATGAAGAGGAGTGACCAGCAATGGGTTATTTTGGTTTTTATGTGGTGCATAGGGTAAGGTTATCTGAAATAAATTATACACCAGTAATAGACTGGGGGGAAATTCAAGTAATGACCTGGCAGTTGCTGAAAACAGGTGCCAGTTGCATAAACAAGCTCACAGCTGTCTTTAATAAGACCGTCTAATTTGCATTGTGATAAAAGACACTAAACAATTAAAAAAACAGTGGGCGCTGTACACAATATTTGCTTATTAGAAGAATGCAGTGTTTCAAAATTAATTGTAATGAACAAATCTTTACCCAAATAATAAGAAATACAAATTTTTGTTTCCATCATAGAAGTCAAGGTCTTCTAGAAAGTCTCAACTCAAACCTTGTTTAGCCCTAAATTGAAGCCCCCACTAGCTCAGCTGACAGTTATTTTCCATGGCAACATAGAATGTAAACAAAAGTTAGCCTAGTGCTCGGTTGCATAAGCCACCATCTTTGTAATTTTTCCTTAAAAAAAATTACAAAGCCCTTAAGGCTGCAACACCCTTAAGTTTAAGGGAAACTTTAGGGTGTTGCAGAGAAAAAAAGATATCGCAAGGGATTGTGACGTTTTACCTGTAAAAACACTTTTACTTGAAGTCCTCCCTGAAGTGGCTTGAAAAAGGCAGTTTTCTTTAGCCTGTTGACGTAATTCCTACTGAAACATGAAGTTGGACAGCCAATAGGCTTAAGTTAACATCGTAGCCCCGGCAAAGCAACACACCACACCTGTTGCTTCTCATGCCAGAGCCAGTGTTCAGCCGGGGAAGCGATCTGCCGAAGTCTGACCACTTTTCCACTGACTTAAGGACCAAACTCATCTGTTTCTACAAAATGAGGCTACAAACAAACACCGTGCATCATGGTATTTGCTAACAATGAGGCTTGAGCCATTGTGCACGTCAGTGCAGATGAATGAGAAACAAGCGAGTAAAACATTGATATATATCCTTGTTTTAAAGCATGACACACTAAACATGAAGAGTAAAGAACACTCACTTGCACTGTACAATCTAAGAACACTCAGGCTGCATTAAACATATGAAGATACTCCAGTGAGTTTCCTCTGTGCATTGGCACTTCCCATTCTGCAATGATCATCCCTATGCCCTTTTCACTTCAAAGACAATTACCATCCACTTTGAGAGCTTCAGATGGATGAAAGGTGGTAACGGTCATTTAAAAACAAAATTTTAAGTGATTCTTATTGTTAAATCTGTTTGGAACGACATTACAGCGTGGATTGTGCACCCTTCGAAGTGCCCTGTGGAGTCATGTTCAGCTCCAGTTAGAACACAGCCAGACACGCTAATCAGATTGAGGGGTGGGGACTTTCTCATTCTAGAAAGCATTTGATTGGTCAAAATTAACGCAGTGCACTGTGAGTCATACATTTGAGTATTTTCTTTACCCAGAAGGGAGAGACTGCAGATTTTAAATGCTTTTATCTTCTGAAAATGAATTTCCAATGATTAGAAGTGCTCTGTGCTTAAAGATGGCTTTAAAGCTATTAGACATGGACTAAAAGAAGCAAAATTTAGATTTTGCCCTTAAAAACCATTGTGTTGCATAAAGCTCCTTAACTGCCATTTTCCTAAGTATTTCTTAGGGTTAGAAAAACTTCACCTTTAATTGTAGATCAAGAGATACAAGGTTTCTAAGAAATTGACAATTGTATAGAACCAATTGAAGATTATAGTGTGCCAAGGTGAATTTGCACAATAGGGAGAGCCCTTCTAGACCAACTAAACAATGAAAAAACTGTTGCTGGACATCTGACAAGTGTAATGACACAATATTAGAAATCGCTAACAAGCTGTAGGGCAGTGACCATCTGGAGCACAAAGACATTTTCCGGAGGTTCGATCGAATATTGACCGACCCAATATTCCATGCTGTGCATGGAAAACACCAAATACTCAAAGTGTAATTAATGACTCTCCCGCACAATGCATCCACTGGCCGCAGCGCAAGAACCGGACCAGCCCCCCAACGCAACACATCCACTGGCCGCAGGGTGAGAAGCGGACCAGCCCCCCCACGCAACACATCCACTTGCCGCATCGCGAGAGCCGAGCTGGACTGGCCTTCCTCTGCTGCACAACACATCCTCTGGACTCCGTGTGAGAGCTGAGGGGGACTGGCCCTCATCTCCTGCGCAACTCATCCACTGGCCACAGCATGAGAACTGGACTGGCCCTCGCGTGCAACGTATCCACTGGCGCAGCGCATGGACCGGCCCTCCTATGCAACCCATCCGCTGGCCACAGTGTGAGTGCTGAGTGGGACTGGCCCTCCCCTCCCATGCAACGCATCCACTGGCCATAGCATGAGAATTGGACTGGCCCTCCCGCACAACACATCCACTGGCCACAGTGTGAGAGCTGAGTGGGACTGGCCCTCCCCTCCGATGCAACGCATCCACTGGCCATAGCATGAGAATTGGACTGGCCCCACTGGTGCAGCGCGAGGACCGGCACTCCCGTGCAACACATCCACTGGCCGCAGTGTGAGAGCTGAGTGGGACTGCACGAGATATTAATGAACCTTAAAGCTCCGTGCAAAGCTCTTTGAAACCAGATTAAACAGCCCTGACATTCTAAATAGCAGTGACTAGGTAAACAGGAAAACCATTGTGTCATTCACAGTGTATGTAAATTCACAACCGAATGCTTCAGTCAAATGTACATTTCTATGCAACAGAGAATATGCAGTATTAATATTGAAAACTCCAATTCAATAATAAAATCTGACTAAAACTGACTGAAAAAGCTAAGACAAAAATTTTAGACAACTAACTTGTAAAGACTAGTCTACAAGTTTTATGCAACCAGCCCCAGGTACAGAAAACAGAAAATTCTGTCCATTTTAATTAACAAATAAGGTTGTCTGAGATTATAAACTTGACAAACCTTTTTAAAAATCAAGTTTAAAGCACATGTACCAAGTTTTCAGAAATGTAATATTTGTCTCCCATGTTGATTTTCATAAATTTTTGAAAGCAGCTTTACAGAAAATCATGCTACCAAATACTAACAAATTGTATGCAAACTTCTGACCCACTGGGAATGGGATGAAAGAAATGTAAGATGAAATAAATAATTCTCTCTACTATTATTCTGACATTACACTTTCTTAAAATAAAGTAGTGATCTTAACTGACAGGGAATGTTTTCTAAAATTAAATGTCAGGAATTATGAAAAACTGTTTAAATATATTTGGCTAAGGTGTATGCAAACTTGACTTCAATTGTATGCATTGTCCTTTTTAAGCAGGCTGACGTAGGGTTTTGTTGTGAATTTAATGATAGTCCTTGTATTCCATTTTAAGAGTGTAGTCCATCATTAGACTAAGGGTATGCACGCATAGATCAGTGAGGTGCATCACAGTTCAACCGGCAGGTCATTTCGGTGAGGTCTGTCCTAAGTCCAAGGATCAGGCAATGGCATATGAAGTATCCCATGTTTTATGGTTGGAGTTGGCATCAGTTCTTCCCCTGAAGCCCATCGTAATAGACTGATGTGTTTCTGGCTGGCACCGGCTGCATTTAGTCATCACTCAGAGACACATAGCTTTGGAGTCCGACACCAGGCAGGAACAGTGCTGGATCTTGTTGAGACTGAAACAAAAATAATAATATTAGCAAAGATACCATTACATTTTTGGCCAAATTATAGATTATTTAAAGTGTTTCTGGTTCCGGACGACCTAAATAAAGCAGAATAATTGTGAGTTGATGAATAAATTTGGTATATGCGTGGCAAAATAGATGAGTCTTTTGTATAGACTTTAACTGAGTGAGTGAGTTTGAGTCTCAAAGTGTTTTGGAAGACCATTTCATAATTTAGGAGCCAAATAGGAAAAGGATCTACCTCCCATTTGTGATTTTTGATATTTTAGGAACTATTAACAGGCCAGAATTTTGCGACCATAATGAACGTGCTAGACCATTCAAAACTTTGTACGTAGTTAACATTTTTTAAGTTTAATTGAAGTTTATTTATTAAGCTTGCAGGACATCCTCCCAATAATGCATTACAACAATGTAGTCTTGAGGTCATGAAAGCATTAATAATTGTTTAGGCCTCTGCAACAGAGAGCATGTGTCGTAACTTGGAAATATTTCTGAGGTGGAAGAATGCTGTTCTACAAACATTGGAAATTTTATTTTAAAAGGACACATTGGTATAAAATATAAAAACTAAGTTCTTCACTGTAGAAGACAATGTAACGGTACATCCAACCACTTGAGGTCATGAATAACCTTCAAGTCAGCAGTTTCAGTGCTGTGGAATAGGCAAAAACCAGATTGGCAGATGAAAGAGACGTGAATCATGTGCGAAATGAAGGGAGGTTGGGGCAGGGTCCAGCTGACAGGATGATGAGTTGGAATGTAAAATTAGATCACTGACTGATGATGGGCTAGGGGGAGTGAAGGAGGAGAAATGGTGGATAGGGTGTTCAGACAGACATTTGTGCACATGATCTTCAGAAATGGTTGACGTCAATGTTTGTTTGGTAAATGGAAACAGTTTTATCTTGAAAGAAGTGCAGAAATGAGTCACAAAGTTCATCAGAGCTGTATGAGTCCTGAACCGGTAGGTGAATTAGCTTGTTCACTGTAGCAAAGTGGGCTCTATGTCTACAGCTTCCTTTTTGGATGATTCTGGAAAAGTACATTGAATGTGCAGTGCTGCTCTGTACTTCAGCTGATGTTCTGTAAGAGCTAATGAATGAACTGTAAGGCCTGTTTTTGTACGGAGTCATTCAAGACGACGAACCACTCTCTTCAATGCCCGCAGTTCAGGAGTAAGGCGATGAGCGAGAAGAGGGCACCAGCTTTGTCTTGATAGGGGTGTGCTATTCAAGGGCAGCTGAGATAGCTGAATTATAATTTGAGAGGATATTTGAAGGACTGGAACATTTTGAGGAGTCAAAAAATAAGGGTGGAGATTTGGCCGAGTTCTTTGTGCATCCCAGAGAAACCGTGATTCATAACATTATCAATAAAAGGGACTTTGGATCATTTGAAATTCTACTGTCTCTTTACTCTTCCACCCTGCTGTCCTCTTTCTCTCTGCTCACCATCATAACACCATCTCCATTTGGTCTTTCCTCAACTCTTTCAATGCTCACCCATTAAAGAGTTGAGGAAAATCATATGGCTTTGGAGCAAAATTCTAAATATCTTTCAAAGATTTGATGCCACTATCCTGGAAAACTTTGACAAATCCATTGACTAGTTCCTCCTCAGAAGTGCTCATTGTATCTGGCAGATAACTTAGTTTCCAGGTGGACTGATAAAAATACTTGATGTGCCCTTACTCACGGAAGTTGTGCAAAGCCAGCCAATCACATACGAGCTTGCCAGACTGACTGCTTGACAGTATTGTGTGTTATGTTGCTCATCAACATGACACCCTTTACCCTCAGGTTGGTCTTGAATGTCTGTCCTTGCCGTTAGTGTGCAGAAGGTGTCTTTAGGAAGCATTCTGCCTTCCAAATTGATGGCAACATTTGTGAAATCATTGCAGGGTGAAGGAGTGGCCTACAGAGGGAGAATTCTTGTTGAGCTTTCTACTAAACTTGAGGAAAAGGCTGACAAGATGGTGGAAGACATTTCTAATGATGATATCTTGGTTGTTCAGGTGAGGTTCTTTCAGTTTCCATACAAAGTTGTTATTCACATGAAGCCTTTATTTACAGCTATGGTATTTCCTTTCTTTAAACAGAAGTATCAGCGCAGAAGGAAGTACTGCCTTTGTGCAGTTTTCCATAGTGCAGCTATGATCCAGGAACCAGGAGAGCCCATTCAGTTTGAAGTGAGCATTGGCAACTACGGCAACAAGATGGACTTTACATGCAAACCTTTGGCTTCAACCACACGGTACAGCTGCGCTGTGTTTGATGGTGAGGAGCTAGAATGCACATTTATAAGCTCTCAGGAGGTATCAAAATGTCCTTAATGTTTTGAGAGATAGGGCCCAATTTTGATAGTGCTAGCGCTAGGCACAGCACTATCCTTTATGTCATAAGTGCTAAGTCAGTGGGCATGGCCATGAAGTTTTGGTATTTTCTTGCAAACATGCGCTAGTCTAGGTGCAAATGGGTTTAGCAAAATTGTGCACGCAAACTGCTAATAGGCTGGGACAAGTGCAATTTAATTCTGAGGTTATTCAACCGCATGCATCCTATTATATGCTGTAGTCCATCCCTCAAGCACCAGCTATAGAAACAAAGACAGCACATTCATAAGAAGTTGGTAGTGTAAATTGAGTATGCAATAAATTAGAAGAATAGAAATATGGACAAATGTTCTTTTGTGCATTATCTGCATCCTTGTTGAATGTCAGTCATATTTCTAGGACTGTGACATGCTCCTTTTATACACGGGGACAATGCAATTCTCATCAGGATTTTACACGTTAAATTATAGAGAATATAAGTATTATTGATCGTTTTCATCTACTGACACACAAATCATGGCATGCACTTCTACCAGTCAGTTTTTTTATTTAGACATTTTTTTTTCATTTATTGAGATGAATACTGATTTTGATATATTTATAATCAAAATAACAAAGTGAAAAAATAATACCAAATGCAAACATTTTACCCTCTTCAACTTCTTCCACTGTCCCTTTTGAAGTGCCTTAAAAATCACTCTACAACAACAGGTGAAAAAATACCAATACAAATTAGATCATAAATGCAATAAAACATTTTAATAATAATAATCATTTAAAAATAAACCATGACATATTGATTAAACAAATCTCATAGTCTTTTGTTTCATAAGATGGCTTCAACTCTGATCATCAGGGACCATTTTTATTTTCCCCTATATTTTCAGAGTTTGGACATGAACTTTATGACAACGTGTTGGTGGAATCTCCCAATTGCAATTGTAGGAACTGAATTAATACTTGTGCTGAGAACAGACCTGCTTTTGAAACATTTTAGCGCAATGACCTTTTTCTCATGAAAATAGCTAATTTCACTTTGCGCCACTTCATTAACATACAATACACCTGCAGTTTGTGTGCATACAGTCAGGTTCATAAATATTGGGACATCGACACAATTCTAATCTTTTTGGCTCTGTACACCACCACAATGGATTTGAAATGAAACTAACAAGATGTGCTTTAACTGCAGACTTTCAGCTTTAATTTGAGGGTATTTTCAATGGAACTGGTTCTCTTGTATTTATTGATGACGTGACTGCTGACGAAAGCAGCAGGATGAATTCTGAAGTGTTTCGGGCAATATTATCTGCTCATATTCAGCCAAATGCTTCAGAACTCATTGGACGGCGCTTCACAGTACAGAAGGACAATGACCCGAAGCATACTGCGAAAGCAACCAAAGAGTTTTTTAAGGGAAAGAAGTGGAATGTTATGCAATGGCCAAGTCAATCACCTGACCTGAATCCGATTGAGCATGCATTTCACTTGCTGAAGACAAAACTGAAGGGAAAATGCCCCAAGAACAAGCAGGAATGAAGACAGTTGCAGTAGAGGCCTGGCAGAGCATCACCAGGGATGAAACCCAGTGTCTGGTGATGTCTATGCGTTCCAGACTTCAGGCTGTAATTGACTGCAAAGGATTTGCAACCAAGTATTAAAAAGTGAAAGTTTGATTTATGATTGTTAATCTGTCCCATTACTTTTGGTCCCTTAAAAAGTGGGAGGCACATATACAAACTGTTGTAATTCCTACACCGTTCACCTGATTTGGATGTAAATACCCTCAAATTAAAGCTGAAAGTCTGCAGTTAAAGCACATCTGTTTGTTTCATTTCAAATCCATTGTGGTGGTGTATAGAGACAAAAAGATTAGAATTGTGTCGATGTCTCAATATTTATGGACCTGACTGTACACCCACAGATAGCACAAACACTCCCACCAACGCCCACTTGTGCTTTTCTCTGGCACGAAAATTGAGACATAGCGCACTGTCTTTGCACTTAGCACTGCGCCTTGTACTCTCACAAAAATAGCATTGAGGAGGAGATAAACTTACAACTCAAAACTCCCCAAAAGAAGTCAAACACATATATTGAATCTGCTGAACATATACTTATGGATACATCTACATATGACCACCCGCATTTTCACGATAATTTACATGCCTGTTGTGTGATCAGAAATTTGGCCTGCCCAGTCATGGTGGGGTAATAAGAAAGCAGGATACATTACATTTTGCCTGAACACCAGGCAACGAGCAACTTAAGTTTATTTTCCCTGTTGATTTAAGTCTGATCTTAACAGTTTGAGTGGCACAAATCAGGATGGGGCATTTAAAACTGTACTGCCCTCACAGCAAACACAGAACTTGGTGAGAGCACTGATGTAGGAAGTATTCAGAGCTGCTCATTTGACATGCCATGGGGATGTTTCTTAAAGGCGCAACAACACAAATTAACCATTTAATTTTAGAAGCGGGTAGAATAAAGGGTGAGGGGGAGGTCATTTTAATTGGGAGGCCTACTAAATTATGACTTGAGCTCAAACAACTTCAGTGGAACTTAAAAAAAATAATGAATGTAGTCAAAGCTTGATGGAATCAGCTATGATACCGAGTTCACTTGTGTTTGGTCCTTTCAGGTAATTATTACTACTACCTGCCCTGGGCCGAATCTAAACCTGTGGTTGCTTTTTCTTCCTTCTGGGAGGATGTCAGTCACCGTTTAGACTCAATGAACATCATTCTGTACATTGCTGACCGTTTGGTAAGTGAATGGTTTGTATGAAACTACTGGTGAATGGTTTGTATGAACTGTTGGTTTAAGCCTAAATTTCCATATAGCCTAAAATTCAGAGTTTAAGAATCACAGTCCTAGGTCACAGCTACATGTTTTTAAATGTACTGTGAATCACTTTAAAAAAAAAATAGATAAAATTTAAAAATCTATGAAACAAGGAATTATTAAGGATTAATCTGTCAAAAATGTTTATTATTATTTTTTTTACATTTGGGTGCAAAATTATGCTTCCATTTAATCAAGTTATTTTTTATTTAAAATGTTTAACAAAACCATATTATTCATTTTTATCATGTGTTTGATTGTAGATGCAGTAGCCATTTAGATTTACTGGTGTTGCTAGCAAGTAACTATGAGTAAAGATCCCAAACATTTTATTTACAATTTGATTGACCAGGTTGACATATCCGTTTTCTCAGGGCTGGAGTTAGTTTGAACTGTGACATTTATTTATTTTTATATAAAATATTTTTAGCCTCATTGAACAATTCAAGTAAACTTTGGTAAGATTAAAAGATCAAATTGAAATAAAAAAAAACTGTTATGTAAAAACACAAATGAGGGTTTAATAATTATGTGGATGAAATATATTTTATTAAACACAAAATAAAATGCAGTGATAACATTAATAATAATCCAAGTTGTTTATTTTTGTTTGGCAGTAAAGACATAATGGAGCGATAGCCAATGTCCATTAACATTTAAATAGCAGGCTAAACAAGTGAAGCTCTATATTAGTAAAATACTGTTACAAAGAAAAATCAGTGCTTACAAACAACTTTAGATAAGCTTGCCACGAATGGTAAACGCGATATGCCCGAGAAATGTTCGATTCATTAAAGCATGACAACAAATAGAAGCATCCACAACATAAACAGAGAACGTATCCAAGCATTTAGCATGTACACTTCACCAAACAAACCTAACTTCAGCCATGTAAACATCCAGCCTCAACTGCTGGCCGAAAACATTCTGCTGTCATAAGACTTTAGACCTCAACGTCCACCCAGAGACCGCAGTCCTGGCACTTCTGCCTTGAAACTTCCGGTGCTTCCGAGCTGAAGCTAGATACTATTGGAAAATACAAGCACAATAACTTACTGGAACGGTTTCTTAATAAATGTTTTCTTAAAGATTTTATATTGTTGACAAAAATGAGGCACACACCTGTAAAACCTAATGAAAGAGATTTAAAAAATGAACCTCTTCCATCTGTCAGGACACAAGTAATGTTTCCTTTTAAAGATACATATAATTGTCTTCTAATTTATAGTTTCTTCTATATGAAGAGTTTTGGTCTGTGGACAAGTGGTTTTACAGGGATTGAGAGTGATAATGTAATGTCATCATTTGGATAAAAGAAAGAGAATATCAAATGAAATGGTACATTTGTGTTAAGAACAATTTAATGACCATCTCTGATTTCTTTTTAAGTGGAAACTAATGGCCAAATAATTGTGGGACATGTTTTGTCCCATATGTCTCAAGGATCAGTGATTTTGTATGGATCTATTCTAATAATTCAGCCATTGTGCCATAAACACTTATCAGAACTTTCCCTTTTTTGCAGCAAACAAATCTTACCATGTTAAAGACTGCAATACAGTCCAAAACCCCAGATGCAAGACTTGTAGAAATCTGGTTCAAGCTCATCAAACAGTTAATGGAAGATCTCAGCAGGTAATGACACCTAAACCCAGTGGTGTGTGTGTGTGTGTGTGTGTGTGTGTGTGTGTGTGTGTGTGTGTGTGTGTGTGTGTGTGTGTGTGTGTGTGTGTGTGTGTGTGTGTGTGTGTGTGTGTGTGTGTGTGTGTGTGTGTGTGTGTGTGTGTGTGTGTGTGTGTGTGTGTGTGTGTGTGTGTGTGTGTGTGTGAATAACTAGATCAGCTTTGATGATGTCACTACATGTATTTGTAACGGGGTTCACACGATTGGCAAGGAGGCGGCGGGAACCGGCAGAACAGTCAATGTAACATTAATGACACAAATTAAACTAACATAAACACAGAGACACTGACAGCGGCCGTGTGTGTGTCTCTTTCTCGAATTGGCACCTCCAGCTCGTCTTCAGCCCCCCCAACTGATTAGGACAATTCAGCACCGGGTGTGCATCCTCACGGCCCAGCCACACCCCTCCTCCTAGTCGCACTCCACTGCCTGATTCAGGCCGTGGGGAAACCTCCGGCTTGACGTACTCTCCTCCCTTCTTGGAGGGGAGGTGTTACCCTTCTGGAGGTCCTTCTGCCGGCAGGTCTTCCCCGCCTCTCTGGAGCCCTGAAAGAGCGAGGGGGAGAGACGGAGTAAGGAGAGAGAGAAAAACTCACTCACCTGTCCCCGGACAAGCCGTCGCCTGGTCCTCAGCCACTCTTCCGCCCCTGGCAGACAGTAGCGGTTCCTCCGGCTCCCAGCAGATGATGACAAGGACTCCACGACAGCGCATCCCTCCTCCTTCCCGGGTTTCGGCACCAATATAACCGGGTTCACACGATGGGAAAGGAGGCGGAGTCTCAGAACAGTCTTGCGTCAACTTTAATCACATAAATCAACTTAAACATAAACAAACAATCAAACAGATGCACACTGTGGCCGCCCGCATATGTCCCTCTCTCTCTCTCGAACTGGCACCTCTGGCTTTATCCCCCTCCCGGCTGATTCAGCGCCAGACGTGCATCCTCACGGCTCTGCCATGCAAACTGTATCAAATGTGGCGGGGTGATCAAGAGACAGACACAGTGGATGTGGCGTCAGGCCTCAGAGAGGTGTTTATTTAAAATAACTACAGAAAAAGGGGAATAAAGTGTCCAAGGGGGAATGTGTCCAAAACAAAGGGGAATCTGTCTATGTGCGGTAAGGATGGGCGGATCGATCCTAAATTATCAATACATCCGATACTGATGTTGTATCAAAATTATAGATCCTTGCTCAAAAGTATAGATTCTAACATGTTTTTTTTAACTAAGGATATTATTATTTGGTGAACATGAACAATAATCATAAGCTTCAAAGTGAAATAAAAAGGATTGGACTGTATTAGCAAATACACAAAGAAATGTGTGCTAAAACAAATCATTAAAAGAAGTACATTTATTCAATGTTTAAATAAAATAATTTAACTTGCATAATATGTTGTTTAGTCCAAACAAGCCCAATCAGTGTGTGCATGTATGCAGAAGAGAGAGATAATTGAGTAATTAGTTAGCTGAGTTTAGTTGGCCAGATGTTTTGAAAATATTTTTGACAAAATATTTTAAATTAGGCATTAAGACCAGGTCCCTTTTTTTCTTGTGATTTTTAACATTTATTTGTTGATTCATACTTAAAGAAAAGGAAAACATGGATACACAGAATTAATATTTAACCCCCACTATTCCCCCTTCCAATCCCCAATCTCACCCTGACCCTCAACAAACATTCCTGTGTGTGTGTGTGTGTGTGTGTGTGTGTTCACACATATTATACCTCTCTCTCCACTGCCCCTCCCCAAGAGCCCTCCAAGAACACCAAATGTTTGCCCCTTTTCCCCACAAACAAATCCAAATTCGACCAGCCAACTTCCATCCCCTTAAAACAATTTGTCTGCCGATCATGACACTGACCCCATCGCCTAAAATACAGAGTCTGGGGCTAAATGAAATTTGAGTGCCAATACATCACACATAAATCTCTGAACCTTCAACCAAAATTCTTGGATCTTAACACACCACCAAAAAACATGGGTTGTGTCTCCATCTTCTGATTGGCATCGCCAGAAGCCTATACAATCTAGAGGGGGTCCAAATAGGATCTATGTAAAATCTTGAACTGCATAAGGCCCACCCTTGCATCTCTAAATGTAGAATTGATGTTTTGTTGAATCCTAGCCTACACGCGCTCCTCCAATACCAAGTTTAATTCTTTCTCCCATAATCTCTTGACAGAAGTTAAAACTCCATCCTCCAGACTCTGAATTAGCAGGGAATAGTACACTGATGCCTCATGACCTTTTCCAAAAGCAGTAATCACCACCCCCAGAGGATCTGCCGCTTTAAGGTGGAGTATGCTACTCCCAAAAATAGTACAGAGCAGGTGGCGGAGCTGTAAATGCCTAAAGAACTGAGATCTGGGAATCCCAAAATGTTGAACAAAATTTTCAAAGGATCTCAACACTCCACTCTCATATAGGTCACCAAGTGTAGTAACGTCCCCCACACTCTAACCAGCAGAAAGGGGACTTATTAATACATAACTTTGGATTCAGCCATATGCCTGAGGCAACATTTAAATAAATGTCCGAATTAAACACTCTGGACACTATTGTCCATACCGAGAGCAAATGCGAGATAACTGGGTGTAACTTAACTTCCCTGATTAGTTTGATAGGCCTTGCAATGGCGAAATGGGGGCAAGCACTTCCTGTTCAATTCAAAACCTGGGAGGGTCTCTCTCAGGCGGAAACAATCAATGAGCCAAATGTCTGCGACCGAATGCAGAGGACGAATCTCAGTTGCCTCAGTGTCTGAGACCATCAATCCGCGCATCTTATCAAGTGGCTTGTTGAGCGTGTTACCGTGGAGACATGGCGTGTGTGGAGGCTTCACGCTATTCTCCTTGGCATCCACGCACAATGTGCCCAACCAAGAGCGAGAACCACATAGCGACCACGAGGAGGTTACCCCACTAGACTCTACCCTCCCTAGCAACTGGGCCAATTTGGTTGCCTAGGATACCTGAAAGGAGTCAATCAGCACGCCCTGGATTCAAACCCGCGACTCCAGGAGTGGTAGTCAGCATCTTTACTCGCTGAGCTACACAGGTCCCCCTGCCTTGGCACTTTTAGTATTCTACGAGTTCTCATGTTTTTTGTTTTTTTTGGTGATTAATGTACTGTATGTATGTTTTGGCACCTATGAACTGCCTTAAATGCCTCCCAAGTCACACCCACAGAGGATACTGTGGACCAGTTGGTCTCCATATAAACATCAGCCTTTATCATTTGTTGGAATTCAGGATTTTGCAAAAGGGATACGTTTAAGCACCAGGTGTTTGATATCCTTTTCTCCATATTTGGCAACACCTCTAAACTCACCAGGGTGTGATATGAGACTAAAATGTTTCCAATTAAGAATTCAACAACAGATGAAATAAAAAAAATTCTATTCTAGAATTAATCTTGGGACTGATGATAAAAATGTCTAGTCCCTACCAGATGGGTTCAAAAGTCTCCCAAATATCTGTAAGTTTTTTTACACATCCTGTTAAGCATCAATGTTGCTCTAGGGCGCTTGCACACTTTTGCTTCACTATGATCAAGGACTGAGTCTATCAAAAGATTAAAGGCTCCTCCCAATATTATATCATGAGGGGTGCTAGTGGCTTGCAGCATCCCTTCAAGATCTATAAAAAAGCCCTGATCATCAACGTTAGGTGCGTAAATATTAGCTAAAATAAGACACTGCCCATGAATTTCTACTAAAAAAACAATAATGGCTCTTCCTAATTTATCTTTAATCTGTTTGAGATATTTGAATCGTAGATGCTTATCAGTGTTATGACTCCCCTGCTCTTACTTGAGCCAGCATTAAAGAAAACATGTCCATCCCATATCTTCCCAAATTTTTCAGCTTCCTGCAGGGAAAGATGCATTTCTTGAAGAAACAATATATCATATTTCTTATGCTTGATGAGAAATAAAAAATGTTATGGGGTGTCCCAACCCATTCACATTCCACGTGGATAGACAATCTGCTCATAAACATTTTACATTTTGACATGAGAAAAATAGATTGTGTGTCAAAAACAAAATTGTAAAGACCACATTGCAACATTAGTGCAACAATCAAACCCGAACTTCCACCAGAACAAACAGAAAAAAGAAAAGTGTGTGCATTAACCCAGTGCATGACAGCGCAGAAATTTGGCCAGAATTAATCGGGGCCTGTCTCCCTCAGCAAATCGATGAGCCGGAACCCTGTGTGCTCACTCGATTTCTAGCTTATGGCCTGTGATGTCAAGCAGATTCACAAAGAGCCCGTCCACGAATTTCACTCATGTCCTGACCCTTTTCGGCTCATGTCCTGACCCTTCCCAGACGCGCTCCAAATCCACCTTTGTCGCTAGCGGATTAGCAGCTAATTCCCTCTCGGATGACTCCAGATAATCTGTTTCTCAACATCCCCCACTCTTGTAACCACTTCAAAGAACTTAATCTCCATGGCAGTGATCGATCAACATCTTACAGCAATATCTTCCAAGTCAGCCACAACCTTCATCAGCATTGCTGTTCAACATTTCTCGCTGAATTTACCACATTTCCCCATCAAATCCACTCCCTGGCTTGCGGCGTTCCCAGGGGTATCAGCTTGAGTACGTTAGTGTCTTTTAATGTCTCCAGAGCCTGTCCTCCTAGAACTGTTATGGAACAGAGTGTATCGAATCTCACCGGTTGTAATAATTAATAGTGTTTAAACTAGCAAAATGAGCGGAGCTCATAGTTTACAGGTCCGAACCTCACATGGTGTCACATGACTCCACCAGGTCCCTTTTTTCTTGAGAGATCTGGAAACACTGCAACTAGTATATCACCCACCCTCAGCACAGTTTACTGTTATTTAAAAAAGTGTTTAACCATTCTTTAATTTTGTTCTAACTGGTTACCAATTGGAAAGGAGCCAGTGGAAGGCCAGCAGCTGAACACTGGAATGAAAAAATTTGTTTCTGCTAAGAAAGAACAGAAATTAAAAACATTTAGTTTTTAGTCCCTGGATCAAATTGCCTCAATCAACCTTTAGACATTATTCCCAATGATCTCATGGATCAGGAATATTTTGCTGTCTATAGTGACAAACAGGTGTCAAGGAAAGAACTGTGGTAGTTTTTGCTGCCGTTTAGGGGTTTTGGAGAAAACAAATCAAAAGTGCCCCATTGTTACCTAGTTATTCATATTTTTTATTCATATTCATATTCATGCTGGATTTTGTTTTTAGATTTGATCAGATTCAGCTTCATTTGTCATTTACAGTACACGTGCAGTGCCAATCAAATACTGTTAACATCTAACCAGATGTGCAAATAGAAAAATAGCATTTAAATAAATGATGGTTAAGTGCACATGGTAAATGATGTATAAATGGTAGTATAATTCAAAATATAATTGTAGAAGATTTGTATATAAGTAATATATTTACACATTTAAACATTACGTAAAAGATATTGCTAAACACATTTACAGTATGTTAAATATTTAATAGTGTCTCTTTTCTGTCCATAGCAGTTACTGTAGATGTAGAATAGCATGTCCTACTGCAAGATCTGTCAACTTCCCATTAGTATTTCATGTCACCTACCCAAATGTTTGCTCCCATCATATCCTTAGTTTGAAAATTCCTGATCTGGAGGGGAAGGCTAACCTCACAACGCTGGATCTTCAGATGAAGAAGTTGCGGGACAGCACTCTGCAAAGCATTATGAAGGGGGCCAAATACTTGCTTGAAGGGGCTGAAGATGTTAATAAGAGCTTAGGCATCATTGAAGGCTGGTTGGACAAGCTCAAGCAACTGGCTGTGGTGGTGTGTTCTGTTTACTTTTGTTTAGAGGTTGAGCTGCAGTACTTAAAAGTAAAAAGTTGAGTTGTCTGTTTTTCTTTACTTAGACCAGAGGTTCTCAACTGGTTTTTCTTCATGACCTAGATTTTACAGTGTCGGCCTGCATTGCATTTAGGCCGCAGGAAATTGAGCAATTTGTTAAATGCATAACCAACAGCAGAGTGTGATATACCAGTCTGTCACATGCAAAAAACACTGGGCAAAATCTGTTTTGTGACTGATGAATTTGTGCCAAAATATTGTAGAATTTGATTGGACACATGGCCTTTGACATCAAAAATAAAATATTAAGTGTTTCACCTCTTAAATGTTTATAAGCCTGTTATTTTCTTTCCAAACTAGGCATTATTTTATATGGTTTGTTGCACTTCATTGCTTTGTATTTGCCTGCTGTCCACGACTCATCAGAACGACCCATTTTTGTGTGCGACCCACCAGTTGAGAACCACTACCTTGAACAATTTATTTCATGTGGTTAGGCAGTGTAACAAATTAGAAATCAACCAATAGCTCTACTGGATATTACCAGTGTTAGGTTAGTAATCTGTCCAAAGTAATAATTTTTTATTAACATTATTGTCTTTTTCCAAAGCCTCAGAACAGCATGCCTGATGTGATAATCTGGATGTTGCGAGGAGAAAAAAGGGTTGCATACACCCGCATCCCAGCCCATCTAGTGATCTATTCAGGCTACTGTGAGCAGGCCTGTGGCCAGTACTGTGGCAAGACTCAGACTATCTTCATGCAGGTATTAGGAGAAATTTGTCCAAAATGTGTGTTACAAGTGGCATTTTAAGTCATTTTGTCAATTTTTAGGAATTTGTCACCAAATGTTATTTTTTTTTTTACTTTTACAATTATTTAATGTTCATTATGAAGCGCCATTGTTATGCAGTTGTCAATCTCCAACAAAGACAAAAAAGCATGATAAAAGTAATCCATACCATGCACTATATTTTAAGTATTCTGACGTTAATCTTTACCTTCGTCGAAGCACGTGTTTTTATACTGCCTCTGCATCCATATTAAAACATTTTCATATTCAAATATTCAAGAGGTGTACACTACAACAGGCTCTAACAAGGACCGAAAGAGATGTGGAAGGCCAGATGTACAACTAAACAAGAGAAGTACAACAGTCTCTAGTTTGAGAAATAGATGCCTCACATGTACTCAGCTGACAGCTTCATTGAATTCTACCCGCTCAACACCAGTTTCATGTACAACAGTAAAGAGAAGACTCAGGGGTGCAGGCCTTATGGGAAGAATTGCAAAGAAAACGCCACTTTTGAAACAGAAAAATGAAAAGTGGGCAAAGAAACACAAAGAAACAGATAATTGGAAAAGAGTGTTATGGATCTCAACCCCATTGAGCTTTTGTGGGATCAGCTAAGCTGTAAGGTGCGTGAGAAGTGTCCGACAAGACAGTCACATCTATGGCAAGTGCTAAAGGAAGCGTGTGGTGAAATGTCACTTGAGTATCTGGACAAACTGACAGCTAGAATGCCAACGATCTGCAAAGCTGTCATTGCACCACGTGGAGAACACTTTGAAGTAGATTAAGTTCTGCATTTTTTTTTTTCTCAATTGTAATGGTAATTTTTCACATTATTAATGTCCTGACTATACATTGTGATCTTTTGAATGACACTTTGGTGAATAAAAGTACCAATTTCTTTCCATAAGAGCGAAATCTTTACATTATTCCAAACTTTTGGCCGTGTGTGTGTGCATATATACAGTTGAAGTCAGAAGTTTACATAAACTTTTTAACCAATGCACAGATTTCATATTAGCAAACTATCTACTTTGGACATGACACATGTAATTTTTCCAACAATTATTTACAGACAGATTGCTTCACTTTAAATTGACTATATCACAATTCCAGTAGGTCAGAAGTTTACATACACTAACTGCCTTTAAGCAGCTTGGAAAATTCCAGAAAATTCTGTAAATCTTTTAGGCAATTAGACAATTACCTTCTGAATGGATAATTGGCTAACTGGAGTCAATTGGAGGTGTGGCTGTGGATGTATTTCAAGGCCTACCTTCAAACTCCATGCCTTTTTGCTTAACATCATGGGAAAATCAAACGAAATTAGCCAAGACCTCAGAAAACAAAACAAAAGCAATTTCCAATCTCCTAAAGGTACAATGTTCATCTGTATACACAACAGTACGAAAGTATAAAAGCCATGGGACCACACAACCATCATACCTCTCAGGAAGGAGACTCATTCTGTCTCCTAAAGATGAACGTAGTTTGGTGCGAAAAGTGCAAATCAGTCCCAGAACAACAGCAAAGGACCTTTGTGAAGATGCTGGAGGAAACGGATAGACAAGTATCTATATCCACAGTAAAATTAGTCCTATATCTACATAACCTGAAAGGCAGCTCAGCAAGGAAGAAGCCAGTGCCCCAAAACCTCCATAAAATGCAAGACTACAGTTTGCAAGTGCACATGGGGTCAATGATCTTACTTTTTGGCCATAATGACCATGGTTATGTTTGGAGCAAAATAGGGTGAGGCTTGCAAGCTGAAGAACACAATCCCAACCGTGAAGCATTGGGGTGGCAGCATCATACTGTGTGGGTGTTTTGCTGCTGGAGGGACTGGTGCACTTCACAAAATAGATGACATCATGATGAAGGAAAATGTATGTGGATATATTGAAGCAGCATCTCAAGACATCAGCCTTGAATTTAAAGCTTGGTCGCAAATGGGTCTTCTAAATGAACAATAACCCCAAACTTAGCTCCGAAATTGTGGCAAAATGGCTTAAGGACAACAAAGTCAAGGTATTGGGTGGCCATCACAAAACCCTGACCTGAATCCGATGGGCAGAACTGAAAAAGCGTTTGTGAGCAAGGAGGCCTACAAACCTGACTAGGTTACACCAGTTCTGTCTGGAAGAATGGGCCAAAATTCCAGCAACTTATTGTGAGAAGCTTGTGGAAAAGCTTCCCAAAATGTTTGAACAAAGTTAAACTAATGAAACTTTTTTTTATTTTTTTTTTTATTTTTATTTTTTTTAATTTACTTGATTTACTCAGTCAGATTAGAATGGGCATGTGTTTGTTTGTCATAGTTTTTTGAAAGTATGTTGTGATCGCAGTCACATGATATCTTTGTTTTCAAACAGTATCCCATGGACAAGAACAAAGATTCGAAGATTCCTGTCCAGATCCGGGTGAACATGTGGCTTGGACTGGCAACAGATGAAAAGAAGTTCAATACTTATGCGCAGGGGATGTTCAGTGTATTCGCAGAACTGGTAAAGATTGTCAGATGGTAGCTTAGAGATGGTCAGTACTGAGTTTGGAGCATATGATTGCTTATTTTTCTTTTACAGTATGAAAACCAGGCACTGGTTCTGGGAAAGTGGGGCACCACCGGTTTGCTGAATCGCTGCAAGTTCTCTGATGTCACAGGCAAAGTGAAGCTGAAGCAGGAGTACTTCATGCCCCCTGTTGGCTGGGAGTGGGAAGGTGACTGGTGTGTGAATCCAGAGACAAAGTGAGCTCCTCTAAATATATTAGCTAGCTATTTTCTCATATTTGCATTTGAAAACATTTCACAGCATTATTAGTGTTGTTTGTTAATGCAAGCATGACCATGAATGTTGATATATGTATTTCCGCAGAATTGTGACGTCGGTCATTCACAATTTCTACACCAATAGCTCAGCTCCATATACACAAAGGAAGTCTGCTTAGGGCACCAACTCTCTAAGATGGCACCATCTTACCCTAGGGGGGTACCAGAATATCCAACGACCGTCCTTACTCGCACATTATACGTTATTCAATGACCCCATAGCAGTCGCGGAACACAGACAAACACCCCCCACCAACCTGCTGCAAGTCTCAGCCTCAGACCGTTCGCTAACCGTCTGATGCAAATTGCGCAAAAACTGATCCTATTAATAAATCCTATTATGTTTCAGTCTGCTGAATGATGCCGATGCTGGACACACAGAGTTCCTTGATGAGGTTTATGAGAACGAGACTCGATTCCCAGGGGGAGAATGGAAGCTTGCGGCTGAACCTTACACTGATGTGGTAAAAGCACCTAAAACTTCAGCTTTATTTTAGATATCATAAAAAGCCATTTATTCATTTAGCCTTTTTAGATTACTGCAACTCTTAAATCATTAGAGAACACACCATTTATTTTTCTCTCTGAGGTCCACTTTCAAAATTAGAACATGTATTGTGCCATAATTTTTTTTTCCAAGACTCTCTCTATCCCTCAGAATTAAACTGTTTATTTTGCTGCTGTACCTTTAAGAAACTGCTCCTTTGCATGTGGAATGAGCAATATCACTTTGCTGCGTTCACACACTTACTGCAGGATTGATGTTAAGTATACTTAGGTTGTGCTGTCCCATTCTTCAGTAACATGTACAGAGTGGCAGGTGCTACACACAGCAAGTAACGACACATGGTTTGATGTAAATATGGTCATATTTTAATATTTATTTCCTGGTGTCAGAATTCAAGTATTTTAGAACGGGTTGTTTTTGCAGCTTAGTTACAATAGCTTGGTTTTAAATGGGTCTTTTTTTCCAGGACTCCTGAAATTTGCAGTTTGTATGTTGTATGATGATTGTTATATGTACTGTATGTTATTTTTTTTAATCCTTTGACCTCTATTAAACACTCCCCATACTTATTTGGTATGAAAACCAATAGAAAGAAAAAAAACATGCTCAATTTTATTTTATTATTTTTTATAGTTAGTTATTACAGTCTTTAATATATCACTGAGGCTGTCTGAACAGTCCTATTTTGTGTTTACAGAATGGAGAAAATGTCCAGAGCCCTACAGAGATTAAATGTCCGCCAGGCTGGCAGTGGGAAGATAACTGGTCTTTTGATGTCAACCGGGCTGTCGATGAAAAAGGTTAGCCTGTGGTCCTGTTCTGAGTTGCATTTTATTGTCTCTCTATACAGAGTGCTTAAGCAGTTTGGATTGGGCAGTTATATGATGTGGATTTTAAATTTAGGTTGGGAGTATGGAATCACCATTCCACCTGATGATAAGCCCAAATCCTGGGTAGCAACTGAGAAGATGTACCATGTCCATCGTCGCAGAAGAATGATCCGACCTCGGAAAAGGACTCCTGGCACCAAAACTGCTGCTGATGCAAGTGTAGATTGTGCTATTTTAAATGACAGAGATTTTACAGCGGTTTGATCTTTGACGAGTTGAAACGGCACTTCAAAAATATCTTTGTCTTGCTCAGTTATAATTACATCACTGTAAATAATAAATAAATAACATCCTTAAAACATTCACTTGACAAGCAAAACTGCATTAATATTTGGTTTTGTTTTCTGTAAAATGTTATGTAGTAAGGTATATGCTTAAAGCAAAACAAAAAATCTACTTGCTAATTGGGTAAGAATAACATAATGGCTTTCCCTAGAATAACGTTTAATTTATAATGATAATTCTTTCATCATTTACTCACCCTCATGCCATCCCAGATGTGTAAGACTTTCTTCAGTAGAACATTAAGATTTTTAGAAGAGTATTTCAGCTCTGTAGGTTCTTAGAATGCAAGTAAATGGTGACCAGAACTCTGAAGTATTTTGCATTTCTATTAATGCTGCCTTTATGTGCATTTTTGACCTTCTGTGGTTAAAAGCATATCTTCTGAAGCATGATTGATATGATTGGTGTGGGTGAGAAACAGATCAATGTTTAAGTCCTACATTTTCACTTTCTCATTTAGCCTCGTATTGGTTGGGGCTGGTCAAAGGTGGAGATTTATAGTAAAAAGGACTTAAATATTGTTCTTTTTCTCACCCACACCCATCATATCGCTTGAGAAGATATGGATTTAACCACTGGAGTTGTATGGATTACTTTTATGCTGCCTTGTCCTTTTTGGACCTTCTGAGTTCTGGTCACCATTCACTTGCATTGTGAGGACCTACAGAGCAGAGATATTTTTCTAAAGATGTTTGTATTCAGCAGAAAAAAATCATACACATCTGGGATGGCATGAGGGTGGGTAAATGATGAATTTTCATTTTTGGGTGAACTATCACTTTAAGAAGGATGGTTTGGATATATTTTACTGGAAAACAAGACAAAAATACTATGTACGAAAAAAAATTTATGATGTGAGAGCCATATACGTAAATATGAGATCACAATTGGCATTTGCTGTCTGTCTTTAGTTTCCTATTCTATGAACGATTTATCAGTGTAAAATATTGACAAAGAAATAGAAAAAAAGACAAGAAATATACCAGTTTTTAATAACTTGCTCCGCCTCTAAAACGACTTTGACTTTTACAGAGACTGCTTTTCACACACAATCAATTCCTGATGTTATTTATTTTAAAGGTGCACTCAGATATGTTGTGCATATCATCTTGGACTTACACTGACCCCTAGAGGTGTGGATGAAGCATGATTCAAACACAGTAGTTTTCAGTTGCTGATGCCATTGTAGAAATTAGTTATTCACAGTCTGCCATGATTAATCCATGAGTGAAAGTGTCCAATAACTGGCCTGTTACAACAATTAAGCAAATAGTGTTTAGCTGGCCATCTGATCCTAACATGGCAGCCCGCATGAGGGGACCCTCTCCAAGGTTACTGATATGACTGCAGTCAAATATCTCTTGTAAGAGATCATATTAAACATTTGTTTAATTACTATTCATTTCATTAGGAGCACAAGTTTTTTAATGAAGAAAATATTACTGAGAGCACCTAAGTCTCTAAAAAAATTGTTGAATATTCTGTTTCACACAAAGTAAAATTGGTTGTGAATGCCATTCTTTGTGGACTTGAATTAGGAACAATGATAAGTGCTGCTTAATTAATTTTCTTATTGTTTTGATGTCTAGACGAAGGACACAGGAGATCCAGAGGGCTGGGAATACTCCTCACTGATTGGCTGGAAGTTCCACAGGCAGCAGCGCTCCTCAGACACATTCCGTAGGCGCCGCTGGAGAAGGAAGATGGCACCTTCTGATCGAGTCGGAGCGTCAGCCATTTTCAAACTGGAGGGGGCGCTGGTTAGCAACAAGACTTTAGGACTTTTCTTTCCTTATATGTATCCTAGTATTCATCAGCCACATAATGACAGATAAAACTCACGCTTGACTTGCTTTACAGGGAGTTGATATGGAATCTAAAGATGAAGACAAAAGCTCCAAAGCAGAATCTTCTACTAAGCAGTTTGGAGAAAACACACCCACTGTGTCATGCACATTTGACCGTGAGTAATTTAACGATAGAGGCTAAAGCACAAAATCAAATACCAATACTTTGCAGTATAGACTGTATAATATATATATATATTTTTATATATTTTATTTATTTATTTATTTATTTTTAAATAGTAAGTGAAACAGTAGGCATTATTTCACAATAAACTATTTAAACAGTCAAATGCTACATGACCTCATCACATTGCATGTGAGTAACATCTAGTTGTCATCTATTCCCTTTTTATTTTGCCAGTTTGATTAAATGAGGAGTCAAAAAAAGAGATCGGCAGAAATTAATTCCATTCAGTTCATTCATCACACTTGAAATGGAAGGTCTAGTTTAGAGCATTGCATTGTGACATACAGTATTCTGCAGTGTGCTGTCTTTTAGACTGCATTTTAGAAAATGTTTAGCAAAGGAAAAAAGCACCAGAAATAGTAAGAGTATTATATTAGGATGCCATTCTGTACACAGCCAACAATTACAGAAAGCAAATTTTTTTCTTTAGACTCCATTGCACTAAAAGCTTAATTTTCTTGCAGGATCATTCGCGTACCACTTGAGAGTCTATGTTTACCAGGCCAGAAACCTTATTGCTCTGGACACAGACAGCTTCTCAGGTTATAAAACTGTTTTGATGTTCATGATCTGTCCTAAAAAGGCCACCCACCTTCTAATTGACTTAAATCCTGCTGGTTTGAATTGCAGATCCATATGTCCATGTGTCATACTTGCATCAGAGTCAAACATCAGAGACAATCAAAAGCACCTTGAACCCGACATGGGATCAGACTCTTATTTTTAAAAATGTTGAAATCTATGGTGACCCCAAGTTTCTTGCCGAAAACCCACCCAGAGTGGTGCTGGAAATTTTTGACAGCGATCAAGTGGTTAGTCTGATTTCTTTCTTTTCTCACATTTGTTTTTCACTCATCCGACAAATATCAGCTTGGTTTCAGGATGTCTTTTAAAGTCAACATGAAACTGTGTTCGCAACTCATTGTACTTCCATAATGTGATTCCCACTGGGAATTGATTAGATCAAGAGAAATGGTCTCTGATATGTGATGCACAGTAATTCATATTAATACTGGGTAGCTCAGCGTGTATTGACACTGACTACCACCCTGGAAGTCGCGAGTCGAATCCATGATGTGCGGAGTGACTCCAGCCAGGTCTCCTAAGCAACCAAATTGGCCCGGTTGCTAGGTAGGGTAGAATCACATGGGATAACCTCCTTGCGATTGCTATAATGTGGATCCCGCTCTCAGTGTGGTGAGTTGTCCGTGGATGCCGCAGAGAATAGCGTGAAGCCTCCACACGCGCTATGTCTCTGCGGTAACGCACTCAACAAGCCACGTGATAAGATGCAGGGGTTGACGGTCTCAGACGCAGAGGCAACTGAGATTCGTCGCCTCCACCTGGATTGAGGTAAATCACAACGCCACCATGAGGACTTGGAGTGCATTGGGAATTGGGCATTCCAAATTGGGAGAAAAGGGGAGAGAGAGAATTATAATTTTTTTTTTTTTTACCAGTAGTGATAAATACTTGCCTTCGAGTATGCAATTTGTAGTATTGATTTGTGCATTCTGCTAGGGTAAAGATGAGCTGCTTGGCAGGAGTACATGTGTGCCCTTTGTGAAGTTAAACTCAGATGTGGATGCATCTCCTAAACTCATGTGGGAGCCTGTAACTCACAATGGTGTTGTTGCTGGAGACATTCTAGTGGCTGCAGAGCTCATTTTGAAGAGCAAGGTTTGTTGTTCATCGATTTCGAGCCTCATTTACCACATTAAAGATTGGTCTCAGGTTAATGCAGTTATGCCTGATCATTTTCATGTTGTGTTGCCTGCTTTAGGGAAATGAGACCGAACTTCCTCTTGCTCCACCCAAAAGAGGAGAGAAGCTCTATATGGTTCCCCAAGGGATTCGACCTGTGGTGCAACTTACTGCCATAGAGGTAAGTTTTACCTGTGTGTGTGTGTGTGTGTGTGTGTATATATATATATACAGTGGGTACGGAAAGTATTCAGACCCCCTTACATTTTTCACTCTTTGTTATATTGCAGCCATTTGCTAAAATCATTTAAGTTCATTTGTTTTCAGAAAAACACAGAATTGTTGACATTTTTGCACATTTATTAAAAAAGAAAAACTGAAATATCACATGGTCCTAAGTATTCAGACCCTTTGTTCAGTATATAGTAGAAGCACCCTTTTGATCTAATACAGCCATGAGTCTTTTTGGGAAAGATGCAACAAGTTTTTCACATCTGGATTTGGGTATCCTCTGCCATTCCTCCTTGCAGATCCTCTCCAGTTCTGTCAGGTTGGATGGTAAACGTTGGTGGACAGCCATTTTCAGGTCTCTCCAGAGATGCTCAATTGGGTTTAAGTCAGGGCTCTGGCTGGGCCATTCAAGAACAGTCATTTTAGCTTCGTTATTTTAGCGGTGTGCTTAGGGTCATTGTCTTGTTGGAAGGTGAACCTTCGGCCCAGTCTGAGGTCCAGAGCACTCTGGAGAAGGTTTTCGTCCAGGATATCCCTGTACTTGGCCGCATTCATCTTTCCCTCGATTGCAACCAGTCGTCCTGTCCCTGCAGCTGAAAAACACCCCCACAGCATGATGCTGCCACCACCATGCTTCACTGTTGAGACTGTATTGGACAGGTGATGAGCAGTGCCTGGTTTTCTCCACACATACCGCTTAGAATTAAGGCCAAAAACTTCTATCGTGGTCTCATCAGACCAGAGAATCTTATTTATCACCATCTTGGAGTCCTTCAGGTGTTTTTTAGCAAACTCCATGCGGGCTTTCATGTGTCTTGCACTGAGGAGAGGCTTCCGTCGGGCCACTCTGCCATGAAGCCCCGACTGGTGGATGGCTGCAGTGATGGTTGACTTACTGCAACTTTCTCACATCTCCCGACTGCATCTCTGGAGCTCAGCCACAGTGATCTTTGGGTTCTTCTTTACCTCTCTCACCAAGGTTCTTCTCCCCCGATAGCTCAGTTTGGCCGGACGGCCAGCTCTAGGAAGGGTTCTGGTCGTCCCAAACATCTTCCATTTAAGGATTATGGAGGCCACTGTGCTCTTATGAACCTTAAGGGCAGCAGAAACTTTTTTGTAACCTTGGCCAGATCTGTGCCTTGCCACAATTCTGTCTCTGAGCTCTTCAGGCAGTTCCTTTGACCTCATGATTCTCATTTGCTCTGACATGCACTGTGAGCTGTAAAGTCTTATATAGACAGGTGTGTGGCTTTCCTAATCAAGTCCAATCAGTATAATCAAACACAGCTGGACTCAATTGAAGGTGTAGAACCATCTCAAGGATGATCAGAAGAAATGGACAGCACCCGAGTTAAATATATGAGTGTCACAGCAAAGGGTCTGAATACTTAGAACCATGTGATATTTCAGTTTTTCTTTTTTAATAAATGTGCAAAAATGTCAAAATTCTGTGTTTTTCTGTCAATATGGGGTGCTGTGTGTACAATAATGTGGAAAAAAAATGAACTTAAATGATTTTAGCAAATGGCTGCAATATAACAAAGAGTGAAAAATTTAAGGGGGTCTGAATACTTTCCGTACCCACTGTGTGTATGTGTATATGTGTATATATATATATATATATATATATATATATATATATATATATATATATATATATATATATATATATATATATATATATATATATATATTATACAGTTGAAGACAAAATGATTAGCCCCTATGAAATTTCAATTGTTTTTCAAATATTTCCCAAGTGATGTTTAACAGAGCAAGGGGATTTTAACACAGCATTTCTTAATATATTTTTCCTCTTGAGAAAGCCTTATTTATTTAAATTTGCCTGGAATAAAATAATTATTAAAAAAAATAATTAAAAAAATGGTAAGGTCAATATTATTAGCCCCCTCAAGAAAGTATCTTGTTGATTGGCTATGGAATCAACCACTGTTATCCAATGACTTGCCTAATTAACCTAACTCTCCAATTAACCTAATTAATCCCCGAAGCCTTTAATTTGCACTTCAAACTGAGGATTTGTATCTTGCAAAACAACTAGTGAAGTAATAAACTGTCATCAAAATAATCATTGTTATTGCTCACAAAGCAGGAGAAGGATATACACATTTAGCAAAGTGTTTTCAGGTGTCAAGAACTGCAGTGAGAAGTATTATCAAGAAGTTTGAAGAGACCCACACAGTGGAGAAAAAGACTGGCAGAGGCAGGAAGCAAAATAAAACTGGTGAGAGAGGTTTCTAAAGACCCAAGATCAACTGCCAAGACACTAGTGAATGATTTAGCCAAGTCTGGGTTTGATGTCTCAACGAAGACAGTCACTAGAGCTCTGCACAGGAATGGACTGCGAGGTTGCAGACCAAGAAAAACTCCACTTCTGAAGAAGAGACACCTCCAAGCTAGACTGAAGTTTGACAAGGACAACCTAGAGAAAAATTATGCATACTGGAAATGTGTCCTTTGGTCAGATGAGACAAAACTAGAGCTCTTTGGCCATAGAGATGTTGCCTATGTTTGGAGAAAGAAGGGAGAGGCGCTCAACCCAAAAGAACACTGTTCCCAAAGTGAAACATGGCGGTGGGAGTATAATGCTGTGGGGATGTTTCAGTGTATCTGGAACTGGGAATCTCATCAGGGTCGAAAGAATCATGAAAAAGGAAGACTACGAGAAGATTTTGAAAGTCAACCTCACAAAACACAAAAAAATAAAAAATAAGCATACCTCACTTCTGGTGAAGAACTACCTCCAAATGAGCAAAGTGAACATCCTTGACTGGCCTGCACAAAGCCCAGAATTGAATTCCATAGAAAATCTGTGGGCCACACTGAAGACTAGAGTCCATGCCAGGAGACCAACCAATCTGGAGGAGCTTGAGAGATTTGCTGAGGAGGAATGGGCTGCTGCGACTCAGAAGAAATGCCTAAAACTTGTTGAGAACTACAACAAACGACTAAAGGCTGTTATCAAGCAAAAGGGATACACTATTGACTATTAACATCAGAGGGCTAATAATTTTGACCTGTCAATTTTTTTTATTCTTGGTTATAATTTTGTTTCAATTTGTATTATAAACACTCTAAGTTTAAGCCTAAATAAACTTATGTTTAGAAATGCTATGTTGAGAAAAATCTTTGCTCCATTAAACAGCACTTGGGAATAATTTTAAAAATAACTAAATATTTCATAGGGTGCTAATCATTTTGTCTTCAACTGTGTGATCATTTTGTCTTCAACTGTGTCATCCATCCATCCATCCATCCATCCATCCATCCATCCATCCATCCAGTCTTCCTGGTGGCATTGTTACTCACCTCAATCTGGGTGGCGGTACAAGTCTCATTTGCTTCCGCTTCTGAGACAGTCAATCCGCGCATCTTATCACGTGGCTTGCTGTGCACGACACTGCGGAGACTCACAGCATGTGGAGGCTCATGCTACTCTCCGCGATCCACGCAAAACTTACCACGTGCCCCATTAAGAGTGACAACCACTTAATTGTGACCACGAGGAGGTTATCCCATGTGGGACTACTCTCCCTTGCAACCAGGCCAATTTGGTTTCTTAGGAGACCTGGCTGGAGTCACTTGGCACACCCTGGTTTCGAACCCACGACTCCAGGGGTGATAAATGGCATCAATATGAGGCAAGCTACCCAGGTCCTCGCTAAATCACATTTAAAGCTTAATGGAATGTTCAATAAATAAAGGAAAAAATTCTCCCAAAAATGAAACTTTTGTCATAATTTAACCACACTCACACATTGTCATTTCAAACCTTTATTACATTCTCTCTTGTGCAGAAAACAAAGGAAAAATTGTAATCAACATCCCTGTCCTTTTTCAATACAGTGGCAGTGTAGTGGATAGTAACTCTCTTTAAAGCTTAAAGGTCCCAAAAGTATCATAAAAGTAGTCCATGCGACGCATACATAATATTCCAAGTCTTCTGAAGGCATAGATTAGGTTTTGGTGGAGTAAAAACCTTGATATCCATTTTGCATTCATGAGTGCTTTTAGAGAACCCCCTTAACATTTGCATGTTTTTACACCATAGAACTTGCATTGTTTTTAGTGCTAAAATGGATGTTTGTTTAAAATTAGCGCTTAAATTATTTTATGGTTTTGTGTGATGCAGATTCTGGCTTGGGGTTTGCGTAACATGAAGACCTATCAGCTTGCTCCCGTCACCTCGCCCTGTCTGGTGGTGGAGTGTGGAGGAGAGAGAATTCAGACAGCCGTAATCAAAAACATGAAGAAGAGCCCAAATTTCCCAGGAAATGTCCTCTTATTAAAAGTGGTGAGTTTAATCACTTTCTAAGGGAAAGAAAGAAAACATGAGAACTAATACACTGTGTTAATGAAGTTGCCCCAAGAAGTATTTTGAGACAAGCCTCACTTACAAATGAATGAATTTCATGGCTTGATTAGATATAGCAAGAGGCATAATCTTAGGCCTCAAAAACAAATTCTTCCAAAAGGGAAATTTTTAGTGGATCTATGAAGTAATATCCCCTCAAGTTTACACAGGTGTCATAGCAGAGTAAACACAGGAGTAGTTAATCACTTTATCTATGGACATGTTCCACTACTGTTTGACAACTAGATAGTTCCCAAATATCTTCATTTTGGACGATGGGAATTGACACAAATGGTTCAATGTAATTAAAAAGTTAACTACTTTATACAATATTTGTATATGCTGTACATTTTACAGTTATATTAGTATCACATTTTTGCTTATTGTTGGGGAAAAAACTAAATGTGACATTTAGAATTGAACTTTAAATTGCCCTCATTCTCACACCATTATATGTAAGTGTATTCGGTATGCTGAATTTAGGGTCTCAAAATATGTGAACTATGAACTAAATTAAACTGTCCTTATTGTACCTTATTAGGTAATAAAATGTATAACGGAATTAGTCGCGTTCGACAACCATTATAAATTAGATAAATGACAAATAACTAGATACTTTGTCTTAATAGATTCACCATCATTGAAATCGTAATACAACATCTAGTTGTATCAGCTCACAAGTTCTACAGTAAAAAATTAGCTTTATTAACCTCTTAAGATCCTTGCCATTTTTGGGGATTTCCGCCTGGATTTGGCCTACCCAAATTAAAAAGCTTCCCATTCCCACATACTTTGGCCTAAATACACAGTTTGGTGTCATTTTACAGGAAACCCTTTGAAGTTGCATAAAACACTGCTAAAAAAAAAAAAAAAAAAAATATATATGTTGTCTGAACAGTAATAACCCTCCTTTGTCATTACATAAAACACTGTTGAAAGTGGTAAATATGCGCTCAGGTGTCTGGTGAGACGCATCTGTGTGTTTTGCGCACGTAACCTACCTAGTGATCACTTCACAGTCAGGATGCAATATCACAGCCCCTGATTGGTCTATTTGATCTTGAGAGACATTGCCGGAAAGCGGAGGGTCGAAGCTTTACGGCAATATATGCTTTATCCGGATCGGATGTTTACATATTTTCCTTATGATTAATTCACTTATTGGAGTAATATTATTCTCATGGCTTATTGAAAATAATATCACACGTATTTAGGTACAGCTTTGAAGTGAAATCTTTTAAAAATAGGGATGAGATTATTTATCAAAATATACCACAGTCATTCATCTTTGAACAGAGACAAACTTTATTACTATTCTAAAGATAAATCTAATTTAACACGTATATACATGAGACAGGTTGGTGAAAAGTGACAGAATGTGAAATAAATGAGCAATACAGTGAAAATGAACTTTACGGAGTCTGTTGACAATACCTTAAGAACCATTTATACTTCTTTGAGTCTACATCAATTTGCTATCGGATTACCCAAATTATTTAATTAATACACCAGCACATTGAACACTATGCTGGAGATGTACTTGCTTGTCTTTGTGGTGTTTCCTTGCATTCTTTGTGTTGCTTGGTTATTGGCGCTTGGTCAAAAGTTCGCTCCGTCGATGTTTTGATCTCTGTATGATCGAAGAGTTATTGTCTGTATGAATTATGGGGTTAGCTTTGAAGCGAGGCCTTTTTATTCCTTCTCGGGACGTCGAGTCCCGAGCTTCCTTGGGCCACACATGGCATGGACCTGGCAGTCAGCGGAGCAACCAGCACGTGCAGGCAGAAGAGAGAAGTGCGAGGAGCTCCCAGAGCTAAGAGAAGAGAGGATGAAGAGACTAGAGAGGCAAGAGGACATGTTCTTGCTGTTTGGAAATATTTGAACTGAAATTGACCGCATCCCCAAAGGTGTCCTGCGCCAATCAGAAGTGACTTTTCAGAGGCAAATGGTCAACTGGGCTGTCTTTTCCGACAGTAGATTTAATGGTTCTTTGTTCCAGAGTCTTAAAAATGTCCCGCTCAAAAATAGTTCATATTTAATCATGAGCTTTTATATCTTGAGAATGTTACAAGAGACATGATATTCATTGTCATCAGCTTTCTCTGCATACACTAGCGAACGCTTGCATACTAAACATGACATTTTTTTCATGGATGTTATATATGTAGGTAACAAAACATGAAAATCCCTGGTTACAAAATAATACTACTTAATTCATGGGTTATACAACATGGATGAAATATTACACACATTTTAAAGAGATATAGCAGGCTATAATAATTAATTTGTCAGTTATACAAGTTACCACAGTTCAAAACAATTGTCCGAATGCCTAGCAAGACTAAGTATTGTGTGAACTGTGGATTTAAATGCATTCTGTACCTTTTGGAAGGTTGATTCAGCAAAGTACTGTGACTTTGTGTGAAATGTTTCTGGTTTAAGGAATGTCTTATTATTCGAGTCGTGCAAATCTGATGGTCTTTTGGAAACTTTTCAAAGAGAACTCTGCTTTAACTTTGTGTGGAAGATCAGGAGGCTGGGGGGTCTTTCTGACCAATGAGGATGCCTGGGCCATTTGATTTATGACTGTGAAGAATTTCAGGATTGCAAAGGTTGAAAACTCTAGATTCAAGTCATATCGTTTCAATTGTTCTCCATGTATAATGCTATATTATCAACGTGTTAACATGCTGTTTTTTGAGCTAAAATCAATGTTTGATTTTTATTTATTTATTTCTTTCTTTCTTTTATAAATTAGCACTTATGATATTTGAAAAAAATGCTTTGATTAGAGGATCACATCAGAGACTATTTAGCAGAAGCGGGTCACTTCTATTACAAATGAATGGGAGAATAGCGTGAAGCCTTCACACGCTATATCTCCGCGGTAACTCGTTCAACAAGCCACGTGATGAGATACACGGATTGACGTCTCAGACACTGAGGCAGCTGAGATTCATCCTCCACCACCCGGATGAGTCACTACGCCACCACGAGGACTTAGAGAGCATTGGGAATTGGGTATTCCAAATTGGGGAGAAAAAGCAAAGGAAACAAAACGGATGTAGAAAAGGAAGTCCCGCTTTACAGGTAATCGTGCCAATGGCCTTTTAGACACAGACATCGCCTGTCAATAAACCAGAGAACGTGCATGTGCAGTATCTGTACAAGCCTGGAAATAATTTTTTTTTGTGTAATCTGAGGTAAAGCACAATTTATGATACCAGTTTTGTCAGATTTTACTGCTGATTTGAAATGCGTTATTTGATTGTAATCTTGACCAATCATTTTGGAGATTTCGGTCTTTCTCCATTCAAGTAGACGGGAGCTGTGGCACTTGTATACTGCTTGTCTACATAAAAAGTAGCTGCCAGGGAGCGTTCCAAAGATGGCCACTGAGTGGCCAGACTTGCTAAAAGGATTTTGATGACATAGTTCGCTTCGCAACTTGCTGTTTTAAGCACTAAAATTAATATATATATATATATATATATATATATATATATATATATATATATATATATATATATGTATATATATGTATGTATATATATATATATTTTTTTTTTTTTAAATTAACTCTAAAATGATTTTTGAAAAACCTTGTATTGAGAGAAAAAATTCAGTCCAAGTAGTACTTCATCCAATATTTGTGTGTGCTGTTCATTGGAGTGGAGTTTGGGTTGGAGTGTCACGTTGTTATCTTTTCAACATGCTTACATCGAACTCCATTGAAATCAATTTTAAGTCACATCTGCTGTACGCTTCACATGAGGAGCGCTATTTGTATGACACACAGAGTTGCTACCTATGTAGAGGTTTCTCAAATGGTTCACTCTTGTAGTTTCTTTTCACTTCGGATTCCTTAGAAGCCAGCTGCCTAATGTAGGTAGTATCCAGCAAGAGAGCTCACTTGGTTTCAGTGAGCTCATCATGGTGTGTTCTGGGATTGCCGTATGAAGGATGCATACATTGATACTTAAGAATTTGGCCAAAACTATATTTTAGGAGGCAGCATAATTAAGATGCCTAACTTCTGGAACAGCCGCCTTGTCAGGAGTGCACCTTTGATGTCATAAAACATAAGCCTGATTTTGCTCCATTCGTCTACACTCATTCAAGTGTGGCTGAAGTGTCCAAATATTTTTGGGGGCCACATTAAATGTCTTCTGCATCTTATTTCATGTCTGTAGCTTCTACCCAAAGAGGAGATGTATTCTCCCCCAATAGTGCTGAAAGTCATTGACCACAGACCGTTTGGACGAAAACCTGTGGTTGGCCAATGCACCATCAGTTCTCTGGAGGAGTTTCGATGTGACCCTTATGTCATTGTTCCTGAAAATGCAATGTCTTCAAAAAGTACATCCCATCTTTCACATTTGAGTATATTTTAATTTATTTATCATTTTAAATGATAGACATCATTTGAAAGAATGAGGTGTTGTCGTCATTCTTCTAAGAGCTGCGTGTCTTTTCCTGCAGTGGCTTTGATGGCGGCTGGTCCTAGAGACCTCCATGTAAACATTGAGGACAGCAGAGAACAACATCTAGAAGCTCAGGTACAGAAATAAATGCTATATAAATGTCCAAGTCACTTGGGTTTATGAGTTTAGGTACTTTATTCCCTTCTTGTGATAGAACACTTTATGATTTACTGAATACTGTGCAGTATACACTGCATAATGTCTACTGTTTTTTTTAAAGGCATCATTCCACAATAAATGCTACATTGCTGTTACAAGACAACAATGATAATTTTAAGTTCAGTCGTGAAACTCTTGGCACAATCTGGTAGTTTTTTGTTTGTTTGTTTTTTTACCTTTTTGTCTAGCCTTTAAAATGTAAGGTTGTCTGAACTGCATTTGAGAATCAGAATGGAGATGTTAAAAATCTGATAGTACTGCTAGTACTTCCAGTTCATCCATCACACTGGAAATTAAAAGTTGAGAGCACTGCATTGTGGAAATCTGTATATTGTGTATAATATACATACTTATGAACAGCAGAAATTGCTAGAGTAGTAAGCTAGTATGCTGTTCCGAGCATAGCCACTGATAATATAATGGGCACTGGTGCATACATCCATATGAATTTGCTATTACTTTCAACCTTGTGAATTTCAGTTTATGTATGGCATCTCAGCTGCTGTTGACAAAATGGCCACTGGTAGTCCACCTCAAGTATGTATGCTATTAATGCATGCTGATGCCACTTCAATCAAACTGCCTGACATTTGCAATGAAATGTCATTTAAAGTGAATTCTAAAGTTTGGTAGTTTATCCCTTCTGTAGAGACTGATTGTGTGAGTCTTCAATTTCTGTACAAATGGGTTTAATTGGGGGAAAAAAACAAATCAATCAATTTCTGACCTCCAGAATGATGTAAATTGTAAAAGTAAATGTAAATTTACTCTTTAACTAGGCTTACTTGATCTTGAGTAACTGGAAGCTAACTCCCTTTGTTCGCTATGGGTATTTAATTGTGGAGCAATGATTTGAATCATGTTACTCTGGTTAGGTGAAGTTGAGCTGCTTTGCAATGTGATGTGATGTCTTACAAAGTTTAATATTATATTTTCCAGCTTACAAACTTCTAACTTTTTCCATTTGTTTGTCCTTCCAAAATGTTTTCAGCAGCGCGAGAAGGTGAGTTTCCACTGAAAGGTGGACATTTTTCAATATTGAAATACTTTATAATACTTATAAATACTATATAAAATTAGTTCACCTTCTAGTTTTGTTTTTAGCTCTGTTGTGAGCATGAAATTGACTTAATTTTCTTTACAGGAGAAAGAGACTGTTGATTGGTGGAGTAAGTTTTATGCATCTATTGGAGAGGGCGAGAAATGCCGGCCATACCTTGAGAAAGGTTACGACAAGCTGACCGTGAGTTCTGGATAGATCTCCCTTGCATCATGCAAATGATTTATTGTCATTGAAATACAAAGTCTCTGAAATGCTTTGTAACAATCAATTTGCCTTCATTCCAGACGGTTATTAGGATTGTAGCAGAGCTGTTATTTGTCCTGTAGTCGTTGTTATTGACATTTTCGTTTCTATGACCCTGTTTTTACACCGGTTATTAAGATACGTCTCGGGTGATCCGATCATATGTGGCCAGGCAAGACACATCTCTGTTTACACCTGGTATTACCATGTGTCTCCTGAGATTTATGTCCAGATTTCGAGGGGAGGGTCTCTGGTTTCATGATGACATCAATCACTATGTCAATGTGTTAGTGCAGGATTAAAAAACACACGGAAAAGTCAGAAAAGACAAGGAAATCTCAAATAAATCCAACGTGGTGTTTCTCCCAGAAGCAGTTGAAACTGAATCTTAATCACAAACGCAACATTTCAATCTTAACTATCTGTTGTTTTAGTGGAGTACCTGTCTTAGCTGAGCTATAGATTTGTGTGTGTTTCTTATCTGTGTCCCTGCATGTTGATATCAGACACATTGAAGATCTGTGTGCTTGTATTTTATATGTTTTCAAATTTTCAGGTTGAAATGGTTAAAACGGCACGTAACTGGCAAATTTGAAAACTCTTGTTTTAGCGCGGCGGTAAATTTACAGGTGAGGGGTTGTGCTCGCTGCTGTCCGGGACACATTCAGGATGGATTAGTGTTTACACCTGTATTTAGCGCTGACCACTTGTGATCAGATCACCCAAAATGCACCTTAATACACGCTGTAAACGGGGTCTGTGTGTTTTAATAGGTGTATGAAAAAGAGCTTGAAAGTGTAGATGAGTTTATGGGCCTGACTGATTTCTGCAAAACCTTCAAATTGAATCGTGGGAAAAATGATGGTGATGATGATGACCTGGCTGTAGTTGGAGAGTTCAAGGCAAGATGTTTTCCTGTTTTTCAATAAGAATAGGTTTGCTGCTATTTACTTCTGCTTCTTAAAAATGAATGAAATTATTTAGTCTTGGGACTAATTCATTAAAATTCATTAATTCATTAAAAAAAATCAACATGAAATCAAAACGTTGTCCAACTCACCCATTTGTAAGGACAATTTATTTGTATTTAACATTTCATGTTGACTTGAAATTGCCTTGTCAGTGTGAATGAATGTCACGTTACCAGACTTGAATGTTTGACACTCTGTCGCTACTTTGGCAAATGCTGTTCCCTTCGTATTGCCTAATTAGGTCCATTAGCTATAGTGTATAATTAATAATTTATGTGGAATGTTAAATTGTTTGTTTTCAGGGCTCCTTTAAGGTCTACCCATTGCCCGATGACCCCGGGGTGACCCCTCCACCACGTCAGTTCAGAGAGCTGCCCGACAGCATCCCTCAGGAGTGTGTGGTCAGAATCTACGTGGTTCGAGCCCTTGATTTACAACCCAAAGACAACAATGGCAAAGTACTAACCCTTTGATACATTCAGCATTGTGTAAAATCTCAGAACAAGAAGTTCTATTTAGTTGAGGCTGTCAATTTAACATTTTAATTAATTTGGAGGATTTCATTATGAAAAAATTATGAGATTAAAACATATGCTGCAATTAACCCGTATATAAATTCCATAAGGGATTTTTATACAAGGTTGCCACCTTGGCCCTGGAAAATTCCCGGACACCTGATCAATGACCGAAAAACATATTGCTTGTCCCAGAACAAGAAATAATACGTTATTTATGATTTTTTTTACGTCTTGTTTGATATGGAAATTATTGCATATACAGCAAATCATTCAATAAAACTACATCAATACGAACAAAATAATATTTTTGCCTATTTTTAAGATACACATTTAAATTTCAAAACAAATTGTCAGGTTTCTGACCCTGTATTTAAGTCTTCAGTCTCAGGATCCTGACACTGTGGTTAGTCTCATTTATAGTTGTGGCTGGATCCTGACACTAGTGTTGTGTGAGTGCACATGGTTTTGTGTTTTCTTATTGTGGTGTGCACTCATGTCAGTTCAGTCTTTAGTGATTCCCTGCCCCCTGGTTTACCTTGTTATCTGTTCCACCTGACCCCCTCATTTCCCTCCTCATTTCCTTCCCTTTATATTCCCCTTGTGTGTGTGCTGCTTTGTCAGTTCATTGTTGTTTCTCCTGTCTTGTCGGTGACATACTGTATTCTAGATTCAGTTCCACTGCTTCCTGTCCAGTTTTCTTTACCTTGGTTTGTTTATCCGGTTTTGTTTTGACCTTTTGCAGACCTTGTTCCATGAAGGTTGCTGAACAAACTCTGATTCAATCCAATTAGGCTTAATTGGTACCATGATGCATCATCAACTTTCTCTGTCAACTCAGGCTTCGATTCTAACTTTAAGATTAGATTATGTGCTCGTGCACATGAATGAGTGACGTTTGCAGCACACAACCAATCCCGTGAGAACGCAATTCACTTCTCGCGAGAGACTCAGCAGGATTTACCTCTCTACTGAAAGCTGATGATTATGAAAATAAGAATTTCAATTAATTTAAACTGTACAAAAGACATTGTTTAAAAAAAAGAAAAAAAAAAAACACTGCTCAAGAGTTCAGCATGAAATCATGAAAACTTAAAACAAACGATTTACACAATACAAGGGATAACTACAATTATAAAGCAATTAAAGATATTTACACAATAAGAAGAAATAGTGGCTGCTACGAGAGCTCAAGATGACTGCTGTAAACTAATTCTTAATTTGATCAAAATATATATATATATATATATATATATATATATATATATATATATACCGTATATAAAACCTCATGCGCATGTGAATTCATATAGGCCCACAACAAGAACACAAAGGCTTATTAATTTTAAAAGCTTAAATTTATTTAAAATATGAAAGCTTTTCTATTTATTGAATTGAAAATTGTATATATCATTCAAAACATTACAAATAAATATATGCTACTGTTGATTACAAAACGAATGGAGACTATAAATATGAATATTGTCCCTAAGTTTATTTTCCTTTTTCAAAATCTACCAGATTGTATATCTAAAAGTGTTTTTAGACAATGAAATAAACTACTTTGTAAATATATGTGGGATAATAGGAAACCTTAAAAAGTCTTAAAAGCCTTATGTTGTTAAAAAGTCTCAGAGGACTAGAATTCCCAAATTTAATAAATAATTTTTAAGCTGACTAAATATATGCATTATATAATTGATACATACAGTACATCTTATCCACTTGAAAGAGCTGTACAGGACACTCTGAATAAATGTATATGTAGGTGGGAGGATGAACTAAAAATTTAAACTAATTGACAAGACTGGGAAGAAATATAATATATTCCATACTACTCAATCCAGTGTTTGGAGGGCATATGTTTGGAAGATTAAAAATGCAATTTTTATAATTTCTTTGTATATAACACCTGTTATTCAAAGTAAATACAACAGCATGGTAAAAGGGGAGTGTAGGAGAAATTGTGGAGAACATTACATTCAAATTCTATATGAGTGCTCTAAATCGACAATTTATTGTAATTAAGTGATTAGACAAGTTCATTTAATATTTAGCTGCACAATAGAAATACATCCAGAAAAATGTATTTTGTGTAAAATGCCATTGTCATTAAGAAATACATTTGAAAAAACATATTAAGGGTAATCAGAATAGCAGCTTTGAAGCTGATTACAAAACATTAAACCAGAACCCCTACAATTTCAAAGATGGAGGGAAACGATTTGGGAAATATACCAAATGGAGAAAGTAACATTTAAAATTAATAATTAAAGTCTGGGGACGTGAACATAATGGGATTTGCTTAAAAATTGGGCATTCTAAATTGGGGAGAAAATTAATCAAAAAACATTTAAAGTTACCCAGAGAGGATACATGCAGTGTTTTTTCTTTCTTTTTTATGTCTTTATATAAATCTTGAGAAGAGCATGCTATGGATTAAACCTTTTTTTATTCCAGAGTTTTCTATCAAATTACTGTGGTATTTAACTATTTGTTTTACAAAAACATCAGATTAATATGCCTTGAGTGTCACTCTTTATTCCAGCACATGTAAGAATATTATTCATTTCGTTTATGAGAATATTTTGCCATAAACCGTGCTGTTCACCGCAATCTCCCATACATTCCTAAAGGGATGTTCAGCAAAGCTTGTCAGAGGGAGCAACGGTAACTACGTGGGACAGAGCTTATCGAAGGGTCAATTATCTTCATTTGGAAACTTTTCTGTTTGATGCATGTGATTAATTGTTATCAATTTGATTAATCACATAATTGATTAGCAGCCTTAATTTAGTTTGAATGTTTGGATTTGTTCCTGAGTTCCTTTTTAGTACAATAAAAATAAAGTTCTTTGTCTTTTTCAGTGTGACCCATACATCAAGATCCATTTGGGGAAAAAGTGTATTGATGACAGAGACAACTACATGCCAAATACACTCTTCCCAGTGTTTGGAAGGTGATCCCGTAATGTATCATTCTTTCACTTATAGTGAGAGTTTTAAAGCTGTTTAAAAACAAAAAAATATTCCTCATCTCTCAACAGAATGTTTGAGCTGACATGCTTCCTCCCTCAAGACAAAGACTTGAAAATCGCTGTCTATGACTTTGATTTGCTAACCCAAGACGAGAAGGTTGGGGAGACAGTGATTGACTTGGAAAACCGTTTACTTTCTCACTTCGGCTCCTACTGTGGTTTACCCCAAACTTATTGCATGTGAGACGCTTACTGTGCAATGTCCTTTTAATGTTAACCTTATTTCCTTTGAGATCAATGGGAGAGAAATTGATTGGCTAATATTTTGTTCATTAAATAGCTCTGGACCAAACCAGTGGCGTGATCAGCTCAAACCATCTCAGATTCTTCAACATCACGCTCGTTTTAAAGGAATAAGTGAACCCAGGACTGAAGACAATGGAAACACATTAACCTTTGGTGGCCAACTCTATTGCCTTTCTGACTTTGGTGAATGCAATTTGTTCTTCTTTTAACTTTATGTTGGCATGAAAAGGCCAAAATACTGTTATTGTAGAAACTTAAAATAGAGTAATCAATTGGTACAAATTAATTAATTGGTTAGCAACAACCTAGAAAATGCCTACAACACCTTTGCGACTGCATAGCAACCACTCAGAACACCTGTGATTTGCTAAACAATGGCCTAGAAAATGTCTAAAACACCTTAGCAACTGCATAGCAACCACTCAGAACACCTAATCAGTTGCTCAGGGACAATGTAAGAAGCACCTTAAACACCCTAGCAACCACTCGGAACACACTAGTGTTGTTTTTTTTAATTCTGAGTAACAATGCAGAATGCCTAATCAGTTGCTTAGCAACAACCTAAGAACAACAACAACACCTAAGCAACTGCATGGCAACCACTCAGAAAACCTATTCAATGGCTTAAAAGCCACCTAAGTAATGACTAAAATGCTTCAGCATCTGCCTAGCAGACACTCATATCACTTAATCAGTTGTTTAGGGACAACCTAAGAAACACCTATATCACCTTAGCATCTGCCTAGCAACCACTCAGAACACCCAGGGTTTTTATTTTTTTTATTTGTATTTTTTTAAATCCTGAGTAACCACTTAGAACGCCTAATCAATTGCTTGGCAACAACCTGAGGAGGACTAAAACCCCTTGGCAACTGCATAGCAACCACTCGGGACATTTCATTAAATGCTTAAAAATGATCTAGAAAATGCCTAAAACACTTTAGCATCTGTCTTGCAACCTCTCAGAACTTCCGTTCTTTGCTGTTGTGCCTTTTAGAAACTATGCTTTTCCAGTGATGCTCTACAATGCAAGTGTACATTCAAATAACATATTATAATATTATACATGTGTTTTAGAAGCAAACAAGGAAATTCACCAGCACCTGGGTCCTCCAAGTGAACGCATCGCTCTGCACGTGCTCAGAACTCAAGTCCTGGTTTCCGAGCATGTTGAAACCAGGACTCTATACAGTAGCTTCCAACCAAATATGCCACAGGTAAGACCCTTATTTATATGCCTCAGATGAGACCCTTTTTAATTTAAAAAGCAGGGTCAAATAGTTAACTGTTTTTATGATGAACATTATTAACTAATCTGTGTTTCAAAGGGATTACTTCAAATGTGGGTTGATATTTTCCCCAAAAGTCTTGGACTTCCTGGACCTCCATTTGACATTTCGCCACGCAAGGCAAAGAAGTGAGCAGAAATCTGTATATTCAAGTTATGCTGTTTTTTTTACTGACTGATAAACCCATGTTCGATCTTTCTGTCAGGTACGTTCTGCGTGTCATTGTTTGGAACACAGCTGAAGTAGTTTTGGATGAAACAAGTATTACCGGAGAAAATATGAGTGACATCTATGTGAAGGGGTACGGAAAATATTTTAGCTACTTCAAGAAATGGCTTGACAAGCTCAATTTTGACTTTCTTTTTTAAATGAAATTTTCACATTCTTAGTAGCATTTGATTGGACAAAATTTTAAACGCCCATGAGTGCAAGATGAGTCATCAATATTTTTCCTGGAAAGGCTACATTTTAAATATTATTGTTGTTTGAACTTTTAGGAGTACACTAGCATAAAGATGATTTTAAAATCAAAACTCAAATCTTCAACTATTTTTACTGCTACCAATTTTCAGCATTTGTTGTGATGAATTTCTTTCTTAAACTTACATTTTTTACGTTTCTGTCTGTATTGATCAGTTGGTTGCCGGGTATGGAAGACGATAAGCAAAAAACAGATGTTCACTACAGATCTCTGGATGGCGATGGCAATTTCAACTGGAGATTTGTCTTTGACTTTGAGTACCTGCCTGCAGAGCAGCTGTGTCTTGTGTCTAAAAAGGTGATGCATATGATTGAGTGTACCAGTGTTTCATGAGGTGTTCATGGGAACACTTTTTAAACTGTTATTAAAACATTCTTACCCTCTTCTGTCATACAGGAAAATTTCTGGAGCCTTGACAAAACGGAGTTCAGAATCCCGCCCAAGCTGATTATTCAAATATGGGACAATGACAAATTCTCCCTGGATGATTACCTAGGTGAGATGTGTGTATGCAGCTCATGTGTGAGTTCTGTGGAATTAAACAAACCACACTAATTATTCATTTATAACTTTATGTTGTTAAATACTTTCAATGGTCATATCCTATTTCTTTTATTTATTATTATTTAGGTCCACATATAATTTTAAGTCATATCAGTTGATGTATTTGTCACAAATCTGTGGAAGTTATGAATGAGTTTAGTTTAAATAAATGCTCTTTTTGGGCTGGGGATCAAGCTCTTATTTATTCCTCCTCATATTACCCCTTAAAAAGCTAACAAACATCTTTTTGTGAAATGTTTAGCTTGAAAAGTGTGCTTGTGGCATATTTCTTTAAAATAAATTATACTTTAATATTTTGCTTGCAATAAAATCTGACATTTTTAAGCATGGCATAAGTGTCTTTTTGAGGCTACTGTACATTAATTAAATTTTCGTAACAGGTGCTATTGAACTCGATCTGCAAAACCTCATCAACCCCTCCAAATCTGCAGAGAAATGCAACCTTACCATGTTGCCTGATGGGACTGCTCCTCCAAAATCAGACCAATCAAAGTCTCTATTTGACCAGAAGTCAGTAAGAGGATGGTGGCCGTGTTATATAGAGAAAGATGGGAAGAGGGAGCTTGGTGTAAGTACAGCTAATGCATGAAAGCGTCTACAGTCCCATTTACATCTGCCGTTAACATGCAGTTTCTGTGATCTGATTGTAATCGGATGTCAGGTGCAAATGCCCGATCTGTAAACCCAATCACATTCGGAGGTGGTCAGGGACCGATTCTGCCCACTTTCAAAGGTGTAAATGCAAATGCATTTTCCTTATCCTGATACAAATAAGTAAATATACAATGAGGTTGTACTACAGTCATCCAACGTTTAAGCACCGTGTTGTGAGTTCTTATCTTTTCTTTCTGTTTACTCTGCCATTGCAATGTGAATAACACAACAGACACTGCTGCCTTGTCATCTGATTAATGAATAATATTCTGTGAATTATTCCACTAGTATACACTTGGAATCTCTCAACTCTCTCTCCACAAATCCACACTCACGTCTTTCTCATGGTCCGTTTTCTAATCACTATTAGCATCCTTTACTGTGGAAAGGTATCTAAAGTAGAGAGAGATACCTTATTATTTAACTGTCAAAGTGAAGGAAAGCATTTGTATAATGGAGGATATTCAGTTACCGCACCCTTTGATGTTATATGTTTCTAATATGTATGATATAATAGGATCTCTGTCTGATTATAGTGGAGAGAGACGCATTGGTCTGCAAGGTGGAAATGCAATCTAGCTAAAGAATATTCAGTTACTATCCAGATATGAAACATGTTAAAGGGTGTCTACATGTCACTTTTTATTTTAATCCTGTATATGGATCCCATTCATCTCAATAGCAGTTGCTCGGTTGGCGCATGTCCGCTTGTAAGCACGCTGCCTTCTTGCTACCATCTCTGATCATGGGCGCTCAATTCTGGAAATGTTTTTTTAGCCAATCCCCTGAGCCATAAATGTGCATTTTGTGCATCACCAAAAAACATCCTTATTAGTACCCTGGGTTGGGCAGATTACTTAAAGTATTCTGGGCTGAATGCGAAATACTCTCTTTTAAATGTATTCATTAATGTTTTCCGATACATCACATAAAAAAGTTATATATTCAGAATACTTTCAGTCACAATTGGAAGAATTATGTGTGATGTGTCACTATCTTTTCTGAACTGCTACATATAACTGAAATACATTTTGTGTTGGTTTTACTTAAAAAGCGTGATGCAAAATGTTTTCTTATATTTAAGTAAATTCAACTTATGGTCATTTTATTTCAGCACAACTAGAAAACATTTGTTTGATATACACAAATGTATCGGTTCATATTTTCTTTTTTAAATGTATATAACAAATAAGATTTATCAACTAATAGCAAGTTGTTTTAAATTAACATTTATATCACTGTTTGTTCTTAATTTACTTGGCTCTAAAGAAAATAACTGAGGTCAGGCATTAAACCTGATTGGCCAAAAATGTGCACATAAAGCTGCACTTCCGCTATGCATATTCACATGCGCAAGTTAAAATTACATGGATTGAACAATCCAAGTTGACCACTTATGGGCCACTAATCACCCTAATTGTACTTTAATAGACTTTATATTGCATTTACACTAAATAGCTACTGTAATTAACAGCATCGATATACAAAAAATACAACTAATTAAATGTCCATAGAAGCTCCTTTTTGACCAAACAAACATGCTAAAATTATTCATGTGCAGGGGCATATGGGTATTCCTCAGTTCTGTACTTGATTTTTCGAGTTAGTAGTACTTAAAATCTTAATTTTATGGATTTGTAAGCTAAAGAAGTTCAGAGAACTCACGATTATTCATTTACTTTATGTAACTCTTAAGTTCACCTTAAAATTGATATTCTGAGTTGTACACATGAATGAAAATTAAGTAAAGCTAAAAATGTTATACATTTCTGATTAAAAGTTATTTATATTTGTCCGTTACGGTTATTGAGCTAACAACTCTATTTTATTTATTTTTTTCAGTATTAACATCTAAGTGATTCTGAATGGCTAGTTAGATATTTGTCAGCAAATCTCTCTAAATTTAGCACTACCTTGAAGTTTTTTAGATTAGATGTGGAGTTAGACGCTGATGTTTTTCTTCATGGAAGACCGAAGGCAGTTTGCGGTCAAATACAACATCTTGTCCACTTTCCAACATATAAGAAAATGCTGCCTGTACCTCATTGACTCAAAAGCCGCTATAGCTGTGACATTGTAGATACCAAGCAGGGTTGTTTGTGAAAGTTTAGAATAGGGAAGTGCGGAACGACTAATTTCACTGACGTTTAAATAAAAATGTTGGGGTCGACTAGTCTAAAAAGTAAGAAACCCTCATAAAACAGCCAAATCTGACACTAAATTCTGCTGAAAATTGGCATTTATCTGTGAGGTGCTTGCCTTGCATTATGATCATTGTACATTAAAGATAAAACACGACACACATTCACTGAATCATTGTTAGTCATATTTATTGAAAACGATTGACTGAATAAATCATAACCAATAGAGCAAACGTCTGTTCTTAACAGAATTCACCATGTTAAAGTTACTTAACATAAAAACAGTCAGGACATTGTTGAAAATAATTAAGTTAAGCCAAATCTACAAGATTGGGGAAAACATTGGCTGAAAAGTTGCATGTATTTCAAGACGTGCATTATGATTGTAGTAATTTGACATGTTCGGTTAAAAACGTTAACCAATAGCCTAACAGTTACGATGTAAAAATAAATAAACTATAGGATAGGAAAAAATAGGCCTTTTTGAGAAGTGTACAATAAACCAAATATATTTCTTAAACATGACATGCACAGAATAAAATTAAGTTTAACTTGTTAAAGGAATACTTCACCAAATCATTTTAATTCTCTCATCGTTTACTCCCTCTTATTCCATCCCAGATGTGTATGACTTTCTTTCATCTGCTGAACTCAAATGAAGATTTTTAGAAGAATATCTTTTGATTTTTTGATCCATACAATGCAAGTGAATGGGTGCCAAAATTTGAAAGCTCAAAATCCCACAAGGCAGCATAAAAGTAATCCATAAGAGTACAGTGGTTAAATCAAAATCTTCAGAAGCAATGTGATAGGTGTGAGTGAGAAACAGATCAATATTTAAGTAATATTTTTACTATAAAATCTCTCCCTGCTCAGTCAATCTCCACATTAACTTTCACATTCTTCTTGTTTTTGGTGATTCACATTATTTGTGCATATCGACCCCTACTTGGCAGGGAGAAGAATTTCTAGCAAAAAAAAAAGTTTCTCATCCACATCTAGCATACTTTTTTGATGCCTTTATGTGCTTTTTGGAGCTTAAAATGTTGACACCCATTAACTTACATTGTGAGGACCTACAGAGCTGAAATATTCTTCTAAAAATCTTTGTGTTCTGCAGTAAAGGAAAGATTTACACATCTGGAATGACATGAGGGTGAGAGAATATTTATTTTTGGGTGAATCATCCCTTTAACAGTCAGCACATCATTGAAAATGGCCTTCTTGATCAACAGGGTAAAATTGCATACCTAGCCTAAAATACTTATTGTCTAGGCTACTTAATCAAAAGCATACATTTTTGATGAGCAAAATGAACGTCAACATGGTCCGGTCAAAAACGGGACATGACCTGCATTTGAAAAAGCCTGCTTGGTGGGAAAATAACTTGCAAGAATGCACATGAAAACATCCATAGTGACTTGCAAGCCAACGTTTCAGAAATCTGATTCCCACACCACCACCGAAGTGATTTCCATAGCTACTTTGCTCATCTTGTGAGAGGTCTTTTTTCTGAGTGTGCTGTGAGTGAGAGAGGGAAGAAGCAGGTGCTGCCTTTGGTGAAACCGAGGTAATAACTGGATGCCACTTACAGAAATTAAACATACAACATAGTGAGAACAAAGTACATTAAAGATTTGAACTAGGTTTGCTTTCCATATTTAGGCCTATTCAGTCTTCGCATTTTCCATTTTCTTTTTTCTGACACCTTTATGGGTGCATTTAATTCTTTTTTGTAAATCACTTTCGTATGAGATTTTAAGTAAATGTATTTACGTAGCAATTATAATCGCACAAAACAATGTATCAGGAGCTTGATTGTAATATTTGTGTGAAAATGTGGCTGTGTTGATTCTGGTGCAAACCTGACAGCTGATTAAGACAACAACATTCTGGTGTGGTTGACACATATTCAGTCCCAGAAACATTGTACATGATTATTACACGGCTTTCTGGAATACTCTATTCTGAGTGGTCAATAGCACCATCTAGCAGTCAGCACATCCACGTATCAGACTGATCATCTGGGTATTATATACTAGCGACCCACTGCACTGCAGCTGCTCTGTCTGGGGAAAAGAGAGCAAGTGTGCAGCGTGCATCTGTGCTGTTCAGAAAAATTATACATTTTCTCATTTGAATTTTCTTCTGCCTTGCCTTGTGGTCATTATAAGAGATGTATTCTAAAAGTATTAGAACTACATTATATAAAGTAACTGTATTAATACGGGTGCTTAAAAGCATAACGAGGGCTGAATACAGTTATTCTATGTAAAGATATTTTTTTGGAAGCAGAATGGTGTAGATATGAGTATCTAGCATCATGGGCCAACTGACCTATGCTATCCAGACAAGCCTGTAATACTTTAAAGGATTTAAAAATATTTTCTTTTGACAATTTACCCTCAAAACCAAACCCTTACTTTATAGCTTAAAAAAAGACCCAAACGCTTAATTAAAGTGGCCCATGTGACTCGTGCATCACATTCAAAGTCTTCTGAAGGCATGAAGGTTTTGGTAATTGAATCTATTCTCAGCGAGCTCACCTGTGTTCAGTTAGAACTTTTTAGTGCTTTTGGCTGTTTTTAGTGCTAAACAGCACAAGTTCTCATGTGAACATGCAAGCATCTGTTCAGTCAGTTCACTTTTGTCAAAATGTTATTTTGTTGGCCAACCCAGATGACTAATTTACCATGGGTTCCCTCTGGAGTATTTTTAGAATTGTCATTTAGTATTAATTGCCTTTTTAAAAATGTAAGTAGCTACATAAGAACTACAATGGTTGTCTGATTCTCCAAGCATGTGCACTCATATCCTTGTCATAGCTGTAGTCCTTCAATTTGCATTGTTAAAAAACAGCTTCTTCAAATGTCACGTTTGAAGTATGACTGTCTAATATATGTTGTAGAACAATCGTTAAAGTCTCTAATGTTAACCACAGATCTTTATTTACTCTTAAATTGAAAACCAACCTATATAAACTGCAGAGAGGGAACACATGGTTCAAAGATGATAATTCTATTTCAGGTTTTATTTTTAGGATTGAAACTGCACAGATATATTTCACTCCGTAATATGTCATATGTCATATAATAACGTTTTGCCTTGAAGCTTGATGAATCTGGCCCTGTTTGTGTTTTTTTTTATTTTTAATTTTTTTATATATATTTTTGTAGGGGAAGGTTGAGTTGACGCTAGAGATTGTGAATGAGAAGGAGGCAGATGAGAGACCTGCTGGAAAAGGCAGAGATGAGCCAAATATGAATCCAAAGCTTGATCCTCCAAAGTAATTTTCCTTTCATATATATATATATACACACATACATCGATGAGCCACAACATTAAAACCACCTGCCTAATATTGTGTTACCATAGACTTTGTCAGTTTGAACCAGTCTGGCCATTCTTTGTTGACCTCTCTCATCAACAAGGAATTTCCGTCCACAGAACTGCCGCTCACTGGATGTTGTTTTTTGTTTTTGGCCCCATTCAGAGTAAATTCTAGAGACTGTTGTATGAAATCCCAGCTGGTCAGCAGTTACAGAAATACTCAAACCAGCCCATCTGGTGCTAACAATCATCCATGTGAGAATGGCCAGACTGGTTTGAACTGACAATGTCTACAGTAACTCAGATAACCGCTGTGTACATTTGTGGTGAAAAGAATATCATCTCAGAATGCTATTCTGAGATGTGAGTTGTTGCTGTTTTTGCAGCACGAGGGGGACCTACCTACACAATATTAGGCAGGTGGTTTTAATGTTGTGTGTGTGTGTTTTTTGTTTGAATTGTTTTACTATTTTTGTTAACAGAGGACATCACAATATTTACTTCTCTCTTAAATTCTTTTAGGCGACCGGATACCTCATTTTTTTGGTTCACTAATCCATGCAAGACGTGCAAGTTCATTGTATGGCGCAGATTTAAATGGATATTCATTGGCCTGATTTTGCTGATCTTAGTGCTATTATTCCTTGGGATCTTGCTGTATTCATTACCGGTAAGGACACACTACATGAAGATTGATACAGAATTGAAACAATGCTTTCACAAATTTTGTGATTTATCTCATGTTGTATGGGCACTTTGTCTGACACTTCTCTTTAATTTGTGAAAAACTAATTCACTTTTATTTTTACAGAACTACATTTCAATGAAAATCGTCAAACCCTTCAGATGAGTTCAACAGGAGTTCAACTTTGTTTTGCCGCTGTAGTCATGCAGTTGCATTAATCCCAGATTACATCTCAACAAAAGCAATACTTTTAATACATTAGCCATGAAACACTAATTTTCTTAATGATGTACACAGCCATATACAGTGTTCATTTGTTTTCTCCAATTGCGTTTGGTTTTTCAGGTGTTTACTCTTAATCACAGTTGAGCACTTATATTGAATATTCAATCATGCATTTCACTTTTATTATATTTTTTGTTTAGATTCCATTGATGTTCAGAAATGTTTGTACACAAATCATAGTATTTTGTAATGTGAAAAAAAAAATTGTATCATAACCTCAGATCATTTTAAGGTTTTTTGGTGGAGTATAAAATTATGTGGAATAAATATTTCTTATGTTTGTTTAAATGTTTGGATGTGTAATTGTTGTTTCTTCGAGCCCCAGAAAAGCTTATTTTGCAATATTTTGTTTAAAGCTGATTTGTATGTTCTTTTTTTATTATTATTCTTTCTCGTATCCCAGCTTAATGTGCAGAGTCAACTATAAGCTATTCGTAGGTTTGTGTGTGTGTGTGTGTGTGTGTGTGTGTGTGTGTGTGTGTGTGTGTGTGTGTGTGTACATACACACACACACACACACACACCGATCAGCCACAACATTAAAACCACCTGCCTAATATCATGTAGGTCCCCCTTGTGCAGCCAAAACAGCTCTGACCCGTCGAGACATTCTGGTTTGAGTATTTCTGTAACTGATGATCTCCTTCTAGAGTGTAAAGAGAATGGTGCAGAAAACAACTAATGAGTGGCAGTTCTGTGGACAGAAATGCCTTGTTGATGAGAGAGGTCAACGGAGAAGGTCAGACTGGTTTGATCTGACAAAGGATATGGTACAGCAACTGTATCCTACAGCAAGGATACAGTTGCAGTGAGCAGAATAGCATCTCAGAATGCACAACATGTTAATCCTTGAGGCGGATGGGCTACAACAGCAGAAGACCACGTTGGTTTCCATTTCTGTCAGCCAAGAACAGAAAACTGAGGCTGCAGTGGGCCTACCATCTGTGTACCTCATCAGAAATCGAGATTCATCAGACCAGGCAATGTTTTTACAGTCTAAACTGTCCAGTTTTGATGAGCCTTAGACCACTGCAGTCTCAGTTTCCTGTTCTTATCTGACAGTAGTGGTACCCGGAGGAGTCTTCTGCTGCTGTAGCCCATCCGCCTAAGTGTTCGATGTGTTGCATGTTCAGAAATGTATGTTCTGCATAGAGCTGTTGTAAAGTGTGGTTATTTGGGTTACTGTCACCTTGCAGTCAACTTGGACCAGTCTGGCCATTCTCCTCTGACCTCTGTCATCAACAAGCAGTTTTCGTCCACAGAACTGTTTTTTGTTTTTCACACCAATCTCTTTACACACTCGAGACAGTTGTGCATGAAAAATCCAAGGAGATCAGCAGTTACAGAAATATTCAAGCCAGTACGTCTGGCACAAAAAATCATGCCACTGATCACATTTTTCCCCATTCTGATGGTTGATGTGAACATTAACTGAAGCTCCTGAACTGTTTCGACATGATTTTATACATTACATTGCTGCCACACAATTGGCTGATTAGATAATAGCATGAATAAGTAGATGTACAGGTTTACCAAATAAAGTGGCCTATGAGTGAATGTGTATATATGTACACTCCTTGTGTACGTGAGAACACTTTTATTTTAATTTTATTTTTTTATATCCCTTTTCTCCCCAATTTGGTATGCCCAATTCCCACTACTTGGTAGGCCCTTGTGGTGGTGCGGTTACTCACCTCAATCTGGGTGGCGGAGAACAAGTTTCAGTTGCCTCCACTTCTGAGACAGTGAATCCGTGCATCTTATCACGTGGCTCGCTGCGCATGACACAGCGGAGACACCGTACGTGGAGGGTCATGCTATTCTCTGCGATCCATGCCCAACTTACCATGTGTCCAATTGAGAGAAGGAACCACTAATCGCTACCACGAGGAGGTTATCCCATGTGTCTCTACCCTCCCTAGCAACCAGGCCAATTTGGTTGCTTAGGAGACCAGACTGAAGTCACTCAGCATGCCCTGGATTCAAACTCGCTACTCCAGGGGTGGTAGTCCGCGTCAATACTTGCTGAGCTACCCAGGCTCCCTCAAACACCTTATCCTTGAGTAATCATGCTAAATTTGGTTTGTTAAATGAAGCTTAACATTTTGTTTGTTTTTGAGTTCCCACAGTATGCAATATACTGGCATGTCTTAAGGTCAATATTAGGTCAAAAATGGCAAAAAAAGAAACCTTTCTCTAGAAACTCATCTGTCAGTCATTGTTTTGAGGAATGAAGGCTATACAATGCTTGAAATTGCCCAAAAAACTGAAGATTTCAACAAAGGTGTACACTACAGTCTTCTAAGACAAAGGACAACTGGCTCTAACAAGGACAGAAAGAGATGTGGAAGGCCAGATGTACAACTAAACAAGAGGATAAATACATCAAAGTCTCCAGTTTCAGAAATAGATGACTCGCGTGTCCTCAGCTGACAGCTTCACTGAATTCTACCCGCTCAACACTCAGTACAATAGTAAAGAGAAGACTCAGGAGTGCAGGCCTTATGGGAAGAATTGCAAAGAAAAAGCCACTTTTGAAGTAGAAAAAGAAAAGATTAGAGTGGGCAAAGAAATTGACGTTGGACAACAGATAATTGGAAAAGAGTGTTATGGATCTTAAACCCATTGAGCTTTTGTGGGATCAGCTAGACTGTAAGGTGCGTGAGAAGTGCCCGAAAAGACAGTCACATCTATGTCAAGTGCTACAGGAAGTGTGGGGTGAAAGGTCACTTGAGTATCTGGACAAACTGACAGCTAGAATGGCAAGGATCTGCAAAGCTGTCATTGCACCACGAACTTTTAAGAAGTTCTAAATATTTAATTTTTTTCCAATTGCAATAGTAATGTTTCACTTTAATGTCCCGACTATAAATTGTGATCAGTTGAATGCCACTTGGGTGAATAGAAGTACCAATTTCTTTCCATAAGAGCAAAATCTGTACATTATTCCTAACTTTTGGCTGTGTGTGTGTGTGTGTGTGTGTGTGTGTGTGTGTGTGTGTATATATTTATTATACTGCATACAAATCACACAAATAGCTCATCATGACAATTTTTATGATTTAAAATGTACTTTATTAAAAGTCACACTATATGTATTCATCATGATACAAACAACTGCAACACAATGAACTTTAAGCTGTTAAGAGAAAATTAACATATCGTTTGTCTTCTATGTGGAGACTATTAGCTCACGTGACAAATGAATGAAAAGAACCATTCCTAATCAATTCACTAATGAATTCTGTTTCCTGCTCAAACCTATGCGGTTATCACGTGACTAATGAACGAAATGACTTGAATAAACATTCCTTCAAGGAGATTCAAATATCCAAGTCAGTAAAATGATCCGATCTTCCCATCACTAATCCATACAAAGTAAAATGGTTTATGGGGGATTCAGAAACATATTGAAGTATACTTTATTATATAAAGTTTTATTCCATTTCTAAAATTCTAACAGAAAATCTGGAATATGGGTTAAAGTATTCATTTTTGCTTCTGAATAGGCTATACAACATTTTTAATAAAATATGTGTTATCCTGGGTTATCCTTTTTTTTATTTTTTATTTTTTAAATGAAGGTATTAAAATAATTTTCTTACACGAAGTGAACACAACTTGTTTTCAAACATATATTTTAAGGTAAAAAAATATATATTTTATTATTATTATTAAAAATATCATGATTGTTTGAGTCAGGAATATCAAGAAGTTTTTAATGGTTACTCCAATTGACCTGACCAAAATATGCCTTTCATAAAAATGTCTAAATAGCTGATAAATTCACACAAAGTCATGACTGTCTAAATGGGTTCTCTCTTTTCACAAGACTTCAAAATGGTTACCTGCATTTTGGTTACACCACCTGACTTTGATTTGGTGGATAAAAGTTTTTAAAATATTAATTATTTTATATTTTTAAACAATTTAGTTTCACTGATTATTTTAAATAAATAAACAAATCTAATAAAATAGTTTTTTAAATAAACGATTATTACAAACTACTTATGACAATATTTATTTTGTCAGGAAATACATTTTTAAATTAGATTTTTATTATTATTAATATAGTTATAATTTACTGTCTCTAGAGTCTAGACGGTGACTTTTTTTTTTTTTTACTTTAAGGCTTAGAAAATATATAAAAATGACTTTGAACTGAAATTTTTAAAACATGTTCATAGCAGAGGTGTATTCAGAGACACACCACTGGTTTTAAAATTAATGGGAGAACTTGGAACAGCCAACGGATGTTAGAAAAGAAAGTCCCTCCTTAGCGATGAAAGAGGTAATCATCTTTTAGACAACAGAAATCACCTGTCTGTTAACTCGAAAATACGCATTAGCTTATCCAGACTGAAAAATATATATTTTTAGTGTGATCCGAGATAACGAAGTTAAATTCATGATACTATTGACGACATATTTTACCACAGATTTTAAATATGTTATTTGATCTTAATATTGATCAACCTTTTTGGATATTTCGATATTCAAGTAGATAGGAGCTGTACTTTTATGCCGCTTGCTCGTATCCATTGAAATGAGTGCCAAATGAGTTCCAAAAATGGACGCCAAGTGGACTGACTTGCTTTGAAAGGAACTTTGATTGTATTCAAGCAATTACTTTGTGTGAATTGCTTTTAAAATGTATTTTTGAATAACAGATTAAAAAGAATAGATCAGGACAAAAATGAGCGTCACGTTATTGACCCGTATACATTGTCTTATAAGTATAATCTAACAAACACATAGTTTACAAATGTATGCACATTTATAAGACCCATTTAACTAAATACATAGGTTGGCAAATATTTAACCCTTACTATCCTTCTTCGTGTTTAAAAACAAGAAAATAAAATTTGGTGCAAAGTCGTTTAGTCCAATATTCTCTCCCTTAAATATGGGGACAAACCACTGATATAGATCAGTGGGACAAACACACAATTGGATATATCTCCTTATAAAATCTGAGATCAAGTGTCAACGAACGTGTCATTATATATATATATATATATATATATATATATATATATATATATATATATGTGATATATATATATATATATATATATCGGTAGACAATATATATATGTGCAATTTTCCCGGCTTGTATAGCTAATGCTCATGCGCGTTCTCGAGTTGATTGACAGGTTATGTCTGTATCTAAAAGGTGATTGCTCTTTTAACCACAAGGCGGGACTTCTTGTCTACCTTCCGGTTGAGCGTTCCAATTCTCCCATTCATTTTCATAGAAGTGGCCCGTCTCTGCTAAATACACTGCACTGATCTCGAAGGCGTCTGATCCACCACGAGAAGTGAGAACTGTCGGACTTGACAGCACGCTTTTCACTCCTGCTCTGACTGCAGCTGTCTACTCTCGTCTTCTTTCAAGGCGATTTGAAATTTCGAATCTCTTAAAGAGATTGCGGAAGTGAGGTAATTTTCACCGTAGTGTGACGTAAACGTATAAATAAATTGTGGCGCGCTACCGATACTGCAGACTAACATACTAATCTACCGCCCAACCTCCATTACTCAACTGCAAGTTTATTTACCGACGACATGTATCGCACTTTGCTTGATGCGTCTGGTAAATAATGCCATTTGAGATTCGGTCAATTACATTGTATTCACTTGAATAGATAACTGGCTAGTCAACTCTTCATTACTAAGACTGGTGCGGTGCAATGAATGTTTACCTTTCTCACACTGTAGTAAATACCACCAGTTTTCCATTGCTGATGGAATGTATACATTTTCTTCCTGCCCTTTAATGATGTTTGATGCCTGTTGATATCATTTTAATGTAACATAAAACACTCATCATGTCATTTGTACGCTGTTTTATAGAAAAAGAAGGCTTAATTTGATATCAGTGTCTGAAAAGTGTCCTATTCAAGATATTTAATATCGGGTCATTTAAATGCATTGACGAGGCCGATCATCGCAAGCCGTTTTGGCTTTTAAAGCTTTTCTCTAACTATCCGTAGTTATATTTTAGATATCTACATTTGCATTTTGACGAGTCACAATTCTAATTTGTCTAGTCAGAATGCTAATTTGAGATGTCTGCAGTTAAAATTTGACTAGTTAGAAAAAACACTAAAGATATCTGTTAATACAGTTTGCCTTGTCGAAATTGCATTTAAGATATCTGCAATGACGTCACAGATCTCGTCTCTTGTCACGTCACACATCCACAAAGATGATTAGAGATATATTTAATTCAGTTTTGACTTGCTCTAATTATTTTTTACTGATATCTAAATTGCCCTTACACATATGGCAGGCGTTTTTCATTTAATCATTTACTAGATCATTTAATATTCAGATTTGACAATCCATAATTATGTTATGAATAGTTAAAACTCCAATTTCAGATATCTGTTGTGCATTTCTGACAAGTCATAATTTACATTGAAGATGTCTGCGATGCGATTTTGACCAGTCATTTGTTCCAATAAGATTGCATTGAAAATTGTAGATTTCTATCTACAATAGAGTTTTTCCCTAGTAGAAATTGTAATTACAGATATCTACAACTGATTTATTACTATTACAAATTATAATTTAAGATATCTCTTAAGTTATTACTAGTAATAAAATCAATTGTAGATATCTGTAATTGAATTATTATAGACAGAACTTAAAGATATCTTAAATATGGTTTTGACTAGTCATGATCCAGTTATTCAGTCTTTAAAGATATCTACTATTCTATATCTTTAAAGATATCCTAATTATATTTTTTTGATATCTGAGATATGACAAGGCAAATTATAGTTGTAGATATCTTGAATTGGATTTATGACTAGTCAATATTTAATAGGAGACATGTTTAAGTTGAATTATTACTAGTCAGTTTTCATTGAAAGATATAATGTTTTTGTGGCCATCTCAAATTGATTACAGACAAGGCAGATCTTTATTTGGAGATGCAATTATTAATCTGACTGGGAAGAATTCTATAAGAGATATCTTAAATCAACATTCTTACTTGTGAAAATTACTTTACAGATATCTAAAATGCTTATGCAAATTGCCTCTCTGCTATGCACCGCCTTAGAAAAAACATCAGATATGTTTGCCATCCACAATTTTGTCTGATAAAGGATTGATATTTTAATGTTAGTCTTGCAAGTTTGGTTTATTTTAAACAGAATTTTGCAATTAAAAAAAAATGTAATCCAATAATAAGGAACAATGATGATGGAGCACTTGGAAAAATTATTTGAATCACCCATCATTCCCAAATAAACACAAATAAAATCAGAACCTCTACATTAGCTCTAAGGTAAATTGCACATTGCATGTCTACAGTTGGGATGTAATTATTAGAAACAAACTTTATTGATCCATTTTGCATCACTCCAACACAGCAGCACTTCTCTCATTGTGTTGCTGTTACACACTGTCATCAAGTAGGTTATAACTGTATTGTCAAATAATACACAAGCATGTTTTTTTTCTCCCCATTTTTCCCCAATTTGGAATGCCCATTTCCCACTGCGCTCTAAGTCCTCGTGGTGGCATAATGACCTCAATCAGGGTGGCGGAGGACGAATCTCAGTTGGCTCCACGTCTGAGATCGTCAATCCGCTTATCTTATCACTTGGCTTGTTGAGCGCGTCACCGCGGAGACATAGCGCATGTGGAGGCTTCACACTATTCTCCGCAGCATCCACACACAACACAGCATGCACCACACAAAGAGCCAACCACATTAGCGACCACGAGGAGGTTATCCCATGTGACTCTACCTTCCCTAGCAACTGGCCAATTTGGTTGCTTAGGAGACCTTGGCCCTGGATTCGAACTCGTGACTTAAGGGGTGGAAGTCAGCGTCAATACTCGCTGAGCTACCCAGGCCCCCACAAGCATGTTTGATATACTAATTACATTTATTGAATTCTTATTACAAATGATTAATATAGGCTATGTATTAATTCAGAATACAGAAGTTATAGTAACTAGGAAATTCACAGCCACTTAATAGCAGTTATGATCAATTAATGAAATTGCTGAATGAGGCTTCTCTCTTTTCAATTGACTGTAATTTTTAATAGAAAGATAAAGACAATAACAACTTGACAACTTAATAAACAATATCTTGATGCATTTATATATGTTAAAAGGTCTCCAGTTAACTATGTGTAGCAATGGAGTGTTATATGTTGCAGCATAGACCGATTTAAGTGTAAACGATTAATAAAGACAGACAATCACAAATGGGTCTTTTGTTATGCAATCTATAAAAATAAAATATTTGGTGTAGTGGTTTAACGCTTCAGAATCAAGGCACCCATGTTTTTTAATCTGTTAAATCTTTAAACACTGTTAAAAATTACAGTAAATTGAAAAGAGAGAAGCTTCATTCAACAATTTCGTTCAACAATCAATCATATTAAGTGGCTGTGAATTTCCTAGTTACTATAACTTCTTTAACTATTTACTAACTTAATTCATATAGGCTATGTATTTATTCAGAAACGCAATGTAGATATCTTAAATATGAATACCTGCTAGTCAAAAATGCACAACAGATATCTGAAATTGGAATTTTGACTAGTCAAAACATAATTATGGATCGTCAAATCTGAATATTAAATTATAAAAGCGCCTGCCATAGTCCGATGTGTCCTTTCCCCCTGTGAAAACACTGGTTTGTATTTCGCGGGAGCAGGACGACGCTTATCCTCATTGGTTCATTCACCTGCCCACAGTTCGTGATGTCATATCGGAGCTCATGGAGACGACTCGCATTCAGCAGATATTAATTATAAATGTTTAACGGGGTTTTTTGTTGTCGTTTTTGCTATGTTGAGTGTTGAACGCTGAGATGGCGTGAAGATGGAGGGCACTGGACACGTTTGAGTAAGTCACGTGATTCTCCGTAAATGAAACGAAGACGCTTATATTGATTTACTGTGTCATGAAATCTGCTTGGAGAATACGGTCTCGTCTTTGAATGGATGTAAAGAAACTTGGACTTTTTGGTTATTGTAACCCCTCTGCAATTATATGAACAACCTTATTATACTGTTTTGGTGTGCAGCAGTTGTATGATAGCCATAGGGTTGCCGCATTTTACTTCTAGTTTATACACTTGAACATATACATCTTTATTAATCTATTTGTTAATATTTATTAACTGTTTAAAGACAATAATGATGCTTGTTGCATTGTACTCACTAGTGTAGTGCTACTAAACTAGGATAAATGCTACATTATATGAATATTAGAGTGAGCTTCACCTGTCGTTTCTTTTTGAGAGGTGTCGTAGTCATCAGTGTAATTTGCTTTCCCACCATTTTCTGTATAATAGAAGTAGTTGTTACTGTATCTAGCACTATTTAAATAATTAGAAACCTACAACAAAATTACATTTACTCTCTATTCTGTTGTGTTGTGATGCTTAAACTACACCATTAGAAACTTAAAGGGGTCATGACATGAGAAACCAAATTTGCCTTGATCTTTTGGTATATAAGAGGTCTTTGTATCATTAAAACGTCCTGCAAGTTTAATATTTTAAGACGTCCTCCCCATTCTAAACGAATCATTTATTTAATCAAGCTCAAAATACAGCTCGTTCTGGATTCATGGTTAAAAGTGACGTGTCGGTTAGAAGTGACGTAACAGCGTTTGCATATGACCGCCTCCAGCACAACATAACTACGCTATAAGCGCAAGACAACTACGCTCATTTCGTATCGCCGTGCGCCTCACAAGTGTTCAGTCGATGGACAGCGAGCTCTGACAGAGACTACTTGTGCACAGGAAAATTACGATGCCACACAGATGTGCTGTTCCTGGCTGTGGTCAAACAAAACCTCTGAATAAGCTGCCGAAAGATCCAGACGTCAGGGAAAAATGGATGCAGTTTATTTTTTGAGGACGTCCCAGTCACGGCAGTGTTAACTTAAGCGTTTGTTCTGTACATTTTAAGGATGACTGTTTTGAGAACAAATCTCAATATGATGCTGGCTTTGCCAGAAAACTGTTGCTCAAAGATAAGTCCGTGTCGACTATTCTGGGAACAACGACGACGCAAACTGTAAGTAATCTATTTTAAACTTTAAACTACTTTTTAAAGCGCAATTTCATTCATTATGAATAATCACAGTGTTTTTACTTAGTTTACTTGCATATTGTTCTGGCTGGGGCGTCAATAATTGATACATAGGCACTGACGTTAGCCAATCATAACAGTGGGCGTTAACACTGAAGTCTTAAATGGAAAACGCCCCCAAAACAGACTGTTTGAATCAGAGGATGAGAAACAGGGTGGGAAAAGGTCATAAATCACTAGATTTTAAAAGTTTTTCTTAAAAAAAAATATATTAATACTATAATTGCACCTAAGGGAACATAATAATACAATAAAAAAAACCATGTCATGACCCCTTTAAAACAGAATTTTGTTTCGTTAAAAGGCTTGTATAGCTAATGCGCATGCGTTGTAGCGAGTTGATTGACAGGCTATTTCTGTATCTAAAAGGTGATTGGCTCTTTTACCTGTAAGGCGGGACTTCCTTTCTACATCCGTTGACCGTTGGGCAGGAGCTTCTTTGTTAGGCATTTAAATCGGTGACTTATCTCTGGCCTCACACTCTATAGAACTACAGTGCTCATCATGCACTACATTCCCTGAAGTTTGCACAATTTTACTCCCGATTTCTCACAATACAGGGAATGTAGATGTGTACAAAAGCAATGCGTTACTTGATTGAAAAAGTAACTCCGATAATATGGTCTAAAATATTTTTTTGTTACTTTACTCGTTACTTGAAAAAGTAATCTGATTACAACACTGCTCTTAACCAATCGATCTAGTATTTCAGGACTCTCTTTACGTCACCCAGAACACAGAAAAGTTGTTGACAGCATAAATGCATTGGAGACTTTTCGAAATCCACCTCTTGTCTTTCAAATCCAGAGTTTGGCAACATTTTAGTTTGAGGGTTTTTCCTGCATTACAATATTTTAGGCAGACTCCCAAGTATTTCAGGCCAATATAAATTATATTAATCTCTATGCTTCTCATCAAAATATTTGTTTGTGTGGTGTGACTTGAGCATTAAAACAACTCATGGATCGGCTCTGTTGGATTATGTTGATGCAGGTTTGTCAAATTACACATATACAAAAAAGTATCACAATTTTACAGTATAAACAGTAACCGTGGGATTTTGACGTATTAAATAGGCTAATCTATTAGGTGGAATCTTTTAGACTTTTGTGTTACAACTTTGCTGTTATAAATAATGTTTCTAAATGTGTTTAGGCTATTAGTGGATTAGTAAATACTATACATACCACATAAATGAGTAGCCATTCACACTCATTCATCTGCTTAAGGCTTTGCCATGTTAATAAGAAATGCTAGAAGATGTAATCCCTGTAAATAACAGGAGACGAATGTAAAAACAAAACAACTGTAGATATGCACATCCACAGAGCGTGTGTGAGGATGATGTCAGGAGATGCCTGCATTTGTATAACGCAAGTCTGAAGGAATATAAAACATCTTTATGGGTCTTAACTTTTGAAGATAAATCTTCCGGCGTCTCATAGCAGTCATAGCGCGCATGTGCCAACCTCCTTTGTATGCGTGCACCTTCATATACTTTGACAGGCTTGCGTTTGACTGTACAGAGATGCTGAGCATTCGCATCAAAATCTAAATTTACTTTGGGCATTAGAAACCGATTGCCTTTATGAAAATATTAAGTAAATGTACTTATTTAGCTCAAGTAAAGTGAACCTTTTAAGTGCAGTTAGCTAGTTACACATAAACATGTGTGTCTTCTGCACAACTGCAATTATACTTGATAATTTTGTGTCCATTATACTTGGAATGTGTATGAGTTGAGTAATAACATTTTTCAATACACGTTCCAAGTAATGTTTAATAAGAACTACTTGATTTAAAATATATATATATATATATATTTATGATGTGTTGTCTGTGTTCATAAAAAAAAACCTTTTTGTTGAGCTCTGGATTTGGTTTCCTGTGCACTGACTGGTTTTGATGACTTGACTTTTCAGCAGATTTACAGATTTAACTCATCCCATGTTCAAAGTGAAGTCACATCTTGCATGTAAAATAGACAGTGATCGAGATCATGAGGTGAGGTGGGAGGGACAAACTGTTTAGTGGCTCACATGTCACCTACAGGAGCTAAACACAGGAAGTAGAGCAAGCCATCTTAATTCACTTGATCCCATCAGAGCTGCTTCTGTCTGGAGCATGAGGGTGTGTTGTAATGTGTTTTTCACATGGGACGAATGCTGACGACAGATGGGGGCTGGAGAGCTGGGGCTGGACAGTGCTGTGTGTATACACCTATGTGTTGTCTGTCTTATTTGTGTACAGTGTGTTTATGTATTGCAGTGAGTCATTAGCCACAGTGCTAGTGCTCTTAGTATTGAGCTTAAGTTAATTATACATTGTCAAGTTACTGTTTAGCATTTGGTTTGCTCACCAGCTGCTGTCTGAATGGCTTTTGTCACAGTACCAGGCCAGAGTTGAGCAGAACGGCTCCAAAGTTCACAAACGTGAATGCTGGGTTTGTTCCAGAGAGATGACAGTTGCTTTTATGTCTTGGGTCATATCAATGGCTGGTTGCAAACATTAAGTTTAGAAAAGATGGCTGGGCACAGCAAAGGGAAAATAACTATAAAAAATTCTATAGACATTATTCTCAGCACCATCTTTGATTTTTTTATGGGAATGATAACGAGGCTGTGAGGGATAGACGTACAGTCTCTTCAGTGGGCTGTACTGCAGTTTAAAGTGTTTTTGGATCGTTCCGCAGACAAAACATTGATAAAATATCTGTCTAAGAACATTCAGAATACAAAGAACTCCAGACAACATGATTTGTGGAAAATCAGATGTGATCTAGGAGCTTTATACAGCTTTATACCATTCATGCTATTTAAGAGATGCTAAGTTTATCTCTCACAGTCATTCCCATTAAAAATCAAAGATGATGGGAGAGTCACGTGATGCCATGGGAGGAGCGGATGTGTGAACGATGAGCTCTGCGCACATTGCTAGTTTTTAATTATTTTTATGTTATAATCTGGTAAGATTCGATATACCCTGCAACATATCTGTTCTATGAAGTCAACATGGCAAACAAGTAAAAATCCTTGGGCTCTGGAGATATTAAAAGACACTTACGTGCTCAAGCTGAAACCTCTGATGGGCCTGCGGACCAGGGATTCGGTTTGGACGGTGCGGTGGGAGAAATCCAGTGTCAGCTGTCCAACATGTTTGTGATGCTTACGAAAGTTGTTGCTGACTAGGAGGATCTCACTGTAATATGTCGATCGATTACGGCGATGGAAACTAAATTCTCTGAGTTGGTTACAAGATTGTCGGACATTGAGAAACGGATCGATTATATGGAGTCATCGGAGAAGAAATGATCTGATAAACTGCTGGCAACAAAAGTTGATTTGGATCACGTTTTTGAAAAACTGGAAGAATTTGAGAATAGGAGCTGTCAGAATAACATCCGAATTGTTGGAATTCCTGGCTCAGAGATCGGCTGAGGGAGACGATCGAGGGCCCGATCAATTCTGGCCAAATTTCTGAGATCATTCGATAAAGATATTGTATTGCGTGAGGCAAGGTGCAAAGGAAAGCTTTCTTGGAAAAAACACAGCATTTTCTTGTTCCCAGATTTTGCGAATTCGACAAGAGTGAAACGTGATCGATTCAAGGAACGTAAGAAACTCTTGCATCAACGGAAGATTGCTTTTGCACTGATGTTTCCAGCCAAATTGAGAATAGATACTAAGGATGGCCGCAAAATATTTACATGGCCACAACATGCATTGTCTTTCATAAAGACAAGGGTTGCAATGGTATGAGATTTTCAAGGTATGATAACCGTCTCAGAAAATATCACAGTTTCATGATATTAAAGTATACATTATTACAAAATTATTATTATCGGTTACAATGACCCTTAAAAGAGTGAAAACAGAAGGTTTTTTTTTTTGGTTGAGCAAATACTTTATTATAATTGAAATTTGAAAAAAAAAATTTATTGATGTGTAAAAAAAGTATCTCTTTTGAAAATAAAATAAATAGAATAAGTAAGAAAGCTAATAGAATTATAATAAACCAAATTATTAACACGATAAAAGAAATAGCATGTAACTATAACATGTTATATAACTAAAGCATGTTAGTTTACATGTTAGCATAGCTACGATTAATAACAATTAACATTTACTGTAGGTGTGTGACAGCACAGCCAGAATGCTCCTGTCTGTACCTTTAACTCAGTGGTTCTCAATAGGTTTTGCTTCAGGACCAGATTTTACATTGGAGATCAAGCAGCGACCCACCATAGTAAAAACGTAACCTGTATTTAATGTATCCTGGGTCGCATTCTATTTATGTTGGCGTCAACAACAAAATCTACAGGAAATTTTCTCTCCCCCCTTTTAAAAAATTGAAGAGCCTATTTACTTATATGAGCCCATTATTATCTTGTTTTTTTCTAATTTCAAACATAATTCAAACAGAACATGCAAATAAGTAAAGTAAAATAAATCTACCTTTTAGATGATTACATATGAAACTATAACATTTTGTGAAAATATAAGTTACTTTTACTCCTGTAAAATCGTGAAACAATTTAGTAAAGACGATGATGTATAATTATATTATTATTTTGTGCATTTCACAGTGTTGCTCTTTTCCTCCTCAGTGCTGTTTGGCATGTTATTGCTGCCTACTGTTTGAGAGGTTCGATTTAATTTGGTCACATCAGTTTTGAGGTCTGCACTCAAGTGAAACCCGGTTGTTGCATGCGCACGCGCGCCAGAGACAGAGCAGATCATGATCGTGAGCTGGTTCCGTTACACTCGTGCAAAAGTGCAGACGAGAAGCCTTTAGCTGATTGCAAGATTATCATTCAATTTGCCTCTGCTGTCCAAAATAAGATATCACTTGGGCGGCCGCCGAAATACCTTCAATGGGAGAACCATGGCATTGTTCTTTCCCTGCTGTCTGCGACCCAGTCCGAATTTAAATATGACCCACCAGTTGAGAAACACTGCTTTAACTCACACGCACACTCACTTATGTCAGACCCCCTCGCTTCGCTTCTCTCTGACATTTTCTCCGCTGCGCGTGTGTGGGGCGCAATTTGACGAGTCTGCAGCCGAGGAGGAAAGGAGATGCGCACGTGCAGGTGAGATTCTCTGTCCGGTTGCATTTTTTTCAATACCGTAGATTAGCAAATGTTCATGGTATGATAACCGTCAATTTTCAAACCATGGTATACCGTGAAACCGGTATAATGCTGCAACCCTTATAGAGACAATGGGTGAGTAAGCCATTTGGTGTTTCTCATGTGGCCCCAGAGTGGATTAACTCGCTATACGCCTTAGTCTGTCTGAGGAAGCTGGGTGCCATTTTTTGTTTCTTTTTGTGTTGGTCCCACCTAGCGGCTGAAGTATGTTTTGTGGCATAGCACTGCTTCAAGAAACCTTTTGCATCGACGAAAGGAAGCTTTTCCGCTGAAGTGATAGTTATGGATGAATCTGCTCGTTCTTTGTGCTTATGCCTCCTAATTTGCTGCACATATGAAACAGCCGGCTCACTGAACACTTGTTTGAATGTCAAAGGAAACTGAAAGGATTATTATTATTAAATTTTATTTGTATTTTTATTTATTTATTTATTTTTGTTCTGCCTTTTGGCTGGAGTTTGTTTTATAGATAATTAACAATTATCTATAAAGTTTTAGATATATAAAATATAATTTTTTTGTAATTCTTTTTCACAAAATTTGTATAGAATCACCAGACTTGAGCAATCTGATGGCAAAGTTGTCACAGGGACTCTCGCAGACGTACATGGACTCTTTGAATTTGGAGGGATGGACACCGGTTGGCGCTGTCGTGCATGGGGTTAATGCACCGTTTTTCTTTTTTCTGTTTGTTTGATTGCGGGAGGAAGTTTGAGGTTTGATTGTTGCACTAATGGGTAATTTGGTCTTTATAATTTTATTTTTGATACACAATCGATTTTCTCTAATATGTCAAAATGTCAAAGGTTAAATTGAGTGGATTGTCTCTCTCCACATGGAATGTGAATGGGTTGGGGCACCCTATAAAAAGAAGGAAGGTTATTTCTTTTCTTAAACGTAAGAAATATGATATGATTTTTCTTCAAGGAATGCATCTTTCCCTGCAGGAAGCTGAAAAATTTGGGAAGATATGGGGTGGACATATTTTCTTTAGTGCTGGCTCAAGTAAAATCAGGGGAGTCATTACATTGATAAGTAAACATCTACAATTCAAATGTCTCAAACAGATTAAAAATAAATTAGGAAGAGTCATTATTGTTTTAGCTGAAATTCAGGGGCAAAGGTTGATTTTGGCTAATATTTACACACCTAATGCTGATGATCAGGGCTTTTTTATAGATCTTGAAGGGATGTTGCAAGCCGCTGGCACCCCTCATGATATAATAATGGGAGGAGACTTTAGTCTAAATTCAAGCAAAATTGAAGCAAAAGTGTGCAAGCCCCCTATAGCAACATTGATTCTTCACAGGGTGTTTAAAAAATCTTGGTCTTACAGATATTTGTAAACCTTTGAACCCATCTGGTAGGGACTATAATTTTTTTTTTCATCAGTCAATAAGATTTATTCTAGAATATATTTGTTTTTATTTCCAAGTCCCTCATTTCATCTGTTTATTGCTCAGTTGGAAACATTTTAGTCTCAGATCACACCCTGGTGAGTTTAGAGATCTTGCCACATATGGATAAATATAAATCATATAGTTCGTGATTTAATGTATCCTTTTGCAAAATCCTGATTTCCAACAAATGCTAAAAGCTGAAATTAATGTTTATATGGAGACCTACAGGTCCTCAGTATACTCTGTGGGCGTGGCTTGGGAGGCACTTAAGGCGGTTCTTAGGGGTCGGATCATACAATATGCCTAATTCATCAAATAATCCAAAGCATGAGAACTTGTGGAGTTGGAAGAGAATATTAAAAGTACCAAGACAGAGCTGAATCGCCGAATGTCGTCTCATGGCCTCAGAGAATTGACCCAATTGAAATACAGATATAATGCTATTTTGTCACGGAAGGTGGAGTTTTGGCTATTCAGGGCAAGACAGTCATACTTTGAGTTGGGGGGCAAAGCAGGCTAGCTTTTGGCAAGATATATAAAGCAGAGAGAGTCTTTTTTAATCATTCCCTCAGTAAAATCTGCTGGTGGTGAAATTTTTACCTCGGCTATTGATATTAATAATGCTTTTAAAGAATTCTATCTTGATCTTTATATTTCCATGTCTTCGTCTTCTAATGACGATATTAGAAACTTTAATTAATTAGATCTTCCTAAACTGACGGCTGAGCAAAAAATTCTGTTGATTCCAACCTTGGAGGAGCTTGACGAGGTAATTAAGGCCCTGCCTACTGGCAAGGCTCCAGGGCCAGATGGCTTTGCCATTGAATTTTTTAGATCCTATGCTACAGAACTGGCTCCACTTTTGTTAGAAGTTTATATGGAATCATTTAAGAATGGAAAACTTCTGCCAACCAAGACACAAGTCTGGATCATTCTGATTCTTAAAAAGGACAAAGATGTTGTCAAATATTTTGGCTAACCGACTAAGTAAAGTTATGACATCTCTTATACATATAGATCAGGTGGGGTTTATTCAGGGCTGCAGATCTTCTTATAGCTTTAGGCGTTTCATCAATATCATGTGGTCAGTGGCGAAGGATCAGTCTCCGGTCGCTGCCATCTCACTTGAGGCATTTCATATGGTAGAATGGGATTATCTTTTTAAGATTGTGGAAATATATTGGTTCGGGAGTACATTTATTGGTTGGATTAAGTTACTTTATAGACACCCTGTAGCAGTCTAAAAAATTATTACATTCAGATTATTTTACTTTGGATAGGGGCACTCGGCAGGGTTGCCCTCTTTCCCCCTTATTGTTCTGTCTTGCCCTGGAACCATTAGCAGCCACGATAAGAAAGGAGGACGATTTTCGAAGGGTGTTGGCGGGAGGTGTGGCGCATAAGCTTCTGCTTTACGCAGATGATATTTTATTATTTGTCTCTGACCCTACTAGATCTTTGCTTTACCTCCACAGAACTATTAATTCCTTTTCCATGTTCTAAGGATACAATTAAATTTGTCTAAATTAGGGATGCACCGATACCACTTTTTCTCTTCCAATTCCGATATCGGAAATCTCAGTATCGGCCGATCCCGATCCGATACCAGTGTTGTTTTTTTGCATAATATGTTTAGGATATCTTTACATTATTGTGTGGAAATAATTGGGTGTGCTCCTTAGTATGTAAAGAAACACAAACCTCTACTACACATTATTTAAATATAAATATACAGCCTATTAAGAAACACTTTATTATTAACTAGTATACTGGATAATGTAGCAGGAAAATTAACAGTAATTCCAGTACAAGTCATCAGTAGAAATGTATCTGGACTTTAAAGGATTCAGACCTCTTTTTTGTTCAATTTAGTTATAAAATATCAGCTCACTTTTCATTCACACAGTTATTTTTGGAACTCATTCAACTTAAATATTATTACAATTAATAAACAAATAATAATATATTATAATAGTAATATTTAGTAATATATATCAATTGTGCACCTTAAACTTTTAAAACCTCATGCTTTTATTTTGACATTCTTAACTCTCCAGGAAGTCCTGTAAGTGTGTTTGTTTGCAGGAAAGTTCACAGTAGTTTAATTTGCTTCTTATTCAAATTCTGGTAAAATGCACTTCCAGTGCCATTAAAAATGCATATTATAAGTGAACCGAACTATTGAATATCTACATCTGAGATGTTATTCGTGAGTAGCGCTCAAATATTGCACACCGCTGTGAAGGCTAAAAATAGCCGTGAGTTTGTGTGTGTGTAAACAGAGCAGCGCCATTCGCTGGAGCAGCGTGTGCGTTTTATATATTTACTTATTAAACACAGCCTTTTGTAATTCACAGAGCTATCGCATGTCTTCAAGTGGCTTTGAATAAAATGCATGATTCATATTAACTACTTTAATTGTGTTATTATCGTTCTTTTATGTCATATTTTGAGCTTGACATTAACGAACATGACTAACACACAGTATCGGAATTGGATCGGGCTCGTCGGACCGATACCCGATCCGTCTAAAAGCTTCAGTATCAGATCCCTAGTCTAAATCCGAAGCTTTGGCTCTGACAGCGTACTGTCCAGTTACGACTTTACAGCCGGATCGCCTTCCAGTATCCAAATAAAGTATTTGGGCATTTTATTCCCAGCTAATTTGTGTGATTTAGTAAGTTAATTTTGGCCTGTTTAATAAAAAGGTTTTTGAGCGATATGGACAGGTGGGCTTCATTACATTTATCGATGATTGGGAAGGTTAATGTTATTAAAATGAATTGTATTCCAAAATGTAACTACCTGGTAGTAGCCCATTATGCCACCACCACTACCAGGTAGCTACATTTGTTACTGTTAAGCACTAAACTGTTAAGCAGAAGGTTGTCGGTTCGATCCCCACAGCCACCACCATTGTGTCCTTGAGCAAGGCACTTAACTCCAGGTTGCTCCAGGGGGATTATCCCTGTAATAAGGGCTCTGTAAGTCACTTTGGATAAAAGCGTCTGCCAAATGCTTAAATGTAAATGGAACGGTAAGCGTCCCAGACTTAGATCTAAAAAAAAAAATCTATTCTAGAATTCTAAAAAATCTATTCTTATGGACTGATGAAATGTTTTTATTGTCCCTACCAGATGGCTTCAAACGTCACCAAATAGCTGCAAGACCAAGATTTTTACACATTCTGTGAATCATCAATGTGGCTCTTGGGTGCTTACACTTTTTTGCTTCACTATGATCAAGGACTGAGTCCATCAAAAGATTAAAGGCTCCTCCCAATATAATATCATGAGGGGTGCCAGTGGCTTGCATCATCCTTTCGAGATCAATAAAAAAGCCCTTATCATCAAAGTTAGGTGTGTAAATATTAGTCAAAACCAACCTTTGCCCCTGAATTTCTGCTAAAACTATAATGATTTTCCCTAATTTATCTTTAATCTGAGACATTTGATTTGTAGATGTTTACTTATCAATGTAATGACTCTCTTGGTCTTAATTGAGCCAGCACTAAAGAAAATATGTCCACCCCATATCTTCCCAAATTTTTCAGCTTCTTGAAGAAAACATTATATCACATTTCTTACGCTTAAGAAAAGAAATAACCTTCCTTCTTTTTATGGGGTGCCCCAACCCATTCACATTCCATGTGGAGAAAGATAACTCACTCATATTAACATTTGACATTTTGATATATTAGAAAAAATTGATTGTGTGTAAAAAATAAGATTATACAGACCACATTCCAACATAGAGCCAAACAAACAGAAAAAAGAAAGAAAGTGCACATTAACCCAGCACACGACAGCGCCAACTGCCGTCAATCTCTCTAAACTTGAAAGGTCCACGAACACCTAAGAGAGCCCCCGAGACAACTTTGCCATAGGATTGCTCAAGTCCGGTGATTCTACCCAAATTTTGTAAGGCAAAATTACACAACAGAAAAAACTTTGTAAAACCATCCCCAACCAATAGGCAGAATAAACACAAAGAACATGTAGATTCATACACAGAACTGTCTAGAAGGTGTGATCGTCCACAAAACAAGTTCCTAACAATATAAAGCCGTACAGTTTCCTCAGACAGACAAACAAGTGTTCAGTGAGCTGAGCAGTGTTTATGAGTGCAGCAGATGACATACTCATTCCAATGTCTCATGAAAATAGTCCACAAAACAAACTGTAGCCGCTAGGTGGAACCAGCACAAAAAGAAACACAACAGGCGTCCTGGATGGTCAAGAGTCAAATTCACTCGAAGGCCGAATAAAAAAAACTAAAATACCATGACTTACTCAGTCTGTCAACTTTATAAAAGACATCCTTTGAGTGGGCATGTAGATATTTTGCTGCCATCCCCAGCATCCACTCATCATCATCATCACTTTAACAAGAGACGGGTGTTTGAGATAATTACAACCCAGGAGACGAACCTTACCACTCTCTCTCTCGCAGACAAGACACATGACCACTCCCCCATCCCCACACTGACCCTCAAATAAGTCTGTTAAATGTTTTCATTATTATTATTATTATTATTATTATTTTTCACATTGTATGTTGACCTGGAATGTGAAATGGATCTCTTTAGTGTTCACTTCAGTTGTGATAGAATGTAGCTAATTACCTATTTGGACATGAAAATGACAAACCAAAATTTTGCCAAACTCAACAAACGGATTTTGAATGGTTTCCAACTTGTCCATTTGTCAACAACTTTTCCCATATTTTGGGTGATGTCAAAGGAGACCCTTTCAGTCTCGGTGGTAAAGCGTAATAACTGTGCATTCTAAGGGATGTTGTTGAAGTTAAAAATAATATTGATTATTGTGAGGAAAAATATTGCAAAACTATTACATTTTGACCCCCTCCCCCCCACATTATATATGGTTATGTACCCCTAAAAGTTGTCAGTTCGCTTTCTAAAATGATAAGACTTTTCTTGCACTACTAATATTTTTCCAATAAAATGTTCTCTAGAATGAGCTTTCCCCTCCCCCTTATACCTCCTGCAACTGACTAGCAATAGAGTGCAACAGTTAACGGTCTAGTTCCGGATGTAAAAATCCCATTATTTTTCCACACGGTAATACACTTTTAACTTATAAACCTTTTTAAGGTTTATAAACCTTTTTAACTTATAAACACTTGGTAACTTATAAACCTTTAAAGACAGACTTACCGTAAACTCTGAGGTTGTTAATTGATAGTATGCATGTCTGTTGAAGCCATCAGTCCACGTTATTTCAAATGTTTTATTATTTTAAAAACAAATTTGTTTAATAGAGGAATCCTAATAAGGAACCACTCTTTCCATGATCCTGATTGGAAATTATCCACCAATCAGAGAATTGTGATGAACAAAGCACGCCAAACAAGCCAAGTAGCGACCGCCCACTCACATGCTGTTCTGTGAATTATGCGATAATCATGTCAAATTCCCTACACTCTCAAAGTACTTGTATATTTGTATAATGTTCTGATTCACCTCTGAGCTGATTGGTTTGGTTCAAGGCTTAGAACAGTTTTTTATGAAGACTATTATGAAATCCTTATGGGATTCCTTTTTTTAAATAAACTTCCCCAACCAAGATGGCTGAAAAAGTGGGCAGCCACTGTTGTTCTTTATTGCAAAAAACAAACAAAAAGGTCTTCGATACCGCCCAAATGTTTCAACAGGAAATGTCAATACAGGAATGAAAATTGCTCTTGTCAAGACATTCCGTGGTCTCTTTAATGTAGAATTGTTAGGCTAATAGAATGTCACACATTTGTAGCAACTAGTCTTTACTAGTCAGGTACTAAGTGTTGTTTTTCCATATTTCTCCCTCTTTTTCTATCAGTTCCAGTTACAGCTCTTCAGATCAAGACTTGGAGAAGGAGCACAGGATCTGCCCCGTCTACCAATCTCCTAGGATGTCCAGACGCAGTCTTCGTCTGCACCCTAGTACAAGTTACTATGGAGATGACAGTGTGCTTGACTCATCACTCCACAACAGTGCCAACTTACGCATAGATGACAAGTGAGTGCAGTTCATCAGTGGAAATCATACTCTTTTGGTGCAACACTACCAGTCAAATGGACTAGGACACTCCTAGTCAAGATTACTGTCTTCCAACTGTTAGGATATAGGGAAGTCTTCAAAACTATGAAATTACAGAAACTAAAGCATATGAATTATGAATTTAGCAAAAATGTTAAAGAGATAGTTTGTTCACACAAAATGAAAAATTCTGTCATAATTACCTTTTTGTTTTATAACCAAAAGAAACCAAATGGCTTGAAAAAACTGCTGTGTGTGTTATATTAAAACAATATGTAATATCATTGTTTTACATAATGTGCAGTATGTACATATTTGTGAACATCTCAATGTGTTTTAGGCGTTTTGTTACCCTTTAAACTTAAGAAATTTTGATTTAGTTGAAATTGTTTAAAAGCTTTTTCATGGATGCTGACCAACTGTTGACTATGTTTTCGTCACTAGCTGGTGCAAATCATCTATTCAAATCTTAAAATTTTTCTTCAGGGGATTCATAAATGGGCACACTTTCAATTTGTGTACAAAACCTATTTCATACATTTAAGCATATGGTGTCTTAACGTTTTCTACTGCAGGTGTACAAACATGAAGATTTTGTGCATTTTGCATTTACTTTGGAATATTTTTGCAACTTTGTCTCTATCTTCAATGTTTTCTATTCTTTCTCTTGAAGGAATCTGCATAGAAGGCCCATTCGCTCTTGGTCGACAACAATATTTCAGGGTCCGAGGTCTGCTTCAACATCATTCCAGGATTCCCATAACAGCACGCTGAACAGCTTTGCACCCAGTGATTCCTCTCTGCTGGATGAGTCCTCTATACAGGAGCACACACTAGTCGACAACTTTTGGGGTCCGTGATCGCTGACATTCTTAATCAGGGTTCAAAATTAACTTTTGACACCCGATTTGAGAATTAACCTGTAATAAATATTTCTTTCTTTAGGCAAGTCGTTTCACTTGGCGTATATATTGGTAACGCCTTCAGGTAGTTATTATCTGGCCATGCAGGTAGTCAAGTAATTTTTATTTGTATGCCGCTTTTCACAACACGTAAAGGTTCAAAGCAGCTTTCCAGAAAATTATGCTGTAGCAGAATATATATATATATACATATACATATATATACAGCTCTGGAAAAAAATTAAGAGTCCACTGCAAAATTTCTGCAAGATTTACTATTTATAAGTATATACTATTATTATTATTATTACTATTATATAATAGTTTTATTATGTTATTATTATGTACTATTATTCTTCTATTATATACTTATATACTATTTATATGTTTGAGTAAAATTAACATTTTTATTTTATAAAGTACTGACGACATTTCTCCCAAATTCCCAAAACAATTATTTGTCATTTTAGAGTATGTATTTGCAGATAATGACTACTGGTCAAAATAAAATAAAAAAGCAGTGTTGATCCTCAGAGTTTGGGAACATTGTCAGATCAGAAGGAAGTAAGTTTTCTTCCAGGATTACCTTGTATGTGGCTTGAATGTGGCATACATTCAAGCCACATTTTCCCGGTGGGCCAACACACTTTGGGGCCGATCAGGGGCGGACTGGCCATCAGGAGAACCGAGCGGGCCGGTGTGTCATCTGCAAAACTGAACGAACGGGCCGTGATAAGCTAAAATGAGCCACCGCGTTATGCAGAACAGACCACAAAACGGCGCCGCGATATGCAGAAAAGGACAGACTCAACAACTTTTGGGCCAGTTGTTATGTGGAGAGAGCTAATCCACTCATGTTAACATTTCACATTTTTACATATTAGATAAAATAGATTGTGTGTCAAAAACAAGATTATAAAGACCACTTTCCAACATTAGCACAACAATCAAACCCGAACTTCAGAACCAAATAAACAGAAAAAAGAAAAGGGCTAACCGACATCCATCCCTCTAAACTCAAAAAGTCCATGTACGCCTATGAGAGTCCCTGTGACAACTTTGCCATCGGATTGCTTAAGTCTATCAAGGTGCTTCTATACAAATTTTGTGAGACAGCATTACATAACAGAATAAAATCTATAAAACAAACTCCACCCAAAAGGAGGCATAAGTGCAAAGAATGAGTAGATTCACCCACAACTGACCCGAAGGAGTGTTATTCCACAAAACAAACTCCAGTCGCTAGGCGGAGTCATCAGAAGAAGAAATAAAAAATGGCACCCAGTTTCCTCGAACAGTCAAGTGAATGTTCAATGAGTCAAGCTCACTCTGGTGCAACATGAAAATCACCAAAAAAAAAACATACTCATTCTATTGACATTATTAAAGACATCGCTTGTTGTAGGCATGTAAATACTTTGTGGCTATCCTTAGTATCTATTCTCAATTTGGCCTGGAACATCAGTGCAAAATTGATTTTCCATTGATGTAAGAGTTTCTTGCATTCCTTGAATCCATCATGTTTCTCTCTTGTCAAACTCTGGGAAAAAGAAAATGCTCTGGTTCTTCCAAGAAAGCTTTCATTTACTCCTTGCATCGCATAACACAAGATCTTTATTGGATGGTCTCAGAAATTTAGCAAGAATTGATGGCCTGTCTCCCTCCATGGATCTCCGAGCCGGGACTCTGTGAGCTTGCTCGGTTTCCATCTTATGGCCTGTTATGTCAAGCAGACTCGGGAAGAGCTTGTCTAGGAATTTCACTATATCTCTGCCTTCCTCATGCTCAGAAATTCCAACAATTCAGACGTTGTTTCGCTGGTTACGATTCTCAACGTCTTCCAACTTTTCCCAAATGCTTTCCAAATCTATCTTGGTCATTAGCGGGTTAGTATATAATTCCCTCTCTGATGGTTCGAGATAATCGATCTGTTTCCTGACATCCAACATTCTTGTAACCAACTCAGAGAATTTCACCTCCATCATCGTAATCAATCAATATATTACAGAAAGATCCTCCAGGTCCACCACAACCTTCATCAGTATTACAGACATGCTCACCAGTTGACGTTGAATTTCTCCCACTGCACCATCCAAATTGAGTCCCTGGTCTGCGGCCTTGTCAGGGGTATCAGCTTGAGCACTTAAGTGTCTTTTAATGTCACCAGAGCCCAAGGATTTTGAATTCTTTGATATATATTCTTCATAGAACAGTTATGAAACAGAGTGTATCAAATCTCACCGGTTTAGGACACAAAAAGAATGAAAAACTTGCAAAGTGCACAGAGCTTGCCGTTCACATGTCTGAACCTCACATAGCGTCACGCTACTTATCAATTGTTTCACTTTTAATTGACTATATCACAATTCCAGTGGGTCAGAAGTCTACATAAACTAAGTTAACTGTGCCTTTAAGCAGCTTGGAAAATTCCAGAGATATTATGTCAAGCCTTAAGACAATAGCCAGTTAGCTTCTAAAAGGGATGTACTGAATTGGAGGTGGACCTGTGGATGTATTTTTAAGGCCTACCTTCAATCTTGGTGGCTCTTTGCTTGACATCATGGGAAAATCAAAAAGAAATCAGCCCAAAAAACAAATTGTGTACCTCCACAAATCTGGTTCATCCTTGGGAGCAATTTCCAAATACCTGAAGCTACCACGTTCATCTGTACAACCAATAGTATGCAAGTATAAACAGCAAGGGACCATGCAGCCATCATACTGTTCAGGAAGGAGATGCATTCTGTCTCCTAGAGATTAATGTAGTTAGGTGCGTAAAGTGCAAATCCCAGAACAACAGCAAAGGACTTTGTGAAGATGCTGGAAAAAACAGGTAGACTGGTATCTATATCCAGAGTAAAACGAACCCTATATCGCCACTGATCCAAACAGCCATAAAAAAGCCAGACTACAGTTTGCAAATGCACATGGGGACAAAGATCTTACTTTTAGGAGAAAAGTCAACAAAATGCAACATTTCAAAACATCTGCCAGGAAGTTAAAGAGGAATACACAATAGAGCAATAATGTTGTTTGAATATTTTGCATACAGATATACAGTTATGTGCTGGTGATGTGATGTATTGAAGAAGAGGTAGGACATGTTAAAGAATATACATGAAATATGGATATAATTATGAATGGATGAATTGAATATTGCACATGGTTGAATTGACAAAAGGAAGGTTTTTGGGGGCAGTTTTAACTGTTCATGAAGTGGATGGCCTGAGGGAATTTTTTTTTTTCATTTGCCTGGCTGTTCTGGTCCTCAGTGCTCTGTTGCGCCTGCCAGAGGGAAACAGTTTGAAAAGGAATTGTGCTGGGTGATTGGGGTCAAGAGTGATTTTACCAGCCCTCTTCTTCAATCTGGATGTGTACAGTTCTAGCAGGATGGGTTGGGGAGTTCCAATAATGCTCTTAGCAATCCAAACTGTCCTTTGAAGTCTTCTGATGTCTAATTTGGTATCTGAACTCAATGACTGGTGAGTAGAACTGTATTAGCAGCGCCTGTGGCAAGTTTAACTTCCTCAACCTTTGCTGGGCCTTTTTCAAACTTTGTGGGTCTCCCACTCCAGGTGCTGGAGCTAGTAGTGCCTAGGAACCTGAATGACTCCACTGCTGACACAGTGCTGTTCAGAATGGTGAGCGGGGGTAATGTTGGGGTGTTCCTCCTAAAGTCCACTGTCATCTCCACTGTTTTAAGCGTGTTCAGCTCTAGGTTGTTTTGACTGCACCAGCTGTTCAACGTCCCTTCTGTATGTAGACTCATCAGCATCTTGGATGAGGTGAATGACTGTAGTGTCATCTGAAAATTTCAGGAGCTTAACAGAGGGGTCCTTGGTGGTGCAGTCATTTGTGTACAGGGAGAAAAGTAGTGGGGAGAGCACATACCCTTGGGGGACATCATTGCTGATTGTACATGTGCTGGAGGTGAATTTCTCCATTCTCACTAGCTGCTACCTGTCTGTCAGTAAGCTGGTGATCCACTGAAAGAGGCAGAAACACAGACCTGTTTGCTCGATAGACAAACTGCAGGGGATCCATAAAGGTTCTAGTGATGTCCTTCAGGTGGGCCAACACCAGTCTCTCAAATGATTTCATGGCCACAGACGTCAGAGCGACGGATCTGTAGTCCATAAGTTCTCTGATCTTGGGTTTCTTTGGGACGGGGATGATTGTGGAGCATTTGAAGCAGCAGAGAACTTCACACTGCTCCAGTGATCTGTTGAAGATCTGTGTAAAGATGAAGATTTTAGATTTTAGACAAGTGGGTGAAACACTGTCTGGGCCCTGTGCTTTTCTTGTCTTCTGTTAACAGAAGACCTGGCAGACATCCAAAGATCTTAAGTGCAGGTACATTAGCAGGAGAGGTGTGGAGGGGGGTTGCAGGAGGTGTAAATGTTTGTGTGCTGGGAAGGCCAGAGCGGGTGTGGGGTGTGAGCACATTACTGCTGCATTTTGAACCAATTGATGTTTATTTATTGAACCTGTAGGACATCTTCCCAGTAATGCATTACAATAATATAGTCATGAGGTCATGAAGGCATGAACAGCTCCTATGTACTTGAATGGGTGAAAAAAAAACTGTTGTTTGTTTTAGTATCATTTCAAATTGAAAATTTCTTTAAATAAAAGGAAATTTGGACTTCAGCCACCATATTGATCACTGATTTCTCCCATAAATTTTATTTGGGTTTTCCTATTAATGTGGCATCCTGTTTGTAGATCTAAATTATCTGTTAGATTGATCAACTTGATGATTGCATTATTTTCTTTGTATTTTCTTTAGGTTTGGATGAGGATGGCGATATCAGGGGTAAGTTTCTGTTCTAGATAAAAGCATGGACTGTTTACCAACATTTGGGTTCCTGAAGTACAAATACCATTCATGTTCTACATGGAGAAATTGTCTTAAAAGTAGGGCTGTCGATTTAACGCATTAATTCAGTGCTATTCTTTTTATAAAAAATAACACGTTTAAAAAAATGTATCGTAATGCCCCCGGACCGTATTAAGGAAGATTCCTGAGAAATGCAATCTTGTAGTACCACCTGTTAACTCCAGAGGGCAGTAATTGAAATTTCAGCAGTGTGGCAACGCACAGTTTATACAATGAAGAAAACAACCCTTCAGCAGGCAGCACAACACAAACATGCGTTACGTTCTTGAGTTCAAAACACTTGATGGAGCGCAAATTCGAATTAAGGGATCTCGAGATGTGTTCTAAGTATTAAACTATATTTAACTTGACACAGTGACCTAAATATTTTATGTTTATGATACAACACACCCGAGATGCTACACAAACATGTCTGACATTGACGGGACATTGACGCACATGGAAATGTAACATGACATGGAAACACTTTTCAAAATAAAAGACATTAACACAAAACGTAGCACATGAGCATGTAAAGCGTGCCGCACACACACAATCTGCCTGTCAGTCAAGCAGCGCACAGCTGTTTTGCTGCTCATCTGATCTTTTAAATCCAGACCATCTCCAAATAATTGAACCATTGTTTTACTTTTTACTAACCAGGTCTTCAGCAGTGTGAACTGGTGTCTCCCTCCATGTTGCAAGAGAACTTGTGAGCGAGTGGGGGTGGGGTTGCGGGGAAAGTGTGAGAGAGGAGAGATTCAAGCACGTCTTTACGGATATCAAACTTTGAGAATATATCGATATACCTTAAAAAGTCAATATACTGCTCTGCCCTACTTTAAAGTAATAATAATAATAATAAAACTTTCAACCTAAACTTTCCTTGATTCAGGCTTAGTTTAAAGAATCGTAAACTGAACTGAATCTTGAGCTCAGTATCGTGAACTGAACCAAATTCTGAGATGAGTGAACTGTTACACCCCTACTCAACATGAGTTTTTCTATTATTTAAAAAAAATGTATCTCCATTTCTACCAATTTGGAATGGGACGGTAATCAATGTTGAGAATTGACACATAAAGTTTTAGGTCTTAACCACTGTCATGATCTTCAGACAGATATTTTTAAGGGGATGGTGGTCGGCTGGAGTGCACTCATTTTAGGAGTGGTGCTCGGAGATGGGATGGGTGGCGGCCTTTGAAGAAGGGTCATTTAGAATATATGGGAAGTTTAACTTGTTGTGGAGAAATGGGGTCATATCTGTCATTTATGGATGTGTGGTTATTTTTATATTTATTTAATTATAGATTTTTTTTGTGTGTGTTTCTATATCTTGTACGACCACTGGGGGCTAGGGTGGGATTGGGGATAGGGAGGGGTAATATTGGGGGTTAATGTTGATTCTGTGTATATATGTTTTGTTTTTCTGTTCAAATATGTGAATCATTAAAAATTGTGAATCAATAAAAATCTGAAAAATTTTAATCGATTAACAGCCCTAGTTAATACTCATATGATTAAATCTTGTAGCTATACTTTTGAAACGGCGAGTGAGTCAACGTTTATGGAATGGTTCCATTAACTTTCATTGTACGTGCCTCACTGTAACCTAGAATGTTTTTCATTTGATTTTTTTTTATGAAAAAGCAGGGACAAGTCAAAATCAACAATATGCCACAAATGCTGTAAATTGAGTGTAACTTGTACATAACCTGGAATATTCCTTTAAGCACAGTGGGTTTTTTGGGGGGGGGTTCATGGCATAAAATGGGAGTATTTAGTAACTGAGGTATAAAAAACTAAACATTTAAGTAGATATTTTACAAATCTCTGAGAAAATAAATGGGGAAAATGCATCTAGAACGAAGTCTGTTGAAAAAGTGTCCAGTCACTGTTGCGCTCTATTGTGTTTCATAGTATTTATTTTTTATTTAGTACTATAATAACAAAATTTTACCTTTTTGTTTCTGTTTCAGTTTTGTTTTAATTTTATATTTTTATTTTCAGCCCGACCACTGCGGCCACAACAGAATATAAGAGAGGCCTCAATGCAGGTCTTTGAAGCTCAGAACGGCTACCTTGGAAGCAAAAGCACCAGAGACTACCAACCCTCTCGTGCTCCAATCTCTGCCCGGCACACTGCTGCTGATGCTGCTAGAGATCAAGCATCTTCAGCCGCATCATCTGGCAAAGCCGCCTTTGCTAACCCTACAGTATATGGCAGGGACAGCCACAGGCAAAAGCCAGGTGAGAAAATTAATACATGCTCAATTCAGCAGAGGTGTACCATTCTAAAGGCTTTTTCTATGTTTGGCAGCCTACTAAGCTGACATATTTAGCACAAATACTACACGTAATAATATTAAAACTGTGAATTTTGTGCCGTTTGGTAAATGGATATGATAACATGGTATTTACATACTGTAATCGACTAACACCTGCTTAAGTAAAATTAAAAAAAAAGTGTAAATCATGTAATTATTTATAGTCATACATTTTTATAAGAAATGTTTTGAAGAAATACTTTTCATATTGCATTTAGCTATAATTAAAAAAAATGTAGGCCAATACATTAAAGTTAAAATAGATATTTTATCTGTATTATATCAATTTATAGGCTTCTAAATATTTAGTGGAAGTAGTAGGAATTACAAACAACTATCAGAGCTTAAAACATTTTCGGCTGTAACGTATTTCATATATAATTAATTTGTTTGTTTACAAAACTTATTCTAAACATTTAAGCAAAATCCTTTAAATCAAAGTTTAAGATCATGAGGCCAATAAATTCAGTCAAGCGTGTCCACATATTTACAGGTAGTTGAGATTAAATATTTTTGTGTGAATTTAAAAACGAAACCAATGTCATTTGTAGGTGTTTGCAGTACATGGTTTGTAGTTTACAATGCAAATGAGGAGTTTAAACTGGCAGCATTCATCCTAGAGTCTAGAACCTAGACAATCAAGTAATACTCATGTCCAGACCCAGATGGAATCTGATAAGACTTTCACATTTAGTCTCTGCAAATCTGCTGAATTAATTTAAGAATAGTGGTGTTGTTTTTGGTTGCCAAAATATTAAATTAACCAAGCATATTTAATAAACTATACTCAAATGGTGGAGTATGTGTAGCACTTTTCCATTAGAAATCTCCAGAGCTTTCTGTAGAGTTCTTAATCCACTGAGTTTTGTAAGGGCCTTTGTGCCAAATTGGCCAATGAGGCGGTGCTGCTGGTACAATCCTGTTCAATTCCAGGCCTTTTGTTTCAAGTTCTAATAGTGGACACATTGCTAATGATGTTTAAATTCAGTAAGGACATCTCTTTGAATATCACGAGGATACACTCTTGCCAGTCTTCACTTATGCACTCTTTCACACAACGCTCTGTATTTTACCAAGACCATGGTGGAGGAGCACACAGTTTTTATTATTTGAAAATTATGTTTTTAGGTTCAGTTTGACTGGATGATAGGGCTGGACAAAATGGCTACAAAATTATATCTCGATATTTTTCAGCTTGTTGACAATATTGTATGAATGGATCATTATTGCAGTGAAGAATATGTTTCAGCTGGCAACAATTATTTTAACCCTAACTGATGCAGTGTGTAGTTTCTAATTTCTTAAACAACCATGTGGGAAGACGTATCCCATGGTCATGGAAAAGATGTTACTGTGTTTCAGAAAGGGTAGATTATTGGCCTGCATTAAGCAAAGAAATCATCTTCTCAAGGAGATTGCTGAAATCACTGTGTAAAGCAGTCAATGGATAGGAGGAGGCGAGAACCGGCTTGAAAATATAAATTATATTTTAATTATAAACTGAAACAAAAGACAAAATACACACGACGGACATGTCCGTAAATCATCTCTCTCTCCTCGCACCCGTCTGCCATCGGCCTTTATCCCTCTCGGAGGCTTAATTAGCCTGATAAGGGACCGGGTGTGTATAATCACAACCCGGCCCCGCCCTCCGCCCTGCCACATTCCTCCCTCGTTCTCTCAGGCTGCTTTAAGCCCAGTCTGCCGGCATGTCATCCCCATCTACCTGTACGAGGGAGGGGACAAGGGGAGGGAAACAGAAATAATTAAAATGGGAAGGTACTTCCTGTAACAGTGTAGTAACCCCCCAAAAAAATTTTATTATAAATGAGAGGGAAAAGGCCAACACAGAGCGGCAGTGAGAGAGCGAGAGGAGAGAGAGATGAAAAAAAAAAAAAAACCTACTCGCCGTTTCGTCATTGAGTGGTCCTCAATCACTTCTCCACCCTCTCAGGCGGACGACAGCCGCTTCTCCCCAGGCGGACCGGAGTCAGTGTCCCCGCATTCTCGGCGACTCGTGGGGACACTCCTACGCCCCTGGCAGCGGCCCTACCACTCAAGGCGGTCGGGGAGACACTTCCTTCAACCTCTCCGCGTTTCTGAGGGATGGCAGGGCTCTCCTCCGCCCCTGGCAGCGGCTCCATCGCTCCAGGCGGTCGGGGAGTCCAGTCTCCACTCGCCTTGCGGACAGCGGCCGTTCACTGCGTCCAGGCGGTCGGTACACTCCCTCCTCGCACCACCGTCTGCCATCGTCCTTTATCCCTCTCGGATGCTTAATTAGCCTGATATAATATATATAATCACAACCCGGCCCGCCCTCCGCCCTGCCACACACTGGAATTAAGTTAAGAACTGTCGAACGCATTATTAAAACCTGGAAGGATAGCAGTGAACCATCAGCTTTATGAAAGATATCTTGAATGATCATGATCGGAGATCACTAAAACACTTGGTGAAGTCATATCATATGATGAGTCCAGATATACCCTATCCTAAAGTGATGGGCACATCAGGGTAAGAAGGGAAGCATATGAAGCGTTGCACCCTTTCATACATTGTGCCCACTGTACAAGCCTCTGGAGGCAGTGTTATGATCTGGGTTGCTTCAAATGGTCAGGTTTAGGCTCAGCAACATTATACGGCAATAAACTTAAGTCAGCTGACTACCTGAATTTAATGAATGACCAGGTTATCCCATCAATGGATTTTTTTCTTTCCTGACATCATGGGCATATTCAAGGATGACAATACCAAGTTTCATCAGGTTCAAATTGCGAAAGAGTAGTTCAGGGAGCATGAGAAATCCTTTTTACCCATGAATTGGCCAACACAGAGTCCTGACCTTAACACCATTGAAAGACTTTGGGATGCGCTGGAGAAGACTTTACTGAGTAGTGTGACTCTCCCGTCATCAATACAAGATCTCAGCCAAAAATGAATGCAACTCTGGATGGAAATAAATGTAGTGACATTGCAAAATGTTGTCAAAACAATGCTTTTAAAGAGTTTTTTTGTATTTTTTTTTTTATGTCAGAGCAACCACTATTTCAACCAAAGTTATAATAAGCAATCTTTGCCAACATGTATATATTTTACTAAAACTTTCTTGGATACGGTGTTTAAAAACTATACCATTGTCTATTCGAATACTCGAAATTGGCTGGAATGTGTGCGTTAAAACCATTTAATGTAAAGGTAGTTCCTGTTAGTTTTAATCACTGTTCTATATTAATGTGCCTACTCTACTATCCTCTGTAATGAGACATTATGAGGGATTTATGCCTCTGTTCAAACTAGACTTGATCACATATCGCTGATTAAAGCACTGAATGCAGACTGTTTTATTAAACACGGGCTATTGCAGTTTAGTAATCATGCAAGGCTACATCGGGATTTCATTCTTAATTCAATCAATCGTACAGCCTTATTGGATACCATACAGATGTCTCAGGGTCAAAGTCTGCAGGTTTCAGAGTCTTTTGGATGGTTTTCTGCTGATCATGCAAGTCTTTTACTGTTGTCACATCGGTAACGCCAATTTTCCTCATTAATGTGACAATAACAAAGAATGGAAATTAAATATTATATGTTCTTAGGAGTGCCAGCCCTTCTACATTCTGTGGCTGTTATTATTTCTAGATAGTGCATTTAAATTTAGAGCTTTGGTCTTGATAAAACTCACATGTCCATTTTTCAGATTATTTGTACAGCTTTTAAATTAATTCAAATACATTTATCTCTATGTCAGGCATAACGTTATATCTGACGATCCTTTATTGTTATTCTACCAGTCGAAACTTCAATGACAGCTATAATTAATCAATGCTGGCCAAATGGTCGACTACCATTTACCAATCACTTGTAGGCACCAGGATTAATCTTGCTTCCCTCTATGCAGTACCTCTTCTTCAATAACGCTTCACAAAATCTACACATACATTCATAAACAATGCCACTAAACATGTTAAGCTTTGACTCCACCCTTCCGATTGAGTGTATTCTCCAAGGTGGAGCACAGGTCTTGATCCAGTCTGCTCCATGCTTCATTATTATGGCATCTTGGCCAGTTGATTAGTTTCCTTCTCCCTGGCTCCTTCTCATTGCCTTGTCTTCTCAGTCTTGTCTATGGGTCGATGGTTGTATCCTCCTGTGGCTCACCTCGTGGTCTTAACTTGTCCTGATGGCAGTACTGGTCTTCTTGTTGTCACTCCACAACAGTGGATTCAGTTGTGCTGTGGTTCTCAAATGGGTTCTGTATCCTCCTTATCTAACCTGCTGCTGCAGTACAAAGTTGTGTCTGGCTGTTCCTGCTAAATTTCATCCATCCTTGATGAATCCGCAGACCCTTGTAAGTCATTAACCTCATTTATCCGCAAATGCATTTCCTAAATATCCTTTGCTCATTAACCATGGCCATTCCAGTCAAGTCCATAAAGTCCATCCGAATTGGCCCATCTTCCATCCCACCTCTCGGAGGACCACTGGGCTGTTTTCCTTGTATTGTGCTTGTGGTTGTTTAGGGTGTATGAGGACCTGTGGGTAATGTAACACAGTAGGGTAAGTATTCACTGGAGTCTCTGGTCGCCCAGCATGCTAATCAGATACACAGGCAGCTGTCTAAAACTGCTGGCCATTATTGCATGCCGCACCTCCGCTAGTGCCCTCAGGCATCCAGCTCTGGGGTCATCATCCGTGAGCCACCCATCACAGTTGTTTTGCCCCATTAATCCCGGAACACCTTCTGGTGGTGGGGTTGCACAGCTGAACTTGGGATTTTTTCCTCTGCTTTTCATTCTTGCATTCTCATCAAGGCATTCCTCCTCTACAGGTCATACCATGCAGCCAGAGTTCGAAACCCCCGGATAAGGATGGAGTGGGTCAATGGAAATAATTATGACTTTTATAGCTAATGCCGAACATAACACTACGTCCGGCCTCAAGGCCTTAATGATGACCTCAGAAAGGAAATTTAAGCTGCTGGCCAAGGTCAACCAATCACTTACAGGCACCAGGATTGTTCTAGCTTCCCTCTGTGTCTTGTGCAGTGCCTCCACTGATATATAGTATAGAAATGAATTGCTGATGAAGTAATAACTGAGAAGCCACTGCACCACCATATTGCTCTGCCCAAACATTCCAGTGTGCCTATTGACTTAAAATAATATAATCTATTTTCAGTGAGCATACATTAGTCATTCAATCACTGATTTTATATCTGAAATCTGCATGTACATCCCTACAATGCAAACGTCCCACTCCTGTATTTATTTATTTAAAGTCGGGAATTTTTCCTGTTTCTTTAAAGCCCGAGCAAGTTATGTGTATCTATTTCAAACAGTATCCACCCCTAACAAACTCCATCGGTGAACAGATCTATTGAATGTAAACAAGTTCACTGAAACTGAGGTAAGATACAAATATACATTTTCAGATGTATTTATTGTGAACATCAAATTGTTTTTTCAGAGTTACTTGTTTTATGTTTCATGAAAAAGTGCCTTTTTCTCGTGGTCACTTGAATAAGAGCCCGCATTCTCTCTCTCTTTCTACCACACATGCAGCAGGTGTGCTGAGGGATGGAGACAGGCAAAGCAAAGTTGGTCAAATTAAACCGATACGCAATGTTTAAATAGCAAATAAACATGTACAGTTGAAGTCAGAAGTTTACATACACCTTAGCCAAATACATTTAAACTCAGTTTTTCACAATTCCTGACATTTAATCGCAGAAAACATTCCCTGTCTTAGGTCACTTAGGATCACTGCTTTATTTTAATAGTAGAGAATAAGAATAATAGTAGAGAGAATTATTTATTTCAGCTTTTATTTCTTTCATCACATTCCCAGTGTATCAGAAGTTTACATACACTTTGTTAGTATTTGGGAGTATTGCCTTTAAATCAGGTCAACCATTATCCACAAGCTTCTCACAATAAGTTGTTGGAATTTTGGCCCATTCCTTCAGATAGAACTGGTGTAACTGTGTCAGGTTTGTAGGACTCCTTGCTCGCACATGCTTTTTCAGTTCTGCCCACAAATTTTCTATTGGATTGAAGGTCAGGGCTTTGTGATGACCACTCCAATACCTTGACTTTGTTGTCCTTAAGCCATTTTGCTACAATTTGGAGGTATGCTTGGGGTATTTATCCATTTGTAAGACACATTTGACTTCCTGGCTGATATTTTGAGATGTTGCTTCAATATATCCAATCCATATAATTTTCCCTCCTCGTGATGCCATCTATTTTGTGAAGTGCACCAGTCCCTCCTGCAGCAAAGCACCCCCACAGCATGATGCTGCCTCTCCCATAATGGTCGGTTGGGATGTTGTTCTTCATCTTGCAAGTCTCACCCTTTTTCCGCCAAACATAACAATGGTCATTATGGCCAAAATGGTCATTATTAAATGTTTATTTGATCAGATTAGATCAGAGGACATTTCTTCAAAAAAGTAAGATCTTTGTCCCCATGTGCACTTACAAACTGTAGTCTGTAGGGGTGTGACGAGACGCTTACTCCACGAGACGAGACACGACACGAGATTGGGTTCACGAGAACGAGACAAGACGAGATTTTTACACAATTTTTAAGAAATCCTCAATGATGAAATATAAGAATGGAAAATTATCTTTTATTCAACTGAAAATCACAAAATGTAAAACAATTTAGGTGCATCTTGAAATCAACTTGTAATGAATGTTATTTTACTTCTATTTTAATGAATTCTATGCAGTAAAGGACATGCAAACACTGCAAAATGTTTTGCTATAAACTACCGTCTGGCTTCTCCCCTGTACGATTTCACATGAGAAATCGAACTCCTTTCCACAAATCGAACATAAAAAATATAACAGTATAAATAAAATAAATATATAAATAACAGAAATAATACTTTAAATGCAAACAGTAAGTGTATCCATAATCAAAGTACTGCTCTCTCAAAACTACAAGTGCAAACAGAAACAAATGTTTTCTTCAAGCATGAAAAAGAGATAAATTAACTACACAGAACAGCCTAAGATATGGTCAGCTAGTTTTAGTAGAGAGCTGTGGTGGTTCTGTATGTGTTTTTGCATAGTGCTCGTGTTAGCCGCGGTGTACGGCATTATTTTCTTACAATGTTTACATATTGTGTTCGTCTTGTCTGTCAGTCTTTCGCCATTACTTATTTCCGCAGGAAAACCAAAATGTTGCCACACAAATGATTTAAAAGTGGCAGGGGCATCTTCAATACTAAGTTCACCCTCACGCTCCATCACGCTGACATCACAACAACTCTCGAGACAACTTTTCACCTCGACGAGAAATCTCGTCGCGTTTTAATCTCGCGAGATCTCGTAACACGAGATCTCGTCACACCCTTAGTAGTCTGGCTTTTTTATAACCTGAAAGACTGCTCAGCAAGGAAGAATCCACTGATCCAAAACCGGCGTAAAAAAGCCAGACTACTAAGGGTGTGACGAGATCTCATCGATCTAGGATATGTTTTACTGTGGATATAGATTCTTGTCTACCTGTTTCCTCCAGCATCTTCACAAGGTCCTTTGATGTTCTGAAATGATTTGAACTTTTCGCATCAAATTATGTTCATCTCTAGGAGTCAGAATGCATCTCTTTCCTGAGTAGTATGATAGCAGCGTGGTCCCATGGTGTTTATACTTGCGTGCTATTGTTTGTAACGTGGTACGTGTAGATGAACGTGGTACCTTCAGGCATTTGAAAATAGCTCCCAAGGATGAACCAGACTTGTGGAGGTCAAAAAAAAAATTCTGAGGTCTTGGCTGATTTCTTTGGATTTTCCCCATGATGTCAAGCAAAGAGGCACTGAGTTTGAAGGTAGGCCTTAAAATAAATCCACAGGTACACCTCCAATTTACACCAAAGTCTATCAGAAGCTAATTAGCTAATTGCCTAAAGGCTTGATATAATTTCCTGGAATTTTCCAAGCTGCTTAAAGGCTCAGTTAACTTAGTATATAAACTTTTAACCCACTGGAATTGTGATATAGTCAATTAAAAGTGAAACAATCGGTCTGTAAACAATTGTTGGGAAAGATTACACATGTCATGCACAAAATAGAGGGTGGATGATGTGACGCTGTAGACCTAGGTTAGTTATGTTGATATCATAAACTACGTTGAGTTATGGCAGGCATCAACTGCAGAAGTTGTACACTTATTGAAAGAGCCATATTATCATATTTATGAAGTCTTTTTTATTATCATTTACGCAAGACATTTTTCTGATTAACAATTTTTTGTTGATTCACATACTGAACACAGAAAAACAAAACATATATATACACAGAATCAACAATTAACCCCCACTATCACCCCTCCCCCTGCCAATCCCCACCCTGGCCCCCAACAACATCCCAGTGGTCGTACATGATTATAGACACAAATACTTTTATTAAGTGAAAATGACATTTGTTTTGTCAAACTTTTTGTCTTGCTTGTGATATTTTTATTAATTATTATTATTATTGTTGTTATTAAAATGAATATAACATTTTACTATACAGTTATAATATATTTTTTTACATTTCTTAAATTTCAGGCATCTAGCTTTTATTTTGAATCATGCTTTTATTATGACATGTATTTTTTGCCGGATGCTTCACTTTTCTGGATAAACAGTTTGCAACACAGCCCAGTGTGATCATTGAAGACTTTTATGTCATGTCTAAAATCTTTGGCCTTTGAGTCTGACAAATTAAATGTAGGACACAGTTTTGGAGTGTTTGTATTTAAGACTGCCTGTGTTTGTGTGTGTGTGGTAATTTTGAAATGTTATGTTTTAATTTTATTGCTGTGAAGTTCTTTGGTCAACTCTGTTGTTTCAAATGCTATGATTTTAATTATATAAATATATATTTTACATGTGCTGCATGGTTCACAGTAGATTAGTGCTCTGCTCTGTCATATGATACATTCTGAATGATTCTCAATGTCTGTTGAGTTTCTAGTGGATGAGCAGTTGGATATTTTTAAAGTACACAGCTCTTCCACTGTAAGATTGCAGCCTTTAGCGGTTTAATAAATCACACTATTTAACTATTTTAATTTGATTAATTGTCAGGAGTAACAGAGCACTTGCTCAAAATAAGCCTTTGAGCATATTAAAGCAGTTGTGTGTCAGTCATATTGCGCGCTGGTACCGGATAGATTTGGTGTTTGGTACTACCGGTATTGTAGAAAAACTGGTATTGTTACATCTTATTTATTTTATTATTCACATGGTACCAATTTGACAACGGTACTTTTAACAACACTAGGCTGGGCGAAATTTGCGATCTGTGAGATCCTAAAGTGTGTAGTTTGAAGGAATATTTCACCCAAAATATTTTCTCACCCTAATGTTGTTCCAAACCCTTAAAGAAATGTTCCGGGTTCAATACAAGTTAAGCTCAATCTACAGTATAAGAAGCATAATATTGATTACCACAAAAAAAAAATATTTAGACTAATTATATCCCTACTTTTCTTAAAAATAAATATATTTTTTAATATTATTTACAGTGGTTACAGTGAGGCAGTTACAATGGAATGAACGGGGGCTGATTTTTTTGATAAAATACTCACTGTTTCAAAAGTTTAGCCACAAGACATAAACAATATGTGTGTTAACATAATGTTACTGTGATAAAATCACTCACTAACCTTTTCTGTGTAAAGATATAGACAATTTTATAACTTTGTTACCATGATAATGTAATGTCAACAAACCCTAAAATGACTGTAAAAAAACACAATTTAAACAGCTCAAATAATACATGAGATTTAACTGAAGAATTAATGTTAGTGCTTTATAAAATTATATGCTTCACATTTGTGCTTCTAAACTGTCCAAAAATGGACCTAGTTTACTTCCATTGTAAGTGCCTCACTGTAACCTACAATTTAGATTTATTTTTTAAGAAAAGGAGGGACAAGTCGAATAAATCTCTGTGGTAATCAACATTATGCCACAAATGCTGTGGATTGTGCTTAACTTGTATTGAACCGGGAATATTCCTTTAAGAAAATTTCTAATGCAGAATACAAAAGATGTTTGATAATGAATATCACAGCCCTCACATTGAAGGTGTGGATCGCAATCATTTTGGAAAGGTTGCAAACAAAAAATTGTTAGATCCCCTGCCCTAAAGCATAGGGCAGGGGACTTGCATATTATGTGATTAAGACAATATAATGGTGCGGTTTAGTAGCATCTAGCCTTTCACTTATAACAGCCAATTAACACAGGCCCACAATAATAATAAGATTGGCCACTCCTACACTTATGTGCAAATCTGTTTTTGGATGTGTACACTGTGTGGAATCACTGGCCTCTTTGTCCTTTTAGAATTTGCATGTGAGCACCTGTTTCTTTTTCTATCTCTCTGAACTTTGTCATGAAAGTGTCTCTCAATTAAAAATGTTGAGGACTTTGGTTCTGTATTTGTCACTCAATGTGTTGAACCATCATGAGCCATCCCACAGCACCTTTGGCCTCACTTTCAACAGGGTGCCTTTGTCATCACATCTCAAACTTCCTTTTGTTTATAGATTATTTTCTACATCCACTGTAACTTGAAAATTGCTTTCCCTGCAGATGTTTCTTTCCTCAAAACATGGTGAACTGCCCATAAACAAATGCACTGCCAGCATGAGCACTGCCTTGGTTACATGCAAATGTTGGTCTGTTGGAGTCTGTTTGTGCTGAGCTCTGATTTAAGGACTGAAGGGAGACTGAAGGTTAAACACTGAATCTGAAGGGATCTTCGTTTGATATTTTGGTTGTTTCGTTTCTTTTCCGTCCTGTGTAGGCGATGAGAGATAACACAGCAATATGAGTTTTAAAGAGGTGCTGCTTTTAAAGGATCAACCCAAGTTGAGCGGTGTTCTTTGTAAGTATATCTCACCACCCGGGTACTTGACTTTCTAGATGTGCTTAGACTAACATTTATGCTTGTGTATTATTGCTTAAGCTTGTTGGCTTGTCTACACTACATTTGTTGTGTTTAGATACAGTACAAGGGCATAATAAGGATGTTCCTTTTACTGTAAATTCTGCCTTTTAGATACCTTCTTTTGGCCAATTTAGGCAGAATGTCCTTCATATATTAAAAAATTGTAGAATGCATTGTGATTAATTCAGTAAAACATAAAGTAAGCAAGATAAATGTTGATTATACTCAATTGATTCAATATGGGAAATAACTTTTAACAAAGTAAATTTGTCTTATCTTGGGCATTCTATTCAACCATACGCTAATTCTAACAGGTGACGACTGCAAAAGGAAGCACAATTTGGCATCAAGTACCCAGTCTCCTCAGGAATATGTGCCTGCAGGTACCTTATTGTGGCTCATAGTTTCTACAAGTTATATACTCATCACTACTTACCCTCAATCTTGATCCTTTAAAGTGAGTCTGGTGGGGAATAGTTCACTCAGAAATGAAAAATCTGTCATTGATTCACTCTTGTGTTGTTCCAAAGCCATAAGGCTTTTCTTCTGTGAAACAACAAAGGTGATTTTTTTTAAGACAACAAACATAATTCAAAGTGTTGTAAGTTGTCCATACTACTCATGCCTCTTATAATTCAAGTCTTCTGAAGCCATGCGATAGCTTTGTGAGGAACAGACTGACATTTAAGTTGTCGTTTACTGAAAATCTTTTCATTCTCTCTCTTTGTGCTGTTATTAGAGAATTAGTGATGTCTGATTTGTGAAGTAATTCTTTGGAGTAAAATCATTTCCAAGAATCTGTTGACTGTTTGCTAAACCAATTTAAAATGACTTGTGTATGAATCAGACTGATCTAGTTAACAGCGCTCGTAGGGTTACAAATCTGTGAATAGCGACTTAATGTATTGTGAGTAAATGATAGAATTTAAATATTTTAAGGGGTGAACTATTTCTTTAATCCTCCGAGGAACTTTGGGTTATGGTCAGGGCAGTTTCTCCACCAGCAGGTGTTGGTTGGTCTTACTCAAGAGCTTTCAGAAGCACTTGCTTGGCTGTTAACTTTTTACCCAGACTTTCCCTGGCTCTGTTGCTTCCATATGGGAATCTCTTTCTTATCCACTTGGTGCAGCTTTTGCAATATTTATATAATAATATATAGTCATCTACTTCACTGTAACCCTCTGTGTTTTCTTTGTTTTTTTTTCAGGGTTGGCCAGTTTCTACAGTACAAAGATTTCTGTGCAGTATTGCTAATTAAAATCTTGTTTTCTGATACAGTGGGGTCCAAGTCTCAGACCGTATTGAAAATCTGGGATTTTGTTCATTTAAACCAGAAATGACAATGTTCGAAATTTAAAACAAGTTATGATATACAATAGAGAAGAAATAAGATTATGCAACATTTCCTGGTCAATGTCACAACCCTAATTACGAAAAAGTTGTGACAGTACAGAAAATAAAAAAACAAAAGAGAGTTATTACTAATTTCGACTCACCCTGTGATATATTGAAAGCACTACAACAACACATTATTTTATGTTTTGCCTTGTGAATTTTTAATTTTTATATACACTCAAATCACATAATTGCAACCGCTCCAAAAAAGTTGGGACAATAGTGTTTACCAATGTGCAACATTACCCATTTCTTCTAAAAACATTTATTAAGACACAAGTTTAAGTTTAGCATGCTGAATTTTCCCCCATTCATCCATTTTGCAGTTTGTCTACTGTGCAATTGCACAGGGCCTCCGTTGCCGTATTTTATGCTTTATAATGCACCACGCATTCTCAATTGGAGACAGGTCAGGACTGCAGGTAGGCTAATCTAGCACCCACACTCTCTGCTTATGCAGCTATGCACTTGTAATCCAGGCAATGCAGGGACATCCCTGGAAATGAAAGCATCTAGATTTTTTCCCTTTTCTCCCCAATTTGGCATGCACAATTCCCAATGCGCTCTAAGTCCTCGTGGTGGTGTAGTGACTCGCCTCAATCTGGGTGCGGAGGATGAATCTCAGTTGCCTCCAAGTCTGAGACAGTCAATTCACACATCTTATCATGTGGCTTGTTGAGTGCGTCACCGTGCAGACCTAGTGAGTGTGGAGGCTATTCTCCACGGCATCCATGCACAGCTCACCACGCACCCCACCGAGAGCGAGAACCACATTATAGCGATCATGAGGAGGTTAACCCAACGTGTCTCTACTCACCCTAGTAACCGGGCCAATTGGTTGCTTAGGAAGCCTGACTGGTGTCTCTCAGCATGCCCTGGATTCGAACTAAGATTTGTAAATATCTTTCTGCATTAATGGTGCCTACACAGATGGAAAAGTTACCCATGCATGGTCACCACGGTACCGAACCTGAGACTACCTGTGACGTACACAGCATTCAGAGGTGGTCTGAATTTGGTTGCAATGGAACTATAGCATGATTTGCGTGAATGTGAAAGCAACTCGGACTCAGGTGCACACTCATTTAGGAAGTAAAGTAACCTGTGCATGCGTTTTAGCCAATGACGACATCATTAGTTTCGACAACACACGAGGATCAACACATTCCTGAAAGTCCCAAAAAAGTAATGACACCACAATGACATATAAGTACAATCAACACTATAATTACTGTCTGTCTGTCTGTCTACCTATACACCTTATAAATACTATGTATAAATACTACATCTGACGAGTTACGCCATGAAACGCACATACACACAGTTGTCATTCACTTCACAGTTGTCATTCACTGCTGTGCATAATGGCACCAAAAAAGCAAAACGTATGATGAGTCGCGTTGTCTTCACCATGCGTGTTTGTGATGACGTAAGATGAACGCAAGTGGACCGGAGTTCGATAGAATCAAGTGCATGTGAAACCAGACCAACGCTGTGGGGGGGCACCGGGGCACCGGGAACAATCACACTCAGAATCGTACAGCAGCAAACTTGCCCAGTGTGAAAGCCCCCTAAAACTATTTGAAATGTAGAATCTTTGGAGCACAAATCACGATTCCACAGTTCTACTTTCTATGGCGCCGCTTCTGGACATTGTTGATTTATGGCTTCTGCTTTTAACTTGCATCTGTGGATGCAGTGGCGAATGGTGTTGACTGACAAAGGTTTACCGAAGTATTCCCAAACTAATGTCATGATATCCATTACAGACAAATTACATTTTTTAAGAGTGTGATGTCTGAGGGTTCGGAGAGAAGACACATTCAGAAGTGGTTTTTGACCTTGCCCTTTACGCACCAAGATTTGACCAGATTCCTTGAATCTATTAACTATATTGTGCACAATAGAGGGTGAATTGCCCAAAATCCTTCTAATGTGTCTTTGGGGAACATTGTTATCAAAGCACTGGATTATTTGCTGATGCATTTGTTGGCAAATTGCATCTATCCTTGCATTTTGAAAGACTAAGCTTTTTTTGGAGGCTCTTATGTACCATATGCCTCACCTGTTTAACATCTTCTGGTCCACTTAACCATGTCAGGTTGTTATTAGTCCTAAATTGACCCTGTCTCAACTTCTTTGGAATGTGTTGCAATCATATCATATAAATTGAGTTTTTATTAGCATTTTCTATACTGTCCCAACCTTTTTGGAATTGGGGTTGTACAAAGAATTTTAAAATTCATGTTACTCTTTCAGTTAAATTGAAATTATGCTGATAAATATAATTGTTAATGCAAAATTAAGTTTCACTAGTGGTCTCAGACTTTTGAACCCCACTGTATGATCTACTATTGTTTTCATCCTCTGGAATGTAACTGAACTTTTCACAGAAATAATACTCTTCATGAAAGATGGTGAGGTGTAAAATCTGTTCATGTTGCCACTCATGTTTGAGCATGACCTCATGCACCCTTACCCCTTTTTGTGCCCTTAACTCATCTGTGCTCTGTGTTTGCAGGGAAGACTGCCTCAGGAAGCTTCTGGTGGCTAGTCGATCTCTTTTCCAAGTAAGTCTGTTTACCGTGTTATTGTCTAATGCATGTCTGTATAAGAGATAGGGGTATTAATAGCAAATCAAATAATTGTTTATTGCTTATTGGCTGTCTATTTTATAGACATACAAATAATATGCTTATTGGCTGTCTATTTTTAGACACAATATAAATAAACATAGCTGCAAGCTACAATTACCGAGGCATCACCAATAACACATTTTTCACACCAGTCTCATTGGGACTTGAACACCATACTGCAGTGCTTTTGCAATGTTCGGTCACTGCTTTATACACTGCGCCACTCAGCTCACGTGGCTCAACATTGCATATTTTGGATGGCTCTTTTAATTAACACACTTGATTCAAATCATCAGCTCGTTAGCCTCTTGATTCATGAACTGAACTGAGCATGTTACATAAGTTAGGCATACAATATGTGCAGTGATGTGGGACCTCATAACCAGAATTGAGAACCAATTATTAAAAGCATCCATTAGACTACTTTAGACCTTTGGCCTATGAGAACAAACTTTATTATGCTCAACAAAGTTAAATGTAACAGAAGCATTTGTGATTTTGTTCAAGACTGAATTCTAGAGGAGTCACGTGATGCCATGCGAGGATTGGACGTGTGATAGGCGAGCTCTACGCACTTTGCTTGTTTTAAAACTTTTTGTGGCATAAACCAGTGAGATTCGATACACTCAGTTCCATAACTGTTCAAAGAGGACAATATGTCAAAGAATTCAAAAATCCTCGTGCTCTGGAGACATAAAAGACACTTATGTGCTCAAGCTGACGCCCCCAAGCAGGCCTCATGGTAATGGCCTGGGAGTCAACTTGGTCGGGGAGGTGCGGGAAATGTGGTGGGAGATGCTGAATATGTCGGCGTTGCTGACTTGGAGGATCTTGCTGTGATAGGTTGATCGATCACCGCCATGGAGGCGAAGTTCACTGATGTGGTTACAAGAGTGGGGGATGTTGAGAAATTAAACAATTACCTTGAGTCATCGGAGAGGGAATTATCTGCTAATCCGCTAGCAAACAAGTTGGATTGGAGCATGTCTGGGAGAAGTTGGAGGACATTGAAAGCCGTAGCCGGTGGAATAACGTCTGAATAGTTGGATTCCCTTAGGGAGTAGAGGGACAGGATATGGTGAAATTCCTGGATAGGCTCTTCCAAATCTGCTCGACATAGCAGGAAATAAGATGGAAATCGAGCTAGCTCACAGGGTTCCTGCTCTGCGATCTGCGGATCTGCAAGAAACTTTTACATCAATGGAAGGTCACTTTTGTACTGATATTCCCCGCCAAACTGAGAATAGATGCTAAGGATGGCCGTAAAACATTCACATGCCCACAGCAAGTCATGTCCTTCATAAAGTTTGAAGTTGCACAGCAATGATGAGCGCTAGTAAAAGATTATTTTAAATGGTCTGCTTTGATAAAATAGTAATTCTTGGTGATCAATTCAAGCTCTAAAAGAAATATTTAACATAATAATATTGATAACTTCATCTCCATGTTTGATACTGTCAGGCATGAGATACTGTGGAAATACTGTGGAAGTCAGTGGAAAAGTACGTCTATCTGCACTGCTAAAAGGAGTCTAACCGAGTGGTCTATGTGGTAATTAATCTGTTCATTTCATAAGAGGTTAATGGTTCTAATCAGTCCATATAAAACTATATATTTTAATTAACAAAAATTGCATCTGCACCTCAGTGGATTTATATATTTAGTGGGGACACTGTGGTTTGCATTTTTCTATGGGTTGACGAAAGAGGGATCCCTTCTAGACGCGACCGATTTAAGTCATCTTGTTGTACTCACATTGTGGCAGAGTGGACCGGCTTACTGAACATTCGCTTGACGGTTTGAGGAGTCTGCAAGCATTTTTTGTGCTGGTTCAGACTATTGGCTGGAGTTTATTTTGTAGAGTAACACACTGTGACGAGGAGGAGGGCAGGGTTAGGCCGTGACTATGCACACCTGGCCCCCAATTGGGCTAATCAGTCTAGGAGAGGGATAATTTCAGTGGAATGTGGCAGTTTTGGGAGAGAGAGAGAGCCACACACAGCTGCAACATTTACATTTGTGTGCTGTGTCTTTTTGTTTAAGTTTTCATTATATTATTTTGATGGTTCAGCCGGGTTCCTGCTGCCTCCTTTCCCATGTCAACCATGTTACACAAACCTTCAAGACAGTTTTATGGATGAATCTACACACTCTTTATGCTTAGTCCGCCTATAGGCTAGAGTTTATTGTGTAGAGTAACTCACCTTCAATACAGTTTTATGGATAAATCTACATGCTCTTTGTGTATATTCTGCCTATTGGCTGGAGATTTTATATAGATTGTCTTTTGTTGTATAATTCTTTCTCACAAATTTGTATAGAAACACCGGACTTGAGCAATCTGATGGCAAAGTTGTCGTGGGGATTCTTGTAGGCGTGCATGGAAGGTTATTTTTCTACTTAAGCGTAAGAAATATGATATAGTGTTTCTTCAAAAAAATGCATCTTTCTCCGCAGGAAGCTGAACATTTTGGGAAGATATAGGGTGGGCATTTTTATATAGTGCTGGCTCGAGTAAAAGCAGGGGAGTCATTACGCTGATAAGTAAACATCTGCAATTCAAATGTCTCAAACAGGATAAAGATAAATTAGGAAGATTCATTATTGTTTTAGCTGAAATTCAGGGACAATGTCTTATTTTGGCTAATATTTATGCACCTAACTTTGATGATCAGGGCTTTTTTATAGATCTTGAAGGGATGTTGCAAGCCGCTGGCAACCCTCATGATATAATATTGGGAGGAGACTTTTATCTTTTGATGGACTCAGTCCTTGATCATAGTGAAGCAAAAGTGTGCAAGCCCCCTAGAGCAACATTGCTGCTTCACAGGTTGTGTAAAAATCGGGGTCTTACAGATATTTGGATGTTTTGAACCCATCTGGTAGGGACTATACATTTTTTTCATCAGTCTATAATATTTACTCTGGAATAGATTTGTTTTTATATCTAAGTCTCTCATTTCATCTGTTGTTGATTGCTCAATTGGAAACATTTTAGTCTCAGATCATGCCCTGGTGTCTTTAGAGGTGTTGCCACATATGGAGAAAAATAAATCATACAGTTGGCTCTTTTAATGTATCCGTTTGCAAAATCCTGAATTCCAACAAATGCTAAAGGCTGAAATCAATGTCTATATAGCCTCAGGGAATTGGCCCAATTGAAATACACATATAATACTATTTTGTAATGGAAAAAGGAGTTTTGGCTATTCAGGGCGAGACAGTCATACTTTGAGTCGTGGGACAAAACAGGGAAACTTCTGGCTATATATATAAATCAGACAGAGTCTTTTTCTACCATTCACTCAGTGAAATCTGCTGGTGCTGAAATATTTGCCTCGGCCATTGATATTAATAAAACTTTTAAATAATTCTATCTTAATCTCTATAGTTCCACACCTTTGTCTACTGATGAAGATATTAGAAACATTGTGGAACCATTAGAACTTCCTAAACTGACGACTGAGCAAAAAAATTCTCTTGATTCTGAGATTACCTTGGAGGAGCTTGGCGTGGTAATTAAGACCTTGCCTAGAGGCAAGGTTATTAAGGCCTTGCCTAGAGGCAAGGCTCCGGGACCAGATGGCTTGCCGCTGAATTTTTTTAGATCTTATGCCACAGAACTGGCTCCACTTTTGCTAGAAGTTTATATGGAATCATTAAAGAATGGAAAGCTTCTGCCAACCATGACACAAGCCCGGATCAGTCTGATTCTTAAAAAATACAAAGCTCCAAGCAAGTGTAAGAGTTACTGTCCAATTTCCCTGATTCAGCTATACCTTAAAATATTGTAAAAAATTTTTGGGTTAACCGATTAAGTAAAATTATGACATCTCTTATACGTATAGATCAGGTGCGGTTTATTCAGGACCATAGCTCTTCTGATAACATTAGGCATTTTATCAATATCATGTGGTCAGTGGTGAATGATCAGACTCCGGTCGCTGCCATCTCACTTGACTCTGAAAAGGCATTTCATATGGTAGAATGGGATTATCTTTTTAAGATTTTGGAAATGTATGGGTTCGGAAATACTATCATTGTATGGATTAAGTAACTTTATAGACACCCGGTAGCGGTGGTACAAACAAATTGATTAATTTCAGATGATTTTACTCTGGAAGACCGGTTGTTGGATCTACACTGTCCGTTAGCCACTGCACCTCCTCTCTGTATGCTGACTCGTCGTTCTTGCTGTTGAGACCCACCACGGTCGTGTCATCGGCGAACTTAATGATGTGGTTTGAGCTGTTCATTGCTGCACAGTCGTGAGTCAGCAGCTTGAACAGCTGTGGACTGAGCACACAGCCCTGGAGGGCCCCAGTACTCATTGTGGTGGTGGAGATGCTGTTCCCGATCCGGACTGACTGAGGTCTCCCTGTCAGGAAGTCCAGGATCCAGTTGCAGAGGGAGGTGTCCAGGCCAAGCAGGTTCAGCTTTCCAAACAGGTGCTAAGGAATTATTGTGTTGAATGCTGAGCTGAACAGCATTTGAACATATGAGTCCTTTTTATCTAGGTGGGTGAGGGCCAGATGGAGGGTGGTGGCGATGGCGTCGTCTGTTGAATTGTTTGGACGATACGCAAACTGCAGTGGGTCTAGTGAGGGGGCAGCTGGGTCTTAATGTGCCTCATGACGAGCCTCACGAAGCACTTCATGATGATGGGTGTGAGTGCGACAGAACGGTAGTCGTTGAGGCAGGACACTGGAGACTTCTTTGGCATGGGGACAATGGTGTTGGCCTTGAAGCACGTTGGAAATGACGGCGCTGCTCAGAGAGATGTTGAAGATGTCGGTAAGAACATCTGCCAGCTGGTCTGCACATCCTCTGAGCACTCTGCCAGGAATGTTGTCTGGTCCAGCAGCCTTCCATGGGTTGACTCTACGTAGAGTTTTCCTCACATCAGCCGTGGTAAGACAGAGCACCTGGTCGTTGGGAGGAGGGGTGGTCTTCCTCGCCACCACGTTGTTCTGTGCTTTAAACCTAGTGTAGAAGTCGTTCAGCGCATCTGGAAGGGAGGCATCTTTGTCACAGGCAACTGATGTTGTCCTGTACTTGGTGATGGCCTGGATACCCTGCCATATGCGCCACGTGTCACCGCTGTCCTGGAAGTGACTGTGGATTCTCTGGGCTTGTGCGCGCTTTGCCTCTCTGATGGCCCGGGACAGTTTGGCGGTCATTAATACAATCAATACAGTTTATTACAAAATTTTAGCAAAAGGTGTCACTGTCACCAAATTTATATTATACACAATTATATTGTGTGGTGACAATGACACACAAAGTTCATGTCAATATGCCAAAGTGTTGCAGAGATACTGCCTCAGATACTTTTAGGCATCATGCAATCTATTTAGTTGATGCATTATTTGAGAACCGTTTGGTCTATTGAAAATCTTTTGATAAAAAATGTTTGTGCGAATTGGATTTATGGTGTAGGAGGAGTTTGAAAATCAAAAATGTTTCAATCAGATTCAAAATGGCGAACAGGAAGTATGGCCAACCATGACAAATTGGGTGTTCCTGCACTAGACATGACCCAAGAAATTACCAGCCTCAAAAATGTAGGCTAAACTATTCAGGAGTTATAAGCAAAAATAGCCATTTTTCATATCTCCTGATCACTAGGTGGCTTTGTGCCAAAACACTGAAGGTACCCTGAGGTCATGCTTGTGATGACAAATTGTAAGTTTCATGTCAATACGACAAAGCATTGTATAGTTATAGCCTCACATCCATTTTGACATGCTTGCCGTCAAATTCGTTGAAGCGTGAACAGTGTGGTCTATCAAAAATCTTTTGATAACATTTTGTCAGCACCTTGATTATACACAACAAATTTCAAGCATATCGGACGAATGGTCTAGGACAAGTTCGAAAAAATTGGTTTTAGGTATGTCAAGATTTCTGAAAATCTAGAGGGCAGAGCTAAAAAACTGCCTACCCATCCTAACTCGGCTGCACCTTACGATTTGAAAGTTATTGGCCAAAACATAAGTGAAAAAAAAAGATACCCCAAATGTGTGTCAGTTAAATTTGATTGATTGTCCTCTATCAGTGTGCCAAATTTCATAATTTTTCTATGTACGGTTCAATGGGCTGCCATAGACTTCAAGCCAGAAAAATTATAATAATAAATATAGTCACAAGCTGCAATTATCGGCAGGTGCAACAGATTGTCATTTTGGGCCACAAATATCAGAAAAAGTGTACTGGTGGGGCCGAAATAGGAATTTCTTAAGTTATAGCTCCCCCCTAGCATAGAAAATATATAACATTTTGCATGTGACTTGTTGTCTTGTCCGTATGTTTTCCATTCACAAGATACAATTAGTAATTACAGGCCACACCCAAAAACGTATTCGCTTATATCTTCTGAATGACTTAATGAGTCAAAATTCTTTTGAAACATTTTTGTAAGGTGGGTTTGTAGATGATGGATATTACATTTTATCTGAATCGAGGAAACGGCCTAGGACGAGATCGAAAAAGTTATTTAAAAAAAAAAAATGCAAAGTTTTATAGACCGAAATGAAATCTGAGATATTTTGATCCTAGCCCATACAGTTGAGGAAAAACATGAAGCAAAAAGTGTTTATCATAGTGCCATCTAGAATCAGATGGACATTTGGGACCATCCTGCCAAGTTTTGAGTGTCTTCGATTTACGGTCTCTGACGCAATACACTTTAAGGGCAGAAAAATGAAGAAGAAGAAAATCAGGAAAATTCCAGCACCTTCCATGTTTGGCCCCCTAATAATAATAAGAAAATCCGAAGAAAAACAATAGGGTTCCAGCACCTTCATTCCACCCTTCACCTTTAAATTTAGAAAGTAATTTGAAAAATATATTTCACTGTCCACAAAATAAATCTTAATAAAAAGTCTGTATTGTTTAATAATACATTTTTTTTAATAATAAAGCACATACTTAGCCTAAAATAGAATGGCCCGGCCATTTGAAAAATAAAAATGACCATTGATTATGTCTATTTTCAGTAATTTTCTTTGCCTAAAAGGATATAACATATCTAACCTATTGTCATCCTGTCTTGCAGGTGTCTCCCAATGTTTTCAAAGCTTCTATTTCTTGTACCTTTCCTACTGTTCCTCGGTGAGTTTGTTGGTTTTCTACTGTTCAAATAAACATATAGCCTTCAAGAAGATCCTCCATCATAATTGCTTCTGCAAATACATAATGTGTCTGTGCTTTTAAATAGCCCTGTGGTACTGGGGTCCGTCCGGATTGTTGGCCATGCTGCCTGCTGCTTCGAGGACGTCCTCTCACCACACCCCACCAACCACTAAAACCTCCATGAGCAACTCTGAGAAAGGTCAAACTTCTGCTGACACTGACTATCAGGTATTTTGGTTCCAAAAATGGCTAAAATAATGACCAAATTATTTGATTCTGGATTTTGTTGAAATGATTAATAAATGTGTATATTTATATATATATATATATATATATATATATATATATATATATATATATATATATATAATATGTATTTATTTATTTAAATAAAAGGGTTAACTAACTGTAAATATACAGAGGTGGAATTAGGTGTAAACGTGTATTCTCCAAATATTCAACAATATACATAATGTATCGTAATTGGGGAAGAAAAGAACTACAATTAAACAAAACAAGAAAAGCACGTTCTAGGCCTACACTTGGAATTGTTAATGATAGTAGCAAAATAAGTAGAATGAGTGGAATTAAGAGCTACATTATACTGCATATTGTGTTCAGCATAGGCTAGAGAATGCACAGTAAGGCCTGTTTTCTTATAGAGCCGCTCTAAACGGCGACCCTTACTTTTCATTGAAGTAGAGAGGAGTAGAGAGGAGGGGAAAAGACTAGATTTTATAGGAGCATTTTCTTTGTAAATGCATGAGTTATATACATCAAGTACTGTATATCATATCATATATATAAGAGACTAAGCCAGGTAGACAGAGTGGTGGCACTGATTGAGGTAGAGAGAGGATCAACAGACTTCAAATTTCAATAGTAAATAGATGTTTTCATGTTTGATTTAGAGACAGGAAAATGACAGAAGAATTCAATCAGTTTATGGTCAGATATACAGTACCTATGGTATGTCAAGTCATTTTACAGCAACATTGTCAAGGCCAGTGGAGCATAATAGGTCAAGTGTATGGCCATGAGTTGAGAAATCAAAATGTTGTATAAAATTAAAACACTAGTAATGACATGAAATCACTAGCTATTACATTATATGTAACAACATAAAAATGTAAATCTCACAATTGCAAAACCGTGGTAGATTGTGCAAAAGCAACAGGAAGTAGTTCACATAGAGCAGACAGAATGTGAGTATTCATTTTAGGAGGCCAAAAACCAGTACAACAAGCAAAGGAGAGGAACCAGGAACCAGGAAAGACCAGGAAAACTGTATAGTGTTTTAATAAATATCTTGTAATGGCTTGTTTTTAGATAATCCCATGAATTAAATAGTTTACTAATGAAGTATTTTAACTCATTAGATTTTTTTTCTTTTCATTTTCTCTTTATTTGGAACTTTAAAACATAATTTATTATGGGTGAATAAGTATGGCAAGAAAAAGCTGCTTCACATTAAATAACACTTGAAAAAAGACTCAAAGTTGAAATGTAGATTTGATCATTAGGACTATACCGGGTTCAAACAAGTTAAGCTCAATCGACAACATTTGTTGCATAATGTTGATTACAACAAAAATTTATTTTGACTCATCCCTCCTTTTCTTTTTGTTATTAACAATTTTATTGACTCCAATCCTAAAACATACAAACACAACATAAAAAACTGAATCAATTGTTCCCCTCAAACATTTCCCCCACCCGACACAAACACGCACTACTGTGGTCACCAACAACTAAAACATAAAAATAAATAAAAAGATATACATTCAAACAACAACAATAATACCAATTAAACCACAAATCCCTCTCCACATCCCCTCCCCGAGAACCCTCCAAAAAAAGCCAAATTCCCCCCCACTTCCTGACAAACAAATCCCATTTCCCCAGCCTTCTGAAAACATCTCCTCAAACCTGCCACCTCGTCCATCTCCCCGCACCACATGCCAATCATGACTCTGGCAAGGACACAACTTTTTAAATATCTGCCCCCAATATTAACAGCCATCCCATCACCCAGAATACAGAGTCTGGGGAAAAATATCAATTGAGTGTCCAAAACATCACACATAAAGCTCTGAAACCTCAACCAAAATTCTAGGATATTAACACATCCCCAAAAAACATGTGTTGTGCCCCTGTCTTCTTATTAGCACTGCCAGCAGGTAGGTGTGTCTTTAAGACCCAACCTATACAATCTAGAGGGGGTCCGGTAGAATCGATGCAAAATCTTAAATTGCATCAGATGGACCCTTGCATCTCTAGATGTAGACTTGATGCTTTTTAGAATCCTAGCCAACACTCCCTCCTCAAATACCAAATTTAAATCTTTCTTCCATAATCTCTTGAGAGAAGACAAAGCTCCATCCCCCAGACTCTAAATTAACAGGGAGTAATACACCGATGCCTCCTGACCTTTTCCATAAGCAGTAATCACCACTTCCAGAGTATCTGCCACTTTAGGTGGCAGATACTACTCCCAAAAAATGTACAGAACAGGTGGCAGAGCTGTAACTACCTAAAGAACTGAGATCTAGGAATCTTAAAATGTTGAACCAAATTTTCAAAAGGTCTCTACACTCCACTCTCATATAGGTCACTGAGTGTAGTAACCCCCCTCCCAATCCACTCTAACCAACAGAAAGGGGACTTATTAATACATCATTTTGGGTTCAGCCATATGTTTGAGGCAACGTTTAAAGAAATGTCCTAATTAAGCACTCTGGACACTTTTGTCCACACCTAGTTCAAATGCGAGACAACGGGTTCTGTAGAATAAGATCTAAAAAATGCAGCTGCCTTGCCTGTAGGTAAGGCCTTAATTACCTCATCAGGCTCCTCCAAGTTTATTTCATAATCAAGAGAGTTTTTTTGCTCAGTCGTCAGTTTAGGGAGATATAATGGTCCCACAAAGTGTCTAATATCTTCGTCAGTAGACGAAGACATGGAACTATAAAGAACGAGATAGAATTCTTTAAAAGCCTTATTAATATCAATGGCCAAGGTAAATATTTCACCACTAGCAAATTTTACTGAGGGAATGACAGAAAAAGACTCTCTCTGCTTTATCTATCCAATAGCTTCCCTGCTTTATCCCCAACTCAGATATGACTGTCTTGCCCTGAACATCCAAAACTCTACCTTCCATGACAAAATAGAATTATATTTGTATTTCAATCAGGTCAATTCTCTGAAGCCATCAGACGACATTCGGTGCTTCAGCTCTGCCTCTACACTTTTAATATTCCCTTCAAACCTCTCGAGTTCTCATGCTTTTGGATTTTTTGATGAATGAGGTATACTGTATGATCCGACCCCTAAGAACCGCCTTAAGTGCCTCCCAAGTCATGCCCACAGAGGATACTGAGGACCAGTTGGTCTCCCTATTAACATTTATTGGAATTTAGGATTTTGCAAAAGGGATACATTAAAGCGCCAACTATATGATTTATTTTTCTCCGTATGTGGTAACACCTCTAAACTCACCAGGGCATGATCTGTGACTAAGATGTTTACAATTGAGCAATCAACAACAGATGAAATGAGGGACTTGGATTTTTATTTTTTTTTATCTATTCTAGAATAAATCTTATGGACTGATGAAAATACATGTAAGGTCCCTACCAGATAAGTCTCCAGATATCTATAAGACCATGATTTTTGCACATCCTGTGAAGCGTCAATGTTGCTCTAGTGAGCTTACACACTTTTGCTTCACTATGATCAAGGATTGAGTCAATCAAAAGATTAAAGTGTCCTCCCAATATTAGGTCATGAGGGGGTGCCAGCAGCTTGCAACATCCCTTCAAGATCTATAAAAAAGCCCTGATCATCAGCATTAGGTGCATAAATATTAGCCAAAATAAGACTTTGCCCCTCAATTTCTGCTAAAACAATAATGATGCTTCCTAATTTATCATTAATCTGTTTGAGATATTTGAATTGTAGATGTTTACTTATCAGTGTAATGACTCCCTTGCTCTTACTTGAGCCAGCTCTAAAGAAAACATGCCCATCCCATATCTTTCCAAATTTTTCAGCTTCCTGTGGGGAAAGATGGATTTCTTGAAGAAACACATTATCATATTTCTTTCTTTAAGAAAAAAAATAGCCTTCCTTCTTTTTATGGGGTGCCCCAACCCATTCACATTCCACGTAGAGAGCAACAATCCACTCATATTAACATTTGACATTTTTACATATTTGAAAAAATAGATTGTGTAACAAAAATAAAATGATAAAGACCACATTCCAACATTAGTGCAACAGTCAAACCCCAAACTTCACCCCAAACCAAACAAAAAGAAAAATGTTCACATTAACCCCGCACACGACAGCGGCAACCGGCATCCATCCCTCCAAACTCAAACTCATTTACCCCTACGAGTGCCCCCTTGACACTTTGCTGTCAGATTGCTCAAGTCCGGTGCTTCTATACAAATTTTGTAAGACAGAATTACATAACAGAAGAAAATCTATAAAACAAACTCCAACCAATAGGCAGAATAAACACAAAGAATGTGTAGATTCATCCACATACTGTCCCGAAGGTGTGTTCCTGCCCAAAACAAACTCCAGCTTCTAACGAAACCAGCACACACACACACACACACACACACACACACACACACAAAAAGCTGTTCAGTTTCCTCAGACAGTAAAACGAATGTTCACTGATCTGGCTGTTTCATGAGTGCCGGATCTAATGACCTAATCATTCCAATGTCCTGCAAAAAATATTCCACAAAACAAACTCCATCCAATAGGCGTAACCAGCTCTAAAAGAAACAAAACAGGTGCCCTGCTTCCTCGAACTGCCAAAGGCATTTCAGTGAGTCAGTCCACATGTATCATGTGAGAAACACACCATGACTTCCTCAGTCCATTGATTTTATGAAAGACATTGCTAGTTGTGGGAATATAAATATTTTGCGGCTATCCTTAGTATCTATTCTCAATTTAGCTGGGAACTGTAAAAGTGTAAAAGTGACCCTTTGTCGATGCAAAATATTCTTGAATGAGTGTTATTTCACAAAACATACTCCAGCCGCTAGGCGGATCCAGCTCAAAAAGAAACAAAATGGCATCCAGCCTCCTCAGACAGCCGAGTCAAGTCCATCTGGGAGCCATATGAGAAACACCAAATGGCTTATTCACCCCATTGACTTTATGAATGTCATCGTTTGTTGTGGGCAAGTAAACACTTTGCGGCCATCCTTAGTATCTATTCTCAACTTGGCTGGGAACATCAGAGCAAAAGTGATCTTCCATTGATGTAAGAGTTTCTTGCATTCCTTGAATCGATCACGTTTTTCTCTTGTCGAATCCGCAAAGTCTGGGAACAAGAAAATGTTGTGATTCTTCCAAGAAAGCCTTCCTTTGCTCCTCACCTCGCACAACACAAAATCTTTATTGGATGATCTCAGTAATTTGGCCAGGATTGATCGGGGCCTGTCTCCCTCAGCCAATCTGCGAGCCAAGACTCTGTGAGCTCGCTCGGTTTTCAGTTTATGGCCTGTTATGTCAAGCAGACTCGGGAAGAGCTCGTCTAGGAATTTCACCATATCTCTGCCTTCTTCATTCTCAGGAATTCCAACAGTTCGGATGTTGTTTCATAGATTACGGTTCTCAAAGTCTTCCAACTTTTCCCAGAGTTGCTAGCGGGTTAGCAGCTAATTCCTTCTCCAATGACTCCAGATAAACGATCCGTTTCTCGATGTCCCCCATTCTTGTAATGAACTCTTTTTTTGTCTCCATGGAAGTGATCAATCTACGTATTACAGCAAGATCCTCCAAGTCTGCTATGACCTCCGCCAGCATTACCGACATATTTGATAGTTGATGTTGGATCTCTCCCGCCGCACAGTTCAAACCAAGTCCCTGGTCTGCGGCTCTGTCAGGGGTATCAGCTTGAGCACATAAGTGTCTTTTAATGTCTCCAGAGCCCGAGGATTTTGAATTCTTTGACATATTGACTTCATAGAACAGTTATGGATCAGAGTTTATCGAATCTCATCGGTTTATGTCAAAATTAGTAAAAATCTAGCAAAGTGCGCAGAGCTCGCCGTTCACATGTCTGACCCTCGCATGGCGCCATGCGACTTGTGCTCCCTTGGACTGTCTGTTTGCCTCTTGTGCCCCTTTGGACAATTTGTTTTTTCTTTTTCTTTTTTTTGGAGCGTCTGGAATCCGCTCCTTAAAGCGGGGGCTCTGTCATGTTCACTGTTGTCTTTTGTTTTTGTGCTTTTATGTTAAAGTTTAGTTTAGTTCCTGTTTCCTGTTTGGTTTTTGTAGTCCTTTGTAGTTTCATTTTACGATTGGTTATTTCTCATTCCCTAATTGTTTCCCCCAGGTGTTCCTCATTCCCTTGTTTGTGTATATAAGCCCTTTTTGTTTCCTTGTTTCCATGTTAGTTCTTGCATGTTTTGGTATGCTCTGTGCCAGGTTTCCCGTGTTTTTCTTTATTCTGAGTTTATAATTTTTTATGTTTACTAAATAAACTGCTGCACTTAGATCCTCATTCTCTGCCTGCTTCGTCACACCACAGTCATTCATCTTTGAACAGAGACAAACTTTATTACTATTCTAAACATAAATCTAATTTAACACAAATATACATGAGACAGGTTGGTGAAAAGTGACAGAATGTGAAATAAATGATCAGTACAGTGAAAATGAACTTTACGGAGTCTGTTGACAATACCTTAAGAACCATTTCATCCTTCTTTGAGTCTACATCGATTTGCTATCAGATTACCCAAATTATTTAATTATTAATACACCAGCACTTTGAGCACAATACTGGAGTTGTTCTTGCTTGTCTTTGTGGTGTTTCCTTGCGTTCTTTGAGTCGCTTGGTTCTTGGTGCTTTATCGAAAGTTCGTTCCGTCGATGTTTTGATCTCTGTATGATCGAAGTTTATTGTCTGTATGAATTATAATTTTGAAGTGAGGCCATAGAGAGTGATGAGTTTTCTCGGGATGTGGAGTCCCGAGCTCCCTTGGATCTCACATGGCATGGAGTCAGCGCGAAGTCTGAGCAGTCAGCAGAGCAGAAGATGAAGCAGAAGAGAAGAGACTGGAAAAGAGACCCAGAGAGAAGAGTTCTTCCTGTTTGGAACTATTTGAACTGAAATTGGCTGCATCCCCCAAAGGTGTCCTGCGCCAATCAGAAGTGACTTTTCAGAGTCACATGGTCAACTGGTCTGTCTTTTCCGACAGTTGAGTTATGGTCCTTTGTTTCAGACTCTTAAAAATGTCCTGCTCAAAAAAGTGCATATTTAATCATGAGCTTTTATATCTTGAGAATGTTACAAGAGACATAATGTTAGTTTTCATCAGCTTTCTCTTCATACACCAGCGAATGCGGTAACAAAACATGAAAATCTTTGGTTACAAAATCATATTGGTTTTACCCATCATTGCATTTTATCAAGTTAACCCTTATAGTTACCATTCTTAGTAGAATGAGATGAATCATACAAAATTAAAGATTATATTTATCAATTATAGGTGATTGCACATCGCTACACACATTTTAAAGAGGTCCATCAGTCTATAATCATTAATTTGTCAGGTACAAACGTTACCACAGTTCAAAGTGATTTTCAGCATTATCTAGAAGGCTAGATTGAGATGAAATGTCTTAGTTGCGCAAATCTGATGGTCCTTGTAACCTTACGCAGAACAGCCTGGTGTAACTGTGCGGGGGTTCTTGTGAAGGCCTGTTATTTATGACGTTGCAACATTACAAACTGAAAGGCTGGGATTTTTCTCGTTTCACATTATGTTGCTGGAATTCTTTTGCATATATAATCTTACACCACATTCAAAGCCATTGTGTTTCTTCATCAGTGTTTCTTTGCTGCTCACATAAAAATGTATACAATTGTAAATAATGTGCAGTGAAAGGTCACATGGCCACTTTTATATAAGAAGTTCTATTTCAATGGCAATATGTTATACGTTTTTTCATTTTAGCCACTAGCAGACACCCTACAATATACGACTGTTAGTTTAACCTCTACCTTTTAATCATTTTACCTTTTTATTAGTTTTATCTCATCCTCATCTGGAAGATATGAAGAAGTGGCACAACATACCTCATTCTCCCGTATATACCATCCAGACCTACATCAATTTGTAGGAAAAATGACAAGTTGACTGATGGATCACTCTCTTCTCTTATGGTTCTAGCGGGTCTCTGTTCTGTCAACGGTAGATTCTGAAAGGCTCATACGCTTGGAAGACCGGATGGCTCAGCTGTGGGATCGAGTGGCAGGGGCTTTGCTCAGACAGGAAGAGCAGCACACAGAAGTGTTGAGTCTGTACAACACACTGCGAGTAGAGGTGCACAGGCACACTGACAGAGAAAGCATGGGCAAGTGGATCGGTGACATGCTGGAGGAGAGATTCAGCCACCTGCAGGGAGAGGTGGAGAAGGAGGCCAAGCACACCCAACAGGTGAGATCATCACATAGTGTTTAACACAGAACCACTGTAGTTTGTTTTGGTTGAAGCAATTAAAAAGACCACATTTTTATTGAAAACTGGTGATGAAAAGATGATTGTCTAAAATTGATGTTGTAATAGTCCAAACAGTTTTCTTTGTATTTTGAGGTGAAATTAAGTGATAAGAGTTTGAAGTATGATTCAATTTTGTTATTGTTATATTTGCATTGTGACACTTTCATGATAAATTATCACATTTCCCCCCCAAAATTTGTATTACATTAATGTGAAAAAATTTATTTATTACATTTTAATTTTCATCGGTGAAGAGCAATTTTAAGTATTAATGGATGGGATATATTTCATTTCTATATAAAAAATTTGTATTATTAATTTTGTTTTCCTAACAGTATCTATTTAATTGAAAATGTCTCAATGGAACAAAACAAATCTTTAATCATAAATGTACTTTTATGAGTAAAGACAAAAAAAGTTTATTTTCAATCAAATGTTTGAGTTTGAAAAGCATACAAATACTAATGTACATGATAAAAGGCAAGTTAATGCTGAGTTGTCCTTATTTTTTAGATGTCTTCATGATTAAAGTCCTTGTTTAGCAGGGTGAGGTTAATAACAGACCGGATCTTTTTCTTCCTCTGTGAGCAGCGTCGTGAAAAGCACACCGAAGAGCGTGAGACAGAGAATACTCGACTTGCTGAAGCAGAGGCTCTCCTGCAGACTCTTGCTCGCAGAACTGAGGTATAATGCTTATTGTGCACAGAATACACAAGGTTTATATATTGCTAACTGCACAGATAGCATGTTCTGTGTTTCATATTGTTTTTAATACATTTCATTTAGGAGCTTCAGAGAAAACAAGACCCTGCTAAAATGAAGGTGCCCGAGGCTGAGCTACGCACTCCAGAATCCGACAGGTTTAAACCCTCAACATTTATTGGGTCTCTTTCACTAATAATTACATACAAGTTGCATTGAAGATGTTCTCAGCCAATTACGGGCATGATTTTGGTTACTCTGAAATAAAACTTATCATAGGGTCACTTAGGTATTTGATTTCTAATTTTCTTCAACTTCGGTCACTTTTAGAACTGGACTTCTATAAGGTAAACTCTCAATAAAACACACTTCACACTGTCTAAAATGTGAATTTGTCTGCAAACATTGTCCAACCTTGTATTTACATTCATCACAGAAAATATCTCTCTCTTTTTTTTTCCGTTCTTTTTTTTCTTATAAAGGTCATAAATTCCCACCACAGTCTCATTTCCACCACATCTCCAATTCTCTATTGTCTTCTATGTCATTTCCATCATCATCATTTCCACAGCAGGATTCTATTAAAGTTTTTGAAATAAACTAGCAGACTTCTTTCTCTTGCCAAGGCTAATTTAATTGCTAAAATGTTAGGTATCCTAAATACACACAATTAGTAATAAGTCTAACTTTTTTGCATTATTTGGCAAAATGACAAAAAAAAAAAAGACGTGGAAATGACGCTACAACTGTGGGGAAAGTCGTATTTTTAAAAAAAATTATGGAAATAATTTTCACACAAAATACATTGAAATGGTTCATTTATTTCACTCTTTGTTTAGATTTTCATCATTTTAAACATGTGCTAATTTTGTTTTTACAATTTTTATAGTTTAATATTTTACATCTGGGACAAGGATAAAACTAAAATCTGAAAATAAAAGCTTTTCAATACAACCAAAAATAAATGATGAATCCCTGGTAAAATGTTTCCAAGTCAGTTGTAATCTGATCTTCATATGAGAAAAAAAGTTATTTTTTTAAAGTTATCTTATTAGTTAAAAAAAAAAAAAAAAACTCAAGCCCCTAAGTTCCTGAAGTTGAAGAAGCTCCCATTTAAAATGTGTCTGAACACACACAATTACAATTTAAGCACAACATTCGCACACAGATATTATGTGCGAATTAGTAAATGGGATCCTTTTTTTCTCTCAATAATTAGTTTTGAAAAACAGTCCTTGCTGATTAATATTCATTGCTGCTTTTGTCTCCAGTGAGGAGTCAGAGGACACCACCTCCAGTGAACTTCTGCTGGTAGAGGTTAAGAGGCTGGAGGAGGGATTGGCACACATCAGAGATGATGTGCAGGGGTTGATGGGTTGCAGAGACAGATGTGAGCAGCTGAACTCTCTCCAGAGCTCGGTAAGTGCTGTTTTACCATATCTGCAGGTATTATTACCATTTAGATAAACGTTAATAAAACTAGCTATTAGCATTCCCATTCATCTCAATAGTCGTTGCTCGGCTGGTGCATGGTGCCATCTTTGCTCATGGGCACTGTGGACACTGTGTGTGTTTGTGTGTGTGTGTGTGTGTGTGTGTGTGTGTGTGTGTGTGTGTGTTTCTTCCCCACTTAAGTTGTAAAAGTCATGTGAATAATCATTCTGGAGCCACAGGAAAATTACATGAAATTGTTCTGAGGTCTGACACCGAAGGCAGGAGATAGGGAAAAATATACAATTTTCCAAAAACTACAGAAAACGCACAGAGAATGTGAACTAACCTGGCGAACGTTGACAAATCCTGGGATTATTTCGTCTTCAAAATAACTTGTTGTATCAACCCAGTACCTTTATAAATGTGAAATTGTTTCCAGGCAGACTAATTACCAAACACCTGTGTGCCCTTAAAGTAATGTTCTGGGTTCAATACAAGTTAAGCTCAATTGACAGCATTTGTGGAATAATATTGATAACCACAAAAATGTATTTCAACTCGTACTTCCTTTTCTTAAAAAAACAAAAATCGAGGTTACAGTGAGGCACTGAAAATGGAAGTGAATGGGGCCAAATTTTTGAGGATTAAGAGCAGAAATGTGAAGCTAATAATTTTATAAAAGCATTTTAGAATTCAAGAATAGAGTCAAATACACAAATTTGTACTTTTTGTCACTGAATCTAGCCTTGCTAGATAATGCTGAAAATTGCTTTGAACTGTGGTAATGTTTGTACCTGACAAATGAATGATTATAGACTGTTGGACCTCTTTAAAATGTGTGTAGCGATGTGCAATCACCTATAATTGATAAATATAATCTTTAATTTTGTATGATTCATCTCATTCTACGAAGAATGGTAACTATAAGGCCTATATATACTTGATAAAATACAATGTGTAATATAATAGCCATGAAACAATTTCATGTTTAGTATTAGAGAAAGCTGATGAATGCCCAATGAATATCATGTCTCTTGTAACATTCTCAAGATATAAAAGTTCATGATTTAATATGAACTATTTTTGAGCGGGAGATTTGTAAGATTCTGGACCATTAAATCAACTGTCGGAAAGGACATTCCAGTCGACCATGTGTCTCTGAAAAGTCACTTCTGATTGGCGCAGGACACGTTTGGGGATGTGGCCAATTTCAGTTAAAATATTTCCAAACAGGAAGAACACGTCTTCTTGCCTCTCTTGTCTCTTCATCCTCTCTTCGCTTGCCTCTTCGGTGCTCTTGAGTCTCTTCTCTCTTCCTCTCTTCTGCCTGCACGTGCTTCGTCTGGTCACCCCGCTGACTGCAAGGTCCTCGCCATGTGAGTTCCAAGGAAGATCAGGACTCGATGTCTCGAGAAAGCGCGTTACTCTCTATGGTCCACACACCCATGAGAAGGCCTCGCTACAAAGCCAAAATTATTATTCATTCAGACAATAACTTCGATCATACAGAGGTCAAAATCATAGTCTTTCAAACAAGCGCCTAGAACCAAGCAACACAAAGAATGCAAGGAAACACCACAAAGACATGCAAGTACATCTCCAGTATTGTGCTTAAAGTGCTGGTGTATTAATTCAATAATTTGGGTAATCCGATAGCAAATCGATGTAGAATCAAAGAAGGATGAAATGGTTCATAAGGCATTCTCAGCAGAGTCCGTAAAGTTCATTTTCACTGTACTGCTCATTTATTTCACATTCTGTCACTTTTCACCAACCTGTCTCATGTATATACGTGTTAAATTAGATTTATCTTTAGAATAGTAATAAAGTTTGTCTCTGTTCAAAGATGATGTGACTGTGGTATATATTGATAAATAATCTCATCCCTGTTTCTACTAGATTTCACTTCAAAGCTGTACCTAAATACGTGTGATATTATTTTCAATAAGCCATGAGAATAATATCAGTCCAATAAGTGAATTAATCATAATTCACTTATTAAAGCTAATTCCTTACAGTAAAAATTGTGAGCTGATACAACTAGACGTTGCATTACGATTTTAATAGTGGAGAATCTATTGATTTATAAATGACCATTATAAATCATTTATCTAATTTATAATGGTTGTCGAACGCAACTAATTCCGTTATATACATATATATATGACCTAATAATGTACAATAAGGAAAGTTTAATTTAGTTCATAGCTCACATATTTCAAGACCCTAAATTCCCTTCTAAATTTAGCGTACTAAATATCCTTACATATAATGTTGTGAGAATGAGGGCACGTTAAGTTCCCTCCTAAATGTCGCATACCAAATATCCTTACAATGTGTAAAAGTGACATATGTTTATACATGTTGAGGGGCTTTTCACACGACAGCGCTGCCAAATACATTGAAGTCTATGAAGTGACGCGTCAGCGCAACCTCGGCTCCAACATCACACCACACGTTTTTGCCTCACAAATGATGTCTTTGAGAGTACAAAGCTGCAATGAGGATTTTAAATCTGTTTATGAAAAGTGATATTGAATGTCTCATAATTTATTGTAATTAATTATTACCATATTGTTTTCGAGTATCCAGAGGCCCCAGTTATGGAACTACAGTAATTACATTTACAAAAAAAATCAAAAAAATGCATAAACAAGTCATCTTATTACTTTCTGCAATCAAAGCATTTGCCTTTTTTCTCTTCCAAATAAATGTTTTCAACGTTTATTGTGCACACCTCCCGCTTTCTTGCGTGGTCAATGATCAAACATTTTCCCTGACTCAACTCATGTGAAATGCACTTTACAATGACAATACAATGATTATTCAATGACATTATTGAAACTCAAAATTATTATTAGGCTATTATTGTTGTCTTTTCTGATAAAAGTCATGCTCAGCAGTTTAAATACTGTAGGAAATTGATACAGTAGATCTGCTTTGTTCTTATAATTCTTAAACATTCTACTGAAGTCAGTAGATTTGACATGCAAATTTTAATAAAGGAGAAGGGAAGGATGTTATTGATACTCATTAATATTATTAGCCTCTTGAGTTCAAATCCAGGATGTGCTGAGTGACTCCAGCCAGGTGGATGAAAAGTCATCCTCGGCAGTTCACAAACTGAAGTAAAACTATAAATCTGCTTTGCTCTTATAATGCTTAAATACTATAAAGTCTCTTGGCAGATTTCAGTCGTGAACATCTCAAAATGATTTAATGAATCACTCATTGCACATAAGATGCTCATTTGTCGCCACCTAGTGGCATCTCCTGAAGTGGTCATTAAACTAATCAATTAATGAAACTGAACAAATTTGTTTAACAGAAGCAAGCCTTCTGTAAATTCTGAACAATTGTTCAGATACATTTCTTTTCTTGAATCATTAAAATAGCTTAATTTGGTGCTTTTAACTTATTCTTTAAATAAAATAACCCCGGAAATCATCTCTGTGTATCAGTGATTGTCTCAACTTTTTCGACTCTCATGAGTTTGTATCCCTGTTGTAAACTTTAGACAATGATGACAGTCAGACCACTGATTTTTTTTAATTTTTATTATTATTATTAATTCACACTGGGTTGGTAGCATGGTGATTCAGCCTTAATACTTCGGGATGTGAATTAATTTTCAATAATTCAACAATCAGAGTCAGCTTTTACTGCAGTTACAACATGTACATGTTTGAATGTACAATTAATCAAATTAAAATTGTGATATGTCCTAGTGTGATAATTAAACTAAAAAAGTATCTGATTTAATTGAATAAATAAATAATCTGCAAGTGATGTGTGTTTCAAAATGTATGTGCATACTCATACACTGAAAACCCCTCATCATGATCATCACATATGCTCTTGTGTGTGATATGAATGAGACAGAGAGCACTCTGAAGTGCACAGCACATACAGACTATGTATTTATTTATTAAATCACAACTTTACGGATATTAATAATCACACTGGTTCATGGAGCAAACTACTTATCTGGAGGTGAGAAACTACCATCAAAAACACACAGAAACGACAAAATAAAAGGATGATTTAAATGGACGCATGTGTTTTGCTTGAAAATTACACTTGTTGGGCGCATAAAATGTCCTGGAAATTTGTGCCTTGAAAAGAGTGGGAACCCTGAAAATTGGCTTTAACTTTACACATGGTTAGTAAGTGACTTTATCACACTAAAATTATATTTACACACATATTGTTTATCCATTGCTTTTGGATATAACTTTGAAGAAGTGAGTATTTTAACATAAAAAATAGACCCCCATTCACCTCCATTATAAGTGCCTCACTGTAACACAGATTTGTGCTTTTTTTAAACAAAAGTCAAAATAAAATTTTGTGTTAATCAATATTATGCTAAAATTGCTGTTGATTGAGCTTAACTTGTATTGAACCCAGAACATTTCTTTAAGCCAAAGTATGTTTTGGTTGTCCTCGTTCCGATCAGGAACAGTATGCCTGACACAGATTTCGTCATCAGCCCAGATTTTGTCGTAACACAAACAGAACTAATCTTTGCGCTTCGTCAGCACATACATGTGCCACTGACTGTACTAAAAGAGAATCTCAAAGCAGTCGCTGTGTGCATGCATAAAACAGTGTAAAGGGAGTTCAGTGGAAAGGAGGAGGCGAGAACCGGCTTGACAATATAAATAATATTTTAATGAAAACCTTAAACAAAAGTAAACGATCTCTCTCTCCCCCTCACCACCATCCGCAGTCAGCCTTTATACGTCTCTGAGGCTTAATTAGCTTGATAAGGGACCGGGTGTGCAGAATCACCACCCGGCCCGCCCTCCGCCCTGTCACAAACAGGTTCGTATTCGCTCGTGGTCAAGAGTATAATTTGAAAACTAAGTGTACCCAAGCCTTTACTCATGGAAGTTGTGTTAATCCAATCAGATTAGCGTTTATTAGATTGACAAAGCGTTTTAAAGTTTTCTGTGCAATATTGATCAGACCGTCAGAATCTGAGACTTTAGGCAATGATCATGTAAACAAATGCTTGCAAAACTTTTTGCAATTACTTATGACTTATCCAATTCTTCAGAACAGTGTTTCCACAGTTTGTTCATTTAAATCAGGTCATAACTGCTGGATCTTCTCTCTTGCAGGTATCGGAGCAGGTGGAGAGGGAAGTAAGGTCCATGTTTTACGGCAGTGACCTGGCAGATGAGCTGGAGCTACCTCAGTCTTTCCTGCAGTGGGTCTCTGATCAGTTTGTGAACACCACTGAACTACAGGCTTCACTCATTGCCCTGGAGCGCAACATTCTTGGTAACCTGTCCCTTCAGATAGGGGAGGGCCAGTCTCCTTCTAAAGAGACAATCGCCCAAACTATACGACATGCTACTAGTGAGACGGGCCTCACTGAGGAAGTAAGCTTTAAGAACCTTTCTATCGTAAAGTAAATGCTGAAAATTAAACTGATAGTTCACTGTGTAAATTGTGATTGGATGAGCGCCAAGCTGCAATGTTGTTTTACAACTGCAAATTTTGACAGTAAGTTTTATAAAAGCAATAAGCCTCTTGTGTCTGTGTGTTACTGTGATTTTACCATGGTAAGTATTGTGATAAAATAACTAATGCATGGACTGAAGTGCCTTATTGCTAAAAAAAAAACTGTATTGTTGTGCCCCTGTTAGTTATTAATACTGAAGTTGGTGTCATTTTCTTCTATCAGGATGTAGAGTTGATTGTGAATAATACTCTTAAACGGTACTCTGAAGACCGCACTGGTCTGGTGGATTATGCAATGGAAGCTGGAGGTAATGTACTGACGTTTGCTCTGTGGATGAAGTGTTATTTTCTTTTTAAATGTGATTTAAAAGTATAGTTTATTTAGCTGTAGAAATTTAAATGCATTTGGTGTCTTTAACAGCATGCCTAAATCAACCCATCCTTTATGGATTTGTTTCTTTTTGATGTACATATTAATGAGATATTTAATATTTTGGTCTATTTTTCTGTTATATGGTATTTTGATTTTCAAAATAAAATGTAGAAGTTTTGTTACAATGAACATAACTCAAAAGGTTGCTAATATAAAATTAATCAACATTATGAATATTACAATGAGCTCATTTACATGGACACCAGAAAGCTGTTTTTGTGAGAGAGCTACTTAGGACACAAAAGCAGCATTCGTGTTTTACATGCACATTGTTAGCAGCATAATCTTTTCCCCTTATACTTTTATACTTTAAGTAGCTTAATCCAAAGCAAATTAATTTCCCTATGATGCTTAAGTAATGAACATGGCACTTGAGGATGATTTTGCTTATTTATTTTTAATTTTTTTAATTGCTTCTCTTTATTCCCAGATGTCCCACAGTCGCTTCTGTGTTTGTTTCTTTAACATTCCATTGTGACCTACCATGGCAATAGTGGGGTCTGTTTCACTGGTGTTTGTCTTAATTCCATAAATAGCATAAGCAGGGTTCCCACACGGCCTGGAAAACCTGGAATTTTGCAGTGCAGTTTTCTAGTCATGGAAAATGAGAAAAATACCTAAATGTCCTGGAAAATAATGATTTATCCTGGAAAATATTTTTGGATAATAAAACTGTTTGACTGCCAGCGACTTCACATTGTTAAACAATTTCAACGGTTGATTGTCATGAGTGAAGCCCATCAAGTAGATTTTCTGCTCATCTGATGTCATCTCTGCTTTGCTCTGATGAAATAGTTTAACAGCACTACAAATCTGAACCTTCTTACCCATAATATCTATAATGATGTGTGATACAGTGCAAAATATGTTGTTTTTTTTTATTATTATTATTCCAACAGTGCTGTAATGTTAACTACAAAAAACATTTGTGTTGAAAATTTTAAACAATGACAATAGCTGATTTGTTTTTATGTATATATATTTTGTTTTATGAATTCACACCCCGAGGTGGTAGTGTGCCCTTTTCACCATGTGAATTAATTTTCAATAATTTAACGTTCAGTCAGGATACCCTGCTGATACCACCTGAAGGGCCCTATGATTTAAGCTATGGTGAAAATATGGACAGATTCACTGGTTCCAGTCATAAAAATTAAATTCGGTATAAAGCGCGTCATGGAATATATTTGTTTGTGATGAAAATGACTGTTTGGATCCACAATTAATTAAATTTAAATCGCAAAAGACTGCAATTAATTAATTAATTAATTAATTATGACATTGTGTTCTGTATGCTTCAAAGTGCATGTGTGAAGCTGGCCATTCATACACTGAAAAAACGTGTGTGTGTGTGTGTGTGTGTGTGTTTTAGTGGAAAATGTTCCTTTGTTTTTTTTAACTAGATTTTTTACCATGTTTTAAACTTTTGAGTCAAATTTGAGTCCTTGTCTCATGTTAGGTTACCTGATACTTGGGTAATGAGGTCTGGTGAATTTGAATGCATGTCTGTAATGGGGTAAGTGATGAGCATGGAGGAGGCTGGAACTGGCTGAACAGCCAACGTAAAGTTTAATGATAAATAAACTTAAAACAACATAAAACACACAGACACACACAATGCAACTGCTTGCATGTCTCTCTTTTTCTCAAACTGGCGCCTCCGGCTCATCTTTATCCTCCTCCAGGCTGATTAGCCCGATTCAGGGATGGCCATGTGTCCTCACGGCCCATCTCCGCCCTCCTCCTCGTCACACTCCTCCATTGCCAGAATCAGGTCGGGGAAACCTTCCTGGAGGGGGGCTTTGCCCTTCCATCGGCAGGTCTTCCTCGCCTTTCTGGAGTCCTGGAAGAGATGAGGGGAGGGAAAGGGGAGAGAAAAAGTGTGAGGTGGAGTGACAGAGAGGAAAGAGAGAGAAAACTTGCTCGCCGGTTCTCAGACACACTATCGCCCGGTCCTCAACCGTTCCTTTGCCCTCTGGCGGAGGACAGCTCGCTCCTCCCCCGGTGGACGGCAGTGAGCCCTCTGACCCCTGGTGGTTGGAACTGCTCCTCCCCTTCTCGTCAGGCGGCAGCAGTTCCTCCGGCTCTCGGCGGCCGGCAGTGACCCCTCCGTCCCCAGGTAGACGAACGCGGCTGCTCCTTTGGCAGACGGCAGTGGAGAGGACTCTGCGACAATGCATCCCTCCCTCCTGGGTGTTGGCACCCTTGTAACAGGGCAAGAAGGAGGTGGGAACTGGCTGAACAGTCAGTGTAAAGTTTAATGATATAAATTAACTTAAAAGGACATAAAACATAAAACTATCTCTCTCAAACTGGTGCCTCCGGTTCATCTTTATCCCCCTCCCGGCTGATTAGCCCGATTCAGATGCCCATCACAATGTCATTTGTGTTTGTAGGAGGTAGCATTATTGGCACACGCTGCACAGTGTCCCACGAATCCAAAACGGCATTGCTGAGTCTGTTTGGTCTCCCGCTGTGGTATTTCTCCCAGTCCCCACGTGTCGTAATACAGGTGTGCAAACCTTTGACAGTTCTGACTTGCATTGATCAAAATTCTTTTCTAAATCCTTCACTTTCATGGGTCTCTTTACCTCCTTCATCACTTCATTTCTGTTCATCCATTCGGTCCTGCAGCCTGATGTGCATCCTGGGAACTGTTGGGCGTTTAAAGGTTCAGAGGGTTATCTGGTGATCGGGTTGTCCATGATGATCGTGCCTACAGCCTTTACTCTGGAGCATATCCCAAAATCCCTGTCGCCCACCAGCAGCATCAGCAGTGCCCCTCGAGAATTCAATGTATATGTAAGTACACATGGAATGAAAGTCCTTTGCGGGTTCCCACACCGTTTGCCCAAGAATTTCCATTACTTTTATAGTACTTTTTAAGATTGTGATTACTGGATAAGACGTTTTAGAAATCAACTCCATATAACTTGAAGCTCAAATGAAGTGTTTAATGTGTTTCCTCTCTGTTCTGTTAAAGGGTCTGGATGACGAGTATCAGGAAGAGGGACAGTTGCTCGGTCAGTTTGTTTTTGAAGAAGATGGAGATGCTCTTCAGACATTCACGGTCACTGTAAGTATCACACAAGCACAGATTTAATTTCCTATTTATTGTGATTCTCAGTGTTTTAGTCAACTTGCACTGTGTGTACACATTTGCAGCTTGTCAAAACACATCAAACCTAGATTGCTCCCATTATTATGAATTAAGCTACACTGGAAGCGCCTGTCTTTAATGCCATGACTTTAATTTGCCGTATGCCCCATTTCTATTTTTGACGTGCTGCAGAGCCACTTTATTTTGCTTTTTGTCTGGAATTACTTCCGTTAAGGAGCAAACACAGTTGTCGTTGTAGTGTACATCCATTCAATCTTTCGTTGCTCTGTTGGTCATTCATTCATACATCTAGATGTGTTGGATTTCAAGGGAATAGTCTCTGATTTCATAATGATAGAGTTCAATGACTATGTTAGTGTGTTACTGCATGATAATAAACTGCAAAAAAGAAATAAAAGGCAAAAGAAAGCATGAGAAAAACAGTACACTGTTTGTCTCAAATGCAGCTGAAATCTAAGACCAAATGCCACATTTTGAGCAGCTGAACTTTAGATTATTTTAGTGGAGTTCTGTTATTATTTACTCACCCTTGTGATATACTAGGTCTGTATGTCATGTCACATTTGAAGAAAAATAGAAAAATATCTTCACTCAGTAGGTCCTTAAAATGCAAGTGGATGGTTGATGTAGAGTATTTGGTATGCTAAATCTAGACGGGGACCGTTAAAGTGCTCGTCTTCTCACACCAATATATGCAAGGGAATGAAATATGTGAGCTATGAACTAAATTAAACTGTCCTTATTATACATTATTATGTAATGAAATACAGGAATATAACCATTATATATGAGATAAATGACAAATAACTAGATTATTTGTCTGAATAAAATTCTCCACCATTAAAATCGTAATACAACGTCTTGTATCTGCTCACAATTTCTACTGTAAGGAATTAGCTTTAATAAGTGAATTATGATTAATTCACTTATTGGAGTAATATTATTAACATGGCTTATTGAAAATAATATCACACGTAATTAGGTACAGCTTTGAATTGAAATCTTTTAGAAACAGGGATGGGATTATTTATTAAAATATACCACAGTCAAGTCATCTTTGATTACAGACAAACTTTATTACTATTCTAAACATAAATCTAATCTAACACATATAGACATGAGACAGGTTGGTGAGAAGAGTGACAGAATGTGAAATAAATGATCAGTACAATGAAAATGAACTTTATAGAGTCTGTTGACAATGCCTTAAGAACAATTTATCCTTATTTGAGTCTACATAGATTTGCTATCGAATTACCCAAAATATTTAACTAATACACCAGCACTTTGAGCACAATACTGGAGATGTACATGCATGTATTTGTGTTTCTGTGGTTCTTCGGCGGAAGTATGTTTTCATCGATGTTTTGGACCTCTGTAAGAATGGCTAGTTATTGTTTTCGATGAATGATGTGGTTGGCTTTGAAGTGAGGCCTTCTCATGGAGGATCCACGACTTCCATTGGGTGTGTGAACTGTAGAGAGCAACCCTTCCTTGTCAGGACTTCGAGTCCCGAGTTTTCCTTGGACCCTACATGGCAACATGCAGTTCCAGAGAGATCCAGAGAAGACCATGAGGGAAGAGTCAGAGCGAAGTCTGAGCAGTCAGAAGAGCAGAAGAAGAAGAGAGCATGTTCTTCCTGTTTGGAAACATTTGAACTGAAATTGGCCGCATCCCCAAAGGTGTCCTGCGCCAATCAGAAATGACTTTACAGAGTCACATGGTCAACTGGGCTGTCTTTTCCGACAGTTCATTTTATGGTCCTTTGTTTTGGATTCTTACACAAACTTCCGCTCAAACATAGTACATATTTACTCATGAACTTTTATATCGTGATAATGGTACAAGAGACATGATATTCATTGTCATCAGCTTCCTCTATGTAACCAAGCAAGCTTTTGCATACAAAACATGCCATTCTTTCATGAATATTATACGTGTAGTAACAAAACATGAAAATCCCTGGTTACAAATCATACTGGTTAATTCCTTGGTTTTACAGCATGGATAAAACATTACACACATTTTAAAGAGGTACATCAGGCTACCACAGTTCAAAGCAATTGTCAGAATTACCTAGCAAGACATGGTATTGTATAAATCATGGATTTAAATGGATTTTGTACATTTTAGAAGGTTAAATCGATAAAGTACTGTGACTGTGTAAAATGTTTCTGGATTAACATGAAATGTTTTAGTATTAGAGTCGTGCAAATCTGATGTTCTTTTGGAAACCTTTCAAAGAAAAGTCTGCTTTAACTCTGTGTGGAATATCAGAAGGTCGTGCTGAGGGGCCTTTCTGAGCAATGTTGATGCCTGGCCATTAATTTAGGACGTTGAAGAATTCCAGGGTTAAAAGGTTGGGTTTTTCCTAGATTCAAATCATGTTGCTGCAGTTCTTCTGCATGTATAATACTACAGTGATCAGACTTTTGAAGCTCCAAAAATTACAGATGGTCAGCATAAACGTCATCCATACGAATCCAGCAGTTAAATTGTTGAAAATTGTCGATATTTAAGTAATTTTTAGCTATAATCCATTGCTTCCGGTCAGTAAGCGGTATGCCTGTGACGTAATCGCGTTGGAATGTTCATGTGAGATCTGACTCACGTGCGACACACCTGGAAGAGCAGCGCTGAAGAGTAGAAGGAACACTGTACAGAAGCTTGGTTGGTTTTGGATTAGATTTGTATTAATCTGTTTGTTTACTCACAATGTTGCATTTGTGGGATCATCCTGGATGTCTCAACCGAGAGGAGAACGTGAGATTTCATCCATACCATGCCAACATGAATATGTCACATGAGAGACCACATGAACTCGATGGATTATATATACCAAAAACAATCATATCACTTTAGAAGACTTGCTGGAGGCGTTTGGGTGATGTTAATGCTGACTTGTTCTTTATCTGTTATTTTTGGAGATTTTTTAAGGACCTACTAAGCTGAGATATTTTTCTTCAAATGTGTTCTGGTGAAGAAAAAAGTCATACACACTTGGGATATCCTGAGGGTGAGTAAATGATGAGAGAATTTTTATTTTTGGGTGGACTAACCCTTTAACTGAGCTTTGGGTGTTTGTGCTTGTCATCTGTGTCCCTGCATATTGGTATCAGACACGCTAAAGAAGATCTGTGAAAATCTCGTACAAGCGTTTTTAAAAAATTTCCAATCGTACTGTTAATACCTTTTATAGCCGCACGTTTTTGCAAAGTTTAAAGCTGTTGTTTTATTGCAGTGACTGATAGTTGAGCATGGTGTTTCTCTGATGTCCAGGACGCATCAGAACAGCATTTACACATCAATTTACAATTTTATTTTCTGATCACACAATGTGTTGCATCCCGTTGAGACCACCTAAATGCATTTTAATTCCTGCTGTAAACACAGGGTCTAAATAACTGCAGCCAGAGCTTGCCTATGCTATTGAACGATTTCCGGCAGTAGTCACACCCATGCAAGGGTTGGGATCTTGCTGTAATACATCGCTCGATCACTGCCATGGTGGTGAGGTTTAATGAGGTGGTTACAAGAGTGGGGGATGTCGAGAAATGGATCAATTACCTGGAGTCATCCAGGAGAGGGCATTATCTGCTAATCCGCTAGTGACCAAGGTGGATTTGGAGCGTGTCTGGGAGAAGTTGGACGACATGGAGAACCGTAGCCGGTGGAATAACACCTGTATTGTCGGAATTCTTCAGGGTGAAGAGGGACAGGATATGGTGAAATTCATGGATAGGCTTCTTCCGAATCTGCTCAACATAGCAAGCCATAAGATAGAAATCGAGCGAGCTCACAGGGTTCCTGCTCAGCAATCCGTGGAGAGAGACAGGCCCAGAATTCTGGCCAAATTTCTGAGATCATCCAATAGAGATCATATGTTACGCGAGGCGAGGAATAAAGGAAGGCTTTCTTGGAAAAAACACAGCATTTTATTGTTCCCAGACTTTGCGAATTTGATGAGAGAAACGTGATAGGTTCAAGGAATGCAAGAAACTTTTCATCAAAGGAAGGTCGCTTTTGTAGAGTAACACATCTTCAGGACAGTTTTATGGATGTGTCTGCATGCTCTTTGTGTTTATTCCGCTTATTGGCTGGAGTTTGTTTAATAGATTATCTTTCGCCGTGTAATTCTGTCTCACAAAATTTGTATAGAAACACGGGACATGAGTAATCCGACAGCAAAGTTGTCACAGGGTTTTCATGCATGGACTGTTTGAGTTTAGAGGGTCAGATGCCAGTTGGTGCTGTCGTGCATGGGGTTAATGTACACGTTTTTCTTTTTTCTATTTGTTTGGTTTTGATGGTTCAAATAATTTTGGAATGTGGTGTTTATAATCTTGTTTTTGACACACAATATTGTTAATATGAGTGGATTGTCTCGTTCCACATGGAATGTGAATGGGTTGGGGTACCCCATAAAAAGGAAGGTTATTTCTCTTCTTAAGCTTAAGAAATATGATATAGTGTTTCTTCTAGAAATGCATCTTTCTCTACAGTAATCTGAAAAATTTGGAAGGAAATGGGGTGGGCATGGTTTTTTTTTAGTGCTGGCTCGTGTAAGACCAGGGGAGTCATTATATTGATAAGAAAACATCTACAATGTTTGTACAATGTTGATGATCAGGGCTTTTTTATAGATGAAGATGCAGGGATGTTGCAAGCTGCTGGCACCCCTCATGATATAATATTGGGTGGAGACTTTAATCTTTTGATGACCATAGTGAAGCAATAGTGTGCAAGCTCCCTAGACCAAAATTGATGCTTCACAGGATGTGTAAAAACTTTTGAACCCATCTGGGAGGGACTATAAATTTTTTCATCAGTCCATAAGATACTCTAGAATAGATTATTTTAATTTTTTTTGTACATCTAAGTCCCTCATTTAATCAGTTGCTGATTGCTCAATTGGAAACAGATCACGCCCTGGTGTGTTCCACATAGGTGTTGCCACATGAAATCATATAGTTGGTGCTTTAATGTATTCTTTTTGCAAAATCCTGAATTCCAACAAAGGTTAAAGGCTGAAATCAATTAGTCACGTGATGCCATGCGCAGGTCGGACGTTTAAACGATGAGCTCTGCGCACATTGCTGGTTTTTGATTATTTTTGTGTCATAAACCTGTGAGATTCGACACATCCTACTACATATCTGTTCTTTGGAGTCAAGATGGCAAAGAATCCAAAATCTTCAGCCTCTGGAGATATTATAAGACACTTACATGCTCAAGCTGAAACTTCTGATGGGCTTGCGGACCAGGGACTTGGTTTGGACCGTGCAACATGTCTGTGATGCTGACGAAAGTTGTTGTCGACTTCGAGGATTTGGCTGTAATACGTTGATCATTTATGGTGATGGAAACAAAAATGAGTTACTTACAAGATTGTCAGACATCAAGAAACAGATCGATTATTTGCCGTCATCGGAGAGGGAATTATCTGATAATCCATTGGCGACCAAAGTTGATTTGGAACGCGTTTTTGAAAAACTGGAAGATCTTGAGAATAGGAGCTGCTGGAATAACATCCAAATTGTTGGAATTCCTGAGCATGAAGAAGGCAGAGATATGGTGGAATTCCTAGACGATCTCTTCCCGAATCTGCTCGACATAACAGGACAAATTTCTGAGATCATCTGATAAAGATTTTGTGTTATGCGAGGCGAGGAGCAAAGGAAGGCTTTCTTGGAAGAATCACAAAATTTTCTTGTTCCCAGAATTTGTGAATTTTACAAGAGAGCAACACGATCTATTCAAGGAATGCAAGAAACTCTTACATCAACGGAAGATCACTTTTGCTCTGAGGTTCCCGGCCAATTTGAGAATAGATACTAAGGCTGGCCGCAAAGTGTTTACTTGCCCACAACAAGCGATGTCCTTCATAAAGTCAGTGGGGTGAGTAAGCCTTTTGGTGTTTCTCATGTGGCTCCCTGGTGGATTGACACGGCTGTCTGAGGAGGCTGGGTGCTATTTTGTTTCTTTTTGTGTTGGTTCCGCCTAGAGACTGGAGTATGTTTTGTGGAATAACACTCCAAGAAACTTTTGCATCGACAAAGGTTCATTTAAACACTGAAGTTCCCAGCTAAATTGAGAATCGATACTAGGGATGGCCGTAAAATATTTCTATAAAATCAATGGACCGAGGAAGGAGATGTCATGTAGGAGGCTTGGCAACTTGTAATAAAACAGATGTAATAAAAATGGTGCAGCTATTTGGCCTTTTGGGGGGCTCTTGGGGAGGGGCAGTGGAGAGAGATATGCAATTTTAAATGTGTGTGATTATTATTTATATTTATATATTTTTTCTTTCTTTTTAAGTTGTGACCACAGGGATATTCGTTGAGGGTCATGGTGGGGTTGGGGAGTGGGAATAATGGGGGTTAAAAGTTGATTCTGTGGATATATGTTTTCCTTTTCTGTTTCAAGTGTGTGAATCAATAAAAAGTGTTAATCAGGAAATAGTATTTTTATTTTCAACACATTTCTCTTTTTTTTCTCCATTTGTCCTGTTGAAAAATAGCCAAGTTTACCCAAAATTAAAATTGGCATTGTTTACTCACCCACATGTTCTTTCCAACTAGTATGACTTTTCTTCTGTGCAACAAAAATTGAGATGTTTGGCAGAATGTTAGGGACTGACAGCCTCAATCGCCATTGAATCATCTTCAAAAGTGAGTGACTAAGACGTCATTCTGCCTAACATCTCTCTTTGTGTTCCACGGAAGAAAGGAGGGGAAAAATTCAGGGGGTTGTAACAACATGAGGGTGAGTAAATGATCATGGCTTACACCTGATTCATCCAGTGTTCGTGTATAGTGTGAGGTGACGCTGTCATTAAACCATTTATGTACTCTTGTTGTGTAAGTTCATCATATGTTTAAAGTTTGAAAAGTAGTTCACTACTATTAGTCCTGTATTTACTGTATCTATTTCTTCCATTAGGAGGAGGTCATGAGAAGTTTTCAGATCATTGAGTTGCGAGTGTTGTCTAATTGGGGTCATCCAGAGTACACCTGTCTTTACCGTTTCCGGGTGCATGGAAAGCTTGTTGAAGAGTAACTTACAACAGAATATAATAAATCTGTCATGCACTGAAAACATGGACTCAAGAAACATATAATGTGCTATAGGTCTATACAGTTAGGACTACACTGAGGTTGTATGATATATATATATATATATATATATATATACTGTATGAAATGATTGCATGCAGGTACATAGACTGTTATGCCTCAGTTCCAGATACAGCAATTGCACTTCTTACATCATATACTTTTCCACCTCTGTCATTGATCCTTTTCTTCATCAAGAAGTCTTTTTCTTTTCAGTTTATTTTTTACTATCCCAATATGGCTGAAAATTGTTCACTAGCAAACAAAATCCATTGACAAAACTCTCTGAACTATACACAAACCAGTGAAGATGTATTTTATGTCAAATGTAAATATTGTCACTAGGTTCTCTAAATTTGAGCAGTTAGTTTAGTTAGTTTGTTTGTTTTAGTTTGTTTTTGCTGTCTGGTGAATGCTCTATTTAAGAATGGCTTAAAATAAATCACTGTTTGTTTATATGTGTTATTATAAGCAAGATTGTATTGTGTATTTTTGTAAATGCTTTTCATAATCTTTATGCAAATTATTTTGTAATTGCTATTTGTTCTGTACAGGATGGCTTTTCAGATAAAATCTTTTTTACATGGATAAGGATGGGCATTAATTTAATTTTATCAAATGAAGTTTAGAGTCTAAATAAATGCTTCATATTACTAGGGCTAAGTTACAAACCACAAATGAATACATTTAATTATAATATATCAAAGTAAATATACAACCGCTTTCAAGGTAACAATAATGAGCGTTAACACAAGTTTTGTATGGTATATAGTCAAATACATGACATTACACTAAAATGAAACAACTATTAAATTAAAAGAAACAGGAAGAAATTAAACATTCATACAAGTGGAAGGCTATGTACACTAAAAGGTCTTTTGAATTGTACTATCAAAAAGCTGTCACTTATTTGTGTATGTATTTTTTGCAACATTCTGATAATTGCAGATGTATTACTATGAAAGAAAATAATGTCTTTGAGATTTAAGGTCTGGGTTGTTTCAGAAGGCCTAATGGATGAGAGCAATTGTCGATAATTGAATCTGTAAGTCAGACATGGTGTACAGGCCTGCATGTAACATTAAATCTTAAAGTCAAACGTTTAACTTGTATTTAAAAAAAAAGTACAAGAGGGTAAATCAAAAGGAAACTGACAAAGTTCTCATAGCTTTATGATTTTTTACATTTTGTAATGTTTGAATAAAATCTGTCTTAAACTGTGCACATTTAGGTACTTCTTCCTATTTACATTTATGTATGTAATATTTACCATAAGTAAAGGTTAATAAAGCTACAGTGGTGTGCACAGACCTCAGCTGGGGCAGAAGTGTGAAAAAGGCACTGAATTTATTTTTGAATGAGTTCATACACATAAATAGTTAAGCATTTTTGTAATTATATAAATATTAAAACTTTCCATTATTCCCTTCATCACCAATAATACATTATTCTGTTTTCTTTCTCACAAAAATGATAATGGTATTTGCAAAGTTGTTTATGTATGTGGGCCATACGTATACTTTAAAGTACAGTACCATGAAAATACCATTGAATATGAATATGGTAATGATTCAGTGTCATGGTGTTACTTTGGTAATGCTACTTTTCTATTTATCTTGTCTCATCACACTCACTACTTACTCTCTCATCTCCCCTTCCTCACTCCTTCCTCTTTCGTCTCTGCTGCTTCCACTCTGACCTTATAACCCTCTTTGTACAAATCACACTTTTAATCAACAACTACATTTCACTTCATTTATTTTCATAGTAATATGATATTAACTATATTTAAACCCAAGATTCAAATGTAGATAAGAATGTATAAATGGAGACAATCTGTCCAGGCTGACCCACCATATTCACCAAGAGCAGAGCACAAGATGCTTCAGGAAGTTTCAAAGGCAGCTTTGGCAACAGCTAATGTGAATGTGCATGAGTGAAACGTTACAAAAACCCTGCATAAATCTGGTCTACAAAGAAGAAGCCCAACCACAAAGTGTTGCAATACATCATTTTCAACACAATATCTTTTGTTTTATCAGTCCAACAGCTGTATTTCTATAAAATACAGAATTCCACATGCTTTAATATTTTGTTATCTACAGCAAGGACATTCATATATTTTTAACCTTCATATTTCTAAATATATTGAAAATGTAGGCCACTACATGGGCAAAAAATACATTTCTGTTATACATTTTATACATACTGTATATATTTAAATGTGTGGACCATGGACCAGAACAAACTCTTAGGTTTATGTTTTAACAAATATATATATATATATATATATATATATATATATATATATATATATATATATATGCAGCAACACAATGCTGATGTGATTTTGATGTAAATAATGTCAACTTCCACCCACGACCTGCACCTGAATCCAGCAGCGACACAGCCAGGGAGTATCTCGCCGCTGTGAGAGGTGTCACTGGTGAGAAGGCAGACCAGGGAACTAAAAGCCCACCTGAGGCATGTTATTATGAGATGTTCCTCTGTGTATATTGAAGCTATGAACATTAAAAAGTCACCTCATCATTTACAGTCAAACCGTAAAAATCTAATTTAACTCAAGTCATTGTAAGTTACCAAAATGAAAATTATATTAGATTTAAGATGATATGCAGTTTTATAGTACAACATTTCTACTGTACAAAATTATCAGTAGGTTATGAATATGCAATAATTAATTAAATGTATTTAAATCAAGCATTGGGTTGATATTTTTGTTAATTTAAAAAAAAAAAAAACTCTTGTAGGGAAAAGAATATATACAAATGTTGTCAATATACAAAAGTATTAACCAAGCATAAAATAACAAAAACACCCCAAATAGGGGGAGCTATTTGAAAATACACAAGTCAAAAGCAAAAAGGCTAAAGAAAATAAAAATAACATTTGGAGCGGCACACAAGGGGAGATTAATCAAAAAAGTAATTTCCTAGATATGTCTCTACACATTTTCCTTGCGATTTTAGTAGATTTGATATTTTTCAGTGAGGTAAAAAACAATTTAAAATAATTTATAAACCAAACAAAAGAAGGCTTAGAACATCTCCACTTACTGCAATGAATATGACATTTACCCATAAGAATAATCATATTGACTAAATCTGATACTGATGAATCTACATTATCCATATAAGAGGATGTGTGGCAAGATGAGAGTAGGGATATTATCAATCTTAAGTGACAGCCAATTATGTAGCTCGGACCAAAAGCTGTTGGACAAGGGGCAAAAAAAAAAAAAAACATGTGTTCCAGAGTCTCATCCGCCATCTCACAAAAAACACAAGGGTCTACATCAAATTTGAATCTTTTTCTAAGAAAGTCAGCAACCGGATATATCTTATATATTATTTTAAAATGAGTTTCTTTGACTTTTGGGAAAATGGGCCATTTAATGAATTTAAAATGTTTTTTTTTCCTATGGACAATGCAGCCATATTCGGAATCTGTACACACAATCCTCTGTTATAATCAAAAAACAATTTAGATTTCAAAGCATCATTAATATATTTATTACATTTTTTGTCAACTAAAGTACAATCATTAATAACTATATTTGGTAAAGTTGGTAAGGGTCTTATTGTTGTATATAACAATGTGTTTTGAATTAACTGTAATAAGGTACAGGTATTGCTTTACAAATCTTATTGTATTCTCTATATGTACGGTTTAAATTATATTTGTCTAAGAAAGCTTTATATTCCAAAAAAAAAAGTTACCATTATCATCTATAACATCATTCACAAACACAATGCCCTTTTCATACCAATCGTACCTGAACAATGATTTCCTATTGATTATAATGACCCCGTTGTTCCATAAGGTGTGCATTGGGTTGATATAACCTTCTATATGTAAGCTTGGGCTAAATATTAAACAAAACCAACTACGCCACCTGGGTTACTTCTCCACCCAGGAAAGTATTAAAAAAAAAAAAAAAACACACCAAAAAGAATCAAACCCAAAAGAATTACAAAAATAGGAAGGACCCTGCTGGTTCGGAGGGCGTCAAAGACAGAGACGTGACTTCCAAAAGTATACAAAGTTTATTTTGCACCGGAAACCTTCATTTTAAAAACATCCTCAAAATAGATCTCATACACAATTTACCAATTAATTACCCACAGTTGATAAGAGACCGTAATTAATCCACTTTAGCCGAATAGACAAACCACACAACAATCAGTGAACAAAGTTATTAAAGCCAGTGAAAAATAAAGCACGATCAAAAGAAAGCAAAAACACTCCTCTTCGACTAAGCCTCAATATCACCGGTCATATTAATCACATGCGGACATACCATGGCAAACAATTTTAATACCAAATAAAAGATTACGTAAACATCAGAACGGACATGATATTTAACATCACAATTAATAATATTTAAGATCTTTCAGGCTGCTTTTACGGACCAAACTACTCGCGTGTTTAGTACATTTTAATAGTCCATAGAAAACACGCAGGTCCAATAATTAAACAACCTTCGTACAGACCGATTAGAGCAGAAGCCGTAAAAGAGCTCGATCGCTGCAACGGTTCAAAACCGCAAACGTCCACTCACTGCAGCCAGCCGTGCAAACAGGACAAAACGCAACACCAATGACGATAAAGCTTATGAAGAAAACCGCAGCTAGCGCTCTGGACCACATCTACAATAATAAAATAACAGCACAAATAGTGCATCAATTTCACAGTATTATAACAAAGATGCATTTAGACCAACTTTTTATAAAGCCACCGGGACCCAACGAACCTCCTTAATTGAGCCACACAGGTGTGCTCAATGTCGCGCCGTGGCTCAATGCCAGTAGGTGTATCTTCCCATTAAGAAACTACTTCTGAGCTCAGAGTCAAAAACAACTTAGAAACACTCAACCTGTCACATATAGATCAGACTTCTGTACAGCCAGTGTTGGGTGTATTGCATTACTAATTAATGAATTACTGTAAGTAAATTATATTTTCATTAACAAAAGTAAGAGATTACTCTTAATTTTTCTTCTGTTACTTCTTTTGTAATTGTGTTGAATACTGTACATAGAACAATATATAACAATTCTATATAAAACAACAGTGAATTTAAAATCAAAATATAAAATCTAATGTTAAAATCTATGTTTTATAATTTAACGGTGCCCCCTTAAATTCTTTGACCAGTTCATTATTAATTTATTTGATTTTATATGATTTATTTGAAAGAATTAAAAGGAAATTTTAATGCGTGTCTTTATATTCTTATAAGGGTTTTATAAATTATAAATAAGTAATGCAATTACTTTTCAGACAGAGTAATTAGAACAGTAATCTAATTACACTGTAGAAGATGTAATTAGTAGTCAGTAATTAATTAGATGAGTACATAGTGTATGTAGTTTGTTTGCTTGCCACAGTCTGTCCACTATGGTGATATTTAAACTGGGCACCAATTAAAAATGTACTGGGTTAGGAAAATGGTGAACAATGGACAGCAAGAAGGCAAAGGCATTCCAAAGCTTTTTCCATCCATCACAGAGGATGAAAATTCATGTTGAGGTGATCAGGTTTGTGGTGCGATCAGGCCTTACATAAACAAATGCCTTGTGCCATCACATAAGTCTGAAAAGACAATTTCCAGGCACCTATTGGGAGTAAAAGGGGTCTGCAGAGAAGTTGAACTCCCTCATCACTGAATTCCTTTACTGATTCCCACCCCTTAAACCAGAGGTGAGAAGGACCATAAACATTCCCCAGGACCTCCAGATTATGAGACTGACTTCCCATGTGGCAGAAACAAAGAAGAGTGCATACACAATGCGCATACATATATTATTGCCTGGGTAATATTTAATCTTCCGGTTTCATATTTAGACTATGCATTCAGAACAATGCCAAGAATATTTTGAAAGTGGTTTGGTAAAGAAATAATGCATAGTTAAACTTTCAGGGCACTGATCTAAATGTGTACTTAAAATATGCAAATAAGTTACACACAAGGCAAAGGCAAGGTAAGTTTATTTATATAGCACATTTCATACACAATGGTAATTCAAAGTGCTTTAAATAGAAGAGAGTAAAATAAGAATTTAAAAAAGTAAGAGTATGTCACGAACCCCGCTCCTCTGCTTCTCCCCGCATCGTCTAGCGCACGCACGCACGCACGCACGCACGCACGCACACTCCCTCACTCCGCCTCCTCGAGTTTCTCACGCGCTTCCAATCCCCAGAACATTATGACCACCTGCACTCGCGTCATCTGCACTCCTGCACATTAGATTCACCTGCACTCCTCTCATCACCTGTTCATTGTTTACACCTGCACTCGTCACTATATATATCACCACCCTTTCGCTGCACGGGGGTTGGTTATTGTATTTAGATTCCCGTGTCTTTACCCCCCGCTAGTCTCGTCTAGTTTTGACCCCCCCTTTGATTCGTTACCCCTTAGCTTGCCAGCTCTCTTGTTCCCCTAGCTCCCCTGTTTAGGCCTTACGATACTTTGATTCCCCGGCTTTTGACCGTACGCTTCCCTTGACGACGATTCTCCCTCTGGATTTGCCCTTTGTACTTTTGCCTGCTTTGCTTTTATTTAATAAAGCAGTTTTTTCCCGACATTGTTACTGTCTCAACTTGTGTTCGCTACAAAATAACCAACCTCACCGCTGACAGTCACAATGCCCCGCGCTAAGGATTCGCGCAGCTCACTAGAGCGGAGATGTCACATTCGGCGCGAGGAGCTACAGTGTGGAGAGATGACCACGCGCTCACGGCCCAGGGGCGCAGGTATGTGCTATTTCTGATTTGTTTCACCCTATTTCACCTGTGTCTGCCCCTGAGCCCGTTTATGCCTCCAGTGCATTTCTGAGCGCCGTGCACTCTCCACCCCCGGAGAGGTTTTATGGCTCTTCGGACGCTGACCAAGGGTTTTTTATGCGAGGCAGCGGTTGTGTAACTCATAAAACCGCCCTCGACATTATGGAGCCAGCGGCCCGACTCGTGGGGCTGCGTCAGGGGAGTCAACCCTTGGAGGTTTATGTTGTGGATTTTTGTGCCCTGGCCAACCAGGTGAATTTTAATGAGGTGGCTCTGAAAACCATTTTTCAACATGGACTGAATGAGCCAGCCTCATCATTCATGCCTGGTGGTCGCTGCTCCCTTAACCTGGCTCAGTTTATTGACCTCACCCTACTGTACGCTGGTTCCTCGTTTACTGTAGGGGAGGCAGACACTGAACCAGCGTTCCCTACCACGGCCCCCGTCTTGAAGCCAGACACGGCCCCCATCTTGAAGCCAGACACGGCCCCAGTCCCGAGGCCTGTCACGGCCCCAGCCTCGAAGCCTGGCACGGCCAGCGAGCCAGCGCCCATGCCCGCCACGGCCAGCGAGCCAGCGCCCATGCCCGCCACGGCCAGCGAGCCAGCGCCCGTGCCCGCCACGGCCAGCGCCCGTGCCCGCCACGGCCAACGAGCCAGCGCCCATGTCCGCCACGGTCAGCGAGCCAGCGCCTGTAGCCTCGACCGCCCCAGAGCCAGCGCCTGTAGCCTCGACCGTCCCCATGGCCACGTCCCCTGTTGGCCAAAGACGTAAGAGAAGGAAGAGGGCCCCTTCTCCCCAGTCTCGTCTTGTGCTCAAGACCGCAGAGGTTCCCCCAGAGTCTTCCGCGGCTCTGCCGGGTGACGCTCCGCCCCCAGAGTCTTCCGCGGCTCTGCCGGGTGACGCTCCGCCCCCAGAGTCTTCCGCGGCTCTGCCGGGTGACGCTCCGCCCCCAGAGTCTTCCGCGGCTCTGCCGGGTGACGCTCCGCCCCCAGAGTCTTCCGCGGCTCTGCCAGCCTCTGCTCGCCCCTCAGAGCCCTCACGGCTTCGCCTCTCGAGTCTCTCAGGGCTCCTCCCCCTCTCAAGCCTCTCAGGGCTTCCCCTCTCGAGTCTTTCAGGGCTCCTCCTCCCCTCAAGCCTCCCAGGGCTTCCCCTCACGAGTCTTTCATGGCTCCACCCCTCAAGCCTCTCACGGCTTTGCCTCTCGAGTCTCTCAGGGCTCCTCCCCCTCTCAAGCCTCTCAGGGCTTCCCCTCTCAAGCCTCTCAGGGCTCCTCCTCCCCTCGAGCCTCTCAGGGCTCCGTCCCTCGAGTCTTTCATGGCTCCACCCCTCAAGCCTCTCACGGCTTCGCCTCTCGAGTCTCTCAGGGCTCCTCCCCCTCTCAAGCCTCTCAGGGCTTCCCCTCTCGAGTCTCTCAGGGCTTCTCCTCTCGAGTCTTTCAGGGCTCCACCCCCTTCCAAGCCTCTCAGGGCTTCCCCTCTCGAGTCTCTCAGGGCTTCTCCTCTCGAGTCTTTCATGGCTCCCCCCCTCGAGCCTCTCGAGCCTTCCAGGGCCCCACCTCTAGAGCCTCTCGAGTCTTCCACGACCTTTTTCCCCGAGCCTCTCACGGCTCTACTCCCAGAGACTCCCGAGCCTCCTACGGCTCCGCCTCCCAAGCCTCCTACGGCTCCACCTCCCGGGCCTCCTATGGCTCCCCCTCCAGAGCCTCCCACGGCTCCACCTCTCGAGCCTCTCACGGCTCTGCTCCCAAAGACTCTAGAGCTTTCTAGAGCTCCGCCCCTCGAGCCTGCTACGGTTCTACCCCCCGAGACTACAGAGCCTGCCAGGTCGTCGCCTCGGGGACCTCCCACGGCGCCACCTCCCTTGGCTCCACCTCCTGAGCCTTCCAGGCCTTCGCCCCTAAAGCCTCCTTCGGCTCCACCTCCAGAGCCTTCCAGGCCTACCTCGCTGGAGCCGCCCACGGCGCCACCGTCATTGGCTCCGCCTCCTGGGCCTTCCAGGCCTTCGCCCCTAAAGCCTCCTTCGGCTCCACCTCCGGAGCCTTCCAGGCCTCTGCCTCTAGAGCCTCCTGCGGCACCACCTCCCTCTGCCCTGTCTCTTGGGCTCCCCATGGCGCCGCCGCCTCAGCCTCTCAGTACCCCGCCTGCCGAGTCTCTCACGGCTCCGTCTTCCAAGGCTCTTCCCTGGCCCCCTGACCCTGTCCGGTGGCCCCCTGACACTCTCCCTGTCCTGTGGCCTCTTCCCTGGCCTCCTGACCCTGTTCCTGTCCGGTGGTCACCTGACACTCTCCCTGTCCTGTGGCCTCTTCCCTGGCCTCCTGACCCTGTTCCTGTCTGGTGGTCACCTTCCACACCCCCGGACCCAGTCCCTGTCCTCCAGTCGCCTTCCAGACCCCCTGACCCAGTCTCTGCCCTATGGCTGCCCCCTAGATCTCCCGACCACCCGCCTGTCCACTATGTTCCCCCTGACCTTACCTTGAACTCCCCATGGACTGTCTCACTTCCCTTTGTCTGTCCCCCGATCATCCTGCACCGCCTCCCGCGGCTGTCAGGAGCTGTCCTATTCAGAGGGGGGAGTACTGTCACGAACCCCGCTCCTCTGCTTCTCCCCGCATCGTCTAGCACACACACGCACACTCCCTCACTCCGCCTCCTCGAGTTTCTCATGCGCTTCCAATCCCCAGAACATTATGACCACCTGCACATCTGCACTCCTGCACATTAGTTTCACCTGCACTCGTCTCATCACCTGTTCATTGTTTACACCTGCACTCGTCACTATATATATCACCACCCTTTCGCTGCACGGGGCTTGGTTATTGTATTTAGATTCCCATGTCTTTACCCCCCGCTAGTCTCGTCTAGTTTTGACCCCCCTTTGATTCGTTACCCCTTAGCTTGCCAGCTCTCTTGTTCCCCTAGCTCCCCTGTTTAGGCCTTACGATACTTTGATTCCCCGGCTTTTGACCCTACGCTTCCCTCGACGACGATTCTCTCTCTGGATTTGCCCTTTGTACTTTTGCCTGCTTTGCTTTTATTTAATAAAGCAGTTTTTTCCCGACATTGTTACTGTCTCAACTTGTGTTCGCTACAGAGTAATTGAAACAGTTTAGAATATAAAATAAAATAAAATACAGTAAAACAGTCGGACACACAGTGGTACAGTGCTCATTCAGTAAATGCACAGCTAAACAGATGTGTTTTGAATCTGGATTTGAATGTGACCACTGTAGGAGCACATCTGATCTCTTCTGGAAGCTAGTTCCAGCTGCGGCTGGCATAATAGCTAAAAGCAGACTCTCATTGCTTAGAGTGAACGCTTGGTATTTCTAGCTGATGTGATCCTAATGATCTGAGTGATCTGTTGGGTTTATATTCAGTGAGCATATCTGCAATATATTGAGGTCCTAGCCCATTGGGTGATTTATATACCAGTAATAATACTTTAAAATCAATCCTAAATGTAACTGGGAGCCAGTGTAAAGACCTGAGGACTGGTGTGATATTTTCATATTTTTTGGTTCTGCTCAGAATCCTGGCAGCAGCGTTCTGTATGAGCTGCAAATGTCTTATGGTCTTTTTGGGAAGGCCAGTGAGGAGTCCATTACAATAATCCACCCTGCTGGTGATGAAAGCATGCACAAGTTTCTCTAGGTCTTGACTGGAAACAAAGCATCTAATTCTTGAAATATTTTTCAGATGATAGTATGCTGATTTAGTTATTGCTTTGACATGACTACTGAAACTAAGGTCTGACTCTAGAGACACACCAAGATTCCTGACTTGGTTTTTAGTTGTTTGACCCCTAGCGTCAAGCGTTCAACTTGAGAACTTCATCTTTGTTTCCAAACACAATGACTTCAGTTTTGTCTTTGTTTAACTGAAGAAAGTTTTGGCACATCCAACTGTTTACTTCATCAGTGCATTGGCACAGGGAGTCAATGGGGCTGTAATCGTTAGGTGATAGGGCTAAGTAGATCTGTGTGTCGTCTGCATAGCTGTGGTAAGCAATTTGGTTCTTTCTCATTATTTGGCTCATTGGGAGCATATACAGGTTGAAACGGAGTGGTGCAAGTATTGAGCCTTGAGGGACTCCGCATGTCATGGACGTCCACTCAGACTTATGGTCTCCTATACTCACATAATAACCTCTCCCTTCTAAGTATGACCTGAACCATTTTAGGACCATCCCAGAAAGCCCCACCCAGTTTTCCAGCCTGTCAAGAAGTATGTTGTGATCGACAGTGTCAAATGCAGCACTGAGGTCGAGTAGTACCAGTACTGATAATTTGCCTTTATCAGTATTTAAGCGAATATCGTTTATTATCTTTATGAGCACTGTCTCTGTGCTGTGATGCGATCAGAAACCAGATTGAAAATTGTCAAAGTATCCATTCGAGTTCAAGAATTTGTTCAGCTGATTGAAGACAACTTTTTCAATGATCTTGCCTATGAAAGGAAGATTTGAGATCGGTCTATAGTTGCTTAATATGGTCTTATCCAGATTGCTCTTTTTCAAGAGGGGCTTGACAACTGCAGTTTTCAGGGAGTTTGGAAAACTCCCAGAGAGAAGTGAGGAGTTAATCACTTCTAGGAGATCTGCTTCTAAACAGTTGAACACACTTTTGAAAAAAGATGTGGGAAGTGCATCAAGGGCGCAGGTTGATGTTTTAAGGTGCTGTACGGTTTCTTCAAAAATGTTGCCATCAATTTCTTTGAAATCAGACATAGTAACTACTTTCTCAGGTTTTGGTTTGATTTGACTGACCCCAGCACAACTCAAGGATGTGCTGATCACCTTTCTGATATTATAGATTTTTTCAGAGAAGAAAGAAGCAAACTCACTGCACTTGCTGTCTGAGAGCATTTCACTGGGAATCTGGCTTGGGGAGTTTGTCGGTCTCTCTACAGTTGCAAAAAGAGTGCGTGTATTGTTTAAGTTGCTGTTTATAATATTCGAGAAGAAAGTCTGTCTAGCTTTGCCTAGTTCCATATTAAAAGCATGGATGCTGTCTTTGTAGATGTTATAATGGACTACAAGTTTTGTCTTCCATCACATGCGCTCTGCTTTTCTGCATTGTCTTTTCATATTTTGCACTGCTGTTGAGTTTCTCCAAGGTGCTTTTTGTCTGCCAATCTTCTTCCTGACTTTCACAGGAGCAATATCATCAATTACGCTTTTAACTTTTGAGTTGAAAGAATCAAGGAGAAAATCAACAGAGTCAGCAGATATACTTGGTGTTAAAGATATAGCCTTCATAAATAGTATACTAATGTTCTCATTTAAGCATCTCTTCTTGACAGACACAGATCTAGCTTCAATGGCAGGAGAGATCAATATATCAAAGAAAATACAGAAATGATTCTTAATAACAATCGATGAAATGTTTAGGCCCTTACTGATAAGTAAATCTAGAGTGTGTCCATGATTGTGTGTGGGTCCATGTACATGCTGAGTCAGATCAAAAGTTTTTAAAACAGTTTTGATTTCTTTTGTCATATTGGTTTCTGCATTATCTATGTGAATGTTAAAATCTCCAGCAATGGCAAAACAGTCAAACTCTGAGGTAATTGTTGATAACAGTTCTGTGAAGTCCTCAGCAAAGGTTGGAGAGTATTTTGGAGGCCTGTAAATAATGATAAGTAAAATGCGTGGAGCACCTTTTAACACACTACCCAGATATTCGAAAGACGGGTAATTCTCAAATGATATTTGCTTACATTGATAGACATCTTTAAAAAGAGCAGCTAAACCCCCACCTCTCCTAACTTCTCTGCAGACACTCAAAAAAGTAAAGTTAGGAGGGGATGTTTCATTAAGGACTGTTGCACTACAGCTGTATTCTAACAAGTTTCATTTAGAAACATAAAATCCAGGTTGTATGTGCTTATTAAGTCATTGACTAGAAGTGATTTATTTTTAAGTGAGCGGATGTTTAAAAGTGCAAACGTAACAGTCTTACTTTTTGTCCCCACAGCAATCTTAGTTTGGCGTGTATAGGCACCAGATTAGATGGGTTTGCTGAACGGCTTTTGAAAGCCTTAGACTTTCTATCATGAAATCGAACAGCAATAGAGAAAGATACAGGCACACTGGGTTCCCGCTTGTTTTGTAAACATTTGAGAAAGTTACTGTTATCATAGCGGAGATTCGACACATATCACTGAGAGCTGGTATCAGTTGTTTTTGGTTCACCTCGAGCAGATGGAGGAGGGTGTGAGCCCTGGCGTTGTGGCAGAGGCCGGAGAGCTCTAACAGGAGGAGGGGGAAGGCGAGCTGGGCCTGCAGGCTTTGGTGGATGAGGGGCCTGCCGTTTTTTGCTTGATATCTGGGGGCTTGCAGCAAAAGAGTGGGATAGTTTGGTTCCAGCATACACCAGTTCTTCCATTTTCTCTGAGAAGCACAGATGTGGAGATGCTGAAGAGAGGGATAACATGTCTGGTGAGAGAGGCTGTTGCTCTGGTGTTATCGGAGGCTGTAATATGCTGTCCTGGTTTCCGTGAGTGTTTTCCAGAAAGTCGTCCTTGGGTGCTGAATCTTGGAGCAGTTCTAATATGTCACAGTCTGTCTGTGGTGAGCTTTGTGGGCAGGGCTCAGCTGAGATTGTGTCTGTGAGCAGAAATTGTTGTGGCTGAGTGGTGTTATCATTGTCCTTGTGTGATTTGTCAACCGCATGTCCATTCAGGTGCTGAAGTGAAGTCCTGTGGTCATTCATACTGTGTCCAGGTGTGTGTGTGCATTCAGATTTAGTGGATTGGCACACACTGCAGAAGGCTGATTGAGGGAGAAGTAGATATTGTCCTTTAGCACTCTTGAACCAAGTTTGTTTGGGTGGTGGCCATCCTGTCGAAACAGTTGCCTCTGACTCCAGAAAAGATTGAAGTTGTCAATGAAGTTCACTCCTTTTATATTGTAGGTTTTTTGCAGCCATGTATTAAGCCCAAGCAACCGTGAAAACCTGTTTGTTCCTCTTGCTGGAAGTGGTCCACTGATGAATGTTTGAACTTTCAGTCTTTTAAGTGTTTCAAAAAGTTAATTGAAATGCTTTTTAAGGAGTTCTGACTGCTCTTTATGAATATCTTTCTTCCCCACATGAATGATGAATCGATTTGCAGTCTTATGTTTCATCAGAATGTTCCGAAGTTCCCTCTTTACATCCGAAGTTGTTGCTTGTGGAAGGCAGCATGTAGTTGTATCCCTGCTGCTAATGTTTCTGATTATGGAGTCACCTCATCAGAGTCCTGGGCCCGGCTGCGCTCTGAGCTGAAAGCCGCTGTCTGCTCGACCTTGAGCGCCAGTTGGCATCAGTGTTAGCTACTGGCTGATTCAGTCTGTGTTCGATCACATTCATCACGTTTGGGGATTCCTCATTCATTAATACTTCAAATCTGTTCTCAAGATGTATAGGCGGTGGTAGGAAACCAGTGTTTGCAATCCTTGTCAGAGCCGTATCTGGGGTAGAGGATGCTACTGCGGCAATATGTGATGCTCGTGACAATCTGATGTCTCAAGTGCCTTTTGGTCTCGCTCCCTGTTTGTGCCATCGATTTGTAAGTCGATCGGCTTGTTTCTCTACACTCAGTATGGCCTGTTGAGGAGCACTAGATTCATGGGACTCACCGGCTGTATGCTGAGGGCGTCCATGACGAAGCTCTGTTGTGTGTTCCGTCTGGTTTGGTGGTCCCGAAAGTAACTTTGTTTCAAGAACTGCAATCCTTTGTAAAAGTCTGTGGCAGTTAGTGCAGCAAATTGATTCCAGAAGAGGTATTTTATCTTATCCTTTTGAATGAAGGCAGTTTTGTTTTCCCTTCCCTGGAATGAAAACTTTCAGTGGGAGGCTGGTCGGATAAAAGAATTCAGAATTTTTTTGTAGTAGTCCAAGCTTTTGATTAAGTTTTTTGCTGATTTGATTAAGTTAGAAATAGTTGATAAAAGGAGATAAAATATAAAAGCGACAGAGCAAACCGCGGAGCAGTAAGCAAGAGCGTCTGAACAGTAGCTGAGCACGAAGTACTATGGGTACACAAGGGTAGGCCCTACTGTGGCTACTTTTGTTAACAACAGCCAATCATGTTGCTGAAATGGAAAGGCAGCAGATTTCAATTCATGCCTTACCGGAAAAAGATAAAGCGATCCCTGGATGGCCACACCTTTGTTCTGTGTCTCACTCCACAAGAGAGTACAACAGGTAGATCAACGTTCTGAGTCTCCAGCCTGAGTGGTGGAAGAGATAACAGTACCATCACATTCTGAGTCTCCGCTCCAGGAGGGAAAAGAGAATATTCCAACATCCAACATCTCCATCCAAGAGAGACATAGATTGAACAAGTACCAAGTTTTACTACAAGAGATTTTAGCAATGGCAAGTTTGGAGTCCCCATACCAGGGAGATTTTTACAGAAATACCAATGACAAGGTTAAGCTCTGGTGAGCAAACCTCTTCAAGTTTTACTTCAGTTTTACTGCATGTTCCTGATAAAGAAACTTTTGCACTGAATAAAGGCTTAATCTTCGTGTTCCAGATTGTAAAGTCCCTCTTTGTGCTCCAGAAGATCAGAATTCCTCAGCTCTTTGTGTTCATAGCTGTTTAAACATAATCTAGCTCCTTCTCCAGTGTAACGTGGCCCCAGAAGACTTCGCCATCAACAAACTCAACACTCGATTAAGAAGAACGTTCTTCCCTGAGACCTTGGCATCAATGTTTGTTACCAGTTTATGATTATCTAATGTTCCTTAGAATGCATAATGGATGTTTCAAATATCTAGCAAATAATCTTTGAGTTATTTGCTTGATTAGAATTAAGGCATTCAACTTATCAGTTAACAGAGAATCAGCTATTCATATTCCACAAAATATAATAATAGTCATACTTTGCCATTGCTACATCCAATTTAACCATTTCCATCTTTTGCACTTTTATTCCAATTAAAACATTTTATTGATTTGTACAGATCACAAAGAAAAACAAAACATTAATACACTTAATCACCATTTAACTACCACTGTTACCCCTCCCCAATCACCAACCCGACCCTGACCCTCAACGAACATCCCTGTGGACACATATAAATATACACACACAAAATAGAAGAAAAAGGAATATACTGTATATAATAATCATACACATTAAAATCTATGCTTCTCTCTCCACAGCCCCTCCCCAAGAGACCCACTCCCAAATTGAGGGTACTACAACCGACTTCCATCCCCATAAAACGATCTGACTGCCTATTATAACACTGGTCAGGACCCAATTTTTTATGTGTTTATCCACTATATTGATGACTGCCCCATCGCCTAAAATACAGAGTCTGTGGCAACATTTTATTTGAGTTCCCAATACATCACACATAAAACTCTGAACCTTCAACCAAAATTCTTGGATCATAATACAACACCCAAAAACATGGGTTGTGTCTGCATCTTCTGATTGGCATCGCCAGCAGGTGGGTGTGTCTTTAAGACCACGCCTGCCAATCCAGAGGGGGTCCAATAGAATCTATGTAAAATCTTGAATTGCATAAGGCACACACTTGCATCTCTAGATATGAAATATTTAATAATCCTAACGCACACTCCTTCCTCCAATATCAAGTTTAAATCTTTCTCCCGTAATCTCTTGAAAGAAGTTAAAGCTTTTTTGTGACTGGTTAAGTGCTCATGGAAAATACATTTTTTGAAGACAGAAAGTGAGTCAGCTTCATGGATGGAGTTAGGAAGGTCATTTCACCAATGTGGTATGATGAAGCCATGTCCAGGAAAGTGTTTTGGTGTCTCTTTGTGTTGGTACAACAAGGCGACATTCCTTAGCCGACCGCAGGCTCCTAGTGGGCGCATAGCTCTGCAGAAATTATTTTAGGTATGCTGGAGCAGACCCAGTGACTGTTCTGTATGCCAGCATCAGAGCCTTGAACTTGATAGGTGCATCAACCGGCAGCCAGTGAAGAGAGACAAGGAGTGGTATAACATGCGCTCTCTTTGGTTGATTAAAGACCAGATGTGCTGCAGCATTCTGGATCATTTAATTCTAATTCCCATGCAGGGAGGCCTACAATGAGAGTGTTACAGGTCCTAGCTGTCTAGTTATGACAAGTGACTGAACGAGAATTTGTGTGGCATTTTCAGAGAGGAAGGGTCTTCCTGATACTGTAGAGTGTAAATCTACATGATCTTATGGTCTTTGAAATGTGGTCTGTGAAATTTTGTTTTCACAAAAACGTTTGTTATTATCTGATTTCTGACCGTTTTGGAAGGTGTTACTCTAGTTGCACCCAGCAACTTTCCTTTGAAGTGTACATGTCAAAGAATTCAAAATCCTTGGGCTCTATAGATATTAAAAGACACTTACGTGCTCATGCTAAAACCTTTGACAGGCCCGCAGACCAGGAACTCGGTTTGGACGGTGCAGTGGGAGAAATCCAGCAGCAACTGGTGAGCATGTGATGCTGACAAAAGTTGTAGCTGACTTAGAGGATCTTGCTGTAATATGTCGATTGATTACTGCAATGGAAAGGAAATTCTCTGAGTTGGTTACAAGAATTGGGGACGTCGAGAGATGGACAGATTATCTGGAGTCATCAGAGAGGGAATTATCTGCTAATTCACTAATGACCAATGCTGATTTGGAACGCATTTTTGAAAAACTGGAGGATTTGGAGAACCGTAACAGGCGAAACAATGTCCGAAGTTTTGAAATTCCTGAGCATGAAGAAGGCAGAGATATGGTGGAATTCCTAGATGAGATCTTCCTGAGTCTGTTCGACATAATAGGCCATAAGATGGAAATCGAGCGAGCTCACAGAGACTTGGCTCGGAGATCAGCTGAGGGAGACAGATCAACTCCGATCAATTCTGGCCAAATTACTGAGATCATCCGATAAAGATCTCGTGTTATACAAGGTGAGGAGCAAAGGAAGGCTTTCTTGGAAGAATCACAATATTTTCTTGTTCCCAGACTTTGCGAATTTGACAAGATAGAAACATGATCGATTCAAGGAATGCAAGAAACTCTTACATAAATAGAAGATCACTTTTGCACTGATGTTCCCGTCCAAACTGAGAATAGATACTAAGGATGGCCGCAAATATTTACATGCCCACAACAAGCCTTGTCTTTCATAGAAACACTGGGTGATTAAACCATTTGGTGATTATCATGTGGCCATTGAGTGGATTGACTTGACTGTCTGAGGAAGCTGGGTGCCATTTTGTTTCTTTTTGTGTTGGTTGCGCCTAGCGTCTGGAGTTTGTTTTGTGTAGCAACGCTCCTTTTTAAGGAACATTTGCATCAATGGAAAATCACTTTTACACTGAAGTTCCCAGCCAAATTGAGAATAGATAGCTACTAAGGATGGCCGCAAAATATTTACGTGATATCTTCCATAAAATCAATGGACTGAGGAAGTCATGGAGTGCTTCTCATGTGGTCCCCGGTTGAACTTGACTCGCTCAATATACTCTTGACCGTACGAGGAAGCTGGGCGCCTTTTTGTTTCTTTTTGTGCTGTTCCACCTAGCAGCTGGAGTATGTTTTGTAGAATAACACTACTTCAGGACAGTTTGAGGATTAATCTGCTCGTTCTTTGTGTTTATGCCTTCTATTGGGTGGAGTTTGTTTTGTGGAGTATTTTTTGCAGGATATTGGAATGATTATGTCATCTGCTGAACTCATGAAACAGCCGGCTCACTGAACATTCGTTGGACTGCCCGAGGAAACTGAACGTCTTTGTGTGTGTGTGTGTGTGTGTGTGTGCGTGCTGGTCTGCTAGAAGCTGGAATTTGTTTTGTGTAGGAACACACCTTCGATAAAATTTTGTGAATTAATCTACACATTCTTTGTGTTTATTCTGCCTATTGGCTGGAGTTTGTTTCATAGACTATTTTCTGTTATGTAAATCTGTCTAACAAAATTAGTATAGAAGCACCAGACTTGAGTAATCCGATGGCAGATTTGTCGCGGGGACTCTCGTAGGCGTACATGGACTTTTTAAGTTTAGAGGGATGGACGCCGGTTGGTGCTGTCGTGCGCAGGGTTAATGTGCACATTTTTCTTTTTTCTGTTTGTTTTGTTCGGGGGGAGGTTTGGGATTTGATTGTTGCACTAATGGAATATGGTCTTTATAATCTTGTTTTTGACACACAATATATTTTTTCTATTATATCAAAATGTCAAATGTTAATATGAGTGGATTATTTCTCTCCACATGGAATGTGAATGGGTTGGGGAACCCCATAAAAAGAAGGACGTTTATTTATTTTCTTAAACGTAAGGAATATAATATAGTGTTTCTTCAAGAAACAAATCTATCCCCGCAGGAAGCTGAAAAATAAGGTGTGGACATGTTTTCTTTAGTGCTGGCTCAAGTAAGAGTAGGGGAGTCATTATATTGATATTTAAGTAAACATCAGCATTTCAAATGTCTCAAACAGTTTACAGATAAATTACGAAGAGTCATTATTGTTTTAGCAGAAATCCAGGGGCAAATGTTGATTTTGGCTAATATTTACGCACCTAACACTGATGATCAGGGCTTTTTATAGATCTTGAAGGGATGTTACAAGTAGCTGTCATCCCTTGTGATATAATATTGGGAGGAGACTTTAATCTTTCGATGGACTCAGTCCTTGATCTTAATGAAGCTGTATGTAAGCCCACTAGATCAACATTGACCCTTCACAGGATGTGTAAAAATCTTGGTCTTACAGATATTTGGAGACTTTTGAACCCATCTGGTAGGGACTATACATTTTCTTCATTGGTCAATAAGATTTATTCTAGAATAGATTTTATTTGTTTGTTGGTATCTAAGTCACTCATTTGATCTGTTGTCAATTGGAAACATTTTACTCTCAGATCATGCCCTGGTGAGTTTAGAGGTGTTGCCACATATGGAGAAAAAGAAATCAAATAGTTGGTGCTTTAATGTATCTCTTTTGCAAAATCCTGATTTCCAACAATTGTTAAAGGCTAAAATCAATGTTTATATGGAAACCAACTGGTCCTCAGTATCCTCTGTGAGCGTGGCTTGGGAGGCACTTAAGGCGGTTCTTAGGTGTCAGATCATACAGTATGCCTCATTCATCAAAAAATCCAAAGCACGAGAACTTGTGGAGTTGGAAGGGAATATTAAAAGTGCAGAGGCAGAGCTGAAGCGCCAAATTGACCCGATTAAAATACAGATATAATCATATTTTTTGACAGAAGGGGGAGTTTTGGTTATTCAGGGAAAGACTGCCATACTATGAGTCGGGGGACAAAGCAGGGAAGCTTTTGGCAATATAAGCAGAGAGGGTCTTTTTCTACCATTCCCACAGTGAAATCTGCTGGTGGTGAAATGTTTTCCTCAGTCATTGATATTAATAATGTTTTTAAATAATTATATCTTGATCTCTATAATTACACGTATCGTCTACTGATGAGGATATTAGAAAGTTTGTGGAACCATTAGATCTTCCTAAACTGACGACTGAGCAAAAAGATTATCTTGATTCTCAGATAACCTTAGATTAGTTTGACAAGGTAATTAAGGCCTTGCTGGCTAGATGGCTTTGTCACAGAATTTTTTAGATCTTGTGCTACAGAACTGGCTCCACTTTTATTAGAAGTTTATATGGAATCATTAAAGAATGGAAAGCTTCTGCCAACCATGATACAAGCTTGGATCAGACTGATTCTTAAAAAGGACAAAGATCCAAGCGAGTGTAAATGTTCCCGTCCAATTTTCCTGATCCAGTTAGATGTAAAAAAAACAAAATAAAAAATTCTGGCTAACCGATTAAGTAAAGTTATGACATCTCTTATACATATAGATCACGTGGGGTTTATTCGGGGCTACAGCTGTTCTGATAACATTAGGCGTTTCATCAATATCATGTGGTCCGTGGCGAATGATCAGACTCCAGTCGCTGCCATCTCACTTGACTCTGAATGGCATTAGATATAGTAGAGTTTGATTATCTTTTTAAGATTTTGCAAATAAACGAGTTTGGGAATACTTTTTTGGGATTGATAAAGTTACTTTATAGACACTTGGTAGCAGTGGTACAAAAAAATTGGTTAATTTCTGATTATTTTACTCTGGGCAGGGGCACCCGGCAGGGTGGCCCTCTTTCCCCATTATTGTTCTGTTTTGCCCTGGAACCATTAGCAGCCACGATAAGGAAGATGATTTTCCAGGGGTGGTGGCGGGAGGTGTGGTGCATAAGCTTTTTCTTTACACTGATGATATTTTAGTATTTGTCTCCAACCCCACTAGATCTATGTCTTGCCTCCACAAAATTATTAATTCCTTTTCAAAATTCTCAGGATACAGAGTCAATTGATCTAAATCAGAAGCTTTGTCTCTGACAGCATACTGCCTGTAATGGCTTTTCAACTGGGTGCCTTCCAGTGGCCCAAGCAGGGCATTCATTATTTGTGAATTTATTTCCAGCAAATTTTAGTGATTTTATTTAGTTAATTTTGACCCTTAATAAAAAGGTTTTCGAGTGATGTGGACAGGTGGGCTTCACTACATTTATCTATGACTGGGAAGGTTAATGTTATAAAAATGAATTGTATTCCAAAATTCAACTACCTATTATAGTCTCTCCCCATTGAAGTTCCCCCCTTTTTATTTTAAACAATTTAATAGTATAGATAAATCCTTTATTTGGGATGGTAAACACCCTCAGTTACATCAGCCAATTGACTAAGTTTGCTTAGGTCTCCCCAAGATTTTGTTTTATTATTATGCTTTTGGTCTCAGACATTTGGCACATTGGTCGCTTCCACCTGAGAGAGCCCCTCCCTGGCTCTTTATTGAGCAGGAGGTCCTTGCCCCTATCTTGCAACTGCAAAGTCTTTCTACCAAGCTGCCCGGAGAAGTAAAGACACATCCCGTTATCTCGCACATGCATTTACTGAGGACAAAAGTTTCCCGCTTGCAAGTATTTGGTTGAACCCTAAATCATGCCTTAATATGTCCCCTTTCTGCTGGACAGAATGGATTGAAAAGGGTGTTGCTACATTGGTTGACCTGTATGAAAATGGAGCGTTGAGATCCTTTGAAAATATAATACAGCGGTTGTGGATTCCCAGATCTCAATTCTTTAGGTACATACAGCTGCGCCATCTACTTTGTACCACTTTGGGTGTAGTATGCAGCCCCCTAAAGTGGCAGACACTCTTTACCAGCTTCAATGGTACTTGCTGCTTTTAGAAAAGGTCATGAAGCTTCAGCATACTGTTTATTCCTTGCTAATTCAGAGTCTAGGGGACAGAGTTTTAAAATCTCTTAAGAAGTTGTGGGAGAGAGACTTGAATTTAGTACTGGAAGATGGAGAATGGGTAGGATTTAAAAAACATATATAATTGATAAAAGTTTATTTCATGCATTCTTATGCTGTTATACTGTAAATATGAGTATGGAATCAATAAAAAATTGTTAATGACAAATAAAAAATACAACATCTTACTGATGTACAATGATTGCCGGATTGAATATCTGGCAACCGCATGGCACACCATTGTCTTAACAATCAGCGTGCTGTCAGCTGTGCACCAATACAGCCAGCAACATTCCCTTTCAATTCAGTCATGAATGCTGCGTCATAGACACAATGGGTTTATCCCTACAGGCACTGCTATCGGTGTGTCAGATTGCACTCACTCTAAGCGCATGATACTCACAACGCTGCGCTCTCAGCTCTCCCTCTTCCCTTCCCACTATGCCCCATCTGTGGCTCCTGAGGGACCACATGAGGGAGACGTGCGAGGGCGGGATGAGCTGGATGAGTTTGAGGGTGAGAGTTCGCCGCACAAGCTTCGTGTGTCTCCTCGCCTCATCCACATGTGTTTTTGCCTGTGGAGTTTGCCCAATATGACCAGTGATAGAGAGATAGAGACAAAGAGAGAGAACCTAAAAGAAAATGACCAGGATGAATTGGCGATACAAAACGGAGAAATATGGAAAACCCATTTCCAAACATTATTTAATAAAGCAGAAACTGGCACAAATTGTTAGTAAAATCAAATAACTAAAGAACTAGATGTTCTACAATAGGCAATCAAAGATAATCAAAACCCATTAGATTTCCCCTATTACTGAAAAGGAAGTTAAAGACCAAATTAAAACTATAAATACATAAAAGCAGCTGGACCTGATGGGATATTGAATAAAATGTTAAAATTGTAAAGCTGGGAATGTGGAGTGGAAGAGGAGTAAATACTTTAAAATCCTTTAATAACAAACGCTGGAGTGGAACAAACAATAAAGCTAAACAGGCTAACATTACACAACGAAACACTTCAAGGACTGACAATTGAATGAACAAAACTAGAAGGTTTACACACACGCGCACACACACACGGAGCTAAATGAGGGAATGTAATATGTAATACAGGTGAGAATAATGAGGGGCAGATGGAAGTGATAAGGGCAGTGCACTATAGGAGATGTAGTCTTAAGGAAAACTTTAAAATAAGAGTCCTTGAAGAACACGAGGGAGACAGCCTGTGACAAAGCTATACCAGTAATAAATTCCAATCAGCCATTCTAAAAGTATTCAACGTGATTCTGAGTGTAGGTTACATCCCTAACATCTGGAATCAAGGACTGTTAACACTCAACTTTAAAAACGGAGATACATTTGATCCGAATAAGACAGAGGCATTTGTGTGAGTAGCAACCTGGGAAAAATATTTTGTAGTATAATTAATTAGAGACTTTTGGACTTCATCACAACACACAATGTCTTGAGCAGAAGTCAAATTGAATTTTTACCAAATTACCGTAGATCTGATAATGATTACACATATTTACAAACCTTATTTGAAAAACATGTTGTCCACAATAAAGGAAAACAATCTGCATGCTTTATTTACTTTAAAAAAGCATTCTATTCAATATGGCACAAATTGATTATTTTAGAAACTGATTGAAAATTGGCATAGGAGGTAAAAACCTATGACCTCATTAAATCAATGTATATTGAAAGCAAATGTGGTGTCAAAATTAGTCCTGATGCTTCACCAATATCTACTAACCCTCATCACACTGGAGACATGGACCAGAACAATACTGCTAAACTAATCAGATGCAGCCAAATTACAGCTCGAATATAACTTATATCACTTATTGGGAAACTCAAACACAACAACAGATTAAAATGCAATATCTGGCCCTAAAAAAAGAATACACCATGGCAGACTATCTGTACACAGTGACAAACAAAAAACTGAGAGCCACCTTGAAACACTGTACAGACTCTGTGAACACAACCTCACTATAGAAACGGGCAGACACAGGAAAACATGGATGCCACAGGAAGAAAGGTTGTGTCAACACTGTGATCGAAACAAAATCGAGACAGAGCTATATTTTGTAACTGAAAGCACAAAATACACAGCCACCCGCAAAAAGTTTACCACAAAATTAAACGCATTCACAGCACATTTAACAAGCAATAAAAATGACCCTTCTTATTAAGTGAATACAAGGACTGCTGTGTGAGAGCAGCACAATATGTGTCTGTCTGCCACAGAATGAGGGACAGAGTGAACTGACCCGAGTCTGCATCTCCAACATGCTTTACTTTCTCTCTTTCCAGTTTTTAGTCATCTTTTTTTTTTTTTCATTATTATGCAACATTATCCTTTTTACCTTATTTTTTAAGAGTACATTAGTTTTTCTTATATTATGGATATTGTTTTGCACTGTTTTATTTAACACTTAGGCAATACAAATGTAAAAATGTTTGTCATGCCAATAAAGAACCTTAAGAGAGAGAGCGAGAGAGAGCGAGAGCGAGAGAGAGAGAGCGAGAGAGAGAGAGAGAGAGAGAGAGAGTGAGCGAGAGAGAGAGAGAGCAACCTAAAACAAATGACCAGGAAGAATTGGCAATCCAAAACGGAGATGTATGGGAAACCCATTTCCAAACATTATATAATAAAGTAGAAGCTGGCACAAATTAGAGCAAAATCAAATAAATAAACAATTGGAAGTACTAGAATTCTCAATCAAAGATAAGAAAAACAAAGTATTTTTATATGCCAGATGAAAATTGTATTGGTTTTATGAATGTATATATACAAAAATGTTCTTGAATAGAATTGGAATGATGCACTTGTTTATAATAGGTTGGGGGTGCTCTAGTTCGTCACGCGTTTCAGCTCCAGTCCGTGAGGCGGCAGCAGAGAGCGTGTTTATTGTTCGGGACGGGACAGGACAGGACGAGTGTGTGTGTGTGCGCGCGTCTGTGCGGACCGGGATCTGAGATTTTTGGGTGGTGGCTGTTTGTTTAACTTGCGCAAATGCGCTGGAATGCGGTCGACTAGCTAACTTTACTCCGTCAAGATTAAGTGCAATTCCAAATTTGTCCTCGACTTTTCTCGAGCACGCGCTTGTTTCACTGTGGACTCGTCGTGTTTTCCCGGTCACAGCAACTTTTATTGATTCATTTACTGACTGAGCTGAAGGCTAACGGCATACACAGATGCAGGCCATAAAGTGTGTGGTGGTGGGGGACGGGTGAGTTTACCTCATTTACATTCTTTAATTTCACGTCGAATACATTTTCATGTTTCTCGTTCCATGTCTCTTTGTTCGCTGTGTCGTGTTTGTGTAGTTTAGAGAACCCGTGGGCCTTTAATTTGGGAAGTGTTGTGCCGTGTTTGTAGTTCATAGATATTGTAACTGTTTTCTCAAGACTGACCCACACGTACCTCGCTATATCTGCTTCTGGAGAATCTTGAACGCACATGTTTCGCATTCCCACGGTCATGGAAAACCTGAAAATATCAGGAAAAGTCATAGAAATTAATTACATCTTAAAAAGTTGTGGTAACCTCGTGGGAATTTCTAGTGAATATAATTCGTAATATGTAGAGATGCACCGTTATGGAAATCTTGGCTGATAAATCTATATCTGGATTTAAATTTATATTTTGTGTGTCTGATTACAAAAACAAAAGGCACACATTAAAGAGCCACATCCGGAGCACTTTAATGAAATCAGTCATGTAAAGTGGATTATTGTTTTTAATAACTTCAATAGCATAAAATAAGGAACCTGCAAGAAGCTTATAAATGATTTACCAAACGTAGTCTACTTTGAACCAGTTTAAAGACATTACATTCCTATGGCCAACTTCCTTTTATTAAAAAAAAAAAAAACATGACTGTGCAAATTAAAATACGTTTTAGTGAGGTACTTTTATAAATAGAGTGCATTGCACTTGATTCAAACCTGTGAAAAGAGAAAACTAAGGGATGCAAACAAGTCTCAATCTCATTGTAAACAACAATATGCTTTGACATACAAAAAAATGCTTGTGAATGTTGTAAATAAATACTGTATAATGGAGTGTATTCTCAGATCCAGTATAATCCCCCAAAGAAGGGGTCAGCAACCTTTTTGACATGGAGTGCCATTTTTTTATGGTCAATGGCTGTGCCGATGTCCACCACAAATTTGCTGCTTTGATTACTGATCATGAAAATTGTGTGGAATCTTAAATATTTCTTATATAATGTCACACAGATGGGTAAACTCTAGTACTCAAGCAACAGCAAGAGAGGAGCAGGTTTTTCGCACCTGCATTCCAATCTACATCTTGATGTAATGCTTCCTCGTGATCGTGATTTCATCAGCTGAATGGGAGATTAAACACTATTAAATTGTGATGAGATTCGCACATCACAAACCGATCAACTATTTGGCCCTTTTCGGTGAATTGCACCTGCAAAATCTTAACTTTGTTTCCAGGTTTAATTTATATTTTGAATAGACTCAGATTTTTATCAGATTATGTTTTCTCTTTTAATCATTTAATGTAGTTTTGAGTGAGACTATGGTTTATGGAGGGTGTACCTGTATGCTGGGTTAGAAATCTCAAGGATTAATAGTGGTGTTTTCATTACATCTGTTGGGTATACTGCAGTCTTGTCACATTAAAACTTTTTGTTAAGCCTCTCATTCATGAAAACACGCTGCATGATCATGAAGAAGGATTACATCAAGATTAGAATGCAGGTGCGGAATTTCATATGAATACAATAGTCTACTCCTCTCTAGCCATTGCTGGTGCGCCAATGATTACCCGTGCCCAATGCAGGCACGTGTGCCATAGGTTGCCTACCCCTGCCCTAAAGCAAAGCCAGAAGGCACCAGTCAAAACCCACATGACGAGTAGCATGTGCCTGAAAAAGCCATAATTTATCTGCTTTAATATATCGGCCACATTTTATTATCAGACCGATAACTTTCAATTTTACATGTATCGGCTGATACCGATATGGCCGCCGATATATTGTGCATTCCTAATATTATGAATATCTTGTGAATATTGATGGCTAACAGTGAATATAAGTTTTGGAATTATGCTTATCTTTAAAATATTTAATTCTCTAGAAATTCAAAAAATGGCTTTAAAAATCATTATCCAGCAATCACAAACAACTAGAAAGTGCTTAGAAATTCATTGACCCAAAGGTGTGGGTACCCTGATGTTTAAATGTCCATTTATTTGTCGACTGAGTTTTTCTTTCTCTGATGTTTTGAGGCTTTGTTCGATGGTTGTAATGGTATGTTTTATTTACATTGCGACGTATTCCGTATGACATATACAGTACATATGATGTGAGCAAATGCTGTCTGGATGTATGGGGAGTGATGCAATTTTATATATATTTATATATATATATATATATATAGAAGCCAAAAGCCAAACTCACTTTTATAATTCACATGAGTAATACTGGCTCATTTTAATGCCAGGCAGACGTTATAAGGCATGTTTACACACTCAAATATCAGATGATATCAGTTAATAAAATCTATAATTTAATGTATTTCTTGTTGAATGGTGTTTGTTTCTTCTCAGGGCTGTGGGAAAAACATGCCTTCTGATCAGCTACACAACCAATGCTTTCCCTGGAGAGTACATCCCGACTGTGTAAGCAGACCTCAGTGTCTTACTCTTATTTTCGACTTTCTGAAAGTCAACATGAAATCAAAATTGACCCTATGTACTATAGGCACGATCATGGTGTTATTGTGCACAATTCATTGGTCTGTGTTATTCTGTTCAAGAATAAGAGATTTGTCATTTTTATAAAAAATAAATAAAAAAAAGTCCAGCCATAAAACAACTTTCTTGATCTGCTGATGACAAAATCCCTCTTACAAACTCAGGTATTTAATGGCCACTTTTAACAAACCAAGCGATTCCTGAGTGATAAGAACCAGACCCACCATAGATTTTTTTCATGTGGAATAACTGGTCACTCGGAAATACGTCAGGTTATGGAATTAAAATATGTTGCTAGCTGTGTTTGCCATGCTTGATCTCTACACACATACAATGATAAACTATTTACATTCTTGCAGGTTTGACAATTATTCTGCTAATGTGATGGTGGATGGGAAGCCAGTAAATCTGGGACTGTGGGATACAGCAGGACAGGAGGATTACGACAGGCTTCGACCACTGTCCTACCCTCAGACGGTACAATAATAGTTTTGTGATATTATTTTTTTCAAATCAACAGAACCATCATTTCAAACAATGCCATCATAACCAGATTCAGATGTTTAATGCAGGGTATAAAGCACAAGTAAAGGCATGTTTTCCACACAATTTTTCACTACATGAACACAAGGAAGGATGAGATTTAATCATTTTCATTTATATGCACTGGTATAACAATAATTGGTGAAAAACAGTCTTTTGGAAACTTAATGGCCAAATAAAAGACACAATAAATCAACATAACATTTACTGTGTTGCTTAATTCTATGTTGCCAGCTAGGGTTGTGCCGATGGACGATATCATCGTCCATCGTGATGGCTGACCAACATCACGATGTAGAGCCACCATCGTGATGCCACGCCCCCTTTTGCGAGTCTTGCTAGTGTGACTCACTAATCCTAGTCTCTTCTATAGTTAACCTAAAAACTTTGCAGGGATTGCTCTGTAAATTAAATTGAGAATATAACTAATGCATATATGCTATTTTAAATACTGTAGTATATGCCAGAGGCGTGGCGTGTTAGTCTGTGAAAATACCGTGTCAGGCAGGCTACACAAATATTGATCTTGACATTGTTAGCTTCTTGTCTTTTTTTACATGTCTTACACTGTACATTTAGATTAAAATATTTTATGTTGTAGGCTACAAGAAAATGGCCTTTATTAATTAATTATTAGTAGTTGTAGTGTCTCAGAAAATCTTGCTCATTGTCACATAGCTCTTGTATACACTGAAGCGGCAGTTTAAGATAAACCCAGACCAGCTGAGCGTCAAATAACTTTTGTCTGGTTAATACTTTTAAAGAAAAATTTCCTTGGCCATAAATCCATAATGTCAAATCAAATGAAAGAAACAAGGTGAATATGAATAACACACATTTATTAACAACACTCAGACCGAAACTCGGCATTAACATTTCACTTATAATTAGCAGCACAATTAACTTCAGCACAGGCTACAAAATAAATTATGTTATTGAAATATTGTAAAGTGGTCATATGAACTACACAAATGAACGTTTAAAAAATAATATGCAAAATCGAATAGCTCCGCAACGGATGGCGAAAAGTGCGTAGAGGTGTCTAATATCTTTCACCATAGACCATGTTTAAATTTCGATGTTTCTGGCCAGAAATACCAACATATTCACTTTATCTGGTTTTAATAAGCTGCGGATTGGAGTAACTACACTACCCGCTGTGCTGAAGACCCGCTCTGATGGAGTACTGGTAGCACATATGCACAGATATTTCCATGCTAATCTTGCCATGAACGGAAACCTTTTGTCGTTCATTTTCCACCAAGTCAGCGGGTCCTCTTCCCTATCAATGGCCATTTCCTGCAGGTACATGGTCATTTCTGCCTCGACCTTTTGCTCATCAGTGAGTAAAATAACGAAATTATAGTTTTTAAGTGGAAAATAGTATTTATGTAAAGAGATATATTAAAATAAAAAGTGCACAACACTTCTGAGTGTAAAAGTGAAAAAGTGAAAGCTAAAAAAAAATGCTTCACGTGTCATGCAACCTACTGATAAAGCGCCGACGAGTCATTAGTTGGGTTAGTAAAATAACAAAATTATAATTTTTCATATAATTTTTGAAAATTATATGAAATTATATAATTCCGCCCCACCCCACCGACGATATCATCGTCCATCGCGATGTTTTACTGTCAACATCGTCAACTGCCAATTTAGGGGACATCGCCCAACCCTATTGCCAGCAAAATTATTGTGAATGCATCCTGAATGTTCAATATATTCAATGCTAGTCTGATCAAATATTATAATATCTGATATAAGTATTTGGGTTAGGGTAGGATTTCAAATAGTTTATGGCTGATTCCTGATGGGCCAAAGTGACATGTTATATGTGGTTCAGACCATTAATGACCGTTCTGTATCTTTTAGGCACAAACATCAGTGTTGTTCTGCACACTTTCACTGGGGAAACAAGTGGAGTCAGTTTGTGGTTCATTAATGCAACAATCTAGTCAATGCAGTATTGTTCAGATAGTGTTTAACATTATGTTGTAACAGTGTAACAGTTTATACAATAACTATAAAGGATTACAGCAGTATAAAGACTGTGTGAAAGGGCTTTTATTAATTGTGATTTGATGGCATAATGTAGTGACTGTTTTGTTTTTTCCTTTTTCATATAGGATGTGTTCTTGATCTGTTTCTCTCTTGTGAGTCCAGCCTCGTTTGAGAATGTCCGTGCAAAGGTAAGCAAAATCATTCTGTGGATTAAATCAATGTAGGCAACTTTCAAAATGATCACAGTGGGGGAAAAAAGGAAGAGGCTGAACTAAGAATAGTCTGTCTGTCTGGCTAGACTTTAGACAGATTGAGCAACTGTGTCCCATCAAGCCTTTCCAAAGCCTCAAAAATAGCTTGATGCTGCTGTAATAACATGAAGCATAGAATTATGCTTTTGCTTTAAATATGTTTAGTAAGTAGGGGAGCTAGTATTCCATTCTGAACATTGCTATATTTTCTCTAGAGGCATGGAATTTGGTGACTGAATGTAAATAAGTGCTTTTGACTAAATAAAACAACTTTGCTTAAAATGGACACTCAATATCTCTCTTTTTCTATCTTTTAACAGTGGTATCCAGAGGTCAGACATCATTGTCCCAACACTCCCATTATTCTTGTTGGGACTAAACTTGATCTGAGAGACGACAAGGACACGATTGAAAAGTTGAAAGAGAAGAAACTCACTCCGATTACCTACCCTCAAGGCCTCGCTATGGCCAAAGAAATAGGTCAGTCAATTATTGTCTTCTGGAATGTGTTATATAATTTTTTTTAAACATATTTTATTATTACATTATGTCAATATACACAATTAACGTTTTAATGTTACTTGATGAATATCTGTCTTTCTGCTCTGAAATGGTTTCAAAAGATTATATTTTTGTTTCGTCAGAGGAACCACCTTTAACTAAACAGCCATTGTAGATTCAAAATTATTAATGTAAATACAGTAAAAAATAATAATTATGGCATGTTGTAGTACAGTAAAAAAAAAAGTTCCAATTTCAAAATTAATTACTGTTATGAACTGGTTCTTTTGAATCTACAGTGCAAAAAATACAACGCATCTAGTGTAGTCTGTTTCCTGAACGAATGACCCTTATGAGCGGTTCTTTTGAATCTATGGCACAAAACATAAATAAAAAAAAATGTAAGAAAATAAGTGTAGTTCCTGAACAAATCTCTTGTATAAGTAGTTTAAGCTGTTTTGAATCTACAGAGCGATCTGTGTAACAAGGAATCTGAATTGTAATTGTACAATTCCTTACGATTCCCATCCCTATACCAACTCTAATGTAATTTTGCTACTGAAGTTTAAATCAGAGATGTAATTGAAAATGTTTGTATTTATGCTTGTACACTCTTTAGTCATCCGGATTAATGAAACTATTCTAATCATGCTCTTTAGGAAACATAATGGCTAAATAATGCAATTTAAAATCATTGCAAATTAATTGTGAATATTCAATAAAATGTTCAGACCGCATTGTCTTAATACACTTTATGTGGGTCCACTTGACATTTTTTTTACATTTGTTTTTGCCACAGGAGCTGTTAAGTATCTGGAGTGCTCAGCCTTAACACAGCGTGGTCTTAAGACGGTGTTTGATGAAGCCATCCGTGCTGTACTGTGCCCGCCCCCGGTGAAGAAAAGAAAGCGGAAGTGTTTACTCCTCTGAATTGACTGCAAACAGCAGCAGTTGCAATCTGAGCTCACCTGAGAGGAGAACAATGGAGGCGGGGATTGTGGAAAATGTGTGTTGGGGAAGGAGTGTTCTGCACAGTGTATACATACAGATATTTCTCTCTCTTGCATTGTAATTAGTTTCACAACTAACTAGCTATTAAGAAGCCTGAGTATTTGCTTCCGAGAGATGTGGAGCAGCATCCGTAGCTGTTTCCCTTGTACACTAAGAAATTCCTGCTGCCTTCCAATTATGTACTTTTATTTTCCCCGTTTTTACTTTAAGAACTAAATACTCTTTTCAGTTTGTCCCTCTGTGAGCCCATATATTTTGTTTAAAGTCTGCATTTGTGTAGAAAATGAATTCTTGCCTAAAGTAAAACCTACAAATAATGGATTTTAATTTGCTAACACTAACTATCTCATTGTTTTTCTAAAGACAGGGTTAATCATGCATGCCTGCAAGAAAAAGAGATTGCATTAATTTTGAAGGAACTATTTTACAAGTGGACAGTTGAACAAAGCAGAGAAACGGTTATTGGGTCCTATGTTGTGGTTCCCATGCTATAGAATTTATTTTGTTTAACTAAATAATAAATGTACGTAGTTAAAATACAAATATCAGCAATGTGTTGTCAGCATATAGCATATTTTCACTAGTTTATTTTAATATTCAGAATGACACAACTGTTTAATCTCTATTGTAGTCAGTCTTTTGGAGGAGTTTGGCAGTGTTTTATCCATTTTACAGTCCCTCAGTATTGTATTTAGACCGATATACCAGTGCCTAGTATCAGACCAGGATTTGTTGGAAGACTGAGCATGCCATTTGAACCTTAAATTAGATGTCTCTACAAAGTGGATTAACAGTAATTAAAAAGATGAAAACTATAGAAATGGTTTGATTTTAGGGAACAGACATCAAAAGTGTTAAACTTCAAATTGGTCTTTAAACAGTTTAAAGGGAAATGGTTGTGATTTGCTACATATAATGTTTAATTTCTTTGTGTAACACAAACAGTTCTGTTTCAAATGCCATTTGAACTACTTTATTCATGCATTCTCCACTAAAGCTACAATGTTTTAACCTTTGTCTGCAACAGAAATTTAATCTAAAACACTTGTCTTTGTTCCTTGTTTTCCTTGTGTTCTAAAATCATTAAAGGTTAGACATTATTACAGAGTTTTAAAGAAATGTTCTGGGTTTGATACAGGTTTAGCTCAGTTGACAGCATTTGTATAAGAATGTTAATTACCACAGAAAATATTTTTGACTTGGTCCTCATTCATTTAAAAATTGCAGTTACGGCAAGGCACTTGCAATGAAAGTGAGTTAAAATCATTCATAAAATACACAGTATCAAAAGTATCGCCACATGGCATAAACGTTATGTGGTCCCATGATTTTAGTGTGAAAAATTGCTTGCTAACCTTGCCAGTGTGAAGCTATATACAATATTACAAATTGTATTGCCATGATGACGCAACGCTATAAACACAGCAATTTTACAACACTAAGATTATATAGGGCAGTGATTATATCTTACGAGAGTCATATTAACAAACTGAGTGACCACTTTATTAGGAACACATGTACACCTACTTACTCGTGCAATTATCTGTGTGGCAGCAGTGCAATGCATATAGTCAATCAGATACGAGTCATGAGCTTCATTTAATGTTCACAACAACCATCATAATGGGGAAAAAATGTGATCTCAATAATTTTGACCATGTCATGATTGTTGGTGCCAGACGGGCTGGTTTGAATATTTCTGTAACTGCTGATCTCCTTGGATTTTCACACACAACAGCCTTTAGCGTTTACTCAGAATGGTGCTAAAAAACATCCAATGAGCGGCAGTTTTGCAGATGGAAATACCTTGTTGATGAAAGAGGTCAAGATAGAATGGCCAGACTGGTTTGAGCTGACAGAAAGGCTACGGTAACTCGGATAACCCCTCTGTACAATTGTAGTGAGCAAAATATAATCTAAGAATGCACATGTCGAACCTTGAGGCGAATGTGCTAAAACAGCAGAAGACTATGTCGGGTTCCACTTCTGTCAGCCAAGAACAGAAAATAGGCTGCAGTGGGACTTCAGTATGTGTAGTGTAAGTTTGAGACTTTTGGCTATACTTTTGAAACCATGTGTATTTTAATGTTTATGGACTAGCCCCATTCACTTCCACTGCAATTGTATTACTGAAACCATGATTATTATATAAACAAGGGATGAGCCGAAAATATTTCCTTTGTAATCTGTATTATGCTACAAATGCTGTCAATTGAGCTTAACTCATATATTGAATCAGGGATATTCCTTAACCAGACATGATACAATAAGATATCAGCCACAAGTTGTTTATATGTCTTAAGTGAAAGTAAATATTCTGCTCAATATGTCAATCACAGCCAAATAAAACATTTTATGTTTAATATACAGCTGGATTTTGAAACAATGAGATTTCAATGTGGTTGGAGCTACCCTGCATTATGCTGCAGAAATAGAAACCAAATTAACAACTCAATTTCCTTTTGCTCACTAAAGTTGCGGCAAAAACTCAAAAGATTGTTTGGACAGAACAGTCTGGCACCAGAAGTAAAGATCCCATTTAATAATTTTTTTCCTAGGCAAATAGATTTTTACTGCTGCATTATTATGCATTCTTATTATTTCAACTTCATTTTTTAAAAACCGTGTTTAATACAGTAATTCCTGGTGAAGAACTACACTACCCATGCTCCAACAGACAAAAATCCACCAATCGCAGATGAGCTCTGCAGCATCCATCAACTCCCATGACGCCATACATCCGGCCTCCCTATATATAATATATATTACTAGATTCAGCTCGGAGCTGGTTGGTTTGGATTAATGGCTTAAGAACTCTTGTATAAAGTATTTTATGAAAAATCAATGGGAATTTTTTTTTTAATGATTAAATGTAATTTCCAATCTGTTAAACTTTAAAGGACTATGTAAAGAGTGAGGCCATTCTGTCATTATGTTCTTATGACCAGGCAAGAAAACACTCTTTTAATCATCTGGGGAAGCTGTATTTTCAGTCCTTAACTGTTCCATTTTCCACTTCTCCAACACAAGTTTGGCTGTGACGGCATCCTGTATCCCCATACCTACATTAAAAAGTGCAAAACAAATGTCTTTGTTAATAACCAGCTAGTCATGACAAATACATTTCCACTGATGTTTCTAATATTGAGCCAGATTTATTATTCCAAGACAATTTTATGCTTTCTAAAAACATTCAGTTGAATATGAACACACTCAGAAATGACTTGCCCAAGTTTTGATTAAAACAGGATAAAGATCAGTGGGGGGTGCTTAACCTTGAGTAATACTTAAGTTTTAAATAGAACTAAAATATTTTCCCTTGTCTCTTAGGAGGCCCAGAATGCAAACATCATGCTATTTAAGGGCACATTCTGCTAGAATGACTGTCCCTATCAACATAGAAAACTCTTAAGTGATGAGAATGCTGTTTCAGTCTTTACTTGGTTCCTTAGTACATCTTGTTCTGAGTTTTTGGATCACAACTGTGGAAAACTATGTTACCCAGTGACTTAAACACTGTAGTCTTCTCACGCTGAGCAGGAAAGGATCCATTTATAACTTCTCCAAGCTCTGCGAAAATCTGAGCCTGTAGAAATAAAAAAAATAATTCATATGTAATATGTTTGATAGAGTCACTGTTCATGTATATATGAGGCAATATATATCTTAAGGGGGCACTGACAGAGACGACGGACCTCACAGTGAAATCTGAAACAGTAGGTTGACATCTCTTTAGCTAAAATCAGACTGTGGTTACCAAATTCGAAACACTGCCCCAAGTGGCCAAAGCGTTAACTGTTTTGGACATGTGCACATGTGAGCTCCATTTTCCAGGTGTATTATCCACAGAGGGGCGCCAAAAGCAAGTTGTGAAGCAAGTTATTTCGAGCTGAACAGGCTGTAATACAGCGAAAAGGAATGAATATTTTATAAAATGACCCCACCCCCCGAAATAAACACTAAACCTAACCACGCCACAAGGGAAGGTAAACATGCTGGAGCTGATGCAAAAATACTTTTATTTTCACAAGTGCTGGCCAGTTTTGTGTGCAATTTGCATCAGATAATCAGCAAATGGACTGTGGGAGTGTCTTCTGATACTTAGACTACATTGTCACTGCAAATCTCTGTCAGTGTGAACGCCCCTTCAGGCACCTAAAATAAACGTAAGTGAAATTCAATGTAATTAGCTATAGTGTATTGTTGATTGGACAGTGTGGATGGTACTGAAACATACTCCAGACAGAATGATATCTCCTGACTCTGCTAAAGCACCCTCTCTGCTGTCCACATACACCAATGCCTCTCTCATTAAGACATCATCCAGCTCCCTCCAGTCTGGCCGGCAAGCACCAACCGCTGTCATAAAAAAAAAAAAAGAAATCATGTCAATACAATGTCCCAGCCATGCTAAAATCCACAATTTAGTATCATCAATGACAAGAAACACCTGTTCACCTAGCTATTGTGTATATCACTCCACAATTATTGCCATAGTGACCAATTATTAACCTTAATTTGAGGATCTCCATATTCTAGCGGAAGGATGGCACAATAAATCTCCACTTTCAAACAGCCCTCTTCTTTTGTTTTGTTACCTACTGGGCAGGGAGGAGAATTTATAGTAAAAAGTACTTTAATATTGATCTGTTTCTCACTGTCACCTATCATATCACCTCAGATGTCATATGGATTACTTTTATGCTGCTTTTATATGCTTTTCGTAGTTTAAACTTTTGGGACCATGTTGACTTGCATTATATGCACCTGCAGAGCAGAGATATTCTTTTAAAATATTAATTTGAGTTCCACAGAAGAAAGAAAGTCATACACATCTGGGATATCATGAGGGTGAGTTTTTTTTTGGGGGGTGAATTATCCCTTTAATTTTTTTTTTAAATAACTTCTCCTACTCCAGATTAATGTGGATTGACAATTAAGTTTGAGCATACCAACCAGCCGAACACAGCACCATTGGCTCAACCAATGGCGTGAGTTTGGGGCGGGACCATATTTTTGTCCACCAGATGTTGGGTCAGTGTTTGGGAAACCCATTTAAAAACAGCCATTCATTTTCAATTCCATTTGGTGACTAAAGTGGTGCAGAAATTACACACTTCACCTTTAATTAAATAGCTTTTAAATTAAAATTAGTGTCCTTAATATTTTAATTATCTAGTAACCATTTTATAAAAGCAATAAGGCACTCAAGGTACCGCATCGCCTTGAGTGTCTTATTGCTTGTGATATGGTATAACTGACCTGCAATGTGGGCACCTGGTTTGACCCACTCGCCAAACAGTATGGGTTCACTTGCACTTGTGGCAGTGACTATTACATCAGCTCCCATCACTGCCTCCTTCACTGAAGAACACAGTGTCACAAGGCCTCTGAGGTCATTTACAAACTGCTCTGCCATTTCTCTCCTTCGACTCCACACATGGACCTGAATTAAACACAACACTGTATGATAAAACAAACACAGTCTTCTTTAACTTGGATGTATGTTCAATTTTCAGACAAGTTACCTCTTTAAACTTGAAAACCTTTGTAAAGACATCATAATGGCTTCTAGCCTGTTGCCCTGAACCGAGGATGCACAACACCTCTGACAGAGCAGGTTTTAACAGCTGAAGAGGGAATACACATATGCGGGATAACTTAGTTCATCTTATACGTACAGTATTATTACAATAGTGTTATTTTAGAGCAACTTACTTTAGCTGATATTGCTGACACTGCTGCTGTTCGTCTGGCTGTGATCGCCTCCCCATCCATAATCTGAAATGTTATTAATAATGTAATTATGAATAATCCTTAGTAATGAGTAATAAGTAATGAGACTGATAACTGATGACTGACCGATAGTCTGATTTTATTTGACAAGCTTTGCTCCAAGAGAGCTGATTTTCTTAAAAAACAGCACTGGAAATCTTTAATGTTAAATGGTCATTCATAAAATTCTTCTCACCACAATTGTACAGAGCGGTTATCTGAGTTACCGTAGACTTTGCCAGTTCGAACCAGTCTGGCCATTCTCTGTTGACCTCTCTCATCAACAAGGCATTTCCGTCCACAGGACTGCCGCTCACTGGATGTTTTTTTGTTTTTGGCACCATTCTGAGTAAATTCTAGAGACTGTTGTGCATGAAAATCCCAGGAGATCATCAGTTACAGAAATACTCAAACCAGCCCATCTGGTGCTAACAATCATGCCACAGTCAAAATCACTGAGATCACATTTTTCCCCATTCTGATGGTTGATGTGAACATTAACTGAAGCTCCTGACCTGTATCTGCATGATGATATGCACTGCTGCTACACGATTTGCTGATGAGATAATCGCTGATGATTGTTGGTGCCAGATGGCTGGTTTGAGTATTTCTGTTACTGCTGATCTCCTGGGATTCGAAAGAGAGTATAATTTACCATGTTTTATACACCTGTTGCAGGTGTTTGTTAAACAATCTTCAATATCATGTAATGTAAGAACTTTCACTCATTTATCAATATTACTTAATAAAAGTGAATGTTGAAAAAGTCAATGTATTGCTTACATAGAACGTAACATAGACATCAAGCACCGGCATCTCGGAGAAATCAGAGTAGAAAATTTCCGCACATGTTACCCAGTTGGAATTCTGAGTTCAAGAGCCATTCCGTTGCACTTTTCTTAGTAGGAAGTTGGAAAATCAGACTTTTCGAGTTGAACGGAATGCAGCATAAGCAAGTACTATTCAACTGGTAATGTGATTCTATATGATTCTATTACAAAATTTATTGCAAGCAAAATTGTTATCGCAAATATTATTAGAGAGCTTTTTCTTGGTATTAGTCCTCCTTGGTTCTGGCTTTCATGCGTGGACGTGTTTTTTAAATGTCAATTGGAATTATTAGTTGACTACCACGTAATGTATGATATACACGTAGGCATACAGTGTCTTATTCTTTGTAAATCTATGTTTTCTTGATGGCATGAATTGCACTGAAAGCCTAGACTTAAAATGCATGGGCTACGGCTGGATTCTAAAAGGGCAGCCCCCATGAGGGAGTTACTGATATGACTAGAGTCCTCCTCTCATGTGAGTGGTCATAATTTTATACATATATTTAAAAATTACAATTCATTTCTTTAGAAGTAAAAAGTTTTAATGGAGAAAAAATTACCGTCAGACAGTTATTTTTTGGAACCCATTCTACTTTTTGTAATTTGTAAACAAATAATATTAACAGAAGAGTAATAATAAATGATTTATTATTATTACTATTATCTTTTTATTGTGATAAAAATGTTTTTATTGATTCATATATTAAACAAAGAAAAGTAAACATATGCAAACAGAATCAATACTTAACCCCCACTATTACCCCACCCCCCAAAACACCCCAGTGGTCACACATGATCATAGACACACACAAAAAAACTAAAACAAAAAATATATAATAATCACACACATTAACAACTACACCTCTCTCTCCACTGTCCCTCTCCAAGAGCCCACCAAAAACGCCAGATATTTGAAATGAGGGTGCTCCAGCCAACTTCCATCTCCTTAAAACTATTTGTCTGGTGATCATGACGCTGGTTAGGACCCAATTTTTTATGTGCTTATTCTCTATATTGAAGACGGCCCCATCGAGTCTGGGGCAAAATGAAATTTGAGTGCCCAATACATCACACATAAAACTCTGAACCCTCAACCAAAATTCTTGGCTCTTAACACACCACCAAAAGACATGGATTGTGTCTACATCTTCTGATTGACATCACCAGCAGGTGGGTGTCTTTAAGATCAAGCCTATACAATCTAGAGGGGATCCAATAGAATCGATGTAAAATCTTGAATTGCATAAGGCGCACCCTTGATCTCTTTAGATAGAAGTTAAAGCTCCGTCCCCCAGACTCTGAATTAGCAGGGAGTAATGCACTGATGCCTCATGACCTTTCCCAAAAGCAATAATCATCACTCCCAGAGTGTCTGCTGCTTTAGGGGGGTGTATGCAACGGAGCATGTGGCGCAGCTCTAAATACCTAAAGAACTGAGATCTGGAAAACCCAAAACGTTGAACCAAATTTTCAAAGGATCTCAACACTCCACTCATATAGGTCACAGAGTGTATTAACCTCCCTCACAATCCACTCTGACCAGCAGAAAGGGGACTTATTAATACATAATTTTGGGTGCAGCCATATGCTCGAGGCAACATTTAAATACATTTCCGAATCAAACACTCTGGGCACTTTTGTCCATACTGAGTGCAAATGCGAGATAATGGAGTATAACTTAACTTCTCCAGTTAGTTTGTTAGAAAGTCTTTGCAATGGCGAAAAAGGGTCAAGAACTTCCTGTTCAATACAAAACCAGGAAGAGGCTCCCTCAGGTGGAAGCAACCAATGAGCCAAATATCTGAGACCGAATGCATAATAATAAAACAAAATCTTGGGTAGGCCTAGCCCAGCTTTGTCAATTGGCCTATGCAGCTTACTGATATGTAATCTGGGACGTTTACCATTCCAAATGAAGGACATCGCTATGCTATCAAACTACTTGAAATAAGAGAGGGGGACATCTATAGGGAGAGACTGTAGGAGCTAGTTGAATTTTGGAATACAATTCATTTTAATAACATTAACCTTCCCAATCATAGATAAATGTAATGAAGCCCACCCGCCCACATCGCTCGAAAACCTTTTTATTAAAGGGTCAAAATTAACAAAATAAATCACTCAAATTTGCTGGGAATAAAATACCAAAATACTTAATGCCCTGTTTGGGCCACTTAAAGGCACCCAGCTGAAAAGCTGTTACAGGGGAGTATGCTGTTGGATTTAGACCAGAATTTAATTTCTGGTCTAATTTCAATTGCTGTGAATTCCCACAAAAATGTCTAATTTCAATTTCAACTCTGTATCCTGAGAACTTAGAAAAATAATGTATAATTCTGTGAAGGCAAGGCATAGATCTAGTAGGGTCGGAGATGAAAAATAAAATATCATCTGCGAAAAGCAAAAGCTTATCCGTCCTACCTCCCACCACCACCCCTGGAAAATCATCTTCCTTTCTTATCGTGGCTGCTATTGGTTCCAGGGCAAGACAGAACAATAATGGGGAAAGAGGGCAACCCTGCCAGGTGCCCCTATCCAGTGTAAAATAACCTGAAATGAATACATTTGTTTGTACCGTCACTACCTGGTGTCTATAAATTTAACTTAATCCATCTAATAAAAGTATTCCCGAACCCATTTATTTCCAAAATCTTAAAAAGATAATCCCATTCTACCATATCAAAAGCCATTTCTGTGTCAAGTGAGATAGCAGTGACCGGAGTCTGATCATTCGCCACTGACCACATGAAAATTTATGAAATGCCTAATGTTATCAGAAGAGCTACAGCCCCGAATAAGTCCCACCTGATCTACTGTATATGTGTAAGAGATGTCTTAACTTAAATTAATCGGTTAGCCAACATTTTGGACAATATTTTTACGTCTAGCTGGATCAGGGAAATTGGAGGGTAACTTTTACACTCGCTTGGATCTTTGTCCTTTTTAAGAATCAGACTGATCCAGGCTTGTGTCATGGTTGGCAGAAGCTTTCCATTCTTCAATGATTCCATATAAACTTCTAACAAAAGTGGAGCCAGTTCTGTAGCATAAGATCTAAAAAATTCAGTGGCAAAGCCGTCTGGCTCCAGAGCCTTGCCTGTAATTACCTCGTAAAGCTTCTCCAAGGTTATCTCAGAATCAAGATACTTGTTTTGCTTAGTCATCAGTTAGGGTGTTAATGGTTCCACAAAGTTTCTAATATCTTCATCAGTAGATGAAGATGTGGAACTATAGAGATAAAGATAGAATTCTTTAAAAGCATTATTAATATCAATGGCCAAGGTAAATATTTCACCCCCAGCAGATTTCCCTGAGGGAATGGTAGAAAAAGACTCTAGCCAAAAGCTTCCCTGCTTTGTCCCCCGACTCAAAGTAAAAAAGCCCTTAAGAGCCAAAACTCCACCCTCCACAACAAAATAGTATTATATCTGTATTTTAAATGGGTAAATGTTCTGAGGACAGTGCCTCTGCACTTTTATATTCCCTTCCAATTCCACGAGTGCTTGTGCTATGGATTTTTCCGATGAATGAGGCATACTGTATGATCCGACTCCTAAGCACCGCCTTAAGTGCCTCCCAAGCCACGCCCACAGAGTATACAGAGGACCAGTTGGTCTCCATATAAACATTGATTTCAGCCTTTAACATTTGTTGAAATTCCAATTTTGCAAAAGGGATACATTAAAGCACCAACTATATGATATATTTTTCTTTGTATGTGGCAACACCCCTAAAATCACCAGGGTGTGATCTGAGACTAAGATGTTTCAAATTGAGCACTCAAAAAGAGATGAAATGTGGGACTTTTTGAATTATATTTAAAAAAAATCTATTCTAGAATAAATCTTATGGACTGATGAAAAAAATGTATAGTCCCTACCAGATGGGTTCAAAAGCCTCCAAATATCTGTAAGACAAAGATATTTACACATTCTGTGAAGAGTCAGTGTTGCACTAGGGGGCTTACACACTTTTGCTTCACTATGATCAAGGAGTCCATCAAAAGATTAAAGTCTCCTCCCAATATTATATCATGAGGGGTGCCAGCAGCTTGCAACATCCTTTCAAGATCTATAAAAAAGAGCTGATCATCAACGTGATTGTGTTATGTATATGTGTCAACAGAGCAGCGGCATTAACTTAAATGCACTGCGCAAGCATACCATAAATTTACTTATTAAACGCAGCCTTTTGCGATTCACGAAGCTATCGCATGTCTTCAGTTGGCTTTGAATAAAATGCACGAGTCATATGGACTACTTTAATGGTGCTTTCATGTAATTCTTTTGACCTTGACAATAACGAACATGACTAATACACATTATTACGCAGCTCTCTGGAATACTCTATTCTGATATGTCAATTATCTCTTATTATCCATATTGGATTTGTACTGGGCTCGTCATTTCGATACCTGATCTGTCTAAATACGTATCGGAGCTGATATTGATCCAGGTATCAGATTGGTGCATCCCTACTCTTGACAAATCAAATCAAATCACTTTACTGTCACACGACCCTATACACACAAGTGCAACAGTGGGTGAAAGTCTTGTGTCCAGTTCCGAGCAACATAGCAGTCATGACAGTGACGAGACATATACCAGTTTACAATAAACAACATATTTACACAACACAATTTACATATCAAATGTACAGTAAACAATACACACAATATAGAATACACATAAAAATACAGTAGTTGTATTGTGAAGAGAATATAATTATGACAGTCCAGTGTGAGATAATAAGATTAATAAAGTGCAGTGCTGATGTATATTGATCGTGAGGGATCAAAAGTCGGATTGCTTGGGGGAAGAAGCTGTCATGTAGTCGGCAGGGTGCGGGGTCCTGATGCTACGATACCGCCTGCCTGATGGTAGCAGTGAGAGCAGCCCATGGCACGGGTGGCTGGAGTCTCTGATGATCCTCCAAGCTTTTTTCATACACCACCTTGTATATATGTCCTGGAGGGAGGGAAGCTCACCTCCGATGCCACCCTTTGCAGGGCTTTGAGTTTGTGGGCGGTGCTATTGCCGTACCAGGCGGTGATGCAGCCAGTCAGAATGCTCTCTACAGTGCTGGTGTAGAACCATATGAGGATGTTCATTCCAAACTTCCTCAGCCGTCTCAGGAAAAAGAGGCACTGGTGAGCCTTCTTCACAATGGCCTCAGTGTGGACGGACCATGTGAGTTCCTCAGTGATGTGGACACAGAGGAACTTGAAGCTGCTGACTCTCTCCACCGGTGCTCCATTAATGGTGATGGGGCTGTGTCCTGTCTTTCCTCCTGAAGTCCACTACAAGCTCCTTGGTCTTACTGACGTTGAGGAGAGGTTGTGCTCCTGACACCAGCGTGTCAGAGTGTGCACTTCCTCTCTGTAGGCTGTTTCATCATTGTCAGTGATCAGACCTACCACCGTCGTATCGTCAGCAAACTTAATGATGCCATTGGAGCTATGTGTTGCCACACAGTCATGTGTGTACAGAGAATACAGGAGTGGGCTGAGAACACAGCCCTCCGGGGCTCCAGTGTTGAGGTTCAGTGATGAGGAGATGTTGTTGCCCATTCTAACCACCTGACTTCTGCCTGACAGGAAATCCAGGATCCAGCTGCACAGCGAGCTGTTTAAGCCCAGAGCTTCACATCAAGCTTGGAGGGCACTATGGTGTTGAATGCTGAGCTGTAGTCTACAAACAGCATTCTCACATATGCGTTCCTTTTTTCCAGGTGGGAGAGAGCAGTATGTATTGTAGATGCAATGGCATCATCAGTGGAGCGGTTGTTGCAGTAGGCAAACTCCAATGGGTCCAGTGAGGTGGGCAGCACAGAGCAGATGCAATCATTGATTAGCCTCTCAAAGCATTTGCTGATGATGGGGGTCAGAGCAACAGGACGCCAGTCATTTAAACAAGTGATTTTTGATTGCTTTGGTAAAGGCACAATGGTGGACTTTTTGAAGCATGTGGGGACTAGAGACAAGGAGAGGGACAGGATGAAATGTCCGTAAAAACACCAGCCATTTGAGTTTGCGCACGCTCTGATGACGCGGCCCGGAATGCCGTCTGGACCTGCGGCTTTACAGATGTTCACCCGTCGGAAGGATCGGGTTACATCCGCAACAGAGACGGAGAGTGAACCATCCTCTGTAGCATCGGCTGCGAGTACTCTCTCCGCGAGGGCGGTGTTATTTTTTCCAATTTTGTGCCTGTACTGGTGTTTCGCTGCTCTGATAATTTTACGGAGAGCATAACTGGCTTGTTTATGCTCCTCCGTGTTCCTGGAATTAAAAGCGGAGGTCCGCGCATTTAGTGCCGCGCGAACATCGCCGTTAACCTGTGATTTCTGGTTGGGGTAGATCCGTAATGTTTTGGTCGGAACAACGTCCACTACGCACTTCCTGATGAAACGCGTTACGCTATCACTGTAAACCTCGACATCGTCATCAGAGGTGGACCAGAATATCTCCCAGTCCGCATGATCAAAACAGTCTTGTAGCATAGAGTCTGATGGATCGTTTTGAGGGTGGGTGCTTCCTGTTTCAGTTTCTGCATGTAAGCGGGCAGAAGCAGAACAGAAGAGTTGTCTGATTTGCCAAATGGTGGGCGGGGGAGGGATTTGTAGCCATCCCGGAAAGGAGAATTGCAATGGTCCAAAACCCGGTTCCCTTGTGTGTTGAAGCTGATATGTTGGTGGTATTTTGGTGCGATTGTTTTAAAATTGGCTTTGTTATTGTCCAGAGATTGAATGTTTGCAAGTAGAAAATTGGGTAACGGGGGTCAATTTGCACGACGTCTTACTCTGATGAGAACACCGGCTCTTTTTCCCATATTCCTTCTGCGTTTCCTTGGCCGGGCTGCCCAGACAAAGGGCTATGTTGGCGTGTTTGTAAACAGCGGGTCGGCATTGAGGAATCTGAAGTCCGGTTTTCGTTGTGTAATTGCAGAACCAATGTCAAAAAGCGTTTGTCTGTCGTATACAATAAGGCAGACAACATCCAAGACAGAAAACAAAACAAAAAATGTAAACAAAACAAACAAAAAAGTGCAGTGTTGTGTCGGAGCTCGCAATGCAGCAGCCATACTCGGCGCCATTAGGTCCAATTGTTACACCACTTAAAGATTTTTAACTTAAGATCTAAATAACTTTGAAATTAAAAACATGCTCATAATGGTAGAGGAGTATTCACATCATTGTTTGTGTGAAGTGCCAAATAAATTACCTTTATGTTATTATCCCTTACATCACTCAGTATGTGCTCGCTACATTTGCAACAATTGTAACTGAAATGTTTCATACTTAATATTGACTTATTGTTTATAGAAATGTTGTTTTGTATCATGTTATACAGAATATCAGTACATCAGTGATTACCAGTGGCTGATACAACTATTATCATCATATTTCATTAAATATTTGTAAGATTTTTACCTGTGACTCTAACCCATACAGAAATCTGATAAATGGATAAATATATATATATATCTGATAAATGGATATATATACACTCACCTAAAGGATTATTAGGAACACCTGTTTAATTTCTCATTAATGCAATTATCTAATCAACCAATCACATGGCAGTTGCTTCAATGCATTTAGGGGTGTGGTCCAAGTCAAGACAATCTCCTGAACTCCAAACTGAATGTCAGAATGGGAAAGAAAGGTGATTTAAGCAATTTTGAGCGTGGCATGGTTGTTGGTGCCAGACGGGCCGGTCTGAGTATTTCAGCTCAGTTACTGGGATTTTCACACACAACCATTTCTAGGGTTTACAAAGAACGGTGTAAAAAGGGAAAAACATCCAGTATGTGGCAGTCCTGTGGGCGAAAATGCCTTGTTGATGCTAGAGGTCAGAGGAGAATGGGCCGACTGATTCAAGCTTGATAGAAGAGCAACTTTGCCTGAAATAACCACTCGTTACAATCGAGGTATGCAGCAAAGCATTTGTGAAGCCACAACATGCACAACCTTGAGGCGGATGGGCTACAACAGCAGAAGACCCCACCGGGTACCACTCATCTCGACTACAAATAGGAAAAAGAGGCTACAATTTGCAAGAGCTCACCAAAATTGGACAGTTGAAGACTGGAAAAATGTTGCCTGGTCTGATGAGTCTCGATTTCTGTTGAGACATTCAGATGGTAGAGTCAGAATTTGGCGTAAACAGAATGAGAACATGGATCCATCATGCCTTGTTACCACTGTGCAGGCTGGTGGTGGTGGTGGTGTAATGGTGTGGGGGATGTTTTCTTGGCACACTTTAGGCCCCTTAGTGCCAATTGGGCATCGTTTAAATGCCACGGCCTACCTGAGCATTGTTTCTGACCATGTCCATCCCTTTATGGCCACCATGTACCCATCCTCTGATGGCTACTTCCAGCAGGATAATGCACCATGTCACAAAGCTCGAATCATTTCAAATTGGTTTCTTGAACATGACAATGAGTTCACTGTACTAAAATGGCCCCCACAGTCACCAGATCTCAACCCAATAGAGCATCTTTGGGATGTGGTGGAATGGGAGCTTCGTGCCCTGGATGTGCATGCCACAAATCTCCATCAACTGCAAGATGCTATCCTATCAATATGGGCCAACATTTCTAAAGAATGCTTTCAGCACCTTTTTGAATCAATGCCACGTAGAATTAAGGCAGTTCTGAAGGCGAAAGGGGGGTCAAACACAGTATTAGTATGGTGTTCCTAATAATCCTTTAGGTGAGTGTATATATATATATATGAACATTTATGGTAAATTATTTTTTTTTCTTCATATATACATGTATTTTGATAAATATGTTACATATATTAAATTATTAAAAAAAAAAATTACATTTTGAAACAAATGTTCAAGTATGTGGCTCTTTTTTTTTTTTTTTTTACATAAGTGAAAACCATACAAAATTTTTTTATATGTTTTACAAATATTGCCAGATTTATGTATGGGAATCACAAGGCAGTTGTGTCTCGTAGATGAAGGCGATATGCATAACTCACCGCTGTAACATTACCATACTCCGGATCAAACAGTAACACGGTGGCTTGAGTTGATGGTAAACTCGAGCCCTCTGCACGTTTGTAGAAAGCCACCATCTTAGTACATAAAATCCCCTCAGCGGCCATATATGCAGGCATCAGACCCAAAAACCTGCCAGATACATCGTGTTTACTGCTATATCTCAATAATGACAGCGATATTCTAGTATGATATTCTTTTCATACCCATCATGTTTGTGAATGGGTACCACTGATCTCACAGGCTGAATTATTTCCGAACTTTCACGTTTGGAAAACTTTCCCATGGCAGACTCCAGTCTGGGAAGCAGATCGCCGTAGCAGAGCAAACGTGCGACCACATCTGTGTTTAAAAACACTGGCGACTCGGCCATCTCCAGTCAAAGAAAAAAAAAAAATCTGGTGGCTTTGTTGTGGACTTTAGCCCTTAAATCACGTGGTACGAAGCAACCGTTCAGGCAAATATTACATTTCCGTTAATCAAAACGTTTTTTATATTTTTAAGGACATTACTTATTAAGAGCCGAATATTCTTTTTAAACTTTTAACTTTATAAATACAAAATATTTCATATTAGAATAAAGGCCCTTTAAATGTAAATTGAAAATAGTTTCAAATGCCCAGCTCTTCAGTCAGTACTACACTGCTTCCAAAAGTAAGGAGATCATACATTGTCATGGGAGTGTTTGTAGCCATCACAATATAGAAGCATCATTTTCAAAAAATGTGGTTTGCCAAGTGAACAAGCACTGGTTTGCAAAAGAGAACACTACAATATGGTTCCATTTGTTCCAACAGCAGTCAACAACAGATGAACATGAACTAACAATGAACAATTGCATTTGTATTAACATGAAAAGATTAATAAATTGTGTAACAAATAGATTGTTAATTTTATAGCTAATGGGACCGTACGCGTTAACTAATGCTAACGAATGGAACCTTACTGTAAATTGTTACTAATGAAGATACAGCAAATGCAATATCACAGTACATCAGCGGCATATAGATCCCTTTAGATATTGCTAAACTATTACTGTCAGAGGGGCATACGCCAAATATGGGCTACACTACACTACTGTGTGTTAGGTATATTCGTTTTTCTGCATTTTCTTTTAATGTTCACTTGATTTAATGTGAAAGTTCAATGCAAAGACACAAACCCAATAAACTGTAATATTTGACCAACCTTTTGATTGGATTAGAGTTAAAAGAGGCCATCCATTACTATCTGGCATTGCAAAACTTTACTTTTGAATTTATTAAAAATTTAAATAGTAACTTACTATTAAGTGCATTTAAAAGAAACACCACTGTTCAAAAGTTTGTAATCACTTAAATTGTCAAAAAACAAATAATTGTCTTTTTATTAGAAAAGGTTTTACTCAAAAATAAATGATACATTAAGCAATTTAATATATCCTTGGTAAATAAAAATATGAATTAGTTTAAAAAAACAAAACATTGAAAGTGATTTAAAACTTTTAAACAGTAGGGTTGTTTATTTCTTACTACTTTAAAAATGCCAGTAAACAATTAGATATGCAGTATACTTCTGTAATCTAAAACTGTAAAATAGAACACATTCTTTTCAAATTCAAATCAAAACGCCTTGGTCATTTCATTATAACCAAACTTTATTTTGGCTGTACAACGCTGAGGATCATATACAGCATTGTTTGATTCTCATGTGCACAATTAACAAAAGAAAAAAGCCCCCATAAGGACCATACAAAGAGATCAATAACTGGTCATAAAACAAAAGTGGAAAGGTATGTGCTCAAACTAAGAGTCTTTCAATAGCCATCTGCACAGACTGAATTTGAGGTTTCAGCTGTGAGCCTTCTTTGATGGTGACTGACGTAGCAATAACAGGTCTAGACACTCCACATGCACGTCCCAGAGCTTGCTTGGAGCGCACAAACACGTACGGCACGTTCTTGTCCTCACACAGCAGTGGCAGGTGGAGAATAATCTCCAGAGGTTCGGCATCTGCAGCCATCACAATAAACTCAGAAATCCCACGGTTCAGAGTTTTGGTGGCTGTGGAGGACATCATTAAGCCATTATCATCTCATATGATAAAACAATGACAAAGATGATAATTATCAAAACTGGGCTGTATAGTATTTCTGTAAAGATTATCTTTGTAATACAGTAAAAAAAACTACACTACTTTTTACTTAATCTGTTAACAGTTCTTAAATATAGTGTTTACAAAAAAGAATTGCACAATTTTGCAAGTCTGTTTTAAGAACAAAACACCATTGCAAACCTGTGCCTTCAACAGAAAACAATTTTCACAGAAAATATTTTGTTTGAACTTTCATTGGACAAAGTATTAGCCTCGTAAAGCACGCTGTACACATTGAGGTTATTGATGAATGGTTTAATCATTAAGGCCTGATCTCTGGTTTATGTGCATTTCAACATTTAAAAGCATACCCTTCATGTGTATGCTGGGGTACTTTACCTTCATTGGCACCTTTCCTTAACTGTTTGTAGTTGGACGCCTGCTGCACCAGGTCCAGAATGGTTTTGCTCAGTGTGGCATCAGCAAGTGGGTAGGCCTTTGGATTAACTTCAGCTTCAGTCTATTGAACGAGGACCGACCACACACACACACACACACACACACACACACACACACACACACACACACACACACCACACACACGGTTGAAGAACATAAAGACATCAAATTGCATTTAGTTAACCCACGGAGACTAATTCTCAGTTTAAAAAATTATCGATATTAGTTTTGTTTTAGATAATTAGTTTCGTTTTAGAACCCCAGCTATTTGCTGCGTTAAAAAAAGACAATAAAATTAAAAATAACGGAGCCTTAATGCACCTCCAGAATGCCTACATTTTTATTCAAACTCATAATAAAGGTATGTCAAACCTTTCGTTCACAAATCAACATTAGAAACTAGTAATGACTCCTACACATGCTACTCACCATTATATCTGTTAAGCTTTTACTGTCAAGAGCTCAAAATCAAACAAGTCCTCTCGGCAAGTGCTTCACGGAGGATAGTGGAGTTGAGTACCTAAACAAAAAAAATAGATTTTGCGAAAGAAACTGTAAAAACCTTCTAATAACCAACGCAGATTTCGGTTCTTCACTGCATCCGCTGCTCGCAACACGTGTTTGTAAACGTGCACACTGCTCATGCGCACACTTAAAGCTACTTCCGCTTGTCGTCGTCTTCTTCTTTGGGTTTATTGACAGTTGGCAAACCAACTTGGGTGCATTTCCGCCACCTACTGGGATGGAGTGTGAGGCATTGATGAAGGAGGAAATAGAAAGATGGACAAGAGAGGAAGAAGAAAAAAACACCTATCTGAAATCGAATAGTTTAATCTTAATATCATATTAAGATTTCACACCCCACATGCACTCGGACCTTCATTTCACACAATCATTAACACCTCCTGCAACCCCCCTCCTCCCCCCTCTTGCTACACTACCTGCACTCAAGATCTGTGAGGACGATGTGTGCCGTGTCTTTCGGAAGCAAAGGACAAGGAAGGCTCCAGGACCAGATGGCATCTCACCAGCTTGCCTTTGTTCCTGTGCTAACCAACTGGCCCCCATCTTCACTCAGATCTTCAATAGATCACTGGAGCAGTGTGAAGTCCCATGCTGCTTCAAACGCTCAGTCATTATCCCTGTCCCTAAGAAACCTAAAATCACAGGACTTAATGACTACAGACCTGTCGCCCTGACATCTGTGGTCATGAAGTCATTTGAGAGACTGGTGTTGGCCCACCTAAAGGACATCACTGGACCCTTTCTGGACCCCCTTCAATTTGCTTATCGAGCAAACAGGTCTGTGGATGATGCAGTCAACATGGGTTTGCATCATATCCTGCAACATCTGGACAGACTGGGGACATACGTAAGGATCTTTTTTGTGGACTTCAGCTCGGCTTTCAACACAATCATACCAGATATACTCTGGAATAAGTTAAACCAACTCCCTGTTCCCACCTCTACCTGTCAGTGGATTACCAGCTTTCTGACGGACAGGCAGCAGCTTGTGAGGCAGGGAAAATTCACTTCCACCACCTGTACCATCAGCACTGGTGCCCCCCAGGGATGTGTGCTCTCCCCACTACTCTTCTCCCTGTACACCAATGACTGCACCACCAAGGACCCCTCTGTCAAGCTCCTGAAGTTTGCAGACGACACCACTGTCATCGGCCTCATCCGAGATGATGATGAGTCTGCATATAGAAAGGAGGTTGAACGGCTGGCTGTCTGGTGCAGTCAAAACAACCTGGAGCTGAACACGCTCAAAACAGTGGAGATGATTGTGGACTTTAGGAGGAACACCCCAACATTGTCCCCCCTCACCATTCTAAACAGCACTGTGGCAGCAGTGGAGTCATTCAGGTTCCTGGGCACTACCATCTCACAGGACCTGAAGTAGGAGATACACATCGACTCCATTGTGAAAAAGGCCCATCAGAGGTTGTACTTCCTTCGCCAGCTGAGGAAGTTCAACCTGCCACCAGTGCTGCTGAAACAGTTCTACTCAGCAGTCATTGAGTCTGTCCTCTGCACTTCAATAACTGTCTGGTTTGGTGCAGCTACTGAAATCAGACATCAGAAGACTACAAAGGACAGTTCGGTCTGCTGAGAGGATTATTGGTTGCCCCCTGCCCCCCCTTCAAGAACTATACACTTCCAGAGTGAGGAAAAAGGCTGGTAAAATCACTCTGGACCCCACTCACCCTGCCCACTACCTTTTTGAACTGTTGCCTTCTGGCCGGCGCTTCAGAGCACTGAGCACCAGAACCGTCAGACACAGGAACAGTTTTTTCCCTCAGGCCATCCATCTAATGAACAATTAAATTGCCCCATTGAGCAATAATTATGTGCAATACACAGTTTAATTTTAATTTAAATGTATATTATCCAACTTATCCACTTCTGCCATTACTTACATTGCTCTGTACATAATATACTTTATATAACAGATTGTATTAGATTTGCACTACATGTGTATGTGGGTATGTATGAAGGTGAGTGTATGTGCGTATATGTATAATTATTTATTTTGTGTACTTTTTTGTTTTTAATTACCTATGTCTTGCTGCTGTTTTTGGTATTGTTTGTATTGTTGTTGACTGGAAGCTCCTGTCACCTAGACAAATTCCTTAAGCGTACTTGGCAATAAAGCTGATTCTGATTCTGATTCTGATATTATTTCCCAAGGACTTTATGATATATTCTTCTAATCACACCTGTTGTTTTAGGTAATCTAATACAGCCTTAATAACTTTACATAAGTTATTGAATAACAATTTAATGTTAAACTATTTATCCCTTTCGATATGGCTTTAACATCTGTGAGCTCTTACTTTGTAATAACCTATGAACTCTAACAGTTTCCGGTAATCCGCAATAATTGCACAGTCCATTGTTATGCTTTCCTATCTTAAATAGTGACTGCTCAATGCAGTGTGTCCGATATGGAGTCGTGAAATGACTGTGTCATGCCTTCATTTGCCACAAATCACTCTCTCATTTCCTACCTCTTTTTTAATTCCATATAGATGTTTTCCCTTTCTCTCCTGGGTCCACATTTCTTTCCACCTCCTTCTCTTTAATTAATCTATTAATTTCCGCTTTACTCAATGGTGCATTCTATTCTTGGATACTTTAATGCCTGTTTAGCCATTTCACCTGCTAGTTCATTATCTTTTAATCCTGCATGTGCCCACAGAAATAATGTTTTTATCCCTTGCTGTTGTATTCTAAACAATGTCTGAAGGTTTTCAAAAAGAACAGCCTGTCTAGAATTAGATTCCTTTTTAAGGATTAAGCTGGTAAGGCCAGAAAGAGAGTCAGAACAGGCCACCACATTTAGTGGATGAACCTCTTCCACCCACTGAAGAGCCAACTGTATTGCTATCATTTCTGATGTGTAAACAGATAAATGATTTTATGTTCTTTTCCATATTTTACAGTCAAACTGAGGAATAACTACTGCTGCTGTTGTATGTACAGACTCTGGATCCTTTGAATCGTCAGCAGATTTGTATACAAAAATAATACTCTTGATCTATATATTACCTCACTACCATATCCTTAGAAACCCATCTTTGTTTGTCGTTTATTTTTCCAGCAACTGCAAAACGATGGAAACATCCTGGGAGTTAACACTGGCATTGCCACGGTTGGGTTTACTTCAACATTGAAAATTCCCATTTGGTGAGCATCATTATTTGCGTTCCATCTGAAAATCACCAACTGTGAATACTCATATTCCCAACAGATGTCCGGAGCATTCTTTATAGGATGACTATAACTACTTTTATTGAGATCCTCTTCCGCTAGTCTGTTTTTTCTCTTTTTTTTAATGCTTTATTAAACCCGTAAAATTCACATAACAAATGAAAGAAAAGACAAAATACAAATAAGAATTCCAACACAAATTTTGAAATTCAATGTTCTACAGCAGGAAAGTGTTTGCATTCCTTACATTTTAACGTTTCAACGTATTGATAAAATACAATTTCACACTGTACATTATATCCTCTATAAACAAAAATAATAGTGAAAGTAATAGTTACCTAAAGCTGTAAACAAATTGAGAATGTAACAAAATGTATTTTCTAAGGGGTTGTCATAAAAATAAATACATATTGTATTATAAATTTAATATTTACAATATATAAAATACAAATATTTTAAACTAAAATGGTTTATAATACAAGTATAATGGTTTACAGTGGTTTATAATACAAGTAATCTCAACCCAGTAATCTCCTTATATATACTGTAAATATATATATATATAAATACAGAGTAAATACATATTGTGTATATGTATTTACTCTGTATTTATTTATATATATTTACAGCAGTGAAGAAAATATTAAATAAAATAACATGATAGAAAAGTATGCATAATATAAAACTAAGAATAAAAACAGATAGTAAAAAAAAAAAGCAATTACATGAATTTGAAACGATTTACATTTTTCACAGTTTACACTTACATTCAGGGGTGTAAAAAGTACTTATACTTAAGTGAAAGTATGGATACTGAATGAAAATGTTACTCAGTGAAAAGTTGAAGTATCTTGCCAAAAACATACTTGAGTGAAAGTAAAATGTATTCACATTAAATAGCACTTATGTATTTAAAAAGTAACTTTTTAACTAGAATTAAATCAAGAGGGGAGTTTGTGAGAGAAGATGTTGCTAAATTCTATTGGTTTGTTAAGTCGCCTTTTTACTGTCTCCGACGACTCTAATATTTATCCCCCAGTGGCATTCACAACCTAGTCATAAAATGTCACACATTTTTGCTAAATGATTTTTCTGTGGCCTATTGTATGTAACACGGCAATGTTTTGGGGTGAAATGAACACTAGAGGCACTTAAACAACAATTACTTTTATCCCCTTTCACTCAAATCACGTGGCAGATTATCAGTTAATAAATATGTACTTTTCGCTCTGTTCTTTACACAATGCTATCTTATGACATACTAACACTTATGTGCATAGTCATTTTAACGCTTGCATTACATCACCAACTACTTTTACAAGCTTGTTTAAGTGTGATCAAATTGCACCAAAGATCAACTGATAAGACTGTTGCATGCAATACATGGACTGGGGTATGAAGAGCACGTGAGTCAACACGTGAGCCAAAAGTGACATAGAAGCACCTCAAAATGACATGGATGCTTCAGAATTTGTGATTTTCATGCCACCTCGGCTTTTTATGACACTTTCGATTAGGTTAATGTCTAGGGTAGGGAAGTAAATTTTGATTAAAAAAATTGTGTGATTGGTGTGAAAGTTATGTAAACAAAGAGGTGTAAACGTAAAGTGTTATACTATTATTATTATTATTATTTATCACTTTATTATTAATAAATAGCATGTACAAGAGTAATGTAACAGAATATAAAATTTAGATTTTTAACGTTTTTGTTGTTGTTGTTGTGAACACTCCGAGTCAGCGCGTGGCAGTATGAACTCGCGCCTGACTGCAGATGTTAATACAGAAGCAGAGAGCGGGATTGTGGGTAGGACATCCATAGGTCAGCCTATACTGCTGCTGTCTGTCTGTCTGAAGGAGAGAGTGAAGATGAGGGGAATCCGGGGGATAAACCAGTTATCGGTGAGAACTTGATTAACTGGGTTAAAGATGATCAGTAGTGCTTCTGTCACATGTGTGTATGTCGGTATTTATGATCTTTACGAGCTTATATGGGAGTACTGCAGATACAACAGACACTGGCCTTGTTTCTCATGTAGAGAATCAGATTCAGAATGTGCTTTAGTGCCAAGTGTTCTCACGTACACAACTTTTTGTGATTAACAAGTGCACGCAGCACATTACAGTGAGTATAAATAGACATACAAATAATAGGATATATTTCAGAATGGCGTATGTACCTGTGCAGGTGGTAATGTATGTGCAAGGTAGGAGTATGTATAGTTATTGAATAATATGTGAATCTATGTATGTACATGAGATGCGTATTTACATTATTGCAAGGACAAATTGATAATGTAGTCAAGGACAAATTATGAGAAACAGAAATATTAGTTCACCTCTGGAATCTTTGTCGAGTCTTTTGTCACGTGACAGCCGTATGTGCATAGCTACGGCTGTCACGTGACAAAAGAACGAACGACTCGGACCAGATGATTCGAGAGGTGAACTACTCATTTCTGTTTCCTGTATGGGCAATGCATGGGGTATACGGCTGTCATGTGACAAAAGAACGGACTACTTGGACCAAAAGAGTTGAAAGGTGAACAAATAATTTCTGTTTCATGTACAGTGCCTATTTTCACGTTACAAACAAATGGAGGTTACACAAAGCACATGCGCGGCCAACCTAATATGAACGAATCACTCTCTGAGACTACTCTTGTCTTCTGAGTCACATAAAAGATTTGTTCAAAATGAACAAATCTTTCATGAACGACCCATCACTTGATTAATTGTTCATGAGGAAACTGGCTTGAGGGTAAAAATTGATCTGGTGCCTGGATGTCCTGGCGCTCAGTGCTCTGTAGCGCTGGCCAGATGGAAACAGTTAAAAGAGGAACTGGGCAGGGTGTGTGGGGGCCAGTGTGATTCTACCTGCATGTTTCCTCACTCTCGAGATGTACAGGTCTTGGAGGGTGGGCAGAGGGGCACTAATAAACCTCTCAGCTGTTCTGACTGTCTGTTATAGTTTCCTTCTGTAGTCCTGTCGTGATTATTAACCATCTGATTGTGGTTATTTCATGTAATCGCAGTAATTTGAGACAACCGTGATTATTGGGCATTTCAATTCCAATCACATTTTAATACCCAAATAACAGAATTTTAAGTGAATATACTGTATAAATACCATAAATTGCAAGTTTGTGTGTCATTCAGTTGAACTTTTGAGTCCGCGTCAATGAGCCGACCACGGACGTCAACCAGCTTCTGTCTGACAGAGCATGTGCTGTCAGCAGAGGATTGTGCGAAACTCCCGCAAAAATATAAACAAAAAAGTATAAACTCCGGTTTCACTTTAAATGATCGTGTAATGTCAAATGTTCCTGGTTCATACACACTTTGTTAATGACACGCAGTGACAAGGAGATGTGCGCTTACTCTATTTCTGTGGAGTGATAAAAAGATGACACTAAATCTCAAAGGTTTTGTTCCATGACAAATAAGAGCTCATGGGTTTAATCAGAGCATTAAAATAATGTGTGAAAGTGAAGAAATTAGGACAGAAATGTTTTACAATTGCATAATATAATAACATATAATAAAATACATTATAATTATATTTCAGAATTATGTTGTATTTTTTCAAAAAAAACAATAGTGTAAATGTAACATTTATCAAAACTAAAGTTGACCAAAAAGAGACATTTTTGTAAGTATTTAGATATATTTTGATATTTAAATTGTTTTCATATAATTCATAAGTTTTTAAAGCATTAAAAGGAAAGCATAGCTTATTCCTATTTTATTATTTAATAAATATATTTGAAGTTAAATATGGAAAAAGGACTTAATCCATAATCGCAATTATTTTTTTGACAATTAATTGTCAGTCAAATTTTAATAATCGTGACAGCTGTATCCTTCTGTCTGATTTGGTGGCTGAACCAAACCAGACAGTTATAGGTGTTCACAGGATTGACAGACTCAATGATGTCCGAGTAGAACTGTGTCAGCAGCTCCTGTAGCAAGTTGAACTTCCTCAGCTGGCAAAGGAAGTACAACCTCTACTAAGCCTTCTTCACAATGGCGTCTATGTGGGTGTCCCTAGGGCTGTCGCGATAACCGCAATATTGTAATACCGGTTACAATACGCTATTGACCAGCCAACCGCAGAAACCGCAGCAATCGCAGTGTTCAGTATTTTTTTCTTTCTTCCATAAGGCTGTGGCCTTTTTGTTTTACAATTTGTCACTGTGCATTTAATGTTAAATAAATTAATAATTATGCAAGAGTGTTACGACATTTTCCCACGAACCATTGTAGCTCTATCTGGTGTTTCGTTTATTTTGAATAGGCCTACTAAAACGATGGCAGTCGCTCTCGTCCCAAAACCTAATGTCACGTCGCCAGTTTGGGAACATTTCGGCTTTCAACCCAATGAAAAGGGTGAGCCAGCGAATTTAGATGAGCCGATATGCAAAATTTGCGGCAAAAAGGTTCCTGTGACACGCGGCAATACATCTAATTTGAGGTGTCATCTCGCTAACCGAACGGGTTGGCTTAAACAATCATCCGAGGATACCACCTTAACATCGGACATAAAGCACAAAATGTGTGGTGTTCTACAATGGGAAGTATGAACCAGCTGCCTTACAAAAACTTTTGGCAAAGGCGTGTTGTTTAGATCCTCGATATAGGGGCGATCATATCAGTGACACGGAGACAAAATCCGCACTCATCGAAGAGATGGTGGGAGTGGAGGACGAAGAGACCGCTGCCCGTGTGTCAGAGGTTGGAGACGAAGAGCAAGCGGTAGTGCCACCTGCAGTAAAGAAAAAGACTCTTGGAGACCTGCTGAAGTCACGGACAACCTCCGCGTCAGCGCCCATACCCAAGAGAGCGCGAGCAGATAACGAGCTCACGCGCTATCTGCATGAGGAGTGCATCGACACCAACGTGAATCCACTGTCCTGGTGGCGTGATAATCAGTCTAGATTTCCGCTGCTGTCCAAAGTCGCGTGCAAATACATGTGTATTTGTGCAACGAGCACACCGTCGGAAAGGGTTTTCAGTGCCGCGGGGAATATTGTTACCCCCATGCGATCCTCCCTGAAACCACATAAGGTTAATATGTTGGTTTTCCTAGCGCGAAACAAGGACATGATAACCCAGGTCTAAATCGTATTTGTTAAGGCTTAAGTTTATTCTCTGTATTTTCACTTAGCCTACTTTTAGAATTCTTTCGTTCTCTTACGAGAGGTTCTCTCGTATTGCGTAAGCTAGCTTATGCTACGGGAAAGATTAATCTTTTCTGAGATATTGAAGCCAAAAAATTATTCTTAATTTTGTATCCATTGTCAACGCAGTGCAGCAGCTGCATACCTTGAGCGGGCTAGCTAGCGAGCTCTTGGTTGCTCTGCGGCAACTGCTGCAGCCTATAGACGAACTTGAGTGAACTCGCGTCCAATGACAGGCGCCCGCGCCGTCACTGTATCAAAGCCCGCCAGAATGGACGTGGCTAGAGTGCTTATAAGCGTAAGTTCGTAGGCTGGAACCCTGATTTTCGTCTATTCAGCGAAGCGCTTCACATCTCTGAACTGCAGAAGCCGCGTCGCCGTTCGAGGGACATCTAGCAAGCTTGGACAGCGCTCGAAGAAGCCGGCCGTCTTCGCCACCTTCAGCCATCCTGCGAGCTACGCCATCCGGCGACATATTTTTTTTAGAGCAAGCTAGATCCTCAGCGAACTTCACAAAAAGAGCAACGAGCGTCTTTTTAAAGATGCCTCGCACCACCTGCGCCTAATGCCGCGCCCATCTCAGCGCCGGAGACCGCCACCTCATCTGCGCTCTCTGCCTGGGACTGGAACATGCAGAGCGCGCCCTCGCTGACGGCGGATGCGACCTCTGCGAGGAGCTTCCGATGTCGACCCTGCAGGCTCGACTCGAAGCACTCAAAACCGAAGCCGCCGCACCGCCTTTCGTTTCGCCGCGCAGAAAGAAGCGCCTACTCTTCCATCCCCCCCGGTCGAGGATTCGGTAGCAGCACACATTTGCCCGCCCTCCGCGAGATGGCGGTCTAAGCCAGTGCTCCCGTCTAAGGCCTGCAGAACTACTTCCGCCTGTGTTGGCCGCGCCTATGCCGCCGCCGGCCAAGCCGCATCTTCTCTGCATTCCATGGCCGTTTTACAGATCCTCCAAGCGGACCTTCTTCGAGAGCGGGATGAGAAAGGCAGGCACCCAGAGGCTGTTTCAGATGTAAGGAGCGCGACGGATCTCGCCCTTCGCGCCACCAAAGCTGCAGCTCAAGCCCTAGGGAAGTGCATGGCCACGCTGACTGTGACCGAGACACACCTATGGCTAACGCTAGCCGACATGGGAGAAGCTGAATGCTCCACGTTCCTCAACGCGCCGCTCTCTCCGTCCGGTCTCTTCGGTTCCGCGGTGAGTGGCATTGTTGACCGTTTCTCGGAAGTCCAGAAAGCCACCCAAGCCATGAATCTCTTCCTGCCTCATCGCGCTAGCTCCTCTGCAGGCCGCCCACGTGACCAGCCTCCTGCACGAGCCTCTTCACAGCGCCCAGCTCAGCAAAGCCAGACTTCTCAGCGTCGACAGGGTGGCCGCCCTAGAACGCGCTCAGACAGCCGCCGCAGACCGCCGCCCCCCCGCGGGCCTCGGCCTGAGATTGCGCTGAAACCTGAGCAACCGAAGTCCTCCTAGCTTTGTTGAGGAAACGACGGCTCAGTCCGCCGCGGCGGACCACCGTCAAAGCTTCAGCCCCTGTCAGTCCCCTTCTCTCAGGCTACTGCAGTGGTGGATTCAGCAGCCAACAAGCCGGTGATACTGCCCGCTTGCCTGCACTCAAATGCCGTTTTCACGGCGACCCAAAGAAATCTTGTAAAAGCAAACATGCCTTATGTGTAGAAAATGTGCCCACAATCCAGTGTTCACCCCTACACACAAGCATTACACTTCCCGTGTCCCTATCAGAGCCCACTCACATAAAGCGGGCACAGCCAGCTCGAGTGTTAGAGTCAATAAGCGCGCCCACGAATCCGTCGCGCGCCCTTCTCTGCCCGCTCTGTCACACGGCCAGCAAACACCTATCTGTATTTAAGTCCCATGCCCGTGACTATGCTCGCGCATCACTTCACAGATGTGACTCTTTCCCCATTCACCTCAATCGGGAAGTCACTCACAGAACAGCCTGTCCCTGCTGTCTGCGAGCAGTCATGCATAAGCACAGTAAGCGCGCTCACACATTCTGTTCCGCTCGCTGTGTGCGGCAATCAGGGCGACTTGGCCATTCACCCTCTAGCGTTACGCTTCAAAGCATGGAAAGCTATCCCAGGGATATCCAAATGGGTGTTAAGCACAATAAAACAGGGCTATTTGCTACAGTTCGATCGCCGCCCTCCCCGCTTCAGAGCGCGAAACTACTGTGAACATGGAAGCAGCCTGCATGCTTCGTTCAGAAATAGCAAACCTTCTGTGCAAAAGGGCCATAGAGAGAGTGCCACCTTCTCTGAGCGAGTCGGGGTATTACAGCCGTTATTTTCTTGTCCCCAAGAAAGACGGCGGCCTCAGACCAATATTAGATCTCAGGGTTTTGAACAAGGTGCTCGCAAAAAGACCGTTCAAAATGCTTACAATCAGGAAACTCCTCGCGCATGTGCGCCAGGGGACTGGTTTATTTCTCTCGATCTGAAAGATGCCTACTTTCAGATTCAGATAAATCCCGTCACAGGCCATTCTTGAGATTCGCCTTCAATGGCCAGGTTTATCAGTACACCGTCCTTCCGTTCGGCCTGTCTTTAGCACCCGTACTTTCACGAAGTGCATGGATCGCGGCTTCGCACCCCTGCTGAGTCAGGGCTTGCGAATTCTGAACTATTTGGACGATTGGCTGATTTTGGCACAGTCACATACGGAGCTTCTGTCTCACAGGACAGTTCTCCTCAGTCATCTGAACAGTTTGGGTCTTGCAGTCAATTGGACCAAGAGCTCACTACAGCCCAGTCAGGCAATTTCCTTCCTTGGAATAGAACTAGACTCCATGGCGATGACGGCTCGCTTATCTACACAGCGGCGCCGTGTTCAGCGACTAGCGGCGTCCTTTCAGATGAACAGCCTCACGCCTCTGAAAAAAATTCAGAGAATGCTAGGTTACATGGCCTCAGCCGCAGCAGTACTTCAGCTGGGTTTACTGTGCATCGCCCGCTTCAGCATTGGCTAAACACCGCGCGTCTCGCCGGGCTTGGGCCATGGGCGCCAGCCGATCAGAGTGACTCAGACCTGTATCTCAGCTCTGCAGCCCTGGGCAGTGGCCGAATGGTATCAGCGGGGAGTGGCGATGGGAGCTGTATCTCGCCGAAAAGTCATCTCGACAGACGCGTCCAACACGGGTTGGGGCGCGGTCTGCGAGGGCTCTCCGGTTTTTGGCCTATGGTCAGTTCAGGAAAAGCTCCTTCACATAAATTGTCTGGAAATGATAGCGGTCGAGTACGCGCTTGTGCGCTTCCTCCCGGTCATTCAGGGTCACCACGTCCTGGTCCGTTCGGACAACAGATCTGTGGTATCCTACCTAAACCGTCAGGGCGGTGTCAGATCCAGGAACCTCTTCCATCTGACAAAACGCATACTGAGTTGGTCCCAGTGCCACCTGCGCTCGCTGAGGGCGACGCACGTGCCAGGCCACCTGAAAGACGGCCCAGACAGACTGTCCAGAGACAATATTTCCCCAGGGGAATGGTCCCTGCACGCTCAAACAGTCCAGAAGTTATGGAGCATATTCGGCAGAGCAGAGATAGACCTCTTTGCGTCAGAAGAGAACTCTCACTGCCCAGTATTTGTCTCGAAGCGAGGGCAGCTGGCCCAGGACTGGCCCAACCGCCCGCTTACGCCTTCCCTCCCGTCTCGCTATTGCCACAGGTAATGCAGAGGATCAGGAAACGCGTCACTCGGTGCTCCTCATAGCCCGGCTGGGAGAATCAGACATGGTTCCTGGAGCTTACGCAGCTGTCACTGACAGCCCTGTGGCCCATTCCAGTGAGAGCAGATCTCCTCTCTCAAACTCGTGGCACGATCTGGCATCCCCACCCAGAGCTGAGGCTGCAGCGTGGGTGATCAGCGACTACCCGTCGCTTTGCCAGAAGGAGTAATAATCATTATCATACACGCTAGAGCCCCTTCCACGAGAAGACTCTATGCGTCCAAATGGTCTGTGTTTTCAAAATGGTGCACCGACAGAGACCTGGACCCAAGGACATGTGGGGTGTCGTCGCTGCTCGTGTTTTTACAAGAGCTGCTGGATAAGGGCAGATCCCATCCACGCTCAAAGTGTACGTGGCGGCCGTCGCGGCGTTCGCTGAACCCCTGCACGGCCAGTCACTGGGAAAAACCGAGCTGGTCATCCGCTTCCTCAGGGGAGCTAGAAGGATGAACCCCCCGCGCCCCCCATCCAGTTCCCAGTTCCTATCTGGGATCTTTCCGTAGTTCTCGAAGCTATGAAAGCCCCCCCCTTTCGAACCGCTTCAATCTGTGGATTTGAAATACCTTTCACTCAAAACCGTTTTTCTAACTGCCCTGTCATCAGTTAAACGTGTGGGAGACCTTCACGCGCTGTCTGTCAGCGCTGCGTGTCTTGAGTTTGGACCAAGTGACTCCAAGGTCATTTTAAAGCCTAGAAACGGCTATGTCCCCAAGGTGGTCGGTACTCCTTTCAGAGCACAAATAATTTCCCTATCGGCGCTGCCAGCATCCGATAGCGAACGGGACGCCAATCAGAGCACTGAGATTGCCCAGTCAGAGCACTGAGATTGTATACTGCACGCTCCGCCTCTTTCAGACGCTCTGAGCAGCTTTTCGTTTCATTCGGAGGGCGCACCAAAGGTTTCGCCACCTCGAAACAGACACTGTCTAGATGGATAGTGGACGCTATTGCTGCTGCATACACGTCAAAAGACCTACCATGCCCGTTAGGCATTAGGGCTCACTCCACTAGAGGCATGGCCTTCTCGTGGGCATGGTTCAGCGGGATTTCCATTCACGACATATATGTGGCAGCGGGCTGGGCTTCCCCCTCCACCTTTGTCAGATTTTACAATCTGGAAGTGCCCGCCCTGCAGGCAAAACTACTAGCGGTTTAATACGCTACAGCTCCCCTGGTGAGCTGCACTGACGGGACACATTCCACACAGACCAGCACCGCCGCTCTGTCTTTCCCTTCCCACTATGTGCTTATGTATTACACACACACTGGCCCGCACTCTTGCCGGCCAAATATTATTCCCCACTCACAAGGGCTCCCCGGGTCCCCCACCCCGGGGCTCATGCAGTGGATGCTTGGCGCGCGGCGTTGACAATGGGTTCCGTGAGCGTAAGCTAGCTTACGCATATCTGAGAGAATGTCTCGTAAGAGAACGAATCGGTTACCTAGCGTAACCTCGGTTCTCTCTAGATGAGGAACGCAGTATTGCGTAGCTGGCCGTGCTTTCAGCGCCACGGCGATTTTCGCTTCATTCAATGAAAACCAGGGTTCCAGCCTACGAACTTACACTTATATGCACTCTAGCCACGCCCATTCTGGCGGGCTTTGATACAGTGACGGCGCGGGCGCCTGTCATTGGACGCGAGTTCACTAAAGTTCGTCTATAGGCTGCAGCAGTTGTCGCAGAGCAACCAATGAGCTCGCTAGCTAGCCCGCTCAAGGTATGCAGCTGCTGCACTGCGTTGACAATGGATACAAAATTGAGGATAATTTTTTTGGCTTCAATATCTCAGAAAAGATTAATCTTTCCCGTAGCGTAAGCTAGCTTAGGCAATACTCGTTCCCTCATCTAGAGAGAACCGAGGTTACGTTAGGTAACCGATTCGTTTTCAAATTAGAAAAAGGCATTTTCTTATTAGGCTACTTATTTTCATGTGATACTTTAGAACTCTTTGATTTCTTTCATTTTTTTAATTGGAAAAGGCATGTTCTTGTTGCTGTTTGGCATTTAACAATAAACAAAAATGGTTTAAAATGTGTCTCTCTGTCAGTTACAAAGTAACAATATATACTACATAACTCAACAATAGAGATTTGTATGCAGTAAAATCAGGATAAATTAGGTTTGTAAAAAAAACAAAATTAAAAAAACGGCGGTAATACCGCATATCGCGCTATTGAGCCGCCCATAATAACCGCAAGGGAAATTTCTTAAGCGCGACAGCCCTAGGTGTCCCACTTTTGGTCCTGAGAGATTGTAGAGCCCAAGAACCTGAATGACTTCACTATAGAGAGATAATGATCTACAGAGGTCAGTTACCTCTTAAATGTCTGTTTTTACCCTAAAATTTCTTCCGTTATGATTATAAATGTATAGGGAATTTGTGCCTGCCAGTGTCCACGTTTGATTTGTTAATAGCATACGTGTTTTGCCGCATCTCATGGTTATGCAATTTGAGTTTATCTTTCCTCATCCATCCGAGCCTACTTGGTGCTTAAAAATACATCTTAAAAAGAAAGAAACATGTTTTAGATTATTTGGATTTGCTAGTTAATCAACATAACTGGTGTCACAGCAAATAAAGCTTTCATATTTCCTGAAATCACCGCTCGTGTGTTCAGAATTTAGTCAACACTATATGCACACAGTACATTCTGGGCTAGAAGTAGAGATGTAGGGGGAAACAGGGCTAGCCTGACCCTAGTCCTGTACTAAACCAGTGGTTCCCAACCCTGTTCTCCAAAGCTGCACATTTTTTTATATCTCCCTTTTCTGATACACCCACTTCAGGTCTGGGAGTCTCCACTAACAAGCTAATGAGTTAAATCAGTTGTGTTTGATTAGGGAGATATCCAAAATGTGTAGTGTTGGGGGGCCTCCAGTAACAGAGTTGGAAACCACTGTTCTAAACCAATATGGCTTGCTTTCTTTTTTGCTATAAAAAGGGAGAGAAAAAAATCTGCTTAATGATGGTGACCACCTCTTCAAATTTCAAAAAGGACACAAAAGCATTATTCAGAAGTCTAATAAATTATATAATGTGACTCATGCCTTGTTCTGAAGGCATATGATAAACAAAGGCATATGTTTGAGAAACAAACCAAAATGTAATTTCTGATTTGTGTATGTGTGGCGCTCTCTCATTTAGATTTTCGAGTACTCCTGTTCATACAAACAAGGCATGGCATAGAAATGCATCTCCTCTTTGACTTCAAACTCTTTAGACATGTTTAATAGGTGTTTTGTTGTTAGTATTGCTGTGGTGGACCCGTTTTTAAATAATGAAAACTAGTTTTCAATTGAATGCCCGATCTCGTGAGAAGGTCAGATTGAACTGCTGCTCTCGTGCACTCACATGATAGCAACGGCCATCAAGATTTTCTTATTAGACACACTTTCTTCAGAGCCATGATGTGTTTTCTGGTTTTCAGAAGAGGCTTTATGGAGCTCAGGCTGCTCGTAAGGTGGATGTCGCAGCAGCCGTGGAGCCACTAAAGTTTACGCCACAGGAAGTGCAGGTCAGTAGATGAAGATTTTCTCTCTCTCCACAGAGACGGTGCTATGCGGCCACTCAAAGGGAGCAGCCCTTGACTTTGCCTCTGCCGGGCATCAAGGTCTCGACAGGGTCTCCTCACATCTACCAGGATGTTCATGTATGTGGGGTTGCTAATATTAGGGACAGTTATGTTTACCGTAGGTCATGATGAATACATAATTCAGAACTGGATCTCTTTCAATTCATGAGTTGGAATTGAAATGTAATCGTCTAAGCCTCACAGGATGTTGAATTTGAATTGGAATGACAGGAAGAGTAATGTTTTGAATCACACAACAGAGCAATTTCTTTAGTCCAACAAAAGGTTTACAACAAATGATTAAAAACAATTACATCAGTGATTTAGAGTAACTGTGTATAAGTTTTATTCCCTAATATGTAGAATTAAAATTTTGCCAAACAGCACCACAACATTTACATCCCATTGCTTTCAGATAATAATAATAATAATAAAAATCAAATAAATATTGAATATTAAAAATTATTTATGTTTTTTTTCTGTACTGGTGAGGGTTAGGTTAGTTTATTAAATATAATGAAATATTTATAAATTCAATGCTAATTTCTAAAGGTGGCATCAGATGTTATTACTGCAATATTTTATGTTATCTGCTAATGATTCTGATTCTAATCTTCTGATTTGTATGATAACAAATGTTATTATGTTTCTGGGTAATTCATACTGAAAAATTAGATTAAAATAAATGTATTTTAAAAACTGCTCAAAAAAGTTAATGGAATTTCATTCCAATGTTAATTCTACTCCTTTAAATTCAAATTACAGTTTGTAATTCCTTAAAATTCAGGATTTAGAAATTCAGGAATTTAATTTGAAAGGTATTCTCTATTCAATTCTGAATTGGTACACAACCCTGGAATTCACTGTAGGTATACTGTATGTTCAAAATAACATAGATGTTTAGTTAGGTGTTTACTTGCTATTTAGAGTAAACATTTTAATTGTGTGTTTGTTTTATAGTGGAAGTTATGGTCAAAATGTAAAATACAAGTGTAGCTGAATCAGTAGTTGCAAGTTAACAGTGTTTGGCTCAACTTGAAAATTTCATAAGAACAATTTGAGTAACTGTTTAATTCAAAATGGAAGGTTTAGTTACACAAGTTCTTTTTGCCCTTTTCAGGTGACAAAATTGCCTAGTGGTTTAGTTATTGCTTCCTTGGAAAATTATTCACCTGCATCTCGGATCGGAGTGCTCATCAAGGCCGGGAGCCGATATGAAAGGATGGATAACCTCGGAGTCACACACTTGCTGCGTCTGGCTGCCAGTCTGGTATGCACTGATAAGGACATTGTGTTTTACCCCTATACTGTTAGTATGCAGTAACTCTTTAAGCATTCACTTGACTGTGTTGCTCGTTCTAGACGACCAAGGGTGCGTCTGCCTTCAAGATCTGCCGTGGTATTGAAGCTGTAGGTGGAAGCTTCAGGTCAGTACAATGATGTGTTTTTGACACAGAACAAGCTGCTTAAGAATTTATTAGAGATGTGCCAAAATTGGTTTTGGGGCCTAAAGAGAAAAAAAAGGCAGAAAATTTAAACAGAAATTGTTACTTTAAAATCATTGTTACTCTAAATGCATTGTTATATTGAATAAAGTCCACATCTCCAGAAGTGAAGTGATCACTCTATTGGTCATTAGTGCATTAATAAAAAGTGTTTTGACGCTGACAACAACACATGGGAGTCGCAAGTTCGAATCCAGGGCGTGCTCAATGACTCCAGTCAGGCTTTCTAAGCAACCAATTGGCCCGGTTGCTTGGGTGGGTAGAGTCATGTTGGGTTAACTTCCTTGTGGTTGCTATAATGTGGTTCTCGCTCTTGGTGGGACGCGGGGTGAGTTGTGCATCGATGCCGCGGAGAATAGCGTGAAGCCTCCACATGCACTAGGTCTCCGCGGTAACGCGCTCAACAAGCCACGTGATCAGATGCTCGAATTAACGGTCTCAGACGCAGAGTCAACTGAGATTAGTCCTCCGCCACCCAGATTGAGGTGAGTTACTATGCCACCGCGAGGACTTAGAGCACATAGGGAATTGGGCATTCCAAATTGGTTGCTATTGACAGTAACTACCTTGACACAAAATACCAGAGAACTAAAAAATATATATATATATTTATTTGTCATTTTTTTGTTCTCTGGTATATATATATATATATATATATATATATATATATATATATATATATATATATATTACACTTTCCCGGACTTTCAGTTTCATCATACAACGGTGGTGGAATGACCGTCCCAACTCAATCCGGGAAGCTAACTCACTCTCTATCTTCAAAAAACGGCTAAAAACACATCTTTTCCAAAAGCACTTAACTTAAGCGGTCACTTAAAAAAAAAAAAAAAAATTATTTACATTTCTTGTTGCACTTAAATCTGTTTTGTATACTATTCTGATGATAGCGAAACTTTGTAATATGGCACTTCTTGTACCACTGTCTCCCTAAGATGATTCGCTGATGTTTTTCCTCTTTTGTAAGTCGCTTTGGATAAAAGCGTCTGCCAAATGAATAAATGTAAATATATATATATATATATATATATATATATATATATATATATATATATATATATATATATATATATATATACAGGTGAAACTTCGAAAAATTAGAATATCGTGCAAAAGTTCATTAATTTCAGTAATTCAACTTAAAAGGTGAAACTAATATATTATATAGACTCATTACAAGCAAAGTAAGATATTTCAAGCCTTTAATTGATATAATTTTGATGATTATGGCTTACAGCTTATGAAAACCCCAAATTCAGAATCTCAGAAAATTAGAATATTGTGAAAAGGTTCAGTATTGTAGGCTCAAAGTGTCACACTCTAATCAGCTAAACACCTGCAAAGGGTTCCTGAGCCTTTAAATGGTCTCTCAGTCTGGTTCAGTTGAATTCACAATCATGGGGAAGACTGCTGACCTGACAGTTGTGCAGAAAACCATCATTGACACCCTCCACAAGAAGGGAAAGCCTCAAAAGGTAATTGCAAAAGAAGTTGGATGTTCTCAAAGTGCTGTATCAAAGCACATTAATAGAAAGTTAAGTGGAAGGGAAAAGTGTGGAAGAAAAAAGTTGCACAAGCAGCAGGGATGACCGTAGCCTGGAGAGGATTGTCAGGAAAAGGCCATTCAAATGTGTGGGGAGCTTCACAAGGAGTGGACTGAGGCTGGAGTTACTGCATCAAGAGCCACCACACACAGACGGGTCCTGGACATGGGCTTCAAATGTCAAACGTCTTACCTGGGCTAAAGAAAAAAGAACTGGTCTGTTGCTCAGTGGTCCAAAGTCCTCTTTTCTGATGAGAGCAAATTTTACATCTCATTTGGAAACCAAGGTCCCAGAGTCTGGAGGAAGAATGGAGAGGCACACAATCCAAGATGCTTGAAGTCCAGTGTGAAGTTTCCACAGTCTGTGTTGGTTTGGGGAGCCATGTCATCGGCTGTTGTTGGTCCACTGTGCTTTATTAAGTCCAGAGTTAACGCAGCCGTCTACCGGGACATTTTAGAGCACTTCATGCTTCCTTCAGCAGACAAGATTTATGGAGATGCTGACTTCATTTTCCAGCAGGACTTGGCACCTGCCCACACTGCCAAAAGTACCAAAACCTGGTTCAATGACCATGGTATTACTGTGCTTGATTGGCCAGCAAACACGCCTGACCTGAACCCCATAGAGAATCTATGGGGCATTGCCAAGAGAAAGATGAGAGACATGAGACCAAACAATGCAGAAGAGCTGAAGGCCGCTATTGAAGCATCTTGGTCTTCCATAACACCTCAGCAGTGCCACAGGCTGATAGCATCCATGCCACGCCGCATGGAGGCAGTAATTAATGCAAAAGGGGCCCAAACCAAGTACTGAGTACATATGCATGATTATACTTTTCAGAGGGCCGACATTTCTGTATTTAAAATCCTTTTTTTTTATTGATTTCATGTAATATTATAATTTTCTGAGATTCTGAATGTGGGGTTTTCATAAGCTGTAAGTCATAATCATCAAAATTATATCAAATAAAGGCTTGAAATATCTTACTTTGCTTGTAATGAGTCTATATAATATATTAGTTTCACCTTTTAAGTTGAATTACTGAAATTAATGAACTTTTGCACGATATTCTAATTTTTCGAAGTTTCACCTGTATGTATATATATATATATATATATATATATATATATTTTTTTAGTTCTCTGGTATTTTGTGTCAAGGTAGTTACTGTCAAACTCCAATATGACATAAAAAAATCATAAAGGCACCATTTAAGTAGTCCATATGACTCGGGCATTATGTTAAAAGTCTCTTGAGGCAATACAATCGTTTTGTAAAGCGCAAAGATAGCATTTTAATAAGTAAATATAGAGTCTACATGCTCGGTGTACTTCGGTGAATGAGCGCTGCTCTGTTGTTGACACACTCATAGCATGCCCTTAAAAGCTTGTGAAGTGCTGCTGTTTTTAGTGTTGCTCAAAAGTTCTTCCTGGAATGTTCCGCCACATAAATATTATTATTAATAAATTACAATAATATTTAAATTGACTGATTAATGTGATATCCTATCACAACTACAGTAAAATGGTGCTGCTGCATTATACAGTAGAGTAGTTTACAATAAAGGTTTTCTTAATGGGTGTAACGCAGTCAATGGAAAGGAGGAGGCGAGAACCGTCTTTTCAACATAAATAATAGTTTAATAATAAACTGAGACAGAAGACACAAACACACACGACGGACATGTCGGTAAACTATCTCTCTCTCCCGCACAATCCTCCGCAGTCGGCCTTTATCCCTCTCGTGGCTCCACCCTGCCACAATGGGCTTCACATTTTTTATGTAATTCTTCTGTCTACTAGGGATGTCCCAATACCAATACTGGTACCGGAATCGCTCCGATACTGTGCTCACGGACTCTTACTTGTAAAAATGCACCAATAACAAAAACCGATACCATCTGATGTGCAAATGTCATTGTGTAAACATTCAATGTACAAATTAAATCCACTATGTGTCCTAGTGTGATTTATTAAACAGCAAATGCTGTAATTTAATGAAATAAATATATAGTCTGAGTGTGTACATGCAGACTACATATTTAGTTCATTTTAATTTTTGGTGTTTAAAATCACACTGGGTCATGTAGAGACCAGCTCTTCCTGAGGTGTGAAGCTGTCTTCACTAAACCACTTCACTTGGAATTGTGTCAAAATAAAGGCCATGTGGAAATAAAATAAAATGCATGTAATATTCATGTAATAATAAGGATAATAACATTTTTTTTATATATATATATTTAGTAACCACTTCATGTGATAAAATAATGCAATTTTAAGTTTAAAATTACAGGTAATTGTTCTACTTTCATTTAATACAATTTGTAATGAATTAATTTTAGATACCCTTTGATGATACAATTTAATTAAACTGTTGAATATGGAAGAAGCCAATAAAGTCAGCAGGTCAGCTCTCTTGGTTAAAAAAAATAAATAAAAAAATCCCATTTAAATTTGTATAAAGTATTGTAATTTTCCAGTATTTTATTTGAAAACTGCAACACTACAAAAAAAATAATAAAAAAACTGTATCAGCATCCGTACTAGTTCTCAAAAAATGGTATTGGGACATCCCTAATGGAAATGTGTAGTTATAAAAACAAAACAAAAAATGTTTTAGTGTACCCCTAATAATATAATTTAGAATTTGTTCAATTATTTCAAACAAAGTCTTCGGTTTTCTTTTATATAACATTACAGTACTGATTACTGATCATTCACAGCTCATTGTGGCCGATAACCAATACTGAATACCAATAATTGACAATTCATTGTGTCTGATACTAATAACCGCTCATTGTGCATGGCTCATTGTGGCGGATATGGAAAATGAAACCTGATAATTGACAGTTTGTTGTGGCCAATGCTGCCACTGATAACCAAAAATGCTCAGTTCATTGTGGTTGATAACCGCTACTAAAAAAACGATGCACAGCTCACTGTGACTGATACAGTTAAACTAAATGTGTTTTCACCCTTTAAAATAGAGCTGCCAGCTAATTCATTCAAAACTACTCACTTGAAACAAAATAGGTGTCATTCAAAAGCTTAAAATCTGGACTTTCCAATATGTATGGTGATTTGAATAAGAAATAAATGATACTTGCATAAGTTGGATTTTGTTCATTTATGTATTAATGGAAATCCTCACTAAATTACAAATTATCGTTGAAAATATTGGCATTAATTTAATTACCGGCTCGATAACATTTTGATTGGCCTATAATATATCAGCCACCAATATACTGTATCGTGCCCCACTGTCAATTATGTTTAGGCTAGTTGCATTTAATTAGTTGCATTTAGCTTCGTTGTCCACAACCCATATTTGGGTCATGACCCACCAGTTGAGATCCACTGTAATAATATATATATTATATTATTATACATGTAGCATATTTTGTATTCTGTTTTTCTTTTGTTAGTAATTTTATATTTTTATGTACAGTGTGTCAAGTTCCAGGGAAGCCATGGTGTACACTGTGGACTGTTTGAGAGATCATATGTGAGTAGTACATATAATTAGATTGTGTGATAATGTGTGGATAAGTGTGATGTTAATCTAATTGGTTATCTGTGTCCTCTCATAGCGACACAGTTATGGAGTATCTGATCAATGTGACCACTGCACCAGAATTTCGCCCATGGGAAGTGTCTGATCTCACAGCCAAGGTGAAAGTGGACAAGGAACTTGCCAAGCAGACTCCACAGATTGGTATGTGCTGTGTTTTATTTAGATGGAGTTTAAATTACATTATTTGTCTTGCCTTTTCATGGATTTGATACACTGAGGTTAGATAGTCCTAAAATCTCATTTTCTGTTTCTGCTTCAAAAGGTGTTATTGAGAATTTGCATGCGGCAGCATATAAGAATGCACTATCCAATTCCTTGTACTGTCCAGACTACATGGTTGGCCAGATTACCACAGAACAGGTAAGGCATAATTTTGAAATGACTAAATAAAAGATATGATTATGGAAATGTATTTGTGTTTGGTATATATTTGTGTTTATATATATACCGCAGTATTTGTGTCATTGTGACTGCTTGTACTGTATTGACACTAGCTGTGTCAAATGTCAAATTCTGTTGGTTTTTTTTCCTGTTTTCTGTATGTCCTTTTACACAGATGCACACTTTTGTTCAAAACAACTTCACAAGTGCAAGAATGGCCCTTGTAGGTCTTGGTATGTTGGTTTTAATTTCATTTTAAAAAGAAAATGCTATGCTCATGTGCAGATATGAACCAATAATTGTTTGTTTGTGTGTTTTTTTTTATTATTTGTTTTACCAATAGTTAAATTTTTCTACTTAATTTATCTGTTCCACCGATAAATGCTCAATTACTCAACTTTTCTTTTACGTCAGCCATTCAGTGTCAGCCATTTAACAGCCATTCATTAATTTAAGTGACAAAAATGTAGCATTTTAATCTTAACAAATAGACACAGCCTAGAACAAAGATGAAAATGAGTTTGCAACCATTTAGATTGCTAAGCAACTTTTCATAATTAATAATAATACTTTATTTTTTGTTATTAATATGAAATTATCATAACGCATATTATGATTATTGTTGTAGTCTAATGATTATTTGTTATTGTGTTACAAAGTAGACATATTTAATCAGTTCTGCATATTGGTTTTCAGACACTTAAACATAAAAATCAGTATTATAAAAACAATATTATTATAAACAATCATTACTCAATAGTCTTGGGTATTAATGGCCTACATGTAATCTGGATTACATAATCCATTTTCATGTTTACTTATGTTTCATGAAAGGAGTGCAAATTGTTACTTGATACATTTAAAATTAGCTTTTCATAAAAACAAAAAATAATAATCAAATCCTAATCTAAAAGATTACTTTTCTCATTACAGTTTTAGTTTGTTACATTTTTAGAAATAATCTACCCAACATTGCTACTGTATATATTCTTATTCTTAATTCTTATTTTCCTTTTTAAAAGTTTTTAATATTTAATAAAATATTTTAAGCATCATCATATGTATGTGCGATATTTTGTAGGAGTGGATCATGCTATACTAAAGCAGGTTGGGGAGCAGTTCTTGAACATCCGCAGTGGAACAGGCACTGTTGGTTCCAAAGCTGTGTATCGTGGAGGTACAACACATTATTACTACAAGAACATTAATGCGTATTACAGTTATGATACCTGATACTTTTTACTATTGACAGTAATTGCAAGGCACCTTTATAAGCAACTAATTTGAAGCACTCTATACGCACATCAACTTTCTTCTTAGATATACAACAAAGAAAAACACAACATATATATATATATATATATATATATATATATATATATATATATATATATATATATATATATATATATATATATATATATATATATACACACACTGAATTAACATTTAACCCCCACTATAACCCTCCCCAAACACCCCTGTGGTCACATATAAGAATACACACACACACACAAAAAACTAAAAAGAAAACATAATAATCATACATAATTAAAACTAAACTTCTCTCTCCAAAGCCCCACCCCGAGAGCCCCCAATAACACTAAATAACTGCCCCATTTCCTATCAAACAAATCCCTAAACCCCAGCCTACTACATGACACCTCCTCGAAAGCTGCCACCTTCCCCATCTCCGCACACCACTCCTGAATTGAGGGCGTACCAGCTGACTTCCATCCTCTTAAAATAAGCTGTCTGCCAATCAAAACACTGGTCAGAACCCAATTTTTTAGGTGTTTATCCCCCATATTGATGACCGCCCATCGCCCAAAATACAGAGTCTGGGGAAAAAGTTTATTTGAGTGCCCAATACGTCACACACAAAACTCTGAACCCTCAACCAAAATTCTTGGTTCTTAGCACACCACCAAAACAGGGGTTGTGTCTCCATCTTCTGATTTGCTTCGCCAGCAGGTGGGTGTGTCTTTAACACCAAGACTATGAAATATAGAGGGGGTCCAATAGAATCTATGTAAAATCTTAAATTGCATCAGGTGCACCCTTGCATCTCTAGATGTAGACTTGATGTTTTTTAGAATCCTAGCCCACACTCCCTCCTCCAATACCAAGTTTAAATCGTTCTCCCATAATCTCTTGAGAGAAGTTGAAGCTCCATCCCCCAGACTCTGAATTAGCAGGAAGTAATACACGGATGCCTCATGAACTTTTCCAAAAGCAGTGATCACCACTCCCAGAGTGTCTGCCACTTTAGGGGTGTGTGTGAGCTACTCCAAAACTAGTACAGAGCAGGTGGCGCAACTGTAAATACATAAAAAGAAATTTGATCTGAGAATCCCAAAATGTTAAACCAAATTTTCAAAGGATCTCAACAGGGGGGTTGCTACACTCTCATATAGGTCACAGAGTGTAGCAACCCCCTCACAATCCAGAAAGGGGACTTATTAATACATAATTTGGGGTTCAGCCATATGCTCGAGAAACAGCAACTTTCTTTACGGTCACTTGCACGTGCCACACAGTTAACACTCCTCATGTGAAGTACATGAGAGACTTGACTAAAGAGCTCGAAAGCAGGTGTCTCAAAGCACTTAAAAAACTGACATTCTTTTTTTACCTCACACATGCCTGCTAATGTACATGCCCATTCTCAAGTTGACTGGCAGGCGATGGCTGTATCTAAAATGTGACTGGCTCCTTTATCTGTAAGGCAGGGCTTCCTTTTCTAAATCTGTTGGCCGTCAGGTGTTCCTTCATTCATTCTAACTCCAGTGGTCTGTTTTGGATGAACATTTTCACAGAGCTTGTCGCCATGCATTGAATTGCCATCTCTGCAATCTTAGAAGGCAGCATTATTTTACTCTGTATTATGTGGAACAGGCAGGAACATGACTAATACTGTCTAGATTGCTAGGTTTTGGTAAAAAGAGACTTTGTTTTTTGTAGCACAGTGGTATGAATCTTGTTCTAAGTTATTGCATGAAGTGTTCAAAACTTTTGATTTGAAACTTAGTTTCTGCTTTTCATATCCTGTTTAGTAGGAAGCCTGATCCTAGATTAGCGCTCTGTCTCATTATACTGTGCACTGATTTGCTTTGTTCCTCAGGTGAGCTTCGGCATCAGACAGGAGGAGGACTGGCACATGCTATCATTGTGAGTGAGGCTGCGAGTGCAACGTCAGCTGACACCACAGCGTTCAGTGTGCTGCAGCATGTGCTTGGAGCAGGACCACGTGTTAAAAGAGGCTCCAACACTACAAGCACTCTGAGTCAGGCCATCTCTAAAGTCACTGCTCTGCCCTTTGATGCAAGTATAACCTTTACAAGACCTTCAGCTTTAAAAACTTATTTTATATGATCAACTCTTTGTGACTGTGTTTGTGTCTCTCTCTGTTGCAGGCCTCTGCCTTCAATGCCATCTACTCGGACTCTGGACTGTTTGGAGTGTACACCATCTGTCAGGCTAAGGATGCCAAAGATGTATGTGTGATTATGTGATTATGGTCTGGTTTTATCGTACATTAACACCAAGGTCTTTGTTTGATTCCCAGGGAACACACACAATGACGAAAATGATGTGCCTTTAGTTGGGGTCCAACATTTTTTAATTCTGATATCTTGTTTCTATATAATTGAATAATGCAAAATACAGTTTTATCATTTTTGTACACTTTCTCAATTCACCTGCCATGGACAGGTGTGACAGTTATTTTTTAACCTTGCCTTGAATGATCTTTAAGCTAATTTGCATAAAAGCATCTGCCAAAAGCACAAATGAAAATGCATGCAAGTGTGAAATAACATATGTTTAACATAACTGTTTATATTCTGTATTGAGTCTTCCGTAAACTATTATTTTGGGTCTAGTTTTGATTCTGATATTTATGTAAAAAAGACAAAAATACCAAATCAGTCAGTGTCTGGTGTGGCCACCATCTGCATTTAGTCCTGCAGTGCATCTCCTCATGGACTGCACCAGATTTGCCAGTTCTTGCTCCAATCTTCCACCAAGGCTCTTTCAAGTTCCCAGACTTTTCTAGGGGGAATGGCTCTAGCCCTCGCCGTCTGATCCAACAGGTCCCAGACATGCTCAATAGGTTTGAGATCTGGGCTCTTCGCTGGCCATGATATTCCTGTCTTGCAGGAAATCACGCACCAAACGAGCAGTATGGCTGGTGTCATTGTCATGCTGGAGGGTCATGTCAGGATGAACCTGCAGGAAGGATACCACATGGCACATTGTTGCCATCCTATACCTGTATTTCAGGTGTGATATTCGGATGTACAGATCTTGTGCAGGTGTTGTTACACGTGGTCTGTAACTGCGAGGATGATCAGCTGTCCTTCCTGTATCCCTGTAGCGCTGTCTTAGGTGTCTCACAGTATAGACATTGCAATTTATTGCCCTGGCCACATCTGCAGTCCTCATGCATAAGGCACGTTCACGCAGATGAGCAGGGACCCTGGGCATCTTTCTTTTGGTGTTTTTCCAGAGTCAGTAGAAAGTTCTCTTTAGTGTCCTAAGTTTTATAACTGTGACCTTAATTGCCTACCGTCTGTAAACTGTTAATGTCTTAAAGACCGTTCCACATGTTCAAGTTCATTAATTGTTTATGGTTCATTGAACAAACATAAAAAAAATTGTTTAAACCATATACGATAAAGATCTGTAAAGCTATTTGGATTTTTACGAACTTATCTTTAAAATGCATTGTCCTGAAAAGGGGACGTTTCTTTTTTGCTGAGTTTATATACAGTACTGTGCAAAAGTCTTAGCCACATAAGATGTTTCACAAAAGCATTTGTCTTAAGATGGTTATTTATATCTTCAGCTTTAGTGTGTCAATAGGAAATGTAATTGTTAGACTCCCAAACATTACTTTTGCAAATAGAAAAGATTAGAAAAGAAGAACAGGGAACCCTGCAACAGATGTCATGGCCCCCACAAAGCCCCCACTGAACATTGTGTCAGTCTGAGATTACATTACGAGACAGAAGCAATTGAGACAGCCTAAATAGATAGAAGAACTGTGGAACATCTTGCCAACAACCAAGAGAAACTGTGTCCAGGTGTATTTAGGAGAATTGGTGCTGTTTTAAAGGCAAAGGTGGTCACACCGAATGTTGATTTATTTTATTTATGTTTACTGGAATTTGTACGACATTAATTGATAAATGAAAATTATTTATGGCATTATTTTTGAAGACATCCTCACTATGCAACATTTTTCACAAGTGCCTAAAACTTTTGCTATATATATATATATATATATATATATATATATATATATATATATATTTATTTATTAAACAAAACATTTTGGTTTGGGTTTCTATAGTGATTTTTATTTTATTTAAAATATATATTTTTATCAAATATTGAATCAGCTAGAAATCAGTTATTTAGTGCTTGTGTAGAGTAAAACGTGCAAGTTACAACATTGTGTATAACCATGTAATATCATTGTTCTATCAATTGAGGCTCTGCTCTTTTGGAGGCATTTGTGAACTATCAAGCATAATTGTTTATATCTATTGATTTTAAAGTTTTGTACCTGAAATGTAAATCTGTTCCAGTAATGTCTATAAATTGATTCATGTTTAATTAATTTAATCTTTTTATTCAGTTATCGTAATTGAATAGAAAAGTCATGGAAATTGATTGGTCAAAAAGTGTGTGAACCCTGATTTGCGATTCTTGTGTTCAGGTAATCAAAGCAGCAGTTGGTGAGGTGAATGCTGTTGCACAAGGAAACCTTGCAGCAGCTGATCTCAGCAGAGCAAAGTGAGTGTTAACCATAAATCCATTATAACTATTCTAAAACAACTGGGCTCGATAACTTAAAACTTGACTGAAGTATTTTTATATTGAACCTCTGTATTTTCTACATGTATTTATTTTAATATGATGATTCATGAATTGTCTTTTTGACCATGCAGGAATCAGTTGAAGGCTGAGTACCTGATGTCTATTGAGAGTTCTGAGGGTTTAATGGAAGCAATTGGTACACAAGCACTCATAGAGGGCACCTACCATTCCCCAGAGGCCATAGCCCAGAAAATTGATTCTGTGTCTTCAGCTGATGTTGTCAATGTAAGCTACTGTTGTCTCTAAAGTGGTGGGAACCCAGTTTTGGTAACACAAAAACATCATACGTTTGATCCCGGGTAATTTCAACATATGAAATGGAGAATTACTAGGAGAACGTTCTCAAGATTTTGGCCTTAAGGAAGACGCTTCCCCTGAGACACCAGCAGTTAGTGTACAAACACACTGTACATCCCTGATAAAATGTCTCATTTGGAAGTTATTGTTGTTGTATGCTACATTTCACACCTTTTGCAATGACGTTAACCAGAGTTTATTTATTTCTTTTCAGGCAGCAAAACAATTCATGTCTGGCAAAAAGACCATGGCCTCCAGTGGACACCTAGTCAACACACCTTTTATTGATGAAATCTGATGAGCAACCAGTACTCTTACATATTTTACTTTTAAACAATGTGTAACTTGTCTTTCAAAAAAGAAAAAGAGGAAATGTTCCTGATTTCTGTGTTGTTGCTGTCCAAACAAATATAATAATGTCATGAACAGTTGATATTTGTAATTATTATATAAAGTGGAGTAATATCAAGAGAGGAACTTGGCACTTGTCCATTTGAAATGTATAGATGTAAATGAATAAAGTATCTATGAATCAGCACCAACAAACATTTCTGAAAAGTCTTTGAACACCCATGCCTCTTAACACTTAAAGTTTGAGATGTTCAGGGGATCAGGCTGCTAGATTCAGTGATGGCCTTTTACCAGTGGAGTGTTCCTGTCTTTACAATGTAGTCATTTTTGGTTTGTTTTTGATAATTATTAATCCCAGGATAATACATTTAGTAGATTAACTAGATTAGTACTTTTCATGACAATGGTACAAAATAGGACTTGGGAAAAAAATGTCACCTTTTCATTTTTTCAACAGTGGCCAATGAAAGTTGTTTTAAAATGTAGCTGGTCAAAAAACAAACAAAAAAAAATAGCAGTTTAATTTTCTATTTGATATGCTTGCAGTTTTTGCAACTGTGTTATCAAAATTTCGGACATCTTTGAATAGTTTATAACCTTATAAGTATATATAATAGTTTTTGTTATTTTCTAGAGAAAAACATCACAAACATAAAAATTAAATGTATTGAAAAACAACCTCCAGAATGGGTAAAAGTCTAAAGGAATATTCAGAGTTCAATACAAGTGGAGCTCAACCGACAGCATTTGTAGCATAATGTCGATTAAAATTCTTTACAGCTCAAATAATGCAAGTTTTAACAGACGAATTAATGTACGTGCTTTTATAAAATTAAAAGCTTCACATTTCTACCTTTTAAACCCACCAAAAACTGGCCCTATTCACTTCCATTGTAAGTGCCACTGACTCGATTTTTAAAAGAAAAGGAGTGACGAGTACAATTTTGAGGTAATCAACATTATACCACACAATCCCAAATTGTGTTGAACCCGGAATATTCCTTTAAATTAAGTCTAAATTAAAGCCTATATTAAGTAATAATTACTCAGTAGAGGCTAGCTATTTTGTGATACATTTGTTTTCTTCTTTTTTTTTGGTTCATGGTTTACCTACAAATTTATGGAGCTGTGGCTACATAAATGGAAAAAAAAATCAATTTTTCAGAACAATATCTTTGGTAAAAGGCATGATCAAATTTTCAAAAAGCTTGACGAATGCAGTCAACCTACAAATAGTGTGAATCGTGTCAGTACACTGTGAATGTATTATTAAATTGATAGATATACAGTCGTGAAGATCACGATTTGGGGGTAAGAATACTTTAAATGTTGTTTTCATTAGTCCAGTTCACGTCAAAATTCAGGATAGTGACGTTACGTGGTGCGTCACGGTCTCCTATCTCCACCCACCGCATATCGTTTATTCTCTACGAAGAAAAAACATCTCGCGAGCAAACAGCTGTGCGGATTTACGGCACATCATTTTAAAATGAAACGCGGAAAAAATAATTGCTGCTTGAGATAAGAACAAAAGTAACATTTTTTTTTACGGAGCACGACATTAACCAGCATATCCGATACTAATGAGAGAACAAACTCGTGAGCTCCGGGGCGTTAAAATCTTTCTGCTTTTCCAAATTAAATGATATAATTCCAGAAAGAAGATTCAACACGGGCGTAACAAACGTGCACCGTGAACTCATTATTTCGGAATCCTCGTGATATTCCCCACTGTACGTGATGCTCAAGCGTGAGCTCACCTTTCAGGTCGTTGTTGTTGTTGTTATTGGTCAGCACTGGAGTACATATGGAGTAATGGTTTCATAATGGGATTATCTTCATTGCTGTAAAACACATTACGTACTACTGTTGATGTATGCATCATAATCTTTCAACTGACATTCAGATGTTATCTACTATAAAATGCTGGTATGATGAACTGAGAGCAGTTTCTCCCTCTGAAAAGGGAGTGAAAGTTTTAACATCTCAACTCATGTAATTCATTGACAGTATGAGAAATGGATAAACTCACCATTATTTCAGGATGTCTCTTTCTTGCAGCGGATATATTTGCAATAGCAAGTGTTGCAAATCCAGATTGGATCAATACAGGCGCCCAAGAGGGTGAGTGTCAAATAACATGCTTCTCATATTCGTGTATTTTAAAAGGAATAGTCCGGGTTTAATACAAGTTAAGCTATCGACAGCATTTGTGGCATAATGATTACAACAAAATTGTATTTTGTCTTGCCACTCCTATTTTATTTATTTAATTTGATTTAAAGAAGAAGAAGCAGCAAAAAATCTGGGTTACAGTGAAGCACTTACTATGGAAGTGAATGGGGCAAATCCGTAAACGTTAAAATACTCAAACTGCGTTTACATGGATACTTTTTGTTTTAAATCATAATTAAATCATTCCGATCAATGATTCCTAACGTACTGTTTACATGAACACTGTGATCGGATTGATGTGAGCATTTATATGGATCAAGTATCACATCGGAACTGCTATTGTGACGTACACTGCACGATTATACAGCATTCCTCGCCGTTTGAAGGGGTGTTCACACGTGACTTTGAGCACACAAAATTATTTCAGACATCTCTACAAACGAGGATATGATGTTATGTGCGACAGCTTGTAGTTTTAATAATCAATACATCATAATAAAGCAAAATGTTCAATTGTACCATCTACTCATTTTCCAGCAACAATAAAAAGATCCAGCTTTGAAATATACCGCCATTGAATTGAACCAAGAGTAAACCAAAAGTAACAGTCAGTATCTGGTGTGGCCACCAGCTGCATTAAATACTGCATGTCTTCCTCATGGACTGCACCAGATTTGCCAGATCTTGCTGTGATATGTTACCCCACACTTCCACCAAGGCACTTGCATGTTTCCGGACATTTCTGGGGGAAATGGCCTTAGCCCTCACCCTCCGATCCAACAGGTCCCTGACGTGCTCTATGTGACTGAGATCTGGGCACTTCGCTGGCCATGGCAGAACACCGACATTCCTGTCTTGCAGGAAATCTCACACACAGAACGAGCAGTATGGCTGGTGGCATTGTCATGCTTCAGGGACATGTCAGGATGAGCCTGCAGGAAGGCTACCACATGATAGAGGAGGATGTCTTCCCTGTAAAAGCACAGCATTGAGATTGCCTACAATGACAACAAGCTCAGTCCGATGATGCTGTGACACACCGCCCCAGACCATGACGAACCTTCCACCTCCAAATCTATCTCACTCCAGAGTACAGCCTCGGTGTAATGCTCATTCCTTCGACGATAAACGTGTGTCCGACCATCACCCCTGGTGAGACAAAACCATGACTTGTCAGTGAAGAGCACTTTTTGCCAGTCCTGTCTGGTCCAGCGAATGTGGGTTTGTGCCCATAGGCGACATTGTTGCTAGTGATGTCTGGTAAGGACCTGCCTTACAACAGGCATACAAGCCCTCTGTCCAGCCTCTCTCGGCCTATTGCGGACAGTCTGAGCACTGATAGAGGGATTGTGTGTTCCTGGTGTAACTCGGACAGTTGTTGTTGCCATCCTATACCTGTACTGCTGGTGTGATATTTGGATGTACAGATCTTGTGCAGATTTTGTTACACGTGGTCTGCCACTGCGAGGATGATCGGCTGTCCTTCCTGTCTCCCTGTAGCGGCGCCTCACAATATGGACAATGCAATTTATTGCCCTGGCCACATCTGCAGTCCTCATGCCTCCATGCAGCACACCTAAGGCACGTTCACGCAGATGAGCATGGACCCTGGGCATCTTTCTTTTGGTGTTTTTCAGAGTCAGTAGAAAGGTCTCTTTAGTGTCCTAATTTTTTATAACTGTGATCTTAATTGCCTACCGTCTGTAAACTGTTAGTGTCTTAACCACCGTTCCACAGGTGCATGTTCATTAATTGTTTATGGTTCATTGAACAAGCATGGAAAACATTGTTTAAACCCTTTACAATAAAGATCTGTAGTTATTTGGATTTTTACAAAATTATCTTTAAAAACTTTGTCCTGAAAAAGGGACATTTTTGTCAAGAGCAGTAAATCTTAAGTGGAATGATTTTATATGCAACACTAAAGCATCATAGGCTGATGTATGTCAATAATATATTTTCAATTGCATTTTCTTTTCTTTATAATGAATAATGGCTTAATTAACCATGATAGTGTGAGAAAAGTGGTCTATTAATTAGAGCTGGGATGCTGGTTAAGTGGTTAAGTCATGCTTATACATCACTCAGCAACCTGTGTTCAAATCCTGGCTCAATAAGTGTACTTATTTCTTTGCTGCAGTTTATGATGTACGTTTAATAGGTTTATTGAGAACTATTTTGTAAAACACATTGTTTTAAACAAATCTATCAAAATTGCAACTGAATCTGAAAGCTAGTAATTACAGTTTAACCTAGTGAATTGTCTGAGAAGAAAATTATGAACTACGTTGTTTAATTAAATTACATTTCAAATAATTTTAAGGTTTAAGATAAAATCTTAAGATCTTTATAGTTTGCCAGACAAACAAAATGATTGTTTCTGAAGAACTTTCTCAAGAGTTTCATTTACTATTGGTCAGTTTGGCCTTTGTACATTCTCTCCAGTCTCCACAAAAAAACAAAATTGCACTTCTGAAATATAATTTTTTTGGCGGTGTCATGGGTAATGCACAGAACCTTTGAAAAGTAAAGGATATTATCATATAAAATTATTTAAGCTTGAAGATGTTTACTGGGGAGTTGAACCCGGGTCTTTTCGTATGGTTTCGAATATGTTACCTAATATTATTTGTTTGATAAATGGAACTAATTTAAGAGGATATGCCTATTATTGACACATTTAAGCCTATGATGCTTTAGTTTAGCAAAATAAAGTGTTCCACTCTTCCACTGCTCTTGACAAATGTAATCGACAGTTCCCATTCAAACCAATGTTCCACGTTAACATGGGAAACAGATGTCACCCTTGTCAAATCCTTGTCAATTGTATTGGAACAGATAGCAATGAAACAAAGGGGTTAGTAATGATACCACATTTTTTTTTTTATAAAGTGCAAAACATCACACGTCTTTCCTCATTGACAGTTCAAATTGAATGAATCTGCTGTGAAATTATTCACATGTAAGCGCACATCCCCAGTTAACATGATCCCCAGTTGATCCCTAACACTGTAGTACGGAGATGAATCGTGAATAAAATATGTTTAAATGTCCATGAAAGTCAAATCTGGCAACGTTTCTGCTGACTTCAACCCTGTACACACTATTCCTGGCACTTGGCATGGAGCAAAAGCAACTTTTGGATGCTTTTATTGATGTCATTTCACAGGTATTTCTCCATTCACCACTGTTGCTTCTTTACGCTGATGGTCACAAATATGCCCACTGTGATGAAAGTGTGTCGTTGTGCATGAAACATCATGATGTCATTACTGCACCAGTACTAAACTTGTGCAGATCGTCCTAGTTTCACAAAGCAATCCGATCATGTGTTTACGTAGCAAAAATTCTCTTTTATTTAGACTGAACTTCTAGACCGATCACGGATTACGAGGGTCCATGTAAACGCAGCTACTGTTTCAAACCTATAGATGTAAACAATATGCAAGTTAACATGATTTTAGTGCGATAAAATAAGTGCAATTTAAACAACATTACAGCACAAATAATACATGAGCTTTAACAGATGAATTAATGTAATTACTTTTTATAAAATTATAAGCTTCACATTTCTGCCTTTAAACCTACCAAATAATCAATTGCTCCATTGTATCTGCTGGAAAATCCAGTTTAAGCGAGTAGCTGTTTTGGAAAATAGTAGCTAGTCCAAACTGGTGATAAGCTGGTCCTTAGCTTGTTTGTCAGCTACAATGTTCCAAAAATCAGCTTGACCATCTGGAGCTGGTCTCCCAGCTTGGACCAGCCAGAATTCGCTACCATGTCCTAAAACACAGATACCTGCTTAAACTAGATTTTCCAAGAGTACTAACCTCGATTTTTTCATTTTCTTTCTTTTTTTTTAAAGAAAAGGAGGGATAAGTCAAAATACACTTTTTGTGATAATCAACATTATGAAACAAATGCTGTTAATTGAGCTTAATTTGTACGGAAACCAGAATATTCCTGTAACGCTGGGAAGAACTCAAGAGAGCTGGATCTAGGTGCAGCTATTGATTTTTAATGAAAATAAACAAACACAAATAACTGGTAGACACAGGAACAAATAAAACATCCACGATGGGAAACAAGAACATAAACAGGAGCAAACCTCTACGAAGGGCACTGGTTAAACACGGGAGGTCAAACACATACAACAACTGAAAACGAATGATCAAATCAACATGAAAGTTGGATAATGCACAAAGGATAATGAAACTAAATGAAACACAGGTCAGGACAATGAAGGACAGCTGGCAGAGTGGAGAGCAGGGAATTATGGGAAGTGTAGTCCGGGAACAGATGACGGGAGAAACACAGGCCAGACAACAGTGAATCGTGACAATTCCTTTAATCTGAAATGTTTTAATTGAGCATAAATAGGTCTCAATATTCTCATTTAAAATCATTAAAAGCATATATTATGCTCAGTGATGAATAGAAATAATGACTTCTTCAAAGTCTTGTGACATTCAAGTTATCCTTAGACTGATTGGGGAGTCCAGTGCTTTTTATCACACTTTTTACTCCAGTGAATATTTCTCTATAGACACGTACCTTAACATGGCAACAGGCCTTGAACACTTCCATCGGGGGAAAATAAAGATACAGGTCATTGAACTGACTTTTGTGGCATCAGTAAAAAAATAGAAAAGGACATAACGATTTATGCAACCGCAAAAATGTAATAGGTTACATAACAAAATATCAGAAAGTTGTTTGTAATTAATTTAATGCAATTTCAACATATAAAACACATGTGACAACTGTGTTTTTAAACCATTTTCTTAAAAGTTAAACTGTTTGGTTAAAATCTACCTTATAGAATATAGAATGTAAAATATAGCTGACTGTTGCCTTAATTTACACAAGTGGTTTTATTGTGCTTCCTCTACATTATTAAAATATTATGATGTTGGATTTACAAAGATTATTCTAATTTATGACAATGCAGAACAAAGAGTTTAAAACCATCACAGAAAACAAGCACTTGACTTCTGACTCAATACCAGTCTTAGGGAATCTACTTTGAATATGTGGCTAATAAAGCTACAGTCAAGCTACTCTTTTTTTAAGTAACTTACAAAAACTAAATTGAAGCTATTTAAAGAAGAAAATACTTTTAGATATATAAGAGTTTAGTCAAGCACAACGGCCATCTGATAGAATGCATGCATTTCCAAATAGCTTGCACACCCAGGTGGCTCAAGAATGGTCTGTGTCAAGGGGCAATTTTCACGTGAAAGTATTTGTCTTTCAGGTTTATTGACACGAGCCAGTCCAAACATAAGGCAAGAAGGGCTTGTATAGAAATCTCTATGTTCTACATCCTGGCCTCACAAACCTCCCTTATTATGGAAGTATGGTGGGAGGAAGAGGGACTGGCATTGTACTTTAAAAAGAAGGCGAGCCAAGAGTTTCATGTGTTCACAGTAAATGCAATCAGTTTCACCAAACGCTGCTCCCTCTCAAACTTGACCCAGGCAAATAAAGCAGCACTCGTGTCTATTAGACAGAGGGATATAATGCTCACAAGGTGGAATACATTTGCGAAACATCATCTTGAAAAAGTCATTGTTAAGCAAATGGCTCTTTTATGCACTTTACACAATAAAAAACACAACAACAATCACAGTGCAGTAGCGTTTCAAACATGAAAGTGATAAAGGATCCACTACTCGTCTGAGCACAGGCAGAGAAATAGAAAATAATCCACTTGCTGTTAAGGTGTCCAGAGCACAAGAGATATTATTGCAACCCTGAAGAGAAAGATTCTGAATACTCGCGAAGAGGAGCACATCAGATTGTCATTATAGGGATTCTGAGATCGTCATTTCTGGGAGCAGTTTCTCAGAGTGTCAGCTACTGACGCAGCATAGAAGTGACCGACTCGTGGTTACTACAATATTACAATAAAAAAATGATGGTTCATATTTGTAAGAGTTATACAAATGGGGTGTCAACATCAAAGTGAACATAAAAATATACTTAATATACAAATAAAACTAGAAAACACTCTTTTACATTATTTTACATAGCTGAATTGAAATATAGTGATAAAAAACAGCAATTAACTAAATTGTTCACTTCACAAGTCATTTATGTGAACTACCATTTACCGTCCTAAAGAACAAACTCACTTAAATTAATCGGAGGGCAATGCTAAAAATAAGGGAATTGTTTACTTAAACTGATTCATTTACACAAACTGTCCGAAAGAACCACTTTTATGATTTGGTAGAGAGTGGACGGTTTAGAAGATTGCCTTTGATTACTCCCTCGGCTCTACTGCTGCATTCTCAATACAGTGTGACAAATGTAGAGTTTTAATGATGCTACAGTGCTACTCACTGGAAATTATAGCTTGTTACTGGAAAAGCTACACTATTGTGAAAACAGCTGAGCTACTGTCATGCTACTGATAAAGTTTGCTTTGCTACTTTGTGTGACAACTAGCTCAGATTACCACTGTAAAAGTGTAAATTGTACCCTCTTCCGTGCCACTTCCATTTAAAATATAATTTTTAATTACTTAATTCATCCGACTAGTTTAACCTACCCTTCCTATCTTTTGATATCAAAGACATTACAATATCATTATGTAACCACTGGGCTTATGAGGAAAACAGATAAATAAAGAATAACACCTCACATTAGCTGGTAAAAGCCAGTGATTAAGTCTTTTGTGCTGAATGAGATGTGCGAAATACATTAAGAGAAATATGTTGTTGACTGCATTGTGTTTGTTGCTGTATTAACGAAGTCGGTGGGGAATTGGCTTTCTCAGAGATGAGATACCCAGCAGTTAATTAGTTGGAACATTTTTCCATTATGTAAACATGGGAACAGTATTAATAGAATGTTTTGGATGAGCTTCAAATTATCTTACAATGGGTCCACACATTTTCCACTTCATTTTAAAGGTGGAATGGAATAAGTTGTGTGGTTTATTGCTTCATTTAGTCCATACCTGTAAGCTTTGAGATTTTCTAGATGCCAGTGTTTAGTATAGTAAAAGTCTACTAAAAGTTCACATTTAAAAATTAGAAATTTCCAATATTTCTCTTTGACCTTAGCTCAAATCAGTATGTGTGATAGATCAGATCACTGTACTTCACATCTGTACTCTAAAAATTTAGGTAAAAAACAGGATATCCTGTGCAATGACCATAAATGGAGCTTTCAACTGCAAAAGTCTATTTTGGCAGTTTTAGTTATTTACAGTAATCTTTATTTTTATAATTTATTTTATTTTTGTTTTTCAAAAAGTCCTAGATAAACTTATGTTTAATTGAAACATTGACAACAGTTTAAAATACAAAATTCCCCTCTTAAAGAAATGTTCCTTAAAGAAAAATCAGTTACAGTGAGGCACTTACACTGAAAGTGAATGGGGCCAATTTTAAAGAAATCATTTACTCACCCTCATGCCATCCCAGATCCATATGACTTGCTTTCTTCTGCAGAACACAAATAAAGATTTTTAGAAGAATATCTTAGCTTTGTGGGTTCATAACAAGTGAATGGTGACCCGAACTCAGAACATCCAAAAAGGACATAAAGGCATCTTAAAAGTAATCCATATACATCTAGTGGTTTAAGGCCTGTTCACACCAAATCCATGACGATTTTGTGAGACGAAACTCTGACAGGTTTATTCACACCAAGTCCATAAAAAATTTAACGAAAAACAATTTCACTCTTGAACAGTAGACGGCGCTGTTGTTGTTCTACAATTTATACCTGTCTTCTGCCCACACTTCCAGCTGTTACAGATTAATATATTGAATGCTGCATTTATTTAACTGTTTCATTGTGTTCTTTCCATGGTGTTGATGCATTTTCAGGAGTATATAATCTAGGTTTTTTATGTGAGTGAGATGAGTAAAGATCGCTGTTGGCTATTTATTTGCACATGTATTTACATGTATATTTCAAACGGACTCCCGAACCATACAGTATTCTATTTTTGTAATGCCTGAATTAATGCCTGGATAATATAACACAAGGTACAGTGATATAATACACGTGGACAAATGTACATTAAGAATTACAGTTATATCATAAAAATGTTGCATAATATTATATGGCTATAAAAGAATACCCTGGCTCTCTGTCTAATGCCATGAGAAGACATCAAGCTCAGCGATATAGGCTACATATTAAATAATGTACATTAAGACAAAAAACAATAAGCTGATGTGTTAGGGCGGGGCCGAGTTGTGATCCTACACACCCGGTCCCGTATTAGGCTAATTAAGCCACCATGAGGGATAAAGGTCGACTGCAGAGGATCGTGCGGGAGAGAGAGATCGTTTACAGACATGTCCGTCATGTGTGTGTTTATGTTGTCTTTTAAGTTTATCATTAAACTATTATTTATATTGAAAAGCCAGTTCTCGCCTCCTCCTTCCCGGGCTTCGGCACCAGTGTAAAGTGATCAATGGAAAGGAGGAGGCGAGAACCGGATTTTCAATATAAATAATAGTTTAATGATAAACTTAAAAGATAGCCCTCCACCCTGCCACAGCTGACTTTCAAAAACAGAACGGGTTTATGTTTGAAGAACAAAGGGTTCATGAACTACAACTATTTATTTTTAATTATATGGGGTGTGTATAAGCTGCATGTATGCCGGTGTTTGCCAGTTGATTAGTGCCACCAACACGCTGGATTAACCAGCTGCAGTGACTGACAAAAAGCTCTTATCTCATTGGTCAGTCAGTTTTAATTGCAGTCCGAAGAGAAAAAATCAGAACACTCAAAAAAACCTTTGGATTGTCGGCGGATGATTTGTCGGACCCGATGTGCATAGCGCCATAGGAATGCATTGTTACCGTACAAACGCTCATTCGGAAAACTCATTCGTACTGTATAAACAGGGTTGGTCAGAACAGGCCTTAAATCACTGTCTTCTTAAGTGTTACGATCGATTTTACTACTATTTTACTACGATCGAGTCCTTTTACTATTATTTTGTACTTCCGGTCACACTTCAATGCACGTTCATGAGGTTAATCAGTTCACGCTGCCTCTAGAGTGACATAAGTACATTGGCATGTTTAATTGAAAGCAAAACCAATTAATCTTGTGAACAGCATTCTGTTGTGAACAACTTGAGCAGCACTTCTGGTTGTACTGGATCAGTTCTCAGACTTAAGTTCAGACTTAAATATTGTTCTGTTTCTCTCCCAAAGTGATCATATCACTTTAGAAGACATTCATTTAACCAGTGGAGTCATTTGGATTACTTTTACTATGACTATCTGTGCTTTTTTGGAGCTTTACATTTCTGGTGGTTACCATCTACTTGCACTGTATGAACCTAAAGAGCTGAGGTATTCTTTTAAAAATCTTTGTGTTCTGATGAAGAAAGTCATATGCATCAGGGATGGCATGAGGGTGAGTAAATGATGAGAGAACTTTAACATGACTTTAATGTGATAAAATCGCTTTCTAACCTTTTCAAAATGACAATTTAAACAACTTTACAGCTCAAATAATAAACAAGTTTTAACAGAAGAATGAATGCAAGTGCTTTTATAAAGTTATAAGCTTCAAAATTCATTTTTGTGGGAATCAACATAATGCCACAAATGCTATCCATTGAGCTTAACTTGTATTGAACCCGGAATATCGTTTTACACCAAAACATTGTGAGATTTGATCAACTTAAAGCATCTCTGGTGGTATGAATAAATGTGTCTAATTATTAGGGGTGTAACGGTGTATTGTGGCATGATACATCGCGGTTCAAAAATGTGACGATACGAATCGTGGAGATTGGACTTTTTATTTATTTTATTTTACAAGCATCTGTATACAATACACGTTACGTACTACATCTACATAACGTGGGCATGAAACTCACTTCAATGCACACAAGGAGTTCTAAAGTTCAATTACTACATGAATCTGTGAAAACTGAAAGTGAAACCATGTAAAAGAATGTAATACAGGAGCGGGAGAGAGAAGTGCCTTTTTAGCCACAAGGGATCTGAGTGATCTGCTCTGACTGCGTGAGAGAAATTTTAAGTTTACAGAGGTTTAATGATAGTGCCATATTAATCTGCTATACAGTATATAATGCTCAATATGTATAATAATGCCGATGTCAAATGTCATGTCTGATTTGATTTCAGTAGGGTTTTAAATAGTGACATTATTTAACTTGATATGCATGCACTTCCATTAAATATGTATTTTTTTAAATTATATATAGATGTAATCAGAGTCAATATTATTTTAGAAAAATATGGCTTTAATTTAAAATATTTTAAATGTATGTAATCAGTGACAGAGTGTAAGCAGCATCAGGACATTCCATTCCACAGTTCAGAGGACAATCCAATGGAACAAATTCCTGCTGAAGCGGGGGCCTGTGTTGTGGGGCGAGTATTGACGCTGACTACCAGCCCTGGAGTCACGAGTTCAAATCCAGCATGTGCTGAGTGACTCAAGCCAGGTCTCCTAAGCAACCAGATTGGCCCGGTTGCTAGGGAAGTTAGAGTCACATGGGGTAACCTCCTCATGGTCGCGATTAGTGATTCTCGCTCTCAGTAGTGCGTGGTAAGTTGTGAGTGGATCGCGGAAAGTATCATGAGCCTCCACATGCAGAGTCTCCACAGTGTCATGCACGATGAGCCACGTCATAAGATGCGTGGATTGACGGTCTCAGAATTGGAGTCAGCTGAGACTTGTCCTCCACCATCCGGATTGAGGTGAGCAACCACGCCACCACAAGGACGTACTAACTAACTAGTGGGATGGGAATTGGGCATTCCAAATTGGGAGAACATTTTTTTAAAATCCTGATTAAGCATACCAAGTTTGTTTTGATAGGACAGTGCATTGGTGAGATACAGCCTCACATCCTGTTTCTCGTCGACCTCGTTTATCTTGTGTTTGCGTAACTTTTCAACAAAATCTAAATTCTGTATTATTCATTCTGTGCGGCTCAGTCTGGAGATTATTTTGAGCCATTGTTTGGGCAGATCAGATTTCAGAATTGTAGTGAAAAGATTATAAATGCCATAATTCAAGATGGCGGCCACTGTAATGGGTGTAGTTTTAATTTGAATCCATTTAAAACATCAGGAGGAGAGTATTCATATACAAATATTTTTGTTTCTAGGATATACTGTTTAAAATATACACACAAAAACCCTTTTCCCGTTTCCACCTGGTATTACGATGCATCTCAGGTAATCCGATCACATGTGGTCAGGTGAGACACATCACTGTTTACACCTGGTCATTTAAATGTGACTTCTATGACCACTTGTGATCAGATTTGGAGGTGAGGGACATTGTAAGGAAATACAGTTATACCCAATAAAGAGACCAGTATGTACAATGATGACCAGGAGTCAAATTTGAAGTTTCAAAAAATTGAGAGAGCGAGTTTACTGAAGGTTCTCCACATTTCCAAAGGCAATAGACAGAAAGAAAAAAATAGTTGAGAATCTAACCAAAAACTAAATTAGATTGCAGAAACAACAGTAATTATAGGCATATGCAAATTAATTGACATCATCTCTTATGAGTACAGAGTTCTGATAAGTGAACAATACAGACAATTCTAGAAATCTTACAACCACAGTGTTTTGTTTAACTAAACGTGAATGCAATCACTCAAAGATGATTTTAAGACACTTAAGTCAAATTGGTAAGCAGAAATGGGTCAGAGGTGAGGCTTCTCTTTAGATACACTGGTGTACAGTTCCTCTGACTTAATCAAATGATTCTCAAAACTACAATTAATCCCTGAAATTACATCATTAGACAGAACACAATATTTATTTTTCAAGGTTGTCAGGCCTCATTGGGACACAGGCCTTATCAGCTGGAACAAAATTGAATAATACATCCAAACGCAACAGGAAAGTTAGGCAGAAATATAATTTTAGTGATGAATGCTAAGAATATACAGTTAAAGTCAGATGTTTACATACAACAAAGCCAAATACATTTAAACAAAAATTTTCACAATTCCTGAAATGTAATCGTCGAAAACATTTCCTGTCTTAGGTCGGTTAGGATCACTACTTTATTTTAAGAATGTGAAATATCTTGATGCTGACTAGCATCCCTGGAGTCATGAGTTCGAATCCAGGGTGTGCTGAGTGACTCCAGCCAGGTTTCCTAAGCAACAAAATTGTCCCGGTTGCTAGGGAGGGTAAAGTCACACATGGGGTAACCTCCTCGTGGTCATGATTAGGGGTTCTCGCTCTCAATGGGGTACATGGTAAGTTGTGCATGGATCGCTGAGAGTAGCATGAGCCTTCACGTGCTGTGACTCTCCACGGTGTCATGCACAGCGAGCCACGTGATAAGATGCATGGATTGACGGTCTCAGAAGAGGAGGCAACAGAGACTTGTCTTCTGCCACCTAGATTGAGGTGAGTAACCGCGCCACCACGAGTACCTTCTAAGTAGTGGGAATTGGTCATTCCAAATTGGGAGAATGTCAGAATAATAGTAGAGAGAATGATTTATTTCAGCTTTTATTTCTTTCATCACATTCCCAGTAGGTCAGAAGTTTATATACAATTTGTTAGTATTTGGGAGTATTGCCTTTAAATTGTTTTAATTGGGTCAAACATTTTGGGTAGCATTTCACAAGTTTCTCACAATAAGTTGCTGGAATTTTGGCCCATTCCTCCTGACAGAACTGGTGTAACTGAGTCTGGTTTGTAGGCGTCCTTGCTCGCACATGCTTTTTAAGTTCTGCACACAAATTTTCTATGAAATTGAGGTTAGGGCTTTGTGTTGTCCACTCAAAAACCTTGATTTTGTTGTCCTTCAGCATTTTGCGACAACTTTGGAGGTATGTTTTGTCGTGGGGATAGGGGAATTGTCCATTTGGAAGACACATTTGCAACCAAGCTTTAACTTCATGGCTGATGTATTGAGATGTTGCTTCAATATATCCTCATAATTTTCCTTCCTTATGATGCCATCTATTTTTGAAGTGCACCAGTCCCTCCTGCAGCAAAGCACCCCCACAACATGATGCTATGCACCACCCTCCATGCTTCACATTTGGGTTTCACTTTTTCTTCCAAACATAGCGATGTTCATTATGGCCAAAAAGTTCAATTTTTGTTTCATCAGACCAGAGGCAATTTCAATAGAAAGTAAGATCTTTGTCCCCATGTGCACTTACAAACTGTAGTCTGGCTTTTTTTGGTGGGCATTGACTACGTTCATCTCTAGGAGACAAAATACATCTCCTTCCTGAGCGGTACAATGGCTGTGTGGTCCCTTGTAGTTTATACTGTTGTTTGTACAGATGAACGTGTTACCTTCAGGCATTTGAAAATTGCTCCCAAGGATGAACCAGACATGTGGAGGTCCACAATTTGAGGTTTTGACTGATTTCATTTGATTTTCCCATGATGTCATGTAAAGAGGCACAAAGTTTGAAGGCAGGCCTTAAAATACATCCATTTCACACCTGCAATTCAGTACACCTCATATAAGAAGCTAATTGTCTAAAGGCGTGACATATTTTTCTGGAATTTTCCAAGCTGCTTAAAGTTACAGTTAACTTAGTGTATGTAATCGTCTAACGCACTGGAATTGTGATATAGTCAATTAAAAGTGAAACAATATGTCTGTAAACAATTGTTGGAAAAATTTCTTGTGTCATACACAAAGTAGATGTCCTAAACGACTTAAAGTATATTGCTAATATTAAATCTGTTGAGTGGTTAAAAACATGTTTAAATGACTTCAACCTAAGTGTATGTAAACGTCTGACTTCAACTGTATTTGTCAGTAATTAATGACCTAAAACTTAATCACAATAAAACTCTCAGAGATCAAATACAAAAATGACCTGTAACATAACCAAATAAATGCACATGTTTGAAAACGAATTTTGATAACCTTTTGATTATAACAATCACTATTGAATGTATGCAACTCATCAATAGGCTGAAGAAACGGGAGTAAATCCACCCTTTCCACATGCATCAATCACTATGTCAATGTGTTCCTGCATGATGATTATAAACCACAACAAATTCAGAAAAGACGAAGAATGTGCGAAAACGTATCGGTTACCTAATGTAACCTCGGTTCTCTCTAGATGAGGGAACGAGTATTGCGTAAGCTAGCTTACGCTACGGGAAAGATTCATCTTTTCTGAGATATTGAAGCCAAAAAATTATCCTTAATTTTTGTATCCATTGTCAACGCAGTGCGGCAGCTGCAGACCTTGAGCGGGCTAGCTAGCGAGCTCATAGGTTGCTCTGTGGCAACTGCTGCAGCCTATAGACGAGCTTGGGCGAACTCGCATCCAATGAGAGGCGTCCGCGTGCTCACTGCATCAAAGCCCGCCAAAATGGGCGTGACTAGAGTGCATATAAGCGTAGTTCAGTAGGCTGGAACCCTGGTTTTCATTGACTGAAGCGAAAAGTCAGCCGTGGCGCGAAGCACGGCCGGCTACGCAATACTCGTTCCCTCATCTAGAGAGAACAGAGGTTACGTTAGGTAACCGATACGTTCTCTTCACGAGAGGTTCTCTCGTATTGCGTAAGCTAGCTTACGCTCACGGAACCCATTGTCAGCGCCGTCGGCTCAAGCATCCACTGTATGAGCCCCAGGGAATTAAGGGGGACCGGGGAGCCCTTATGAGTGGGGAAATAATATTTGGCCGGCAAGAATGCGGGTCATTGATTGTGTAATACATAAGCACATAGTGGGAAGGGAGCGACAGAGCGCGGTGCCGGTCTGTGTGGAATGTGTCCCATCAGTGCAGCTCACCAGGGAGCTGTAGCGTATTAAACCGCTAGTAGTTTTGCCTGCAGAGCGGGCACGTCCATATTGTAAAATCTGACAAAGGTGGAGGGGAAGTCCATCCCGCTGCCACACATATGTCGTGAATGGAAATCCCGCTGGACCATGCCCACGAGGATGCCATGCCTCTAGTGGAGTGAGCCCTAATGCCCAACGGGCATGGCAGGTCTTTTGACGCGTATGCAGCAGCAATAGCGTCCACTATCCATCTAGATAGTGTCTGTTTCGGCGGCGAGACCTTTGGTGCGCCCTCGAACGAAATGAAAAGCTGCTCAGAGCGTCTGAAAGCGGCGGAGCGTGCAGTATACAATCTCAGTGCTCTGACCGGGCAAAGGAGATTGGCGTCGCATTCGCTATCGTGTGCTGGCAGCGCCGATAGGGAAATGACCTGTGCTCTGAAAGGAGTACCGATCACCTTGGGAACATAGCCGTGTCTAGGCTTTAAAATGACCTTGGAGTCACTTGGTCCAAACTCAAGACACGCAGCGCTGACAGACAGCGCGTGAAGGTCTCCCACACGTTTGACTGATGACAGGGCAGTCAGAAAAACGGTTTTGAGGAAAGGTATTTCAAATCCACGGATTGAAGTGGTTCGAAAGGGGGGGCTTTCATAGTTTCGAGAACTATAGAAAGATCCCAGATAGGAACTGATGGGGGCGCGGGGTTCATCCTTCTAGCTCCCTGAGGAAGCGGATGACCAGCTCGTTTTTACCCCATGACTGGCCGTGCAGGGGTTCAGCGAACACCGCAACGGCCGCCACATACACTTTGAGCGTGGATGGGGATCTGCCCTTATCCAGCAGCTCTTGTAGAAATACGAGCAGCGACGACTGTCGCTATATTGACAATATTATATATATTATATAATATTGTCTCTGGACAGTCTGTCCGGGCCGTCGTTCAGGTGGCCTGGCACGTCGCGTCGCCCTCAGCGGCGCAGGTGGCACTGGGACCAACTTCGGTATGCGTTTAGTCAGATGGAAGAGGTTCCTGGATCTGACACCGCCCTGACGGTTTAGGTAGGATACCACAGATCTGTTGTCCGAGCGGACCAGGGCGTGGTGACCCTGAATGACCGGGAGAAAGCGCGCGGCGTGCATCGACCGCTATCATTTCCAGACAATTTATGTGAAGGAGCTTTTCCTGAACTGACCATAGGCCGAAAACCGGAGAGCCCTCGCGAGACCGCGCCCAACCCGTGTTGGGCGCGTCTGTCGAGACAACTTTCGGCGAGATACAGCACCCATTGTCACTCCCCGCTGATACCATTCGGCCACTGTACAGGGCTGCAGAGCTGATATACAGGTCTGAGTTACCTTGATGGGCTGGCGGCCTGTGGCCCAAGCCCGGCGAGACGCGGGTGTTTAGCCAATGCTGAAGCGAGCGATGTGCAGTAAACCCAGCTGAAGTACTGCTGCGGCTGAGGCCGTGTAACCTAGCACTCTCTGGAATTTCTTCAGAGGCGTGAGGCTGTTCATCTGAAAAGATGCGGCTAGTCGCTGAACACGGCGTGCACGCTGTGTAGATAAGCGAGCCGTCATTGCCACGGAGTCTAGTTCTATTCCCAGGAAGGAAATGGTCTGACTGGGCTGTAGTGAGCTCTTGGTCCAATTGACTGCAAGACCCAAACTGTTCAGATGGCTGAGGAGAACTGCTCTGTGAGACAGAAGCTCCATATGTGACTGAGCCATAATCAGCCAGTCGTCCAAATAGTTCAGAATTCGCAAACCCTGACTCCGCAGGGAGTGCGGCGCCGCATCCATGCGCTCGTGAAAGTACGAGGTGCTAAGGACAGGCGAGCGGAAGGACGGTGTATTGATAAACCTGGCCGTCGAGGCGAATCTCAAGAATGGCCTGTGACGGGGATTTATCTGAATCTGAAAGTATGCATCTTTCAGATCGAGAGAAATAAACCAGTCCCCTGGCGCACATCGCAAGGAGTTTCCTGATTGTAAGCATTTTGAGCGGTCTTTTGCAAGCACCTTGTTCAAAACCCTGAGATCTAATATGGGTCTGAGGCCGCCGTCTTTCTTGGGAACAAGAAAATAACGTCTGTAAAGCCCCGACTTCGCTCAGAGAGGGTGGCACTTTTCTATGGCCCTTTTGCACAGAAGGCTTGCTATTTCTGAGCGAAGCATGCACGCTGCTTCCGTGTTCACAGTAGTTTCGAGCAGCTCTGAAGCGAGGAGGCGGCGATCGAACTGTAGCAAATAGCCCTGTTGTATTGTGCTTCACACCCACTTGGATATCCCTGGAATAGCTTCCCACGCTTTGAAGCGTAACGCTAGAGGGTGAATGGCCAATTCGCTCTGATTGCCGCACACAGAGCTGAACAAAATGTGTGAGCGTTTAGTGTGTTCATGCATGATTGCTCGCAGACAGCATGAACAGGCTGTTTTGTGAGTGACTTCCGATTGGAATGAATGGGGAAAGAGTCACATCTGTTACGTGATGCTCAAGCATAGTCGTGAGCACGGGACTTACACACAGAGGAATGTTTGCTGGCCGTGTAACAGAGCGGGCAGAGAATGGGCGCACGCGACGCATTTGTGGGCGCCTTCATTGACTCTGGCGCTTCGAGCGGTTCAGTAACCGCTTTATGTGAGCGTGCTCTGGTGGGGACACGAGACATGCAGTGCTTGTGTGCAGAAGTGAACACTGGATTGTGGGCACATTTTCTACACATAGGGCTGGTCGGTGTGACAGAGCAGGCAGAGAATGGGCGCCGCGACGCATTTGTGGGCGCCTTCATTGACTCTGATGCTCGAGCGGTTCAGTAATCGCTTTATGAGAGCGTGCTCTGATAGGGGCACGTGATGTGTTATGCTTGTGTGTAGGGGCGAACACTGGGTTGTGGGCACTTTTTCTACACATAAGACATGTTTGCTCTTTACAAGATTTATTTGGGTCGCCGTGAAAGCGGCGTTTGAGTGCAGAGCAAGCGGGCAGTGTCACCGGCTTGTTGGCTGCTAAATTCACCACTGTAGTAGCCTGAGAGAAGGGGACTGACAGGGGCAAAGCTTTGATGGTGGTCCGCCGCGCGCGAACTGAGCCGTCGTTTGTTCAACAAAGTTAGGAAGACATCGGTTGCTCTGGTTTCAGCGTTACCTTAAATCGAGGCCCGTGGGGGCGGCGGTCTCGCGGCGGCTGTCTGAGCCTGATCGAGGGCGGCCGCCCTGTCGACGCTGAGAAGTCTGAGTTTGTTGAACTGGGCGCTGTGAAGAGGCTCGTGCAGGAGGCTGATCACGTGAGCGGCCTGCAGAGGAGCTAGCGCGACGCGGCAGGAAGAGGTTCATGGCTTGGGTGGCTTTCTGGACTTCTGAGAAGCGGTCAACAATGCCACTCACCGCGGAGCCGAAGAGACCGGTCGGAGAGAGTGGTGCGTTGAGGAACGTGGAGCGATCTGCTTCTCCCATGTCGGCTAGTGTTAGCCATAAGTGTCTCTCGGTCACAGTCAGCGAGGCCATGCACTTCCCTAGAGCTTGGGCTGCAGCTTTGGTAGCTGAAGGGCGAGGTCTGTCGCGCCGTAGATCAGTAACAGCCTCTGGGTGCCTGCCTTTCTCATCCCACTCCCGAAGAAGGTCTGCTTGTAGGATCTGTAAAACGGCCATTGAGTGCAGAGCAGATGCGGCTTGGCCGGCGGCGGAATAGGCGCGGCCAACATAGGCGGAAGTCGCTCTGCAGGCCTTAGACGGGAGCACAGGCACAGGCATCTTGCGGAGGGCGGACAAAGGTGTGCTGCTACCGAGTCCTCGACCAGGGGGATGGAGGAGTAGCCTCTCTCAGTGGCGCCGTCCACCGACGCGAGAGAGGTGGAGACGTGGGAACGGGTCCTGGCTGAAAAAGGAGCGTTCCACGACTTTGCAAGCTCCGTATGTAATTCCGGCAGGAAGGGAGCGGCCGGGCCGCGGGTGTAGAGCGGCGATGGCTTTGAAGAAAGCAGCCGTCGAGTCTGTTGGGTGCCTGCTCAGGGGCGGTGACCACTCGAGCCCGAGGCGGTCGACGGCCTGTGTGAGGAGGCGTGTTAACTCCCCTTCGACTCCGGCGCGGGTCCTGCTGGATTCCTGGGCCGAGGAGGAGGCTTGGGAGCCTGACCACTCCTCGCTGTCCGAGCCATGATGGAACAGCGGCCCTTATCCTCCGCCTCGTCATCTGAGATGGCAGCAGTGCGGCCGCTCGGCGGCTACTGCACGTCCCGGGGGGGCGGGGAGGGTGAAAGCGATGCTCGAGGGAGAGGCTCCGGCGAGGCAGTCGCTTCAACCACAGTTTCCAGCAGCCTTTGTGAGCGGCGCTTCTTCCTGCGCGGCTGAAGGTAAGGCGGCGCGGCGGTTTCTGCTTTGAGCGCTTCGAGTCGAGCCCGCAGGGTCGACATCGGTAGCTCCTCGCAGAATCGCATCCGCCTCAGTGAGGGCGAGCTCTGCGTGCCCCAGTCCCAGGCAGAGAGCGCAGATGATGTGGCGGTCTCCTGTGCTGAGAAGGGCGCGACATGAGGCGCAAGTGGAGCGAGGCATCTTGAAAAAGACGCTCGTGCTCTTTTGTGAATAGTTCGTGAGAACTAGCTTGCTGAATAAAAGGATACGTCGTCGGATGGCGTAGCTCACAGGATGGCTGAAGGTGGCTGAGACGGCCGGCTTCTTCTAGCGCTGTCCACGCTTGCTTGATGCCCCTCGAACGGCGACGCGGCTTCCAGGTCAGCGATGCGAAGAGCTTCGCTGAAGAGATGAAAATCAGGGTTCCAGCCTACGAACTACGCTTATATGCACTCTAGTCACGCCCATTTTGGCGGGCTTTGATGCTATGAGCGCACGGACGCCTCTCATTGGATGCGAGTTCGCCCAAGCTCGTCTATAGGCTGCAGCAGTTGCCACAGAGCAACCTATGAGCTCGCTAGCTAGCCCGCTCAAGGTCTGCAGCTGCCGCACTGCGTTGACAATGGATACAAAAATTAAGGATAATTTTTTGGCTTCAATATCTCAGAAAAGATTAATCTTTCCCATAGCGTAAGCTAGCTTACGCAATACGAGAGAACCTCTCGTAAGAGAACGTTCGGCGTGCTATTTCTGCCGGATGCAGCTGAAATGTAATCTTTGCTCAAAAGCAATATTTTGAGCCAAATTGTACTGGATTAATTGTATCAACCTGAGTTCCAGATATTCGTGCCTCTCATAAGTGTCCCTGCATGTTGATATCAGACACACTGAAAAAGATCTGTGAAGTTCTCATGCTTGTCTATATATCTTTTTTAATTTTTACAATCGGACGGTTATTTCCTTTTAGAACAGCTCATAACCGGCAAGATTTAAACTCTTGTTTTAGCGCAACTTGAGTTACCACCCATCATTTAAAATACGGGATCATCCCGTATTTAAAGATAAAATGATGCGTCCCATATTGAATCAATAAAGGATTTAATCTGGTGAGATGGCGTCAAGGTGAAATCATTACAGCTCACCAATTTAAAATTGATATAAGTTGGAAAATGTCCCTACAGTGGGTAAGGGACAATCTGAAAAGTTCACACATTGTGCTAAAACGTGTTAATACTGAGGCAAGTGTGGTAAGGGAAAGTTTGAAAAGTCCACAAATGGTGGTAAAACTGTGGAGTTTTTTCTATATAAATGTTCAATAAGTTCAAACAATGTGTGAATACAATCATAAAGACAAGTACAGGTGAAGGAAACAAAAAACTAATTAAATAAATAAAAATTATTTAAAAATTATTTTTATAAACCATCCAAAATTTATACATAAATAAGATAAAGAAGACAAGTAATCAAAAAAATTTAAATAAATATATTTTTAACATGATGTATATATAAATTTTTTCAAGTCTTGGTCAGGAAAGTTCTAATTTTAGCTTATAAGAAAGGATATACAATTTTCATTAATAACGCATATTAACTTTGCCTTGATTGACAGGCGAGGGGTGGTGCTTCGCTGCTGCCATGACACATACAGGACAGATTCGCTTTTGACAACATTCATATTTGTTTTTTGTGATCCGATCGCAAAACATTTTAGACCCCGTTTAGACCTGTTTTGGAATGGGGACTAGTCATGACCACCCCCAAATTTAATAATTTTCCTATTTTAGAACATATAATGTTCTATGTGCATAGACTACCACTGGGGAGGAAGAAGAAGAATATTAATACTACTACAGCACCTTTCAACCTTAACTTTTCTTGATTCAGGCTTAGTTTATAGAATCGTAAACTAAAACGAACCGTGAGCTCAGTATTGTGAACCGAGCCGAATCGTGAGATGAGTGAACCGCTACACCCTTACTAATTATATAATTCCCTTCACTCAGTTTAGCACATTAGATCCAGCAAAAAGACCCATTTAACCATCTTAAGATCAAAAAAGCATTCAACGGCTGCAGGATTTGAGATTCTTTGAAACAGGATTGTTTGATTCTTGAGTTATCACCATTGTGCTTTTGTGGTTGGTGCTTAACCATTTAAACTTAACATGGCCCTCTTCTATGGCCATGGAAACAAATTCTTCGAACCCTGGTTGTTTGTCATGTGATGCTTCTATTTTGTTGTTAGTCATGCTATTTTTGTGTTTTGCACATAGGAGCTCTGACTATAGGCCTTGTGAAGCAATGCCTGACCATTTATGGTCGGAAAAGGGTATGTATCTCACCAAGCCTTCCTCCAGAATGGATCACTGCCCTGTTCTTCATTATCATGGGCATCATATCACTCTCAATCACATGTGGCTTGCTTGTGATCTCACACTGGCGACGTGAGGCAATGAAGTATGCTCGCTGGATTGCCTTCACAGGAAGTAAGTTACCTCAGGAGATGTTCACCAAATAAGGCTTGTGTTGTACGTTTCTAAAAAAATTTATTGGCTTTAACAACTTTAATTTTGTTTTTGTTAGTGGTCCTGTTCTGCATGGCCGCCCTCACATTTCCAGTTGGATTTCACATTGATCAAGTCGGAGGACAACCTTACAAATTACCCAATAATACTGTTGTTGGCTCCTCATATGTACTGTTTGTTTTATCAATATTTTTCACAATAGTAGGACTTCTTTTTGCTTGTAAAGTCTGTCTACCTGGCTGATAAATTCTACAGTTGGTAGATTTGTATTATTATTGCTGAATATATTAATTCCTTGAACTCACTTGATTCCACTGTGGTTCCATTATTTTTCAGATTAACACTTGTATTGGTTGCTCCTTCATTATGACACATAACACAACAAAACATTAATGTACAGTCAATCTTTATACCCCTTAAACCACATTATTTCCCTTCCCCAATCCCCAACCCTGCCCTAACACCCAACAAACATCCCTGTGGCCAAGCATGAGTACAGTGGTGGTGGTGTAGTGGTCTAAACCACATAACTGGTAAACTAGTAATCAGAAGATCGCTGGTTTGATCCCCACAGCCACCATCATTGTGTCCTTGAGCAAGGCACTTAACTCCAGGGTTACACCCCAAAAACTTTTCGAGAAATGTCCCTGGATTTTTAATGACCACAGAGAGTCAGGATCACAGTTTAACATCTCATCCGAAGTACTGTGCCTTTTTACAGTATAGTGTTCCCATCACTATACTGGGGCATTAGGGCCTTCACAGTCCACAGGGTGAGCACCCCCTGCTGGCCTCCCTAATACCTCTTCCAGCAGCAACCTTAGTTTTCCAAGGAGGTCTCCCATCCAGGTACTGACCAGGCTCAACACTGCTTAGCCTGGTCACACACACACATATACATATATATAAAATAGTATAAATAAATAATAATAATAAATACACACATTTAAAACTATAAGTCCCTCTCCACAGCCCCTCCCGAAGAGCCCTACAATAAAGCAACCACCCTGCTTTTTTTCAAACAACTCTAGCCTTCTATACAACACCTCCACAAATGCTGCCACCCTGCCCATTTCTGTGCACCACTCTTGAAATGAGGGCACACCAGCTGACTTCCATCTCCTAAGGATGACCTGTCTCCCAATCATAACACTGGCTAGGTCCCAATTTGTTATGTGATTATCCCCTATATTAATGACCACCCCATTGCCTAAAATACAGAGTCGGGGGCCAAATGAAATTTGAGTGCACAATACGTCACACATAAAACTCTGAACCCTCAACCAAAATTCTTGGATCTTAACACACCACCAAAAAACATGGGTTGTGTCCCCATCTTCTGATTGGCATCGTCAGCAAGTATTTGTGTCTTTAAGACCAAGCCTATACAATCTAAAGGTAATCCAATAGAATCTATGTAAAATCTTAAATTGCATCAGGTGCACCTTTGCATCTCTTGTGTACAACTTGATGTTTTTTAGAATCCTAGCCCACACTCCCTCCTCCAATACCAAATTTAAATCATTATTATCCCATAATCTCTATTGAGAAGTTGAAGCTCTGTCCCCCAGACTCTGAATTAGCAGGGAGTAATACACTGATGCCTCATGACCTTTTCCAAAAGCAGTAATCACCACTCCTAGAGTATCTGCCGCTTTAGGGGGGTGTATGCAACTCCCAAAAATAGTACAAATCAGGTGGCGCAGCTATAAATACCTCAATAATGATTTATTCCCAAAATATTTAATCATATATTCGAAGGATCTCAACACTCCACTCTCATATAGGTCACCGAGCATATTAACCTCCCTCACAGAAAGGGAACTTATTAATATATAACTTTGGGTTCAGCCATATGCTCGAAGAAGCATTTAAATAAATGTCTGGATTAAACACACTGGACACTTTTGTCCAACCATGTGCAAATGCATGATTACGGGGTGTAACTTAACTTCTCCGGTTAATTTGATATAAAGGCTTTGCAATGGCGAAATAGGGGCAAGAAATTCCTGTTCAATACAAAACCAGGGAGAGGCTCTCTCCCGGGTGGAAGTGACCAATGTGCCAAATGTCTGAGACCGAATGCATAATAATAAAACAAAACTTTCAGTAGGCCTAGCCCAGCTTTGTCAATTGGCTGATGCAATTTACTGAAATGTAATCGGGGACGTTTACCATTCCAAATGAAGGACTGTGCTATGCTATCAAATTGCTTGAAATAAGAGAGGGGGACATCTACAGGGAGAGATTGTAGCAGGTAGTTGAATTTTGGAATACAATTCATTTAAATAACATTTACCTTCCTAATCATAGATGCATGTAATGAAGCCCACCTGCCCACATCGCTCGAAAACCTTTTTTATTAAAGGATCAACATTAACTCTAAATAAATCAAACACATTTTCTGTGAATAAAATGCCTAAATACTTAATGCCCTGTTTGGGCCACTGGAAGGTGTCCAGCTGAAAAGCCGTTACTGGGCAGTATGATGTCAGAGCCGAAGCTTCAGATTTAGACCAATTAAATCTGTATCCTGAGAACTTAGAAAAGGAATTAATAATTCTGTGGATAGATCTAGTGGGGTCGGAGACGAATAATAAAATATCATCTGCGTAAAGCAAAAGCTTATGCAACACACCTCCCGCCACCACCCCAGAAAATGCTGTGGTTCTTCCAAGAAAGCCTTCCTTTACACCTCGCCTCACATAACACAAGATCTTTATCGGATGATCTCAGAAATTTGGAAACAGCGGATCGCTGAGGCGGAACCCTGTGAGCTCACTCGATTTCCAGCTTATGGCCTGCTATGTCGACCAGATATTCTTGTGATTACATCAGAAAGTGATCGAGCGACATATCACAGCAAGATCCTCCAAGTCAGCAATGACCTTCGTCAGCATTGCTGACATGTTCTGCATCTCTCGCGGCTTTTCCAGAAACTTTCTCAATGAAATTTTCCGATTGACTCCCTGGTCCGCGGCCTTCTCAGGGGTGTCAGCATGAGCATGTAAGTCTTTTAATGTCTCCAGAGCCCAAGGATTTTGAATTCTTTGACATATTGTCCTCCTAGAACAGTGATGGAACAGAGTGTATTGAATCTCACCGGGTAAAATCATAAAAAGTATTAAAACTAGCAAAGTGCGCAGAGCACACCGTTCACACATCTGATCCTCACATGGTGTCACGTGACTCCTATGGGCCCATTATTTAAAATAAACAAATAAAATTAAATAAAACAGAAAGAAAAAAGGATCCACTCAGAGACAATACTGAAGGAATGATTCAATGGCTCTGTCCCATAACTATAGTCCAATACATACAATGGCAGGTACTTCATAAGTGACTGATTTGTGTAACCGGCGCCCTCTGGCTACCGTTACGCTCTGCGTTGTGTTTGATTTGTAAGAAGACTCGTGACACTGGAACTGCTGCTTCACTGGAGATTTATTATCAATGAGCCATGTAGATGGTACTGGATAGATTAAAGAGACTACAGCAATGAGAAATGGTTTTCGCTGTGATTTTATCACCTCTCCTCAGCATGCTCTAAGCAGTCTGAGGACGCAGCGTAAGTTGAACGGCAATGACGTCACAACGTCAGCTCAAATAAATCGAAACTTATTTCCCCAAATAAACATTAACAATGTCCAAAACTAAATTACAATATTTTCTTAACCAAATTAGTGTAAAGTAAAATAAATAAAAATTAACAGGAAGGATACGTGAAATACATACATTACATTGTGAATATTACTCATGAATATTAATATCCGTTACATTTGGAACAATCAACATAGCAGCAACTTTGTGTTATACATGGCAACTATTTTTTATACATAGATACAATGCTGCCTAAGAACAGCCATTTCATCAGGAACGCACAAATTATGCCTTAAAATGCTTCCTATGTAAGCTGCTCACTAGGAATTAGAACAGATCCATTAAGACTGCGGGGCCTTTTTTCTGCGAAGTAACATTTTTATTAGAATGATACTGTTGTCATTAATGAATAACAGTATCAATATTACACAAAGTCATTCACATTAGTCTTACTAACAAATGAGCCGGTTGAAACCTCTTCAACTTGAATCCAAAAGGGGGCACTATATCGCAACAACAACAACAAAAAAGGTTTACGTTGGAAGTCCCTCTATAAATATTTTTGAAAGCTTAATCTGAGCTTTTCATAGATAAACATCACTTCTGAACTTATGCCACATCAAATAACAAAACAATTAAAATAAGGCCTGAAATCTGCATCACAAATAAGTGCATCCTAGTGATAATATGGTGTGGTAGAAATATTAATATGAATATAGCACTTAAATACTCATATATCAAATGAAAGCTATCATTGTCAGGAATGCGACTGTACAGTTTTGCTGCCTTAATACCACAGTTCAAAAGATTTTCAAAATAATCACAAAGTGAAATTTGATTTCCATAATGATATCAAAAGCAAACATGTATTTATTACACTGCTGCTGTATGCCCCAAATAGCTAAAAAGTTTATTTCTGCTCTTAACTTAGGCAGTTTTCTACAAAATGAGCCATTTTATATTTGTCTGTGAGCTTGTTTGAATAATCCAATGTTATATCTTAGATTTCCAGACAAAAAAATGCAGTCCAGCAGGAATAGTATGCTAAACTAATAATTGGAAATATGTGTTATTGACTATTGATGATAAAATGTTGTATGTCACAGCAAATGGGAGGATCTCAGCTTTCTAATGAGCTTCTAGTCCACTCAGAGTCTGAGATATTCAATAAAAAAAATGGAGGTGGTGCATGAACTGAAATTAGAATTTGACTGAATGTTTACGGACAAACACATATGTGAGGGATAAAATGCGTTACAGCGCCACCTACATTTCAGATCTGGATGTTGGTAATTGAGGAAAACAATTATAATACTTGCTGCCATCTTGTGGAATAAAATAAGACTTTTTATATGGGAGATTAGAGCGAATAGAACTAGAATTACATGCTTGCAAAGTTAGGACAAAAAAAAGATAATTATCTTCATCATAGACTTGGATACACGATATCATTTTTTTTTTGTTATTTAGATTTTTCACAATTAGTCCACAGTTTGTGTGAATAATGCGCTTTTAAATTTGAGTGTGAATTGCAGGCGGCAGCCCAAAAATCCCTCCAAGCTGAAGAGGTTATTTTCCTTACATGTCTTATGGAAGCATGAATTATGGGGTGTATTGCTGAATGTTCTGAAAGGTAAATAAACCTTGACAAGCAAGAACAGCTCCATGAATGTATTAATTAATAGACTGACTGTATGTTTTATATCAAAATTAAAAAAAGGAAATCAGAATTTTTGAGTGAAGTGCTTACATATGCCTTTTGTACACATCACTGGAGTTTTTCATATTTACTTTTTTTGTTTGTTTTAGGCATTGTATTTTACTTATAGCTTTATATCTCTTTAAAAGTATGTAATCTTTTATGTATTTTTTGTCTGTGATGCAACACTGAACATTAATATTTTAAAATTACTTGTTTTGTATTCATATTTTATGCCAGAAATATTTTTTGTTTGCATTGATTGCAAGTGTAGTGTACTGGCAAGAATTCACTTATTTGCCTGGCTGTTTCTTATTGATCAAACACCTGAGATATTACTCTTTAAAGATCAATTTGAAAATATTACTTACAGATTAAAAACAAAAACAAAGTGCAAACTCATTTTCAAAACACCACTGTACTGCTAATAACTGTTAAAATATTCTGCATATTAAGGTAACAGTTTGTATAAATAAATATTATGGTTGTACCACATGACTTAATTTTCATCATCGCATGATATTTTTACGGGCAAGAACGTTTCTTACTAAGTTTTTAAGAACTTAGTACAAACAGATGAAACTAATGTAATGTCAAGTTTTAGTTAACATTGTTCAGTACAAAACTGTTCAAATATTTGAACTATTTAAAAAATATGAAATACATTTATGGTTTAAAATAACCTTTTAAAAATCCTAGTCCGTCACTGACCACTGACAAATTGTAAGGTGCTAAAGTGTCTATGCATAGCACTGTTTTCAATGGATGTCATTCATCACCAATACTATTAACCTCTTATTTTCTAATAGCTATGGTTTTCCAGTGGGTTATGTGTAAACTACCTTTAATAAACAAGTGAACCATGATTATAGTATGGAAAAGCAAATTGGCAGCGGTGGGATTCGAACCCACGCCATCGAAATGACTGGAGCCTAAATCCAGCGCCTTAGACCACTCGGCCACGCTACCTATGAATTATCATATATAAAATTATGTATATATAACCTGTAAATAATATATGAAAAGGTAATAAAATAATAATAAGATCTGTCCAGCTTTCAAAAATCTAGGTTTTAATACATTGATTGAAGAAGGAACTTTGTTTGTTATGAATAGTCTTGCTTGACAAACGTAAGTAACTGACGAATTTACCCTTTAAACAGCAACTTCATACAAATAAATACATGAAATTTGAGCGTGAAACACCGCGGAGTGTCTGAATATGTGACGCTGACAGTGGCAATATCTCAAAACCAAAAATACAAAACTACCGTCTTGGTTCGAATATCACATGAGTGGGAAGGGCAAATCTGTTCTCTTCGACATTGGCTACGTGCAGCTAGTCCTCACCAGTGTGGAGAGCTGTACCGCTGCCGAGAATTTGCGATCCTACTATGGCGAAGGGCATCATCATGAATATGAATTAAACAAATGACACGTTCAACAAGCATGGCAACTTGATTGGCTGAAAGGCAGACTCATTGCGTGTACTTGAAGGATCTACTTATGAATGTTAATTACGTAACTTGCCGTTCGTCCAGTATGCATACTTTATTGGCTGAAAGACGGCCTTAGGCTTGGCTCATGAATATAAATTAAATACGTGCCTGAAAGCTCCAGGAAGATCAGTTCGAGCAAATTAATATACATGACCTGTGATTTTGCCATAGTAGAATCCGTTAAATTCCCTCAGTGATCGATTAACAACACGAGCGCCCCATAAATGGCTGAGATGGCCTACGGCGCATGGCTCTCTTTGAATAATAATTTAATGGTATTTTCCTTTAAGCGGATATATTAGCAGGTTAAATACATACATACGGCAATATTTATCTGAATGAAAGTAAATACAGTCTGATGGCAACATTAATGCTTTTTTGGAAAGCCCCACTAGAGGGCAAGATTCGTGTTTTGAGCTATGCGAGGTCTGCGCGAACAACAACACGAGGGAACATTTGCTGCTCGCTGTGCTTGACAGTTTTACACGTAGTGCACACTTCTGTAGATGCACTGTAAACCTGTCACTGTCCAGGAGTTGAGAAACAACCGCAGCTGAAACTTCCGCTTAAATGCACAATTCATTGTTTATTTCCTTTTAAGAAGGGGTTTGAAGACCGACGATTCGAGATAAGTGCTGTATCCTGTTTGCGGTATGCTTTCGACATATCAGCTTTATTCATTCTAACGTAAGGTATGTGACATGCACTTTGCTTTCCTTTACCTGCTATGTTCTAGTTGTGGTTTTATATGCTTCGATTGCACTATTTAAATCCAAGCTGGGAATGACAGTGTTATCTTTATATTCATCCAACATATCTTCTGCCATACATTCCCTTGCATCTGTATATAACAGAACATATTGTACATACGTATACATATATTGACTTATTATGTATTTCTATATATACACTTATATTTTCTATTCACTTTTATTCTATTTTATTATTATTATATAATCTCTGTCTTCTTTTTGTATTGTTTGTGCACTGGAAGCTGCTGTCAACCAAGACATATTCCTTGTAGGTGTAAGCATACATGGCAATAAAGCTGATTCTGATCTTTATTATATTCAAACGGCTCTCTTGTTGCAAACGGATACATTTAACAATATGAGTAGTTATAAATAATCGCGATGAACCGCATGATCATAAATCGATTTCTCTCAAATAGTAAAAACGGTTTAGTGAATACCGTTCACATTGATCGTTCGTTTTCACGTTTTGTTACGATGCACATTATAATGCATGTAGTAATCTTTTTTGACCCTTAGGCTAGACTTCACGTGTCAGTGCTTGTGTGTAGGTTTTGTGCACAACACAGTTGGACATTATGGCTGAGGAAGAGCTCATGTTCAGTATGGAGGAGGTGGGCAGTTTGAAGGATGGCCCAAGGAATGGATGTGGTCACAGCAGAGTGTCCTTTGAAGATGCCAATGCAAGTGATAATGAAGAAGATGATCTCTTCATTTGCCCCATCACCGACTACCCCATGAGCCCAACCAAAGGCAGCTTTGACAATCTAAGAAACCTTCCTCACAACAAGCAGCTTTCCAATTCATTGCCAAAAAACTCCTTCACTTACAAGGTGAGCATTTGCCCTGTTATTTTGCAGTTGTTACTCATTACTTTGGCTGAGTTAAATAATGAAAATCCCTCCAGTCCAAACCGCAAGCAAAGATATACAGAGCCCCTATTAACCTAACCCTTTCCCAAACTGTGTATTGATCTTTTAGCACTCCCCTTCTGGAGTTACTCCACCCCCTTGTGGAGTTACCCTGCCCCCTTTTGTAGACTGCGCCCCCATTTGGAGATCTATGCTATTGTTACTATATAGCTATACATACTTGGCCTGACCAGTGGATACCTGTTGCCTGCTAAGATGAGCAAATCACCTTAGGCTAGTTTAAGATGGTTATTATTAAGCAGGGATTGTCTTCTTGACTGACTAAAGGGTGACTAAAATTCACAGTAAAGTGACTCAACTTAACAATACTGCATGCCTTATTCAGAGTAGTGCCATATTTAACTATTGATGGGTATTAAAACAAGGCTGTGAGACATAGACAAACAGGGCTCTATTTTCTACGTGCAACAACTATGCGCTATGTCTTATTACAATTTTCATGCAATTTTATCAAACTCTGGATGTGTTGTATGGTATTGAAGTGCAATTATAATTTGCTATTTTCCTGAGAAATAGGTAATTGCATTTTTAAAAGCAGGCCTGTTTTCAAGGCAGTCTAAATTCAGTTTCCGCATTTGCAGTTCAGAGATTCCACCAGCAGGTGGTGTTAAAGTTACCTTTAATACCTACAGGTCCAATGTCTGAAAATATATAGGAACATTATATTAAGTCCCTGACAATCATCATCTTAGCCATTTTATGAAACAACAATTATGAGATTTGTGTTAAACTTTCTAGAGGTCATGGTTTGTTTATCAATTATTATTCTTATTATATTTATATATTACGGTTTGGTATGTACATCGGTTTTGGGATCACGGTATGGTACAGTCTTTTTGTGAAGGCTCATTCATGACTGCACTATTCATATTTCTTTAACAAAAATTCAGTACAAACAAAATTAATACATTAGCAGTGCAGATTTCTGTCTTTTGCCTTTCAGCACACCACTTACACTTACATTTACATTTATGCATTTGGCAGACACTTTTATCCAAAGCCCTTATTACAAGGACAATTCCCCCGGAGCAACCTGGAGTTAAGTGCCTTGCTCAAGGGCACAATGGTGGTGGCTGTGGGGAACGAACTGACAACCTTCTGCTTAGCAGTTTATTGCTTTAGCCCACTACACCACCACTACTCCGTACTTATCACTCAATTAAAAATTTTTTTGTGAAAATCAGAATATCCACATTGTCAGAGGAGGGGGCAGACCTGTTAGCATTGATAATGTCCACTGCTGTTGAAATATTACTCCTATTCCATTCATTATCACTTTAGATCTGTTTGAGCTTGCAGCGAAAGACTGCTTGAATGCCGTTGCAAGACTTGGACAGGCTGTTTATGCTTTTCTCTCATGAAGTCAAGAGACACATGATATCGCCGTAAATGAGTCATCACACAGCCTTCGTCCTGTTCACTACTCGTTGCCCAGTATTTTCTGTAGTTTACTGTGAAACCATAATTCTCCCAAACCACAGATTTAGAGACGGCCATGGGTCTTCAATCTCTGGCTTATTTAAGTCTGACATATTTATATTTTGTTTATATAAATAGCAAGCTAGCTAGTATAAACTTCACATGCATTTATCTGATCTGCAGTTTCTAGTGTACAGTGTGGTGCTCTGTTAAGTTTTGTTCCATTTGGTCCCGTGTTGCTTCGCAATCTTTTTTCATTTTAGTTCTATGTAGATTGTGTTGTTCGTTATGTTATTTTAATATTGGTTTCATGCATGCTAAGATATGTAATCATTCGTATGACTGTGTGTACCGTACTGAAGGCCCTGAATCCATTAGGTTCGGCGTGGATACATTGGTACCGTTGCCGCCCTAATACTTACATTCTCTATAATTTAACAGAGCATACATCCAAATTCTGATGATAATCACATTTTCCATATGTTTAAAAGGAGCATATCACTGTCACAGAAATATGACATTTATCAAGGACAATGCACAAAATAACGTAAATGTATATTCTTTTAATAAATTGTAAACAGTTAATTTACACTACAAATTTTTTTATGAATGTGGTGTCTTTGTTTATATCACTGGTGCTTGAGGGAATGGATTATTTAATGGGATGCAGACACGGCAATAACCGGAAAAATTGCACTTGACCCAGCCTATTAGCTCGTCGCGTGCACGATTTAGCCAAACCCATTTGCGCCTAGACTTAGCACATGCTTACACTGACTTTGAGCTAATGTCTTATGGCAAAACGTTGCGCTTAGTGCTGGCACTCTTAAATAGAGCTCCTGTCTATTAAATGGTTTCTGCTGTTGTTTATATTGCTGTTGATCATTCATCTGACTGCACGCGAAAAAAATTAATTATTTCCTAAACATTTCATTAGACAACTCTGAATAAGGTCATTGCTATAATAAAACTTTGTTGTTTGTTACTACAACATTGAAATATTAAGGATACTAAAGGCCAAAACATACTCCATAAGTTGTGAATGCAGACACTTCTAGCTACTCAAGCTTGATTTTGTGTGTTGTTGCTTACCGAAAAATGTCAGACCACAATTAATAACAAAACGGAAGTACGTGTAGCATTCGTATTGTTGCTGCAAGGGTTACTATAGCGGACATTAGTGTATGAAATATCTGCCTCTTGAAAGTTAACTCTTTCAAGTCAACTACTCTCATGGCAGAGCAGTTTGAAAAGAATATTCTTGAGCAAGTAACTAGCAGCTTACCTGAATAGTAACATGCAGTTTAATGGCACATACATTTCACGGTTACCTTATCACCCCCTTGAGTACTGAGGTTTGATAGCACCACAGTAACACAAGAGTGCATGTAAGAGGTCTTTACAGGTCCACTCGGATCCAAAAAATCAAGGTCCGACCTGAGATCCAAATGGGTTTGTGTTCAAAATTTTGACGCATGCCTCGAACACGGGTCAGGACTGATATTAGTAGCCTTGGGTCTCGGGTAATTTTAAATAAATGTGCTTTTACCAAATGGACCTGAGAAGACCCAAATTCTTTTAAAATATGCCAACTTTCCATTATTCATTTTGGGAGTTTAGCAATCTTTTATTATTTAAAACATATGCATATTAAATCATTCTATGACAACGTTATTATCTCATTTTATCACTGTTCTCTGTCAATCTGCGGTTCTATGTGTAAATTACCAAATCATACTGGATACTAGTGCATGCAGGCTGTGCAGACATGGCTGCCATTTACATTCAGGTCCAGTCAGTTTCTAAAAATATTGCCATCGGGTTGAAGTGCAACAGATTTCCCTCAACTTGACCTTCCATTTTTCAAGGGGTTGAATATGCCTGTAATAATAACATCCATCCACAATATATCTAATGTTTTTCTTAACTCGTAATTTTATGGGACGGCCTAACGTTAATGCACTTTTACACAATATTAGATACAAAATGTATTGTCAAAATCATGACTGAATGGCACACTGACAAAAGCCTACAACATAGTGAGGTCCAGTTACAACAATGACGTGTACGACTGTTTTAAACATTTATAGTTGCATAATGCAGACTACTACACATACTGGTTTAAAATATTAAGCCTTACCCTAGCACTCCATTCCAAACATAGAATGAGTTTGAACTCTGTGGGTGTTGCACAGTGATAGACAACAGTAGCCAGTCAAACAGGTATTTCAACTCAAATCTATAACTATATTCTATATTTTAGCACATCGCTGTACTGACCAATCAGCATCCAGGAGTGCAACTATCCATTTTATGATGGTACTTTAGAAATAATCCAAGAAGGTCCCTATGTTGTTTGTGTCTACTTAAATAATCAATCATAATAATTAATTTGTAAAATAAACCACAAACAGCTTTTTCTTAACCACAATAACAATACTATGGTATTTAGTTTTGTTACAGCATCCAGAAGTAGCAGTAAACATGTGCAGTATGCAAAAACTCCATCTCTGTGACACACGCTCACTTCCTTATAAGGAGTTTGAACTCTTTCAAGCTCATAGCGAGCGTCTGCGCAGCAGCTGTTTGGTACTAAATATCTTTTGGCTAATAGGAAGTGATGTCGCATTTTCTTAAAGGAATATTCCGGGTTCGACTTGCTCCAGTGAGGCACTTACAATGAAATTGAATGAGGCACATTTTTGAAAATTTTTCAAACGTTTAGCCAAAAGACATAAACATTATAAGTGTTAACATGATTTTAGTGTGATAAAATCACTTACTAACCTTTTCTGTGTTAATGTTTATCCAGTTTTACAAGTTCGTTGCCATGATATAATGTCAACAAACCCTAAAATGACTGTAAAAACTATGATTAAAACAACTTCACAACCCAAATAATACATGATTATTAACAGAAGAATTAATGTAAGTGCTTTTATAAAATTATAAGCTTCACGTTTCTGCTTTTAAACACTCCAAAAATTGGCCCCATTGTAAGTGCCTCAGTGTAACCTCGATTGTTGCTTTTTTAATACATTTTTGTTGTAATCGACATTATGCCACAAGTTCTGTCGAATGAGCTTAACTTGTATTGAACCCAGAATGTTCCTTTACACTTATGTATTGTTAAAGTTAATTTGCATAAGTCTGGTTGCATTTACTCTGATAATTTTGTATTTTAAAAGTGGTTTTGTCTATTCCTTCAATGTAGAACAAAAATGAAACCGTGCAGGACGTGCACTCTAACAGGTTTGGCTCTTTAACTGAGAGAGGTCGGGTATGTTCAATTTAAGTTTCAATTTCAAGCCCTCACTTTTATAATTTCTTTCCCAATTTTCAGTAAACCATTTTACCATATTGCTTCTAGTCTGAAATGCATGTTCTTCCCAAATTTCTGCTATCATCTTCTTTTCTTTTCACTTTGCTCAAGAGAGAAAGAGATGGAAAAAAGTGAATAGAGCAGGGATGATGCCGCAATAACCAATATGATGCCCAATTTAAAAAATCTGGTAACACTTTACAATAAGATTCAGTTTTTTAGCATTATCAATGGGTAAGTTGGAGAAAGAATCACCATTAGCTGGTACATTTCTTTTTTACTCGCCAGACATTTGACGAAATGTAAGCGTAATGGAACTGAAATTCATAAGGCTGGAAGCTAATAATGAGAATAGAATTCCACATATAACAACGATTTTTGTAATTGTGTTATTAAAATAATAACTTAATTGCTACTATATGCACCATGTAAAATTATTAGGTTTCGTAAAAGTCCCTGCATAGATGCTGCATGAGCCTATTTGTCAAATGTTTTACAATGTTTTTTGAAGTTAAAATATTTAATAATGTATGATTGTCCCTTTAAATATTTATATTTTGTCATATGTTTGTTTATACGCAATTGTACGATTTACATTGAGTTTACATTGAAAGCCTTTGTATAAAATGCGCTATATCTCTTTAAGGGAACCGGCAGCTCCACGAGCAAATGTTTACGGTTGAATGAGCGCAGAGTATATTGACGAGAGAAGTTGCACTGTGGTTTTTCCTTCCATCTGTGCAATGTATGATTAGCATTCATGTTTATTTTTTACTTTTTGATCGCTGACTGTAAATAAGAGAAAGGATTTTAAAATAGAATTAAAATTCATGAGTGCGTGGATCTTGTCTTTGGAAAACAAATACACGGAATGAGGCAAAAGGAAATGTTTATTTGCATAATGCACAACAATGCAACAGGCGCGTTACATTGGTCTGACTGAAGCCATGATGTAAAATGGAGAATGCTGTGAAAATTGTCCTTGGAAAAATTTAAGCAAAATCAGAGTTGACATTGGAATGGAATGGAATGTAAATGGAATTATGGCATATCATGGCTCAACTAAAGGAATGGTGACCGCGTGATCACAACACCTCAGGACTCCACTGCAGCTAAATAAGGTCAAAGTGTGCTTGCTCACATGACACAACATGCTGTAAAAGATGAGGCCAGCTTCTTATTCAGTAAAAGGATCGCAGTGCTTAAATTCTTCACCACTATACCACTACACACTGGCGAGTAACATTTATCAGGACATTTACTAGCCTGTGGCAAGTAATAGACATAGTTTAGTCACATAGCTAAAACATTTGGTTGCATATGCGAGTGATATACTCCCAATGTAGAGGACTGATTATGCATAAGGTGTCATGAACTAACAATGAACAATATTTTTTTAATAATAATTTTTACCGGTATTTATTCATTGTTTGGTGTTAAATAATAATTGAGAAACAATTGTTAATTGTTATTTGTGTTAGTGCCTAATGCAATAACTTAGGTACAACTTTTCATTTTAAAAATGTGCATGTTGAAATTAACATGAACCAAATTGTATTAATACCCTACAAGTATATTTAACTAATTTTAACTAATGTAGTTAACCAATGTTAAAAGCTTACTGCAATCCTAACCTTGCAATAATGTGATTTGAAGTTAGAGTTTATTTCCAAAAGAACAATTAAAATCACAAAGTAAAACATAAAAGAATGTGTTATTGTAGTGCTTTCAATATAGCGTGGTGAATAGAAATGACAAATCACACTTTATTTTTTTTATTGCCATTTTTCTTCCTGTCCCTATGTTTTTTGTAATTGGGGTTTTAATAACTTATTGCAAATTGTTACCTTAAGTCTATACGGTTTTTCAGTTTTCATTTTTTTTAACTGTTTTTTAACTTAGATATATATAAAAAAAAAATCTATTCTAGAGAAATCTTAGGGACTGATATAAAAAATATGTAGTCCCTCCCTGAAATGATGTGGAAGGGTGGCCAAAGGCAGATACAGTATATCAAAATACAATTTAATGACAGCAGAGATGTACACATAATTGCTTGAATTATTAATTAAAATATTAACATTGTTTTACTTCATGTTTACTTCAGTATTTTACAAAAATCTCACAAAAAAATATTAAAAACAGTTTATCAGTTGACAAATATGTTGGTGAATTTCTAACTTACACACAATAAATAGGTCTGTCACAAATTTTTAGTACTCATGAAACCTGCCATAGAAAAAAACATTTCCTATTTAAATAGGAAAAATAATCCCTGAAATGATCTGCTTAAAGTCAGCCTAATCAGGCAGGTGCTGATCATCATAAAAACACAAATATTGGCAGATAGTCCTGTGGTCACCAATATATCATCCATCCTTCTATTTCTTTAAATGTGTTTAAATTTTTTTATTACCTAACCATTTAACTGTTATTATAATTAATATATACAGTAAGTCATGGATTTGTCAAGATATTTCTATGCCTATTCACTGTCTCATATTGCCATACTTCCATACTTTTCCTTGTAGCTGATATATGCACACACTGTCTCACTGTGACCTTTCTAAAGGAGATAATCGGTTAAATATACTTCACTATAAAATAGGTGTACTGGATATTTTGGGATGTTGTATCATGTCTATTAAGCCACGGGGCAGGTTTACATTACTAATGATACTTGCATCCATACTTGATGAGACCTCTACAACAGTGTAGACTAGCTCTCACAATTCCATTGCAAGGTGTTTTCCAAATAGTTCAGTTGTTATTCAGAATTTACAATGTAGTGAACTTGTGATGTGATGATGTAGCCAAGCCACCCCTGCTGATGCAAGTGATTGGTATGATTCCAAATAAAAGACATTATAAAACATTTACGGAATAACATTGCCATGTTACATGTAATTTTGGTCTACCGAACAGTTTCAGTATTGTTTAAACCCTTTCTCTCACCTTTAAGCTCTGCTTGACCTTTATTGTAGCTTACCTCTTTTCCACCTGTGCTTGTACCTCACTTCTTTCTCCCAATCATTGTTTTGTGCATGCATTTTACGCACAGTCATAATATATGCAGTGGATCACATAAAGGTTTTGAGGTGAGAGAAGTGTCTTGGGAAGTGGAAAAGTTATGGAAGTTTTTCTTTCTTGCATAGGACGCTTGGAAACATGCTATTGAGAAAGCCAAAGCCATGCCGGATCCCTGGGCTGAGTTCCATCTGGAAGAAATGGAGACCGAACGGTGCACTCGATACAGGTTCATGATTTTCAGTTAATTTATGTAGATTTGACTAAATGTATCTTCACAGGGAAGAAATTGAAACCTGCGTTAGCATATTTGCTCTTGAGTCACTTAAATAATTATTAGTAAAATACTTTGGCATATGACAAAAAACAAAAAGTCATCAAAACATGTCGTTTTGAAAGCGTGGAAGCAGGATTGTACAATGCATACACTGTATAGGCAATTGTGAACAACTCTTAAAAAGTGCTTTTTAATTTGCAAACAAATTAGGAGTGTTCTGTTTTCTTAACATATAAAATATGATTATTTACTGTACAGTGCCAGTGTCAGAAATGTACTTTTATATTAAGGGGCTATATTTGCAAGGGGTCGATCGATAGTGGATTTTGCTGATAACGATAACTAAGGTGGTGGGAAAGGCCGAAAACCAATTAATCAGCTGATAGTTTTTAAAATTGATTTATTGAACATCAAAAAATGTCTTATTATTTCCTTGCTATTACGGCAACAGGCAAAGAGTCCTAAAGGTATAAAAATCCCAGACACAGTTTATTGGTCAACCATAAACCCCAAAACAACCTGAAAAAAATAATATTTGGTGCATAACGTTGGACTTTTAAGTAAATACAAGCCCGAAACAGACAGAGGATTCTTAATTTGAAATGACAAAAAACTATCGCCATTGATTTTTGCAGATAACGATAATTCCAAAAAGCAACTATCAGCACCGTTTAAGTGTAAGAACCGTTCGTGGATGCCGCGGAGAATAGTATGAGCGTCCACGCGTGCTAGGTCTCCGCGGTAACTCAACAAGCCATGTGATAAGATGCACGGATTGACTTTCTCATACACGGAGTCAACTGTGATTCGTCCTCCGCCACATGTCAGAGTCACTACGCCACCACGAGGACATAGAGTGCATTTGCAATTGGGCATGCCAGTTTTTTCAAATAGCGATGGTGCTGTTTTTTACATTAGTAATGTATTGACTATACTTTGTGATCAGTTGAATGCCATTTTGGTGAAATAAAGCACCAATTCCCTTCAGAAACAGCTAAATCTGTACATTATTCCAAACTTTTGGCCGACAGTGTATGTCAGATGTAAAATAAAAATGCCCATTTTGAATTTTTGTTGGGGCTTTTGACCCAAGCATCCCTATATTTCTAACCATGCCATACTGTCAAAGATATGGTTAAAACATATTACAGCTCGGATAGATCTCGAATATAATACTAGAATATTGCTCACTCACTGAACAAGTATCAAGTAAGTATAAGTTTTTAATTTGTAAACAGATGTGGCTTTTGTCGCATTATTCTTGGAAAACTTGCATAAATAAACAGTATAAACAGAATACAAAAACAGCAGATACTCCTGATTAAAATGAGCTCAAATACAACATGATATGATGTATAGACAAAATAATTATAATAATCTCGGAGATAATGCGAAGCTACTTCAGATATCTTTTATATCACTCTAGGAATGGGTCTCTGGTTACAAAGCAGACCAGTCACAGCTGTTGTTGTCTGTGTAGAGTTTAGAAGAATTTCCTGCTTGATCTATATAATTTTTTTTTATTTAGTACAATGTAAAATAAAAGCGAGGTATATCATTTTGGAAACAAGATGTTATCTTTATTGAATCACACTTACTATTTCTACCACACAGTATAAATTCGTCTTTATGCTGTAAATGAAACTGTATAGCTGATCATCATATTTTTTGGTCTGGTACTAAGAAGTTTAAAAACGACTGATTTAGAATACAGTAATTAATAATTGTACTGTAAGATCCAAAGGTACCTATAGTTCATTGATTACATAAACAGTGCCCCTTGCATCCTCTAGCGTGACGTCATATCCTGTCTGTTGTGTTGTCCGAAATAATTTAGTATGTTTAAAGCCTAGTGTGACTGCAGCCTTTACACCACAGACTCTAGTTTAAATCTCAGATTTAAAATTGTTATTACTGGATGTTTTTCTCTGTTAAATATGAGAGACTGTATGATATCAGATAGACAGACACTCAGGATCCACTCACAAGTTTAGAATCTAATTTTAAACTGCTGTAAATTCACACCTCTGAAATATCACTTGACATCCAGCCAATAGCTGTGTATTAATCTACAGTGTATAACGGGTTGGTCTGCATGACACACAGTGTTCTGGGCTAAGATGAAAAGAGCACACACTTGAGTAAATACTGAGCATATGTTTAGTACCATACCCATAATGCAGCATTTGCTCTGTTAACACTGATACAGTTAAAGAGTTGGTGTAATTTATTTTCAGTGTTAAAATACTCCCTCCATTTCCAGATAAATATGCATTTTATAAATTCTATACTTATCAGTCCCACCAGGATTTTGCCACACTTTTTCATGATTTTTCAGCCCAAAATGACTGAATTTGCTGCTGCTTTTCTCAAATTTTGCAATACAATTTGCTGCATTTTTTTGTGTTGTTTTGCAGTGAAAACTCACAAATCATCATTATACAGTATACTACTGTAATTGTTAATGCAATTACATTTAAATATATTAGTGCACAATTACTTAATATGCAGTTAGAATGGAAAAAATCAAGATAATTGTTCTGCTCAGTCATCAGTTTAGAAATTCCCACAAAGTTTCTAATATCTTCATCAGTAGACTAAGATGTGGAACTATAGAGAATAAGATAGAATTCTTTAAAATCATTATTAATATCAATGGCCGTGGTAAATATTTCACCACCATCAGATTTCACTGAGGGAATGGTAGAAAAATAGTCTCTCTGTTTTATATATCTAGACAAAAGTTTTCCTGCTTTGTCCCCTGACTCGAAGTATGACTGTCCCTGCCCTGAATAACCAAAACTCCACCTTCCGTGACAAAATAATATTGCAATCGGGTCAATTCCCCGAGGCCATTAGACGACATTCGACGCTTCAGCTGTGCCTCTGCACTTTTAATATTCTCTTCCAATTCCACGAGTTCTTGAGCTTTGGACTTTTTGGTGAATGAAGCATATTGTATGATCCGGCCCCTAAGAACCGGCTTAAGTGCCTCCTAAGTCACCAGTTGGTCTCCATGTAGACATTGATTTCAGCCTTTAGCATTTGTTGGAATTCAGGGTTTTGCAAAAGGGAAACATTAAAGCGCCAACTATATGATTTATTTTTCTCCGTATGTGTCAACACCTCTAAACATACCAGGGCATGATCTGAGACTAAAATGTTTCCAATTGAGCAATCAGCAACAGATGAAATGAGGGACTTAGATATAAATATATATATATATTCTAGAGAAATCTTAGGGACTGATGGAAAAAAATATATAGTCCCTCCCAGATGGGTTCAAAAGTCTCCAAATATCTGTAAGACCAAGATTTTTACACATCCTGTGGAAGCGTAATTGTTGTTCTAGGGGGCTTGCTCACTTTTACTTCACTATGATCAAGGACTAAGTCCATAAAAAATGTAAGTCTCCTCCCAATATTATATCATGAGGGGTGCCAGCAGCTTTCAACATCCCTTCAAGATCTATACAAAATCCCTGATCATCAACTGTAGGTGCATAAATATTAGCCAAAATAAGACTTTGTCCCTGAATTTTAGCTAAAACAATAATGTCTCTTCCTAATTTATCTTTATTCTTTTTGAGACATTTGAATTGTAGATGTTTACTTATCAAAGTAATGACTCCCCTGCTCTTACTCAAGCCAGCACTATAAATAAAATGCCCACCCCATATCTTTCCACATTTTTCATCTTCCTGTGGAGAAAGGTGCGTTTCTTGAAGAAACACTATATCATATTTCTTACATTTTTGAAGAGAAATAACCTTTTAATGTGGTGCCCCAACCCATTCACATGCCACATGGAGAGTCTTCCACAATCCACTCCATATTTGCACTCCATTTACCTCAATCCAAATGCATACGAACGCGGGAGATTGGAAAAGAAAACTAGAGAGAAGAAATTTTGCATTCTTCTTTCCATAGTTTAAGTTTGGTGAACTCTCACCTGCGAATTCAGATGACGAGAAGACGTGTGACCAATAGAAGATCGATATGTAATACACCCTGATCTTTTGGCTCAATACAAAGAAATACTCCACAAATTCTCGCTTCACGTAAGATCTTTATCGATGATCTCAGAAATTTGACCCATATTGAACCCTCTGCGGATCGATGAGCAGAAACCCTGTGAGCTTGCTCGATTTCCAGCTTATGGCCTGCTATGTCGAGCAAATTCAGAAAGAGCCCATCCAGAATTTCACCTTATCCTGTCCCTCTACTCCCTCCGGGACTCCTACGATACGGTGTTATTCGACGGCTACGGTTTTCCATGTCCTTTAACTTCTCTCAGGCATGCCCCAAATCCACCTTGGTCGCTAGAAGATTAGCAAATAATTCCCTCTCTGATGACCCTCCATGGTGGTGATCGATCGACGTATCGCAGCAAGATCCTCCAAGTCAGCATTGCCGACATGTTCAGCATCTCCCGTCCCCACTTCCAGACCCCTGGCCTACTCGGGGGTGTCAGCATGAGATTTTTTGGGAAGCCCCAAATTGTGGAATATATGTGAAGGATATAGTTGTAGGCAGAGATCTAAAAAGCTCCAAACTGCCAGCAAAAGTACAGAGAGCCCCTAACCTAACCATTTCCCTAACTCTAACCTTGTGAGAAGGTGTCGCAGCCTTTTGGAGTTACTCGCCTTTCGGAGTAACTCCCCTCTCTTTTAGCGATTCCGCCCCATTAGGAGATCTCCGGCCTGCAGCTATCATCAATAGTCATGAACATTTTCAAACAATTATCTGTTTAAAATACTTTTTTTACTGAACTGCTTTTTTTCCTGGATATATGAGACATAGTGGTTTATTCATTCAGTGAAGCTGAGAGACAAGTAAAAATGGACTCATTTTGTAGAAAACAACCTTAGGTAAGAGCTGATATGGTGTCTGTCGCTATTTGGGGGTTGCAGAAACAGTTAATGGAGCAGACATGAGACTTTTGTGATTTTTAAAAATGTTTTATTGAAGTTTCAGGCTGAAAACTTAAAGTTAATTTGATTTAAATCAGTGTTAAAAGTTTAAACGGGTCAAGCTGTCCTGTGAGTCCATCCAGGGGTTAATCTAAGGAGATAGATCACTTCCATGCTATTTAACACTATTATGTTCATGGATTAAGTCATTTTTATTTGTAAAGCACTTTTAACAACACGCATTGTTTAAAAACAGCTTTACAGAAAATGATGCTTCAACAAAATGTGGTGCTGCAATGACTCCAATGTCTTTGTACAAACTCTGTTATACATTTCCTCACTGTGCTGTGTAAATAAATAATGTGATTGAAAATCATGCCTTAAAAATTAGATAAACAATACTTGAAGAAATGCATGCTGATTTCTGGTTTTAAAATGTGTTCTTACGCTTTAGATACAATGCTGTTACTGGTGAATGGGCGAAGGACGACATATTTATCAAGATTTCCTCACAGGTATTTGTAAATCATCATACACTTGCATTCTGTATGAACTACCAAAGTGGAGATTTGCATTTACTGCATGTGTGATAGACCTACCAACTTAAAGATGTTACTAGATGATACTGCAAATGTATGTATTCTCCCTTTTAATGTTCTTAATTTAATTGGATGATATATTTTACAGATATTTGGAAAAGGAGCCATGAGGGAATGCTACAGAGCGTAAGTCAAGTGAATCTTAATGTATATCCACCTTATTTTTCAGCGTGACTTGGACGCCGCTTGAATGTGGATTATTTACATTTGTAGACTAGAGACCAGAAACATCACAGGCTAGCTCTATTGTTACAGTCAATAATTATTTAAAATTGTTAAAAATAAAATTAATTTAAAAAATATTCACACACATGATATTTTAGAAGCAAAATAACTACCTCTGCAACATATTAGCAATAAAATGGGACATCCCAGTGTTGGGACTATGTGACGCAACACTTCACAATGAGCACTTTCAGTGTAGACAGCTTCGTTGATTATCAGATTAATGTGATGCAACATGTCGCTTGTTTTATTTTCCTTAACCAGTTCATAATGAATCAGTGCAAAACTTTCTTTTGATTTCTCAAATATACATGTACTTTTCTCATCTTTTTTGTTTGAAAATGTGTGTGTGTGGGGGGGTTAAACCTGCTTTCTTTGCCATTTCATTCACAGGAAGAAGTTGTCAAACTTCTCTCACAGCAGCAAATGGAAATCAGCCTCAAACTATGTGGCTAAGAGCTACATGGAGACTGTGGACAGAGAGGTTTACTTTGAGGATGTCAAGTTACAGATGGAGGCCAAATTATGGGGTGAAGAATTCAATCGACACAGGCCTCCTAAGCAGGTGCTTCTTCACTAGGTTTTATAAAATATTATGATGTTGGTTTTGCAAATTGGTTTGATCAATCACATCAGCTATGTAATATGTAATACTTAAAAGTATCCCATCATTTTTAGGTTGATATCATGCAGATGTGTGTTGTGGAAATGACTGGTCGTCCTGGAAACCCTTTGTTTCACCTTGAGCACTACATTGAAGGGAAGTACACAAAATATAACTCCAACTCTGGCTTTGTGAGGGATGATAACATACGCCTTACACCCCAGGTACATTTGGTGTTATGTCCCATTGAAATGATGTGTACACAACAAACATAGAATATTCAACTAATGTTAGAGTATGGTTTCCACTTAGTTATTTTTTGGGAACCAATTCCTAGCCAAAAAGTTTTGTTGGATAATTCTTTAGTTCTGCCTGGTTCCATCTCCTTTTTGTTTGTTTAGGCATTCAGTCATTTCTCATTTGAACGCTCTGGACACCAGCTGATCGTGGTGGACATTCAAGGTGTTGGTGACCTCTACACAGACCCTCAGATCCATACTGAGAAGGGCACTGATTTTGGAGATGGCAACTTGGGTATTTTTCAACATCCTGCTATAATTCAGTGTTTGTCGAAACTTAAGGTGTCTTAAGCATGACTCGTCTACATATGAGGAGAAAAATAACATTTGTCAAAAAAAGCTTTGATGTTCAGAAAGTTTAAAAAGGGTTATAAAATTTGAAGTTTGGATAGGCCTTGTATATGGACCTTGAATAATTTAACTTCTATATAGCATTAAGGGTTATGGTTGGGTTAGGGTTAGGACAGATATCTATCTGTATGTTTGTATCTACAAACCTAGGACCTAGACAGACAGACTGACCAATAGATGTTTAATTGTCTGAAAATCCATAAGTCTGATCAGTTAAAAAAAGATATAGCAACACAGCTCAGAACAGGCTGATGGTCTATGCCTATTGCAAAGCTGTACACATATTTTTTATGCATAATCACTGGTGCTAGTGAACTAAAAAACATATTAACACAAATGAATAAGTACTGCAATTTACTACAATTTTGATACCATGTGTTATATATGTTTATACACCCACCAGCCACTTTATTAGGTACACTTGTACATCTACTTATTCATGTGATTATCTAATCTGCCAATCATGTGGCAGCAGTACAGTGCATAAAATCATTCAGATATGGGTCAGGAGCTTCAGTTAATGTTCACATCAACCATCAGAATGGGGAAAAAGTGATCTCAGTGATTTCGACTGTGGCATGAATGTTGGTGCCAGACGGGCTGGTTTGAGTATTTCTGTAACTGCTGATCTCCTGGGATTTTCTTGCACAGCAGTCTCTAGAGTGTAAAGAGAATGTTGCCCAAAAAAAACAAAACAAAACAGTGCAGTAAGCGGCAGTTCTGTGGGTGAAAATGGCTTTTTGATGACAGAGGTCAGAGGAGAATGGCCAGACTGGTCCAAGCTGTCAGGAATGTGACAGTAACCCAAATAATCACACGTTGCAACAGTTCTATGCAGAAAAGTATTTCTGAAAGTACAACTCACTTTCAACATTGAACAACTCACAACGAACATTGAGGCGGATGGGCTACAGCAGCAGAATTCCACTACTGTCAGCTAAGAACAAGAATCTGAGTCTCCAGTGGGCACAGGCTCACCAAAACTGGACATGATTGGAAAACATTGCCTGGTCTGATTAATCTTGATTTCTGATGAGGTACACAGATGGTAGGCCCACTGCAGCCTCAGTTTTCTGTTCTTGGCTGACAGAAATGGAACCCGACATGGTCTTCTGCTGTTGTAGCCCATCCGCCTCAAGGATTAACATGTTGTGCATTCTGAGATGCTATTCTGCTCACTACAATTGTACAGAGTGGTTATCTGAGTTACCATAGCCTTTCTTTCAGCTTGAACCAGTCTGGCTTCTCTGTTGACCTCTCTCATCAACAAGGCAGCTTCCACCATTCCACCTTTTGCATCATTCTCTTTACACTCTAGAGACTGTTGCGTGTGTAAATCCTAGGAGATCAGCAGTTACAGAAATACTCAAACCAGCCCGTCTGGCAACAACAATCATGCATAAATCACTGGAATCACATTTTTTCCCCATTCTGATGGTTGATGTGAACATTAACTGAAGCTCCTGACCCATACCTAATTTTATACATTACACTACTGCCACATGATTAGATAATCGCATTAATAAGTAAATGTACCGTTGTACCTAATAAAGTGACTGGTCAGTGTTGAGCGACTAAATGCTCACAGTCTTTGAGGGAAAACAGAATAATATCTTGCATTTTTCTTAATCTCATCAGTTTCTACCGGTCTCTTTTGTTTTTGCACACAGCATAGCATACAAAGAAGATTGCAACATGTCCACAGCACCCCTCTAATGTTTGAGTGCTCTCGATTTTGCAGTAGCAAAACAGACATTAGACATGTACATGTTCTTTGTTGCAACATTCCTCACAGGCAGAAATTACTCTTTTGACTATTGCATATCGATATCTTATCGAATGGGTTAAAATTTGCTTTCACATATTTTCATTTTTAATTGCAAATGCAAACACAAATGTTCCACTGCTCTTCCCTGGCCTGGTATGTTGAGTGTATTTTTTGATTTTTGAAAGTTATTGAATTTGATGAACAGTTTCTTGGCTTTGATTGTAATAATATTTGCTGTGTGTGTGTGTGTGTGTGTGTGTGTGTGTTTCAGGTTTGCGTGGCATGGCTCTCTTCTTCCACTCTCACCTGTGTAATAAGATCTGTAAGAGTATGGGTCTGACCCGCTTTGACCTATCCCCAGCTGAAACAGCACAACTGGACAGCACCAACAAACTGCTGGTCAGTACTTGACAAAAAGAGATATTAATGTATGCTCTAACTGTACCCAGGGCTCAACGATAAGGATGACTGGATGACCCAGGGCCAGTGTAAGAGAGGTTGCTCACTGTTACATTTATGCTGTCAACTCGGTGTGTACATGCATAAAGCTGTGGTCGTGTAGGCATTCAACAAACCGAGCAAGCAAAATAGTGAGGGGTGCCAAACACTGAACAGAATGGAATATAATGCAGGCCTTTTGAGACGTGTCAAACTACAACCCAAATTATGAAAAATGCCAATAAAAACAAAAAGGAGTGATTTGTTAATTGTATTCACCCTTTTCTATATTGAAAGATCTACAACAACACATTATATGATGTTTTACCTTGTGAATTTTTTTGTTTCCTTTTAAATAAATACTAATTTCAAATCGGATGATTGTAACAGGCTTAAAAAAAGTCAGGACAGTGGAGTCTTTACCAGTGTGTAACATCAGGTTACTGCAGGTAGGCCAGTCTAGCACCCACACTCTCTGATTACACAGCCATGCACTTGTAATACCGGCAGTATGTGGTTTGGTGTTGTCCTGCTGGAAAATACAGGGATGTCCCTGGAAAAGAAAGTGTCTGGATGGCAGTATATGTTGCTCCAAAGTTTGTGCATATCTTTCTGAAATAATTGTGCCCTTGCAGATGTGCAAGTTACCCATGCCATAGGCACTGACACACCCCCATACCATGACAGACACTGACTTTTGGACTTGACGCTGACAACAGCTTGGATAGTCGTTTTCCTCTTTGCCCCTGAGAACACAACTGTTGTTTTTTCTTAAAGCCATTTGCAATGTGGACTCATCGGAGCACAAAACACGATTCCGAGAACAGAGAAGACGGTGGCGCTTCTGGACAGTGTTGATGTATGGCTTCTGCTTTTAAATTGCATCTGTGGATGCAGCGGCGAATGCCGTTGGCCGTCAAAGGTCAACTGAAGTATTCCTGAGACAGGGTCATGATATCCATTACAGACAAATGACATTTTTTAAGACAGTGATGTCTGAGTGATCAGAGGTCACATGCATTCCACATACTGCCCGGATTACAAGTGCATGGCTGCGTAAGCAGAGAGTGTGTGTGCTAGATTGACCTGCCTGCAGTCCTGATCTGTCTACAACAGAGAATCTGTGGCACACATAATGGATAATTGGTGGACAATTTTGCTCGCTAAGCTTCCAAGCGCTTAATAAGTGTTATTAGAAGAAATGGTAATGTTACAAAGTGGTAATCACTTGACTGTCCCAACTTTTTAGGGACGTGTTTATGGTTGGGAACCAAGAACTGGTTCAACTCTTTAAAAAATACCGGAATCGTATGATCTTCATGGCTTTAGGTTCTGTTAACGGTTCCCCATCTTTAAATTCTGCAGCAGCGCTGCCCTCTAATGACTCTCTACAGCTTAAAACACACAGAGTTACCAGTGTATTTGATTCCAGAACAAATGACTCAAATCTACACCGCGAAACATTGGTAAACTTCGATTCCCACAAGAATGATTCTAATGAGCTGAATCTATTTAATCTACAGTGTGAAGCATACAGCACTTCAGGTGTAGTCCGGTATAGAAGTATTCTTCAACTGCGCAAGATATTAATGTCCAGCTTGAAATTAAATGAGAACAGTTGAAGTATCACAATCCTGAAGTTCCAGTCTGTCTCTGGAACTGTTACTGTTATGTCATGTGAGTTTAGACCTGTGAGACTTTAATCAAACAGTGCAGTTACTGACTGGTTGTTCATATGACTATATGTAATTAAATATACACGAGATTTGTTGTAATAAGTGGAATAAGTATAGTTAGCATTTATAATTGAATTGTATTTATGTCTCTAAAAATCTGTATATTGTTATATTTTTATATCTGTTCTGTAGAAGCCTGGAATGATCTCATCATTTGGTACCAGACTGCAGAGGGTAGTAAAAACAATAAGAATTGCATTTTTCATTTCCAAATATTTCTTAAAGAAAAGAAGCAGTTAAAAAATTACTGGAATCGTTATTGGAACGTTAAGAAACCAGAATCGTTTTGAAGAATCTGACTTGTTAAATTCCTTATGATTCCCATCACTTAGCATGTTGCAATCCTCTAATTTGAAATGAGTAAAACCTATTAAATCACAAGGTAAAAAAATGATGTGTTGTTGTAGTGCTTTCACTATATCACAGAAGGATTACAATTTACAAATGACTCCTTTTAGTTTTTATTAGCATTTTCTTTACTGTTCCAACTTTTTAGGAATTGAGGTTGTTGTAAATTTCACACCATCTAAAAAACTTGGAAAAACTGTGTGACACAATCCAACAGCGTCAGACGTCTGTCTTTTCTCCTGTTCTACATACGGCATCATATAAAAATTTACATGTTGTGGTAAATTCATAAATAAAGAACATCTTTATATCTGTAGAAAACACAGTTTCTAATGTTGTACGTTTTTCTATCCAGCTTTTTGCTGACATGGTTTATGCACTGCTCCCTGTTAGAATAGGGTCACTAAGGTCAAAGGGAGAGCTTTGCTCAGTTTGTTTTTGGAAAGCCTACATGTGCAACTTTTGCTTACCCTGCAACAGTGTTCACATGTGTACCTTGTATGTGCAATCTCCAATAATGTTTTTGCAACAATATGCATGAAACTGTGTATTTAAAGGTATATTCTGGGTTTAATACAAGTTAAGCTCAATCGACAACACCTTAGCAGAAAAAATACATTAGTGCATTTCATCATCATTTTTAGAGAACTAAAAGAAGCCTGTTTGCCCAGCAAGTAAAAATTACCCTAAACATGGAACAACAATAAAGAAATTCCACTGGAAAGCAGGAACATGTTTTGCATGTACTGTATATAGGTCTTTTTGTGACAACATTGTTGTTAATTAACACAAATGAAAATAAAACTAAAAATGTCAATTATGTGATACATTGTTTACCTCGATTAAGAGATTATTCACCAAATAATGATAAACAATTGAAGCAATGACAACAGTTGTTTAAAACAGTGGTTCTCAATCTTTTTGACTCCAAGGCCCCCTACTGTCCAAGACAATATTTGAAGGCCCCCTTGCCCGAAACTAGACGTGTCTGATTAAAATAATTAATAATTTATTCTAGAAGTTTCAGAAAGAGTCTGTTTATAATTTGTAGACATTCATCTTAAAGTATGTTTAGCATTTGAATTAAGTTAATTAAGGATTATTTAATGATTTCTTATTTTTAACTTATTTTAAGTCATATTGAGGGCCCCTTAGAAGTGTGCTGAAGCCCCCTAGTGGGTCCTGGCCCCCTGGTTGAGAACCACTGGTTTAAAATACAAAATTGAAGTCCTTTTATAATCACCATCTTCTTTGTATAGTTTTTCATAATACTTATGTTTTTGGATACATTTCCTCACCATTCACACACCCTCTTGCCATCCCTGATGTGTATGACTTTCTTTCTTCTGCAGAACACAGATTAAGAATTTTGGAAGAATATTTCAGCTCTGTAGGTCCATACAAGTGAATGGTGGCCAGAAATCAGAAGGAACATTAAAGGAATACATAAGACTCCAGTGGTTTAATCCATGTCTTCTGAAGCGATTTAGTATATCCGGTGATCCAGTTTTGGGTGAGAACAGACCGAAATGTAACTTCTTTTTCACTGTAAATCTTGACAGTAGTTTCCTTGGTGATCATGATTTCAAGCTTGATTATACTTCCTATGAAGTGTAAAAGAAGTTACATTTTGGTCTGTTCTCACCCAAAACTGATTGGATCGATTCAGATTACACGGATTAAACCACTGGTGTGAAATGGATTCCCTCTATGAGGACTTAATGTGCTTTTTGAGCTTCAAAGATCTGATCACCATTCACAAGCATTATGGACCTACAGAGCTGAAATATTTTTCAAAAAAATCTTCATTTGTGTTCTGTAGAAGTAAGAAAGTCATAGACATCTGGGATGGCATGAGGGTGAGGAAATGATGAGAGAATTTTCATTTTTGGGTGAACTATCCCTTTAAATGCGAGTAAAACCGTAGTAAATATATTTATAGCACTTGTTTGCCCCCATGAAAAAGTCTGTTTAAATGTTTCTTTTAGAATTATTCAGTTAATTATTTCATGTTGAGTACTTTTGACTTAAATATTTAAAAAATAAGTTGTGGTAAATTTGGCTTGTATAAAAATATACTTTGCTTCTGACACTTAATTTGAAAATATGTTGAAATATTTACATTTTTGCCTCGGGACCAATGAAAAATTCACCAAGGCAAATACAAATTTGAACTACTGGCCCGAATGGACCAGCAGGAATTATACTTATTGTTGAGTCCTGTAAACAACACATTTTCTCCATTGGTTATGCATCTGTATTATTTAAACCCAGATTTCGACAGTTTTTGTAAATTCATTATTTTCTTTATTAGCAGCAATCTGCTCGGACTGTTCTCCGTGGTTGTGAGGAGCTGTGTGGTTCTCCGCGTGTGAGGACGACCTCACTCGGACATATGCCTCCTCTCCTGTTCCGTCTCGCAGAGAGTTCCTCAATGGATGAGACCAGTGAAACAGACTCTATTCCCTGTTCTCCGCTCAGTATGGGCATCGCTGTGGGTCGATCGCCCATGGGTAGGAATGTACAGTAGTACTACGTGTGAACACACTTAAGTGGTCAAACAGAGTATTGTCAGTATGCTACATCGGACTCTATTGGAGATGACAGACATATGAATGATACATCCTATAAAGGACTTTTCTTGACATATGTCATGCAACCAGAACTAATCATTTTTACTATGCAGCAACAACTTCGGCACTCCTTTTCATCCTTAAAGTACCTCAAGTATTGTACTTGTTGAGTATCCATAAATTTACAGTGACCCCTAAAATTTTTGGGAAACTTAAACTGCACTTATTGCACATAAATGCATGTTATTGCATAAGATTGAAAGAAACATAGCTCAAGTGCACTTTTTAAGCAAAACTGCGATTTGTTAGGTTTTAAATTATAAATCAATAGATAATATGTTTAGACAAACACTATTTTAGTCTTTGATATTTTGTTATCTAATACAATGATGATCATACATTTTAGTGTGATTTAAATGAAAATCCTCTCATTGTTTACTCACCCTCATGATATCCCAGGCGTGTATGACTCTCTTTCTTCACTAGAACACATTTAAAGAAAAATAGAAAAATATCTCAGCTCAGTAGGTCCTTAAAATGCATGTGGATGGAGATTTCTCTTTTGAAGCTCCAAAAATCACAGAGAGTCAGCTTAAACATAATCCATATGACACCAGCGGTTAAATTTAATGTCTTCTAAAGCGATACGATCCATTTTGGTGTGAAAAAAATATAAATATTTAAGAACTTTTAACTCTTTTTAAATTGAAAGGATAAGGACCACAGGATAAGCACACAAACGCACCATTGTGAGTAAACCGATAAATACAGATCTAAACCAAAATCAACCAAGCTACTGTACAGAGTTCCTCCTCCTCACTTGTAAACAGCGCTTCTCTACCGGCTGTGTCGGACGTTCCTCAGTTCTCACGTTTCAAATGTTTCAAATGCCAATGCGATTATGTCATATGCGCATACCACTGCAGAACGGAACAATGATTCTTAGTTAAAAAGTATTTAAATATTTCTCTTTTTCACACCAAAAGTGATCGTGTTGCTTTAGAAGACATTAATTTAACCGCTGGTGTCCTATCAATGACGTTTATGCTGACTGTCTGTTATTTTTGGAGCTTCAAAATAGAAATCACATTTCACTTGCATTTTAAGGACATAACAAGCTATTTTTCTTCAAATTTGTTCTGGTGAAGAAAGAAAGTCATACACATCTGGGATATCATGAAGGTGAGTAAATAATTAGAGAATTTTCATTTTTGGAAAAAGTGTCTAGAAGTATACTTTTTTTGCACCACCGGATCTCTCCTCTTTTCTCATTTGAACAAACACTAACACTACCTCCCTCTTTTGTTTCTTTTCAGGTTGGTCTTTCATGAATGAAATGAATGAAACACATCGAGCTAACTCTGATCATAAGGTCCGATTTTGAAGAAACACAATATACTTAATGTCTTCTCAATGTTTTTAAACAGTTCAAATGAAAGCTACATTTATTTTAACAGCAATGGAAAGCTGATAGTTCTGTACTATTTACTGTACTTGTGTTCATAGGACTCAGAGAATGGAGGAGACAGCGGTTGCCCTAGTGAGAGACGCAGTGAGGGAGACCCTGCTGAACATCACAACCAGGTACTGATTGTTATGATTAACTTTCACTGATGAGGTAATGTAAATTAAAAATGCGGGGCTCAATAATAACGATAGCTCAGGGCCAATGTGAGAGTTTCAGTTCAGCAAATGGCTATTCGGCTAATTGGGATTCAATCACTGATCTTGTACATGTGTTTTTTTATGCCTTGAAAAATAATGAGTGATGTAAGTAATGTGATGAGTTTAACAAACATTGTTAAATTGATTTCAAGGAATATTTCAGGTCTACTGCAAGTTAAGATTAATCAACAGCATATGTGACATAATGTTGGCTACCACAATGACATGTCTGTCCTTTTCTTTTAAAAAAGAAAAAATCTGGGTTAGGCACCTAAAATGGAAGTGAACGGGGGCCAATCTGTAAACGTTTAAATATTTACTGTTTCGTAAGTATAGCCACAAGACATAAACAATTTGCGTGTGAGCATGATTTTAGTGTAATAAAATTGCTTACTATCCTTTTCAGTGTAGTTATATCTAAATGTACAACTTAATCGCAAAGACAACATAATGCTGCAATCCCTAAAACACAAAATGACCGTAAAAAATATAATTTTTACAGCTTTACAACTCAGATAATACATTTTAACAGAAGAATTAATGTAAGTGCTTTTATAAAAATAAAATCTTCACATTTCTGCTTTTTAAACCCTCCAAACATTGGTCACATTCACTTCCATTTGTAATTGCCTCACTATAACCTTGTTTTTGCTTTTTTTTTTTTTTTTTACTTCAGAAAAGAAGGGACAGGTCTTTTGCCCTACAGAAAATATTGCACTACATACTGTATATTGTTATGTGTTGTTCTTAAATGCATCTATCATGAAATTCAGAAGTAATAATTTTTGGGCTCTTGAGATATGTGATGTAGGTTTTATACGTCATCATTTAGGGACGCCCCTTCTACAGCAGACATTACTCAGAATCGGATGAAGACAGTGTTCGTCGGGTAACTACAAAACCATTAATTTAGTTCCCTGTGTCTAATCATGATAGAGTCACTCATCATTTTAATGAATGCTTATCAGTTTCCTTCTCACAGAACATTGATTTATAAGGTGCCATCTTTGTAATCCACCCCACGTTTTCCATCTCACTCTTTGCATGAACTTTAACACAGTTGTTCTTAACTGGTGAATTTTTGTTTATGATGGTTTATGATAAACCGTTTTGATGATGGGTCGTTACTAAAATCTGGGTCCTGGAGCAGAACCAGTTGAGAACTGCTGATCTAACCTTTATAATCTCATCTTTCTTTCATCACCTCACCAGTGCCAGTTAATGGCAAACACTCCTTTCTTGAACTATAAACTGTCCTGTAACCCATATGCAGGGTTCTCACGGTCATGGAAAACCTGGAAATATCAAGGAATTTTAAAACTGATTTCCAGGCCTAGAAAACAATGGAAATTTCTATAAGGAAAATAGTTTTTTCTAGTTATGCTCAGTTTCATTGGCTTGAAAGGGATATTTGTGTGTGCAATCTGATAATAAAAAAAAAACACAGAAAAGTCATGGAAGTTCAGTGGTCAAACTGTGGGAGACCTGCATATGATTTCCTGCATTCCTTTCTCCACAGTCAGGATTGCCTTTTTAGTGCCGTACAGTTCAAGTATTTTAATTGTTTATTTTTGTGGTTTTCTGAAGTGCAGACTGGTCTCACAGATGTTAGTTCTGTTCTCTCTCTCTGTATAGATGTTACTAGGAACATTTTACATGAAGAAAAAAAAAAGCAATATCAAATGAGACACATTTGTCATGTAGAGGAACAAATCACAGATCATCTTTACACTGTATTTGATCTCACCAACTGCTCTAAACTATAGTGCTGTAAAAGCACATTTATATGTATTCATAGATAGATAGTTTCCTCGTTATGCACAATAAACCAGTGTCAGATATTAACTTTATATCACAGGGCAATATTTACCCCAGAATTATATTTTTTGAATATTGACTATTTTTCTTTTTTAGCAAATTAATTATTATTAGCTCCACATTCAAAACAATCGCCTTGAAACAATGAATGTAGATATATGAAAGCTACTGGTCACTAAAGTGTCTGCAGAGGCATTAAACCCATCACTAGATATTATAAAATAAAATGATCAAATGTTTTATAAGAGACAAAAATATTCACTCTAGGGCTATATTTTGCAACCGCCTTTTAAATGTTTTCAGCATTTTCATACATTTTCGTGACAGTTTTTCTCCTGAACCCTGGTTAACTTCTGACCCTGGTCTTAGCCAATAATGTGTGAAAACACTAAATATCCTCCTTTCTGTGACCAGCACCTGAAATGCATGCAGTATATGTCTTGTTCACATTAGGACATGGGACAATTGATATAGTGAATGTTGTTATTTTTTGCCCTAGTACTCTTAATTTATAAGTTGATTTTTGTTGTACCTCTCAGCTGACAGAAGAAAAATGGAGTTTCTACCATTCCTCTCGCTCGCATATACACAGATCCTCCTGTGTGACGATGGAAGTGGAGAGACTGAACTCTTTTGTCCATGAGCGAAAAATTGGTAAATCCATCCTAGGCAAGGTAAGAAACTGAGCCCAATCCAGACCCACACGGAATCTGGGGCTGCAGAACTTTCCATAGAATTGGATCACCCATCATTCACATACTTTTACACACCCCCAACCCCATGTGTGTTTTATTATGAAGGAACAGTTCACTCAAAAATGAAAATTCGGTCATAATTTACTCACCCTTATTTATTTTCCATATAACAATAAAAAATAAATAAACATTAATGAATATTCATGGTCCATCTTATCAATATTATGGCAATTGGAAGTGACTCTCTTCACAGCTTAATAAACAACCAAACGTATAATAAAAGTACTCTACAGTATTCAATACAGTAGTATTCCAAGTCTTCTGAAGGTATACTGTACAATAACATTTACCTAACATTTAAGTAATTTTTTGTAAAAATATTGACATCCGTTGCATGTACACGAGAACTCTAATAGACGTTTGTTCACGGTGGCTCTCGTTATCATGAGAAATAGTTTTTAATACTAAAAGGTCCACTTTTATGACACATTTATGATACTTTTGGTTTATTTTTAACCCTCCTATGGTATTGAAAAATGACACAATCCTTTGGTATTCATGGTCATTTTTGATGTGTAAGCCTTTTTTTTATGATGATGATGATGATGATGATGATGATGATGATGATGATGATGATGAAACCATTTCTTATTCCCTGAAGTAAAAACAATCAAATTATTTATTTTGGGATTTTATGAAATTTTGATCTTATTAACATGTACATTTCTAAACTTTACCAGTAATTTGCATGTACAAATAAGCAAATAAAAAGATTACAAAAATAATTCAGAACATTCACTTCTATAAGTTGAAACATGAAGAAAATATGAGAATGTGACATAAATTGGAGGCAGATGAATAAAATATAAATAACATGACTTGAAAACCAGTCATGCCAGTAACAGCCAGTAGATGGCTGTAGCCACCTACTGTATAGTCTGATGACTTATTGTAACCTAATTTTATATTTTATCACAAGATGTGCATTTGGATAGATGTTTAGACATTATTAAACTAATATTTGTCAAAGTTTAGCATTTTAAAATTGATTTGAAGTGTCAGTTTTTGCAGTTCATGTCATTATGAAATCAAACCTGACCATGGTGTTACAAAGAGAAGACATAGAATAAGCATTTTTCTACCAATAAATTACTTCAAACTTAAAAATGTTATAACTCTAAGTAAATGCATAAGAATGTCAACAAACAAATAAATCTGCAAACATTTGAGTCAGTGAAACATACAAAACATGTTATTTTGAAGTGATTCACTGTCAGTAGCCATTGTATTGAATAGATGGACCAGGATATTAATTAACATTTTTCCTTTTGTGTTCGGCATGTGGAGATTGTGTTGTGAATCTTATTAAAAAACTGTACTTTTGCACAGTTCTCATCTGGCACGTGCGATTGTAAATAAAAAACCTCCCGTCCAAACCACACTCATGATTAGTTTTAATCAATCATCAACGCTTTTCGACCAGCCGAGTTCTCACAGGTCATGAATTTCAGAGATGTGCACAGACAGAGGAAATATCACTAGAACAAACACTGAATCATATCAGTAAAGAAAATGTAAAAGTACAGTCCACAGATTCTGTCTGGTTCTAGCTGTGTTTTTATTAACCAGTTGATATTCATCTGCATTTTCATTTATATACTTTATGGTTTAAGGTTCATTTAGCGATGGTCCGGTACCATGAGGCCGGGCGGTTCTGTGAGAAGGACGCCCCGTGGGACCAAGACTCTGCTATGTATCATATGGAAAGAGCTGCTATGTGTGGGGAGCTGGAGGCTATTGTTTCTCTCGGTCAATGTTATCTTCAGCTGCCACATCATATTCTTCCTGAGATCGAATTAGAGGTGCATCCCTTTCCTCTTTGTGTAGTCAGCATAGGCATTAAAAGAACAGTTAAATCAAAAATGAAAATTCTCATGTTGTTCCAAACCTGTGTGCTGTTATTTCTTTCTGTGGAACATAAAGGTGAATTGTTGAAGAATCTTTGTGCAGCTCTTTTCCATACAATGACAGTTCATAGTGACCACTGCTGTTAAGCTCCAAAAAGCATCATAAAACAGTCCATATGACGCATGCACTATATTTAACATTTTCCAAAGTCATACGATAGCTTTATTTGTGGAACAGAGCAAGAGTCTTGATCTTCTAGTGTCTTTTTGCCCTGCTTTTGCTCCCTCTGTCATACCTATGTTGTCTAATCACAGGCGTCAGAGGAGAACAGAAGGAAGGGCTTCCGCTTTCTGCTTCAGGCTGCTGAGGCAGGAGACAGACCCAGTATGATTCTAGTGGCACGTGCATTTGACACCGGTTTTAACCTCTCCTCTGATAGGTGAGAAACAGATAGATCCATTTTTCAATGTGTATGGACCAATATGTCTTAGGAACTAAGAACATCATATTTAACTTGCTTTGTGACGTTACTTTAACAACAATAATGAAACCCCTTCCCCCAATTAAATTAAAGGGATAGTTCACCCAAAAATGTTAATTCTCTCATCATTTACTCACCCTCATGCCATCCCAGATGTGTATGAATTTCTTTCTTCTGCAGAACAGAAAGATTTTTAGAAGAATATTTCAGCTCTGTTGGTTCATACAATACAAGTTAATGGTGACCAGAACTTTGAAAGGGCATAAGGGCAACATAAAAGTAATCCATAGGACTCGTGTTTTAATCCATGTCTTCTGAAGCGATATGATAGTCGTGTGTGAGAAACAGGTCAAAATGTAAGTCCTTTTTTACTATAAATCCTCTTCCTTGACCAGTAGGTGGCGATATGCACCAAGAGTATGAATTGCCAAAAACAAAAGAAGAATGTAAAAGGGCAGATTTATTGTAAAAAAGGACTTAAATATTGATCTGTTTCTTACCCACACCTATCATATCGCTTCAGAAGACATGGATTAAAAGACTATAGTCCCTTTAAGTAATCCAAAACAGTAATTTCCATTACTGCAATGTGAAAAAAAGATGTAAAGTATTTGCACACCATCGTAGTATTGGTTGTACTAATTTTAATTCATGTCAATTGAAAGTATGTATGTATGAATATCGTTATGTATGAATTTAGAAAGAATCATTATTGACAATAAAGGGAATTACTAAAAAAAAAGTAAAACATCTTTATGCATTACAGGAATGAAAATTCGGGGGAAATGTGCTTAATAGTCATGAAAATAATGCCACAATGCAAAAATCTCAAAGATCTTAAAAATAAGGCTTCATTTTCTTTCGCAACAATCATATTTGGTATGACTAAATTTAAAAAACCAGGACTATGGACTGGAAACAGGCTGTGCACTGGTACGACTGTGCGCTGAAGATGACAGACTATGATGAGGGGGGAGAGTTTGACGGCATGCAGGATGAGCCACGTTACCTTCTTCTGGCACGATTGGGTGAGATGTACCAGGAGGGAGGATTCAACCTCAGTGCAGACCCTCAAAGAGCAGGTAACATTCATGACATTCTCAGTCTAGATTCATGAACAGCCTGTTAGTTAGTTCCAACAGTTAGTTCCGGTCCTTGAGTCTCGTGGGACGAGAGACATTCTGACACCATTAGCACTCGGACGCTTAACTGTGTGTGTATCACTCCGCTTGTGTTCCTGCCATTCTAAACTAAAGTGTAAGAGCAGTGCAGATCTGTTAAGAGCAATGGTTTGTCTTTGTTTTTTGTTTTTTTATGATACATATGTTAGACAGCATGTGGTGCCAAAAGATAATTTTTGTGTGTAAAATGAGCCAGTTAGGTGACGTGAAGTGAATCCACGTCAGCCATTTACATACAACAGCTCTTCATGATCGCTTACTACAATACACTACTAAAGCTAGGAAATAGCTTTAAACCGCTTTAAATGAACAACTTCAAATTATTTCTCATCACAGATGAGAGACACAACAGACTGCTTAATTACACAATGGGTGCTGTTTAAAATGGTGGAGAACATTGCGCTTTCTATAGTGATCGTCACTTGTGCACCGGCTTCCGTGAAAAGGGAGAAATAACCCCTCTTGGATGCTATTTTTCCACTGAGAAAGCTGAACTTCAGGAAGCTGACAGAATCTCTGCTTGGGAGTGGCAACAGGCAACACACGCTCCATCTCTCTCTCTCTCTCTCTCTCTCTCTCTCTCTCTCTCACACACACATCCATCCTTGTTTATCTATATAACTTGTTCGAAACAGCACAAACCACGATACTATTTCTGAAGTGACATTTTTGAATTACTAACGGAGGCTTGGACGCATCATTTGTTTTGAACCAGCAACGGCAGATTCTGATCCGGCATGTAAAAAACAAATGCGTTTTTATGACCGTACTTTTATGACCTAATTTTAAAAAATGTACTTGTTCATTGAACTGTTCATCGCAATCGTGCTATATGGCCCTAAATCAGCACTGGGCCATATCGCACTCTTGCTCATGTGATATTGCTTATATATATATGCAATTTGCCATTAATTATCTATTTGTGTACACTCGAATGTATTGAATATGCAACAAAGTATTTTAATACCTTATACTTGATAGTAATACCTTATATTGTGTGTATATATGTATATGTGTGTGTGTATATATAAATATATATATATATATATATATTATACTTTTATTTTATATTGATTTATTTATTTTTTATATGTTTACAAATACCATGAATTTTTCAGTCTTGAATATCCAAAAGTTTTCTTGGGGTTACTCTATTTGTCCCGAACAAAATGGGCCTTTTTTCTTATTAAAAACAAAAATGAAACAAACTTTTTTATTTTATTTATTTTTTTGGTCACATGACACAAGAATGGCTACCTGCATGTTGGTTACACCTAATTGATGCTGATTTGGTAGACAAATATGTATGTATGTATGTATGTATGTATATGTATATATATATATATATATATATATATATATATATATATATATATATAATTTATTATTTATTTTATTATTTTTAATCACTGACTTTTTTTATGAATTTTTAATTATTTCTTTATTTGAATTATTTTCTCCTGCCTTTTAGAAGTTGTTAAACCTAATTATTTTACTATACTACAACTAACTATGCATAATTATGTGGTTGGTAGCATGTTATTATTTGAATTTAGCATTATTTGATTTCTTTAAATGATACATGTTGTTTTGTAGGTGATCTTTTCACTGAGGCAGCTGATGCAGCTATGGAGGCCATGAAGGGCAGACTGGCCAGTCAGTACTACATGAAAGCAGAGGAAGCATATGGCATGATGGAAGAATGAAGACGCTGATGCGCCAATGATTATGGATAATATTTTGCACCCAACTTCAGTTTACATGCTCTTTTTGCCTTACATTTTCCTTGGGTCACTTTGACTTAAGAGAAACTATTTTATAATGGGATAATGCTTTTCTAATTAATGTGATAAGGGAATAGAAATGTTGATTCTGGATCAGTGCTATACTGAGGTGCTAAATACTACAAATTATATCCTGGTTATCTTTTCATAAAGAATAGTCATGAACTTGTGCAGTTTGTTCAGGTTGCTTTATGAAAATTTGGGATATGTCCTTTACCTGTCAGTAATTTCATATTCATGTTTCTAAAAAGCCAGTTGAATGTTTCCTTAATAAACCTGTTGTGACTTTTAAAATGCAGCATCACTGCCCTTACAAAAATTGACAGTTCATGGCAAATTCACCACTGATCATTTTCACAAGCAAATTGTACATTGTTGCCAAAGGTTTGCTGCAGGTTCACCACTACTGGTGATGATCTGCAAACTTCTGGCAAACATTTGCGGTGAATCACAAGCTCATTTGCATATGAAAATAATGAGTGGCAAATTTGTGGCTAGTTTCCCGGAACTGTAGATTTTTTGCAAGGCCGATTAACCATACTTCTATAGAATGCATTTGCTGTATTAGATCTGATTTATATAGATGTAAAGCATAAAAAGATGTTGCTTTAAGTTTTAACAATTGTGAGTTTTACTGTGTTAGGCCTGTTTCACATCACATGCAAAAGCAGCACTTTTTTAAATCCACTATAAATCTATTTATCAACTGAATCTTTTGCAAAATAGGCTTTTATGGAGTCATATAATACAATTCAGTGAATTAATCACCCAAAAAATATATTTGTTTGGCATGTGTTTTGCAGTGTGACGTGCACGAACCGTTTCTGTTCAATAAATCTGATTGAATCCTGAAATTTGAGGTTTAGTGTCCATTCGATGTAAAAAAAAAAATATATAAAATTTGGCTGTATGATGATGAAGTTTACAATAGTTTTCAACGGCCCACTCCTGAAAACCATTTTATAATTTATGGTTTATTTTAAAGGGAGTACTCCACATTGCTACCCAGAAATCAAATTAATTAATATATTTTCTGTATTGAGCTGCAGCTCTGTTACACCGCAGAAACGCTGTCAGTATGAAAGCTAAACTTATTACATTGCAGCTTCATGTACACATTGCTTTGGCATGTGGTGAGAAACAGGCTTTAATGTCATAACTTTTTGATTTCACCACAGTCTGTTGCATGTGTGATCTGTTTTGCTGGCTATATTTTAATTATTTGTTTAAAACAACACTAAATAATAATATCCACATCTGCTTCCAAATTCACACCAAGATGTCATTGAATTACTTGAATTATGTGAATATCTTGAATTAATGGTAAGAAACATTTAAAGGTGCCGTAAGGAACGTTGGCCATTTTGGTACTTTGAAAGGTTGTTCCAAGCAAATGTGAGCAACTCTGACTTTTCAATCCTTTCTCAAAGGTCCTTTCCACATAACCAATGAATTTAATTAAAATATAGACACAAAGAGGCTGTATTTGATGTAAACGTTTTAATGGTCACAGCAGCAGGGTTAGACTGAGAGTAAAAATCGGCCCTTGAAACATGCAGCCAATCAGGCCTATGTATTCCACCATTATCGGTTAACCGTCCAACCGGCATATTTTTTTGACACAGAGAAATGCACATTTGACAGTAAAGCTTTGATTCTGAGTTTGGGATGCAGATGTAAATGTACAACAATATCTGTAAAAATAAAAAAAAATTATTAATGTCCAATTTATGTAAGGTTATGTTCAAACATTCTGACAGTAGGACTTTTCACTGATATTGATCTTTCATATGAATAAGTTGATTTATTGGGGCCTGGGTAGCTCAGCGAGTATTGACGCTGACATCCCTGGAGTCGCAAGTTCAAATCCAGCTTGTGCTGAGAGACTCCAACTAGGTTTCCTAAGCAACCAAACTGGCCCGGTTGCTAAGAAGGGTAGAGTCACATGGGGTAACCTCCTTGTGGTCACAATTAGTGGTTCTCGCTCTCAGTTAGGTGCGTGGTAAGTTGTGCGTGGATCGTGGAGAGTAGCATGAGCCTCCACATGCTGTGAGTCTTCGCGGTGTCATGAGCGACAAGCCACGTGATAAGATCGTGTGGATTGACGGTCTCAGAAACAGAGGTAACTGAGACTTGTCCTCTGCCACCCGGATTGAGGTGAGTAACTGCACCACCACGAGGACCTACTAAGATGTGGGAATAGGGCATTCCAAATTGTGAGAAAAGGGGATATTTATATTTTATTTATACGTTTTATTTATTTATTTTTATCCCAAGCTCAAGGTTGCTTTACAGCATATATAATTGTTACAATTAGGTACAATACAAACACACACAAAAATCAATGCATCAGATCACATCGGTCATAGCAAATCAAAATAGAACTATTACAGTGACTCCAAATGTATAGTAAAAAAAGCTTTAAACTGAGACTTGAAAGTTAAGAGGATATTTTGTGAAGATTAAAAAGTTGTGAATTCCATTGCTTGGGAGCAACAGCTCTGAAAGACTGCCCACAGACGACCGTCGAACAGACAAAATACCAAATTCAGAGGATCTAAAAGACTGAGGTGGGAGATATGGGTCATAAGGCTTTTAATTATTGAATTAGCTTTTTCCTTCAATGAAAGTTCATTGGAACTGAACATATTTACAGAGGAGAAAAGCTTTGTTATTAATTCATGGGTGCTTTGAAGCCCTTTTTTTATTTTCCTTTGTAGTTTGCACTTATGAAAATTTCAAGCCATTTTGAGGGCCTCTTTGAAGTTTACTGAAGCCCCCTGGTTTAGAACCACTGGTTTATTGAATATATAATGTAAATAATATAAATGAATTCATTATCCAGTTATGCTTTCTTCTCCAGTGTCCATAAATGTTCATCTTGGCAGTAGGAAGTAACATCTTAACTTGTCCGAAAAGATCCTTTTTACCAAAGAAACCTTTGTCATGAAGTAGTTTAATTATTTTCATAAAATATTTTATTTATAAAATATAAAAACACCCTATCTGCATATCTTTAGAATGTAATCGTCCCAATAAATGAATGTCTTTAATGTAATGAACATTTTAAATTATTTTATTTAACCTCTACTTCTTTTGTCTCATTGAGATGTTTTCTATTTAAAATGTACAATTAACTCAGTCTGTTGAATTAACAAATTCTCAGCCTGTTAATTGTACTGTGAAAATTCTTTGAATGCATATATATATATATATATATATATATATATATATATATATATACACTCACCTAAAGGATTATTAGGAACACCTGTTCAATTTCTCATTAATGCAATTATCTAATCAACCAATCACATGGCAGTTGCTTCAATGCATTTAGGGGTGTGGTCCTGGTCAAGACAATCTCCTGAACTCCAAACTGAATGTCAGAATGGGAAAGAAAGGCGATTTAAGCAATTTTGAGCGTGGCATGGTTGTTGGTGCCAGACGGGCCGGTCTGAGTATTTCACAATCTGCTCAGTTACTGGGATTTTCACGCACAACCATTTCTAGGGTTTACAAAGAATGGTGTGAAAAGGAAAAACATCCAGTATCGCGGCAGTCCTGTGGGCTGAAAATGCCTTGTTGATGCTAGAGGTCAGAGGAGAATGGGCTGACTGATTCAAGCTGATAGAAGAGCAACTTTGCCTGAAATAACCACTCGTTACAACCGAGGTATGCAGCAAAGCATTTGTGAAGCCACAACATGCACAACCTTGAGGCGGATGGGCTACAACAGCAGAAGACCCCACCGGGTACCACTCATCTCCACTACAAATAGGAAAAAGAGGCTACAATTTGCAAGAGCTCACCAAAATTGGACAGTTGAAGACTGGAAAAATGTTGCCTGGTCTGATGAGTCTCGATTTCTGTTGAGACATTCAGATGGTAGAGTCAGAATTTGGCGTAAACAGAATGAGAACATGGATCCATCATGCCTTGTTACCACTGTGCAGGCTGGTGGTGTAATGGTGTGGGGGATGTTTTCTTGGCACACTTTAGGCCCCTTAGTGCCAATTGGGCATCGCTTAAATGCCTACCTGAGCATTGTTTCTGACCATGTCCATCCTCTGATGGCTACTTCCAGCAGGATAATGCACCATGTCACAAAGCTCGAATCATTTCAAATTGGTTTCTTGAACATGACAATGAGTTCACTGTACTAAAATGGCCCCCACAGTCACCAGATCTCAACCCAATAGAGCATCTTTGGGATGTGGTGGAACAGGAGCTTCGTGCCCTGGATGTGCATCCCACAAATCTCCATCAACTGCAAGATGCTATCCTATCAATATGGGCCAACATTTCTAAAGAATGCTTTCAGCACATTGTTGAATCAATGCCACATAGAATTAAGGCAGTTCTGAAGGCTGAAGGGGGTCAAACACAGTATTAGTATGGTGTTCCTAATAATCCTTTAGGTGAGTGTGTATATATATATATATATATATATATATATATATATATATATATATATGAATCACAAAAATGAAACCTCTTTAATGGAAGGAAGTAAAATACCCCCAATTTTACCTATAGAATGATTATTGAGAGTAGCTCTTTGTAGGAAATATCCATCCATCCATCCATCTTCAACCGCTTATCCGAAGTCGGGTCACGGGGCAGCTGCTCCAGCAGGGGCCCCAAACTTCCCTATCCCGAGCCACATTAACCAGCTCTGACTGGGCTGACCCGAGGCGTTCCCAGGCCAGTGTGGAGATGTAATCTCTCCACCTAGTCCTGGGTCTTCCCGAGGCCTCCTCCCAGCTGGACGTGCCTGAAACACCTCCCTAGGGAGGCGGCCAGGGGCATCCTTACCAGATGCCCAAACCACCTCAACTGACTCCTTTCAACGCAAAGGAGCAGCGGCTCTACTCCGAGCTCCTCACGGATGACTGAGCTCCTCACCCTATCTCTAAGGGAGAAGCCCGCCACCCTTCTGAGGAAGCCCATTTCGGCCGCTTGTACTCGCTGACCTAGTTCTTTCGGTCATGACCCAACCTTCATGACCATAGGTGAGGGTAGGAACAAAAATTGACCGGTAGATCGAGAGCTTTGCCTTTCGGCTCAGCTCTCTTTTACGTGACAACGGTGCGATAGAGCGAGTGCAATACCGCCCCTGCTGCCCCGATTCTCCGGCCAACCTCCCGCTCCATTGTCCCCTCACTCGTGAACAAGACCCCGAGGTACTTGAACTCCTTCACTTGGGGCAAAACCTCATTCCCTACCTGGAGTACGCACTCTATCGGTTTCCTGCTGAGAACCATGGCCTCAGATTTAGAGGTGCTAATCCTCATCCCAGCTGCTTCACACTCGACTGCCAAGCGATCCAGTGAGAGCTGAAGGTCACGGACCGATGATGACATGAAGACAACATCATCTGCAAAAAGCAGCGATGAGATCCCCAGCCCACCGAACCGCACACCTTCCCCACCCCGACTACGCCTCGATATCCTGTCCATGAATATCACAAACAGGATTGGTGACAAAGCGCAGCCTTGGCGGAGACCAACCCCACATGGAATGAACTTCGACTTTGTGCCGAGGACCCGGACACAGCCCTCGCTTTGGACGTACAGGGATTGGATCAGCCCTAAGAAGGGACCCCCACCCCGTACTCCCGCAGCACCTCCCACAGTCTCTCCGGGGACCCGGTCATACGCCTTCTCCAGATCCACAAAACACATGTAGACCGGATGGGCATACTCCCAGGCCCCCTCCAGGATCCTTGCGAGAGTAAAGATCTGGTCCGTCGTTCCACGGCCAGGACTAAAACCGCCTTGTTCCTCTTCAATCTGAGGTTCGACAATCGGCCGAACCCTCCTCTCCAGCACCTTGGAGTAAACTTTACCAGGGAGGCTGAGAAGTGTGATACCCCTGTAGTTGGCACACACTCTCTGATCCCCCTTTTGAAGAGGGAACCACCACCCCGTTCTGCCACTCCTTAGGCACTGTCCCAGATTTCCACGCAATGTTGAAGAGGCGTGTCATCCATGACACCCCCTCCACATCCAGAGCTTTCAGCATTTCTGGTCGGATCTCATCAATCCCTAAGGATTGATGAGATCCTAAGGATCACTACCTAAGGAGTGTAGGAAATATAATTTATATAAATCATCAATATCAGGAGTATTACATAATTTTAGCATATCAGATATCTTGTTTATACAGTGCGTCTTTTAAGTGAAAACAAGGCTTAAAACGTTTTTGTTTTTTGTTTTAGATTTTCTCAGGTTACAGCTGTTACCCCAGTTCCCTAAAAGGAGGGAATGAGACACTGCATCACTAGGGGTAGTTCCTCTCAGGAGTGACAGTGTCTGATACAATCACACCAATCTATTTGGCAGATGTATTGGCCCCAAATGCAAATGCATCACCATCTCACAAGGATTTCCTTCTGAAGGGGGACAGTGCTTCTCAGTCCCTTATCAGTGAGAAATCAGTAGTGTGGCAAGTGTAGGCAGCATTTTGTTCCCTCCTTTCAGGGAACCAGAGTTACCTTTCAAGTCTATCAGTTTGACGCTGTGTCATCATGCTGTGCTACTGATTGCACACACATATTGCGCTAGCACAAAAGTGGTAGAAAAGCTCAAACACAACTCCACTTCATAAAGGATAATAGGATGGAGGGAGAACCTAAAATACCCTTTAGCACAGATGTGCAGGGATTTACCACTAACACTGCATCGAAAAACACCAAGAGGTGTAATCCTGCACCCACACTGTAGTGAGGAAACATAGAACAGGACAAGAGGGTCTGAATCATCTCACTGCTTGCAGCACCAGTCAGCGAAAACTCCCCATTTCAAGGCATATAGCCCCACCTAGGTGCCAGATATGAAGTCTCCACAACTAATGTAGGGGATGCTAGATCATGACTTGGCTTGTGAGAGCAGATACCTCTACAAAGTAAATTCATATGGGAAATCATCCAGTAGCTGTACCAGCTCAGGGAAACAAAAGCCAATGTGTCACTCTGGTGCAGTTAACAACACTGTATCCATGTCTTCCCAAATCTTACACAACAATCTGTGTAGCAAGTGGATAGGAGAGAATGTATGTTTAAGTCTAACCAGCCATTTGTGAGCTGGGGTATACAAGCCTAGTGGAGTCTGCCATGGAGTACCAAAAGTGACAATGCGTGGACTATGGGGCTTCAACTTCAATGTTGTCCATTCAGATCAGACCGTGAACCTGAAGTCAAGCATGGCTATAGCCCACTGTCCTACCTGACGCTAGCAGTAAATAGCGGCTGTAGAATCCTCTCTGCACCTGCACATTACCTATCACATCTTTGGTGAGAAGGCATTGTACATCTGAGCGCAAAATCTGCTTGTACGCACTGTGATGGCGGAGGAGAAGATGCTGTTAAAGTGAGATGGATGCCTGGTGAACTGAAGCACATAGTCTCTATAGTGAATAATTTTGTTCCTCATGCAACAAAAACAGGGCTTTCCAAATTTGTTGGAATGTGACAATCATGGTACAAAGCCAACAGCAACACAAACAGTCATGAAGGCGCCTAAGATTTCCATGTTGTGGCATGGCAGTCTTCTGGATTGGCATCAACAACAGTAAAAACATGCATCGAAACAGTGTCACACCACAAACTCGTTCACAGCTTGTAACAGCTGAGAAAGTGAAAGGGCTACTAGGCGACATGGAGGTGCCAAAAAAACGCATGTTGGACATAGCGCCAACAAAAGTGAAAACAGGCATTGGAGTGACCTGTTTCACACCAAAAACTTTCCGAAGAGGCGAGGATGCTGGAGATAGAGAAGAGGAGAAACGCAATTCAACGCATCGAATCAAGAGGAGAGGGGACCAGCATTAGCTTCCCCAGAATCAAGCCAGGAGCAAAGCGCTTTCAGGGTCATACGCTCACAATGTTCACAAACTCAACACACAGATAATCGTGGACATACTGGCCAGGCAAAGTTGCTTTGATGGATAAGAGTAGAGATGCAAGGCCAGAGTCGTCAGCAAATCATCCTCAAACACTCCTTGATCTATATAGTGACCTTGCGCTCCTCCATCTTGTGGTCCCTCGAGAGCCACAGAAGGAGTATGGTGGGAGGAGAGGGAAGTGGCTTCGGCTTTTGGAACAAAAGCTAGCAAAGAGCAAAATGTTTTAAGTTTCATGCACTCACAATGAACGCAATCACTCTGAGCAAGCATTGCACCAGCGCGGGCTTCACCCAGGCAATCACTAAGCTCATATACTGAACTGGCGAAGCCGCTTGATCTGGAGAAGAGGTGGCACCAGGGGCGGGTCTACGGGGTGGCCAGGGGGCGCACCGGCCCCCCCTGAAATTCGATTGGCCACCCCAGGTGCCCCCCCATAAGATGTCTTGTGATTGGTTCATTTTACGGCCAATCAGTTTATAGACTCTACTGAAGTTTGTGATTCAAAGAAGTTTTTTTTTTTAAGCTCAATAAAGTCATCTTTATTGCCAAAAAAAAAATGATACAAATAACAAGTGACTTATCAAAATATACATAACAATTTTCTCAAATAACTACTGTCTACAATTGCCGTAAATTGTTTCGGCATACTTTTTTTTGAATTTTATTATCCTTCAACAACACAAACAAACAAGGTACATCAACAAATCTCTGAATATAACCTCAATTGTTCAGCCATAGGTTGAGCATAGCTAGTACAAAGAACAGAAAATGAATAAAATGAAAAAATAAATAAAAAGGGACTTTTTAAATTAATTTAAACGTATCCAAAAGAGAAATCAGTTTAAGGGCTTTCTGATTTTTAACAAATTTTAAAGATTTGCACAAGAGTTTAACCTCATTCATCCAGTGATTCAAGTTGGGTTTAGATTTAAACCATCTGCATTTATGAATGAAAAACTTTCCAAAACATAACAAGAAATTATAACAAAATCACAATCTTTGTTTTCCAGACAAACACCAAACCTAATTAACTTCCACGTGAGAGGTGGGAGTTCAACCCTCCTAGACCTTAACCAATTCTGCACCTCACTCCAAAAGGGTTGCACCAGATCATAATCAAAGAAGACATGCTCTAGATTTTCAATATTTGTTTCACAAAATACACAATTATTCACATCAAAATTAAATTTCAATCTTAAAAATTCTTTAGTAGGATAAATCTCATTTAAAATTTTGAAATTCACCTCCTTAGCTTTAAAAGACAAGACTTTGAAAAGACAAATAATTTTTCCTAATTTTTTATATTTCAACCTTATCAAAATCTTTAAGCACGTATTCCCGTCTAATTGGGTTTGGGTAATAAGCCTGTAAAAAAAAAATTCTAATGACTCTATTTGTACATTTTTTATCACAAAAGTCCTAACCTTCTAAGGAAAGCTGTCTCTGTTACGGATAAGATGAAGGCAGACATGGAGTGAGGATCTATTTGCAGGTTTTATTGAAAAAACGTGAAAACAGACAAAACACGAACAAAGGAAATACCTGCAATGGGGAAATAAAACAAAAACACAGAAAACATAGAAAGGTTGTACAGGCAGGAGAAACATAGAACGAGCACGGAAACAGGCGTCCACAAACATCAACAATCGACAGGGGAATGGAGAAACAGCAGGGTTTAAATACACAGGAGACATGATGACAAACGACGATCAGGTGAGCACAATGACACAGGGCTGGCAGTGATGAGGGCCGGGAATCATGGGAAGTGTAGTTTTTACAAACGGAATAGGCGTTTGAGACAAAGACTAGTGAAACACAGGGCAGACAACAAGGGAATCGTGACAGTCTCAGTACTGGGGAGATTTTGGAGTACAACATGTCTTCTTTAACCATTAATCTTAACGGAATTGGTATAGCTCTAATCATTCTATTAAAAATATTAACGGTACACTGTACTTGGAATTTCTCACAAAACTCTCTATACAGTAACAAATTTCCATTATCATCAATTTTATATATCTACTATTCAAAACTGGAGTGTTGTGAGGAGTGAAGTTATGTTTGAACAATAGTTTCCAATAGAGCAGCACTTGCTGATGGAAGGCTGAACGTTTATCTGGTAACGAGGTGCACTCAAAGTCACAACATAACAGAAAGTGTATCCCCCCCAGTTTGTTAAAGATAGCATTGGGAGTGAAATAAACCAAAAGGAGTGGCTATTTTGAATGAAGGATTTTAACCATTTCAATTTCAAAACACCATTCATAATGTCAAAATCGATAGCATTCACCCCACCATCTTCATATTTTTTAATCATGTCCTCCTTTTTAATGTACTGACACTTATTTCTCCAAATAAATTTAAAATCCCCTTCCAAAAATGGTAAGATCCCTCTGCAGCCATCTATTCAATATGGACTTACATTTAGCTATGTTATTCAACACATTGTTATTCTCCATAATATCTTTATCTTTAGAAATAATAATCCCCAAATATTTAACTTCCCTTTTAATTTGTATATTAGATAATGACTGCAAAGGAAACTCATGCAGGGTTAACATTACACATTTGTTTAGGTTTAAATGTAGCCCCGAAGCTTTAGAAAACTGGTTAATAGAATGTAAAGCTAATGGAATTTGATATTCATTCTTTAGAAACAATGTTGTATTGTCAGCAAACTGGCTTATAAGTATATGTCTATCCAACACTGAAAGACCTTCAATACCATTATTTTTTATCAATATAGATAATAACTCTGCAACCATTATAAATAATAATGGTGAGCTTGCCAGTCACCACCGAAACAGAAGAATCCAGCTGTTTTAGTTGAGGTCTGCCTTCTTTCTTTTTCGACTGTTTCCTCTCTTTCTGCTACTGTTTTTATTGTTTCTAAACTAAAGACTGTTCTTTAATATATTAGCAGAGCACAATGTAATGGTTCCATATTTTATTTTTAAACTGTGGTGTTTTCATTTGAACTGTTACAGTGCTAAAACTTTAACTCTGTGTTACTCAGCTTTTTTGTAAATTAATCTGACAGAAATGTTTAGCCAAACCATTTGAATTATTACAGTGGGGGGATTTTTTTTTTTTTAATTATTATTATGTGAAAGAGATTGTGAATAAAACTACTGTATATTGTAATGGCCAAACTAATTAAAAGAAAATAGTTGACATCGTTTCTGATTCTGGGTTTTTAAAATTGCTCATTATTAAAATTGCTTTTATTTTATAAACTTGTTAGTTTTATGAAAACACAAAAACATAATAAACACTGGCTCTCAAATTTAACTTAATGGATATATACAGGGATGACAAAAAACTAAATTAATCAAAAATGTGCTTTACATTTGTTTACAAGTAAACAAATTTTTGTTTACTTGTAAACAAAGTGACCAAAAAAAAAGTTTTTTTTTTTGGTCACTGGCGGCCACCCCGTTTGGAGGCAGTGCCCCAGCACTGAAAATGCTCTAGACACGCCCCTGGGTGGCACGCAGGCGACAAATCCTCATATCTCCATGCTCCATCTCTAGTCCTTACATGCCTCATTTGTGCAGTTCCTGGGGAGCCGCAGAAGGAGTATAGTGGGAGGAGAGGGGAACGGGTTTGGCTTTCAGAACAAAAGCAAGCCAAAAGCAAAGAATCTTGAGTTTCATGCATTGACAGAGAACACAATCAGTCTCAATGAGCGCCGCTTAAAACAGCAAGTCTGTCAGGCAGATGTGTGTATATATATATATATATATATAGATATAGCTCATGAAAACAAAGCAATATATATATATATATATATATATATATATATATATATATATATATATATATATATATATATATATATATATATATATATATATATATATTGCTTTGTTTTCATGAGCTAGTAGAAACATTTGCTCAATGGCATCTTTATAAAGACTTTTTAAAGCAAACACCACTTTTAGTGCTTGTGTATACAGTAATATTCTTTATTACAACAACACACATAGTGTGAAAAGGATACACCAATGTCTGCCAGAACACAATAGGGAGGTGCTCGATTGTCGGAGCACCACAGATAAATAGAAAAATAATCTACTGGCTGTGATGGTGTGCTTAGGGAATTCTTGTGAGATGGCAGTAAATTCCCGGTCATATGCTCGCGGTGAAACGTGCAGTGGGAGCGGGATGCCAAGCGCCATCTGCCAATAAATTGCCGTGATTGTACAGGGCATCTCACTCCCGAGGGGATCTCCCCCTAGTGGACCATTCTTTTAACTTTGTAAAAAGATGAAGTGCTTATCCATCTGTTTCAGTCAAGTGACTTTTTCCTTGCAGTCGCAATATCTGTGAACATCACCCGGAGGGAAGCAAGGGCAGTGAATGCAAAAACACCTGAAAGACAATATCAATAAAAACAATGATAATAGCTTTTGGTCCATACCAAGGAAAGACTTGGCACTATTAGACTTTCGCCGACATATGTATCCATTTGTCGTGTGACCGGTGATACTGGTACGTCATTGTAAATATCTCTCATTCAGAAGTTACAAATGTTGTGTTGTTGTCTGGTCTGATTTGGTCACAATATTACAAAATGTCTGTGATTCAGTCAGTGTGTTAGTTTCTTTTAGAGAAACCGGAATTATATTAATCTCATGAAGAATACACAGAAAGCAAACAAAGCACGCACACTGCCAGTATACCTGGAGCTTAACTATACGTTGTGCTCATACTTGTGTTGTAATTTAAAAACTCTTTTGAGTCTAAATTATTTATTTAAAAGTTAATTTAGTCATTTTAAAAATATACAGTAATTTCCATTTCAACTTGCTGTGTAAAATGACTATCTTCAAGATGTCTGTTTAAGAATGTTTCATCTGGACAGCACAACGTTCAATGTTTTTGATAAACATCTTAAAAAGAGCAGATTTACATGCATTCTAAATCATATCTGTCTAAAAGACATAAGCTGAGTATCCTTTTGACATCCGAGAGGAAATGTATAATAGACCTATTGCAGATGAGCAAACACTCTAAACAAAATCCAATTCCACATTAAAATGGACATCAAATAGAGGTCTGGGTGATGTGTGTATGTTTTTATTTTAGTCTGTGCTTCGTAGTCTAATACTGTGTTGTTTATTATATACACATTACATAAATAGGGTAAAATGGTGCTAAAGGCTCCACAGGTTAAAAGGCTCCTTTAATTTAATTTTTCTCCCTGAACACTATAGCATCAATAAACTACCACAGTACTCTCCTAAACACCTGTTTTACACTATGAACGGGAAAATGTTAAATTTTGTAATTGTATGTAGCTAATGAACATCTTTGAAATTATTACATTTATTTTGAAACAAAATGCTGTACTTATTTGTCATTTTCAATTTTGTTCAAGGTAATTACTAAACAAAATTCAATAACTGCAATAAGTGAAATCTCATGTTACAAGGGCCAAAGACCCTATTAAACACATTGTGTTTCTTATGGGGGGAATAGATTTGATACGAAGAATGTTCAAAGTGGTCTCACATTGACTGATCTGCACAATGGAGATTAATTTGCTTATAGAATACTTGAGATGTAATGAAATATCAAATATGATGCACCCTTTTCTAAAGTGGTTATTTTGAATAAGCAGTTTATTACTTTGTTACTCAAAAAAGCATTGTGCTGTCTCAAAAGTATTAGCATTAGTTGACAAATTTTGCCCTATAACTATTGCCCTCACTCGGGGACTTTGATCCCAAGTGAGGGAGCCTTTTAACCCAGGTGTATTGGTAAAAGGCTCCCTCGCCACCTTTTTATTAAAAAAAAAAATTAAAGAAAGAATTATGTTCAAAACAACCTTCTGTTGTTATTTATTTTCACACAAAATATGTTGATACTTCAATATTCAATAAAAATATATTTCTTAATAAGTATTTCTTGATCTTGAGACACTTTATGACCAGAAAAAAAGCACATTTTCCTTAAAGTGTGTCTTTAGCCTTGTTTAACCTATTGATAATATAGTGCTTTTTTTATTTATTGTTAAATTTGCCACATACTTCTGTAACAATTATACAGTCCATGTGTTATTAATTTGACATAGTCCTTTGTGCATTACCAGTTTTAATGTATCCAACTCGATTATGTATTTTAATTGACACAGGTAATCTCAAGTGACATGTCAAACTGGGGTCCAAATATATTGTTACACATGTTATGAAAATAAAAATCGTATTTATTTCTAGTTGTTCATTAACTGGAGGTTATAAGGCAATTCTCTGTAAAGCTGGTTTCTCCAAATGTTTCTCTTCAGGTTTATACATCTAACAATTATACTAATAGTGGGTAAAAAAAAAAAAAAGATACACTTAATACAAAGTAATAAAAAGAAGAAAAAAACTTATCATTACACAGAATATTTAATTTAGCAAACATTTTGTCTTCAGAATATCACACTTACTATTTTTCCTCAAACAGTATAAATGGGTATATATACATTAAATATATAAAGTAGCTGTCTTTATTTTAAGGAGAAGGTCTCTTACAAGTGGGTCATATTTGCGGGTCCTTGCATCAACCTGTTTAACTACATTGTGCTTTAACGATAATATGTTAAAATACGCATTAAAACACTGCTTTTCAAACAGTCTATTAGCAGGTAATGTGGTTTGAATTGTGTCTGTGATCATCACTGTCTTTATTTATTTTGTAATAAATGTGGATTTTTTGTTCTTGGAGATTTACTCTGTAATGTACTGCACAGTGCAGGGTTTCCGGTGTCTCTTGTCTCTCTGAACAACAGACTAGGGCGGGTCATGTTCAGTTTGAATCGGTTTAAACGAGCGGTTGCAAATTCACCGTGGTTTCAATTGGCCGTCTTTACATTCGCTCTTAGTCAACACCAAATTCTATTGGCTATGACCATTTGTATAGCCAATCAGAGGTCTTCGCGCGGTATTTTGAATATCTTTCAAACATTGGTAGTTATCCGCCTTGTATTCTTCCGCAGATTGACAGAGAAAATAAACCCTCATTTTACAATATATTAGATTCTAAATCAATCTCAGTTCTGATGAGGTTGATTAATGTAAATTATTTATGATATAATATTACGATTTTACATTTTCATTCTAGTAAATAACTGGTAGTTATTTGATATTTTTGGCGGAGGCATATATCTGACTGCCAGTAAGGCGCGTTGTGTTTTTTCGCGCTGCTGCTGTTTATAGTTGTGCGAGGTAATAGTTGTACGGAGGTGTACCGATCGGGATAAGAAATCCAATGCTGAAGTAATCTGTTTATAAATAGCAGTCAAGATTGGACATCGGTGGAATATATTTTATCGTGTTGATTTACGGTAACTCAGGTAAATACTTTTTATATTGATGTCTGAGATATACGGTTACTACACAAACGTTGTTGTCACGGTAACATTGTCTGTCGACGAATATTTAGCAGTTTCAGTTAAATAAACCAAAATAGTGGTTTATTTGTAGCGAAAGTAATACGTGATTCCCATCTGTCCTGATCAGCAAATATATGGATTGATATGCTACGTCTACTTTCTAACTAGTGTGTAATGCTTCTTTTCTCTTGGCCATGCTGGCAACATAATTTACAATTAACCGTGCGTGTGCATGCAATCAATATATTAAAACTGTATATCAGTACGGTATATCCAAATAATATATATATATATATGTATATATATATATATAATATATTATACTTTATACCGTGTATTGTGGTTAACACCAAATTCCAAGAGAATATGAACGTTATTATCGATTCTTAAGAGAATGCAATGAAACCGTTTATTTGCATGGATGAAAATACTCAAGTAATTTATTTTTTTTAAATGTATTTTTATGTGTGTTTGTTTTTGCTGAATAAGGTAAGTTGTTTTAAAATGCCTTTGCTGGGGAAGATAGTGGTGATCAAGAGGACCGGAGGAGATGGCACTGAATTTCCTCTTACTGCGTCCTGTCTTTTTGGAAGGTCAGTAATTATTCAACTTAACCATTCAAATGTACATTTCTGTTAACGTAAGCGAAGTATGATAAACGAAGGACACATTTAAACAAGGCACAGCAACACTTATTTAATGATATAAAAGTAGATGTCGCTAAAATTCATGTTTTAGGGTCCTTGTCATTAATGTACATTTTATGTTATGTGGCTTTGATTTAAATCAATTAAATTACAAGTGACAGCCTATTTTTAGACCATGTGCTGTTCAACGCGTTGCATATCAGGCGGGCTTTTCGTCGACGTCAAATATGACGCCGAGACACTTCAGCCATACAGAATACTAAACGGCAAGAAACGGCCACGTGTTCATTAAACAGTTTGTTACTCCTGTATACAGGGTTCGTACAGTGTGCTTAAAGGACTTGATTTTGGCTTTTTCAAATGTAAGTCCTGGAAAACCCTTGAAAATAGCCATTTTACCAAGAGGTGCTTAAAAGGTGCTTGCATTATAGAAAAACGTAAATTACGTGGCTTAAACCATTTAATAAATCAAATATATTTATTTTCGGAAAAACACTACGACAGACCACTAGACCGCTGCCGAAGCTGGCAGAAATTAGACGGCACTGTCACGTGGCACCTGTTACTTTTGGGAGCGCTGTTCAGAAAGGGCCAATCACAATCAAGTGTTACTGGAGGATTTTGAAAATTTATATTTTGTAGATACTGCTGTGGCGGATTTAAAAAGTATAAATTCTTGCAACTATCTCCAGAGTGAGAAAAAATAGATGAGATGTAAAACGTTCTGTTTTGAATGTTGATCAATGGAGGATTAAGTTTTGTTTGCCGTCTAGCTCCCCCTGGTGTAACGACATGTTTGTGTCTCTCAAAATAGGTTATTTCTGACAACATTTGGGTCAATATCAAAATATGTTGACAAACATGTCCCTTGACTTTATTAGTCATGAAATAGCTTTCTAATAGCGAACAAATAAAAGGTATCCTTCTATAACCTAACCTTTAATTATATGAAATGGCTTGACTATATTTTGATTTTGTTTTTCTTTCTTTAGAAAATATATTTGAAATCAGTTGCCTGAAGAAAAAAAATCCTTGTCACCTTCATCTGTTACACGACTTCTATGACATTTAAAATTTATGTGTTTCTTTTTAAGAGAGGCATTAGTGCAAGGCTGAAAAAGAAAATTATTAATAATTTGAAAAGAATGTTTGTCCCTTAATTTCATGGCATTGGTGTTAACTTTTCTTTTTTTTTATGTTTTAAAAATATTTTCAGAGGCTGCTTAAATATGTATATAGTGATTTTTACAAGCATGTTAAAGTTATTAATTCACATTTTAACTAATATTTTCACACACAAAAATTTGGTGTTGTAACCCATTAACCCTCATTTAGTGTTAACTTGGTTACATATCATAACAAATTGATTTATTTTTGACTAAATTTAGACAAATAACTTTTTTTATCCATTGTTTAGTCTGAAAAAGTATTCACAGTTAGACATTTGAGGTATACTGTGACAAATAACATGCACAGGATTGTGATTGTGAGCACTTTAAAATACCAGTGTTTAGCATTAATCACCTGGACTGTGGCGGTCTAATTTGTCCCTCAGTTTCATAATTAACCGAAAATAATTTTACACCTCTCGTAAAAACACAAGCTCTCTAACGCTGTGTTTTGCGCCATTGCTTTATCAAAGCAACTCTCAGTCTTCGCCCATGCTGTACCTGCGCATGCTCACTCAAACACTGGAACCATCAACGTTATTATCAGCGGCTCTGACAACGTAACTATTTTCAGCATCTGAGGAACAAGTTCAACACTGGTAACCACTTTTGCTTTATTTCTTTGATGGCTCACAGTGCTCTACATTAACGCTTGTCCGGGGCAAGTGAAAGAATTGTTCTTGCCCTACCGGACAATCAGACTGATTTAAAACATTGATAACAAATAAGCAGCTGTAGATAGTCTAGGCTTGTGTCCCTTATTATGGCACTTTTCCACTGCACGTAACTGTTTGACTCTCCTCAACTCTACTCGCTTTACTTTTCTGAGCTTGCATTTCCATTGCAGTTTAGTGCCACCTCAACGTGGGTGGGATTATAGGCTGATCATCATAGTTGCGCCGCCTCTACTGCCGTGACATCATCTTAATCACAACACAAACTGACCAAAACAAAAAAAATATATATATTAGGGTTATCGATTTAATGCATTAAATTCAGTGCTATTAATTTTACAAAAATTAACGCAATTAATCGCAATGCCCCTGGACCATAATAAGGAAGATTCCTGAGAAAAGCAAGCTTGTAGTACCACTTTTTAATTCCAGAGGGCAGTAGTTGAAATTTCAGCTGTATGAGCAATGTGCAGTTTATACAGTGAAGAAAACAACACTTGGTAGGCAGAACAACACAAACCTGTTACGTTCTTGCATTCAAAATACTTGGAGCGCAAATGCGAGCTTAGGGATCTCAAGATGTGTTTAAAGATTGAGTATTAAACTATATTTAACTTAACACCGTGACCTAAACATTTTATGTTTATGACGCAACACACCTGAGAAACTACACAAGCATGTCTGACGCAGGTGTAAATTGATGGGTCCTTAAACAAGCCCTCTTAATAAATCTCAAACTGATTGACAAATTCACTTGGGAAATGGATTGCTGTGAACTGTGTGCCAATGATTGACTTATGTTCAATAATATGGTAGTAAACAATACATTGTATTCTAAAACCACTTTTTGTATTGTCCAATCAATTATTAACTCTTCTGCTACAAGAATGTAATGCATTTTTATTATCTGAATTTGTTTAATTATTTTTAAATATAACCATGCATAATTATTGAATTGTTATATGGGGGGCTTTCTCAGCAAATATTTCTATATGCGATTAATCGCGACTAAATAATCGGGACGATTGACAGCCCTTTTATATATATATATATATATATATATATACACACACACACCTTCATTATGATTAAAAATGAACAGATCATCTTATAACAGTCATATCCAACTGCACTCTATATTTTTGTAAATATATATATTCTGTATTATTTTTAAAGATCCCTCAGACACCACTGCGTTGGCTGTGTCTGGGCCCCCAACGCAGTTTTGTAAAGACTATTAAGACTGTTTTGGATTTTGTTTTTTCTCCTTTTTTTGGAAATTGTTTTTTTCAAATGTGATAAATATCGAATGATATGAAAAAGAATATTGTGATAATATTTTTTGTTATATCACCCAGCCCTACTTTGATTTAATCAATTTTGTCTTTGTTTCTTTAATACAAAGTAATATTAGACAAGTTCACCTTGAACCAATCTTTTCTTAGCTTAAATAGCTTAAACTGTTACAAACACATTCGATAGAACACATTTGGCAGCATTATTTTGGGAACACCAAATTCCAAAAGGAATAGGCATGTTTAATATAATTATCTTTACATTTATAATTGTCTGTTGGTTCTTAATTTGTATGCTGTTAGTAATTTTTCACCTGTTGTGATATTTGCGTGATGGCAACGTGTTGGAGACGGTAAATATTTGGATTTGGGGAGGTGGTATATATATATATATATATCAGGGTATCCGCGGGGTCTTGAAAAGTATTAAAAGGTGATAAATCAGTTTTGGGAAAATTAAGACCCTTAAAAAGTATTAAAAAGTCTTATCACGGCTTTATAAAGTCATACATTTTGAAAGTATTTTTTCTGAATTAGCTGTCCAACAGTTTGAGTCCCAAAAACATCGTAAAAGTGTGTGAATGTAGTCATTTTTATTAAAAAAACAAACAGGTACATAAAAAACTAGGCTATTGTGGGTGTGTTCATAAATTGCCTCTGAGAGCACCAGAGCGGGCAGGCGGGCGGAAGTTCAAAATCACAATGTACGCTCTGGCGTTCCCAGTGCGTATTACAACGCACCGAAATGTTTTAAGAGAAGGTTGGTGAACTCGTGAACAGAATGGGGAAGTGCAAATTTGCATGTCCTGGATGGAAATGCCGGACTTCAAAGAGTGGCTGCAGCCAGTCGAGGGGAATGTCAGGGAGGCATATTGTACATTATGCAAGAAAAAAAATAAGTATTGTGTCAATGGGCATTAACTCGTTAAAGTCCCACATGTGTTGTGCTAGCCACAAAGCCGCTGCTAGCCGCCGAGAGCGGCAGCTCTCCATCGCTAGCTTCTGTGGTAATCGCGTTGCACCACCACAACCTAGTGCCAACGTCGTTACACCACCGGCAGTCGCACCTGAAGATACAGCTACGACCCGGGCTGTCTCTGCTTCCTCATCTTCTGCAGCCGACATCAGAGTGGCTCTGGGCGGCACAGCAATACTGCGTGCTGAGGTGTTGTGGTGTCTCCACACAGCGGAGAAACACCATTCACTGAACTCAAACGGCAGAGGGGAAATCTGGGACATTAATGGCACAACTGATCACGAAATCCAACATCCTCAGAAGACATAGTAAAGAAAAACGGAACGAATTGGTCCAAACTGAGAAGCTGCTGGGAACAAAATCAGAAGAACTGAGGCACATGTCAGCATGATTGTTGTTGAGGGTGGAGCAAAGTTTTGTTTTTTAATAAACTTTGCTTTGATTTACTATCCCAGCCTATTTGATTTTTTTTTTTTGTATCAGAGTGGTCTATAGTCTTTATCACAAACTAAAACTGTTAAGTTAAAAGTATCACTGATGTAAATGGTTACAGCTTGAAGTGGCGGTGAGGTATTACAAAATATTGAAGTTCTTGAAAAAGTCTTGAAAAGGTATTAAAATTAACTTCAAGATTCCTGCATATACCCTGTATGTATGTATGTGTGTGTGTGTGTGTATATATATATATATATATATATATTACACACAGTATCTCACAAAAGTTAGTACACCCCTCACACTTTTGTAAATATTTGATTATATCTTTTCATGTGACAACACTGAAGAATGACACTTTGCTACATTGTAAAGTAGTAAGTGTATAGCTTGTATAACAGTGTAAATTTGCTGTCCCTTCAAATTAACTCAACACAGCCATTAATGTCTAAACCACTGGCAGCAAAAGTGAATTGGGCCCAATTAGCCATTTTCCCTCCCCGGTGTCATGTGACTCGCTAGTTTTACAAAGTCTCAGGTGTGAATGGGGAGCAGGTTTGTTAAATTTGGTGTCATCGCTCTCACACTCCATCATACTGGTCACTGGATGTTCAACATGGCACCTCATAGCAAAGAACTCTCTGAGGATCTGATAAAAAGAATTGTTGCTCTACATAAAGATGGCCTAGGCTATAAGAAGATTGCCAAGACCCTGACACTGAGCTGCAGCACGGTGGCCCAGACCATACAGCGGTTTGACAGGACAGGTGCCACGTGCACCAAAACTTGAGTGCACGTGTTCAGCGTCATATCCAGAGGTTGTCTTTTGGAAATAGACGTATGAGTGCTGCCAGCATTGCTGCAGAGGTTGAAGAGGTGGGGGGGTCAGCCTGTCAGTGCTCAGACCATACTCGGCACACTGCATCAAATTGGTCTGCGTGGCTGTCGTCCCAGAAGGAAGCCTCTTCTAAAGATGATGCACAAGAAAGCCCGCAAACAGTTTGCTGAAGACAAGCAGACTAAGGACATGGATTACTGGAACCATGTTTGATGATGATGAATAAGAATCTAGAAATTACTTATGCACTAACAAACTGCTGCCGACGTGTCCAGATGTGCAAAGTCACAGCATGCGAGAGATGCATGTGCATTTTTATTAATATCTAAAAGCATGTATATTATATGTGAATAATTTCCATTTACAAAAAAGACAAAGCAGTAGTTTTATGTGTTGCTCGTTACGTTTTTAGGAAGCTGGACTGTGATATTCGAATTCAGCTGCCACAGGTGTCAAAAGAGCATTGTAGAATTGAGCTGAATGAGAACAAAGAGGTAATTATATTGTGGTGTTATGAGTTTGAATTTGATGTTATTCCCCCAGATATTTCTTAATTGTTTTTATTACACATGGAAAACATGATATAGTTCAATTAATTCTAAATTTACAAATTCTCTCTCTCAGCTTATTTTGACAAATTTAAGCTCTGTGAACCCCACACGTGTTAATGGAGAAGTCTTACAACAGTCTGAACGTTTAAAACATGGTGATCTCATCACAATCATTGATCGTTCTTTCAGGTGAGTCAATCTTCTCCCCAATAATTATTAGAATGATGATAATAATAAAAATGTGTGTTCCTGTCAGATTAGTTAATATTTTATAAGAGTAATTGATATTCAAGTCTAATCATCTCACACTTCAGGTTTGAGTATCCACCCCCAAAAACACCGAAGAAAAAGAGGCTGTCCACAGCTGGAAATGACAAAACTGTTCAGGTGTGTGTAATTCAAATGAGTCTTATAAGATTTTTGTAAATGACGGGTTTCTTCATTTTAGGGCTGTCATTTTAACATGTTTAATATAATTATCTTTAATAAATCTACACATATGTAAATTTTGTAATAAGATTCAATTGGAGCAGTTCAAGGTTGAAGTACCACCTAAGTGCAAAGTTTTTCTTAGCCCATCCATAGCTGCTACTACATTCTCCAACAATAATATAATGTCTTTGAATTGTCTTTGTTTTGGGGCTTTTCTCTCACTCTCTGCATATATATATATATATATATATATATATATATATATATTTATTTATTTATTTATTTATTTATTTATTTATTATTTGATTAATCATCCATCCATCTTCAACCGCTTATCCGAAGTCGGGTCGCGGGGCAGCTGCTCCAGCAGGGGGCCCCAAACTTCCCTATCCCGAGCCACATTAACCAGCTCTGACTGGGCGACCCGAGCGTTCCCAGGCCAATGTGGAGATGTAACCTCTCCACCTAGTCCTGGGTCTTCCCGAGGCCTCCTCCCAGCTGGACGTGCCTGAAACACCTCCCTAGGGAGGCGGCCAGGGGCATCCTTACCAGATGCCCAAACCACCTCAACTGACTCCTTTCAACGCAAAGGAGCAGCGGCTCTACTCCGAGCTCCTCACGGATGACTGAGCCCCTCACCCTATCTCTAAGGGAGAAGCCCGCCACCCTTCTGAGGAAGCCCATTTCGGCCGCTTGTACTCGCGACCTAGTTCTTTCGGTCATGACCATAGGTGAGGGTAGGAACAAAAATTGACCGGTAGATCGAGAGCTTTGCCTTTCGGCTCAGCTCCCTTTTCGTGACAACGGTGCGATAGAGCGAGTGCAATACCGCCTCTGCTGCCCCGACTCTCCGGCCAACCTCCCGCTCCATTGTCCCCTCACTCGTGAACAAGACCCCGAGGTACTTGAACTCCTTCACTTGGGGCAAAACCTCATTCCCTACCTGGAGTACGCACTCCATCGGTTTCCTGCTGAGAACCATGGCCTCAGATTTAGAGGTGCTAATCCTCATCCCAGCTGCTTCACACTCGACTGCCAAGCGATCCAGTGAGAGCTGAAGGTCACGGACCGATGATGACATGAAGACAACATCATCTGCAAAAAGCAGCGATGAGATCCCCAGCCCACCGAACCGCACACCTTCCCCACCACGACTACGCCTCGATATCCTGTCCATGAATATCACAAACAGGATTGGTGACAAAGCGCAGCCTTGGCGGAGACCATCCCCCACATGGAATGAACTCGACTTCGTGCCGAGGACCCGGACACAGCACTCGCTTTGGACGTACAGGGATTGGATCAGCCCTAAAAGGGACCCCCCACCCCGTACTCCCGCAGCACCTCCCACAGTCTCTCCCGGGGACCCGGTCATACACCTTCTCCAGATCCACAAAACACATGTAGACCGGATGGGCATACTCCCAGGCCCCCTCCAGGATCCTTGCGAGTAAAGATCTGGTCCGTCGTTCCACGGTCAGGACCGAAAACCGCATTGTTCCTCTTCAATCTGAGGTTCGACAATCGGCCGAACCCTCCTCTCCAGCACCTTGGAGTAAACTTTACCAGGGAGGCTGAGAAGTGTGATACCCCTGTAGTTGGCACACACTCTCTGATCCCCCTTTTTGAAGAGGGAACCACCACCACGTTCTGCCACTCCTTAGGCACTGTCCCAGATTTCCACGCAATGTTGAAGAGGCGTGTCATCCATGACACCCCCTCCACATCCAGAGCTTTCAGCATTTCTGGTCGGATCTCATCAATCCCCGGGGCTTTGCCACTGCGGAGTTGTTTGACTACCTCAGTGACCTCCCCCAGGGAAATAGAATCTGATCCCCCATCATCCTCCGGCTCTGCCTCTACCATAGAGGGCGTGTTGGGATTTAGGAGTTCTTCAAAGTGTTCCTTCCACCGCCCAATAACCTCCTCGGTTGAGGTCAACAGCGTCCCATCTTTGCTGTATACAGCTTGAATGGTTCCCCGTTTCCCCCTCCTAAGGTGGCGGACGGTTTTCCAGAAGCACTTTGGTGCGGACCAAAAGTCCTTCTCCATGGCTTCTCCGAACTTTTCCCACACCCACTGCTTTGCCTCCCTCACGGCCGAGGCCGCAGCCCTTCGGGCCTGTCGGTACCTTGCAACTGCCTCCGGAGACCTCCGGGACAACAAATCCAAATCAACCAAAGATCGGTTGACAGCTCTGCCCCTCTCTTTACCCGAGTGTCCAAAACATATGGCCTCAGATCCGACGACACGATTACAAAATCGATCATCGACCTTCGGCCTAGGGTGCTCTGGTACCACGTACACTTATGAGCATCCTTATGTTCGAACATGGTGTTTGTTATAGATAATCCATGACTAGCACAGAAATCCAATAACAAACATCCACTTGAGTTCAGATCAGGGAGGCCGTTCCTCCCAATCACGCCTTTCCAGGTGTCCCTGTCATTTTCCACGTGTGCGTTGAAGTCACCCAGCATCACTATGGAGTCCCCTACTGGGGCCCTATTCAGGACTCCATTCAGGGTCTCCAAGAAGGCCGAATACTCTGAACTGCTGTTCGGTGCATATGCACAGACAACAGTCAGAGTTTTCCCCCCCACAACCCGTAGGCGTAGGGAGGCGACCCTCTCGTCCACCGGGGTAAACTCCAACGTAGTGGCGCTCAGCCGGGGACTCGTGAGTATCCCCACACCCGCCCGTCGCCTCACACCCTGGGAAACTCCAGAGAAGAATAGAGTCCATCCCCCATCCAGGAGTACGGATCCAGAGCCAAAACTGTGTGTCGATGTAAGCCCCATCAGATCCAACTGGTAACGCTCCACCTCCCTCACTAGTTCCGGCTCCTTCCCCCCCAGTGAGATGACATTCCACGTCCCCAGAGCAAGCCTTTGCTGCCCGGGTCTGGTCCGTCGAGGCCCACGGCCTTCACTGCCGCCCATATGGCAATTGTAATGCCAATCAGTGTATTGTAATTAATTTGACAGGAGATTTCATTGATTTACAGACTTCATTAATTTGTGTCTATTCATTAAATGTTTATTGCAGGATAAAAACACCCCTGCTCCTGTGGAGAAAAGGAAATCAGAGAATTCCTTTGGTTAGTGGCTTTGAGTTTTTCATTCGCTGCAATATTCCATGCTTGCCATAATTTTTTTGTGATAGTTCCAGTTCTTATGAGTGATTGTCCTGCGTATTGTATTTTTAGAAAATTGTTTAAAAGATGGGTCCAATTTGCCCCCATCAATGGATCAAACTGTTGAGACCGCAGAAGATGGCAAACTTAGGAAGGACAGTATGTCTCCATTCGGTGAGCTCTACCAAATGGTTAAACAGGACCTGGCTACTAAATCACCGTGGAAGCCTGGGCTAACGAAGACACCTATTGCAAAACCTCAGGTTGAGCATGAGGAGCATGTCAGGGATGAGCAAGAAGCTCCCATTGCAGATGTTAAAAGTACTCCTAAACGGGTCACAACCCCATCTATTAAGAATCGAAGATCCTCAATTCTGGAGGAGAAATCTGCTGAAGATATGGCTTCAATAGGGTCTAGCACCCCAGAGAAAAGTTTAACTCCTGTGTCTCAGAAAAAGAGAACACCCTTAAAAACACCTCAGAAGTTCAATGCCGGTGAAGTAGTCCAGCAGATTCTCATAGAGGAGAAAACACCCAAATCCCCGAAAGGAAGGCGAAGCAATGGATCTCAGGATCTGAGCATTGTTCCCCAAATATCTTCATGCCAACCTCAGACTCCAGGCCCAGAGGCTAAGAACAACAATGTGAAAATGTCACCAAGAACTTCCCCAAGAGCAAATGCTGGTAAAAGGTTTCAAGTTCAAGATGTTCTGCATGAGATTAAGACCACCACACCGGTTTCCAAGGACAAAGGTGAGATTGCACCTTTTTCGGTTTCTTACAGACGGCATGAAACAGAAGTTGCAAACGATTTCCATATTGAGGTATTTCAGAGTAAAACAGCTTATCGAACAATAAAAAAAAATGTATGACGGTGATTTGAGTTTATCCATTGGTTGTTGATTGAATTGCGAAAATATGGATGTTGCATAAGCGGAACAGAGGCAGATGTGAATGTGAGTTTGCACCCACACCCCTACCACTGTTTTTCTCGAGTCAGAGCTGGTTATCGGTGAGTTTGAGCAGCAATCACAACACATCTATGATCCAAATGACAACATTAATGCACAAAATGTCTCTAACACAACTGCAAATTTGTCGTTGTTCCTCATTCGAAATGTTAATTAAAGCCAGCTGACCCGAAACCAAGGAAGTTTAAGGGACAATAGTTTTGAAGGAAAACAGACTTGTTTATTTGCCATCTTCACCAATAAGCAATTGATGCTTCGTTCAACTCTTAACATTTTATTTACGAAAAAGAAATCTGAATCCTTTAAAGTCAAGATGCAAGTTGAAACACTACTGAAGACTGAAATTGTTGTTAATTTTGGTGCAACATTATCCAATATACTAGTCAATAATAAATTGTTTCTTAATAAGCTATACATATATATTGAAATAATGTGTAGTTAGAAGTTTGTTTCTTTACATATTAAAGAGTACTCTCAATTAGTTCCACACAATAATGTAAGATATTCAAAACTGATTTGATTTTGATTTGCTAAAAAAAATCAACACTGGCATCGGCCTATACTGAGATTTCTCATATCGGATTGAAGAGAAAGTGGTATTAGTGCATCCCTAGTTACTGATATGATTGAACTCTGATCTCACATGACTGGTCATGATTGTTATACATGTTTAAAAATTACTATTAATTTCTTAAGAGGAAAACTTTTTAAATGAGGAAAAAAATAAAGGATGATCCTTTTTAGAGAGCTGTTGCATTAATATACATCCTTTTTCTCCCCAATTTGGAATTCCCAATGCGCTCCAAGTCCTCGTGGTCCTCATTCTTGGTGGCGGAAGACGAATCTCCGTTGCCACTGCTTCTGAGACCGTCAATCTGCGTATTTTATCACTTGGCTTGTTAAGCATGTTACTGCAGAGACACCGGGCATCTGGAGGCTTCACGCTATTCTCCTCGACATCCATGCACTACTCGCCAAGCTCCCCACCAAGAGCGAGAACCACACATTATAGTGACCAAGAGCAGGTTATCCCATGTGACTATACCCTCCCTATCAACCGGGCCAATTTGGTTGCTTGGGAGACCTGGCTGGAGTCTGGGGTTGTAGTTAACCTCAATAAATATACGTCCTCTTTATATTACACAAGTGTTTTCCTATGAGAATATTACAAACGGACTCTCGAACAGAAATTCTCTTGGTGTGAATAAGCCTTAACACTGCAATATTTTGTGCATTATCATATCCACCTTTTTGACTTTTAGGCAAATGTTTCACAAATTCAAAGTCTTTGTTCTACTTTTTTTTTCTTCTTCAGATAATGAGCAGTTGGATGCTAACAAATCGCTCACTGATGTAACCCCTCTTAAAGTAAAGAGAAAGCGGGTTTCCTTTGGTGGGCAATTGAGTCCAGAGCTCTTTGACAAGAGGCTGCCCCCCAATTCCCCCCTCTGCCGCGGATCAACCCCAGGGCGACGCAGTTTAGGACCTTCACAAAAACCCCATTCTCTCCTACGGCGAGCATCGACCATCGGTCTTTTGGTAAAGCTTTGAGCAGAGTTGTTTTGGACAATTTAATTTCTATCTTTAAAACTTTAAGGTTTTGTATTTTGAATTATTTTGTTTTATGTTTCTTCAGGCCCTTCGACTTGAAGCAGTTGCCAAGGCTCAAAATATTGCTGCAAAGAAATCATCACCTAAACGGGCAACATCAGCGGTGAAGACTCCATCACCTGCCAAGATGTCACCGAATACCAAGGCTAAAACTCCATCACCAAAGCGTCAAAATTCACCTGGTGCAACCAGAGTACCCTCATCATCCTCTACACCTGCATCTGCTAGAAGGGCTTCAAGCTCAATGATCAAGGTTGCGGGTGATGCATCTGTAACTGAAACACCTAGAGCGCAGGGGCGGTTTTCAATCTCTCGTGTTAGCACTCCATCACCTGCCCAGGATCAGGAGGAAAAGAGTAAAGTGGAGCCAACCATCGTTGACCGTTTCCCTCAGGAGTCCATAACACCAAAGATCCCGTTACGAAGGAAGAGCATGAAATCTGCAAGGAAAACCCCCAAGAGTGCTATAAAAAGTCAACTTGATGTCATGCGTTCAAGACGCAGTGGAGCATCACTGGCTAATCTGAAAGGTAAAATATTTAATTTTTATACAGTTAAATGTATGTTTTCTTTTTCTGATAGGATTAAATATATATTTTTTTTCCCTCTTGTTTTAAGTGTTGACCTCTTGGGCTGATATTGTGAAGTTTGGTCAGACCAAACCCCAAACAGAAGTTACAACTAAGAAAAAAATTATGAAGGGCAGAATGGTGAAAAGAACTGTAGTGTCAAAACTCAAGGTAAGCTACAAACGAGGTCTGTTTTTTTTTTTTTTTTTATAAAATGCAAGTTGTTTTGTTTGTAATAACATGAGAAGGGCCTTAGTCAGGGAGGTGACCAAGAACCCGATGGCCACTCTGACAGAGCTCCAGCATTTCTCTGTTGAGAGAGGAGAACCTTCCAGAAGAACAACCATCTCTGCAGCACTCCACAAATCAGGGCTGTATGGTAGAGTTGCCAGACGGAAGCCACTTCTCAGGAAAAGGCACATTTAAAAAGGCAGCCTGTCTGGAGTTTGCCAAAAGGCACCTGATGGCTCTCAGACCATGAGAAACAAAAAGATCTGGTCTGATGAAACAAATATTGATCTCTTTGGTCTGAATGGCAAGCGTCATGTCTGGAGCAAACCAGGCACCGCTTATCACCTGGCTAATACCATCCCTACAGTGAAGCATGGTGGTGGCAGCATCATGCTGTGGGGATGTTTTTCAGTGGCAGGAACTGGGAGACTAGTCAGGATTGAGGGAAAGATGAATGCAGCAATGTACAGAGACATTCTTGATGAAAACCTGCTCGAGCGCTCTGGACTGGAGCGAAGGTTCATCTTCCAACAGGACAACGACCCCAAGTGCACACAGCCAAGATAATAAAGGAGTGGCTACAGGACAACTCTGAAATGTCCTTGAGTGACCCAGACAGAGTCCATACTTGAGCCTGATTGAACAAATCTGGAGAGATCTGAAAATGGGTGTGCACTGACGCTCCCCATCCAACCTGATGGAGCTTGAGAGGTCCTGCATAGAAGAATGGGAGAAACTGCCCAAAAATAAGTGTGCCATGCTTGTAGCATCATACACAAAAAGACTTAAGGCTATAATTGGTGCCAAAGGTGCTTCAACAAATTGAGCAAAGGCTGTGAATACTTGAATGATTTTATTATTTATGTAATTTTTTTTAAAAAAAAAATTTTATTTGCAAGATTTCAGACTTTCACATCATTATGGGGTATTGTTTGTAGGATACGGAGGAAAATAATGAATTACCGTAATTTCCGGACTATTGAGCGCACCTGAATATAAGCCGCACCCACTGTATTTTAAATAAAATATTATTTTGAACATAAGCGCACCTGTCTATAAGCCGCAGGTGCCTACCGGTACATTGAAACAAATTAACTTTACTCAGGCTTTAACGAAACACAGTGTGGCAGCGGGGGCGTAGTCAAGCACCCGTCCGGGAGAGAAAAGCGGTAAGGGCGCTTACACCTGAGCTAAATTATGTCTAACACCAGTGTCTAATTTCAGTAAGCATGGGGAGAGCGGCATAAAAACGCCGCAGCCACAGAGCTGAGAAAGTGACACACGTCAGTCTAGTGTTGGCGCATAGAAGAATTGAGAAACTTAATAAAATTGATTGTGCCATTAAAAGCCTTACCTGGAACGTCAAGTGCCCTGCTGAAAACTGTCACACTGGTGCCCGTGTGACAGTTTTCCCAAGAAGGACACGTGAAGCAGGGCACTTGAAATTAGACACCGGTGTTAGACATAATTTAGCGTAGGTGTAAGCGCCCTTTCAGCTTTTCTCTCCCGGACAGGCGCTTGACCACGCCCCCGCTGCCACACACGGCTTGTAATAAAACATTTGCAGTAAACAGTAGCCTACCAAGAAAGTCACTGGTCACTATCTTCCTCCTCTTGTGCACATGAAACCACTGAAGTCATCTCCTTCGGTGTCGGAGTTGAATAGCCTCAGATTTAGTTGTCTTTTTGCACTGAGTCAATTCCTCATGCTGCTGTTTCCAGCGTCTTATCATCGACTCATTAAGACCAAGCTCCCGTGCAGCAGCCAGATCAATCGCCTTCAACTTGAAAGCAGCATCATATGCGTTTCTCCATGTCTTTGCCATGGTGAGGGTGACAAAATGACTACCGTAATCAGAATGATGGGAAGTTTGAGCGCTCGATTTAATCTAAACAGTAAACAAAAAAGTTGTTTTGACCTTAACCCGTTCGGCAATTTCATTGGTCTAATGAAAGCTTCACGCCGCCAAAAAACTGAGCACGTCACAGAATGTTTTTTTTTTAATAAAATTTGAAAGCGGGAAAAATCCATATATTAGCCGCGTCATTTTATAAGCCGCGAGGTTCAAAGCGGGGAAAAAAGTTGCGGCTTATAGTCCGGAAATTACGGTAAATCAATTTTGGAATAAGGCATGACAAAATGTGGAAAAAGAGAAGCGCTGTGAATACTTTCCGGATGCACTAGTTGTTCAGTTAATTTCTGCACTCATTAAGTGGAATTTTTTTTTAAATGCGGGTTTAGCTGCCTGAATTTTTCGGGAGTTAATTTTGGTGTAGAATGCATGTCACTCCCATAAATCACTGAACAATGTCTGTTGAGTGGAATTAAGCACTAAAAGGTGAATTGACAACCGAAATTTGCTTCAGTATGTGGCCTATTATAATACATATGCGCAATGGACACAGAGGCCACTGCCACCGATAAGATGCACCACTGTCCTTTTGCTGTCGCATGTGAAACGCATTATACTGTACACAGGATTTTTATATTTTTTCTATACTGCACTTAATGCGTCATTGTTTACTCCTGAATTAAGTTTATTGGTTTAAAACACTTGGTTCTCGATCCGTGATTAAGTAACAGTGATGCCGAAGTCTTAAAGGAGCTGTGAGCCTTTTGCGAATTATGGCTAGTCGGTTAATGTGGATGGTCGAATTATGTGACCACCGATAGTCATAGGAAGTTAATATCAGCTGCTCAGAGCATCCTTAAACTAATTGATTGATATTTATATAGACCCCTGCACGAAGGCTGAAGGATGACATCAGCACTGGACATGCGGCATCTCCAGCCACCATTGTTGTTGGCAAGGCCCATATGCGGATTAACCAGCCTGTTGGTGCCGCACCTAAAATAGTGCCCAACATGGCACTATTAAAAAAGGACATGAAAATGGATGAGGATTTTACAGGTTTGTACAATGTTGTTAAAAACATATTAAAGGAATAGTTCACCCAAACATAATCCTCATTAACTTTACCTTATGCCATTTTAAACTTTCTTCTGCGAAACACAAAAATATTTTGATGGGGATATGCGAATACATCTATACAGTATATTGGAGCTTGAAAGTGTTGGACCCCATTGACCCTATTGTATACATCTAAACCTATATTTCCATCAAAATATCTTCGTTTGTGTTCCACAGATGATCGTTTGAGATGGCGTAAGGGTGAGAAACCATTTTATAATTTTTGTGAGAACCGTGTATCTAATAAATGCTTGTACATACCGGTTTGCTTATTCAAATTCTGAATGTTTATATTGTTAGGTGTTGCTGACATTTTTAAAACTCCAGCCAACAATAAATCTAAGAATGTAATCTCCATGAAAAATGCATGTCCAGAGACACCTATGGATGAGATGTCAATTATGAAAACACCCGAAGAATCTGGTAAGTATTCTACTGCATGATGTTTTGAAATTACATTTAGACGTTACTGATATGGAATATCTGGGCTGAAACCAATGGTTTCACAGTTCATTGTGGCTGATATCTGAATTATTTACTTTTGTATTTTAATCCTTTTAAACTGGAGCTGATGGCTAATATAAAAAATATTCACTTATAGCAAAAAAATTGTTTCAAATTTGAATTTCACAATCTGGCCATTTCAAGTCCTTGTGAATTGCCTTGACGAGAACAGATTATTTTTTTGGGCCTATTGACATATTTCTTGGTAAGTTTTAGGCTAAGTGGGATCATCTGCTGTAAGTAACAATCTGACATTCCATTTGTTATGATGTATTAAGTGAAAACATAGCTATGATTGCCCCCGAGTAACATGCATAACCTGTGTTTGTCGCATATTCACATATCAACTTCATGAAACATTAACAGTGTTGAAAACAGCATATCGTTATTACCAGCAGATAATCCTGACTAAAATGAGCCCAAACAAAATATATCATGGTGCATAGATGTAGAAATAATCCTCAAAGAACAATGCAAAACACTAACTTGGCTTTAGACACTGATTTGTGCTCACACTGATGCTTGAGACTGCCTGAAAGGAAGGGAAGCTGCAAGCTGACGAGATTCTCAGCAGCAAGCAAATAAACAAAAAATATTGCCGCTAATTCTGCTATTGTCATAATATTTAGATTTTCCCGTTACAGACTATAAAATTGAGGACATTGTCATGCACCACCTAATTACAATTTCATCTTCTCTCGGTCCACACAGGTGAAATGATTGTATCTCCATTGAGCGTGGTCTCCACAGCCAAATGTGGACGTTATAACAATGAAGCAGTAACACGACTTCTGGACAACCAGGATGGTAGTTTAATGGAAGACTCAAATGAAGCATTCATCCATGAAATCATTCCAGCTAAAGAGATACCCCCTATTGACCAAATGGAGGAAGAGGCGGCTACCCCTGAAACTCCATTCAGAGCTCCAAAAAAGGAAGCAGCACCATCACTATGCCTCACTGGAGTCAGAAAACTCATGAAGACACCCAAACAGAGGGCTGAACCGATTGAGGACTTGAGAGGCAAGCTGCTGAAGACCCCCAAGGAAATTAAACCTGCCCAGGAGGAAAGCCTAGAAGGTGTTAAGGAACTCCTCAAGACTCCCAAGCACAGGGGAGCTCCAGTAGAAGACATGGTTGGAGTAAAAAGAGTGATGCAGACACCAAAAGAGAAGTGTAACCCTGTACTGTGTGCGGCTGGTCTTCAAAGGCTCTTTAAAACACCAAAGGAAAAGTCTGAGCAACACGAAGACCTCACTGTGATGAAAGAGCTGATGCAAACACCAAAATTAAAGAGAGAGCTGGTGGAGGATACTTCTGGGGTGAAATGTTTGAAAACCCCTAAATTGAAGAGAGAAGTTGAAGAGGACCAAACTGGTGTTCAGCAGCTGTTGAAGACACCTAAGCTAAAGAGAGGACAAGCTGAAGAGGACCAAACTGGTGTTCAACAGCTGTTGAAGACACCTAAGCTAAAGAGAGGACAAGTTGAAGAGGACCAAACTGGTGTTCAACAGCTGTTGAAGACACCAAAGCAAAAGAGAGGACAAGTTGAAGAGGAACAAACTGGTGTTCAGCAGCTGTTGAAGACACCTAAGCAAAAGAGAGGACAAGTTGAAGAGGTACAAACTGGTGTGCAACAACTAATGAAGACGCCCAAGCAGAAGAGAGGACAAGTTGAAGAGGACCAAACTGGTGTTCAACAGCCAATGAAGACGCCTAAGCAGAAGAGAGGACAAGTTGAAGAGGAACAAACTGGTGTTCAACAGCCAATGAAGACGCCTAAGCAGAAGAGAGGACAAGTTGAAGAGGACCAAACTGGTGTTCAACAGCCAATGAAAACCCCAAAACGCAGAGGGGAACCAGTTGAGGATCGGATGAGTGTAAAGAGGCTAATAAAGACCCCCAAGAAGAAGGCTGAGCCTGTAGAGGACTTAACTGGTGTTAAGCAGTTAATGCAGACTCCGAAGCAAAAAGTTGAACCTGTCAACAATCAGTTTGGAATCTGTGAACTGATGAAGACTCCTCAATTGAGAGGAGTGGTTGCAGTGGAGGATTTCACTGGCTTTAAAAAGCTTGAGGATCCAGAGAGCAGCTCCACCCATATAACACAAAGTTTTGTGACTGAGCCTACTGAGGTAAACATCAAGGTTACTCCTGTTTAACACCAATGCTTTGAGTAGACAACTTGATCATAGTGGAAGCATTTTAGTTTTGTCACACCACTCCCATGCAGTGTGGATATGATGTAAGCCTTATTTGTATGCTTTGACTAAATGTCTATGATTCTAGTCATGCTCTGACTTGAGTTATTTTATTTTCAATATCATTTTCACCAATAACAGATCCTCATGAATCTTACATTTTAGATACAAGAGCCTTTGCAAGCTGCGGAGAGGGACTCTGCATTGCCAGCTGAAGGTGAGTTTTAGCTTTTTTAGTGTTCTAGTTTTAGTTTTTCGGTGTGTGTGCAATGTTTTCCCATTGATTTTAAGCAGCAGTGCTGTTCTACAAGCGTCCACAAGCCTGAAAGGCCAGACCCATATTTACGTGTGTAAAAATTATGTATACACAACAATTTGTTAATCAGGACACAGGACTTTAAAATGTTTAATGGTTTGAATATTAGTAACTCTTTTGCTTAATGTTGTCTGTTTGAATATACTTTTGTTCTTTATTGTCAGTTGTTGATCAATAAATGAAAGAGGAAAAAAAAATATTTTAATATTCTTTTTAAAATGATAGTGCTCTGTGCTTAGGGGAGGGTGAAATACCATTGCAACCTGGTTTGGAAAATAAGCCACTTGCCTCACCAAAATAAGCACTTAATTATTTTCCTGTATGGTGGATTTATCAGCACAGAAATGTTAACAAACGTGCAGATAATTAATAGTAAAGTATGATTTTAATTACAGATCTGCTTTTCGGTGAAAACCTGGCAGCATCCAATCCGTATTAATACATATCTAGCAACAATTCAGCAAATACTTGGAAATAACTAAGAAATGCAATTTTTACCTCTAATGTTTTCCTTGTATCTGGATTAGCTGTCATGTATATGTAGTAATTATATGTAGTTAAAAGGTCTTCATTCACAGAATGCGACATCCACAACAGACAATTAGGCATAGAAATGTGAGGTTTCCTTCAGGATAAAAAAACACGTTTAATTTTTACAAGCAACATGAAGTGGTGTAATTCCCAATTTTTGCACTGCATGCAATGATCATAAAATGTGTTTTTAGTGATTTTTCCCTAGTGTCCGTATTGAGTCTGTGCTTGGTACTGCAGAAAAGTGGTATTGTAATGTTGTTTTTGGTATTGACTTGGTACAGAATTACCAGGACTTTTGCCATTATTAGTCCTAAATTTTTCTGTATGTGTGTGATATATATATATATATATATATATATATATATATATATATATATATATATATATATATATATATATAATATATATAGTGAAGAAAATAAGTATTTGAACACCCTGCTATTTTGCAAGTTCTCCCACTTAGAAATCATGGAGGGGTCTGAAATTGTCATCGTGAGGTGCATGTCCACTGTGAGAGACATAATCTAAAAAAAAAATCCAGAAATCACAATGTATGATTTTTTAACTATTTATTTGTATGATACAGCTGCAAATAAGTATTTGAACACCTGAGAAAATCAATGTTAATATTTGGTACAGTAGCCTTTGTTTGCAATTACAGAGGTCAAACGTTTCCTGTAGTTTTTCACCAGGTTTGCACACACTGCAGGAGGGATTTTGGCCCACTCCTCCACACAGATCTTCTCTAGATCAGTCAGGTTTCTGGGCTGTTGCTGAGAAACACGGAGTTTGAGCTCCCTCCAAAGATTCTCTATTGGGTTTAGGTCTGGAGACTGGCTAGGCCACGCCAGAACCTTGATATGCTTCTTACAGAGCCACTCCTTGGTTATCCTGGCTGTGTGCTTCGGGTCATTGTCATGTTGGAAGACCAAGCCTCGACCCATCTTCAGTGCTCTAACTGAGGGAAGGAGGTTGTTCCCCAAAATCTCGCAATACATGGCCCCGGTCATCCTCTCCTTAATACAGTGCAGTCGCCCTGTCCCATGTGCAGAAAAAACACCCCTAAAGCATGATGCTACCACCCCCATGCTTCACAGTAGGGATGGTGTTCTTGGGATGGTACTCATCATTCTTCTTCCTCCAAACACGGTTAGTGGAATTATGACCAAAAAGTTCTATTTTGGTCTCATCTGACCACATAACTTTCTCCCATGACTCCTCTGGATCATCCAAATGGTCATTGGCAAACTTAAGACGGGCCTTGACATGTGCTGGTTTAAGCAGGGGAACCTTCCGTGCCATGCATGATTTCAAACCATGACGTCTTAGTGTATTACCAACAGTAACCTTGGAAACGGTGGTCACAGCTCTTTTCAGGTCATTGACCAGCTCCTCCCGTGTAGTTCTGGGCTGATTTCTCACCTTTCTTAGGATCATTGAGACCCCACGAGGTGAGATCTTGCATGGGGCCCCAGTCCGAGGGAGATTGACAGTCATGTTTAGCTTCTTCCATTTTCTAATGATTGCTCCAACAGTGGACCTTTTTTCACCAAGCTGCTTGGCAATTTCCCGTAGCCCTTTCCAGCCTTGTGGAGGTGTACAATTTTGTCTCTAGTGTCTTCGGACAGCTCTTTGGTCTTGGCCATGTTAGTAGTTGGATTCTTACTGATTGTATGGGGTGGACAGGTGTCTTTATGCAGCTAACGACCTCAAACAGGTGCATCTAATTTAGGATAATAAATGGAGTGGAGGTGGACATTTTAAAGGCAGACTAACAGGTCTTTGAGGGTCAGAATTCTAGCTTATAGACAGGTGTTCAAATACTTATTTGCAGCTGTATCATGCAAATAAATAGTTAAAAATTCATACATTGTGATTTCTGGATTTTTTTTTTTAGATTATGTCTCTCACAGTGGACATGCACCTACGATGACAATTTCAGACCCCTCCATGATTTCCAAGTGGGAGAACTTGCAAAATAGCAGGGTGTTCAAATACTTATTTTCCTCACTGTATATATATATATATATATATATATATACACATACATACACTCACCTAAAGGATTATTAGGAACACCATACTAATACTGTGTTTAACCCCCTTTCGCCTTCAGAACTGCCTTAATTCTACGTGGCATTGATTCAATAAGGTGCTGAAAGCATTCTTTACAAATGTTGGCCCATATTGATAGGATAGCATCTTGCAGTTGATGGAGATTTGTGGGATGCACATCCAGGGCACGAAGCTCCCATTCCACCACATCCCAAAGATGCTCTATTGGCTTGAGATCTGGTGACTGTGGGGGCCATTTTAGTACAGTGAACTCATTGTCATGTTCAAGAAACCAATTTGAAATGATTCAAGCTTTGTGACATGGTGCATTATCCTGCTGGAAGTAGCCATCAGAGGATGGGTACATGGTGGCCATAAAGGGATGGACATGGTCCGAAACAATGCTCAGGTAGGCCGTGGCATTTAAACGATGCCCAATTGGCACTAAGGGGCCTAAAGTGTGCCAAGAATACATCCCCCACACCATTACACCACCACCACCAGCCTGCACAGTGGTAACAAGGCATGATGGATCCATGTTTTCATTCTGTTTACGCCAAATTCTGACTCTACCATCTGAATGTCTCAACAGAAATCGAGACTCATCAGACCAGGTAACATTTTTCCAGTCTTCAACTGTCCAATTTTGGTGAGCTCTTGCAAATTGTAGCCTCTTTTTCCTATTTGTAGTGGAGATGAGTGGTACCCGGTGGGGTCTTCTGCTGTTGTAGCCCATCCGCCTCAAGGTTGTGCGTGTTGTGGCTTCACAAATTCTTTGCTGCATACCTTGGTTGTAACGAGTGGTTATTTCAGGCAAAGTTGCTCTTCTATCAGCTTGAATCAGTCAGCCCATTCTCCTCTGACCTCTAGCATCAACAAGGCATTTTCTCCCACAGGACTGCCGCATACTGGATGTTTTTCCCTTTTCACACCATTCTTTGTAAACCCTAGAAATGGTTGTGCGTGAAAATCCCAGTAACTGAGCAGATTGTGAAATACTCAGACCGGCCCGTCTGGCACCAACAACCATGCCACGCTCAAAATTGCTTAAATCACCTTTCTTTCCCATTCTGACATTCAGTTTGGAGTTCAGGAGATTGTCTTGACCAGGACCACACCCCTAAATGCATTGAAGCAACTGCCATGTGATTGGTTGATTAGATAATTGCATTAATGAGAAATTGAACAGGTGTTCCTAATAATCCTTTAGGTGAGTGTATGTATATATATATATATATATATATTTATTGGTACTGGGCGATATGGCCAAAAATATTACTCTATATTGTTTTTTTTTACTTGTCGTTTGATATCAATATTTATCACAATATACATTTGCACATTGCACTTTTTGTATTTATTTCCAAGTTGGCAGATGAAAAAAAGAAATCCTAAACTGTCAAAAGGGTCTCTACAAAACTGTATTGGGGGCCCAGAAACAGCAAAGCAGTGGGGCCTGATGGCTTTTCTACCAATTTATTAATATAGTTTATAATTTATCAATCAAATACAGTTGGATATGAATGCTCATCTGTTCTTCTGAAGCTCAATGACAGCAGTCCAGTGTTTGTTTGAATATTTTTACTTTCAAATTATAGATTTTATATTTCTTTACATTTAAATACCCAAATATGGGGGCATACAAGCACTTGTAACTGAGGAATTATACTGTATGGTGGTTCAGGGGTATACCCTGAGAGAAAATGTAAAAGTCTGAATTGACCATTTTTATATTTTCATTAAAGAGACTTGCAGACCTGCTATATTGTTATTTACACAGGGAAAATATACTATTTATCAAATCTACTTTTATTTAATATTGTATTTCAATGGGGATATTATTTATTACAGCTGACAGTTACGTGCGCAAACAAGATTTGAACATCAACAGTAACTAGGATCAAACTGAAGTTCACTGTTTTTAACAGTTCTGTGTATAAATTTGAAGGCTGTGTGTGTGTATATAATATAATATATATATATATATATATATGTGTGTGTATATGTAAACGTAAACATCATTATGCGACTCGACTACGCATTACTTTACGGAGAGCTTACAACCTACTTGTTAAGTCTTGCCTTAAGATCCGGCGGTGCTACCAAACTGAGGGAGGGAGGGGGAGAGAGAGAGTGTGTAGCAGGCCTAAAAAGTAACAAGTCAATGTCCCACAGCAGTTACTCACAAAGTATCAGGAGCAATGGCCGTGCTTCTGCCCATCAAACTGCTAAACAATAATTAGTTTTTAATTTTAATTGAAAATGCTTTTTGTCTATTTTTTTTTTTTTTTTTTTTTACATGTGTAAATTAGGGATATGCGAGACTAGTCGACTAAATGGTCAGCTGCTGCTAGTCGGCATTAGAAATAATAGTCGACTAGTCTGTTAATATTAAATTACCAAAAAAAAAACATTTTATTTACACTTTGCGTTATTGTTTTATCATTTAAAAAATAATTAACACAATTATTTAATAAGCGTTTATCTGGAGGATGTTTGCATGCTTGTCTGTTTCACTCGCGGTGTGCACAGAACAATGTCCTGATGAGCAAAACATGGTATGTTATCAAACCCTTCACACTGATGGTATTCAAAGAAATTTCCATGGTTTGCAGGCCTGGACTAGGCTACCAACTAGTAATTTTATTGTATTTCCTTGTCATCCATGCCAGAGATGGTGACATCGGATTTATTTTCATAAAATTAGAACATTAGTCTATTTCAAAGGCTTGTAACATGCCAATTAATAAAGCCAAATTAGAAGAAAAAAACATTATGGTCTAAAGGTGCTTTGGAACCACGTTAATTTGCGGCGCCTCCTGTCTACTCGCATGCGAGGGAAAAGAGGCAGCGCATGCGGAGCGGGACAGGGTATAAATTAAATGTTTTGTTCTAGAGAAAAATATTCAAGAATGCAGCGCAGAAAGTTCAGAACTGGTGTACACTGCACACCATGTTTAGTCACATTTCTCACTAGACAATGAGAGGGTGCAACCATTTTCAGGAAGTCTTGCGGTCCAGAAGGAATCAATCGGGCGTCCGGACCCGGTCCACGGTGACCGGCATAGCCTAATCGTTAGCAACCTCATACAGTCTGAGAAAGCCAAACTGCTTGCAATTTTAGCAACACTCACTTGATCTTCTCGATTGAGAACATAAGCTAAATATCTTTAAACTTTTTTTTGGGATTTTAAATATTGTGATTGTTTTATCACCCAGCTCATATATATATATATATATATATATATATATGTGTGTATATATATATATATATATGTGTGTGTGTGTGTGTGTGTGTATGTATTGATTTCTGTGGTTATTTGTCTTTTGTGGCTGGCGAAGTTTATATGTAAATTGCTATCATTTTAATGTTTAATGCCATTTAACTTTACCTGGGACCTGTGAAGTTTTACTTGATTTGTGAATCGAACAAACTAATTTGTCATTAATTCATATTCAATATTTTGTAGTTTAGTTTCAGATTTTCCAGTTATGACAAAGATCTTCCTTGATTGGACTAAACTTATTAGTGTTATATTGTCGTCTTTTGTAGATGTTGAAGAATGTGACCACAAAGAAAATTTCTGTCCAGTTGAAACCATGGAAACTGAAGTGGTAAAATTATTGGAATCGCAATGCACTGCTGAAGCAGTTTACTCTCAACATCATCGGGAGATTGTAATCCACCCTGACGAGAATGAAAAGGAGCCTGTTTCAACTGAAGTTATTGATGTCTGTTCTTCTGAAAAGGATGGGGAAACCAAAGAACAGTCCGAAGAAACTGTTTGTGCCTCTGAAAATTACAGAGTAACCGATGCTACCTTATCTTCCACAGCTGAAGAGGATGGGGTAAGCAAGTCTTTACCTGCCAACAAAATCCAACGTAGTCGAGGAAGAGCAGCACATAAAACTAAAAATGCAAATGATTCAGAAGTGGATAAAGAAGAGCTGGTCCAAGCCCATGTTTCTAGACCTGGCAGGAGGAAGAACACTAATAATGAAATTGAAAGCCAACTTTCTCAAGTGCATGAACAGAAAATAACTGAAAACATTTGTGAAGAAATTGCTATTGCACCAGAGGGTGGCATTGTACTGGATACACCAGTAAGTACTGAGGCTCCTATCACTGCAACTAGAGCTAGGATGGGAAGGCCAACTAAGAAGGGCAATATGACTACCGAGCCCACCGATACTTTGGGAAATTATATGACAACCACTCATGCTGCTGTAGTGGCTGAGAAGGCACTGACTTCTGTAGCAAAATCAGGACAGGGAAGGATGGCTAGAAAAGGAAATGTCAAGTACCAAGCTTTGGATGATGATCCCAAGATTGTTGCCCAAACTGTGGCTGAGACCAAGTTCGACAGTAAAGAGCCCGAAGCACCTCTAGCAAAGTCAGGGAGAGGTCGGAAGGCTACAAAAAAAACTAAGGACCAAGCTCTGGATGATCATCCAAAGGTTGTTCTAGAAACTGTTACTGGAGCCAGCATCAACAATAAAAAAGAACCTGAACCACCTGCAGCAAAGTCAGGACGTGGAAGGTTTGCTAGAAAAGGAACTGTCAAGGACTTGGCTTTGGATGATGATCCCAAGGTTGTTGGCAAAATTGTGGCTGGGACCAAGTTCGACAGTAAAGAGCCCGAATCACCTCTAGCAAAGTCAGGGAGAGGTCGGAAGGCTACAAAAAAAACTAAGGACCAAGCTCTGGATGATCATCCAAAGGTTGTTCTAGAAACTGTTACTGAAGCCAATATCAATGATAATGAACCACCTGTAGCAAAGTCAGGGCGTGGAAGAATGACTAGAAAAGGAACTGTCAAGGACCAAGCTCTGGATGATCACAAGGTTGTTGCCCAAACTGTGATTGAGACCAGTGTTGACCATAAAGAGGAGCATGAAGTGCCTGTTGCAAGACGAGGAAGGATGACTAGAAAAGGTGCTGTCAAGGACCTATCGCAGGATGATGATTCCAAGATCGTAAGCCAAACTGTAGCTGAGACCAATGTTGACAGTAATGATGAGCATGAAGTACCTGTTGCAAGACCAGGAAGGATGGCTAGAAAAAGAACTGTCAAGGACCAATCTCTGGATCATGATCACAAGTTTGTTTCCCAAGCTGAGTTTGAGGCTAATGTTGACATCAAAGAACCGCAAGAGATTGTAACAAAGTCAAGGCGTGGAAGGATGACTAGAAAAGAAACTTTCAAGGACCAAGCTCTGGATGAACATCCAAAGGTTGTTCTTCAAACTGTTGTTGAGGACTGTGTTGACAGTAAAATGCCTGAAGCGCCCGTGGTCAAGTTTGGCCGAGGACGAAAGGCCAAACATCAAAAACCACAGACAGCTGAAGATGTTGTTCTCCAGCCTGCTGTAGACACCAGCACACATGTAGCTGTGATTGAAGAACATCCTGAAACTGTGGTGAAATCTGTTAGAGGAATTAGGCAGACAAAGCAGCCAAAAGCAAAGATTTCAGTAGAGCCTGAGGAGAATGTTGCCAGCATGGTAGCGCAAGTAGATGTCTCAGTGGTGAAATCTGTTCGAAAAAGGGGAGTGATTGCAAAAGCATCTGAAATGGAGGAAGTTCCTGTCAAAAGAGGTCGCCGTGCTATTGTGGACCCTGCACCTCCAGTTGCTGTAGTGTCTAGTCATGGACTTAAGGCAGAGCCTGAGGTTACTTCAGATCCAGCTTCAACTGAAGAGTCTGTTAAGCCAATAAAACATTCCAATCGAACAGCAAAACTGCCTAAATCAAAAGAGGAAAATGCCAAAACTGAGCTTAGTTCTGAACATGTTATTGCTGAGGACACATCAGCTGTGGCACTGAAGATGAAACGAGGAATTCGAGGCAAAAAGTGTTCAACCAAGGACACTTCTAACACTCCAATTAATGAATCTGCTACAGCTGATAAATTTGATATAATGAAACCCACAAATACTGTTAACTGTAACTCCGATTTAGTGACATCTAAAGACACTGATGAATTTGAACCTTCTGAAGATGTAATGGAGCCAAAGCTGAAAAAATCTAAAAAGTTTGGCAAATTACCAGCTGAGACGACCTCCACAGAAACTAATCAGTCAACTGATCAGGCATCCAAAGGCCGCAATGGGAAAGGTACTAAAAAAGAACCCTTTGTTGAAGACACTCAAGAAAAAGCTGAGGTAAAAGTCAAGCCATTGAGGTCAGGAAAGGCTGCAACTGCACCTAAATCAGAGCCCAATGATGGTAAGGCATTAACTCCTCCTAAGAGGAAAAGGAATGGGGTGATGGAGGCAAACGATGACTCTGTTAAGAAACCTTTGCCGAAGAGAAGAGGCAGAGTAGCCAACAGCTCTGGAGTTGCAGGTGAGGTTTCTATCTCCAGCAAAGCGATAAAAGGCAAAGCCAGCAAGACATCATCTCAAGATGAAGCAGAAAAAAGTGAAGCTTCTCACAAGAAGAATGGTAAAGGAACAAGTGGACTGAGAAAGACTGCCAAGGAACTTGATCCAGCTCCTGCCCAGACACAGGAGTCTCTTTCAGGTGAGCATGCTGTATGTGCTGTCCTCTGTATATACATGTACTGCAGGGGTGTGCAACCTTTTTGACATAAATTGACTTTTTTTATTTTCCTGGTCAATGTCTATGCCGATGTATGCAAAAACATGCGCATGTATGGTTTTTTTTTTAAGTCCTAAGTCCATGAGGTTTAAGTCCACTTGTGAAAATGTTTCAAGTTAGTATTTTTCAAATATAATAATTTATTTTTAATTACAAATATTATCAGCATTAATGTTGGAATGAAAACTGTGTGCAAAACCCAATGATTATGATATAATCATGATCCTGCATGAGAATTTTCACAGAGCATCTTGCTAAATGGCTTCAATGAAAATGGTTAATGTCACAAATGTGCTTATTTGATTACTGATCATGAAATTGTGTGGAATCTTAAATATTTCTTATGTCATACATTTTTCAAAATTAAGCAGAGGGGTAATCACTAGTATGGAAGCAACAGTGAGACAGGTGCAGGCTATTTTATTTATATTAATCTATTTGATGTAATCCTTCCTCATGATCATGTATCGTGTTTTCATCAGCTGAATGGGACTCCAAATGATATTAAATCATGACAAGACTCTCGCTGCATGTGCAAGACATTCACGCATTGCAAGCCGATTTAACTACTTAGCCCTTTTTACTGAATCGCATCTGCAAAATCCTAAAAGCTTCTTTCCAGGTTTAATTTATATTTTGAATAAACTTTATCAGATTATGTTTTCTCTTTGAATGTAGTTTTGAGTGAGACTGTTTAAGCAGGGTGTACTTGTATGCTGGGTTGGAAATCTCAAGGATTAATAGTGGTGTTCTGAAATAAAAACGGATGCAAGTGAAACATTGAATTTAGGCTATCATCCATGCAGCCTGACCGAAGCAAAGCTGGCGCATTTACTCGTGCGATTAACCTAAAGCAAAGTGCTGCCGGCTCGTGATGCGTGAATGGCATGAGTCTGTTGGGTATACTGCAGTCTCGTTACGTTTGTACTTTTTGTTTGGCTACACGTTCAGCTCATGAAAACATGTTGCGTGATCATGTGAAGGATTAAATAAAGATGGATTGTGGAATTTAAATAAAATAATCTACTTCTCTCTCACCGTTGCTGGCGTGCCAGTGATTACCCCTCCACATGCCAATGCTGGCACACGTGCCATAGGTTGCCGACCCCTGATATAGTGTGTATATATAATATATTTTGATATTGAGGAATATTCACATTTTTCAATAACTTTACATTAGAGGCATAGTAAGATTGCACAGGGCACATTGGTGGGCCCGCCCGATGTCGATATGGCCATCTGAACGCATCAACTTTTGTCACCATTAGCAAAAAAGATACAAATTATTTGCATAATTGGATGCAAAATTTACTGGAAACGTGGGCTGGGGCTAATTAAATTAATTATAATAAGTTCACTTATGGGCATGTAGAGGGACACAAAAGAAAGGCAGACAGGCTGCCTGTTGAGTACATTGGTACTACTAAATTCTATATAAATGCATGGTATAATTTAATTTGTAGTTTTTTTTTTTTTTCCTGTGCAAATTTGCTCTACTTGTCACCTATTGACAATGTAAAGGTAACCATTTTTGTTTTCACATAGGGACAACCACTCGAAAAGGAAGAAGTTTGAAGAAAGCCGAGGCAGACATTTCTACAAAGGCAGCTCCCATTAGGTGCACCAGGAGGAAGTAAATCACTGATCTTACAGAGTGGTCTTAAATCTTTTAATCATAATTTTGTTTTTTATAGAAATGGCATTTTTTTTGTGTGTGTGTACCTGTTTTTTTTTTTTTTAGCTGATTTTATATTTAGGGAAAAAAAGGCTAATGGATGTGTATATTTTATCATATTTTTTTGTATTTCCCTTGTTAAACCCTGAAAAGGGCATTAAAACAAATTTTCCAAGCACTGTAAATGGGCTGATTTTTGTATGTGTGTGTGTGTGTATATATATATATATATATATATATATATATATATATATATATCAAAATATTACAAGCATGTTGTGAGGATTTTCAAAATCTACATTGCCTAGATGAGGGTTATTCTGTCTATAAAATACAGCCTATAGAGTGTTTGAGTTGACAAGCCATTATTAGTATGGTGTAATCTGATGCAAGTCTGTAAAAACCCATTAGGTTTCCCATTTAACTCTGTAGGATTCTAGATTGCATTTAATGAAATGAAAACTTAATCAGGTACATTTTCAAAATTCTAAGATGCAAGATTTACTTTTGCAAGGCAAACTGATAGTTTTCCATTATTGTCATCACACATGAATAAAAGCCAATATAAATTTACATGAGTAAAAAAAAAATGGTATGAAGCCTACAAAGGTTTTTTTGTAGCTGTGAGCAGCAAATCCTCTTGAATTTAGAAATAAGCTTATGCCACCAGCAGATGTTCTTAGATCATTCCTAGTTTGAATGTAATGCTATGGGGCCAGTTGTTCAAAACATTTAATCTGGATCAAAATGGTCCGGATTTGGAAATCCCATTTTTTCCTATCCAGGATCAGGTAATCCGTTTTACTTTTGTGCCGGTTTTTCAAAGCAACATTGGACTGGATCACCCTGATCCAGATACACAGTTTTCAAGATTACCAAATCCGGATTACCAGTGCTCTAAATGGGACAACATATCACAATGTGGGCTACCAGCTATGTAAAGAACAGGTAGAAGAGCCAACTTGAGGTCACTAAGTGTTTCTTATTTTGAGACAAAACACAATAACATAAACATCCACTTCTAATCATAATTTATTTTATGACCCACATCTGAACCACAACAAAATAAACAACAAACGTACATTAACAAATACATTGTGGACATTTTGAAAACGTCTTAAAAAAAATGAAATGGCTAAATATGCAATAGTTAACGAAATAAAGAATGTTCAGGGTTCTTCTTCATCTGAGGAGGAGAGACCAGCATTTCCAAGCCCCACTTTTAGGAGGTGGATTTGAAGTTTCGCTTTGGTTTGCTGTAGTTTGGTCAGCTTGATTTGTTCCTCTGCCAGGAGTATCTGTGCTTCTGCTCTTTCAGTTTCTCGTTTAAGAAGTGATTCATAGAAATCATTTTTATTTGGCAAAGGACGCTTCAAGCCTCTTTTCTGAGCTCCTGTGACTGCTGGCTCTACCAGTGAGGATCCAGGTTGTTCTTCAATAATAGGGCTGAGATCCAGAATGAATGTTTCCTCTGCATTAGGAGGAACTGGCTCACTTTCCTCTACAATTGTAGGCTCACCATCCCCTACAACACCTTGAATCCCATGCAGAGCTTTAGAGTTCTCACCTCCAATAATGTCCAGAATCACATCTGTGTATTCACCTTTCTTAAAGGATTTGTTGCCTGTTTGGGTGTTTTTTTGCTTCAGCAAGGTCCTTCGTTGCTCTGGCCCTCAGATTCTTCCATCTAAATTTCACTTGCTCCAAGGTCCTCTTCTGGCCAGACCCCATTGCATTTACATTCTGGGTGATTTCAACCCAAATGTCTTTCTTCCTTTTGTTAGTCACCATTCCACCTGCAACAGAGCTTCCTACTATTGAGGCATAATGGCACTTAACACCCTCCAGCAGTGCATGGGTTTCTGCAACAGTGAAATTAGGTCCTTTTGAGTCCATGGTTTCACCGCTTCTGTTGTAGTGAACATAGTATTTATAGGCCTTGGGCATGATTCATTTAATTGAACACCAGCCACAGCACGTCAGCCAATTGGTGTGTGGGTATTTGACAGCCATCTTATATTCAGCCTTTCTCAGAGGACTTAGAGAGAGGCACTGACATGGCAGGTATTGTCCATCGCTAGCACCGTGTTGGTGGAAGAGGATACCGTCAAAGGGTGTATGTTGAGCGTGCACAACCACTGGAGCAATACACCACTGAAGAACTGTATGGTCGCTTTCAGCTTTGGGAATGCTGATATTAAGTACATTGCAGACCTTGTCAGGCCAAAACTTCAACGGAGAACCCGAAGGAGTCACAGTCTGTCTGTGGAAGAACAGGTCCTCATTGGTCTGCGCTTCTATGCATCTGGGACTTTCTACCAAGTTGTTGGTGATAATATGGGAGTGGACAAATCAACTGTGAGTGATGTAGTGAAAGCTGTGTCAATTGCATTGGCCAGCCTGGTCAATCAGTTTGTTTCACTTCCAAAGGATGTCCAGATTGCCCAGACCAAGCACAAGTTTTTTCTTTTGGGGAACATGCCCAATACTATTGGGGTTATTGACTGCACTCATGTGCATATCCAAGCACCTCATGAGAGGGATTGGGAGTACATCAACCGAAAGGGGAGGCGCAGCATCAACATCCAACTTGTGGGCGATGCTGACCTCATCATCACAAACTGTGTCGTGAAGTGGCCTGGGTCTGTTCATGATGCACGCATCCTGAGAGAGAGTGCTTTATACAGAGAGCTCCAAACCAGCCGACCGGATGGCATAATATTAGGAGACAGTGCCTATCCACTCCTACCATGGCTGATGACTCCTTTTCTTGCAGCAACCACACCTGCGCAGGCACGCTTCAACAATGCTCATTGCAAAACAAGATGTGCAATTGAGCATTTAAATGGAGTTCTGAAGAGACGCTTTGCATGCCTTAACTACTTGCGAGTGGAACCACAGGGAGCATGCAACATAATACTTGCGTGTATCGTCCTGCACAACATCGCTACCAGGTGCAATGTCCCTCTCTGTGATGATGTTTATGATGCACCTGAGCCTGTTGAAGAACCAGACCAACCTCTGGTGGTCTGTCAGAATCCGGGACTGACTGGACGTATAGTAAGGGATGCAATTGTTAGACATTATTTTGGACAGGCTCATCTCTGATGATTGTTTCTTTGAAATTAATATACGGTGATGAATGACCGAAAAATGAATATATTATTTTTGTTTGTTATTGAAATCTGTTTGGGGGATTATTTCATGGGGACAAGATAATTTTTATTTTATTTTTACTTTACTATACTGAATAGCTTAATTGTTAGCCTATGTCTACTTTATCACTGTTACAACGGTTACACAAGTCAAGTGCAAAATATAAATAAAAGTATATACACTAAATGATACAAACGTATTATTTGACCAATTTTAAAGTTTTACTACATTTTCTTCCTGAAATCCACCTTGAAATCCTACCCCCTGTTGGGATCAGGATAATCCTGTTTTTTTGGATCAAAGTTATCCAAATCCCACTGATAAGTTTTGAACAACACAAACTGAAGGTTTGATCCAGATTAAAACTAGGATTGGATTCCCTGATCTAATCTGATTTCAGATTCCTTCTTTCCCTTTTGAACAACCCATTTTCAAGATTTTATCCAATCCGATAACCAAAATCCGATCAGCTTACCTTTGAACAACTGGCCCATGGATATCAGGATGACTAGATTCTAGTTGATAACTCCTTGTGTTGGGAGAAAACCACCTGAGGTTGAACATTAGCAATACGGAGTTAGTGGTGGATTTTCACTACTATCTATACAAAAAAGATACAATATTGGGGAGGCTGGGAGATCGCTGTCACACAGGGAAGTACTCCGATTTTGAGCCAATGGTCTGATTAAACGTGTTTTCTGTAGCAGTGTATATGTATGTTTGTTTTAGATGCCTTGTTCAAAACCCTCTTCAATTAGAATGGTTTGTTAATTTATTTTTTCACCAAAATGAAATTAATATATTTGTAGTAACAGTTGGGTAAACAAGCATGATAAAACCACAGTGGTGTTCATTCAGGTAAGGGTCCGCTATGTAATGAATATGTAATGAGGACATGAAACCTAGCCCACTGGTTTAATGACCGATACTGTTGTGACATATTACCCCATTTAGAGTGAGATGGGCATGTTGAATAAAGGTCAACGTGTTCCGTAAGCTTCCGTTTATTCCCCCCCAAGGTACTTGGTATAATCAAATACAGTGGCATAATAGTACATATGGAATCAATATGATGCCTTCTATATTATATTATAATAATACTATTATGTTCTATATTTGCAACAAAAAAAGTTTTACAAAAGATAAAGCTGTGTAATTGCAAAAAAACAATGTACGTTGTAAACAAAACACAAGAATTTTATGTATTTTTTTTATCTGCTGATTTTTGTCATTTTTTTTTTTGCAACAGCTATTTTTCTTAGTTTCACTTTGCTGAAAGAATTTTTTCTAAACCCGTTAACTTCGAAACAAGCTAACACAATAAGCACAAAAAAAATCTGTGATTTAATGTTTGTCTAATTTCTAAACAAAAATAATTTTTTGGCTGAAAAAAGGCGAATCTTTAGGTTGAAATTTCTGGTTACATTGTGTTTGTGCTTCATCTAGCTTATTAGCTAATATCACTAGCCTGTGTCATTTGATGTTACAGTCTGCTATTTTCACCATAACTATGTTTTTAAAAACTCCTATTTGCATAATGGTAATGTGTTTGTGCCATCGAAGCCTTAGTTACAGTTTTTAATGTTGCCTGTCTGATCAAAACACCTGACACCATTTCATGGTGTTTGTCGTTTGATTCAGTGTAAGAAGCTTTACTTTAAGTGTACAATGTAACAATCTTTATGTCTTTTTTTTAAATGTTATTATTAATAAAAAAAAGGCATTAATGCAGAAGAACAGCAGTATAAGTTTACAGCACTGTTTAATTATTGTTTTTGTGGCGGACCAATCCAATGTTACTCATGGAGAATGTTATATTAAACCTGTAAACAATTTGAATTCCAGTTATTTACTGAGGAAGTATGTGGCTGTGAGATACAAGAAGAACACAGAATTTGGAGTGTAATGGAGAAATGGTGCTCCCCACTCCTTATCACAAGATGATGAAAACAATTGTGGGGATTCTGTGCTACTGGTGAGGCATTACAACACTTCATGGCCACAATCTTGTTTTTGTGTGTGTGTGTGTGTGTGTGATATTTTGCTTTCAATAAAGAGTGGACTTTACACATACATTTTTTTAATTATTATTATTTGGCCAGAATGCTCTTGTTTAAAAACTTAACTAACCTCAAATGCCTTGGTAAAACACAGAATAAGAGATTTATGATTTTCCACAAAACAAAAAAGGGATTAGTTCAACAACAACAAAAATCTGTCCCCAAAACATGTTAGGCAGAATGTTAGAGACTGGCAGCCTCAGTCACCATTTATTGATATTGTACGGGAAAAACAGCACCGCCAATATCCACAATTTCTCATCGTCCACGGAAGTTGTACATGAGGGTGAGTAAACAATGACAGAATTGTAATTGCAAGTTTTATTACACTTTCATTTGATGACATGGAAATATTACTAAAAAGTCTGACAACCACCACAGAGAAAAATTACTGACCTTATGATACATATTTAAAAAACAATTATCCTGTATTGGAGCTGGGACCACAGAGTTTGAGATCAAGTGAGTCGATGGGTAGTTCACAGGGAAAACATCTAAAAAAACTGAAAGAACAAATAAGTCACTGAACATTAAATAGTATTTTATGAGAGGAATATAAGACTGGTCTACCATAACAAACAAAAGAATACTAAATATAATATACTAAAGGCAATGTTTTATTAAATACATTAACAAATGTGAAACCCAGTTCTTGCACAAATTCTAATTTAGAGTATTAATTTATGGTAAATATCCAGTAGATTTTTCCTTCCCAATTTGGAATACCCAATTCCCAATGTGTTCTAAGTCCTCATGGTGGCGTAGTGACTCTAATCTCAGTTGTCTCAGCGCCTGAGATGTCAATCTGTGCATTTTATCACGTGGCTTGTTGAGCCCGTTACTGCAGAGACGCTATTCTCTGCTGCATCCATGCACATCTTGCCACACACACCACCGAGAATGAGAACCAACCACAAGGAGGTTACCCCATGTGACTCTACCCTCCCAAGCAACCGGGCCAATTTGGTTGCTTAGGAGACCTGGCTAGAGTCACTCAGCATGCCCTGGATTCAAATTCGGGACTCCAGGGTTGGTAGCAGCGCTGGACTGGTAATCTGGCATACCGGGCATTTTCCCGGTGGGCCGACGCACTTTTGGGGTGATCACGGGCGTAATGGCCATTGGGAGAACCGAGCGGGCTGGTGGTTCAGCCGCGAAAAGTGCCGAATGGACTGCGATAAGCAACTCTGAGCCGCCGCGTTATGCAGAACGGACCATAAAATGGTGCCGCGATATGCAGAAAAGGACAGCGAACACAGTCAACAGTTGGGCCAGTTGCCATGTAAAATCCCAGGCTGATTTCTCTTCCCAGTCCAGCCCTGGGTGGTAGTCAACGTCGATACTCCCTGAGCTACCCAGGCCCAATCTGAAATAAGTTTTATTTAATATTTTTTATTTATAATAAAATTCTATTTTTATCCATGATGGCAAAGCCCCATTTTCAGCTGCCATTACTCCAGTCTACTAAGATTATATGAAAAATGTGTCATATAATCCTAAAGAAATCATTTAATATATTAACTTAGCATTTATTTTTGTTAGATGGTTGTGCTACTTAATGAAGAGTGGAAATCGGAATACAGTGTCTTTTTCGAACTGATGTAGTGCTATTTTTACTTACTTTACAGTAAAGTTACTTGACACTTGGAAGTAAAATTTCAGCTTAAAAAATAACCAAAAAGAAACGTATTTCTCCTCAAATGAATCAATCTATTGTTATTCTGAGAGATGAAGGCTATTTCATGCACTTCTGTATTGAAGTAATACAAGAAACTTGATCTAACTAGGACAGAGAGAGAAGTGGACAACCCAGAGCCACAACAACTAGAATACAAGTACATCAGAGTCTCTAATTTGAGAAACAGACTCCTCACAGGTCCTAAACTAGCAGCTTTAATGAACAATATATGCCGAACACTTGCATTGCTGCAAGTATTCTTGGATTAACAGAAAGTTTATGTAAAATGCGCATGCTCATTAACCTTGTGAATAAGCCACACCCCACTTGTTGTCGTCATACTCGGAACTCCGCCCCATGTCAAAACAGTGCCACATAGTGAAGCGCAAACGTAAAGAGATACCTGGAACATAAAAAGGAGCATAGCAAAGAAAAAAGAAAAATACTTTCTGCTAAGTGAAACTCAAAGAAAAATGTTTCAAAAAATAAAGAAACATCTCAATTCTTGTGTTTCGTTTACAACATACATTGTTTTTGCAGTTAAACACAGCTTTGTCTTTTGCAATAGTTTATTTAAATATATATATATATATATATATATATATATATATATATATATATATATATATTTTTCAAACAAGGTATCATATTGTCTCCATCTTTCTTACATATCAAAAAAACATGTGCTGCACAGGAAAGGCGAACACAATGACATTTCTGAGATAGCCCAAACTTTACAACATGAAGGAGTCTGTTCATCAATGTTCAGCAGTCATTTCTAACCTGTGGCCAGCAGGGGAAGTCACTGTAGTTTTTACACACAAACAAGTTTTCAAGGAACAGTGACAGCAGATCCTCCCTAGCCTCCACAATGATCGCAAAAAGCAATGTGGCAGTACCATGATAGAAAGACTTAGTTGAGGAAGGTAAACAGCTAAATAAAAGATATGCTTTCACTTTTAGATAAGACAAAAAAATGCCGATGCGAGAGAAATGTCTCTTCAGATTTATCGCAGTTCTCATTCTCACCAGCAAGTAGCGCTCTTCAGCTCAACCGTCATCGTAGTGACGTCATCAGGGTGATCCGTTGAACAGTTGGCGGAAATTTTTGAAATCCAACCGAAGAGTCGACGAACATCTACACAAATAAACTAAACATAGACGGGTAAATCTATCCCATTGTACCTGTTAGATCTGTTTGCGTAGACATAAATCTGGAGGCTAGTTCATATAAATCAAGAAGATCGTACTATCTGAGGTATTGTGCTCAACTACAATTTTGATTTCTTTTCTAACATTTTAATTAACCCATTTGCTATCGATTTAACCTCATTTACCGTATTAGTTTCAATAGAAATTATTTATTTTTTCATGCAGTTTGTGTTTAATAATGGCTTTCGTAGATTAATTATTACTTGAAAGGAAAACGTGAGCAACATGTTAAGGGATAGTTCACGCAAAACGTGTCAATGAACGGTTTATTATGATCAGAAAGATTTTAGGATAACATTTGCAAGTGTATATATTAGGTAAAGTGTATATTTTCAGTCCTGTATCTCGTCATTTTTCAGCATTTTTAATTACATTTTTGTCTTCACTCGTCATTTAAAATGTCATGAATGACATTCAATTTTTTTTATTATATTATATAAACACTCCTGACATTATCCATTACTTACTGCTGTTAGATACCTGAAAACCCTCAGGCACATGTATTTTTGTTACTTCTATTGGGTTTTTATTTAATAATTTTTTATTTACTGACCGATTACTTGAGCTATAGCTTAAAAAAATTATGCAATGGTTTCTAATTGTGTTATATAACAAGAAGTACAAAAACAATGCTAACTCAAAACATGGGACATGACCCATCATGAATATGAATATCAGTGGACTGTTTTACCCATTTCTGTTAGTTAGTAATAATGCACATCCTCAGTTTCCAATATGAAGTACAACATATGATAGGTAGTAATGTCAATAACAGCATGCTTTTTTTTTCTGTCCAACATATGAAGGGTTTATTTTACAGGTCAAGATGAGTCGGAGACCCAGCAGCCGATATTCTGAGATGCCCATGCGTGTGACAGACAGCAGAATGAGTCTGATCAACGCCACCCCTCAGAAGTACAACACTTTTAATTATATTATCATACTGGCATTTTTCTTCTCAGTGCATATTAGGGCAGTTGTATTGGCTTGAATTTCCAAACCGATATGACTGTCTTTCATCCAACTAAGGAACACAAAAGAAGTTAGGCTGAATGCTGGCCTCAGTCATCATTCACTCATATGGCAGGTTTTTTTATTCCCTACACAATGAAAGATGGTGACTGAGGTTAACATTGTCCCTAACATCTTTTGTGTTCCACAGAAGAAAGTCATACAGGATTGGAACAATGTGACGGTGGGTAAATAATGACATCATTTTCATTGTGGGTGAACTATTGCTTTTAAAAAAAAAAACTTTATTAAAGTATATTTAAACTTTGGTCATACATGAATTATGTTACTTGTTCATGTCTAGTAAGGGTTTGACTGATGTATTGACCTGGGCTGCATTTCCCAAAAGCATTGTAAACCTAAGCAGATCATAGAAACCATTGGCGCCAATGGTCTCTACGATCACCTTATGCTTGCGATGCTTTTGGGAAACGCCAATATATTGCCATATTGAGATTATCGCTATTGGATGATAACTTTGCCTGATTGGTCGATTAACCGAAGTGGTCATTCCACCCAATGTCCGTTCCAAAATGTACTTTGCCTTCTCAATGCAAATTTATTTGTGAATTCAAAAATTATTTTGTGAATTGAGTAAATATTGAGTAAAAAATATTATTTGCTGTAATTAAATGTGTCCGTCTACCACCCTGTTCTGTAGATAAAAGCATTGGCCATTAAAAATTGCATACATCAGTCAACTCCTACCTATATCTTACCTGACATGTTTGCTTTAAATTCATTACAGTAAGGACAATGTTTTTGGCAAGCTGAACATACCTAAACCTCAGTCGAGTACATCTGAGCGGCGAACAAGCTTTTTTGGAAAGTGAGTCTTCATTTGTCAATAAATTGTAATTGTTGTATTTTTATTTTCTCTTAGTGTGCTCTTGGTTTTGCAACTCATCATTGTGCCTTTTAATCCCGGATCATGTTGTAAATTATTATAGTTGCTCATCATGTAACATAACAGTGTGCAACCCGCTCTCTACCTGTATCCACAGAGGCATTGGGGCAGGCGGTCAGAGGAATAGCATGTTTGGGGCTTATGGGGGCTCAGAGAAGATGAAAGACCCCAGACCTCTACATGACAAAGCTTTTGTCCAGCAGTGTATCAAGCAGCTTTGTGATGTATGCATGGTTCTGATAAAATCAACACAATTACCATACATTGCTGTAAATGTCTTTGGGCTATTATGGAGATATTGTTAGATGTAGACAAGCCTACAAGGGTCAGACTCAGGAGGCCTTGTAGGGGCCGGTTCCACTTTTTGGTTTTCAATTCACAACGTACTTTTTTCATGACTTTCGATTCCATTAATACCGACGTTGACGAAACAACATACTTAAGCACACATCACATCCATATAGTCCGATTCTTGACCAAATAACTCTTATGAGCATGTTCTTGTGAATCTAAAACCTACTGTGTGACCATTGTAGTGCAGCTCCCAAAAAATTATGAGCTTATGTGCTGGCTCTTTTAGTGAATCAGAAACACTTATAAATCAGTTGGTTGGAGCAGTGAATTTCTCTTATTGATGCCCAAGTAATGACTTTTGTCATGTCCGACTGAAATTAGAACTGGTTCTCTTAGAAGTAGTCTGATATATCGGTTTTACGATTCATCTGTGCGGATATTTGCTTTTTGGAACTATCGTTATCGGCAAAAATCTATGGCGATAGTTGCCAATAGTTTTTTCAGCATTTTGGCATTTCAAAAATTAAAGTCTCAGGTGTGTTTCAGGCTTGTTTATACTTAATAGACCTGTGTTATGCAACAAATCTGACTTTTTTCTGGTTATTTTGGGGATTTTGGTTGAACAATAAATTTCATCTGGGATTTTATTCATGTAGGTCATAGTATTGTTTTTTTTTGTCGACATTCTATAAATCAATTAAAAAATATAAAATAATTGGTTATCCGCCTTTCCCACCACCTTAGTTATCGGTATCAGCAAAATCCACTATCAGTCACCTTTAGTTTCTATGTTATGTTATGTTGTACTTTAGGCTTGCGAGATTTCAATTAGGCAGTGCAGTTAATATGATGGGTTGTTTATATAATAATGTGTAGTTAACGATACACTCGAGTTTTGTTGTTATTAGGGGAACCAAAAAAAAAGTAGAATATGTTATCACATTTTTGTTTGTTAGAATTCAAACATTCATTAAAAATCCTTGGTTCAAATTTGTGGGAACCAAATTAATAATTTTTAACCCTCATTCTCTAGTTCCTTGTGGAGCGGGGCTTCCCGGGCAGCATCACAGTGAAGGCTCTCCAGTCACCATCCACTAAAGAGTTTTTAAAGATATATGAGTTCATCTACACTTTTCTGGAACCCTCCTTTCAGATGCCCACTGCCAAAGTTGAGGAGGAGATCCCAAGAATGCTGAAAGATCTGGGGTAAATCTAATAGTAAACAGCAAAGGGTGATGGTATATCATAATTTTTTTTAAACCACAATGTGGGCTGCATTTACACTGTCAACTAATTCTGATATTTTCACCAATATTTAGTACGGATAAAATTTTGTTGCATGGGTGTAAACAGCAAAAACACTTAAAGTTGCAATATGTAACAATTTTCATGTAATAAATTTTTTTTTTGCCAATGTCTGAACGGCTTGTAACACAACTTAGGGTGCCTATTAAAACCTGTAGACTGATTTTCATGTGAAGGGAGCAGATCGCTTTTGCCGGGAAAATCCAAAGGATGTAAAGATTATGCTTGCTCCAAAGAGCCTTGCCTCATAAATTAATAGCTTCTCTTCCGGTATTCAACCACGACCACAAACTGCAACACTAGGTAACGTTATCTTAGAGATGGAATCCAGCAAATATCCGGCTCCCAGCACAACACCGACTCCTATTCATACTCCGAGTAAGCAAAAAAATTAATAAAAAATGTATCCACTGAATCCCATCTGGCTAAGCGAGAATATGATTGTGGTTGAGTGAAAACTAGAGTGAATATCGGCAGGACATTTGATTCCTGGAGGTACCTTTGTTTGGTTTTGGGGATCAAAAAGACCCTGAATTTGTGGTGTTCTTATTGGACAGATAAGCTTACATAACTGCAAAGCATGTGAAATATAGCGCCATAAGGATTGATCTGTGTAATTTTAGCTAAACTACAATATCACTTGAAATGAATGCTAGACAATGTTCAAGATAATGCAAAAAGACCCATTCATTAGTGTAACGTAACTTGGTTATACAGAAAATATATAAATTCTATTATTATAAAACAATAGTGCATTGATATATCAAAATGACAGTTGTGATGGAATCACATAAATACTGAATTGTGTCAACATATAATGTATAGTCTATTTTATAAACAGCTACTGTCATTATCCACCAAATTTAGCTAACAGCTATTGATAAAGCTGGCTAGATAGCTAACGCTGATATAGGTTATTGTATATAAATGCAGTCAATGTATCATGCAAAGAAATTGATTACATCAAACTACAGTCTTGTATAGCCAGACGCATATCCACACATTGTTTTAGCCCAATAAATATAATATGCAGTCTCAAAGTTTGTATTTAAACAATCATAACTGTAATTTTAATTATGTTACCTCATCTGTCAGCATGATGCCGGTGAATCGCGTTCAGTCTCTTGGTACATCATTGTTTTGGTGGATGCTCGCTCTCCCTATGGAGTGTGTGCACGAGCAACAGGTAGCTGGCTGCAGTTCACTTAACGGCCACAGGTGTCATTAATAACAAGGGTTTCTGAATCTTACATACTGCAACTTTAAGAGATCTGATTTTTTTGGCTTCCGACTTGAGCCATTTGAAATTGTATGGTTTTAAATCGATACATATCTGATGTCTGGACATCTGACCAAAATCTAAACACTCCTATCTAATTATCCTTCTATTTCTGACATTAATATCTACAGAATTTTTTTTATTTTCTTTATAACTGTGCATGTATAACAATGTTATTCTCAAAGTGAGATGTCAAGCTGCGAGGAGACAAAAATTACAAATATAGAAAGAAATATGCAGAAATCAATACAAAAACAAGTGTTTATTTCATTATATTACATGTATGAAATAAGTGAAATGCAGTGGAATAAAAGGCAAGAGCTAGCCTGATCCATTATTCCAGAAGAGATTAGCGGTAAAAGAACAAGCGTATTTTACATTATCTGTAACCACATGTACAGAAGAATTCTGAAAAAATGTGGGCTACAATTTATGTGGCATTAAAAAAAAAATTGGAATATAGGGAGAATAATTACCTCAATCAATGATGTGGATATAAATGTGGTCAAAGTTATGCAAGTCATTACTTGGAAGTGCTCAGGTTGACTAATGAACGCATGCAAGGGAATTCTTATATCTGAGTCGTGGAGGGAGTTACTTGTATTCTTGTTGTTTATCTATATTTCTAAGAGCAGTTGCAAGTAAAATAATGGCATGCTCGTTGCTAGGACTGCAACACATAGTGCTGATTGACAGCCTATTTGTTTTATTAATGTAAACGCAGTTGGTTATGTCTTAAGTGAATGTAAACAGGCAGTACAAAATATCGGTTATGGTCAAATGATTGGATATGTGCATTCCAGCCTTGCAGTGTAAATGCAGCCTACTGTATGTATTTCCTAATCATAGAGATGATTGTGGTTCTGTTTCAGGTACCCATTTGTGCTCTCTAAAAGCTCCATGTACTCCATTGGTGCCCCTCACACGTGGCCTCAGGCCCTTGGTGCTCTTATCTGGCTCATTGATACAGTCAAGGTGAATTTATTTCTAGAGTAATATATTAATTAGGGCTATTTGTCCTATTTGTAGTTTGTTTATGTGAACTGTATACTTATTAGAGGTTGACCAATAGTGGATTTTGTCAATACCGTTAACAAAGGAGGTGGAAAATGCCAATAACCGATTAACTGGCCTATATTTTTGCAATTAGTGTCTTTCCTTACTATGACATGTAACAGACATAGAGGCTACACAAGTCCAAAATTCATACAATCCCAGATGCATTTTAGTGTTTAAGCAAAATCACAAAATAACCAGATAAAAAAAATCTGATTTGGTGCATAACTTGGGACTTTTATCTATGAAGAATCCCATAACACACCGGGGACACTTATTTTAAAATAATGGAGACTTAGTGTGGTAACAATGCTCTATATTTAAGTATTTACCAAATTGATTGCCTATATATTTGCCAGATAAAGGGTTTTGTATATATTATATGCATTTCATCAGATGAGGTTTAATGAGGAATAAGATTTGTTTTTCATAAGATATGAAGTTGGAGACACGTTGCATGTGCTGGTGGGGCATGTATTCATATAGTTGAATTTTTATTTGCATGCCCTCACTTCAATATTTGATTATCTAAACAAAATATGCACTGAAGCAAGGATAAAATCTATATGAATATTGTCAGTGATGAAAGATGTATAATACAGCGAATTCCCACTTAATTGCTAATCATGGATAAAAACAAAAACTATCTGCAACTATCAGCATATATTTATGCCAATAACTGATGTTGTCAAAAAGCAACTAGCACCGATTAATCGGTAAAACCGATTTGTTTTTATTTTTTTATATATATAATCTGCCTCTAATATCTATGTTTACTTTGTGTCTGTATATGTATACTTCTAGTCTTTCCATAAAGAGCTGGGTCTGGAGAAAGTCTGACATGTTTTGTTTGTCCTTGCAGCTGTTCAGTGGTCTGAGGGACCAGGGCCTGCTGTTCTCTGACTTCTCAGATGAACTCTGTGATCTAGAGGAGGGGGCCGAGTACAACAAGGTACTGATTGTATTGACAATTTCAGCCCTTAAAGGCCATTTTATAGACATCACACTTTGTAACAGTTTTTATGTGTTCTGTGTGTTATCTCTTTAGCTCCTAATAGAGTACTGCTCTGATACGTACAACAAGTTCATGCAGGGAGCAGATGCATATGATGATGAGGATGAAGAATATCTGAATAAACTGAGTAAGTGGCATTGTGATGAAACACTTTTTGGACAGGAACAAGTTAATGGAAATGATTGTAACACAGGGAAACTGTGTTGTAGGTTGCATTGGAGCATGTGTTCAGTGGTCTTCATTTATGGGTCTGTGTGTGTGATTGCCTCTCAGAGAAGCTGTATAATGTGGATGAGGCGCTGTTACACTCCCAGCAGGAGAAACACGGGATGTTGATGGAGCATGTGGAAAGACTTGAGAGGGAAAACCAAACTGTAAGTGTATTATTGTTTCACTTTCAATCAGTTTTTCTTTTTTTTTTTTACAAATGTGATTTGGGGTTATGTACATAAAATAATGTTTTTGTTGTTGTTTCATGACAGTTTGATAATACTTAAGTCAGGCAATATGCAAAAAAAAATATTTTTCAATACTATAATAAGCTTTTTTCAATACTGATAGGATCAAGATTTCTTCCCCGACAGTTATTCACAAACGGGAAACAAATCTATAACAAACATTTATCAATGCGTTCAGTACCTTGATTATTTTTAACTACATTTTTTATGTATTTCTTGCTTTAAACATTCAAAAATGACTCCGCTACAGTGACTGCTTGTTCCTCTCATTTAAAAAAAGAACCCTCTTAAGCCATTTCAGAGCAAAATATGTAAATGAGTGTTCCTACAACTTCAAGAATGTAAATTCTTGATAAAAAAACATTTCACACTCAATATATTTTTTTTTTTTATTTGTGCAATAACAACAGTGTGGGTATGCATAAAAATAAAATAAATCACAAAAAGTCCCACCACCGTGTCCTTTCCACCACATCTTAAATTCTGTATGATTCTCAAATTCTGCGTTTAATAGAATTCTGTGGTGGAAATGACATTTCTAATGTTTTTGAAATAAAATGGAAAAAGGTTTGGACATTCAACCCAAGTTGGCACAGGTGCAAGACACAATCCAATCAACTGATTACTGCTCAGAATATTTTATTGGCTCACACTTGCAACGTTTTGACCATTAGGTCTTCGTCAGGCAAAACCTTAGTAGAAACACTCTTTTTATTTTTTTCAGCCTAATGATGGCCCTTTTTTGTGAAAAGTGTCACACTGGCCAAAAATTTATTGAGGGCACTGTCGTTTTTTGTTTTGTGTTATTATGTGTTTTTTTATTTGATGATATATTTTGAAGCATTTTGTGTTTAGTTGCTAAAAGGTGTTAAACAAATGTAAGGATATTTTGTATGCGACATTTAGAAGGGAATTTAGGGTCTCAAAATATGTGAGCTATGATCTAAATTAAACTGTCCTTATTGTACATTATTAGGTAATGAAATCTATAATTAATTAGTCGTGTTCGACAACCATTATAAATTAGATAAATGACAAATAACTAGATTATTTGTCTGAATAAATTCTCCACCATTAAAATCGTAATACAACGTCTCGTTGTATTCGCTCATAATTTCTACTGTAAGGAATTAGCTTTAATAAGTGAATTATGACTAACCAGCACCCCTATTTTTGAGAATTTTCTGAAAATGACATACCCAAATACAAATGTCTGTAGCTCCTAAACCATATGGTCCACATTCATAACTCTGATATTTTTTTAAACTAGACACTTGAAACTTTGTTACCCAAGAGTCATATTAATTCAAAAGTAGCATAGGAACAGAGTAAAACAAGGTCAAATTTACATGAAAGTGACTCACGATTTCTATGAATGAACTTCATTTAGGGAAAAATGTATCAGACTTCTATGTTAAAGGCCTGAAAACACCATAAAGATAAAACTGAATGTCTGACCATGTTCTGATTCAAATTTGAAGATGATACTCCCAAAAATGTAGTTTCTGTAAGCTTTTATTCAGGGAAAGTCTAGGCGTCCTTTCCAAAAGGCCAGTTGGAGACTCCAAATGGACATCTGGTAACCAAATGACATAAGGAGTAAACACTACATACTACATACATGTATATCAATTCAGAACTGTTCTGCTCATCAAACCACACAAGAAAAAATGATTTCAGCACAACATTTTAACAAAATACTCTTTATTTTGAACAATTCTGATAGCAAAAACAGTGAAACAAAAAAAACTCACTTCATGTATGCATTTCAAAAGTGATCGTTTTACAACTAATTAATAAATTATATAAAAAGAAAACAACATTTGTAATTGCAACAGTGTTTTTACTCAAATAAATTACAATAAACTGATAATTATAATAAATATCCAATTACTAAAGAAAAAAAAAAGCAATTACAGTATTTACAGTATTTATGTTGATCCAAGGCAGTCACTAACAAGGTTTGTTACCAACTGGAAACCAAAGCCACTGAAAGACAGGAAAGATAAAGATATTTTTGTTATATTATATGCATCATAAATATAATATGTGTGTGTGATATAAATATTATGTCTTTATGTATAATATACAGCTATCACCTAGCTACTCGTGTAGCCTCGTGTCTTTGCTAGTCATTTTATAATCAAAAACATGATATGAACAGAAAAACTGCCCATACTTCATAAACATAAAAACTCAAGACGATGTGTTTCAACTTACCGATCTAATACGGGATCAAGTCCATGGAGAAACATCTCCTCTTCAGCCGAATCGACACTCGACAGCGTGCTCTCTCTGTCTAAGATGTCGGTTTCTGCGTCTTTCTGCTGTTCTTCGTCGCTACTCCTCATTAACTCCAAAACACTCTCAACACCACAAAAACTCCTCTTCAGTCGAAGATCCATGATGTAGATTGTTAGATATAATGTTAGAATAAATCCGCGCGTTGAAACGAGTTCCGTGTAGCAAAACAATGGTACAAACTCTGCGCGCTGTGCGTAAAATGACGTGGACGCACTTGTATTAGACCTATGTATTAGACAGATCTTCTGAGGTAAACTAAGCAAACTGTCAATCACTGCAATCGTGTTTTAGTTGGTTAATACTCCCATCCATCAAAATTTTGCTGACCAGACATTGGGTGGCTTTTATCCAATCAAAAACCGAGGTGTGAGAGTGACAGGTCCCGCAGCCTGTTGGTGCGCTCCCTTCATATTTTGGTCATTACAGAGCCTGTGATTGAAGGAGAGAAACAGGGAATGGCTCATTTTATCGGAAACAGTCCAAACAGTCCAGAGATGGTTTTTGAACATTGGAATACAAATTAGAATCGATATTTCATTGAAAGTGAACATGATGGATTACTCTAACTGGAAGCGCTCATGAAAACTGAGGAGGATATTTCGGTTTTTTTTCCCTATTTTTTTGTTGTTTTGGATTAAAAAGTGGGATGCATTTTGAAGAGTAGACCCTTACATTGAAATGTATGCTGGTGTTTCTTGGATTCGTCCGGACTGATCTGAACCATAGGAGATGAAAGATGAGTATTGCCGTTCATTTTGTTCATATTTACAGGGTCGGTCTGTCAGCATTAATTTAACCCTTTCCTCTCTGGTGTATTGATTGCAAAAACAAGTTCAGAACGTGATTTTTGAGTGTTTTAGCTATCAAATGATGCATAGTTTATGATAGTTGATTGAATATTTGTTATAAAACAAAGGTAATAAAATTATAAACACGGCCCGCCCACGCCCCCCTGCGGGTATAAGGCGTTAATTAGTCATAATTCACTTATTAAAGCTAATTCCTTACAGTAGAAATGTGTGGCTTTGTGGTGTTTCCTTGTGTTCTTTGTGTTGCTTGGTTCTTGGCGCTTGGTCAAAAGTTCGTTCTGTCGATGTTTTGGACCTCTGTAAGATTGAAGAGTTATTGTCTGTATGAATGATGAGGTTGGCTTTGAAGCGAGGCCTTCTCATGGGTGTGTGAACCGTAGAGAGTGATGAGCTTTCTCGGAACGTCGAGTCCTCAGCTTCCTTGGACCTCACATGGAATGGATCGGGTTCCGACGAGATCCAGAGAAGACCACGAGGGAAGAGTCGGAGCGAAGTCTAAGCGGTTAGACGAGCAGAAGATGAAGCTTGTGAAGACAGAAGAGGAAGAGATGGAAGAGAAACGTGTTCTTCCTGTTTGGAAACATTTGAACTGAAATTGTCTGCATTCCCAAAGGTGTCCTGCGAAGTGACTTTTCAGAGTCACATGGTCAACTGCGCTGTCTTTTCCGACAGTTGATTTATGGTCCTTTTGTTTCAGATTCTTACAAATCTCCCATTCAAAAATAATGCATATTTAATCATGAACTTTTATACCTTAAGAATGGTGCAAGAGACATGATATTCGTTGTCATCAGCTTCCTCCATGTAACGAAGCATGCGTTTGCATATCAAATTTGACATTCATTAATATTTGTAACTGTGGAGCGGTGGGGGGCGGGGCCGGTCCCCAATCAGCCTGATGAGGCGCGCGAGGGATAAAGGCGGCCGGTGACGATTGTTCGAGAGAGAGAGAGAATTACGGACATGTCTGTCATGTGTGTTTGTTTATGTGTTTTTGAGTTTAAGTTTCTCATTAAAATATAATTTATGTTGACAAGCCGGTTCTCGCCTCCTCCTTGCCCATCCTTCAACTGTGTTACAGTAACAAAACATGAAAATCCCTGGTTACAAATCATACTGGTTAATTCATTGGTTTTACAACATGGATAAAACATTACACACATTTTAAAGAGATATATCAGGCTATAATCATTAATTTGTCAGTTATACAAGTTATCACCGTTCAAAGCAATTTTCAGAATTGCCTAGCAAGCCTAGATATTGTATGAATTCTGGATTTAAATGCATTCTGTACATTTTAGAAAGTTGATTCAGCAAATTAATTCAAGTCAATTGTATTTGTATAGCGCCTTTCACAACACATCGTTTCAGTGCAGCTTTATATAAGATCAGGCATTAACAGACGATAAAACTAATGTATATAATGTCGATGAATCATCATTGTGTAATTAGATAAAATATGATTGTTTAAATAAGTAATTAAATAATAATTGTATTAATAATCCCAGCAAGCTGAAAGCGACTGTGGCAAGGAACTCAAAACTCTATAAGATGTTGATTAATGGAGAAAAATAACCTTGGGAGAAACCAGACTCACTGTGAGGGCCAGTTCCCCTCTGGATAACATCATGTAAATATTAATTATGTATAGTTAAAGTCATGGTTTAAAATTATTAAACTATGTGTTTAAACATCGATTTTGTTTGAACTGTAAGATTAATGACCGATGTCTTTGAAGTCCATCCTGGATTAACTGCAGAAGTTCACATAGGTGCAAATGTCCTTGTTAATTGGCTGATGAAGGCTTTTGTTGGCAATTGTTAGTCTATGCATTCTATTTCAAGATCGTAGTCCATCAATAGACCGAGGTGATGCAGGCAGAGATCAGGGATGTGAAACGCAGTTCAACCTGGCTGGTAATTTCGGTGAGGTTCTGTGTGGTCCATCCTAAATCCAAGGTTCAGACAATGGCATATGAAGTATCCCATGTCTTATGGTTGGAGTTGGCATCAGTTAATCCTCTGAAGCCCATCATAATAGACTGAATTGATGTTTGGCTGGCACCGGCTGCATTTAGTCGTCATCATTCAGCGACACGTAGCAGTGGAGTCCAACACGAAGCATGAATGGTGCTGGATCCAGTCGGATCTGGTGACCTCAGGATAGGAGTCCCGAGGTTGAGACAGGGAAACAAATTAAATAATATAAGCATAGATGCCATTCAGTTTATTGCAGAGATATAAATCATGATGTTTCTGGTTCCGGCAGACTAAACTAAAGCAGCCTAATTGTGCGTTGGAGGATAAATTAGGTGTATGCCTGGCTAAATAGTTTTTAGAATTTTGTGATCGTAATGAACGTGAGGGAATATAGCATGGTTTGTCACTTAAGTACTGTGGAGCTAGACCATTCAAAGCTTTTAAAATTAAGACAGAATTTAAAAATTAATACGGAATTTAACAGGTAGCCAATGTAACGATGATAAAATTGGGCTAATATGATCATATTTCTTGGTTCTCGTTAGCACGCTGACTGCTGCATTTTGAACCAATTGAAGTTTATTTATTAATTTTGCTGGTCATCCTCCCAGTAATGCATTACAATAATCTAGTCTTGAGGTCATGAACACATGAATTAGTTTTCGGCAGTTTTCAGTGTTTCGGCATCAGCAACAGAGAGCATGTGCTGTAATTTAGCAATATTACGCAGCACAAGAGTGATTATGGCGATAAGTTGGTCCTGTCACATTTTGTCTGACTCCAAGAGAGTTGAGAATATCGATAAATGCTAATCCCAATGTATCATTTTCATTATTTATGTGAATGTTGAAGTCACCAACAATTAAATCTATCTACAGTAACTACATGATCTAATAAAAAAATTAGCAAATTCACCAAGGAAATCAGAATACGGCCTGGGTGATCTATACATTGTAGCAAGGACAAAAGACGACAGAGATTTATTATTTTTCTGTGACGGTCACATTAAGCATTATTAGTTCAATTCAATTCAAATTTCAATTCAAAAGTGTTATTTCGGTCCACAAATACAATTTTCCATAATAAATTTAAATATACATAACAACCGAAAAAGGTGTAGGCTGAAGCCTTTGCTTATTGTGCCTACCCTTTTTACATATTTATCTAATTTATCACTTTTTTCAGTGAATTTGATTCATACAAGATAAACAAAATCGTAACATAAGACATTTCACAAATGTGCATACATAACATTCAGACATTGTTCAGAATATTTTAAATATTATATACAAAAATTATTCATATTGAGGTATATAGTTATTTATCATCCTTTTTTAAACATTTTCTTAAATTTACAAAGTGAACTACACATTTTTATTTCCTTGTCACAATTATTCCATAAGTTTACCCCTTTCACAGATATACATCTAGTTCAAAAGACATTTATATCCTGTCCTCTGAGTAACACCAAAAACTTCACTGTAAATTGTAGCAACACCTCCTCCTCAACCCTTCAGATGTGGCTCATGTTTATTACGATAACCTGGGGGAGTAGATTCATTTAAACTAATATATTCATCCGGTTTAAGCCAGGTTTCAGTCAAACAGAGTGCATCCAATCTATGATCTGTATTCATTTCATTAACAATTAGTGCTTTGGTAGAAAGAGATCAAATGTTAGTAGCCCTATTTTTATATGATGTGTATTTTTAATTTGTTTGTTTTGTTCAAGTTTGACCTTTAATTAAACAAATTCTAAATGATTTAGTGAGGGTATTGTGTTTTGTAGTTTGGGGAACAGACACAGTCTCTATGAGATATCTAGGTGATACAGTCTCTATGTGTTGTAGTTTATGCGACCTGTCTGACGTCTCAAGGCAGCTAGCAGACGTTCGGATTAACCAGTTTGTCTGCTTCCTGACCTGAGCCCCATTTAGTCAAATACTATCATTATTAAGACTATGAGCCAAATTACTAGAGGAGAGCAGCACCTTCCCTGGAGGGATGGAGTCCGTCTCTCTTTAGCAGGTCAGGTCTACCCCAAAAAATCTTCCAATTGTCTATAAATCCTATTTTATTCTTCAGACATCCAGCCATTCAGTGACACTAATCTACTATAAACCTCGTCACCACGACGAGCAGGGAGGGGACCAGAGCATATTACAGTGTCTGACATCGTTTTTGCAAATTCGCACACCTCTTTAACATTATCTTTAGTGATCTCCGACTGCTGAAGCCGGACGTCATTAGTGCCGACATGGATAACCATTTTTTTTAAAAATCTACGTTTAGAATTACGGTGACTTTGTGTGAGATGCTTCTAGATTAATGAATGTCCTTTTTAAGATACTGTTTGCTGATCCATGGTCACAATGTCATGTGATCTGATGAGTCCAAGATGGTGGCCAGATGTGCGACTCACTGGCACCAACGTCTTTACATTTATGACGTTGTGGAATTCCAGTGTTAAGATGAGGTAAATCCTAGATTCATAACATGTCGTTTCAATTATTCTGCATGTATAATACTACTTAAATGAAGTTATTATTATTAGTTAGTGTTTCCAAGAACATGCATAAAGATTCAAAGTTTTTACTGAATGTTTTTAGTTTACTGATTGGAGTGCGCACCTTATGTGTGATGCAGCTTTTGTCATCGGCACAGTCTGCGTTGACTGTCCGTGTGCAACCTACATTTTCTCAACATGTGGAAGGTCCACATCGGTGTGCATCAAGGGCACCTGCCTTTCACTGTACTTTAGACCTGCGTTCCAACTCGCAGGGTCCCTATTCAGTGTTCACTGCTCCTTGCTCACTGAGCATGGGATATCTGTCAAAGTCCACTTTACTTAACAAAATACATAAATTTTGTAATACCCTGCAATGTCATCAAACACAGACAACGCTTTAGTCGCATAGATCACGGGTTTCAAGTAAGATGAAGTAATATACTTATAAATATAATACAAATAATATGACATCCATATATATACATTTATATAATATATCCACGTGTATTCTTGTAAAAAAATTATTTTTTTATATACAGTTAAATGACTGTTTCTATTTAATATAAAAAATAAATGCTATTTGTTTGTGTGTCTTTTATTTTTTCAATTTTCTCCCCAATTTGGAATTCCCAATGTGCTCCAAGTCCTCGTGGTGGCATAGTGACTTGCCTCAATCCGGATGTGGAGGATCTGAGACCGTCAATACACACATCTTATCACGTGGCTTGTTGAGTGTGTACCGTGGAGACGTAGCATGTGTGGAGGCTTCACGCTCCACACATTATAGCGACGCAAGGAGGTTACCCCTATATGACTGTACATTCCCTAGCAATTGGGCCAATTTGGTTGCTTAGGAGACCTGGCTGGAGTCACTCAGCACACCCTGGATTCGAACTCACGACTCCAGGGGTGGTATTCAGCATCAATGCTTGCTGTGTGTGTGTGTGTGTCTGTGTGTCTCTTAACCATTATGGTATCATTTTGTTATAAAATGGATGTTATGGTTAAATCTAATGTGCTTAGCACTCGGGCGCAACTGCATAGAGAGCCTTAAAAGTATCCAAAAGAGTGTCACAAAGATTAGTCTTTGTGCACATTAGTGCTATTTTATTTGCAGTCAAAAAAGTATACTATACTTTGAAAAGCAACGTGGTCAACCAGATCGGACCGTAAAAAGATATGTACCCGGACCTTTATACAGCATAACATCCACCAGACTTGAGAACTAGAGTCAGGTCATTTAGGACCAAAGAGTTCTGGCTTATTTGTGGCAGCATATAACCTGAAAAATAATACTAATGTTACATGCATTATAGAACAAGGATAACAATGTTCAATGCAACATAATGACTTGAAGCAAACACATACAAATAGATGATATGCAAACCTATAACGAATATTCCACGTTTTATGTATCATATACTGTAAAGTTTTTAATGCACTGATAATTACAAATAAAATGTCATTTTCAGACAGATAAGCCCCATGTGTTAATCAAACAGGGTCACCAAATTCAAACACTTCTGCTGAATATACAGTATCTCACAAAATTGAGTACACCCCTCACATTTTTGTAAATATTTGATTATACCTTTTCATGTGACAACTCTGAAGAAATGACACTTTACTGCAGTGTAAAGTAGTGAGTGTACAGCTTGTATAACAGTGTAAATTTGCTGTCCCCTCAAAATAATTCAACACACAGCCATTAATGTCTAAACCGCTGGCAACAAAAGTGAGTACACCCCTAAGTGAAAATGTCCAAATTTGTGTGGCCACCATTATTTTCCAGCACTGCTTTAACCCTCTTTGGCATGGAGTTCACCAGAACTTCACAGGTTGCCACTGGAGTCCTCTTCCACTCCTCCATGACGACATCACGGAGCTGGTGGATGTTAGAGACCTTGTGCTCCTCCACCTTCCATTTGAGGATGCCCCACAGATGCTTAATAGGGTTTAGGTCTGGAGACATGCTTGGCCAGTCCATCACCTTCATCCTCGGCTTCTTTAGCAAGGCTGTGGTCGTCTTGGAGGTGTGTTTGAGGTCGTTATCATGCTGGAATACTGCCCTGCGGCCCAGTCTCCGAAGGGAGGGGATAATGCTCTGCTTCAGTATGTCACAGTACATGTTGGCATTCATGGTTCCCTCAATGAACTGTAGCTCCACAGTGCCGGCAACACTCATGCAGCCCCAGACCATGACACTCCCACCACCATGCTTGACTGTAGGCAAGACACACTTGTCTTTGTACTCCTCACCTGGTTTCCGCCACTCACGCTTGACACCATCTGAACCAAATAAGTTTATCTTGGTCTCATCAGACCATAGGACATGGTTCCAGTAATCCATGTCCTCAGTCTGCTTGTCTTCAGCAAACTGTTTGCAGGCTTTCTTGTGCATCATCTTTAGAAGAGGCTTCCTTCTGGGACGACAACCATGCAGACCAATTTGATGCAGTGTGCGGCGTATGGTCTGAGCACTGACAGGCTGACCCCCCACCCCTTCAACCTCTGCAGCAATGCTGGCAGCACTCATACGTCTGTTTCCCAAAGACAATCTCTGGATATGACGCTGAGTACGTGGAACCTGTCCTGTTAAACCGCTGTATGGTCTGGGCCACCGTGCTGCAGCTCAGTGTCAGGGTCTTGGCAATCTACTTATAGCCTAGGCCAACTTTATGTAGAGCAACAATTCTTTTTTTCAGATCTTCAGAGAGTTCTTTGCCATGAGGTACCATGTTGAACTTCCAGTGACCAGTATGAGGTAGGGTTGCAGCGGTAAATCTCATACCGTTGCAACCCTAGTATGAGGGAGTGTGAGAGCAATAACACCAAATTTAACACACCTGCTCCCCATTCACACCTGAGACCTTATAACACTTAAGGAGTCACATGACACCGGGGAGCGAAAATGCCTAATTGGGCCCAATTTGAATATTTTCACTTAAGGGTGTACTCACTTTTGTTGCCAGCGGTTTAGACAATAATTGCTGTGTGTTGAGTTATTTTGAGGGGACAGCAAGTGTACACTGTTATACAAGCTGTAAACTCACTACTTTACATTGCAGCAAAGTGTCATTTCTTCAGTGTTGTCACATGAAAAGATATAATCAAATATTTACAAAAATGTGAGGGTACTCACTTTTGTGAGATACTGTATGTATGTATGTAAATAAATAAATTGTCACACATTATACATACATTTGTATGTGTACTCACTTTTGTGAGATACTGTATGTATGTAAATAAATTGTCACACATTATACATACATTTCTGCATATACATGGTGAAATTATTTATTTTTCACATATCCCAGCTAAGCTATTATGATCAGCCATGATACCGCGCCCCTGGAGCAGATAGGTTCAAGGGCCTTGCTCAAGGGCCCAACAGTGGTGTCTTGGTGGTGTTGGGGCTTGAACCCCTGACCTTCTGGTCAGTAACCCAGAGCCTTAACCGCTGAGCCACCACTGCCCTGCCTGTGTATATGTGTGTGTGTGTAGTCTGTCTAGGCACTTTTACAAGTTATGTGGGAACTGTGAATTCCCTATTTATTTTCAATGGGAGAGAGTTTGGGAATGTGCTTGTCAAGCAAGTTCATGAGAATTCTACTGCATTATCATGCAGGATTTTTTGCAACACACATGCATGATAATTAAAAATCAACCTGATTTTAATCAACCTGCATTTAGCTTTTTAACTGATTGTTACCTTCAAAACAGTCTGATATCGCTCCTTCTTCCCTACTATTACTTTAAAGTGAATGCGTGAGTGATTTTGCTCACATCAAATGTCTGCCCACCAATCACATTTATTTAGGCTGTGTTATATTCATGGTTAAACTATTTTATGGAGGAATAATACCATTTATTGTGCTTTTAAAAGCATTATAAACATGATATCGTAATCAGAGACCAAAGCAACAACAATTAACTTACTCTGGTCAAATGGGCACAAACAGTTATGAATGACACAGAAAGGGGATTGAACCTGGCAGCATAAACTTTTTTTTAAACTTTTTCCCTTCAATCTCACTTGCTCCACATCTGTTGCTGTCTGAAGGCTTGTGTAATCTGAGATGGAATCTGTATGACAATCTGTATTTATATAGTAATGATAATTGATTCTTACAGTACATTCTGTAATCAAAGTGTTAAAAATTTCCTTGCCATTTTGTTTCATAGATGTATTTTTACACGCCTATTAAACCACACAATTTAATGATATTTGTTTACATTTTTTGCATAATTTGACAAAATTACAGTTTGTTTGGAAAAGTCAAATACTCTGCTCAAAAGTGATATTTACCTTCTGAAACATGTTTAATCTCAAGCTTGCTCTTTACCGACACTTGTCAATCTTTTGTCAATTTTAACAGTTACCTTTTGAAAAGTACCGGTACTAAAGATAAATGATTGACATTGAAGAAATATCCAAATATAAAGAAATGAGATATAATATTTGTGTTTGTTTGTGTTGACAGGATCGTTTAACTGGTAAAAGAACAGAGAAGCTCAGACTGCAGGCTGATCTACAGAAGCTGCAGAATTATCGTTGCACTCTCGAGGCCCATAAAGCTGGACTGGAGAATAAAGCTGCAGGACTGGCTGAAGAGCTTGAGGCTTCCGGTGAGAGCAGAGAAAATAACATGCCACCATTCCTGCTTTGGCGTAATAAATACAATACAAGACATGAAATTAAATGTGGAAATATCTCTCTATTGCCTGAGCAGAGATGCAGTTAGAGGGCCTGAAGCAGGAGAGGACGAGATTGCAGCATATCCTGGAGAACCAGAAGTTCACTCCGGCTGACATAGAGCGTATTAACAGAGAAAGGAACGAGCTGCAGCTGATGGTTCAGAGTCTGAGCCAGAACCTGGAGGAGGCGGAACAGCTGGTGTGGAACGAGGAGGTCAACCTGTCCAAATCCAAAGAGAAGGTCAGGATCACAGAGCCAAACTGTTGACTATCAGCAATAAGTCTGGTCCACTTTGCAGCTTATTCTTGCCTTGAACCACCCACTTAGACAGTAAGAGGCTGTTTGACTGACATTCAAAACAACCAACCAGTTTTATTTTTTTACATACCATTTTGGAGCTGTTAAAGTGGTTTAATGCAAATTGATGATGCCACAAAGTGGTCTGTCTCAAAGGAATAAATACATATTATCTGTTGCTTCACATATATATTGTTGGCGTGTATGTTTGTTACGTTAAATATGTATTGATTACCTTGGTAATCCTTCATGTTGTTTCAGGCTGAGTTGAAGGTTGCTGAATTCAATAAACTGGGTCGTAAGCTGAAGCTTATCCCTCAGTCAGCAGAGAACGCTTGCGGTCACGACTTTGAGATCAGAACAGACTACAACGCTATGACCATCACACAATACAAGACACAGATACAGGTACACTAACCTACTCCACAACCAGCCATAACAGCCTTTGATTAAAAGTTTTGCTCTTTTTCTTTTTATGATTAAGATTTATTTATTTTTTTTCATTTGGCTTATTCATGTAGAATCCTCTGAAGAACATGATGGTTGACGTGGAGGATGAATGCAGCAGACTCACTAATGTCAAATTGAGTTTAGATGAGACTGTTGAACAGGTGTGTGACGGTTATTCTACCTTTTTGTTCTGTTGCTCCACAGGCCTCACATCTGAAAACTAAGTCTGTCACACATTGAGTAAAATATTGAATGATAATTAATTTCATAATGGTTTTGTAGGGAATGCGTCTAAGAAAACTACAAAAATACGCAAATGTGTAATTGTTGGGTTCAGCATTTTTAATGGTCACCATTAAAAATGCTGAACCCAACAATTAGCGTCACTGAGCGTCACGCTCAGTGTTAGGTAAATTATAATTAAAAAAAAAATCCACTACAAATGAATAATTACTTATAACTTTGTAATTGGTTTACTTTGATAATTGCCTAATTAGTTAATCACATTGCTAAATACCTTTTTTTTGCCCATTGAATTCAAAATAATGACTATTTTTCCTCCATTGTCGCATGTAAGTAATATACTCGGCACCACACATTTCTCACTTACAATGTCTTGTAAAAAAAAATTATCACATCATCTACACTCCATACCCCATAATGACAAAGCAAAAACCAGGTTTTTGATAACTTTGAAAATGCATTAAAAAGAAAAAACTGAGATTTCACATTAGAATAAGTATTCAGACCCTTTGCTATGGTACTTGAAATTTAGCTCCAGTGCATCCCATTTCTCTGGATCATCTTTGAGATGTTTCTACACTTTGATTGGAGTCCACCCGTAGGTGAAATCAAATTCAATTGATTGGGCATGATTTTTTTCTTTTTAATACATTTGTAAAGTTATCAAAAATCTGTTTTTTGCTTTGTCATTATGGGGTATGGAATGCAGAGTGTAGAATTTTTTTTTTTTTAATCATTTTTAGCATATGGCTGCAACATTACAAAATCTGAAAAAAATGAAAGGGTCTGAACACTTTTTGAATGCACTGTACATGGGAACATAATTCATGATTTAAATATTATTGTAGAAATATTTATAACACAAGTAATTCAATTAAAAATAATTACCTTCATTGAAAGTCAGTAACTAATCTGATGGCAAGAATTTAAAATGTAATGCGTTACACTACTTTTTGACTAAAGTAATTCGATTACAGTAATTATTTTGTAATCAGGTTACACCCAACACTGGTGATTCTCAATGTGTATAGCATATATACACACACACACATGTTTTTTACTCCTCTTACTCGAATCCGCCATTATTTACTACAAAGTACATGCGTGAAAGAGAGAAACACCTGCACTGTGTGGCTCTGATCAGTTGCTAGAAATCACACGGAAAAGAGTGACACAAAATATCATATTAAATAAATCCATTACCAGCGTTACAAAAACTTTTAATCATATTGAATTATTTACATATATTAACTTCGACAGCTTTGGTAAATCTTTTCTAACATGGTAAAGATACAAATACAAAAGTAGTGAAGTTGATCATGTGACATCTCAAATATACTATAATAAACTATGCATTCATGGGGTGAATGAAAAATAAACTTTTGTTGTTTTTCTTTTTATGTGACGTCACACTGGTTAGCCCACAAATAGTGACATTTCATTGGTGCAAAATTTTCCTTCACATAATATATTAAACATATGTTCTGATTGGCTGCGAGTTCTTTTTTTTTTTTTGGACAGACAAACTATTTGTTGCTGGTTAAGAGACAATGGGTCTACAAAGTTTAAAGTGTGACTGAGATGTTCAGTATTTATTAAGTCCTTTTGTTCCAGGTGAAATCCAACATCTCTGATAAGGAGAATGACATAAAACAGTTAAAGGAACAGATTCGCAAAGTTGACCAACAGCTGGAGCATGACATGCAGGTAACATACAAAATTCATGGAATTATTAAATAGATTTTTTTAAAGACACTTTTTGTTGTGGATTGACACATTTGAAAATATCACTCACTGGGATTGAGCTAGTTATATGGTATGTGTAGGAAATGGTCCAAGATGAGGAGAAGTGGGCAGCTGAAGTGGACTCTGCTGAAACTCACAAGAAGCGTCTGGAAAAGAAAGTGATGGAGGGATGTGAGAAAGCAGAAGAGGAACTCAAAGCTGCCCAACAACAGTGAGCATCTGTCTGTCCTTTATTTACACTTCATTCTTCACAATGTATATCACCTGTGTAGCTCACTTTATATCTCAACTTCTCCATCAGGTATCACGTTGTCGTGCAGGAGACTAATGAGGAGAACCGCATGGTGTTCAAGAATCTGACAGATATCTTCACCTCTGCAGTCAACCACCTGTGTGCAGTTGAAGTACGAGATGGTTTTACCTACTCTCACGAGTTACACACAGCCTTAAATTTGATGTGTACCATATAGAGAATAGGAAAGGTGGAAGATTTTGAACCTTGAAGGAAATTCCAAATCCTTTTATTCTTAAAACGTTAAAAGTGAATTCATACTGCCCCAATAAACATGGTTGTTGGATTTTGTTGGATCAGTGTAAAGGAATATTCTGGGTACAATACAAGTTAAGCTCGACAATCGAGAGCATTTGTGAGATAATGTTTTTTGTTACAATGTTCTGAGTGACTCCAGCCAGGTTCTTAAGCAACCAAATTGGCACGGTTGCTAAGGAGGGTAGAGTCACATGGGATTAACCTCCTCATGGTTGCGATTAGTGGTTCTCACTCTCAATGGGGCACGTGGTAAGTCGTGGAGAGTAGCATGAGCCTCCACATGCTGCGAGTCTCCGCAGTGTCATGCACACCGAGCCACGTGATAAGATGCGCGGATTGACGGTCTCGGAAGTGGAGGCAACTGAGACTTGTCCTCCACCACCAGGATTGAGAGGAGTAACCACGGCACCATGAGGACCTTCTAAATTTGTGGGACTTTGCATTCCAACATTGGGTGAAAAGTAGAGATGCACCGATCGACCGGCCAGGGACCAGAATTAGCCGATTTTCCGCATGCTCAGCCGGACCGGTGATCGGTCCGTCTGAGCATGCGGAAAATCGGCTAATTCCGGTCCCTGGCCGGTCGATCGGTGCATCCATCACTTTCCGATTCCAAGCCGGTCCGTTTTGTTGCCAGCGGCGCAAGCAATAACGTCACAGCCGCACTTAAACATGTCATTGGCGTGGAAGATCTTCACTATGAGTGAAGAATACATAAAGTTCGAAATGTGTAATAATTGTAAGGCCAAAGTAAACCGTGGGGGAACCACCAAAATAACTTTCGGATCAACAAACCTAATTAGACATTTATAACACCATCACCCAGTTGAAAATGCCCATTTTAAAAAAGAAGCTAAAAAGTGAAAGCGGCTAAAGCTAGCCAGAGCTCAGAGCCAGCCACTAGTCAGCAGCCTCTCCTATCATTCCTTGGTATGAGCAACGAAAAGACCAAAGCAATTACGAGGAAAATTATGGAATTCATGGCCCTGGATGACCAGCTGTTCTCCATAGTTGAGGACAGAGGCTTCAGAAATCTGATACATTTCCTCGATACAGAGTAGGAGGTACTTTTCTGATGTCGTGTTGCCCGAGTTGTTTAATCTCGTGTCATGTAACACACGCAGCCTGTTATCTGTCAACATTTGGGTACACAAATCCGGGAGAGGGGAAGGGGGGTGCTGGATGGCAGAGGCAGGCTAAATACATCCAAATTGTGCCGTTGTGATTTAACGTAATTTTTCCCACCGTGTCCGATATTAAAATCAGTGCGACACACATTGCAAAAGGCGTGGGCATTGTCGATATGGCTTCGGGATATGAAATTAAATTCTTCCATCCAGCTGTTGTTAAATGTACATGTATATATTTATTTTCTTTTCACCGGAGCACCAGCTGAGTCTTCCTCTCCCATCTACTAGTGATGCTTGATTTAACATCCTGCGTCTACTGCCTGCGCAGATATCAACAGCACAATTGGGTTGTAGGTTGCCAGATTGAGGTCATACATGATTTGTAATGTGTATGATATGTCGATTGTGTGAGTAGGATGCGTTTCATTCAAGATCTGGCAACTGGACACCTTGAAATAATATATTGATGTGATTATTCATATAGCGTGCTTTGGGCCATACAAATTTTGGGAGTTCTTTTGGGAGAAATAACAAATGGGAGACTCCCGGAAAAAACGGGAGTGTTGACAGATATGGTTACAAGCTGTTCCCGAAGCAGTGCTCAGTTTTACAACTGATATTTGGACATCTAACGTAAGTTGAGCGTATTGGACAGTTTTTCAGATCTTTGGAATTGTTTTGTTAGACGAGTAATAAAGAGAAAAAAGTCCATTTATAAAAATAATGGAAAATGACATCTGTTATATAAATCAACTCATTTGCAGTTAATTGTTATTTCTACCTCTTTCCAGTCACAGAGCACTTTATTTTGAGAGTTGTTTAAGTGAGAGAAGATCCTGTAACTTAGTGCAGTTTGGGTGAAATTGTAATGTTTAATAATTTATTTTATTATGAAAATAAAATGTTGCATTGAAGAAAGGTAGATTTTGTTTGTATATGCGGTCAATAATAGTTCTTAGAAAGAAAATTGGAAAAAATCGGTATCGGCAGGTCACACTTGCAAGAAATCGAAATCGGCCAAGAAAATTCAATCGGTGCATCTCTAGTGAAAAGGGGTTTAAAAAGAAAAGGATAGACTAATTGAAATGATATATTTGGTAATCAGCATTATGCAACAAATGCTGTCAATTAAGCTTAACTTGTATTTAAACCTAAATACTACAAACTCTGGTGATTGTTGTGGAAGTGGGAAAATTACAGTTATATTTCCCAACCTTCTGAATAGAACTGCTAACTTTAGAATGCTTGAAATGTTGGTGTTTATTTGGGGAAGTGGTGATTTAAAAGACCTCCATTTTGGTTGGGGGTGTCACACCTAACAACTGTTTTTGCCTGAATCTCATTCTGTTTAGTGAAAGGTCTGTCATGCTTGCTGATAAAGAATGGAAAAGGGGTGACAGACTAAACGGCTGACTGTTTTTCAGAATTTTTCTCTCCGATTCCTTGTCGATTGAAGTTTGCGCAATAACAAAAGGAGCTGTACATAAACACTTAGAATTTGGAAACAATTCATGGAGTAACTTTACTCTGTACAGCATCCCCGAAAGGGACAAATACACAATTTCACAAAGTGGTACATTCATACACAGCTTTAGTTAGAAAATAATCCATATTTGTGAAACGCAGACTGTTTTCCCTTGCTTGTATTTGTTTGAAATGCCACCCCATTCTTGCTTGTGTCTTTAAACTTTGTTTCTATGCTTTGCAAGGTTATATGACCCACATGTTTGTGTCAAACTTACTTGTAAACAGGGGTTAATTATATGTTTTGTATTTGTCTTGTAGAAACACTGCAGTGAGCAGCTGAAAAGGTTTGATAAGTTGAAGGAAGTCATGCGTGAGGATGAGGCTGACATTAAACAACTGACGGATCTAGTGGAAAACTTCATAAAGAAAGAACAGCTTTTAATGTCTGATGGCTCTGATTTGTAAATAGTTTTTCTATTAGACATTTATCCTGATGTCAAGTTATAGAACTGTTTTGTAATGTTAAGAAAAACATTTTCAATAGAGACAGAATCATACTTTTGTGTATTTTTCCTGTTTTTACATGTTTGTTTTCTAAAAAAATTTATGTTTTGAAAAATTGTGGTTCCATTTGCTATGTTTGTTTTCATGCAAGTTTGTTTACACTGCTTACATAATTACTTAAGGTAATGTAGTTTTTAAAAATGCATTGTTAGTTTTACTTAAATAACTTAAATAAAATGTTCTTCATCTGACTTTATTGTCTAGACAAATTTTGATGCTGGCTTGACAAAGAAACTAATTACAGTAAGACAGATAGACCCAATGATATGGTAAAGAAATATGGTAGTGGCCCTCAAAGGGACCCCATGACTCTATAACATTATGCTGCTGAGATCTAGAAGTGACCACAAAGGTAATTGGTATGCTGCCCTGTGTCAAAAGATCCAACCTCTCTATGCTATTCTGGTGCTGATATAAGTCAGTGGAATCTAGGGGCCCTCAGGGATCCCCATGTTGAATACAAAGGGACACTATGCTATCACATGTTTAAAGAGCCAATCCCCATATAAGATATTCTGGTGCTGGGAAATGGTAGGGGACCCATGGTCCACACAAAGGGACTCTGTCACATGCTAAAAGATTCAACCCCACGTCTCTACAACATTCTGGTGATGAGATATGCCGTTAATATGCAGTTGCTAGGGTGTTAGTGGATGGATAAATTGATAGGTGGATTGAGTGAGACAGAGAAAGATATACAGTAAGATAGATAGGCTAGCAAGCAACCTTTAAGTGTCCTAAGTCAAAAGAGCCAACCCCCATGACTCAAATACAAGTTTGATGCCAACATTTTATACTGCCTCATTGGGCCCACTAAGGGCCTCCGTACACTGCCTCAAGTCAGATGAGCCCACATCAATGTCTTTATGATGTTCGGGTGCCAATATGTGTAAGGAGCCCTCAAGGGCTTCATGAGGCCCACTGAGGGCCTTATTACATTGTCCCAGATCCAAAGAGCCCACCCCCAAGTCTCTGATGTTCTGGTGCCAAGAAATTTAAGTGGCCCACTAGGGGCCCTCAATGGTCTTAAGGAGCCCACAAAGGCCCTAAGTTCACGGTCTTGAATCAAAAGATCCCACCCCAATGTCTCTTAAGATGTTCTGCTGCAGAGATATGGCTAGGTAATGTTGCTTGAGTTCCCTGGATGGTTGCTAAGGCATGGCTAGTAAGATACTAGGTTTTAGTGAATGGCTGCTTGATAGCCTGAGTCAAAAGAACCCACCTCAAGTGTCTATGACTTTCAGATCCAGAGATATAATCACAGTCATCACAATGTTAAATTGATGGGATCTTTTTAAAAAAAAAAAAACATTTTTGCCCGCAGGACTCACAAACCCAGATAGCAATGAGTCGGCGGGCCGCTGGCGGTGCTCCGGAGGCAGTAGAAGCGGCAGAATGGCGATATCGCAAACACGTTTGACGGCGCACCGCCGGCAGCCACCTTCGTTCCGCGGCCGGCCCGCTGGCCATCCGCTGTTCCGCCGCCGTTATATCGAAGGCGGACCTTCCGCGGGGCGTCGGAGGCAAACGCTATTTTCGAGCGATCTGCCGCCGCTTATTGTAGGCCTATATATATATATATATATATATATATATATATATATATATATATATATATATATATATATATATATATATTTTTTTTTTTTTTTTATCAAATTTTATCAAAAATAATGACTGATCAAACCAGACAAATTTCCTTTTGGCGTTTTAATTCCACATTTCAAAGTACAGTAATTGAAACAGATGTTCAGATCACTGAAATATAAATAACAGAAAAATACAAACATATATATATATATATATATACACAAACACACACTAAAGAACATGCAGGTTTCCAATTAAATTTTGATAAATTTAAAAATTAAAAAAACACTATTGTAATACTTACAATAATTGTTTATAATATAAAGAGGTCAGCTCTGGGATGAAAAGAATTACCAGTAAACATAAGCAATGAGGATATTTGGTACCAAATAAAGTGCAGGATACCAAATAAATTGAGGTAGGGGAGAGCGAGGTATATTGTCACACTTTTCACACTGTCTAACATTTACTGAGCACCATACATCACAATGGTATAAATGTCATACCAAATGAAAGAAGGAAGTCTTGGGCACATATGTTGTAGTCATAACATCTTCATATCTTATCTCATTATAGAGTTGTATACTGTAGAATAGAGAGTGCGCACTTGAGACAATTTGCCCCATCGGCGGGTAAGTTGTCACACTAGATTATCTAAAAATATGAACACAACGACTTAATTGTGAATATTTATTTTTTTATTTATTTTTTATTTATGATTTTATTTTATTTCAAACCAGAACTGGAAATATAAACTTTTGTGCCTGGAGAATCTGGAAAAACAATTATTTAATCCAAACAATGCACATTTCAATCAAAACACATTAAGTGGCAAGACCACTTAACTTTGAGCTTTAAACTCAAACGTTGTCTGGCTTGCACATAGATCCATGATAACTGAATGGAATGCTGCAGATAACTCGCTTAACTTAACAACCTCTGAACAAAACAGATGCCCTGTATCTGACTAATCAGACTCATCTCCAGAGTCACAATTCTGGCACACATAAATTGCCTGGCCGGAGGTGCAAGCATCATGGGCCCAATTGTTGCATTTGACACATTTTACCCAGGTCTCCTTTGGACGACTGTTTGAAAATGGCTCTACACAGACGAGGCAGAACCACTCTTCATCATCTGATGATGACTCTTGTATGATTTTTCTTCTTTTAGCTGCCTTGTTCTTTGTAGGTCCAGATTTTGACTCCCCCTCTTGCTTCCCTTTCTTTTGGAACAGCTTTTTGCGAGATTGAGCCTTATTCTTTTCTATTTCTAGTTGCAGCTTCACTGGCATGTCAGTAAGAATTGCTGATTTGCGTCGTTTTCTTCCTTTGCTGGCTGGTTTTCGGGGGCCAGATTTGGATATGGCCGGATGTCCTCTGGAGTAGGTAGCCCGCTGTCAGCAATAGCACTGCTGGGTAAGGGTGAGCTGGTGATAGCAGAAGCATAACTGGGCCTGCTAGGCAGAGCGGAGTTGGTGCTGGGGCCTGGCAGGGCAGAGTTGGTGCTGGGGCCTGGCAGAGCAGAGTTGGTGCTGGAGCCTGGCAGAGCATAGTTGGTGCTGGGGCCTGGCAGAGCAGAGTTGGTGCTGGGGCCTGGCAGAGCAGAGTTGGTGCTGGGGCCTGGCAGAGCAGAGTTGGTTCTGGGGCCTGGCATGGCAGAGTTGGTGCTGGGGCCTGGCAGAGCAGAGTTGGTGCTGGGGCCTGGCAGAGCAGAGTTGGTGCTGGGGCATGGCAGAGCAGAGTTGGTGCTGGGGCCTGGCAGGGCAGGGTTGGTGCTGGGGCCTGGCAGAGCAGAGTTGGTGCTGGGGCCTGGCAGAGCAGAGTTGGTTCTGGGGCCTGGCAGGGCAGAGTTGGTGCTGGGGTCTGGCAGGGCAGGGTCCTGAATGGGGCGATCTGTGACGTAGGATGGTGCAAACTCGGTTTCCAGAAATACATCTCTGTTGTAAGGTTGAACACCAGCCACCCTAAAGCCAGCCTGTATGTTCAAGGGGGTTGCAGCCAGGGGATAGGCAATTGCCACAATCCCAGGAATGTCATAAATTGACATTGTCTTCCCGGGGTTGTTCCTCATCCAGGCATCACATGCGATGTTGATGTGCCTCTTTAGTGGTCCGTAGACAGACCTGTCTAATGGTTGGAGCCGATGTGAGCAGTGGGGTGGGAATGACAACATTATTATGCCATTTTCTTTGGCATAATTGAGTCCATCAATGGACAGATGAGACTCGTGGTTGTCCAAAAGGAGTAAACAGGGCTTCACTTTGTATGTTCACTGAAATGTTTCAGGAAGTCAACAAAGTGCGTGTCTTTCATCCATCCAGAGGAATTTGCCCCTCCTTTGCTGCCAGGTGGCCCGTTGATCAGGAAATGATCGCGGAAGTTGACACGGGGGAAAATAAAGTATGGAGGTATACTATTCCCTGTGGCTGAGATGGCACATGCCAGTGTGACAAGGGTTCCCCTTTCAGCAGAGGTCAGTGACCCTACTTGTTTGAATCCACGTCTGGCCACCACTTTCTCTGGTTTATGTACAGTGGTGACGCCAGTTTCATCAACATTCCAGATGTCTCCTGGTCCAAACTCATATTTGGTTAACACATTCTCTAAGTTGTCAAAGAAGGCATTAACATTCTCTCTGTTGAAGCTACTTGCCCTGGCAAGGCTAGTAGCCTCTGGCTTTCTCAGTGACAGCGTTGTATGCCGCTTTAAGAAGCCTGTAAACCACTCTTTGCTGGCCTTTTCTTTTCTGCCCACAAAGGCGCAAACTTCAGCTGGTGTGCCACAGCAAACTGGTAGGCAAGCTTTCTGACCTCACTTGGCGACAGCCCAAAATAAATGTCAGCTGACCTAATAATATACTCAGCAAGCTGCTTTTCCAAATCAGGTGAAAAAATCTTCTGTGGCTTTGTATAACCAACCATTGTTGTTGGCATGGCTGTCTGACTTTCAATTTCTTCTCTGGTAATCTTTTGACAATACCGAGTCAGGGTACGGTAATTTATGTCAAAATCCTTCGCTGTACTTCTGATTGATTTGTTCTGCAACTGTACCAGCCTGACTGCCTTTAACATTATGTCAGGTGGTGTACTGCCATGCTCTGTCTTTCGTTGGTAATTTCGAACCATCTTCCTTCCTTCCTTAATTCCTGCCTTTCCTTACTTCCTTCCTTCAAAAACCTTATTGCAATTACAAATAAATTAGCCTACAATATAAAATTTTTTTGAGCATGTTCTATATGTTTATTTGTACTGGGGCAAGTTGTCACACGTGACGACTTGCCCCAAAGTCAGTGAGACAACTTGCCCCAAACTGACATGCGTGTTAATGTTGGCTAAATCTCAAGGTTAGCTCAACATACCACTTTAGCTAAAGTATCAAAAGACTCGTTACTGTCTCCTCTATTTTTTGCAAAATAATTATTTTTAACATTCCTACCTAACAATGTTGTATTGCATAAAATGTAAAGTGCACATTTTGTACTTTTTAAGCAGAAAAATAAGAAAATTGTGATAACCTCAGATTAGAGTGATCTTGACCACATGTGAACAGGAAGTTGACTATAGAAGAAGAAGTCACACAAAGTGGCTATTTGATTTTTGAGATAGAGCCTCTAGTGTTGGAGTTATGAACAGTGTGACAACTTACCCGTGTGACAACTTACCCCGCTCTCATATTTACAAGTCATTTCTAACAATAAGATAAGTGGTAATAATTTAGAGTAAAGCTCTGGAGTAGAATATACCATTATAACTGCAATGCTGACCTGTGGCACAAGGATTTACAAGCTATATTTAACAATAGAATAACAGTTAAGCACTGTGATGGAATGAAAGTAGAATTTTTGTTACTAGTTAATGTGCAATATCAAGTATCAGAGGTATGAAATAGGATTTACAAACTATAATAGAATCGTTAAGCACTGACGGAATGAAATAAGCCAAAGTCACGGTAAGTAGAATATTTGATACCAGATAATGTGCAGATATCAAGTATTAGATGTATAATCTAGGATTTACAAGCTATATTTAAAAATAGAATAGTTAAGCACTGTAACAATGAAATAAGCCGCAAATTGTATATTAAATAATTGAGATCTTTGGTATCAAAGAATGTGCAGGAAAACAGGTATAATATACATTTTGACATTCAACTTACACATGACAACAAGTGGGAACAAATACAATTAACAGCAGAAAATCTGAGATATATCCAGCTGCAGACCCGCAGCACCACCAGTTTCAGAACCCCGGCGCCAGAACCTGAAGTGAGGGGCGGAGTTATTGACAATGAGACAAGCATGGCGGAGAGCATGGTGAGTTGTGTAACGTTGTCTAACGTTTTTGACATCATGTGGTGAAAAATTAAATGTGTGTGTTCAAGTTTTGCCGTTCAAGAGTTTAATAAACTTGCTTAATGGTTACTTGCATGATGTTCTGATTTTGCATGCTGTGACAGTTTTTACAAGAAAGACCCAAATACTGTTGACTGTGTTTTTGCATGGATTCAGAGCTTCAAACTGTGTGCTGCACAATGTAACTTCATATTAACAAATCTGTTTTATTATTTTTGTATTTTTGTTGCAGTAAGATGACAGCCAAAATTGCACCTGGCACATGGGTGCTACTGAAAAACAAGGTTGGTTATAAAGAAGTCTGCTAAAGTTGGGACTGCTGAAGTTTCAAACCCTTAATAAACTCATGCTTTTTTTTTTTAGGATATCCCCCAACAGATTGGTGGTGTAGACTGTGGAGTCTTCATGTTGATGGTGAGACATTGTTTTGATATAATTAAACCAATGATTGGTGTGGTGGTCTTTTTATTTTAATTTTTTTAAGTTGTTAAATACAGAACAAGGAAGAATTTTTTTAATTTGACGTTTACAGAGATAATGTTCCTTAATTTTTGCTGTTTTCCAGTATGCTCTACATCTTGTCTTGGGAGCACCCTTTGATTTTACATCTGTAAGTAATTACCAGTTCAAGTAATTGACCTTTATGATGTTGTAGCAGTTGAAATATCAAGATTTCTCTATTTTTGTCTTCCAGTGCGACTTTCCAAACATAAGGAGATGGTTGGCTCTTATTCTTCTGGAGAACTTTGGGGTTTTCTCTGAAAGGTAGATACTGGACATTTACTCCAGCCCACCGTTACATTTGCACCCTCTTCTGATCAATTTTAAATTAACCAAGATATATATATTCCAGTGCAGAAACCCTACAAGAGTCCCTTCCATGTGAAGAACAAGCTACGCTTAGCAGCAGTGAGGCGGTGTGTGTATATATATATATATATATATATATATATATATATATATATATATATATATATGTATATATAATCTCTTAACATATAATACATTTATATGTCACATTTATAAAGTCACATTTTCCTTTAATATTCTGTAATGAAGGAGCTCCCAATAATCCGGCACATGAAAGAAGCTGTGAAATGGCTCCATTCCAACAGCCAACTGCTCAGGGGTCCAGTGGAAGAGCCTCTTTTCATTCGAATGAATGAAGACGACAAGGAAAAGGCCCGCAACAATCTCCTGGAACAGTCAGAAGCTTCCAGAGAGCCCTTTCTATTTCATTTTGTGTTCAGGGATGACATGGAGTTATTTTTGCAAGAATGTAAGGACAAAATGGGCCTGAGAGTGAATTCCTCATTTGATACATTTTAAGTTTAATTTATACAGGATTGTCATGATAAAATGGGCCTAGGGGTGAATTGGTCATTTGTTGTATATATTTTTATTGTTTCTTTTAAAATGATGCTGAATTTTCTCTCTTTTTAGTTTTTTGACATGTTTTATTTTACATAAAGAAAAATGCATGCTGCACATGTTCTTGTGAAATAAAGTATATTTTATATAAAATGCCCATAAGTTTCAAGCATTATTTTTCACCATCATGATCAGGAAGTAACTCTCATAACACAATGAAACGAATAACTATATACAATTATATTACACAAGATCAATGTTTTAAAATGCTTATTGTACTGTACCTTAATGTATCATTATAACATACGTATAAAGTATGATGTTTCGTTTGTAATAAAAGCAAACTACGCTCCAAAACGGTAGGTGGCGCTACTCGGTTTAGAACGTAAGCTCGGCCCCTCACTTCAGGTTCTTGCGCTGGGGTTCTGAAACTGGGGTTCTGAAACTGGTGGTGCTGCGGGTCTGCAGCTGGATACTATTGGAAAATCTGGCTGTAGAGAAAACAGCCAATCGGAATGTCTGGAGTGGTTGGGGTTTGCGTGGCGTAGTGGGCTAAGAATCACCGGTTTTCCCCGACCTCCAGAATGAGGCAGTGCAAATTGGCATATCTTCAGTGATTCCTTGTGCGCCTGTGTGTATATATATATATAAAAAAAAAGAGCAATTTCCACAGTGAACAGTGTGGAAATTGGGTGAGTGTAGTCTGACACTTTTAGCAGGCTTTTTTAGAGGTCTTGATGTTACTGACTGCAGGATAAAGAAAGGGTTCCAGTTGTCAGTGATGCTGGAGTGTCAGTAGTCAGCCTAGGTTTAAGGGGTCGGCTGTGGGTCCCTCTAAGCTGTGCAGCGCCTTTTTCCACCTTCACGTTCAGATGCTCCTTTCAGGTAACTCGTAACGTTAACCTGGATCGCCTCATCAGTGGCATCCTGGGTTGCCGGGTTCTTCCAGATGGCTCCTGTAGAAAATAAAGATCTGTCATTCCATTTGAATGGCATAAGGTCATACACATCTACTTAAATATAAAAAACAATATCCAACTTACTTTGAACAATGGTCTTCAGGAACATGTCTCTAAAACATGCTTTATACTGGATACTATTGGAAAATCTGGCTGTAGAGAAAACAGCCAATACAACCTGGACACCAGTCCAGGTTGTATTGATGGAAAGGTGATTAGAGAAGATACTCTGAAGCATTCGCCACACGGTTGTCTTTAGGTCCCTCCCACATTTGATTGCCAAAAACCGAAGCTGAAAAAAAAAAAAAAAACATGTTACAAATTACATTTCTCTGAAGCTTCTCATAAATGTAAAATGTGACAGGATGTGGATTCAAACTGTAGAATATGCAGTGTACAATCTTAATTTAACTTTTTAGATTACCCTATGGCGTTATAAACTAAATCAGCACACTTACAAATTGTTGCTGGAGCTCTTTATCCTGCCTCAAACTGTTGTCAAGCAACGCCAAATCTTCCTGGGTGTCTAGTGGGGAGTAACAGATCCCCTGTCAGGCATAACTCTCCAACAGACACATTGGCACTGAAATGTTGCAGCATAGCATTTTGTTGTCCATGCTACGCACAACATCGCCAAACTCTCCAAGACGTCGCAGCATTAGGGTCTGATCTGCAACTACAGGGGTTCCCAGAATAATAGAATAAAGTCCTGGTCCTTCAACTACTAAACCATGACATTTATATCTAGGTCTACTACATGTACAGGTGGCCCCAGTGGGAATTAAACCAACAAACGCAGGTGTTGTTTGCAAGTTGTACCTGATTGCCCAGTGCGAGCAAACGTCTTCAACATTGTCCCAACTTGCTTCACCTGCTCTATAAGTGAGCCGCTGTCACCTGGGAAGTAACAATATATTGATTAGCAATACACTAAATATAATAGCAATATAATACAACCACAATTATCATACCAGTAACTTTCCCTGTAATTTCTATCCACAGTATGTTATGCATGGCATACAAGTTCATAATGAAGAACCCTTATGATAACATAAATTTCATTTTTTTTCTTTGAAGCAGAAAAAAAGGGAGGAAATTATTTGTTTGTAAAAGGGGAGGAAAAAGAAAATAATGAAATATTGGTATACAGACTTTGGTTGATATATCATACTGTACAGTGAAATTTGCTATTGTTATATCCCTACTCACCTGAATGATGGATAGATCAGCCAAATCTCCAGTCAGGCCTTTGTAGAGTGTGCTCCTTTGAATAACATAAAACTTTCATGAGTGGGAAGTTGCATATCCACAGGTATTTTAATTCAAACATGCAACATATTGTAATAAATCTACAATATTCAGCCTTTACCTTACACCCTAGGTTGTTTCTCTACACTTTTATTATATTAAATACTTATTTATATAGCTTGTTCACTGTATAATCATGATAGCCTAATACTTATAACACAAGATTGCATCTTAAACGAATGACTGAGTTGAAAACTTGAATAAGAACTAATTTTACCCGGAGGGGACCAGCTAGGGAAACTTACCTGCCTACAATAACTGTTTTCATTTGAGTTACATTAAACATGAATAACCTTAGCCGAGTCCCCAGGAACATCGGGCTATTAAAGTAACAAGCCTCACCATACTCTGATTTCCTCATGGACCTGTAACACAATGCCATGACAGTGACTTCACCTGTGCCCTGACCTTTATTAGAAACTGAGAGGAGAGCAAGTTAATACAATTATCACAAAAATTAAAGGTGGGGTATGTGATTTTCTTTTTTGACCATTTTTTCAAAATAACTTGAAATCCTATTCCTAACCCACTTACTGGCTGTAAATTAGAAGCACTGAAATGAAAATTAAGCAATTTAATCATCTGTGGAACGGGCAGGACTCGAAAAACTCCAGCCAATCATTTTCAAGACCATCTAGAATCATTGGACAGAAAATGTGTCAATCAAACGGTCGTACCATGCCCCCTCCCCCACCACCCTGGCTGCGCGTGTCCCGTTCGATGCGCATACTCAAAGCTCGTGACCCAGTAACAGGAAGCGATTGTATTTATGTATGGAGAATAGAGCTTTTATAGTGCTAGTGGGGTTGTTCCACATTTCTATGAATCCTGTTTTGAATAGAAGACCGCTGTACAGACGCCAGGGCTGGCTATGTTCTTTTTTTTTACAGTTATGAGAAAATCAGCTCTACACCTTTCAAGAGTGGTATGCGAACCCCTCCTCCTGCTGTGTCAACAATTTGCTCTGAAAAATTGTCTGACAGGTGAATGCACTGTTTGACTAGTGAGTCTAGAACACTGCTAGAACACTGCGCATCTGAGTTTTCGCTCGTGCATGATTGCGCGTCCATGTTTTTCGAATGGGTGGAGTCAGGGCAAGCGTTGGAGGAGAGAAGGTAGGACCTTAGAGTTGTGTATTTTCAAAATCTGCCGGCCGTTTTGCAAATCACATACCCCACCTTTAACAAACAGTCTGCTTTAAAACTAAGAAAAAACAAGCTTCTATACTAACGTTACATTAAAAATGAACACGTGGCGAACTAGCTTAGCACACCACATTAGATTAAAATACTTACCCTTGTAGTTGTGCAGATAACTCGATATGTATAGTTTAAAGCCCTTGTCCCTCTTGCTTGTCGGAGCAGGGGACCAGGCATCAACAATGCGATGAACATTGCTGATGCTTATTTTCGGAAGATCCTGGAGACATCGAAAACATTTTGTGCGACGCGCAAGTAAACCGTAAAAAGATATGCCGACTTCTGGCGACAGCGGAAGTTCGTCACTACGCTTGTGCACGTAGACTATTCAGTACTCCCACAGTCTTAGCAATACATTTAACATTTATAATGTGTTTAGATTTTTTTTTATTGCCTTTACAGGGACTTTAACACTTTCTTAAACATTTGTACAGGTCATAATTGCAAATGAATCCCTTACCTGAAAAAGGTAAAATAACAACAACAAAAAAATCGAGGTTGGAAAAAATGTAAAGACAAACGAAATTTCTGCACAACTGTGAAACCAGAGGATAATTTAGCTTTTTCATTGAGTTTATCCTTCACGTCAAAACGGGGATTTTCATGTTTATGATAGATATCACCATGGTTGCAAATTAATAAAAAAAATATAAAGTATACCCAAGATTTTGGCCATGTTGCAGATGTCTTTCACTGTTCACTGATAGTCAGGCATTGGTGAAAAGTCTAACTTCATCAATTTATTCTGCTAAATTGTTCATACCATGAATTAAATAAATATTTTAAAACCTAATCAGAATCAGAAAGATATTTATTGCCAAGTAAGTTTTACAAAAGGAATTCTTTTTGGTTTATTGGTGCATGTCTCAGATGTGCATCAATCAAAGAAATGTAAACAATTTTCACCTAAGTGCATAAAATAATTCAATATATTTTACATATATTACTGTATAATCGCTTCAGAGTTTCAAAGTAATTTAAATGTCATTTCCTAAACCTTACCTTATCATGGAATCAAGAGTCAAGACTATGTTATAAACCCTAATGGCTTTGGAGCAAAAAATAATAATAGCCAACATGGCTGGTCGATTTTGAGAGTCTAAGCTGTCCTTGTATTTCAAAGCGGCTTGCCGCCAGCCGGACGCGGTCGATTGGCGCGAGGCAACCGCCAGAGAAAATGAAGCAGGCGGCCCGCCAGCTTTCGCGGGCGGCAACTCGCAAGAAATGGGAGTGACGAATTCGGCGGCAAACGTTTCATCCCCGCCAGTGGGACGCACCTATAGCCGACAGCTTTGGGTCGGCGGCAAAAAGAAGCCGTGCGGACATTTTTTGCTATCTGGGAATGTACACCCAATTGCTTGAAAAATTCATAGCACAGGTGTTCTCATTAAGGGGACATTTATTTGCAGTATAACAGAATACTCTGTAAACTTGACCTTCCATTTCTAATGTAATTTTTACACACATTGACATAAGACAAATTGGAATGCCCAATAGCCAATAGATTTTGAAAAGGAAGTCTCGGTAAAAGAGCTAATCAACTTATAGATAGAGAGATTGCCTGTCAATCAACTCGAGCATGTGCATTAACTGAACCAGCCTGAAAAAAATTGCGTTTTAGCCTGATCTGAGCAAAAGAATCACAATTAATGTTACCATTGTTATCAAATTTTACTCTTGATTTGAAATATGTTTTTTGATAGCAATCTTGACCAACTGTCTTGAAGATTTCGGTCTTTCCGAGTTCAAGTAGATAGACGCTGCACTTTCATGCCACTTTGTTGACATTGAAAATAGCTGCCCAGACTGCAGATCTTTCAGTATTATATTACTTCTTTGCCTTATTTAATGTGTCACAGAGGCCCTTCCACTTTTGGCGACTAGTAATCTAATCTGACTTCCTAAATAATGCATTCTCTAATGCATTTGTCATGGCCACACTGTTTTTGTGGAGTTTATGTTGTGAAAAAGTGTACTTCACAATCTCTGAGTGACAGGTTTCAAAGTGATCTATTTTTAATGATATTAGAAACACAGGCAACTACTCCTCAGCAGGCATGGGCAGTTGTAAAAAAATAAATAAAAATCACTTCCAAACCTCACCCATGATTAGTTTAATTTAATAATCAATGCTCTTTGTTTAGCTGAGCTTTCATAGGTCAAGAATTTCAGAGATGTGAGTAAAGGAAAGATTTCTTAGAAGAACCACAGCATTTTCTTGTTCCGAGACTTTGCAAATTCGACGAGAGAAACGTGATCGATTCAAGAAATGCAAGAAACTCTTACATCAACGGAAGTTTGCTTTTGCTCTGATGTTTTTGGCCAAATTGAGACTAGATACTTAAGCCCACAGCAAGCACTGTCCTTCATAAAAACATTGGAGTGAGTAAGCCACTTGGTGACTTTCAATTTGCTGTTTACTCACTGAACTTTCACTTGACTGTCCGAGGAAGCTGGGCGCCTTTTTCATCTCTTTTTGTGCTGATTCCACCTAGCGGCTGGAGTTTGTTTTGTGTAATATAATTTCTTTGGGACAACTTGTGGATAAATCTACACGTTTTTGGTGCTTTTGGAGTTTGTTTTGTGGAATATCTCTTGCAGGACATTGGAGTGATTGGGTCTTTTGTTGCACTCATGTATTGGCCGAAAGGGCCTGAAAATTTGTTTGACTGCCCGAAGAACTGAACAGCCCCTTCTTCTTCATTTTTGTTTTGTTTTGTTTGTACTGGTTCAGCTAGGATGAATCTACACATTATTTGTGTTCATTCTGTTTATTGGCTGGAGTTTGTTTTTTAGACCATTTTTTGCTGTGTAATTCTGTCTCACAAAATTTGTATTGAAGCATCTGAAGGCAAAGTTGTTGCGGGGACTCTCGTAGGCGTACATAGACGGTTTGAGTTTAGAGGGATGGACGCCAGATTGCGCTGTCATGCACAGGGTTATCTTTTTTCAGTTTTTTTTTTTTTTTTTGTTCCGGGAGAAGTTGTTTGTTGCACTAATGGAGAATATTGTCTTAATTATTTTAGTTTTGACACAAAATCTATTTTTTTCTAAATGTCAAATGTTAATATGAGGGGATTTTCTCTCTCTACGTTGAATGGGAATGGGTTGGGGAACCCCCATATGAAGAAGGAAGCTTTAAATTCTATCAAGAGATTATGGGAGAAAGATTTTAACTTGGTATTGGAGGAGGGAGTGTGGGCTGAGATTCTAAAAAACATCAAGTCTGCATCTAGAGATGTGACAAATGGCATCCCCTATGGAGTTCATATGGAACACAATTTTGCCTTATCCAATTCAAGATTTTACATAGATTTTATTGGACCCCACTGATCCAATGCAATAGTTTTCAGTTAAAGGAGCTATGAAGAAATTCACTATTCATAGACAGCCATGATTAATTAATTTCCATGAGTGAAAGTGTCCAATAACAGGGTGGTTACTGAGATTAAACAAGTAGTATTTGGCTGGTCATGTGATTCTAACATGGCAGCCCCCATGAGGGGACACACTCCACGTAGAATAGAAAATATTTTATAATGTTACTTTTATTAAATGACTGGTGTCTTCACGATTAAATACATATGTTTAAAAATTGCAGTTAATTTCTTTAGGAATACAACTTTTTTTAATGAGGAAAAAATTACTGAGTGCATCTTTAATCATAGCAACAGCCGATATCTCACACAACTGCCGGAAAAGGTGTGAGTTTTGCGGAAATTTCTCTTGGTTGTGAAATATTCTCAGCCGTTTGGGTGTGAGATGCTAAAATATGTGACAAATGGCATCCCCTATGGGGTTCATATGGAACACAAATTTGCTCCCTTAATAAGGAATGGATGGCAAACCTAGTCTCAATGCTTCCAAACTAGTTGTGTCTTTGCAAATATCTGAATATTTTGCATTAAAATAAAAATACATTGTTTATATACTTATAATCATCAACTTTAAATCAATAGTTTTTTATTTTTCCATTGGTTTTAATTCAACCACATTATTAGTAATGCTTGATTTGTACCCTCATGAAAGACAGTAAATACATAGCCTTGTAATTCTGTCAGATTTTTTTTGTTTGTTAATTTTTTCCAAATCAAAGTTTGTAATATAGTTATTGGAGCTGGTTGGTTTGGTTCAAGGCTTTCAGGTCTTTTATGAAGGGTTTTATCAAATCCTTATGAAAAAATTGAGTAGGAAAAACACTACCAGAACCAAAACGGCTGTACAAGTGGCCGTGCATTGTAGCACTCTAAGCTATTTGAAATGTTTCTCATGGAATAATGCACTAACAATGTTCACTTATTAGTGTTCCATTCCGGTAAGATTATCTGGGGATCGGAAAACCGGGAAGTGTGGAATTGCCAACTGTGGGCGAGTGCGCATTTTGGTTTTAGTGCGATGACAATATCCCGAGGTAATCGAACTGGGAATGGATCAGAGACAAAAAAAAATTGAAGAAGTTGAAGAGGATGATGAGATGGAGGTAGGATGGACACATGTAGATGGAAAAACATGAAAGAAAGTAACTAAAAAGAGGAAAAAAGGAAAGGAGGATAGATCAGAAAGTAGTTCGATAACAAGTGAGGAAGAAGGGGATGAGAGGGATAAAAATAAGAATGAGTATAGGGTAATATTGAAGTTTAAGGGAGATGGAGTATCAGGAGTAAATCTAATGGTGTTGACATTTGAATTAAGGAAACAAGTGGGTGAGATTACATTTGCAAAAGTATTACAAGATGGTGCTTTGTTGATAGCATGCAGGAACGAAGAGCAAAAATATTACAATAGAACAGTAAAACTTAAAATGGTGGGCAAACAGATGGGAATGAATTATAAGATTGTCCGTGACCTTCAGCTCTCACTGGATCGCTTGGCAGTCGAGTGTGAAGCAGCTGGGATGAGGATTAGCACCTCTAAATCTGAGGCCATGGTTCTCAGCAGGAAACCGATGGAGTGCGTACTCCAGGTAGGGAATGAAGTTTTGCCCCAAGTGAAGGAGTTCAAGTACCTCGGGGTCTTGTTCACGAGTGAGGGGACAATGGAGCGGGAGGTTGGCCGGAGAGTCGGGGCAGCAGGGGCGGTATTGCACTCGCTCTATCGCACCGTTGTCACGAAAAGAGAGCTGAGCCGAAAGGCAAAGCTCTCGATCTACCGGTCAATTTTTGTTCCTACCCTCACCTATGGTCATGAAGGTTGGGTCATGACCGAAAGAACTAGGTCGCGAGTACAAGCGGCCGAAATGGGCTTCCTCAGAAGGGTGGCGGGCTTCTCCCTTAGAGATAGGGTGAGGAGCTCAGTCATCCGTGAGGAGCTCGGAGTAGAGCCGCTGCTCCTTTGCGTTGAAAGGAGTCAGTTGAGGTGGTTTGGGCATCTGGTAAGGATGCCCCCTGGCTGCCTCCCTAGGGAGGTGTTTCAGGCACGTCCAGCTGGGAGGAGGCCTCGGGGAAGACCCAGGACTAGGTGGAGAGATTACATCTCCACACTGGCCTGGGAACGCCTCGGGGTCGCCCAGTCAGAGCTGGTTAATGTGGCTCGGGAGAGGGAAGTTTGGGGCCCCCTGCTGGAGCAGCTGCCCCCGCGACCCGACTTCGGATAAGCGGTTGAAGATGGATGGATGGATGGATAGGACAGAAGTCATGGGTCTATGGAGTGATAAATGGAGTTCCATTAGGAGTTACTATGGAGGAATTAAAAAAGAATGAAGAGGGAGGAAATGTCATGGATGCAGTTAGTTTACAAATGAACAGAGAAGGGAGAAGAGTAGACAGTTTGTCTGTCCGTCTTAAATTGGAAGGGAAAAAAATACCAGATCGAATCAAGATGGGTTTTATAAGCTACCTGATTAGGAACTATGTAGCTCCTCCTCTGAGGTGTTACAATTGCCAGAGGTATGGTCATACTGCAGCAGTACGTAAATCAAAAATAAGATGTGCACGATGTGGAGGGTAGCATGAGTTTGGGAAGTGTAAGGAAGGAGAAGGATTGAAATGTTGCAATTGCGGAGGTAGTCATAATGTGGCATACGTGGGTTGTGAGGTGAGGAAAAAGGCAAAGGAAGTACAACAGGAAAAAATTTAAAATAACCTAACGTATGCTGAAGCAGTGAAAGTAGTAAATACTAGGAATAAGCAGAGTGGAAAAGAATGAATGGAGTACGGTAAAGGGACTGAAGGAACAGGTAGAGTAATTGGAGAGGGTAGATTAGCAGAAGACACAATGATGGTAAACAAGAAAAACTTTGTGCTCTTTATGGTAGAGGTGATCAACTGTACTGCACAGATGGAAAGAAGAATAGAAAAAAAAATCCAAATAATTGTTAAAGTGGCAGAGAGATTTCTAGAGATAAAAGGATTGAAATGGGAAGATATAATGGAAAGTCTTAATACAGAATCTCAGTCATGTCAGGAGACTTGGGTTGGTTAGTATTGTTTATGTTAATCATCTTACAATGGAATGCCAGAAGTCTTTGCATCAATGGTCAAGAATTTAAAGGTTACATAAACCAAATGAAAGAAAAGCTAGACATGATATGCATTCAAATGTCATGGTTGAATTCTAGATTAGATTTTGTTTTAAAAGGATGTATAAGTGTGAGAAGAGATAGGAAGTAAGGTAAAGGTGGAGGGTGTGTCATGTTTTTAAAAAAGGGAATTCCTTATATAATTTTGGAGAAAGGGGTCACTATGGAATATATAGTAGTAGAAATATGGATTAAAAAGAAGAATTATGTCATAATAAACTTTTATAATCCATGTAATAGGTTAACACAGGAAAGTATGGAAGAAATAAAGGTCTAAGTGGTGAAAGGGTGATATGGTGTGGGGATTTTAATGCCCATAATACTTTATGGGGAGGAACAATGACAGACACAAATGGTCAGGTTATTGAAGACTAAAATTTAGTTTGCTTAAATGACGGAAAATCCACACGAATGGATGTGAATTACGGAAGGGAATCAGCAATAGATCTAACAATTGTTTCATATACATTAGGAGGGATAATACATTGGGAGGTATTAAATAAATGTACAGTTGGTAGTGATCATTTTCCCATAATAAGTACAATATTAAATAATGAGATCAGGAGGGAAAAACGAGGAAATACAGGAAAATGGAAGTTTGAGATAGCTAACTGGGGAAAATAAAGAGAGAGTATTGGAGATCATTTTGTGATGAAATTGGTAAAAGTACTCCAGTTGAGGAAGTTTGGAACATTATTTAAAAAGATGAGAGGAATTAGGAAAGAATATGAATCCAGTATTAAGTATGGATGAGGAAAATGCAATAAGTGACAAAGAAAAAGCAGAATTGTTCCTGAAAGAGTTTTTAAAAATAAATAGTTCAGATAACTTGACAAAGGAGAGTAAGGAAATGAGAGGGAAGCTGTAAAGAAAACATCCATATATATTGGAAAGGAGGAGGGCAATGGATGGTTTATTGGATGTTCCGTTTTCATTCCCTGAATTAAAACGAGCATTAAAAAAAAGAAGGTAACAACTCCAGGACAAGATGAAATAAGTTATATTATGTTAAAAAAGTTAAGTGAAGAATCACTTGGAGTAATATTAAAGTTTTATAATAGAATATGGGAAGAAGGGATTTTACCTCAGAGTTGGAAGGAAGCTTTTATTATCCCTATAAAGAATCCAGGTAAAGATCCAAATGTACCTCTAAATTACAGACCAATAGCTTTAACCACCCATTAATGGAAAAAATGATTACTGACCGGCTAATGTATCATTTGGAGAAAATTATGTTATTTTCTCCATATCAAAGTGGATTTAGATGTGGAAGGGGAACAATGGATTCAATAGTGAGTTTGGAATCAGATATAAGGAGAGCCTTGATAAAGAAAGAAACAGTAGTAGCAGTTTTCTTTGATATTGAAAAAGCTTATGATGTGTTATGGAAAGAAGGTTTGCTGATAAAATTAGATCAGATTGGAATAGGTGGGAGATTATATAATTGGATTAAAGATTTTTTATTAGGAAGAAATATAAAAGTGAAAATTGGGCCCCCACAGGGTAGTGTCATGAGTCCAATGTTATTTACTATTATGATTAATGACATATTTGCAACAATAGATATTAATATAGGAAAATTGTTGTTTGCGGATGATAGAGCTCTTTGGATTAGAGGAAGAAATGTGGATTATATTGTGGATAAAATGCAATCAGCTTTAAATAATGTTGGGAAATTGTCTTATAAATGGGGATTTAAATTCTCTGTGGAGAAAACTAAATATATTTTATTTACAAATAAAAAGTTAAGTAGAGATATAAATCTAAAATTATATAATAAAGAATTAGAACAAGTTAAAGTGATAAGATTTCTAGGAATGTGGTTTGACTCGAAAATTACATGGAGTACTCACATAAATAAAATGGAAGAGAGATGTAAGAAAATCTTAAATGTAATGAGGTGTGTTTCAGGTCGGTAATGGGGGTGCTGATAGAATGGCACTGAAAACCATTTATTCTGCAATGATAAGAGCAATAATAGATAAATGTCTTATGGATCAGCATCTAAATCACCATTAGGAAAACTAGAGAGAATCCAGTCACAAGCATTAAGGATTTGTTGTGGAGCTTATCCTTCTTCTCCGGTAGCAGCATTACAGGTGGGGATGGGAGAGATGCCAATCCACTTAAGAAGGAAGCAACTGATATTGACATACTGGGCAAACTTAAAAGTTCAGAAGGATAATCGCCTTTCAAAAAAGGTACTAGAGGCATGTTGGGAACATGGGGAAGTGAAAATTAATAGTTTTGGCTGGATTATTAAGGATTTAGTGCAGGATATGAAATTAAACGAGTACAGAGTTACCCCAGTAATAGCTCTATCTTACCACAGCCAAATGTTGATTTATATTGGAAGCAAGACAAGACAGGGGTCAAAATGCATTAGAGGCAGAATCAACAAGGGAGTATATATATAGACTAAGTATGAAAGGTATATACAGGTTTTTACAGATGCATCTAATGATCCAGGGAACGGTCAAGTGGGGGTAGCATACATAATCCCAAGATTGAAAGTGGCAGACGGAAAAAGGGTATCAGATAAAGTTTTGGTGTTTACAGGAGAATTACTAGCAATATTGCTAGCAATTAACAAAATAAAAGATATGGGATTAAACAAAACTCTCATATGTTCAGACTCAAGCTCCACCCTGTTATGTCTGGAAGCTCAACAGTCTGAATCTAGATAAGATTTCTTGATATAAATTTTTCAGATATTATATATAATGCAGCGCATATTGGAGTATCAGGGAATGAGGAAGCAGATAAATTAGCAAAACAATTAATGGCAAAGGAAAATATAGATATGCATATAATGTATAGTAAATCAGAAATCAAATCAATAATAAAAAAGGAGTTAAATCAAATATGGCAATTTTATTGGGATAATGAACAAAAGGGTAGACCTACATTTAATACAACCATTAGTAGGAAGAGGAAGTAATTCAGGTGGGAGGAGGAAAGAAGATCCGGGTATCGTTCGTTCGTTTGTTTTGCTTTCATATATAAAAACGAAAAAACGAGAAAACAACTCCTTTTTTCGTTTTTTTTGAATCTGATTGGCAGGATATGCATTCATTGTTTTTCAAATTAAGAGTTTTCCAAACACTGTATTTGTTAGCCTGTAAAATTAATAGTCTATATGCATGCTATTTGTCACCCAATTATTTGGCTTCACTGACTGAAAAAATCTATTGAAATAGCCTAAATATAAACATGTTCACGCATTGAAGTTGTCACGGTGGTTATCAGACAAAAGGCTGAATGGAGAGAAGGCCCTTCTTATAGTTTATATTGCATTCCATCGCAATATAGGTTACTTTTGCCGTCCCTATACTCCTGCTCACTACAGTTTTGAGGATGCCTTTCAAGACAGTCATTGGCAAACACCTACAGTAGTCAACCAAAATGCCTATTATCGCCGCAGAAAAAATAAACCAGTCGCATTTCAAGTCATTCGCGAAATGACCGCCAGGTGGCGCAAATGGATATTGTGCAAAACAGCAGCAATTGCCGCATTTTGAAATGTAAGTGGGGTTAATGTCAATTAACAGTAAAGATGAAATACTACAACTATGGTTAACAGAATAAAACATTTTTAGCCCAGAAAAATAGAAAAAATAGAGACAAGAACAATATATAGCCTATATATTTCATATCTTGACGTCGGTTGGCGACATAGGCCTAAGCCTATTCCACGGGCCGGGGAGCAGCGCGATAACAAAAAAAAAAATCAAATAAACAAACAAAAATAAATTAGGTGCAATTAAGCTGATATTTTTTTACTATTGTATTGAGGAATGAAACGAATGAAGAGCGCTTCTCGCTCATGTGAGCGAACACACACTGGAGAAATGAACGTTTGGGCACTTCTCAGCGAGTACACTCATGGCCGAGTGGTAGAACTTACGTTACGATCATGACACGGGTTCAAATCCCGAGCCAACACAGCAATTTTTATATTAGCCTATTAATGCATTTAATACCATATTATTAATGCAGAGATTTGTCTAGTTCTAAAACTGTTACAGCATATAGTTTTTTGCTCATATAATAAAATTACCATATACTTCCATTTTACACTAAGGAACAAATATTATCCAACAGAATGACTTTACATTTGTATAATAATTTCAAAAGCAGTTCTATATTAAAAAAAGCTACTTCACCAATAGACTATATCAAATATATAAAAATAAGTAACAACTGTTACACTTTTGAATCATGAATTAATAATCTCATAGGCCTACAAATATCCACATTTGTCATCTGAAATGTAGGGTAGCTTTCACTAAGATGTTATTGAAATTATATTTCCAATATGCATGGAAACACTTACAGAAATTTTAGCTTGTTACATGCATTTATTTTGATTAAGTAAATCGTTGAAACATCAGATAATCAATAAAACATGAACAATTTTTAGGCAAATCTTTTTGTTGTGTTTATTAGACACATCAACGCATTTTTGAAAGGTGTGCCACTGTAGTTCACTGCCTCATCAAAAAGAACAGAAATGTCAGGCCACTGTTCTGTGAAGTGCTGTTCCACACTGGCTCTGTCCTCTACTGATGTGATGGGATTACTGCCAAACATGGACAACCTGGTCAGAGTTGACCCAACTTCTTGATGATACATATCTGCTGCAACAGAGGCATTTGGCAGAAACACTTCATCAATCTTGGCTCTGCATCCACCCTCAGCCAGGCGATTTGGTACTCCTCTGCCTGAAATTTTGACCATCATTAAGTTTTGTTTTGTAGAAAGCCTTTCTAAAAATTTAATTTCGTTTTGTATCATTTGTATCTTATTTTTAATCAATGTTTTATCAACCAATTGCCTGGATTTAATAAATAAGAAGCAAATATAGCAGACAATATAATCAGGACATGGAGGCGCCGGCAAGATTGCATTGCTCGTGAACTGGAGCTCATCTTATAAATGAACCGAAACTTGGCGTTTAAGCTGCCTCACAGACACCAGAAATATATAGAAAGCTTAAAAATGTCTAATTTTAAACGAAACAATTCAAAACGAAAAGAAACCGACTAGCCTACTCTCTGCTTATGTCTAATCCGAAATGTGCATTTCTCTATGCGCGTTAACTAGTCCTACTGCGGACAATATTGCAGCCGACACATACACTAACAATTAAAATGTCTCCTTGCTATATTTGAAACATTCATAATCATTACTTTTGCCGGTTCCTTGTGACAGCTTTTGCGTTATTGGCAGCGTCACCCTCTGGTTACACGGCGTCACCACCGAATCGCACCGAAAACATCGGATTTTTTTAGACAATAATCGCACGACCTATTCGATATTCTATAATTAAATCAACAAATCGAATATTCGAAAATCGTGACTCATCCCTACTGCTTTATTAATGTATTCAGTGTAAAACCCGGACACCCCCACACAAATGTGGCTTTTTGTTAATGACTGTCCTACTACAGGATTTAACACAGAGTAACAGCTCACTACCAGTTACAAAAGACACTGTAACAGTCTGTCACATGCAATTCTAATTGCATTTTTCATCAATTAATTTCTTAAATTATCCATTGACTATGTTCTGGCCAGCCATCTAGTGTCAAAAATATTTTTTGGCCCGATGCCAACCTTACTTGTCGACCCCTGGAATAAAGGAATCAACTCCCTCATTAGAGACTTGCTGCCACCTAATGGCGGTGTTAGTTTCATATAGTTAAAAAGTAGACGTTTCATTTTTTTTCCAGTAATTTCATATTTCTACATACAATTTTTTACATTTAAAACATTAATCTCTTAACATAATTTATGCAATTATAATTTGCTGTGTATGTGTAAATCCACATGACACAGGCTAAACAGCCTGGGTCAATCTCAATCCAAAATCTCAATCCAAAAATGTATTATATTGATACCGACTTCCTTTTATTTGGTCATAGTAACCATACACCAAACACAGTGTCTTTGCATTCTGATTGAATTTGTTGACTAAATTTAAGAATCTGACATAAGAGGACAGATGACAATCCTGCATTATATTGTATTATAATGACGATGTAATATAGCACTAAACTTTGACTATAGCCTGCATGTGGCATATTACTAGGAACCTCAAAGCATATTTATGTGTATGTGCATACAGGCCATAAATAACAAATAGACATTATAAAAAATATATTATTCATAAGAATTTAAGTTAATAAAAACATCTAAAACAAAGAATAAATGTATTATTTAAATTTGTATAATGACAACTGTCAGTGCGTGAACAGGCTTTTAGGCTTGAATTTAGGCTATTTCAATAGATTTTTTCAGTCAGTGAAGCCAAATAATTGGGTGACAAATAGCATGCATATAGACTATTAATTTTACAGGCTAACAAATACAGTGTTTGGAAAACTCTTAATTTGAAAAACAATGAATGCATATCCTGCCAATCAGATTTAGCCCCACCCACAGGGGAAAATCGGAATATCAAGTCGTTTTTCTGATTTCCGTGCAAGAACGGGAAAACCAAAAATCAAGTCATAATTTAGTTTTTTCGTTTTTCAAAAAAAACGAAAAAACGAAAAAAGGAGTTGTTTTCTCGTTTTTATATATATGAAAGCAAAAACAAATGAACGAACGATGACCGGGTCCGTGTATCATCCGATCATTCGATTATTCCATTTAATCTGGCAAACCAAAAACGAAATAACGAATCAATGTTTTGTTTTTCTGTTTTTCTGTATGAACCAAATATGAAAATTTTCGTTCGTTTGATTGCTTTCAGCTCGAAACGGGAAATATAATAAACAAGGAAACCAAAACGAAATAATGGGTCGAATATACGTTGTCTTTATTTTTCTTTATTTGTTTTCCTATTTCCCACGGTGGATTCAATTCTGTTTCGCGCATGCGCAGTGGATAGTTTCAAAGGAGTAGGTCGCGAGCGCCAAAAGCGTAGGGTTCGGTCCCAGTTGGTCAAACTTTCCAGTTCAAATGGCACTCGAACCATACATGTCTTTTATTGAGGACATGTTTATGAATGGAATGCCATGTCATGAGATCTCAGTAAAGATGCAAGAAATGGGTGTCCAGCGTGGAAGCTCTGAGATCAGCATCCGGAGACTACTTGCCAAGCATAATATGCGGAGAAAAGGACACACTTCTGATTCAGACCTTGACATTGCTGTCTCTCGAGCAATAAATGAGGTAACGTTACGTGATATAAAAAAAAGTAAAACATGTTGCATACTAAACTAGGGTGTGTGTGTGTGTGTGTGTGTGTGTGTGTGTGTGTGTGTGTGTGTGTGTGTGTGTGTGTGTGTGTGTGTGTGAGCGTGTATTTATCACTTTGTGGGGACCAAATGTCCCCATAAGGATAGTAAAACCCGAAATGTTTGACCTTGTGGGGACATTTTGTCGGTCCCCATGAGGAAAACAGCTTATAAATCATACTAAATTATGTTTTTTGAAAATGTAAAAATGCAGAATGTTTTCTGTGAGGGTTAGGTTTAGGGGATAGAATATAAAGTTTGTACAGTATAAAAACCATTATGTCTATGGAAAGTCCCCATAAAACATGGAAACACAACATGAGTGTGTGTGTGTGTGTGTGTGTGTGTGTGTGTGTGTGTGTGTGTGTGTGTGTGTGTGTGTGTAGTAGTAGTACTAGTAGTAGAAGAAGAAGAAGAAGAAGTAGTAGTAACAGTTCCTGGAAGCTTGCTCATTCAGCTGATACAGTACATAACCTCAGTTTGACAATGGTTTTGGACGATAAATGTGCTTGAGATGATGTGGACACTTTTTGTGTCCTCACTGTTAATAATATTCCATAATGAATGAGTGTTGGTGACATAACTGCACATAGGCCTATGTTCATTGTTACTGCTACTGATAAGCCTCAGCTTTCAGTTATTGTTAATAATAGTTGCAACTTGCACTCTTAAATGTGCAATGAAAATTGCCAGCTGATAAAATCTGTGCTCCAGGGACCAGATTCATAAAACATTCAAGGCTTCATGTTGCGCCTAGTGCCATTTGAACTGGAAAGTTTGACCAACTGGGACCGAACCCTACGCTTTTGGCGCTCAGCGACCTACTCCTTTGAAACTATCCACTGCGCATGCGCGAAACAGAATTGAATCCACCGTGGGAAATAGGAAAACAAATAAAGAAAAATAAAGACAACGTATATTCGACCCAGGTCCGTGTATCATCCGATCATTCGATTATTCCATTTAATCTGGCAAACCAAAAACGAAATAACGAATCAATGTTTTGTTTTTCTGTTTTTCTGTATGAACCAAATATGAAAATTTTCGTTCGTTTGATTGCTTTCAGCTCGAAACGGGAAATATAATAAACAAGGAAACCAAAACGAAATCATGGGTCGAATATACGTTGTCTTTATTTTTCTTTATTTGTTTTCCTATTTCCCACGGTGGATTCAATTCTGTTTCGCGCATGCGCAGTGGATAGTTTCAAAGGAGTAGGTCGCTGAACGCCAAAAGCGTAGGGTTCGGTCCCAGTTGGTCAAACTTTCCAGTTCAAATGGCACTCGAACCATACATGTCTTTTATTGAGGACATGTTTATGAATGGAATGCCATGTCATGAGATCTCAGTAAAGATGCAAGAAATGGGTGTCCAGCGTGGAAGCTCTGAGATCAGCATCCGGAGACTACTTGCCTATGGGATCAATTCCATGCCACATATATTTGCAAAAATATAAAGTATTGCAAAATAAAATAAAGTTTTGCAAAACAAAAAAAGTATTGAGCAAAAAAATTTTTTTTAAAAAAAACAAAAATTAAGTATCACAAACGTAAAATAAAGTATCGAGAGAAAAATAGAAAGTTTTGCAAACAAAAATAAAGAATTGCAAAATATAAATAAAATATAGCAAAAACCAAGATATAATTAATTGCAAAAATCAATGACTGTTGTAAAAGAAACTAAAGAACTTTTATCCTTTTTTATCTCTGCAACAGATTTTTAGGCAGCAATGATTTTGCCACACATCTTTTTCTTTGCAATGCCTACTAATTATTTTGCAATGCTCCTTTTAATCTGCATTTCCATCACGTGTGAGCTTGTGATACCGTTTTGCCTTTGTGCTTCACTTTTCTCTGCGTTTCACTTTATGGCACTGTTTTGGCGTGGGGGTGGAGTCAGGGGATTGGAGCGTGTACAACGGGCTCGGTGATGCCTCCCTGGAAGTTACCTCATTAGCTTGAGACACTGATCAAACATCATGGCTGAGCACAGGCATGCAGGTGGATCTCAGGTATATAAAGTTGATTGTTTCCTTTTATTTAATTAGCATTAAATGTGCTTTAACAGCGTTTGTGTCAGATAAAGAAGTTAGAGATCAGTTAAAGCGGTGGATTTATTAGCCATACGTGCTAACATAGCCAGCATCTGCAGTTTTTTCTCTCTCAATTGATTGGACTATTGATTGATTCTTATGTTTACTTTATAGATTATAATTGTCTATACCATAGTATGTTGTCTTCTAATGAAAAAATGTAAACTCCATATTTAGATGTAACATTATCACTGTTAAAGTAGACAATAAATAGATTATAAATAAAAAGTTAAGCGATTGTAACAAGCGTGCATGTGTTCTGTCTTTAAATATAAAGTTTTGAAATATAAAATGTTCACATCCTCTATATTCTTAACCCTGCGTTATACAGCTATGTGGCATGGGGGCGTGGTTGTGTGTCAGTCTGCGGGAGAGAGAAGCGGTAAGGCTTGTCACCTGGTTTGTAATTATCTCTAACACCTGTGTCTTGTTGTAGTGATACGGAGAGAGACATTTAAAGGGACGCCAAGTGTCGAGAGGGAGAGAGAGTGGATCCAGAAAGCTCCACAGACTGAGTGTGATATTGTTTTGTTTACATTTCTACGGCGGTGACCGTCGTATGTTCGTGAAAAGAAATTAAAGTGCTGATTTCAAACCTGCTTCGCTGTCTTCTGACTCCTCCATTGCTCAACGAACCTGTTCGCAAGCTACTTAAGTTCTTACGATGCTCACAGTAAATGTACGTGTATCTAGGTCATCTCATGTAATGATTTGCCATGTCACATTTAGCAGAAAGAATATCCAGATGTCGTGATGAATCTTATTAGTGTTCTGACTCAAAGCTTCGGTCATATTCAGGCGGGTCAGCAGCAACAACAGCTTTCTCCTGCTGTTTCTCTGCCTCGAGTAGAGCAGGATATAACCAGTTTATCAGCACCTACTCTTAAGAATCAATGTTAAATTTGTTTTGCTTTTGCACAATTAACGTTATAAGTGATGTTCTTTTATTGTTTGTAGATCGTTTCCTGGGATGCTTATTTGTTACGATCGTTTAACTTTTTATTTGTAATCTATTTATTGTCTCCTTTAACAGTGATAATGTAACATCTATTTATATATTTTTAAATATGGAGTTTACATTTTTTTAGAAGACAACATACTATGGTATAGACAATTATAATCTATAAAGTAAACATAAGAATCAATCAATAGTCCAATCAATTGAGAGAGAAAAAACTGCAGATGCTGGCTATGTTAGCAGTATGGCTAATAAATCCACCGCTTTAACTGATCTCTAACTTCTTTATCTGACACAAACGCTGTTAAAACACATTTAATGCTAATTAAATAAAAGGAAACAATCAACTTTATATACCTGAGATCCACCTGCATGCCTGTGCTCAGCCATGATGTTTGATCAGTGTCTCAAGCTAATGAGGTAACTTCCAGGGAGGCATCACTGAGCCCGTTGTACACGCCCCAATCCCCTGACTCCACCCCCACGTCAAAACAGTGCCATAAAGTGAAACGCAGAGAAAAGTGAAGCACAAAGGCAAAACGGTATCACGAGCTCACACGTGATGGAAATGCAGATTAAAAGGAGCATTGCAAAATAATTAGTAGGCATTGCAAAGAAAAAGATGTGTGGCAAAATCATTGCTGCCTAAAAATCTGTTGCAGAGATAAAAAAGGATAAAAGTTCTTTAGTTTCTTTTACAACAGTCATTGATTTTTGCAATTAATTATATCTTGGTTTTTGCTATATTTTATTTATATTTTGCAATTCTTTATTTTTGTTTGCAAAACTTTCTATTTTTCTCTCGATACTTTATTTTACGTTTGTGATACTTAATTTTTGTTTTTTAAAAAAAATTTTTTTTGCTCAATACTTTTTTTGTTTTGCAAAACTTTATTTTATTTTGCAATACTTTATATTTTTGCAAATATATGTGGCATGGAATTGATCCCATAGGCAAGTAGTCTCCGGATGCTGATCTCAGAGCTTCCACGCTGGACACCCATTTCTTGCATCTTTACTGAGATCTCATGACATGGCATTCCATTCATAAACATGTCCTCAATAAAAGACATGTATGGTTCGAGTGCCATTTGAACTGGAAAGTTTGACCAACTGGGACCGAACCCTACGCTTTTGGCGCTCAGCGACCTACTCCTTTGAAACTATCCACTGCGCATGCGCGAAACAGAATTGAATCCACCGTGGGAAATAGGAAAACAAATAAAGAAAAATAAAGACAACGTATATTCGACCCATTATTTCGTTTTGGTTTCCTTGTTTATTATATTTCCCGTTTCGAGCTGAAAGCAATCAAACGAACGAACATTTTCATATTTGGTTCATACAGAAAAACAAAACATTGATTCGTTATTTCGTTTTTGGTTTGCCAGATTAAATGGAATAATCGAATGATCGGATGATACACGGACCATACACGGACCTACCCGGATCGAAGAAGAATGTATTTTGTCTAGAAGCAGACTGGGACATACAGGACTTAACTCAACAATGTATATAAGAGGAAAACATCTTACAGGATTGTGTGATTGGTGTGGAGTTAGAGAAACAGTGGAACATGTATTAATACAGTGTAACAGATATAAAGAGGAAATAAATAATCTAGCAGTTGAATTACAGAAGAAAGGAGAACAGCAATTAACCTTAAATAAGCTTTTAAATCCAGTAAGTGGGGATTGTCTATTAATACAATTTCTAAATATAACTCGGTTAATTGAAAGAATATAGCTAGGCCATAATAGGTTTTTTTCTCCCTGCTCCTCTCCATGGGGAGTGATGGACTTGGGGCTGAAATGGAGGAGCTGAACACGCAGCGCCATTGGAAGCACGAGTCCTTAAAGGTCTGTGGAGAGAAGGGAAAGAGAGTAGCTGGCGGTAATGTTCTATTTTAGAATGCGAGCCGCCAATAAGAAGAAGAAGAAGAAGAAGAAGAAGAAGAAAGAAGATTATCTGGGAGCCTTCCTTGCTGAAGGGCGGAACTGATGTGCAACGGTCTGTTTTCCGGAGGAAGAGCTGAAAGTACGGACACAGATGAGCATCACGGAGGGAGATTTGAGTGGGTTGATTTAGAACTCAGACGCTTTTCTTTTAAACAAATCGTCCGCATAGACTGTCAATGGAGCTTGATAAAGACATCCAGACAACTCAGAGAGGGTTTCACTGCAACCTTTGCCATGTTAATATACCCAACAGTAAGTTTAAGACATGAAATAAAGTCAAAACATCAGCGCTAACGCAAGTGAGACACGCTGCTGTACTGTTTGCATACCTGGAAGTAGGATTTACAAAACATATATAAATAATTTAGTTCCAACAATTTGTGGAATTATTATTTTTCTCTATTGTACTAACCAAAAAGTATCAAGGTATTTTTTGAAGTGTCTTGAGTACCCTGCCCATGCCATTGTTCTTGTTATAGATATATACATGTGTAAAATTGATAAATCCAAATGTACAACTACGCACGTGCCAAAAACACACCCAATCAACCTTAGTACTACCATTCTTTTCTATTTGTATTTATTTAGTCGTGGCACCAATGATAATACCATAGGCATTACCCAACACCAAGGTGATTAATATGGTAATCATTCATTATCATTGAATAGCCTATGTAAATATACTATGGTAGTCCCATCTGAGACGATCACTGTACCCTGATACTGGCACTGTACTTTTATGTAAGTTTGAGCACAACAACTTCTTGATGTATTCCTCAAAGAAATGTTCTGGGTTTTGCCTTTTGTGGTTTTTATCCCACATTTAACTGAAGTTTGTTTCTTTAGAACCGAGTCTGGAAGCTCATGTTAAAGGGAAGAAGCACCAGCATCTGCTGCGTCTCAGAACACAGCGTAAATCTCAGGAGGAGAACAGTGTGTTTGTCAGTGGCTTTAAGCCCGACACTACTCAAACCGACCTGAAGGAGTATTTCACACAGTTTGGACCGGTATCTGATGTCATCATGGACAAGGCGAAGGTTCTAAACACTCTGTCTTTGAAATAGTGTTATTTTTCACCAGTGATAATTATTTAATCTTTGTTTTGCTTTGGTCTATTTGACTGCAAGAGAAAAGATTTAACTTTTGCACTGAAAGAATGCCATACATGTGCCACATTCAAACCTGAAAATACCCGTCCATTTCATCATCAGTGATTTTGTTGGCCTTTGCTGTTGTCAGATGGCAATGAAATTACAGTGCTGTGGAAAAGTATCGGCCAATTTGATTTCTTCTGTTTTTGTGTATTTTTCATACTAAATTGTTTGAGATCTTCAAACGAGATAACATAATTCAAAGACAAACACAAAATACAATTTTCAAATATATAATCTTTTTTATTGAAGCAAAAAAAAAAAAGAAGTTATCACCTATATTACCCATGTGAAAAATGAACTGCCACATTGAAGTGTTTGAGCATGAACTGCCCGTTTAATGTCCTGCACCAACATCTCAATCGATTTCAAGTTAGGACTTTGACTAGGCCACTCCATAACTTTAATTTAGCTTCTTTTGAGCCATTCAGAGGTGACTTACTCCTATGCTTTGGATCATTGTCTTGCTGCATAATCCAGTTGTGCTTGAGCTTCATCTCACGGACGTTCGCATTTAGGAATTTCTGGTAGAGAGCAGAATTCATGTTTCCCCTCAATTATTGCGAGTCACCCTGGCCATGAAGCAGCAAAGCATCCCCAAACCATCACACTACCACCACCATGCTTGTTCGTAGGTATGATGTTCTTTTTGTGTAATTCTGTGTTTGATTTACAGCAGATGTAATGGGACCCCTGTCTTCCAAACAGTTCCTCTTTTGACTCGGTCCATAGAACATTCTCCCAAAAGCTTTGAGGATCATCGAGACTCTGTGTTCTTCTACGTTAGCAGTGCATTTCGCCTTGCCATGCTTCTATGGATGGCATTTTTGGCCAGTGTCTTTCTGATAGAGGAGTCATGAACAGTGACCTTTATTGATGCGAGAGAGTTCTGCAGTTCTTGGATGTTGTCCTTGGCTTTTTTTTCTGACTTCCTTGTTGAATTGTCGCTGTGCTCTTTGAGGAATTTTGGAAGGTCAGCCACTTCTGGAAAGGTTCACTACTGTGCCAAGTTTTCACCATTTGGAGATAATGGCTTGCACTCTGGTTTTTTGGAATCCCAGAGCCTTTGAAATATCTTTGTAACCCTTCCCAGACTGATGCATTTCAATGACCTTTTTCCTCATAATTTCTGGAATTTCTTTAGACCTTGGTATAGTCTGCTACTGGGTGAGAACTTTTAGCAAACTTCATGCTGCTGAAAAAGTTCTATTTAGATGTTGATTTGATTGAACAGGTCTGGCAGTAATCAGGCATGGGTGTGTCTATTCCAGCTGAACCCTATTATGAATGCAGTTTCATAGATTTGGGGATTTAGTAAATAAGGGCAAATATTTTTTCACACTAACTGTGTGCTATATTGGATAACTTTTTGCTTCAATAAATAACATTATCATTTAAAAACTGTATTTTGTTTACTCAGATTGCCTTTGTTTTAAGTTGAATTTTTAAACAATTTAGTATGAGATATACACAAAAACAAAAGAAATCAGGATGGGGGCAAATACTTTTCCACAATACTGTAAAAGGGTAATTGTAAATAGTTATCATATTTTTTACGGATGATAATTGTGCAAAAAAAATAAATAAAAAAATCCCATAGATTACAATACCATTGAGAGTATAAATTAATTTGATTTGGGCCACAAAGCCACCATCTTGAATCCATTCAGAACATCTTAGCAACTGCATAGCAATGCCCTGGCAACAACACCCTACTTTAATGGTGGTGAGATTTGCACTGGCATCACTCATATTACTTTTCTGGCCCAACAGTTTCATAAAATGTACCAGTGTTCAAATAATGCTATTGAATATATGACAGTTTTAATTTGAGCTAATGTTTATGTTGTTATCTGTAGGGTGTATATGCCATAGTTGAATTTGCTGAGCAGCAGAATGCCCAGGCAGCTTTAGCACAACTACAACATCAGCTCAGTGGTCTCAAGCTGCGCGTTAAGCCCAGAGAGAAGAAAGAATTCAAACTGGCCAGCAGAGGAAGACAAGACTACAAACACCAGATCAGCCTGGACAAACTCAACTTTGAGCTCTGCAAAGCTACATCTGTAAGAGTCAGATTCACAGTCTAGTTGTTACATTCCTAGTTTTAAAGGTTTTGCCAAGTGTAATTATGGTTTCTCTCTTTGCATGTGAAAGGTAAATGAGCAGATGCAGAAGGTGATGGAGAGTTTTGAGTTGAAAGACAATGAGAAGAAAGTGCGAGATCTTCTGGTTCAGCTTCTACAGGAAGTCTTCACAGAGTTCTTTCCAGGTCAGCCCTTAACACTAGAAGGTCCAAGCATACGATCATCTAAACGTTGTGCTTTAAGAAAAAAATTATCTTTGCACTCGATCACATTCCAGGACCCTACTTTCTTGACTTTTAATAGGTATTTGAGTTTTATTGCCCAGTGCGCTTACATTTTCAAAATTGCACCAGGAAAAGTTAGTTTAAAGGTATTTTGCTTCTAATTCTGTGAATAGATGGCCTGCTATTCTCTTTTCTCCCAGCAGATGATGCAGGGGCTCACTTCTAGTCCTACAATAATTTTGTATGCGTGTAGCTTATATTTACCTGTAAAGTGTATTATTTTATAACTAAATACAATATATATACATTGAAAATATAGACAGTAGGCCTATAGTCTATATATTTAAAATGACAATATCTATGTGAATATATTGTGTATATATATTCATAAATTTTTTGTAAACATGCTAAGGTGAAAAATATGGATGCAAATTCCACCTATTCAATATATAATGAGGCATCGAAAATTATTTGAGGGCAATTGACAAGTAAGCTGATAAATTGGCAGTGCTATTATGATCATTGTATCGAGAGCTATAAAGTAGCCACAGATTGCCTGGAGCTCTGTTAAAAAATACTTGCAACCCTCTGGTTAGAGCCCAAGAGGCCAGTATAATGAGAGAACCCCAGGGCCAACATCTTATGCCAAGGACAATATTACAAGTCCATTGTGCAGCTTACTGTGTTGGATTGACACAGAAATGTGGCAAAACATACAAAACTACTCTGATGCGGAAGCTGGATGGAATAACGCTGAAAAGTTCAAACTGACAGATGACGAACTAAAAGCATTTGTTGGTCTCGTTTATTTGAGAGGTGTTACGGGAGGCAAAAGCATGAGATTGGGTGACTTTTGGCCTAATGAATTTGGACACTCTTTTTTTTCAAAGAGACAATGTCGTGACAGAAATTCCGAGATATCATGCGCTTTGATGACAAGAACACAAGAGCTGCCCTATATATATATTGCCATGATATCTGAGATATTTGACAAATTTGTGAAAAACAGCATTGCTTCATACACGCCCTGTGAGAACATAACAGTTGAAACATGCTACATGCTGAACGCACATCCCTATCTAGGGAAAGACAACAGTAGGCCGGCTGGTCAGCGGTTATCAGACAATTTTGATCGGGTAGAATATATTTGCCCAAATTAGCATTCCATTGTGTGTGTGTTGGAGAGGGGGTTGGGATGTTGGAAATGTATATGGTGGAGTTACAAATATCTCAACATTCACAGTTCAAATTACTGATTCAATATCTTAGTTGGCAGAACAATATCCTGAATGCTGTTTGGCTTAAACTCTGCATATCAGATCACCTCAATGCTTTCAAATTGCAAACCATATGGATGAGTGAAAAGACACATTTTTATGTAATCTTAACCTCTGAAATGTACTGGTTATTTTTGGGTAAATTTCTTTTCTCACAATTTTTATACAAGCAGTCAAACATAAATGCAAGCAGACAAGCAGTCAAACATAAATGCATTAATCTATAGCTTCTTTCAAAAGAATATGTTGAGAGCATATCACAAACGTGATTGTATCATGGTAGGTTGGATCACACTGCACAAAAATATCTCGTCGATATTTAGACCTCTTGGTGGTGAAACACAGAAGTGGACTCTTCCAGCTACAGGCCTACAATCACAATGTAATTTATGCCAAACGAGAACGAAATTATACAAACTAAATATACGAGCATATCCTAAAATAAGAACAAATTGGACTTAATTGCGCACACACACAAATATAATTATCATTGTTCTTCTATCATAATAATAATTATAATAATAAGATAATAATGACTTCTTAAATATTCTGAAATGGTAATGCAAACAGAATAAATCTGGACGTAAAGAATTACATTTATTCTATGAAAATATTTTTTTAAAGACTGAAAATACATGAATGGTATTTTATTATTAATTACAGTGAAGGTAATGACAGATTACACGCACATGTATGTGTAAACACATGCACAGAAAAGAACGCTTTTATTTCAGCTTATTGCTGTAAATGTATGTTAAGATGTCAAGAATTCAACGATTTAATTACGAATAACTGCACTAAAATTATTATTATTTATACTATATACACTACAATTATTAGCCTTTATATTATGATAATTTTTATTGCAAGACAAAGCCTTTGCTAAAAATGAATATAGATGATAATTCATTAATAATTCAAAGGATAACAGATTCAATTCTATTGTATAAAACAGATAGAAGTTAATGCAAATAAATGAGCAGAAATCAGTGCTCAAGAAAAAAAGTTTCCATGATGAAATTGTAATATTTACTCAATCATATTTTGGCTTGTATAATGGTGATAAATATTCATATCACCCTCGTGCTCCTTGAGCTACAAGCTTTCGATCATAAAAACATAATTTATGCCAAATGAGAACGAAATCATACAAACTAAATATAGGAGCATATCCTAAAATAAATATAAGACAATGTTACCAGGACAAATGGATCTGGATCAACTGCAGACAAATTGTCAATAAATTCAGTCTATATGCATTTAAAACTAAAACTCGCAGTGACATTTTTAAGACCAATCCATTGGCTACTCGCAAGAGGCGCCATCTAGCATTCATTATGTGTCAGTAGCAGTAGCAGTGTCACTGTCTGAAGACTATGTGGTCTTCTGACCCCTTTAGTCCTGCTAAGAGTAGGTTACAGTGGCTCCGCACTTATAGCGTTAAAGGAGTTGTTCACCCAAAAATGTACTCACTCACTCATGTTGTTTCACAATTCTATGCTGTTATTTTTTTCAGTGTAACACAAAGGGAGAAGTTTTGAAGGGTAGTTAACATGAAATCATTTTGGAAAGTTGACATCATGTGGTGTGACATGCTATCTTCAATCTAAAACTATTGTAATCAGCATGTTTTTTTATTTTTGTATAATTAATATGGATTCCTCAACTATAGATTATTTGTTCTTTTCAAAATGCATGTGTCTCAAACAACAGGTGAAGGCAAAAATGTCATTCAAATGGTGAAAAACTTTATAACCTTAAAAATTCATATAAATTTAACCTAAAATCTTGTTGATAAAAAAAGTCCATGGACATGCTATTTGTCAACTACCTCTATTTTTCAACTAATGCTCTTCATTTCTATGCAGCAAGATGGTTTGTCAAAAAAAAAAACACACTATAAAAGTATATTGCGTTCCCTTGCTGTTTAGGACCGGTTTTGATTATTAGCAATAATTAATAATTATCAAGATTTGTAATTATTAAAATCAATTTTAATATAATAATAACTGTATGTAGGCCTGACTTTGTCTCCTATTTGTGTACATGAGGCCCAACATTCCCCCTTTGGTCTGAAGAGTTGGTTGTTGTCCAGGATCTTTAGAGCAACCGAAGGACCGAACAGTTCCTGTAGGTTCACAGTAACCTGTGAATTATGCCGTCTGTGTCTTCCTGATAGAAAAGAATAAGGTTGCACAGTCCATACAGTTCATAGATTTCACAGAGGCTTTATCGTCTGGGCATAGAAGTCTAAAACTACATTCATCACACAAAAAGACAAAAATTCCATGTTATATGTAAACACAGCTTTATCCGTAACACGCTGTTCTTTGGCTGTAACAAAATCATAGTAGGACATGACAATGGATACTAGGACCAAAACATTAGACTAAAGGAAAGGAGGGTTAGAGGTTAAAAGGCTTATCCTTGTGTGGCAGGGCGTAGGGTGGGGCCGGGTCGTGATTCTACACACCCGGTCCCTTATCAGTGTAACGCAGTTCAATGGAAAGGAGTGGGCGAGAACGGGCTTGACGACATAAACAATATTTTAATGATTAATTTAAACAAAAGACAAACACACACACATGACGGACATGTCCGTAAACGATCTCTCTCTCCCGCACCATCCTCCGCAGTTGGCCTTTATCCCACTCGGAGGCTTGATTAGCCTGATAAGGGTGTAGAATTCCGGCCCCGTCCTCCGCCCTGCCACACCTTGGAAATTATTGTGGTTATCTTGTGGAATGGGCTCAGACTGGTGTGTAAAACACAGCTGTCCTTATGCACCAGGGGGAGTTTCACATCCCAATATCTGCCATTGCTGTTAAAATACTTTAAGCATGTTGATAATGGTACGGTTGGCACATTCAGCCTGTCTATATGACTGGTGATGATACGGTATGTGGAAGTTGACTTCCACGCCTATGATTTCGTACATGGTAGTCATGATGCTTGAGGTGAAATGGGTGCCTCGATCTGAATCAACAGAGAGGTAACTGTGAGGAGGTACTTGTTACCTCGTAACTTGGGGACTGTTCCAATCCACCTGGAGGTGGGGCCATGGGAACATGATCCCTCGGCTCTGGAGTGTGGCCCAATCCAGCGGTCTGGATGGCTGAAGCTGGTGAACTGTTTTCTGGACCAAGTGGCCTTGGTGTTTCAACCTGTGTCCACTATAGCAGTAAATGCCGTTCTCTTCCAATAAGTCTTGCATGCCCTCCCGGTAAGGCTTGCGTTCCCTCCCAACAAGTCTTGCGTTCCCTCCCAACAAGCCTTGTGTTCCCTCCCGGTAAGCCTTGCGTTCCCTCCCAACAAGTCTTGCGTTCCCTCCCAACAAGTCTTGCGTTCCGTCCCAACAAGTCTTGCGTTCCGTCCCAACAAGTCTTGCGTTCCCTCCCAACAAGTCTTGCGTTCCCTCCCAACAAATCTTGCGTTCCCTCCCAACAAGTCTTGCGTTCCCTCCCAATAAGTTTTCCGTTCCTTCCCGATAAGTCTTGCTTTCCCTCCCGATAAGTCTTGCGTTCCATCACAACAAGGCTTGCGCTACCTCCCAACAAGTCTTGCGTTCCCTCACAATAGTTAAAATATGGGTACTGTTGTAAAACCATGGTAAATTTATTGCAAGGGCACATAAATCTATTTTAGAAAAAAAAGTCCTGCCTTGTTCTTTAAGGGGCTGTGCACAAATCTTGTCTGCATATTCAAACTGTTACCATGTATCTTTATGTCATTTGTTCTAGATTGCAAGATTGTGCCATTTGGCTCCTCTGTGAACACATTTGGGATTCACTCCTGTGACCTTGATCTGTTTCTCAACCTGGAGAACACCAAAGTCTTTCAAGCTCGCGCAAAGTCTTCTGAACAGGTGTGTCAGCATTGAACTCTATTAAAGGGATGTCTGTGATCTCAAACCTCAAACGTTTTACAGTGGCCCCTACAGTGGGTTTTTGGGCACTTTTGAAAACTCAAGTCTTAATTTATCATGTTTTATCACTTTGTTAAATGTAAGAAAATAGTTTTTGTGGTGTTTCTTTAAAAAACAATGTGAGTTACTTTGATATTTTGTTAATCAATTCAATGACAAACATACATTAAGTGTGGATAAAGGGTCCAAAGACTTTTTGGGGCCGCTGTATGTCTGGCAAACAGATATCTAAAAGAAAAACTCTAAAACCTGCAACTGGTTTCCCCATTTCCAACAGACAGGAGAGAATCCATCTGAGGACTGCCGTTCTGAAGACTCCATTCTGTCTGATATAGACCTGTCCACTGCCAGTCCGGCTGAGGTTTTGGACCTGGTGGCAGCGATTTTGAGGAAGTGTGTTCCAGGGATTCACAAAGTACAGACCCTCAGCTCTGCCCGTCTTCCTGTCATCAAGTTCAGTCATCAAGAGCTTAGTCTCCAAGGAGATATCAGCATCAACAACAGGTTGATTTTGAATCTTTTATTAGACTAAAATAGGGTTCCCACAGTCAGTTCCAGGCCTGGAGAAGTCTTGGAAATTAAATAAAGTTATGGAGTCATGGGAAATTTCTATAGTGAAAATGCATAGTTGACATGCTATACTTAATCTAAAACTATTTTAAACAGCATTTTGATGATACTTTTATAATTCTATATGCCGTTATGACCTCATTTTGGGAGACTACATGAAAACAGTTGCTTTTGGACATTCAAAGGTTTTCATTTCACAGAGTATTGCAGCCCATTGGACTTTTATCTTTTTATTGTGACATTTCTGTCTCTATAACCACTCTTTCTGTTTCTGCACCAGATTGGCAGTGAGAAACACTCGATTTCTGCAGTTGTGTTCCGGCATTGACTCCAGACTCCGACCTTTAGTCTACACCATCAGATTATGGGCCAAACAGAAACAGCTAGCAGGTAATAAAGTGGTATATGTTTGATAAATGTGAAAACTAGATTATAAATGTTATACATACTGTATGGCTTGTACAGATCTGATTTAAACCATTTTCATCTGTTATTTCATAGGAAACCCATCTGGTGCTGGACCGTTGTTGAACAATTATGCTCTTACACTGCTGGTGATCTTCTACCTGCAGAATCGAGACCCTCCTGTACTGCCCTTGGTGAACCAGCTTAAGAACATGGCCTGTATGTTAACCAAGATTGCTGTGCATTTCTATGAGTATTTTCAAATGAAGTATATAATTATTTGAGAACCAATTAGAAGTTTCCTTCTAAAAGCCAAGATTAATAACCTAGCTTTAAGAATTAACTCTAACTTTAAACAATTTGTCTGTCATGAGAACATTAGAAATGTGTTAAGTACTTCCGTGAAGTTGGCACCCCATATAATTAAATCATTACCAAATCTATACCATTCGTTTGTGCAGCATTTGTGCTGATTTATGCCGCAGAAATGTATGTTTGCGCTGATTCAGTCTTTGAGATATTAGACATTATTATTTTGGCTGTTTCCACCCCATGTGGTCCATATCACTGTTCATTTGTGCTTCGGTTGTGCCATTAAAATAAACGCTGTAATTATTTCCCTTCCTTAGCAAGAAATGTTTCGGTAGCAGTGACGTCGCTCCGAATCACACTGAAACGGTGCCGTTCGTTTGTGCCTTTAAAATAAACAACATATTATTTTCTTTGTATTTAACAAGATAGCTTTTGGGAGCTGTGAAATTGCACAGGCTAAACCGCATGTCAATCATTCTCACATGTCTCCATCGTTTGTGCTCACTTCTGGTTTGTGCCGTGTTTGGTATTGTTGAAGCATTCATTTTTGGCAAAGATTTAATATTTCACCCCATCAAACTCAAACACATCTCTCTTTTTCTGTCAGGAAATGTCAGATTTGGTCTAATATTTAAACCAGGGATGCAAACTACTCACCTTTCAGCTAAAGTCACAAAAGACTAAACTGAAAAAGTTCAAATAGAAGATGTTTTTGATTTAATTTGTTTTGGTCACTGATCTTTCCAAAAAATCATATCACAATCTTATAACACATAATCACGATCTTCCCAATTTTGAGATGTACTATAGAGAATATCCAGACTGGAACAAGCCTATGGATTTATCAATTTATACAATTTAAAACGCAGCATTGAGTTAAAGATTCAGTTGTCAAAATGGTCATTAAATGGCCTGAGTTTAACTTTATTTTAAATATTAAAGTTGTAATCAGCAGTCAATTGATAAACATTCAATTACTCAAGATCAAAGTACTCGCAAATTGCAGTAATAAAATATAAACTACACAAACCTCCTTTTCAGGTGAACCACTGCCACACAACTGCTGTTGAGTCTTTTTTTCGGCACCAGCTCCTCATCCGCCATGCTGATAGTTCATGTTGAATTTTTTGCCTCTTCAAATATATTCATGCAATATAGTATATAAAAAACATTTTTTAAATATATTTTGCTTTATTATTTTAATCACATTTTAGCTTTTTGAAAATGTACAGATTTCACATTCAATCAATTTATATTATGTCATGAAATCGCATTTTGAATAATGATATACACTGTTTGAAATTTCCTACACATTTGTAACAAAACAATTCACAAGGTGGGAAACCTAATAATGAAAATTAGGGGTCACGATTGTGAAATTTGCAACAAATAATTGAGATTATGATGATTAATTACCTGTTTTAGTGCTATGATGATTATTGTCTGTTTTAGGTGTGTCACGAATATGACGATTAATTACCGTACAAACTCACTATGTTTGCTATATGCACACGACAATGTCATTTATACAAATTTAGCTTGGGTCATATAATAAAATAAGGGTATATGAATGTATGAATATAAACGTATGAACGACAGTCAAATATAAAAGTATAAAGTTTAAAATAATATTTTAATTATCAAATAGGTCTACATAACTAAAATATATCTCTCTTATTTGTCCAATTTACTTTTGATCCACTGGACTTTTTCCTTGTTTTTTGTTATGCAATAGTAAAATGTTTCTGCCTTAAATTCTTCACTTTCACACATTATTTTAAGGCTCTCCGATTAACTCACAAGCCCTTATTTTTCTTTGAGATTCTGTTTCTTGCATTTTGTCATCACAGAAATAGAGCAGGCCTTCTCCTATGTCTCGCTCACATATGCAAGTGATTTATGCATATGCGTCTTTGGTGGCATGTTCGTGTTTTTTAGACGAAATATCAAGATAAAAAGTACCTAAACTGTTAAATGTACGTCTCGAGTCGAGACGCATACGTTTTGCTCTTTTGTGGTGCTGTGTGTAGTTTTAGTGCAACAACTCATTCCAGCATGTGAAAGGCACCTAACATGTTTTAAAACATTGTGCTGAAATTTCAAATAAATATTTTGAATATTAGCTAACATATAGGACTATACAATTACGCATACACCGTCAACACGTGTCACGCCACTTATAGACAAATTAAAACGAATAAAAGCAAATTCAGAGCTGAATACTGTTGCTGTTTACTTGCGAAAAGAACTATGAATAATTACCCATATACAAATGTACAGATTTGTTCAGCAAATTCTTATTTCTAAGGAATTCAGGGAAATAGATACAGTATTTATTTTAATGGCACAAATCGAGCACAAACAAACAACAGCGATTTGGACCACATGGGGTGGAAACTGACGTCACGCAGCCAAAATAAATCATGTCTAATATCTCAAACACCGAAATCAGCACAAACGAATGGTATAGATTTGGTAATGATTTAATTATATGGGGTGCCAACAACTTCACGGAGGTGTGTTAAGTATTAATTATGATTTTTGTTTGTGCAGGTGAGGAAGAAGAGTGTATTATTGAGGATTGGGACTGTACTTTCCCAAGTCAACCCTTTAGTGTACCACCTAGCAAAAACACTGAAGAACTGTGTAAGTACACATACTGTTTAATACATTTAGATGACTTAACGTTAAATTGAATGAATAAGCTCAGTTTAAATATTTCTGTGGGGGTTCAGATGTTATCGACAATGTCCTGACCAGTCACCCAAACAAGTGTCAGTCAAACTTCCCTCAGAACTGATTCATTCACTCAAACTTCACAGCTGCTTCTGCGTCACGCACACAATTTGAGATTCTCACTGTCAGGACTTTATTCAAGTAAGACTTTAATTAATATAATATAAAATAAAGTGGTTGAATATAAAACACGTTTGAACCGTTACCACTGTTGCAGATAGGTTAAATTCACGATTGTTAAGCTGCAATTACCGCATTACTGACATGATATTTGCAGTGAAATCGTGACTTTTATCTTCACAAATTAATTACTCATTGCCAGCATATCGAACCGCTTGTATGTTTATCATAAAACCCGGCAGATACAGTCCAGACATTAGAAAATGTTCAGTATAGATGAGTTTTTCCCTGTTTAGATCGAGAAATTAACTTGGGTTGCGGATGTAATAAAAATTGACACGAGTTTTTGAGACCAATCTCTGTAAAATCTGTTAATTTAAATGCGCAATCGAGAAATAATACTAGCCACATGACAAAGAGGGGTCGGCACTCCTAAGAACATGTAATATTACATATTTATGTAATTTTTTACTTTGTGTAAAAACCAGCATGACCATTGTAAAAAGGAGTAAGCACATATTAAGGGGAATATCCATCCAAAACTGCAAACGTTAACCTCTGAGACAATGGTATGAAATCCGTTAATGCAGCATTAATGGATATCATACCATTGGGTAATCCATTGTTTATCATATCATATTACAATCCAAATTACAAAGATTTTTAAAAGGATCCCTTCCCAATTGTTTGCTATATATTTCCTACCTTCTGCGCTCCGTTTGAGGGATTTTGTGCAGATTAACAATTCTTTTTGTTAACATTAATTATCATGAACTAACTATTAATTATATTTTTTTTACAGTGTTTATTAAATCTTTGTTAATCTTGGTTAATATAAAACTTTTTCATTGTTCATTCATGTTAGTTCCTAGTGCATTAACGTCTAGGATACGAATGTAACCTCCGTTCCCCGATGGAGGTAACGAGACGTTGTGTCGGAGAAGCGACACTAGGGGTCTCTCTTGAGCACCGAATATACCTCTGATCTATGAAAAAAGGCCAATGAGAAGTTGGCAGCTAGTATTTGCATACCCCGCCCCCGGACATACGGGTACAAAGGCGAAGCAAATACTAGAGTTCATTCAGGATTTTTCTGAGGAGCCGGAAATGGTCCGGCCACTACAGCGGCTCGGCTCAGCGACGTGGCCGGGAAGGACACAATGTCTCGTTCCCTCCATCGGGGAACAGAGGTTACATTCGTAACCTAGACGTTCCCCTTCTGTCGCTTTCTCCACGTTGTGTCGACACTAGGGGTCCAATTTAAATCACGCCATGCGCTGAGCCGTGTACGTGTTCTGACACAGGAGCGGGCAGGTGTTTTACGTGCCAGACGACCGGCTATATCAGACTGCACGTACCCTTCCCCAATGCCTCACCAAAGTCGTCGGAATCCTTTTGGTTACCCTGACTGGGGAACAAGGTGATGCTTGCCAACCTGGGAACGGGCCAAGCCTGGCTGGGCCTCTTTTCTCTCTATGTTTCTCGCATAGAGCAATAGACAGCCGGGGCCCTTACACGCACTGAGGGAAGGGGGTCTTACCCAATTTCCTATTCTTTCAGGGGGAAAAGACCCTGCGGAGACCACCCCTACCCAGCTGGGGAGGTAAGGTGGTGAATACATCACATGTGTTTTTAGGCGACATGTGGAAGTGGCGCGGTGGTAGGTCCAGCCTCAGCGAGGGGGGAGTTGCTACACACGGTGACCGGTGGGCAGCCGAAACTTACCCAAGGAAAACGCGGTTCCGCTCGTAAGGGGACCGTATCGCGGAAAATACACACAGGGGGAGTCTGCGTAGGAGTCCTCACCCTGTGCAGCACCTATTCCAGTACAGGGTAGATTTGAGTACCCGCAGTGGATTGGGTCGGCAAGTTCCTCCGCCAAACTGCGGACCCATGATGGCTAGGGAGGAATCGACCAGGGATTCCAGTTGAGTGGAATCTCCTGGGGAAAAAAGAAGCACAGTTTTACCTCAACCGAGGGAAAGGGCGCTATATGCAAGCGATTCACCCGGCCAGCCCATCAGTGTGTTACCGAGTTCTACTGGCTCGTACCTAAGAAAACACTGGATGAGACTGACTCAACCCTGAGATTGTAATATCTCGTAAAGGTGTTGGGTGTTGCCCAACCCGCTGCTCTACAAATGTCTGCCAGGGAGGTACCCCTGGCCAGTGCCCACGAGGACGCAACACTCCTTGTCGAGTGAGCTCGGCCCCGCAAGGGGGGGCGCACGGCCTGAGTGTGATAAGGCAATGAAATGGCATCTACTGCCCAGTGGGAAAGCCTCTGTTTGGAGACAGAGTTTCCTTTCCGCTGTCCCCCAAAGCATACAAAGAGCTGCTCAGAGTGTCTAAATCCCTGCGTGCGGTCCAGATAGGTACGCAAAGCACGTACTGGACACAACAACGACGGGGCTGGGTCTGCCTCCTCCCGGGGCAGTGCTTGCAGGTTCACTACCTGGTCTCTAAAGAGAGTGGTAGGAACCTTGGGCACGTAGCCTGGTCGCGGTCTTATGATCACATGAGTGTCTGCCGGACCGAACTCCAGGCAAGTGCTGCTGACAGAGAACGCTTGCAGGTCCCCGACCCTCTAGATGGAAGCGACCGCGATCAGCAGGGCAGTCTTGAGAGAGGGCCCTGAGTCCAACTGATTCTAGTGGCTCGAAGGGAGGTCTCAGGAGGCCCGCGAGGACTACCGAGAGGTCCCAGGAGGGGAACAGTCTTGGCCGGGAGGGATTTAAACTCCGGGCGCCTCTTAGGAACCTGATGATTAAGTCGTGCTTTCCAAGGGACTTGCCATCTACTGCGTCATGGTGGGCCACGATAGCAGCAACATACACCTTCAAGGTGGACGGACAGCCTCCACTCCAACCTCTCCTGCAGGAATAGGAGCACCTCTGTGGGTCTTCAGCCAAGGAAGAACACCAATCTGCGAACAAGCGCCACTTCAGGGCGTAGAGCTGCCTGGTGGAAGGTGCTCTGGCTTGGTTGATCATGTCTACGACAGTAGGTGGTAGGCCAGCTAGATCTTCCGCGTCCCGTCCCGGGACAAGACGTGGAGTTTTCAGAGGTCTGGATGCGGATGCCAGAGTGTGCCCTGCCCCTGAGGGGAATTCGCCAGGGAGGGGCTGTCGTGAGGAGTACGAGGTCCGAGAACCAGGCCCGGGTGGGCCAATATGGAGCCACTAGTGTGTCTTGCTACTCGTCCTCCCTGACCTTGCACAGCACCTGTGCAAGAAGGCTCACTGGGGGAAATGCGTACTTGCGCAGCCCCGTGGGCCAGTGTGTGCCAGTGCGTCTGCCCCGAGGGGAGCCTCTGTTCGGGCATACCAGAGCGGGCCGTGGGAGGTCTCTCGGGAGGCAAGCAGGTCTACCTGGGCCTTGCTGAATCGTTCCCAAATCAGCTGGACCGACTGGGGGTGAAGCCTCCACTCTCCACTGGGCAAGCGTTGTCGTGACAGCGTGTCCGCTACCACATTGAGTTTGCCGGAGATGTGAGTGGCACGCAGCGACCTGAGTCAGGAGGAGGAGACGATGGGCGAGTCGTGACATTTGGAGGGAGCGTACGCCGCCTTGGCATTTTATGTACGCTACCGCAGTGTCTGACCTGATTAGGACATGTTTGTCTCAAATTAATGGGAGAAACTTCCGCAGGGCAAAGAAAACAGTCAACAACTCTAGGCAACTGATATGCCAGCGCAGCGGGGCCCCTCTCCAAAGGCCCGTAGCTGCATGCCCTTTGCAAACGGCGCCCCAACTCGATTTGGAGGCATCGGTAGTGACCAGGATGCGTCGGGACACCTGCTGCAGGGACACTCCAGCCCATAAAAAGCAGAGGTCTGTCCAGGGTTTGAGTGTTTGGTGGCATGCGGGGGTGATTGTCACACAGTGCGTGCCGCGGCGCCATGCTCGTCTCGGGACTCGAGTGCCAGTCATGAAGCGGTCTCATATGCATCAACCCCAGCGGCATGACTGCGGCGGAGGATGCTTTATGCCCCAGGAGCCTCTGGAAGAGTTTTAGAGGGACGGTTCTGCCTGGCTTGAACTTTGCGAGGCATTTCAGCACCGACTGTGCACGCTTGTTGTTGAGACGTGCAGACATTGAGACTGAGTCTAACTCCATGCCGAGAAAGGAGATGCTCTGAACCGGAGTGAGCTTGCTCTTTTCTCGTTTGATCTGAAGCCCCAAGCGGCTGAGGTGTATGAGCACCTGGTCTCTGTGAGCGCATAGTATCCAGTCATCGAGGTAGTTGAGTATGCGGATGCCGGCTTCTCGGAGCGGGGCAAGGGCTGTCTCTGCGACTTTCGTGAAGACGCGAGGGGACAGTGACATGCCGAAGGGGAGGACTTTGTACTGAAACGCCTGGCCGTCGAACATGAACCGTGGGAAGGGTCTATGTCGCGGCAGAATTGAGACATGGAAGTACGCGTCCTTCAGGTCTACCGCTGCGAACCAATCTAGGTGCCGGACTCCTGTTAAGATACACTTTTGCGTGAGCATTTTGAACGGGAGTTTGAGCAGTGCTCGGTTGAAAACTCGCAAGTCCAAGATTGGTCGTAAGCTGCCGCCTTTTCTTGGGTACAACAAAGTTAGGGCTGTAGAGACCCTTCTCCATTTCGGTTGGGAGGACAGGCCCTATCACGTCTTTGCGCAGGGATTTGGCATGTTCGCCGTCTACTGCGGAAACGGACACCCGCGAAGAGGGGGGGCAAGAAATTAGGAAAGAAATGTTTTACTATTACATAATATAATCCAAATATAATAAAATACATTATAATTATATTTAAATTAAAAAAATATATATATATGTATGTATGTATATGTGTGTGTGTGTGTGTGTGTGTGTGTGTGTGTATATGTATATATATATATATATATATATGTTCAAAAAACAATAGTGTAAATGTAAAATTGACCCAAACTAAAGTTGAGTAAAGAGTAAAAGAATTTAGATAATTAAAACATTATTTTTCATATCATTCATAAGTTTTTAAGCATTAAAAGGAAATCATAGTTTATTCCTATTATTTGATTAATATATTTGAAGTTAAATATGTAAAAATTACTTCTTACAATGTATGAAGCACACATACAGAATTTTGTATTTTTAAATATGACAATTAATCGTAAAAGCCCTTAACAAGACAATTAATCATCACATCCCTACAACATACTATTAACTGCCATAATCGCAATTATTTGTTTGAAAATTAATCGTCAGTCAAATGTTATAATCGTGACAGCCATAGTTGTTTTCTAAAGTGGAACAATCAGACGGTATTTTTCAACAAGTCAATGCTCCTGCCCACATTACAAAGACCACCAAGAAGTGGCTTGAGAACAAGTCCATCAAGCTCATGTTTTGGCCTGGTCAGAGTTCAGATTTGAACCCTTTAGAGAATATTTGGGCTTATCAACATTGAGTGGAACAACATTGACTTTCATATCAGTTGCTTATGAGGTTTTATGAAGGTTAGTTTGCGGTTTTCAAAATAGCTGCCCATGTAGACTTTACACTGTGAGGCAGCTAACTAGGGTTTGGAAAAGAGCTGTTGGTTATGTGTTGAGCTTGTCTGTTATCACTGTTTTTCTTCCCTTAACTGTACCCATTTTTCTTCACTCAGGCATGTTGCTTTTTGGCTTTTTCACCTTTTACTCAAAGTTTGATTTCTCTGCTTCGGTGGTGTCTCTGAGAGACGGCCATGCGCTTCCCATCACAGACTTCCTCCGAAGGGACGAGGAAGCTGTAGACACAGCAGAGGCCTCTAGCCCTAAACCGAAGCACTCAACAGTCCCTAAATTGGGGCCTATGAATGTCCTCGACCCATTTGAGCTGAACCACAATGTGGCTGGGAACCTCAATGAGCGAACGCAAAAGAACTTTATGAAAGAATGCTGCGAGGCTGAGAAATACTGCCGCAGTTTGCAGTACCAGCGCAAATCGACCAAGGGAAAATCCTGGGGCCTTGTGCGGCTCTTTGCACCACCCAGTGAAACTGGGCCAAGGTCTCAGGTTGGGACTGAGAAAATTATGGAGGTCAGCATCCCGTTCAAGGCAGCCGTTCTGCCAGAACACTTGCGTGCTCAATTGGCATTGGCTGGGAATAGCTTTAGGGGTCTCTGGTTTGCAAAGGTCTGCTCTGCTGTTAAGGCAGTGTTTCATGAAATTTTACAATGTTCACCCTCAAAGGAGAGTCAAGAGACAACCACATGTCAAAGTCTGGACAAAGTAGATGGAGATGGGAATGAAACCGAGGTGAATAATAACCAGACCATAGAAGATATTCATCCTCAAACCCCAGGTCAAGCTAGTAAGAAAAGACCTCTAACAATGGAAGAGGGCCCATCGACCTCCAATTTTATACAACCTAAAAAACAGAGACTAGATGTTGATATGGAGAACCCAGAGGCAGTCCACTGGAGTTGGACTCAAAGACACTGCGTTTGGGCGGGCCGTCGCAAGGTCCGGAGAGATCTTTTAAAGACCAGCGATGAGACCTCAAAGCCTGAAGGGGGTTGCGTTGACATTGAGAGCAGGGTGACCCGGAGCATTGTGGAGAAAGAGGAGAAACTCCAGGAATTGCTGGAATTCAAAGTGGATGCAGAAGTTGTTGGTGGGAATGAAAGTACCATGGTGCTGCTCCGGTTAAACCCCAGCCATGGTCAAGCAGGTGTCTTCCAAGACTTCTTCCATTTTCTAGAGTCCTTCCTGCCCAAAATGACAGAAACACTTCTAGGGAGGATGGAGCATGTTACGGAAATGCCATAATTTCTTTGTTGTTTAAATGAATAATTGATATTGAATTGTGCAAGAAAAAAAAATTGATTATCAAGTAGTGCTCAGAGGTTTGTCATCTGCGAACCCTTTAAGCATAGAAAATAATTATACTTTTGTGATTATTTTAGAGAACTTTGAGAAAGTTTACGTGCTTATTTCTTTGCATTATGTTTTCTCAGAATTGGTTATAAAATAGTTTACTGATCAAATACAGTTTCTGTTTGTTTGTTTGCTTGTTTCTTTTTGGCATTTTTGCCTCTAAATGTTATGAATGTGAAGCATCATATTAAAGTGTAAAATGTATACTTGAACAATTGAGACTGTGACTTTCTTTATAAGGTGGATTGTTCTGACTCTAAAATCTGATTGGATAATATGATATTGCACACCTGAATGCAAATAAGCTGAAATCTGTATTAAATCTGTAATTAAATTGCTATGTTACTTGGCAACCGTAAACAATTTACAGTTAGGCTAATGAATTATATTACGTCGTGGTGGATGATTGATTATTATAATTGGGTCATTCCGGTTTTGCTATTTTTTTTCTCTGCTCTAAAGTATTTCAATTGTTAAATATTGCTATTTTGTAAGTTTGAGTACAACTTGCTTCCAAGCCAAAAGGGTGTCTAATTTATCAATGAATTGAACTTTTGAGTCACTTCTCTTCAAATAATTAGTTCTTAAGATTATTAATTTTCAAATTGGTCTGTATCAAATTGATTTTTATAAGTCTGAATCAAGTAATCACAAATACCTGGAAAAGGCATAGACATTAATTGGTCAGAAAGGGTGGGAGCCCTGGAACTGTTGAGCAGTAAATGGATTCAGAATCTTTATTGTACATTCTTTGCTTTTAGGGAGAAAAGGGTTGTTTGGATTATGTGTGACTGAAATTAAAAACAGAAAAACAAAACTAATGTTTTATAAATAATTGAACCAATATGAATAATGGATAACATCTAACTTAATGCAAACTAACTAACAGTTGGTAAGTAGAATGTTCATTATGTGTAATACATTTGCATATCTCATCTATTCATCAATCATAATTCGGGAAGAAAAGCACACATCAGTTGGCTTATTTTGCTCATATGGATGCACACAGTTATGAATAATGATGCAGAAAGCCGAATTGTAGCATAAACTTTCTTATTTGAAGTGTGCACTTGTTTTCTTAGTTTCACTCTGTGCTCATGTAATCTGAGACCGTCCCTGTATCATACTGGGTATTATTATACAGTAGTCATATTAATGGGTTATTTAGTTCTATAATCAATTATTAAACTTTCGTTCAAAGATTGATGCATTTTTACAACCTTACTATTATTAAACGTCAAACTCTCACTTTGGTGTACAAGCTGATGTTTTGGGGTGACCCCTGTGGCTACGTCACTGCCCTACAGTTAAATGCTTGAAATAAGAGAAAAACCAGCAATACTATAAAACATCACCGAATTTATCAAATCTAATACATGCTGATGTCCAAAATGATGCCTGTTCCTTATTGACATCTTCCACCAGGAATGACATCATTCCTGGTGGAACATGTCAATAAGGAACAGGCTTTTGTTAGCGAAAGGAATATTACAAAATATATTGATTTTGGTAGGACAAGGGTAAAAAGCACCAAGAATTATGGTTAACTATCCTTTAATATTTGGAATGATTAAATGAAGTCAAGTCAAAACAAGTGGTTTTTATTGTCATTCAACCATATACAGTTAGTACAGTACACAGCAAAACGAGGCAACGATCCTCCAGGACCATGGTGCTACATAAATCAACATAGGACAAACACAGAACCACATGAGACTACACAGACTAAATAACATTTCTACATAAAGTGCACGTGCAAACGTGTGCAAAATCTATGGGACAGTACAATAAATTACTACAAGGAACAGGACAATAGGCACAGTAAGACAGTAGTAGTGCAAAAAGATACAGAATGCTTCGGTACCTCTAGACGGCAGAAGGGTGAAGAGTTTATGTGAGGGGTGTGTGGGGTCATCCACAATGCTGGTTGCTTTGCGGATGCAGCGTTTTGTGTAAATGTCTTTTATGGAGGGAAGAGAGACCCTGATTATCTTCTCAGCTGTCCTCACTATCCTCTGCAGGGCCCTCTGTAGCACCCCCTTTAAAATGGGCATTTAATGGGTTCTCTGTAGCACCCCCATTTTAGAGTCACCAAACTTGGTACATATATTGTTCTCACTAAGTTAAACAACTTTCATACATAAAACTTACAGTCATTAGCTCGCCCAACAGGAAGTCAGACATTTTGGATTTTCTGAAAATCACAGGCTTTGAACTTTTATAATAATTATCTTAGGGGATTCATGTGACTGGCACCAAATTTGTGCAACATCATGCCAAGATATTGTGAAACGGTGCAAGTCCCAAACCAGGCAGTGATGTAGCTTCTCAGGATGCTCTCAATAGTCCCTCTATAGAATGTAGTGAGGATGGGGGTGGGAGATGTGCTTTTCTCAGCCTTCGAAGAAAGTAGAGACGCTGCTGGGCTTTCTTGGTAATAGAGCTGGTGTTGAGGGACCAGGTGAGGTTCTTCGCCAGGTGAACACTAAGGAATTTGGTGCTCTTGATGATCTCCACAGGGGAGCCGTCGATGTTCAGTGGAGAGTGGTCACTCTGTGCTCTCCTGAAGTCAACAACCATCTCTTTTGTTTTGTCCACATTCAGAGACAGGTTGTTGGCTCTACACCAGTCCGTTAGCCGCTGTACCTCCTCTCTGTATGCTGACTCGTCGTTCTTGCTGATGAGACCCACCACGGTCGTGTCATCGGCAAACTTGATGATGTGGTTCAAGCTGTGCATTGCTGCACTGCCTTGAAACAGCAGAATGAGCAGCAGTGGACTGAGCACACAGCCCTGGGGGGCCCAGTGCTCAGTGTGGTGGTAGTGGAGATGCTGTTCCCAATCCAGACTGACTGAGGTCTCCAAGTCAGGAAGTCCAGGAGCCAGTTGCAGAGGGAGGTGTCCAGGCCCAGCAGGTTCAGCTTTCCAATCAGGTGCTGAGGAATGATTGTATTGAATGCTGAGCTGAAGTCTATGAACAGCATTCAAACGTATGAGTCCTTTTTATCTAGGTGGGTGAGGGCCAGATGGAGGGTGGTGGCGATGGTGTCGTCTGTTGAACGGTTGGAATGATACGCAAATAGTATAGTATTTGATAGTATGTCTAGTGAGGGCGGCAGCTGGGTCTTATTATGCCTCATGATGAGCCTCTCGAAGCACTTCATGATAATGGGTGTGAGTGCGACGGGATGGTAGTTGTTGAGGCAGGACACTGAAGACTTCTTTGGCATGGGGACGATGGTGGTGGCCTTGAAGAACGTTGGAACAACGGCGCTGCTCAGAGATGTTGAAGATGTTGGTAAGAACATCTCCCAGCTGGTCTGCACATCCTCTGAGCACCCTGCCAGGAATGTTGTCTGGTCCAGCAGCCTTCCGTGGGTTGACTCTATGTAGAGTTTTCCTCACATTGGCCGTGGTAAGACCACGCATCTGGAAGGGAGGCATCTTTGTCACAGGCAACTGATGTTGTCCTGTAGTTGGTGATGGCCTGGATGCCCTGCCACATGCACCGTGTTTCACCGCTGTCCTGGAAGTGGCTGTGGATTCTCTGTGCGTGTGCGTGCTTTACCTCTCTGATGACCCGGGACAGTTTGTCCCATACGGGGGCCTATTGTCCCATATTTTTGTCCCATCTCAAAATGCTCAAGCGTCCTGTATTCATGTGATGAAAACTTAGCAACCCTTCCTTGAATATTTCTTAATAAATTGCACATGGCAAAAAAGGCATCATCGATCAAACTGAAGCAGTGAACTGATCTAATATTCACATCTATAATCACTTAATTGTGGTATTGTTATTGTGGGAAACTAATGAATATATTTTCTTAATATAAAAAATGTGTTTATTATTGTATCCAATATATTGTTAATTACAATAAAAATATATGAAGATGAATTGAAACTGCATAGTGGGAATGATGAAAGCATTAACAGATGTAACTTTTTTGTCATATTGCAGTTGCTACCAGTTTATAAAAGCTTTGTGTTAATCCCTTAATCATGGTAAAATGACGCCTTGTGACGCTTTGCATAGCCTTGTGTGGCCTATTGCTTTAAATACTTTTTGCAGCTTCCTTTCCATGTAGATCTACAGAGTCTGTTTTGCCTATTATCAGACTCATGCAGTGAATGTTTGAGGTATAAGACATTTGATGGACTCGTGCATTGAGATAAATTACTGTAATTACACAATGAGGCCTGGTGCTTCATAACAGCTGTGTATGTGGAACTTGAGGCATAGTCACAAATGAACATAAAAAATCCTACCTTATTTCATGCTATCCATACAGATGCACACAAGAGTAAATTAGGATATCTGCAGATATAAAATGTAGGCGGTAATCAGACATTAATTAAGTTTTTTCCAATCAGTAAGGCAAAAGTTTCTTATGGTGGGAAAGTTAATGAAGTGGGAGAGTTCATGGGAGAGATGTCCAGACTGAACTTGATCTTCTTCAAGAGAATATACAGGTGCTGGTCATATAAATAGAATATCATCAAAAAGTTGATTTATTTCAGTAATTCCATTCAAAAAGTGAAACTTGGATAATGTATACATTCATTCCACACAGACTGATATATTTAAATTGTTCATTCCTTTTAATTGATGATTATAACTGACAACTAATGAAAAACCCCAAAATCAGTATCTCAGAAAATGTGAATATTGTGAAAAGGTTCAATATTGAAGACACCGGGTGCCACACTCTAATCAGCTAACTAACTCAAAACATCTGCAAAGGCCTTTAAATGGTCTCTCAGTCTAGTTCTGTAGGCTACACAATCATGGAGAAGACTGCTGACTTGACAGCTGTCCAAAAGACGACCATTGACACCTTGCACAAGGAGGGCAATACACAAAAGGTCACTGCTAAAGAAGCTGGCTGTTCACAGAGTTCTGTGTCCAAGCACATTATTAGAGAGGCGAAGGGAAGGAAAAGATGTGGTAGAAAAAAGTGTACAAGCACCCTGGAGAGGATTGTGAAACAAAACGCATTCAAAAATGTGAGATTCACAAAGAGTGGACTGCAGCTGGAGTCATTGCTTCAAGAACCATCACGCACAGACGTATGCAAGACATGGGTTTCAGCTGTCGCATTCCTTGTGTCAAGCCACTCTTGAACAAGACACAGCGTCAGAAGCGTCTCGCCTGGGCTAAAGACAAAAAGGACTGGAGTGGTCCAAAGTTATGTTCTCTGATGAAAGTAAATTTTGCATTTCCTTTGGACATCAAGGTCCCAGAGTCTGGAGGAAGAGAAGAGAGGCACAGAATCCATGTTGCTTGAAGTCCAGTGTAAAGTTTCCACAGTCAGTGATGGTTTGGGGTGCCATGTCATCTGCTGGTGTTGGTCCACTGTGTTTTCTGAGGTCCAAGGTCAACGCAGCCATCTACCAGGACGTTTTAGAGCACTTCGTGCTTCCTGCTGCTGACCAACTTTATGGAGATGCAGAATTCATTTTCCAACAGGACTTTCCAAAAGCTACCAGTACCTGGTATAAGGACCATGGTATCCCTGTTCTTAATTGGCCAGCAAACTCGCCTGACCTTAACCCTATAGAAAATCTATGGGGTATTGTAAAGAGGAAGATGCGATACGCCAGACCCAACAATGCAGAAGAGCTGAAGGCCACTATCAGAGCAACCTGGGCTCTCATAACACCTGAGCAGTGCCACAGACTGATCGACTACATGCCACGCCGCATTGCTGCAGTAATTCAGGCAAAAGGATCCCCAACTAATTATTGAGTGCTGTACATGCTCATACTTTTCATGTTCATACTTTTCAGTTGGCCAACATTTCTAAAAATCCTTTTTTTTGTATTGGTCTTAAGTAATATTCAAATTTTCGGAGATACTGAATTTGGGATTTTCATTAGTTGTCAGTTTTAATCATCACAATTAAATGAAATAAACATTTGAAATATATCAGTCTGTGTGTAATGAATGAATATAATATCCAAGTTCCACTTTTTGAATGGAATTACTGAAATAAATCAACTTTTTGATGATATTCAAATTACATGACCAGCACCTGTATGTTGAATAATTAGGGCCAGAGCACTGAAAGTAGCTCTGTAGTCCCCCCTTGAAAATGGACGTGTAAGACCCACATTTTCACCTACAGTCACCAAAATTAGTACATATATAGTTATCATAAAGCTGAACAACTTTCATACTCAGTCATTAGCTCAGTCATTAGCTTCACCCAACAGGAAGTCGGACATTTTTGATTTTATGAAAATTGCAAGCTCTGAACTTTTAAATACTCATGTGACTGTCACCAAATTTGTGCAACACAAAGCCAAGACATTGTGGATGCTACATTGCGAACTGATTTTTGATATTTTGAATGGTGTTGCCATGGCGCAGCAATACATTTATGGATACAAATTTGAAACAGGAAGTTCCTTATATCTTCTGTGTACATTGTATGATTTTGATGAAAATTCAGCTATATGTTTGGTAATGGGGCTGATCACATTTATGCGGCTATTATAGGTCATGTTCATACCACTACTAACTGGCAGTGGGAAGTATGGTACTTTTAACTGAATTTGAAATAGCCCTCTTATATTTACGTTAATTGCTTCAATATCTTTAGAATAATGCCAAGACACTGCTGATTTAAATTTGTAAAGGGATATTTGATATCTCAAATACTTTTGCCATGGAAATACATTAATTGATATTATTCCTTTCTTCCTATATTTGGGTGTTTTTGAGGCATTTGGCATGCTTAAAAGTCGTGGGCCATTTAGTCTGGGCAAATATTCACACACGGGCATGGGGGGGTATATGGGGCAATTTTAGATTCACCAAACTTGGTATATATATTGTTCTCACTAAGTTGAACAACTTTCATACTTACAGTCATTAGCTCGCCCAACAGGAAGTCAGACATTTTGGATTTTCTGAAAATCACAGGCTCTGAACTTTTAAATAGTTCTCTTAGGGGATTCATGTGACTGGCACCAAATTTGTGCAACATCATCCTAAGATATTGCAGATGCTATATTGTGAACAAATATTTGATATTTTGGTTGCCATGGCAAAGCAATACATTTATGGTGAAAAATGGGAAATAGGAAATGTCTCTTGTCTCTTGTCCTGTGATTTAGATCAAAATTGAGATGTATGTTTAGATCACATGGATGTGACTATTTTGGGTCACGGTCATAGTGCCAACACCTGGGAGCTGAAAGTGTGGCTCTTACAACAGACTTTAAAATAGTACCCAAATGTACCCAAATTGCTTCAAATTTATTTAGAATAATGTCAAATTCCAAATGCATGTTTCCACATTGCATTGTGTAAAACCCTCACGGGAAGGATGACAGGAAACGAGGCTCCAACTAAAAGGTAAGGTTTTAATTGCCGTCTTTCTCACAATAATGTACAATGATCTCACACAGAATAATCTAATATGGTACAGTACAAGCACACTGGGTTCGCTTGTCGGGCCTCCCTGACTGGAGGCTCTGTGTCTGCTTTTATGCCGCTCTCCTCGTGCTCACTGGAATTAGAGACAGGTGTTAGGCATAATTTAGCTCAGGTGTAAGCGCCCTTACCGCTTTCCTCTCCCGGACGGGCGCTTGACCACGCCCCCGCTGCCACATACCTCCACCGCCCGACTCAGGCCGGGGCGCCATCCGGCCGGTCTACCACTCCCCCCCATTTCTGGAGAGAAAGTCGGCGTCAGCCATCTGCACCCCGGTCTGTGGACCACCTTGAATTTAAAGGGCTGGAGAGCCAGGTACCAACGGGTGATCCGGGCATTAGTATCTTTCATGCGGTGGAGCCACTGGAGTGGGGCGTGATCCGAGCAGAGGGTGAAGGCCCACCCAGCAGGTAATACCGGAGGGTGAGGACCGCCCACTTGATGGCCAAACACTCCTTCTCCACGGTGCTGTACTTGGTCTCCCTCAAAGAGAGCTTCCGGCTAATGTACAGCACTGGGCGCTTCTCCCCCTCCACCACCTGCGAGAGTACGGCCCCCAGCCCTCTGTCTGAAGCGTCCGTCTGCAAAATAAAAGGGAGAGAGAAGTCAGGTGCATGAAGAAGCGGCCCCCCACAAAGTGCGGCTTTAATCTGCATAAAAGCCTGTTGACACTGCTCCGACCATTGAACCGGATCTGGAGCCCCCTTTTTAGTGAGGTCAGTCAGTGGGCTGGTGACGTCCGAATAATTAAGCACAAACCTTCTATAATAGCCATCCAGCCCCAGGAACTGCCTCACCCCCTTTTTGGTCTTAGGTCTAGGGCAAGTCGCAATCGCCGCGGTCTTATCAATTTGGGGACGCACCTGGCCATGACCATCACACGCCCAATCGCGCACTTCTTAGGGTTTGCCGTGAGCCCCGCCCGCCGCAGCGATCTCAGGACGGCCCTCAGATGTTGCATGTGCCGCGTAGGCGGTGTGAGGTCTGAGGATCCTATCCAAACAAACCGAAAGGAAGCGTCACAAATTGGTGTAATCCAAACGGCGTCGTGAACAGACCCGTCGATCTTAGGAACAAGAACAACCGGGCTGGACCAATCACTGTGGGATTCCTCTATTACGCCCATATCAAGCATCGCATCTAATTCCTCCCGAACTATTTTCTTTTTATGTTCGGGTAAGCGATAGGGCCGGCAATGTACCACCACGCCTGGTTCGGTCTCGATGTGGTGCTGTATGATGTTTGTACGGCCCGGTAGAGGGGAAAACACATCTGCAAATTCCATTTGTAAATTGGAAACCTCTGTGAGTTGACGCGGTGAGAGGTGGTCTCCACAAGTAACCGGGGTGTTGAGATTGCGAGCTTTGTTTACCTCCGGTCCGAGCTCTGCCCTCTCCGGAACTACCGTGGCCAACGTCACAGAGGCCGCCTCTTCCCTCCACAATTTCAGGAGGTTGAGGTGATATATTTGCCGCGCGCCCCCTCTATCGGTACGTTTAACTTCATAATCGAGATCCCCCACTTGTCGTGTGACCTCAAAGGGTCCTTGCCACTTGGCGAGTGATGAGTGATGTAGAGCTCGATGTTGGGAGTAATACGAGTACCTTATCTCCCGGTGCAAATTCCCGTAGCCGAGCACCCCTGTCATACAGCCGGCGTTGGCATTCTTGATTCTGGAGCAAATTCTCCTGTGTTAGTCGCCCCAGTGTGTGGAGTTTTGCTCTAAGATCGAGAACGAACTGAATTTCATTTTTGCTATTAGAAGGTCCCTCCTCCCAAGCTTCGCGGATGACGTCAAGGACCCCGCGTGGGCGTCGCCCATACAGCAGCACAAACGGGGATAACCCTGTGGAGGCTTGTGGGACCTCTCGTACTGCAAACAACAGGGGGTCTAGCCACTTATCCCAATTTCTAGCATCATCGTGTACGAATTTACGAATCATGTTCTTGAGCGTTTTATGAAATCGTTCCACTAGGCCATCAGTCTGCGGATGGTAAACGCTAGTGCGATTCGATTTAATGCCCAAGAGCTCGTAAAGTTTGCGGAGTGTTGATGACATAAAAGTCGTGCCTTGATCGGTGAGGATTTCTTTCAGAATCCCCACCCGGGAGATTATCTTGAAGAGTGCCCCTGCAACACTACGTGCGGAGATGTTGCTCAGAGGCACTGCTTCCGGATATCGCGTCGCGTAATCCACTAGGACTAACACGAAGCGATGTCTGCGTGCTGACCGTTCTAATGGCCCGACGAGGTCCATCCCAATTCTTTCGAAGGGGACTTCGATCAATGGTAGAGGGCGCAATGGCGCTTTTGGGGTGGCTGGTGGGTTTACCAGCTGACATTCACGGCATGCCACACACCACATGCGGACGTCACCGCCAATGCCCGGCCAATAGAAACGGGCTATTAGATGGAGAAGTGTTTTTCGTTCCCCTAGGTGACCGGCCATAGGATTATAGTGAGCCGCCTGGAAAACCATTTCCCGGTGGCTCCGTGGAATCAATAATTGTGTCACTTCCTCCTTTGTTTGAGCATCCTGTGTCACTCTATCTTTAATCAAGGCAAAATATGGGTATGAAATGGCGATGCCCGGCCGGAGCTGTTGACCATCAATTACTCTCACTTGATCAAGAGCATGTTTAAGGGTTTCGTCCCGCGACTGCTCTAGAGGTAAGTCCCCCTCAGGGAATTCCCTGAGAGGAGGAGTGGCCACCTCACCCCTTCCCTCATCATTCAGAGCAGCTGAGGAAGACCCCGGCTCCGCCTCCCCTGCCAAAGCATCGCACACCTCTTTATGCAGGACCCATCCGCGCAAATACCCTCTAAAATATTTTTAAAACTCAGCCAATCAGTACCCAAGATTAGCAGATGAGTGAGGCGGGAACTAACCGCTGCCTCCACACTATGGTTTCTTCCCCTAAATTTAATCGCCAAAGTCACCATGGGATACTTGTGAACATCCCCATGCACACACCTCACCCTCACCAGTTTAGCTAAGCCCAAAGCCCCGGGTTGAACCAAGCGTTGGTGGATGGTGGTCTGATTGCAGCCGGTATCCAGCAAAGCTTGGTAAATACCCCCCCTGATCCGGAATCCGGTATGCTCCAGCCCGATTGGGGGCAGCCTGTGGGACGTCGGAGACCCACACCACCGTCCCCACCTCCATCAGCGGACACTGATCCCGGAAGTGGTCCGGGTCTCCGCACCTCCAACAGGCCGGCCCAGGCGTTACGGCCGCACTTGTGCTGGCGGGCGCCCCCACCTGAGGAGGAGAGCGGCTGAATGACGGGGAAGGGGAGGGTACGTTCTCCCAAGGCCGGGAAGCTGGTCTCTGGTACACTCCACGCCTGCGCGGGGCAGGAACAGGCCCTGGGGAGAGAACAGAGTGAAAGGACATAGGGGAGGGGGAGAAGGCAGGTGCAGACACAGGGGAAGGGGAGAGAGAGAGAGAGAGGAGGGCTCGTCCGCCCTCGGGATTGCCGCCAAATGGTCCTCTGCAAGACGAACGGCTTCCTCCAGCGACGGCGGGCGGTGGCACTGGACCCACTCCGCCGTTTTCCAGGGCAGCCGTTGGACGCATTGCTCCAGTACCACCTGATTGACCACTCCCTCGACGTCGCGGTCCCCCGCGAGCAGCCATCTCCGACAGGCGTCCCAGAGCCGTTGAGCAAACGCAAACGGGCGATCGGACTTTTCTAACTTCATGCCCCGGAAGAGCTGGCGATTCTCTTCCGGGCTCCGACCGACCCGTTGCAGAAGCTTCAGGCCAGGAGGTTCGTCGCCGGCAGTTGTTGTGCCGCAAGTTGAGCTTCCCCGGACAGGAGAGGAATTAGGCGGGCTGCCCACTGTTCACGCGGCCAGCTCCAGATTTCTGCCGTGCGCTCAAACAAATTGAGGAAAGCCTCAGGATCATCTGCTGCCCCCATCTTTTGCAACGTGGGCGGGGCCAGCGTGGCGCGGGTGTCCGGGGTCGCGGTTGTGGCCGGCTGAGGAGGCTCCGGATGGCGTGCCGGTCCTCTGCCTGAGCCCGCATGATTTCAAAAAACCGCCTTGGTCTTGGTCCTGCCGGAGCTCAAGCAGGGATTGCTGGTGGCTTGGACTGGAGGACCTCCGCCAGCTGGGAGGACTCTATGGGGCGACCTTTCTCCATGCTTGGAATTTTATTTATATATTATTTTCTTTTAAATTCCCGGGTTTCGGCACCAGTGTAAAACCCTCACGGGAAGGATGTCAGGAAACGAGGCTCCAACTAAAAGGTAAGGTTTTAATTGCCGTCTTTCTCACAATAATGTACAATGATCTCACACAGAATAATATAATATGGTACAGTACAAGCACACTGGGTTCGCTTGTCGGGCCTCCCTGACTGGAGGCTCTGTGTCTGCTTTTATGCCGCTCTCCTCGTGCTCACTGGAATTAGAGACAGGTGTTAGGCATAATTTAGCTCAGGTGTAAGCGCCCTTACCACTTTCCTCTCCCGGACGGGCGCTTGACCACGCCCCCGCTGCCACACATTGTTTTCCAAAACCACAGGGCTAAAAATCTTCTTTTGTGTTCTGCTGAAGAAAGAAAGTCATACACATCTGGGATGGCATAAGGGTGAGTAAATGATAAGAGAATTTTCATTTTTGGGTGAACTATCCCTTTAAGGCTGTCAAATGAACATGTTGATTTGACTTTTAACTGTTTATTTGACAGCTGAACAGAGTGCAACTGAATGGCAGAGAATGCAGAGGTCTCAAACACATTTATAAAAGTTTAACTGTTTTCAATCTGTTCAGTGACTGACATATGCATATTGTACACATGACTGGAAAACACGTTCTTGATCTAGCAAGCTCTAATCTGATTGGTTGGCATTATGTAACTTCCGCAATTAAGTACTCATAGGTTTTCTACTTCATTCTGCCTGGAAAAAAAAATTGTGTTTACCAGGAAGTGGCTTGATACAATGATTGCTTTTGAGGATGAAATCTAGTCTTTAACTAGATTTCCACAAAGAAGAACTGTCTCTGCTTTGAGACAATTTCACAGACATAACAGACATAAGAAAACATTTCCGCTTTATTTGTTTGCGTGTTTTCAGTGCAATCACTTGCGATGAACTGCATCGCCAATATTTAAATACATTTATTCCATGGATTGGTGTGGTATAACATATCTCAGATTACCATGCTTGAGCAGTAAAAACTGTGATTGATCGCTTTGCAGGTCTGTCAGAAAGCTCTTCCTGTGGGCGGTTCTTGGCCAGAATTAGTTGTAATATGGAACAGATATTTTACCACAAAAGGTATGGCTACATGAGACTAAAGTATTTTAAACTTGAAACATCATCTTCTAAATACAGCTCTCATGGCATAAAGTGCTGAAGAAACAGTGAGACGAAGATGTGGCCATAGATGTTGCGCGCATGTTTACCTACCTCAGGTAACTCTAACTCGAGCCTAATCTCGTGAAAATATGTGAATGTGGTGACATTTGTTCAAAATAATATTATGTGGTCGCAGTGATTTCAATTTTCTCCCAATTAGATGAGATTTTGCTCAATCAAGATTTAAATCAACAAAACCTAACTCCCTACCCTAAACCTATCCAATAGTGTAATAAAAAGCAAATGTAAAATGAAAAATGCAATTGCTGAAGCAAACACGTAATTTTGTGATGCTTCTTTGACACATTTGACTTGGCGTGTTCTTCAGGACTCATACACAGTCAGCTTTTAAACGACCTTGTAAATGTAGTTGATTATGTAAAGCAAACATTAAAATGAATCTTCTTACAAGTTATGTGCTATGGTAAAAGGGTTTTGATATCATAAGATATCATTGGTTGTAGTGGCGTAGTGGGCTAAAGCACAGAACTGGTAAGCAGAAGGTTGAACACTTGATCTCTCACGATCAATATACATCAGCACTGCACTTTATTAATCTTATTATCTCACACTGGACTGTCATAATTATATTCTCTTCATAATACAACTACTGTATATATATTTTTTTATATACTTTTTATATTTATTGTATGTGTATTGTATATTGTGTGTATTGTTTACTGTACATTGTATATTATTATTGTGTTGTGTAATTAATTATGTGTACATTTGATATGTAAATCGTGTTGTATAAATATGTTGTTTATTGTAAATTGGTATATGTCTCGTCACTATCATGACTGCTATGTTGCTCGGAACTGCACACAAGACTTTCACCCACTGTTGTTCTTGTGTATATGGTCGTGTGACAATAAAGTGATTTGATTTGAATAAAGTGATTTGATTTGAATAAAGTGATTTGATTTCTTGGTTAGATTCCCACAGCCACCACCATTGTGTCCTTGAGCAAGACACTTAACTCTGGGTTGCTCCAGGGGGATTGTCCCTGTAATAAATGCACTGTAAATCGCTTTGGATAAAAGCGTCTGCCAAATGCATAAATGTAAATATCATTGTGTGGAGCGGCTGTGGCTCAGTTGGTAGAGTGGGTCGGCCACTAATTGCAGTGATGGTGGTACGAATCCTGGCCCACACCTCTCCACATGCCGAAGTGTCCTTGGGCCAGACACTGAACCCCAAGTTGCTCCCAATGGCAGGCTAGCACCTTACATAGCAGCTCTACCATTTGTGAATGGGTGAATGAGACGCAGTGTAAAGCACTTTGAATACCGTAAAGGCTTAAAAAGGTGCTATATAAGTGCAGACCATTTACCATTGTGTGAGGAACAGGCTATCATTTTACTTGTCATTTGCCTGAAAGGGAATACATGTAATTGTTATAGCATCTCGAGTGTTCATTTCACCAGGAAACTGCCATGATATTTACAATGAGTTTTCAAAAATGTAGGTTAAGTAAAGGGATTCTATGAGACTAGTTTGGTAAATGGATTGCTGTAGGCTGTAGGCCAGTAACAGGCTTACATTCAATTATATAAAACAATATATTGACTTCTAAAGTCACTTTTTTTATGTAATTCAAAAATGTACTCATCTGCCACAATAATGCAATGCATTGAATTCTATTCATTTGGGAGATTTTCTCAGCATGTATTGATATGTGACGGTAATTCATTTGATTAACCAGCATATTATAATCAATGTGATTGGCAGCTCTTATAATCTTATGTGTTTAGTCTTAGTATTAGTATTGATTTCAATTTTCTCCTGCGGTTCTCTGGTGCTTATATTGTAGCCTACTCCCACTGGTTTTGAGCATGTCTATTCATGCATGCATCTGTATCTTCTCGTGAGTTAAAGATGACATCATTAATGATTCCAGTTAAAAGATTTGTTTCTAGTATTTGCGTCAGCAGGTTCCTTTGGGAAGAAGAGCGTCATTGTGTTAAATTAACAGTCTAAAAATGATTTATGGAGGAAAGCCATTATCATAATGTATCTCAACTCAGTGAGGCTTGTGCATATTGTGTGTTACTCATGGACATGTAGTTATATACAGGCATATGCGATTACTCTGATTGTTCTTAGAGTACACATAATTTTTTGCTTTCAGTTTAATAACTGTAAGTTGAACATTAAAATCTCCACTTAAATGTCTTTTTTTATGCGCAAGACATTTGCAAATCTGAACTTAAGCTATTTTACAGACATTGAGTCGTACCATAGCATTACTTAAAAATTCAATTTTCTTTTTTGATTAATTCAGTTTGGTTTGGTGAAGTGAAAATAAATTTGGTTGCACAAACTTTGTGTTAGTTCTTTGGCTGGTATTTGTGGTCAGTATTAAGGAAACTGATATGACTGTAATATAATATAATAAATTTGGTTGCACAAACTTTGTGTTAGTTCTTTGGCTGGTATTTGTGGTCAGTATTAAGGAAACTGATATGACTGATAATATAATAAATTTGGTTGCACAAACTTTGTGTTAGTTCTTTGGCTGGTATTTGCGGTCAGTATTAAGGAAACTGATATGACTGTAATATAATATAATAAATTTGGTTGCACAAACTTTGTGTTAGTTCTTTGGCTGGTATTTGCGGTCAGTATTACGGAAACTGATATACCTGTAATATCTGTCTTGAAAGATTTTTGCTCTTGGATACTGTATTCATTTGAGGGCATGACATGAATTTCGTCAAGCATCATCTTATGATTTTAAATGGAAATTAAGCAGCTGAAGTTGCATTCTATCAAGAAATGGTGCAGACAGGCACTCCTCCCCCTCCACCATCTGGGACAGTACCGCTTCCAACCACCTGTCCAACGAATCTGTCTGCAAGGGAGAGAAAAGTCAGGAGAGTGCAATAACGGCCCACCGCAAAGTGCAGCTTTCACCCGCGTGAATGCCTGTTGACATGCTCCGTCCACTGGACTGGACTGGATCTGGTCCCCCCATTTTAGTAAGATCAGTCAGTGGGCTGGTGACGGTCAAATAATTAGGAACAAACCTGCAATAATAGCCAGCCATCCCCAGGAACTGTCTCACCTCCTTCTTAGTTTTAGGTCTCGGGAAGGCTGCAATCACTGTGGTCTTATCCATTTGGGGCCTCACCTGCCCATTACACATGTGGAAGCTCAGATACTGTACTTCCACCTGCCCAATTGCGCACTTTTTGGGTTTGCCGTGAGTCCCGCTTGTCTCAATGACCTCAGGACAGCCCTCAGATGCCGCAGGTGCTGCTGCTAATCATTACTGCAAATAATGATGTCATCCAGATAGGCATGGGACATGGGAGTTAAGGGGATCTGCCAATATCCCTTCGTCAAATCCAGTGTCGAATAAAAGTGAGCCGCATCTAAACAATTGAGCAGTTCATCAAGGTATCGGGGATGCATCAAATTTAGACACCACATTTTCTTCCCTATAATCCACACAGAACATGTTGGAGAACACTCTTTGCAACCTGGCAAACTCTGTGACTTGGGACAGTGAGAGGTGGTCTCCACAAGTAACCGGGGTGACTCGATCAGTGGCTTTTTTAATTTCACCTCCAGCCCGAGCTTCTCTCTCCTCCCATCTCCCGGTGTAAATTCCCATAGTCGAGTGCCCCATTACAAAGCCGTTATTGACGCTCTTGGGCCTGGAGCAAATTCTCCTGTGTTAGTTGCCCCAGTATGTGGAGTTTTACTCTCAGGTCAAAAACTTCATTTTTGCTATTTGAAGGTCCATCCTCCCAATTTTCCCGTAAGATGTCGAGCATGTCGAGCATGTGAGGCCGACGCCCATACAGTCATTTGAATGGGGAAAACCCTGTGGAGGCTTGCAGGACCTCTTGAAATGCAAATAATAGGAGCTCGAGCAACTTCATCGTCAGCATGACGACGAAGTCCATGGCAATTCTTCAGAAGAGGACCTCGATCATTGGAAGGGGGCAAAATGGGGCTTTTGGGGCACCGGATTCACCAGCTGACGTTCACGGCATGCAGCACACCACCGAATGCTTGGCCAATAGAAATGGGCCATCAGATGGTTCAGGGTTTTTTCCTGCCCTAAGTGACCCGCCATCGGATTATGATAAGCCGTCTGGAATAGCATTTCCTGACAGCTCTTCAGCACTAACAATTGTGTTGTATCTTCCTATGTTTGAGTAACCTGCATCACTCTACACAACCGATCCTTATTAATATAAAAATATGGGTATGAGAGTGCAATGTCCGGCTGGAGGCATTGACCATCAATCACTTCCACCTGGTCGAAGGCGTGCCTATGGGTTTTGTCTCACATCTGCTCCAGAGAGAAATCCCTTTCAGGGAATCCTCTATGGACTGGGGATGCCGAGACCTCCCCCTCCCTTGTGTCCTCCTGATGAGGAGCTGATGTAGATGGCCCTGGCACCACTCTTCCCAGCCAGTGAATCACAAACTACACACCGAGACAGTTTGTTGCAAGAACCATCCACACATATTCCCCTCAATAATGTTGTAAATGACGGGCAATTCGTACCCAAAATAAGTGGATTCGACACAATGCTTTTGTCCCCGAAATTGAATGATGACTGTCAATAAAGTGTACCTTTAAAAATCCCATGCACACACCTAAATTTCACCCGCTGGCTTGTACCCCCCTTAATACCCACAGGTATGCCCCTGCTCGATTGGGGGTGGCCTGTTGCGTGTTGGGGATTCTGACCAACGTCTCCACCTGCATGGTGGGGCATCCATCCTAGAAGTGCCCAGGTTCCCTGCAGCTCCAGCAGACCAGCTCACACTTCACGCACACACCCACAGCAGTGGATTTACCAGCTTGTGGGGGAGAGCAGAGAGAGATAGGGGGAACCGGCTTTGGGGTTATAATTCCCCATTTCTGGGGAATAGGAACAGGACAGTGGGAGGAATGAGAGGGAGAATGAGAGAGAGAGAGAGAGAGAGAGACAGAAGGTTAGTGCTCGCAGGCCGGTTGGTGGCACTGCACCTACTCTGCTGTTCCTTTCAGCAGCTGGGGGATGAACTGTTCCAGTATCACCAGATAGAGCACCTCCTCGGCATCGCATTCTTCAGCCAGCAGCCACATTTTTTAGGTGCCACAGAGCTGTTGGACGAATGCCAAGCGTCAGCGAGCGGAAATGTTGCCGATTTGTTCAGGACTCTGGCCGACCCATTGCAGGATGGCTCGTTTCAAGTCCGGATACCCCAGGAGGTTGGCAACTGGGAGTTGTTAGGCTGCCAGTTGAGCTTCTCCCGACAGCAGCGGCAGCAGCCGGACTGCCCACTGGGACTCTGGCCATCCCGATGCTTCCTTTTATGCTGAAATATCTCCACGAATGCCTGCAGGTCCTCCTCTGGTCCCATCTTTGCAATTGTAAAGTGGGACATGTCAGTAGAATTCCCTGGGGTATCAAGCTCTGAAGCACCTGTCGATTGTCCGCTTGAGGTTGTAGGAGGACCTGGAAGTGCTGCTCCTGTTCCTAGCGCAGCTCAAGCACGAGCCTCATGTTGAGTTTGGTGGATGCTGGCATGGGTCTTGATAAGTTTGGCAAAGTCCGAGGACTCCATGATGACATATCTTCCTCCCAATACTGCACCACTGTGACAGGTAAGTTGTTCAGGTAGGAAGGAGGAAACAGAAGCCGGATAAACAATCCACATAAGGTTTTATTCACTTATTTTATCACTTAGTTTAACACACATGGTTTGCTTTTCAGCAGGGCACACACACACTTAGGTCGGTCTCTATCTCTGGACTGCCCTTATATCTCTCTCCAGCTCTCACTCCAATACAAAACAGCTGTTTTCCCAATTTAATTTTCCACAGGTGTCAATCCTTACCGCTCTTCCTCTCCCAGCCTTGCTCTCACACAGAACGTCGCTCGACCATGCCCCCCATCTCCACACAATTATAGTCTTAAACAATCCCCTTTCACAAAGTTGTAGCAAATACAAGTTGAGACAGTCACAATGTCGGTGTAAAAACTGCTTTATTAAAATAAAAGCAGGCAACAGTACAAAACAAGGGCAAGTCCAGAGAAGAATGGTCAGGGTGAGCATTAGGTCAAAAGCCGGGGATTCAAGATATAAACAAGGGGGCAAATCCGAGAGAGAGTAGTCAAAGGGAGCGTGAGGTCGAAGCCGGGGAATCAATATACAAGCAAGACAAGCGAGAGGTAAAGACAGGGGAACAAGGGGGGCTGGCAAGCTAAGGGGTAAACAAGAGGAGAGCAAAACTAGACGAGACTAGCGGGGGGCAAAGACACGGGAAACTAAATACAATGACCAACCCCCGTGAAACGGATGTGCTGTGGTATTTATAGGGGAAGGTGCAGGTGTAAACAATGAAAAGTGATGAGACGAGTGCAGGTGAAACGAATAATGGGGTGATTGAGACGAGTGCAGGTGGTCATAATGTTTTGGCCATAGGAGCGTGCATGTGAGCCCGAGGAGAGAGACCTGCTAACGAGCAGGAGATCTTGAGGGAGCAAAACGAGTGTGAGAGCTCGAGGGAGCAAAACGAGCGTGAGCTCGAGGGGGCAGAATGAGCGTGCGAGCTCGAGGGGGCGGAACGAGTGTGCGAGCTTGAGGAGTGAGTGTGTGTGCGACAAAGCGGGGATGGGCAGAGGAGCGGGGTTCGTGAAAGTACTCCCCCCTCTAAAACGGACGGCTCCTGACGGCCGCGCTCGGTTGCGAGGAAGTGGTGCTGGATGATCCCAACAAACAAAAAAACCCTGAACAGACAACCCACAAAACACACAAACAAAATTGAGGGCAGTCCAAGGGGCACAGAGGGAAATGAGACAGTCCATGGGGTCAATGGGCAGTTTCAAGGCAAGGTCAGGGGGAACATAGCAGACAGGCGGGTGGTCGGGAGATCTAGGGGGCAGCCATAGGGCAGAGGCTGGGTCAGGGGGTCTGGAAGGCGACTGGAGGACAGGGACTGGGTCCGGGGGTCTGGAAGGTGACCACCGGACAGGAACAGGAGGCCAGGGAAGAGGCCACAGGACAGGGAGAGTGTCAGGGGGCCACCGGACAGGGTCAGGGGGCCAGGGAAGAGCCGTGAAAGGCGGTGCCGTCAGAGGCGGCACTGTAGGCGGCTCTGGAGGTGGGGTTCTGGAAGGCTCTGGAGGTGGAGCCGAAGGAGGCTTTAGGGGCGAAGGCCTGAAAGGCTCAGGAGGTGGAGCCAATGGAGGTGGCGCCGTGGGAGGTCCCCGAGGCGACGACCTGGCAGGCTCTGTAGTCTCGGGGGGTAGAGCCGTAGGAGGCCCGAGAGGCGGAGCCATAGAAAGCTCTGGAGTCTTTGGGAGCAGAGCCGTGAGGGGCTCGGGAGGTGGAGCCGTAGGAGGCTCGGGAGGCGGAGCCCTAGGAAGCTCTGGAGTCTCTGGGTGTAGAGCCGTGAGAGGCTCGGGGAAAAAGGTAGTGGAAGACTCAAGAGGCTCTAGAGGTGGGGCCCTGGAACGCTCGAGAGGCTCGAGGGGGGGAGCCATGAAAGACTCAAGAGACGGAGCCCTGAGAGGCTCGGGAGGAGGAGGAGCCCTGGAAGACTCGAGAGACGAAGCCCTGAGAGGCTTGAGAGGAGGAGGAGCCCTGAGAGACTCGAGAGGGGAAGCCCTGAGAGGCTTGAGAGGGGGAGGAGCCCTGAGAGACTCGAGAGGCGAAGCCGTGAGAGGCTTGAGGGGTGGAGCCATGAAAGACTCGAGGGACGGAGCCCTGAGAGGCTCGAGGGGAGGAGGAGCCCTGAGAGACTCGAGAGGCAAAGCGGTGAGAGGCTTGAGGGGTGGAGCCATGAAAGACTCGAGGGACGGAGCCCTGAGAGGCTCGAGGGGAGGAGGAGCCCTGAAAGACTCGAGAGGGGAAGCCCTGAGAGGCTTGAGGGGGGGAGGAGCCCTGAGAGACTCGAGAGGCAAAGCCATGAGAGGCTTGAGGGGTGGAGCCCTGAAAGACTCGAGAGGAGAAGCCCTGAGAGGCTTGGGAGGGGGAGCCCTGAAAGACTCGAGAGGAGAAGCCCTAAGAGGCTCGAGAGGAGGAGCCCTGGGAGGCTTGGGAGGAGGAGCCTTGGGAGGCTCGTGAGGCGGAGCCCTGGGAGGCTCGAGAGGAGGAGCCCTGGGAGGCTTGGGAGGAGGAGCCTTGAAAGACTCGGAAGGAGAAGCCCTGAGAGGCTTGAGAGGCGGAGCTCTGGGAGGCTCGAGGGGTAGAGCTCTGGGAGGCTCGAGAGACTTGAAAGGCAGAACCCTGGGGGGCTTGGGAGGTAGAGCTCTGGGAGGCTCGAGAGGAGGAGCCTTAGGAGGCTCGAGAGGAAGAGCCCTGGGAGGCTTGAAAGGAAGAGCCCTGGGAGGCTTAGGAGGAGGAGCCTTGGGAGGCTCGTGAGGCGGAGGCCGCGAGGGCTCTGAGGGGCGAGCAGAGGCTGGCAGAGCCGTGGAAGACTCTGGGGGCGGAGCAGAACCCGGCAGAGCCGTGGAAGACTCTGGGGGCGGAGCAGAACCCAGCAGAGCCGTGGAAGACTCTGGGGGCGGAGCAGAGGTCGGCAGAGCCGTGGAAGACTCTGAGGGCGGAGCAGAACCCGGCAGAGCCGTGGAAGACTCTGAGGGCGGAGCAGAACCCGGCAGAGCCGTGGAAGACTCTGGGGGCGGAGCAGAACCCGGCAGAGCCGTGGAAGACTCTGGGGGCGGAGCAGAGGTCGGTAGAGCTGTGGAAGACTCTGAGGGAACCTCTGCGGTCTTGAGCACAAGACGAGACTGGGGAGAAGGGGCCCTCTTCCTTCTCTTACGTCTTCGGCCAACAGGGGACGTGGCCATGGGGACGGTCGAGGCTACAGGCACTGGCTCTGGGGCGGTCGAGGCTACAGGCGCTGGCTCGCCGACCGTGGCAGATATGGGTGCTGGCTCGTTGGCCGTGGCGGGCATGGGCGCTGGCTCGTTGGCCGTGGCAGGCATGGGCGCTGGCTCTCTGGCCGTGGCGGACATGGGCGTTGACTCGCTGGCCGTGCCAGGCTTCGAGACTGGGGCCGTGACAGGCTTCGGGACTGGGGCCATGACAGGCTTCGGGACTAGGGCCGTGACAGGCCTCGGGACTGGGGCCGTGACAGGCCTCGGGACAGGGGCCGTGTCAGGCTTCGGGACTAGGGCCGTGACAGGCTTCGGGACTAGGGCCGTGTAAGGCTTCAAGACGGGGGCCGCAGTAGGCTTCAAGACGGGGGCCGTGGTAGGCTTCAAGACGGGGGCCGTGGTATGGAACGCTGGTTCAGTGTCTGCCTCCCCCACAGTAAACGAGGAACCAGCGCACAGTAGGGCGAGGTCAATAAACTGAGCCAGGTTGAGAGAGCAGCGACCACCAGGCATGAATGATGAGGCTGGCTCATTCAGTCCAAATTGAAAAATGTCTTTCAGAGCCACCTCATCAAAATTCACCTGATTGGCCAGGGCACAAAAAACCATAATATAAGCCTCCAAGGGTTGGCTCCCCTGGCGCAAAACCAAGAGTCGGGCCGCTGGCTCCATAATGTCAAGGACGTGCGTTACACCACCGCTGCCTTGCACGAAAAACTCTTGGCAAGCGCCCGAAGAGCCGTCAAACCTCTCAGGGGGTTGAAGGCTCACGGCGCTCAGAAATGCACTGGAGGCATAAACGGGCTCAGGGGCAGACACAGGTGAAACAGGGTGACATAAGTCAGACAAAGAACATACCTGCTGCCCCTGGGCCGCGAGCGCTTGGTCCTGCCTCCAAACTGTAGCTCCTCACGCTGAATGTGACGTGCTTCTCCGCTCTAGTGAGCTGCGCGAATCCTCCGCGTGACGCATTGTGACTGTCTACGGTGGGGTTGGTTATTTTGTAGCGAATACAAGTTGAGACAGTCACAATGTCGGTGTAAAAACTGCTTTATTAAAATAAAAGCAGGCAACAGTACAAAACAAGGGCAAGTCCAGAGAAGAATGGTCAGGGTGAGCGTTAGGTCAAAAGCCGGGGAATCAAGATATAAACAAGGGGGCAAATCCGGGAGAGAGTAGTCAAAGGGAGCGTGAGGTCGAAGCCGGGGAATCAATATACAAACAAGACAAGCGAGAGGTAAAGACAGGGGAACAAGGGGGGCTGGCAAGCTAAGGGGTAAACAAGAGGAGAGCAAAACTAGATGAGACTAGTGGGGGGCAAAGACACGGGAAACTAAATACAATGACCAACCCCCGTGAAACGGATGTGCTGTGGTATTTATAGGGGAAGGTGCAGGTGTAAACAATGAAAGGTGATTGAGACGAGTGCAGGTGGTCATAATGTTTTGGCCATAGGAGCGTGCATGTGAGCCCGAGGAGAGAGACCTGCTAACGAGCAGAGATCTCGAGGGAGCAAAACGAGCATGAGAGCTCGAGGGAGCAAAACGAGCGTGAGCTCGAGGGGGGCGCAACGAGCGTGCAAGCTCGAGGGGGGCGGAACGAGCGTGCGAGCTTGAGGAGTGAGTGTGTGTGCGACGAAGCGGGGATGGGGCAGAGGAGCGGGGTTCGTGACAAAAGTTCACACATGCGATTAGAACAATAATAGTGTTATGAACGAGCAGCGAAGGCAGACGAGGAGATGCAGATCCAGTTGCAGTTCAACTTTATTACATAAACAAACAGGCAAAACACAAAGGAAAACCCTCAATGGGGAAATAAACATTACATAGAAAACACGGGCAGGGAACACACACCAGGCTAACAACATTCAACGAACGACAAGGAGTGAACAAAAAGCAGGGCTTAAATACACAGTGAGTGATGACAGAATGAGACACAGGTGAAAACAATGAACAAAATGGCAGTGATGATGGCAGGTGGATTCTGGGAAGTGTAGTTCTAAACAATGACAAGTGAGACAGTGGAGCTAAACAAGGGACAAAACTATGGAATGCAAAGGTGACAAAAATGGCAGACAGAGGGCAACAGTGAAACAAGACAAGGAATTCCTAACATAGCCCCCCCTCAAGGATCGGATTCCAGACGATCAACATAAAACAAAACAAAAAATGTCCATTGACTGGGGGGGAGCTTGTGGTGGGCAGACAGACCAAGGGGGGCAACGACAGGCAGACAGGCAGTCCAGGGGGCAACGAAGGGTAGACAGGAAGTCCAAGGGGGCACAAAGGGCAGGCAGGAAGTCCAAGGGGGCACAGAAGGCAGGCAGGAAGTCCAAGGGGGCACAAAGGGCAGGCAGGAAGTCCAAGGGGGCACAGATGGCAGGCAGGAAGTCCAAGGGGGCACAGATGGCAGGCAGGAAGTTCAAGGGGGCACAGATGGCAAGGACAGGTTCAGGTGGTCTGGGAGCTGGCCACCGGGCAAGGACCGGGTCAGGAGGCCTGGGGGGAGGCCACAGGACGGGAACAGGGTCAGGAGGCCTGGGAGGAGGCCACAGGACAGGGACTGGGTCAGGAGGCCTGGGAAGAGGCCACAGGACAGGGACTGGGTCAGGAGGCCAGGGAAGAGGCCACAGGACAGGGACTGGGTCAGGAGGCCTGGGAGGAGGCCATAGGACAGGGACCAGGTCAGGAGGCCTGGGAGGAGGCCACAGGACAGGGACTGGGTCAGGAGGCCTGGGAGGAGGCCACAGGACAGGAACAGGGTCAGAAGGTCTGGGAGGAGGCCACAGGTCAGGGACTGGGTCAGGACCCCTGGGAGGAGGCCCTAAAGGCGGTGACCTGGAAGGCTCTGGCGGCAGAGCCATAGGAGGCTCTGGAGGCGGAGCCGCAGGAGGCTCTGGAGGCGGAGCTGCAGGAGGTTCGGGAGGCGGAGCCGCAGGAGGCTCGGGAGGCGGAGCCGTAGGAGGCTCAGGAGGCTTTGAGGGCGGAGCCATAGGAGGCTCTGGAGGCGGAGCCGTAGGAGGCTCAGGAGGCAGAGCTGAGGGAGGCTCAGCTGAGGGAGGCTCTGGAGGCGGAGCTGAGGGAGGCTCTGGAGGCTCAGAGGCCTCAGGGGGCGGAGCCGTGGGGGGCTCAGGAGGCAGAGCCGAGGGAGGAGGAACCATGGAAAGCTCGGGAGGCTCAGGGGGCGGAGCCGAAGGAGGCTCGGGAGGCTCGGGAGGCGGAGCCGTAGGAGGCTCGGGAGGCTCAGCTGAGGGAGGCTCTGGAGGCAGAGCTGAGGGAGGCTCTGGAGGCTCAGAGGCCTCAGGGGGTGGAGCCGTGGGAGGCTCAGGAGGCAGAGCCGAGGGAGGAGGAACCATGGAAAGCTCAGGAGGCTCAGGGGGCAGAGCAGAGGGAGGCTCGAGAGGCGGAGCCCTGGGACTCTCGGGAGGAGGAGCCCTGGCAGACTCGAGAGACTTGAGAGATGGAGCCCTGGGAGGCAGAGCCCTAGGAGGCTTGGGAGGAGGAGCCCTGGGTGGCTCGGGAGACTTGAGAGGCGGAGCCCTGGAAGGCTCAAGAGGAGCCCTGGGAGACTCGAGAGACTTGAGGGTGGAGCCCTGGGAGGCTCAGAGAGGCTTGAGAGAGGTGGAGCCCTGGGAGGCTTGAGAGAGGCGGAGCCCTGGGAGGCTCGAGAGGAGGCCTGGGAAGCTCTGGAAAGCTCGGAAGGCGGAGCTCTAGGAAGCTCGGGAGGCGGAGCTCTGGAAAGCTCGGGAGGCGGAGCTCTGGAAAGCTCGGGAGGCGGAGCTCTGGAAAGCTCAGAAAGCTCGGGAGGCGGAGCTCTGGAAAGCTCGGGAGGCTCGGAAGGCGGAGCTCTGGAAAGCTCGGGAGGCTCCGAAGGCGGAGCTCTAGGAAGCTCGGGAGGCGGAGCTCTGGAAAGCTCGGGAAGCGGAGCTCTGGAAAGCTCATGAAGCTCGGAAGGCGGAGCTCTGGAAAGCTCGGGAGGCGGAGCTCTGAAAAGCTCAGGAAGCTCGGAAGGCGGAGCTCTGGAAAGCTCAGGAAGCTCGGAAGGCGGAGCTCTGGAAAGCTCAGGAAGCTCGGAAGGCGGAGCTCTGGAAAGCTCGGGAGGCGGAGCTCTGGAAAGCTCGGGAAGCTTGGAAGGTGGAGCTCTGGGAAGCTCGGAAGGCGGAGCTCTGGGAAGCTCGGAAGGCGGAGCTCTGGGAAGCTCGGGAGGCTCGAGGGGCGCAGGCTCTAGGACGGGCATGACCATTGGCACTGGCTTTTGGTCAGTCCAGGCTATTGGCGTTGGCCCGGGAACGGTCGAGGCTACAGGCGCTGGCTCAGGGACGGTCGAGGCTACAGGCGCTGGCTCAGGGACGGTCGAGGCTACAGGCGCTGGCTCACTGACCTCTGAGGCTGACAGGCACTGGCTCACTGACCTCTGAGGTGACAGGCACTGGCTCACTGACTGTGGCATGCGCTGGCTTGGGTTCGCTGACCGTGGCTGACGAAGGCTCTGGCTCACAGTCCGGGGCAAGCGAGGGCTCTGGCTCGCTGACCGTAGCTGACGAGGGCTCTGGCTCGCAGACTGTGGCAGGCGTGGGCTCTGGCTCGCTGGCCGTGGCAGGCGTGGGCTCTGGCTCGCTGGCCGTGGCAGGCGTGGGCTCTGGCTCGCTGGCCGTGGCAGGCGTGGGCTCTGGCTCGCTGGCCGTGGCAGGCGGAGACTGGGGAGCAGAAGCCTTTCCTCTTCTCCTCCTCCGCCGGGCAGACGAAGTGGACCGTGCAGGCTCACTGACCAAGGCAGGCGTGAAGGTACGAACCACGGGCGAGTGGAGGGTTATTACTGTGGGAGGAGTGGCAGATTCTCCTCGATGGCGCCCACAGTTAACGGCGAACCGCAGGCCAGCAGAGTCTCCTCCACGAACACGTGGAGCGTCCAGCCGCACGTTGCCTGTGGCAACCGCTCCTTAAGTGCGGGGTGCAGATTGCGCCTGAAGAAGACCACCAGAGAGGAGTCCGGGAAATCCGAGATACCCGCCAGCTTAAGAAAGTCACGGATGTGGTCCTCTATAGGGCGGTCCTCTTGCTTCAAGCAGAGCAGGTGGAAGTTTGCTCGTTGAACCGCTGGATCCATAGTGTGGTCGTTCGTTCTGTTATGAAGGCAGACGAGGAGATGCAGATCCAGTTGCAGTTCAACTTTATTACATAAACAAACAGGCAAAACACAAAGGAAAACCCTCAATGGGGAAATAAACATTACATAGAAAACACGGGCAGGGAACACACACCAGGCTAACAACATTCAACGAACGACAAGGAGTGAACAAAAAGCAGGGATTAAATACACAGTGAGTGATGACAGAATGAGACACAGGTGAAAACAATGAACAAAATGGCAGTGATGATGGCAGGTGGATTCTGGGAAGTGTAGCTCTAAACAATGACAAGTGAGACAGTGGAGCTAAACAAGGGACAAAACTATGGAATGCAAAGGTGACAAAAATGGCAGACAGAGGGCAACAGTGAAACAAGACAAGGAATTCCTAACAAATAGCTATAATTGATTTCATTGTTAAAAAGTGGGGAAATGTCCACCACTTATTCGAGACAAAAATGTTTAACCCATAAATCTTTAATGACACATCAGGTGGTATTTATCCGTTGTAATTAGAGGATGCTAATTGAACAAGGAAGAGTGACGTAGTTTTGTAACCTGAGGTTGGACCTCTTGGGAAATCAGTTGGGTTGTGGGCATTATGAGTCACATTAGGACACTTTATCATTTATAGTATGCATAGAGGTTTCAGTGTACTTATTTGTTGTTAGTTGTTAATTATCCTAATAGGATATTTAAGATGTCACGTCAAGCATTTGGACAATAGTGAACATTTAGAAGTGTTTGGGGATTAGCCTTTAATTATGATTTTGAAGCACTTCCCAGCCTCAAGAACACCAGTAACTTAGAACAATATTTTGTTTAGTAAACCTTGATGCAGTACACTCAACTTTGAAAGCAGTTTGTGTTTGTTTTAGCTATGATGAAAGTGCCCCAAATTCAGTGATTGCTATTCCTCCTTACTACTATAAAAGTCTTATAGTTGATTACATTAGCTTTCAAAGGTAAAAACTATGAATGTTAAATGCATTTCCTCACAATCTGAGACTGAGTTTGTTGTTTGTTTTATTCATAAAAATAAAACAGACAATGTTCTATTCTATTATTGTCTACATGTCTTGAAAATGCAAAAAAATTAAAATAAAAATGACAATATCTTGTTTTTTTTTGTAGATCGATTTGTGATAGATATACGTGCCATGTCGCAAAAGAACCTGATGTATGCAATAATGTTAATGTTGGAATGTAATAATAATGAAACACCCAAGCATTTAAGGGTTAAAATACTGCATGTGGCCAATTACAAGGCACACATTATTTAGAATAAGTACATGAATTCAAAACTTACAGTGGTAGAGATCAAATAAAGTACAGCTTCAAGCTTTGGGTTTATAATGAACAATATCTATTTCTTGGTACTTTACAAGGCTGTAACTACATATTTAGGATTGTTATTGATAGCAATTGGCCATTGAAAAAAACATATTTGTATGATTCTTATCTGAAGATATCCTTGAATTTTCAGGCACAAATGGCTCATCTGATGATTTATGTCAGATTAACGTGCAGCACTGCAATATTGTTTCCAAACATTCATCTTTAAAAATTGAAAGGTAACAATTTTCAATATGGGCTTCATCATTCCATAATATGGAAGCTTATATGAGTTCTATATGAAGTTTTACATATTTGAAATGTTTTACACATCTGAAAAACATGCACCATATTGTACTCTCCTCTATTCCATTTATTCTAGGAAAGTGACTCAGTAAGATATTTTCTGGACTGACATTGTTACTATCAGTGTTCCTTCATGACGTTATACCAGCAGTCCTCTCTCTGAACAGAATAAGCCCATGTAAACATGTTTAGCTGCTACCAAAGCACTTTGCTCACATTAGTAAGGCCATAACACACATGATAAGACTGATAACAGTTCCATGTTTTCCTCTAAGTTGCTGTAACATTACCCAGAGACAGGACAGCAGCTATAAATGCAGGAAATGTCAAGATTTTGTGTGCATAAGTGGAAGAACACACGGTAGGGACAACTAGAAAATTTGCACATATTTTACTAGTTGGCTATTTCATATGATTTTGTACGAATTAGTTCTGATGAATTCGTACGATTTCATTAGGTGCAAATCTCCTGATGTGTAATGTGGAAGTTAGCATGAGTTCTGTGAGCGAGGTGTCAAGGACATGCTTATTAATATTATGCCCTTACCTAAACCCCTTATAAAAAACCTAACCCATCAGTAAAGTGTGTAAACGGCAGGAAGCTGTTGTGTGTGACACAAGCAAGTAATTGTATTAGATAAAACGATGTCCAGCAACGTTATTGTCTGTGGTGAAGTTTGTAGGAATTCATACGAGTGCAATGGTACGATACCATACAAATTAGCCAAATTTAGAAATGTTGTGTGAATCCTGACGATTTTGCAGTGAGAGTGTGTTGGTAGGGAAGTTAAAACAGTAAGAGGATCCTCATTTGGACGATCATAAATTTAGTATTGTTTGTTATCAGAGATTTTCTCTTTGGTTGCTTTCTGTCTCAGCAATGCCGGTGAACGTCTTTTGTCTTTCTGTTTGCCTGGCTTCTCACATAAAACTTAGCTAAACATGACATAATATATCTTCATGTCACACAGGTTTAAGCACAGCTGAACAAAGCCATTATTCATTATGGTAGTCGTGACATGGACAGTTTTTTCATAAAAATTTTAGGTTAAGATTTACAGTATATGAATGTAATCTACCCAGACTGATTACATGACTGTGGCAACGTATTTGCAAAATTATATTACATAGTTTATTATGCTTACAGTATTGCGGTAGTTTCAAACTGAAATGTCCACTGAGGGGCGCTAAAAGCGAGTTTAATGTCCTCCCAAAGAGGTTTTTGTTTTAAGGTTAATACACTTTGGAGTTTTAAGTGAATAAAACCTACCTCCCTAACCTAGAAAATCCTGAAACAGAAACCTACAAAATGTATGAAAAGTGTCATAAAAAGCAAATTAGAGGTAATTTTTTTTCTATTTTGAAATGAACTAAACGGATGTTCATACCCTAAATGCTACATCTAAACCTAACAAATAGTATCATAAAAAGCTAATGTGAGATGCTAAAAAAAAAAAATAGCCGAAGCAGCCATGACATTTCGTAGCACTTCTGTCTTTGGCACTTTGGGCTCACGTGTCAGCTCGCACATTTCGCTGATCTCGAATCCTGGTTGAAAGTCCAACCCTCTATCAGTTGTGCCAACGTGATGTGTTTAGTTGATCTTGTATATGAAGTTGGTTATGTAATGCAAGCATTATATATCGTCTTTCAAATCTTGCTTTATAGTAAACTTTTTTTATGTTATAAGATAGTATTGTGTGAGCAGAACAATTTTTTTTATTTATGTACTCTTAATCTGCTTTATTACTCTTGATTTGTGTGAAAGTGAGTAAAATGAATTGCTGTTGTAGCAACTCTAGTGTTTATTTCACCAGAAATCTGCAGCGATACATAGAACAAGGAACATAAAAGTTATTTAGCAAAACTTTAGTTATAGTAATATTTTTACTATGAAACCTGCTACCAGTCATAGGTCTTGGCACACTTGACTGGATTTATGTTTCCCAACTAGCTTCAGATTCTGGGCGAAATGTCCAGAAAATGGAGTTGTAATTTTTGTTGTAAATTATAATGTACTGTTAGCAGGAAGGCATATTTTATGAACTCTACTCCCTAACCCCAACCATAAACCTAATCATCAGTGAAGTAAAAATTACATTTTTGAACAAACAACCAACCTCCAAAAAATGCTCACCATTGCTTACGTAAACGTGGTTACTTACTGGATTCCATGGGACCAGAACCCGTGTTCCTGAGGCACCTTGCACAACTCTCTGTATTTACCTGCAATAGGGTACATGAAATAAAAAATAAAATTTAAAAAAATTACTAAAAAGTCGATTACCTCTTGAAGCATGTCTATTCCTGTATCTATATCATGCTGAGTCTAGTTAAAGGGTGGCTACTTTGAAGAAGCTACTGTATATTATACTTTTTAATGGTTTTATATTTTTTGGTTATTACATAATAGGCTTACATTTGTGTTATTTCATAGTTTGTCATGTTCATAGGCTTAAAGATTATAAAAGAATCCAGAATGAGTATGTTTGGCCAACATATGTAGTTTATGTGGCATTTCCTTCAACTTTCACCATTTTTAATCACATTTTTACTCCATAGACTTGTATATTGCAATTCATATACACGTATATGGAAATGTACTGTTATGTATCAATATATGGGTCTCTTAATTAATATGAGGTAATAGATACATGTATCTTCATGTATAAACATAGTTTTAGATGAAGTCTTTATCATATCACAGGACACTGATGAAACTCCTGTTCATGTCAACTACTCATATAAAAAGAAGACATTAGAAACTTAAGGTAAACTGTGTTTTGCTGTATATTGAGTATAGGCTATGTAAACTGTCTGTTTAATGAAAAAATTAATAGAAGTCTTTATTTTGGTCACACTTTATACTTACATTTTTGCATATATACAGTGAAATTAGTTTGTTTTTACATATCCCAGCTAAGCTAATTGGGCCTTGGTAGCTCAGCAAGCGAAGACGCTGACTACCACACCTGAAGTAGCAAGTTCGAATCCAGGGTGTGCTGAGTGACTCCAGTCAGGCTTTCTAAGCAACCAAATGGCCCGGTTGCTGGGGTGGGTAGAGTCACATTGGGTTAACGTCCTCACGGTCACTATAATGTGGTTCTCACTTTAGGAGTTGTGCGTGGATGCCGTGGAGAATAGCGTGAAGCCTAGGTATCCGCAGTAACATACTCAACAAGCCACATGATAAGTTGCACGGATTGACGGTCTCAGACGCGGAGGCAACTGAGATTCATTCTCAGCCACCCGGATTAAGGCGAGTCACTACACCACCACGATTTAGAGTGCATTGGGTATTGGGCATTCCAAATTGGGGAGAAAATTTGTGTTAATACTGCAGTGACTGCCTCAGTCACCATTCACTTTCACTGTATGAAAAAAGATAGACAGTAATGGCGATTGAAACTAACATACTGTCTAACATCTCCTTTTGTGTTCGACGAAGAAAGAAAGCCATGCAGTTTTGGAAAAACATGAGGGTGGATAAATTATGAAAGTGTTTCATCCTTAAATGCTTGCATTTGTTTTATTTTTTATCTATCATTGAAATATTTCTCCATCCTTCATTTTGTTTGACTTTTTTAAATTCTTTATACAAATCCTTTCCCCCACATATAGTTTTATGATTCTCCATATAATTTGATTTGATGCCTACTGGAATTATTACACATAACCCCACTTTAACCTAAAATCAATACAATTACACAAAACTCCACACCACAAAGGTTTTCACAGTATTGATCAAAAAATACAACACCATCAATTTTTATATGAAAATATCTAAATTCAGTAAACAGAGCACTCTCAGATCAGAGGGTTTGTGTTGAGTTCAAGAGAACGTTTATCTGCTGAGCACCCCCTCATCCCAACAGTGATTATTAGCTGTCTAGTATTTGTAGAGTTATCATAGTGTAAGCACTAGCACAATCTATTTGTGCTCGTCTTATCTACCCTATAGCTTTCTCAGTGTTTATCCATAGTGATAAACTGAAGTGGCTGTATCAATATCTACTGTGTGTTGTTTCTCCTCATTGACTTTTATTGTGGGATAGATGGAGTGACCAGGGGTGGGCGACTCCAACCTGAGACAGTCCAGAGAACTTTATTAAAGACTGGAAGACATTTCTATCAGTTGAATGTGTGATCATGTGTAATGCATTTCGCATTACCAAACGAGAAACATTGTAGGCTGATCATATTGATAACAAAAATATATTTGCGAAAAATATGCTCTAAAGCAGATACCAGATATGTGTACCACATGGGGTACGTGGAAAGATTTCGATTTTGCTTTGTTAAACCTACAGGACATAAATTCTGACATACATTTTTTTTTTTATTTCTGCTGCTTTCAGTCTAGAAGAGAAAATTCAATACAAATCAGTAATAAATAAATACAATAAAAATATTTCATACATTTTATGGACTAACAGTATTCTTCCAGATATAATGAAAACAGAAAAATACAGGCCACTACTTAGACATATGCAATTTCTATATCCCTTAATGATCAGCCATAACATGACGATTTACACTTCAGTTTATTTTGTAATTACGAATGCTCAGGGAAAAAGTGCCCACGTGCTTTTAAATGCAACTATATATTTATGTTACCTGTCACAGTTGCATTCATAACATGTTGAAAGAATATAATTTCAAAAGACATTTTGATTACTCAGTTTTGAATGATGAATATTAGTAGTAGGCACAATGAATCAATGTATCAATGAAACTGTATTCAAAAGGGCCACTGGATAGAACTAGACATCCAAAAAGGATAATCATACTTTATATATATATACTTTGTCATATACTTTGTAATCATACATGATAATACAATTTTTCCAGGCAGGAACTGTTAGCTGCAAAAGATTAATTAGTAAATAGCTTATGCATAGTGCTTGTTATTAAAGCTTGTTATTGTATGTTTAAGCTTGTTTTAGAGAGATTTAGGGCACTTTTCCAACCTAGTCTCATAAATGAACGTACTATAACTACATTTCATAGTATTGGCCATGCACACAACCTAACCTCAAAAGTCTCACAGAAGTGACACAAAATGACATGGTTGCCTCAGAAAATGTGCTGAGAACAGTTGCTTTTAGAATATTATCGGTTTGTTTCAGGGGTTGGTGTAAGGTAAGGATGTCTGTTTGGTTACCTGTCACTTCAAATGTTGCCATGGTCTCGTAATGTTCATGAGATCAGGCTGCACTTTTCAGCTAGCCAGGCTGAAAGACTAGGTCAAACAAGTTTAAACTAGTTTAGACCTGCATACCATATAGGGTGGTTTAAAATGTTTAGTTTTCTATCAAGGTAAAACAAATCTGAAGTGCATTCACCGGTGTTTGTACCTTTATCTTTTTACAACAGCTTAAAATGAGGCTCATCCAATATTTATTTAAAAATGTTTTTGCAGATTCATACTTATATGACTACAGCTGATAATTTATGACATCACAATGAATAACTACCACTGGTGTCTCTAAAGTTATCAATGAAAGCCTTTCAGATAACAATTGCAGGTTACCACATTTTACTGTGTGTGATACAGTCATGTGAAATGCCAAATATATTAGATTAAAGCTTCACAGGAGAATGTCAAACATACATTTTCTATCTTTTTTTTAATCAATATATTTGGCATTTTACATGACTGTATCACAGTTTATATGGGTTGGTATATAAACTAGATATGTTCATGAGATGGATAACTGTGACTTGAAATTGAAGTAAAGACTACGCTATGATAAATATATGGAAGACCGGCCTAGCTGTCACACGGTTAGGATTTCACAAGGGCTAAGTCACAAGTAACTAAGTTTTAAAAGACAAAGATTCAATGTACAAATGTCTTTTTTCTCTTGCAGTGTTTTTTTATGGTTTCAAACACTAAGTTCAAAGTTTAAGTTTAATTAGAATATTTTTTGGTGAATTCTGTCCAGTGTACTAAAATTACAATAGATTTTTGCTGTACCTGGGTAAAAAGCGAACACATTAAAAGCACAGTGGCATGCATTAAGGCAAGAGTCAACTATATAATGAAATTTTAACTGTGTTCTCAGAAACAAGGATATATTTGCATAAATATTTGGTCCATACAAGTTGCCATAGTCATGCATTTATACAATTTATTAATTACAATATTTGTCAGCCAAAACAATGGCTTGATATTTTTGTTTGTTACCTCTTACACTACTAATGTTTCATTAAATGTTGTACTGTATGTGACTTCATTTTTGACTTATTATTCATGTATGTATTTTACATTTAGCTGAAAAAAATAAATAAATAGGCTGTTAAATTGCAGATTCCAACTTACCCATCTACAGTGTGACATTCTCAAAAACAATATTTTTTCCTAGGCAATATCAGTTGAAATGTCCACCCTATAATTTACTTTCTCATCTCTGATTTCAAATAATGACGCTAAAACAAAACCAAGTTATTAGTCAATATGTATAATTTGTCCACCTGAAGGCAAGGGTGGTCTGATTTAAAAAGCAAGATTTATTCCTCTGGCTGTGGTTAACAGAGTCGTTTCAAGACCACTATTGATTAAACCCCCCTGCCTTCTTTAGCAATCAACGCTGTATAATTAACTTTCACCCCCTTCACTTCTAGGGTCTTTATTCTGAATGAATGAGAGAAATTATTTTCATCAAATGCCCCATCATAGTTTTAACTATGATAAAGCACGTTCTCAGACCTTTGCAACAAAGCCGATCAGATATATACCCACACGAACCAGTCTATCACCTCCTTTGGACAACAAATGTCTGGTTTCTTGATTTTAAGACAATAGCGAAGTAAGATTGCATGTTAGGGTTAGAAATGTGATGTTTAGCTAATTAAATTTGTAAAAATTGCCAAATAAAAACATGCAACTCCATACTGCTGATACTACAGAGTTAAGAATGCCATCTTTTGACAGTGCCACACCCATGTGGGTAGATGACATGAAGCAATGGCCTGAGGATAGTTAAGTTGATATCATGAACTGTTTCGAGTTCTTATGACCGCTGACAACTGCACATGTTGTGCCTTAAATCATTTTCATGGAATATGCTGAACCCAGCTAACACTTGGTTGTTGGTCTCCGTCTGGAATGCTCATTTCGGTTTTAACATTGCTTCTTAAGACGGCATCACAATATCCAATTTTTCCAATGATTTTCAGGTGGAAGTTTAATTTACATAATGGGCAACCAGTAGGTGAGAGATGGAGATCCTATTAGCATTTGCCAGTGGGAGGTCATTAATCCTGTGATGTCGGGACTCCCTTTTTTGTTAATGGTTCAAACACTATGGCATCACACTAGCTGGCATCACACTAGCTGACACCAAACAACTTGATTTTAGCCAAGTGTGTCATGCATGTCATGCAGAGATCTCGCTTGCTTCAGTCATAGGTATGACACACTTGCCGATTCACAATGGTGGAGCGGTGACAAATACACCGGGTCTGTTCTAAAACTTAGTGAGCTGCCTCACTGTCTCTTGCCTACATAGACAGCTGTCATCTATGGCAGCATCCTAACTGAAATGGAGCTTCATAAGAGATCAATTTGGAACACTCTACATTGGTAGCTCGTGCAGTGAATGAAAGACTTGACTCACAACTGATTTCTATGCACAATATACTAATGAGCATAAATATGCATAGCACACAGACATTTAGGGTAAAATAATAATTTTCTATGATATTAAACTATTCTATACTTTCATTAGTGAATAAATTATAAGTATATTTATAATAAAAATTGATCTCGGTCCATCCACCACCTTGAATTTATTTTTCCACAGAGCTCATCAAGGTGCATTCTGGGATTGCCTACCCGGGGGAGGATACATAAAGAAGATACTTTAGAATTTGGCCAATATGAGATATATTAGGAGGCAGCATAATCAAGATGCCTACCTTTTGGAACAGCCTTCACATCGGGAATGTGCCTATGATGCCGTAAAATGCTGCCTCTGGAGGCAGCTCACAAATTTTTGGAACAGATCCACTGTCTCTCACTACATAGAGTTCGTCAAAGTAACAACAGGAGTGCCGTGTGAACATAAACAATTGTAATAGAGTGATTTAGGATGCGATTCATGGAGTAGCTTTACCTTGTGAAAGTACGTGATTGTGTATTTATCACCTCGAGGCTAACCATAGAACAAGTATATAAATATGCATCTTTCTTTTTTTTTTTTTTTAAAGGTTTTTTTTATTATAATATAAAGTCATGACAAAAGTTACAAACATTGTACAATAATAATACAACATAAATGAGGATAAAATAGAGCTCTCATTTACCCAAGCCCCTATCGTCCCCAATCCCATATCAGCCACCCCCCAGGGTAGGTCTTACTTGTCACGCACACACATAAACGCACAAACAAACATTTACTGAGAAACCAAATTAAGTGAGTGTATAAAATAAATAAATAAAAGAGTAAATAAATAAATATAATAAATATAATGGAGTAAAAAGTGGTTGTGAGTGAATGCACACCCTAATCAAGGAAGTGTTTGTAGCTCACTGAAATAGGTAATAAAAGAGTTCCAGCGTTTAAAAAAGTTATCAGTGTTCCCTCTGAGAGTGAATTTCACCTTCTCTAATTTTAAAAAGAAAATAAGATCCTTCAGCCACAGGGACAGAGAAGGGGACTGTGAGGATTTCCAGGAGAATAGGATCCTACGCTTTGCCAGCAGAGTAGCAAAGGCAACCACATCTGCCTGGTCTCCATTAAGGAGCTGTGGAACTGGTGTAACACCAAAAATAGCTAGTAGGGGGCTTGGGTCTAAGTGGACTCGAAGGACGTCTGAAAGGATATTAAAGATAGAATTCCAAACATTTTCAAGTTTGGGACATAGTGAAAACATATGGCTAAGATGGCAGGGAGTTGATCCACACTTGACACAGGCGTCATCAACATCTGGATAAATTTCAGATAATCTTGATTGTGAAAAATGCAATATCTGTACCACTTTAAACTGGATAAGACCTAGGCGAGCACATGTCGAAGAGCATATTTCAATGAGTTAAAGATTTACATTCAACAAAAACAGACAGTTCTGCCACAGCTTTCTGATTTTATTAGTAATTTTAGTGTAGGAGAACTCCAGAAAAACGCTTGGTGACAGAATTGTTATTACAGTCTGTGTTTGTGATCAAATGCGTCTGTGAGTATGATCGCTGATGAAAACATTTAGATCAGAGGATGACATTTAGCCAGTTCTTCAGTAAAAGAAGCTCATTGGTCACTTGATGAGAGCACAAGAGTCCGCCTAGGCAACAAAATGTTTTTTTCTAAACTTTTTGATTTGCTTTTCCAGTTCGCAGAGCCATTAATTAATCAGGGATTCCCAACCTTCAAGGGATTAACAACCTACTGCTGGAAGACGCTTATGTGGGCTCCGACTTTCACTTATGCTGGCGATTAGACCTTTGTCAATATTCAATAATGAGGTGTACCGTGATAATTAATATGCACAATTTTGTTATTGTGAGCACTTGAAAATACCATGAAAATGTCTAGATAACCTATTGTAAAGGGATTAATGGAAAGGAGGAGGCGAGAACCGGTTTAACGATATAAATAATATTTTAATGAAGAACTTAACCATAAAGACAAACACACACACAGGTGTCGGACAGCTGTCTGTAAGTATCTCTCTCGCACTGCAGCTTCCAGTTGACCTTTACCCCTCTCTGAGGCTTGATTAGCCTGATTAGGGGCCGGGTGTGCGGATTCATGACCTGCCCTCCGCCCTCCACCCTGTCATATTCCTCCATCGTTCTCTCAGGACGGGAGCCCCCGGCATGACGTACATCCCCCCCCCCCCCCTTTCCCTGGGGAGGGCCGTGCCATCCACACCATCTACCGGCAGGTCATCCCTGTCTACCTGCTTGCTTAGGGAAGAGTTTTATTTGCAAGACTAGAGAAATTGTACCTTGTTTTTGTAAATGCTGCCAAGTGATGCTGCAGAATAGGTGTAATATCTGATATAATGAGGGCTGAAATGGCTGCGGCCCATTCGCCACCAGCCTCCGCATTCATGGGAGCACCCACTCTCAAAACTGTTCAGGCAGACTGTGCTTGCCCACTTTAATGTCCAGCTGAGGGTTAAACACTTCTGAATGTCAAGGGCTATGTTCGAAGAATTGTGTGCCAAGGTTGGATGTTTTGTTGGGCCAGTCACATCAAGCTATTACACCTCATAACATGTGCACAGATGTGAACAAAACTGTTTCCATCACCTTAATGTGCATTTTAACTAATGAAAAACTCTAGAAAATCCTCTGCCTTGAGCTTTCAATTTTAAGTGAATGGTGACAGTTTATTCACATATCAAGAATTTTCAATCAGGATTTCTAATGCACAATTTCAAATGCACATATAAATTGTTGAATGGAAACCCAGTCGGTGAGTAAAGAAATTACGTTCAATAAAAACAGACTGGTGTGCCTCCTCTTTCTGATTTTATTAGTAATTTTAGTTCCAGGGGCAGGGGAGACCCCTACCATCCACCTGGATGAGGGAGGGGACAAGGGGAGGGAAACAAAAAAAAAATTGTGGCACCTACACGCAGTGCCAAATTAACATAACATTTTAAAAAGAGAGGGAAAGGCCAACACGGAGCGGCAGTGGAAAAGAGAGAGGTGAGAGAGAAAAAATACACTTGGTCTGCACTAATATAGTGCCTTTTTTAACCTTGCAGGTTACCAAAACACTTTACACTGTGTCCCATTCACCCATTCACACACACATTAACACGATAAATGCTTCCTCAATTATCATGATATGAAAATGTTATACTGTTACAGCTCTACTGGCGATTATGTAAATAAAGGTTACGCCTGACATTGCTGGAAAAATCTTCTAGTATGAAGCTGGTTTTGTCACCGGGGCAGTCTCTTGTGTTCTCCCATTGAGCTTCTTCTTTTAGTGAAGAACTGACAAGACGTCATGTTGATCTGAATGTTTTCATCACCAATCGCACTCACAAACACAGATTGCAGTCCTTAATGGTTCTGCCTCCAAGTGTAATTCCTGTAATACCCTCACTAAAATGACTAATAAAACCAGAAAGCGGAGGAAAACCAGTCTGTTTTATTGAATGCAATTTCTTTACTCATCGACTGGGTTTCCATCCAATAATTTATATGTGCATTTTAAAATTGTACATTAGAAATCCTGATTGAAATGTGATGGAAACAGTTTTGTTCACATCTGTGCACGTGTTATGAGTGTGTAATAGCTTGATGTGACTGGCACAACTAAACGTCCAACCTTGGGGCACAATTCTTCGAACATAGCCCTTGACATTCAGAAGTGTTTAACCCTCAGCTGGACATCTGCTAGAACAGTTTTGAGAGTGGGTGCTCCCATGAATGCGGAGGTAGATGGCGAATGGACTGCAGACATTTCAGCCCTCATTAACTCAGATATTACACCTATTCTGCTGCATTACTTGGCAGCATTTACAAAAACAAGGTACAATTTCTCTAGTCTTGCAAATAAAACTCTGCCCTAATCAAGGAGGTCAGTTAGCTGCTCCATCATGACAAGGTGGTCCCCTCAAGATAATGCGCATGATGTAGTGGATGGAACATGCAACGATTCTATATAGTCAAAATTTTTAAAATGCACTTAAAAAATCTTTCATACTTTCAGAATTCACACTTTCAGAAACCATCCCGGCCCACCCTTGCATATGTCAGTGGTTACTCCATGAATCACAAACTAAATCACTCTTTTACAATTGCATATGTTTATGCGGAACTCCTGATATTATTTTGGCGAGCTCTATGTGACAGGGAATTGGAGAGAGAATCGGTATGACATTCACCCCTTCCCCATTATTAAACAGCAAGTGTGTCATACCTCCGATTGAAGAGAGTGAGATCTCAGCAAATGATCAGTAAGTGTTTCACCCTATGCTAAAATTAAATTGCTTAGAGTCAGCTACTGTGACGCTAGCTTTATCGAGACTGGAACCACATCATGGTGCCGCCCAGTGGTTGTTTAGGAAAAATTGGATAGTTACACTGCTGAAAAATAACATGTTAAACCTGCTTAAGATGATTTGCTGGTCTTAGTGGGTTTAAGTCCCATCCCAGCGTGATGAAGTTGGTGCTCAGCTGGTTTACCTGACCAGCTGACAAGTTTTATTATCCAAAACACCTCTCTAAAACCAGTGACCAGACCATCCTGACCAGGCTGGGAGACCATTTATAACCAGCAAACCAGTTTAGGTTGGTTTAAGTATTTCTTTCAACAGAGATGGTTAATTACAGTTAATAATTGAGGCTGTGCTATATTGTTAATACTCCACTGTGTGTTTGCCTATCAACGCCCTTTACCCGAGACTATATTCACAATATACCATGGCCTCTTACAAGATGGACATCTGATCTCTCTCTACAGTGCATTAAAATATGGTTACAATATAATAAAAAATATTAACACAAATTTAGACATCATTGATGTTGCTATTGTGTATATTAAAATAGCTGGAAAGAAATGACCATCTAGAACTGGTTCTATCTGTTTCTTTATTTTAAAGGATGAAACTGCTAAACTTAGAAGAAACAAAGAAAAAGTAACTGGATCTGGACAGTCTGTATTTTGAAAAAACAATAAAAAGTGGTAACCTGCTATTTCTTCCTGATCAAACCTTTAAAATCAGTTTGGTCCGTACAACCTAATGTATTAGGCTGATTCTGTTATTTTAAATAATCTTTTTGAACTGAAACCCTTTGGACTTTACTACATGAAGCACATTTAACCCCCAGTGTAGATTCAGTTTGGACATAATTAATTAAATTGTATTCCTGTTACCACTCATGTTGACGTTAAGAACAGTTCAGATATGTTCAGATCATGGAGTTTGAAAGCTTGTGCCCATGACTCATTAGTTTTTCATTAACACTCTGGTTGTGTGTAAGTGCTGGGTGGGGTTTGCACCTCCCTCTGTGGTCCCATGAGCTATAAAAGACCCCTGATCTGTAGAGAGAGATCAGATCAACGCTAACAACTAACATCAGCTCTTCACAATCTTTCAGGGACTGAACATCTATACAGAGTAAGTTTCATGCTGCTTATATCAATCTTTACAGTAAAGATTCTGAAATAGACTTTAACACCCGATAACTTCATCCAGCTTTCATGTGTTTTCTTATACCATTCGATTCAGGGCCATGGACAGCTCAATAGCACATTACAAAATGTATACATGTGATATAAGTGATCTTGACAAAACTGTTTGCATTGTGTAGAAATGTTCAGTTGCACATGTTAAATACATTCTGTACGTACTGTAGACTTTTGGGTTTGCTCTAGAAAGTACATCTGAACCAAAAGTACATTTGACTTTGCATGAATCTCAAAGGTTCTCCTTATTTTTATGTCAGATGGCGAGTACCGTGAGATCCTGGACCGTGCTGGCTGCCCTTATGCTTTGTGTTATAGTGTGTCTGAGCAGTATGGCTGAAGCTTACCCACCCAAACCAGAACCTCCAGCTGGAGACGTGGGTCCAGAGGAGATGGCCAAGTACCACACCGCACTCAGACACTACATCAACCTCATCACACGACAGAGGTGAGACAATGCATATCTGTGCTCATAATACACTGTAAAAAGTGGATATATTTATCTAATTATTACCTGAAGGAGTTATTTCTATTTTATCTTAAACTTGACTTTTGTTGGTGCAATCCAATAAAGCCAGGGTGATTATATCATATTAAATAATATTTTTGACTTCAATTACTTGTCAGGACTTGATAACATTTTATTTATTTATTTTTAACAGCAGATAGCAGATAAATCCTTCAGTTTAGACCTTAATTACTTCTATGCCAATCATACTCTTGGCACTTCACTGAGTTCAGGGTCTCATTGGTCACAATGAGTAACAAGAATGTAACCAAATATAAAGGTTGGGGGGAGCAATGTCAAAGTAAAAAAATGTCCCATTGATTAACCCCTATTGATCGACAACTGATCCGACAGCTGGCATGTCCCTCTCATGTCTATGGTGGTTGCGGCCTTGCTTTATAATAATTTTCATGAAAAACGTAAAACATAATCATGTTACTGAATAAACAAATCATTGCTAAAAGAGGAATTTTCAAACTTGCTGATATCAATGACACCAAAAATGACAAAGGGCCACAGAATTTTTAAATGTTGGGCCTCATAATAAATCTTTCTGCTTTTATTTGTAAAATCTGATATTGTTCAAAATATTCTATTATAGTCCTATTTATACAATAAATATTATGGCATAAATTATGGTAATAAATTCTTAATTTTGTGAATTTGCATGAATGAACAGATTCAATTCAACGGATGAAACACAGTTTGTTTTAAATGGTTAGAAAATTCCCCTGAAAAACAAATCCAGGGGCAACTATTGACACTTAAAAACAAATTCAATTCTGACACTGCCAAGGACCCCCAAATATGATGATCCCCTTGTGAGGGACCCCTTTCCTAAGATATATAGGCAGCTATAGAGAGTATTTTGACATATAAAGACCCATTTATACTGTGAGAGGTAAATACGGAAGCCAGAGATTATAAAGACAAAATCACTTTGGACAAAAGCGTCTGCTAAAGAAATGAATGTAAAGTAAACAGATTTAATAGCAACAACTGAGGACATGTCATGGGAAGATAGAAAACACAAGGACAAACTATTCTTAAAAGTATGTACATTGAAATGTAGGAAAGATAAACACCTTTTTTCAACAAGACTATTCTTTTTATTTGTTACTGTTAAAAACTATGTCTGTCAGTAAAATAAAAATAATCGTGGTTAATCCTGACCAGTTTGAATAATCGTGGTTAATCCAGACCTGTTTTGTTTGAACACTTTTAAAAACCACTGGCTTAAAGAACATTCAAATAGTTAGAAATCTCTTGAAACACACAATTGTGTTAAGCATTTTAAGTGTTTGTTATTGACTTAGTAAATTAAGTTATTATGAGGTGATACCATTAAACATATCAGATTCTTCTGTCTAATTGTGTTAACGATTTACAGAAATTTGTTCTGCTTGTGTTTCATGGACGAAGCCCATTGTACATTAAAATGTCTTCTGTCGTGCCACGTTATAATGAACCCTATGATGCTGTGGCAAAAGAGTGGAAAACAGCTAATGTCCTAGCAAAAATTTCCATCATCTCATAATGGAGAGTATGATGCACATAGTAATGGCATAATTTCTAGCACATCTCTCTCTCTCTCTCTCTCTCATATCATAGAGGCATCATTTACTGTGAATCATCTTGTTATACCCCATTTTCCAGTCAGTGGGTTATTATTTGAGTCAATTTGATTTGTCTAAATTTGTTTACATCCTTACAAAAAAGTACTGTAGCAGTACCATGTTACAGTTATACTATCAGATGGACATTTCCAGGTATTTTGATATATACTATGGTTCTATGGCAAGCTGAACTGAATATATTAAATCAAATTGATATCTGCAATTCATTTTTCACTTGTTACAATGCTAAACCCTGATATCAGCAATAGAATTATAAATAGCGAAAAATATTTTTTGTGATATCAGTAATTAGGTTTGCACTAGTAAAAACGTTAATACTTGATATAAAAAATTATGTATTTACTTGGGGAAAACCTGTATTTTTTATACCTGTAGTGTAAATTAATTTTCACTTGTAGTCATTCACTCTTTTATATTTATTACACATTTCTTACTAACTAAAATTCCAAATAAACACATTTTGTACGTCTTTCTACATAATAATTACATTGTTACTAATGCCAATTTCTGATATCAACAAAAACTTATTTCTACATGTTAGATCTGGCATTTAAAATATCTGGAAAAGGATTAAAGATATAATTGAGCTGAAGAGTATTTAAAGGTGCTGTAATTTTATATGATTATAGAGATCTGAAGCTTTCACGTGACTGAGCCATTGAATTAGCCATGCACACTCATCACAAAACCCCGCCCTCCAAAAGTAATTTTGAGTCCAAAACCAAGCAAAAGAGGAGCATTGTTTGTTCCTCTGGCTGTCAAATTCAACAGTGGCACAATAGCGCTCCCAATAGACAAACATTACGAATCATAGCCTCAATGATCCGCTTCAAATACAAACACTATGAGAACGAGCAAAATTATTGACATGTGAAATGTGTCAGTGTCCACGGTGCGGACACATTTTTGTTTGCTGTTTACAAAGTCTTCAGCTGTTAAAGACCGGTGAGACACTTCTTTCATTAGTATCTTTAAGGGAGTAGGAACATTTTTTGCATTCTTTTCCATGAAAAAATTGCTTAATGCACCTTCAAAGATATCTTAAAATGCTGTCTTACTAGTTACAATCACATTACAGATATCTGAAACTAACATTGCCACTTTTGAAAAACAAAATACAGATTCCAAATTCAAGAATGATTACCATATTCATGTACCATAGTATATACATCCAGAGTACTTGATGTTACTATCATAGTACATGTCCATGTGTACTACCTGTACAATCTTTTTGTTAGGGATGTGCAGACAGAGAAGTATTTGTTCCCCCTAAAGGTTTCTTCCTCATTTACTTATCAGGGAGTTTTTTTTCTTGCCACTGTTGCCTTTGGCTGATTGGGGGATTTGAAATGCACCATTTTTTATCAAGATGCTTTGGAACATTATGTATTGTGAATAACGGCATACAAATAAATGTATTCAATTTAATTCAATGCTAATAAACAATCAAAGAGAAGGATTCAAGGTCAATACACATTAATTTATTTTATAACTAAAACCTAACCCATTTCCTGCATTCCTGGCTTTACCACAATGTGCCTTAATGTGTTTTTATCTGAATGCTCACATACTGTATGTACAAGGGGGTGGTCTGGAATGCCAGAAATCCTTCAACCTGTACGTAACCCCTCATTATTCTGCTGTGCGTTAAGATAGATTGTTATTAAGTGGGATTAACATTGTCTCTGATGATGCGTGCTAGAGATGTACCCTGATATTTTCTGCAACAAGTTTAACCTCAAATGACCACAATTAAATAGGGATCTTGTTATTTTTGTTCTTTTCGTTGAGTGGTGAATGTCTTTAGACCACAGAACTGATCTACATTTATCTTGGACATCACACTCTTTCAGCTAAATCAAGAAGTTGGATTTGATCTTCTTTTGTGGTGTTTGCTTAGAAAAGCATCACTAGTATTATTGTTAAGGGGTATGTATTTGAACAAACCCCTAATTTAAAGATAAAATACGGATTTTTGAGCTACAAACATTAATGATACCTCATTTATGTGGCTTGTTGAGAAGAGGTGTGCTATTACTTTTCAAAGCAATTTAATTTTTACCTCACAAAGAATAAAAATTGTTGTTTAAATAAAAATGTTTAATCACTGTTTATAGCTTTTGGTTTGAGTATTCTATAATGTAAATGGACAAAAAAAAAAAAGTATTTTTATCTGTTTTTCCAGTAAAAATAGGTTATCTAGACATATTCTCACATATTCTTTAGATGCAAAGATCTAGTTTGAATTAAATTCTGACTCGTGTTGAATGTGTGCTCTGTCATTCTTCAGATATGGGAAGAGGTCCACTTCTGAGGCCGCTGTGGCTGAGCTGCTCTTTGGAGATGATGAGCAGGATGTCAGGCCCCGGTGAGCATTGATGAAACATGCTAGAATAGAATATATGGGTTGCTCTTATACATTTTTATAACTTTGTATCATTGCGTATTATATTTATGTTTATTACATATAAGCATCTGCTATCACAAACAGTCCATGGATATTCAAGAAAACCCCTTTTTTGTGATAATTATGTTTTTGTTTGCTTGTTTGTTTGTTTTTGTGCAGTATGGAAGACAGCTTGTTATGGTGATGCTACTCCTCTCTCCTCTGTGGATGGTGCACTGACTTTCTTCCTTTATCCATCCAATCTCTATGATAATAAACAAGTTTACCGAACAGCAGAAACCAGCATGAGCTAAACCCTCATTAAAATGAGGACTCTGAAATCACCTCTTGATCTGTACTTATCTCACTCTCCCTCTTCCTCTCTTATGGTTTATTAAATGACTTGTGAAAAACAATTGTAAATAATTTATTATTCTCTACAAAAAGAAATGGACAATAATAAAGAATAATTAAATGGTGAATGCTTGACTTACTCTTTATTTATGCATTTAACATGTAAATCATCGATTCTGTCACATATTCTTATAGAGATAAACATAAAAAATTGGGATTATAAGGATAAAAAACAAATTCTTTTGAGATAAAAGAGTTTGTACTAGGTTAAAACATACTTTAAATCTAAGAACTCAAAACTTCCTTTCCAGTGAAAAAATATAATGTATTTTTTCATTTTAAGGGTCCGTTAAGTGGGTGAAAAATGGTACTGAATTAAGAATGTTTTGTAATAATGTAATAATAATAATAATAATAAAATAACATTTCTAGCATGATAAGAATAGACGGCAGGGAGGAAACTATAAAAAGGCATTACATTAGCCTACCATTTAAGTACATCTATTCACCAATAGATGGAGAAATGTATCTACATTTGGAATGTAACGCCAGCACCATTTTTTGTCATTTTTTTAATATCAAAATTGTTAAAGTGTAAACAAAGATGTAGGAAATAAGTACAATAAAAACAAAAATATTCCGCTTATAAAAAAGTATTTTTTTTAAACATGTAGGCCTACCATATGCAATGCCATCTGACCCCATGAACTGTAGCCTACTATTGTAGGCTACTTCCACAACGTCTATTTTTTATTCCAACGATTTTGATTTTTAATAGTTTATATAACTTCTGGTTATTATTAATAGGATGTCATTTAACAATGTGTGAAAGCAAAGTTACTGCGGTATATGTTGAATTGGTCTTAAAGCTGTAAAGCTTTCAAGGATTGAGAGAGGTCAGCGGAGGTGATGTGGTGGGGTCCGCAGTGAGGCGTAAAGTGTGTTGCCGCTTTAAGACTCACAGTATCGCAATACAACAAAAGCGCATCGCCGCCGGTCAGACACATGATTTAAAGCGGATACATACATGGTTTAAATCTCAGTTTAATTATCAGCTAAAGAGAGATTATTTGAGCAAATTAGCTTGTTTAAAGTGTTTCAGCGCGATTATATTCCAGTACCTATCAGACCCACTGCTTGCTTTGTTATCAGGTGTGTTTGCTGCATCAGTCACATTAAATATACTGCAAAGCGAATTTCTTTATGATCGCTGAGCCAATGGATTATTAGCATTAATTCAGCGCACATGATCATGACCAGCGTCTGCAGGAGCTGATCGACTGCGACAGGACGGACGAGCAAGCCTGCTTTATTTCACGCAGTCAGACATCACAGGTGAGTGGAAAGCTTTCAAGAAATAAAGGCAGCGCATCACACCCCTCTGCGCGGTAGAGTTTAATACAAAATTAGACGGACTGTTTATTTCACTAATGTCACTGTTTCTCTAAGCTTCGCACACTTACCAAATAGTACCTTGTTTTCTTTTAATTTTCTTTTTTCGACATGGTGTATTCGTAATATAACAGTATGCTTTGAGGAAGGCTAGTTTGTAAATGCATGCCACATGAAAATGGTAATCATTCAGTTGGTATACATAAGCGTACGCTGGTATTACTCTCTGATACCGTCACCGTACCATGGCAACACCACTGTAATTGTATTATTATAAGAGCAGGCAGGGGCGTTACTAGACTTCAGTGACATCCGGGGCTTAGCCCACATGCCATATTATAATATAAAAATAAGAAGAATCCTTCCTTTCATGACTTTAAAAATGACCATCCTACGTGTCAAATAACAATTATGGCCTATATTAAGCGCACAGCACTGACACCTGTTCAGAACGTTATATGAGCAAACGTCAGGCACACAATTTAAATTACGGATCAAAGCGAACATTAGGGGATAGCGGGGCAAAAACTAAATGTTTGGTTTTCTTAAGTTTGTGTAAATGCACTTGGGGTTCGAAGTATTTTTCTTTTTCACATTAATTTCATACGTCTATTACACGTATGTGGCCTTGTTTCATGAATACAGCGTATACTTTTTTTTTTCGCAATCTACCTTGAAAAAAAAGAAAATGAAATGTTACAACGTGCCCTGCCTATGGTGAGGAGCACATAGTAACAATACCATATAACAGCTTAAAATCCTCCTCTAACAACTGTAACTGATCTAATTAAAAAGCCTTGAAGATAAACGAAATTTTCATGTCAATAAAAGCCAACTTTGTCATATATAATATAGCAATAATTTTGAATTTGCCAATAAATACACAACAAAGCCACAGCATTGACTAAAATAATGCAGGTATTGAAGACAAAACACACACACACACACACACACACACACACACACACACACACACACACACACACACACACACACACACACACATCCAGGCATTAAGGGGAATTATGTAAATTACATATCTGACTGCATGGAACTGCATATAATTTTTTGTCATTGGGAACATTGTAACGCAGTGTTACAACGTGCCCCGTCGGCGCAACTGGGATTTAAACCTGGCTGGTCACTTCTGCTGTCTATCTGAGAATAAAAGACTATGTAAGATGCTAGATAAAAGATTGGAGATTAAAATCATACCAAGTTTGCCTTGTTTAAATAAACAGTAAAAACAGAGATAAAAATGTACTTTCATGATAATTTTTAATTTTGCTACTTTAAAATGTACTTTTATCTTTCGCAATTTTTTTTTTTTTTTTATCTACACAGTGATTATATGGCAACAAGTAAACTAATGACGTTTCGTCTTACCAGTGTGTGGAAACTTTAAACCACATGTGTTACAACTAGCCCCAGTTAGTTTGTGCCCCGCACTCCCCTACAACTTGTCGGCTAATTTTTCATTGTGCAGAAACTAACGCTAACATCAAAGTCATTTAACAATTTAAATTTGCAATTATCATTTATCATAATATTTTTATCAAAAGAAGGTGGAAGCATTATGAGATTAAAGTCTTAATTGTTTGAGAATAAATCGAAGAAAAAGTGATGAGGTGGACTAGGGCTGGGTATCGTTCAAATCATTTCGATATCGATATCTTGACTTCGATACTGGTTCCTAAAGGATACTTTTTTCAATACCAATTTTATGAAATCTGTTTTAACAAGATTAAGACCATTACCTAAAAAAACTTTGTTTTAATTTTTTCAGTTTGTTGACTTTTTTTACAGACTCATAGACTTGTCTCCTGAGCCTTCTGGTCTCCTCATGCCAGGGTCGGCAGGGGCTGAGGCTATAACATTAATGTGAAGACTGAAAAAAAACAAAACAAGAAAGCTAAACTATTAATTCAGTCAACCCTAAGGATAAGAACGGTTTGACAAGATAACTAGTTTAATGTCACTTTCAGTCAACCGTAAAGCATTTTTAGCATCGATTTAGCTAGCTATTTATAGCCATACATCCAAACAATATTTAACGTTACGTAGGTCCCAATTTATAGGACTATGTCACTGCACACAGAAACGTTAATTTAACAATTACACAAGCATGTACCACTACAAGTTAGCCGATTTTGTTTGTTGGTTTGTTTGCTAAACGTTAACCTTACCTGTCGGAGTCTTAGTCATTGCGCCGCTGCATTCATCAGTAGTTTTGGAGGAGGACTCGTTGTGGGAATGTTCAAGGAAGTTCTGTGGCAGGAGGACATCTGCACTGGCTCAGTCTTCTTGCAGTCGAAGACGGAGCAACTTTCTGCTCTCAAGTTTAGTCCGTGCACTGTCTAGTGCTTCATCAGATTTGTCGTGTTGCTGGTCTTGGCAGCAGTTATCTTGTCGTAAATACTGCATCGCGCGCTGTTGGCATCTAGCCTGGTAAAATGTAGCCACACTTTTGATCTTTTCCACATATTTTACATCTATGGGGGTTGGGACGCATTACACACTACAGCCTCACATGTGAGCCATGTCTCTGGGCATAACCAGCGTAAACTCGTGTTTTTCCTTGATGCCTAAATACAGCCAATAACCGGCACTTTTAGATTTGGGCACATCTAGCATGCTACATGCTTATCAATGACGTTAACGAGATTAACCCCTTAGGTATCGAAATTTGGTACCGAATGACAATACATTTTTTGATGCTCGATAAAAAATTTGTATCGAACTCGATAAAAAAAGTGCAATGTCTGGGTTTTTACATACAACATCATTAACCAGGTAGATAACATGGCTATCATACCAAGCTGAATTTGTGGGAAGTTTTTGCAAGCTCTCTGTTCATGAATGAGGTGTGCATTAGTACAGGAGTTTTCAACATGTGGGCGCCTGTCAAGGGAGGCACCAGAAATAGACTCACTCTCAAGTGAAGCGAAACATAATTGGAATTGGAACTGCTGTGAATTATATACAGTAGGTCCATTTCAAGACATTGTATGTGGTAACATCCCCTCAGTTACAGTTGCCTATTGTTTAGGGAGGAAAACCCAATAAAAACGCAGAGCGGGAATGCTTGTATCTGTCTGGTACAATCTCCTGAATAAATGACATTTCTACATAACCACTGCAGTGTTCAGATACTAATAACTCTGTGCTGATACGCCAAAAGACCAAGGATTTCTTTATTGCTAAATCCTAAACTAAAGTAGGCCTATGATATAACTACATCCTCCATATCAATCTCTTGCATTAATGAAGCTGCTGGCTCATCGTCCTTCCTATCGTTGTGATAATGACGCTCTATTTAGCCTAATATTTAGATTTTTTAATATACAACTTTATTCTCCCAATGCTACGACTTTATTCTAATAATTTTTTACTTTATTCTCAGAATATTATGACTATAATATTAAGATGCTACGACTTTATCTAATAATTTTGACTTTATTCTAAGACTTTATTCTACATTATTCTTTAATATATATTTAAATATAGATACAATTTCTAAAATTAAAAATCGTAACGCTACGACTATATTTTATTACATTTTTAATTAAAGTGGCAATAAAATGCCATTGTGGGATCATAGATTAAAGTTAAAAATAACTATTTTTTATAAATGCATCTCAAAACATCTGCTTTGGGTTTTATGATTCCAGGTTGTTTTTAACAAAGCAAAATTTCAAGGTTTGATAAAGAGCAAGACAGTGTTTTTTTCCCTTTTGCTCTGGTGTGCAGATTAAGTACAATAATTAGACAAGTTCAATGCCATTTGATATTAAACCATTTAAAATCAAGGCACCCCAAAGAGGCTATTTAAACACAGCAGTTTAACTTCATACACATGACTGTCAGTTAATGAAAGTTGGGCTCACTGATCGGAATTCATTTATATTTGAACTGAAGTTAGAATGGCTGCTTGTTGCTTTTGATGTAATGAACATAAAGCCTTACTTAGTTTTTCATCCCAAAAAAACATTTGGAGCTATTAACAAAAGATCTGGTGCTTTAGCCCTATCAGCCAGGGTCTAGCTTCACTGCTGAGAGCAGGACATCAGCTGATTATGTTGTTTAAAAGGATGTTAAAATGAATTTAACCCTCATCATTTTCTGTTCTGTATAGTATAGTGTGTGTAAATATATATACCCCCCCCCACACACACACACAACTTTATGTCTTTAAAAATCATATAATACTTAAATATATAAAGACCCTATAGCATAAACACAGTGTAGGAAATACATTTTTTTAAATCACATTTCTAAGACTTAACATCTATTTTATTGCACTGCTTTTATGAGATATATTTGAGTTGAGTTTTTCTTCGTGAGTCATAAGAAAAATATGATAAATGTTGTAAATTGCCATGTACATGTATTTGCTGTACATTTAAATACTATTTGCCTGTAGGATACTGGCAGTAACAAAAAAAACTAAAACAACAATAAACATCACTACATACATTAAGTCCAGAGTTCAGTTTTAGATAATTAACTTATGGGTATTCATTGAACATATTAAATGGGACAATGCAAAACATATCTATAAACACAGTAGTTAATGGTTAAAACTTAAAGGTATAGTTCACCCAAAAATGAAAATTCTCTCATCATTTACTCATCCTGCCATACCAAGTGTACGACTTTCTGTCCTTGCATTAACACAAACAAAGATTTTTAGAAGAATATATCAGCTCTCTAGGTCCTCACAATGCAAGTGAATTTAAAAATATTTTTTTATTCTTATATTTAATATGTTTTCTTATTCTAATAGATTTGACACAGATATCCTAAATCTGACTATATTTGGTATGATTATCTGTTCTTTTAACATGTGTTTGCTGGAGTGTATGAGAAAGTGGACACATCTTCAACTCCCCTGTTCTTTTCACTGTCTCATTCATAAACATGATGTGACCTCTCTGCTTGTGTTCCACACTGTGTGTGACAGCTTTACCCACGTGTGCAGCTCCAAGGAGCGTTGCCATGAAAACCAGTGATGTAGTCCATGTAATTAAAGCAAAGTGCCAATTTAAAACAATAAAAAACTAGTGACAAGACCGTTATAAGTCTTAGATTGGACAAAGTGTAATTTTACCTCAAAAGGTCTCATTCAGTGGTTATCAACTTGTTTAGCTACAGGACCCAGAAACTTCATTTTGCTCATTCATTTTTTTTTGTCACAATTATTATTTTTTTATTATTTACATTTAGCATTGTTTTTCCCTGATGTTTGCGACCATATCAGAACAGACCTGTGACCCATTTTTAGTTCACTTCCCACCAGTTCAGGACAAATCAAGATGTTTCATATACAAGTATCAATTGGTTGTAACTTACTGCCAATCGTTACTGACAAATACAAATTATGTGAACTACCCCTTTAAATGATTTATTTAAAGGGGTAGTTCACTGAAAAAAAAAAAAAAAAATGCCATCTATATTTATATTCCAAATGACTTTTTTCTGATTCTGAATATGCACTTTTCTCTACACTGGGTGCAAACATATTTCCTCTTGTAATTATCTGTGTGCGTACAAAAAAAGAAAAGACCATTAACATTTCTAAAAGCTGACCACGGATTGTCCAAAGCTGAAACTGGTCTACTTTACACAAATAATGTTCATCACAATCACTTATTAAAGAACATCAATTAACATGTCTAATTTACATGCCTTAACACAGAATAGCACTATTAACAATATTTACTCTTCAATTTTCTAATTCTTTTGGTCCATTCAAACAGTAGAGGCTCTTGGGATTTCCTGTGTTGCTAGGCAACCATAGAGCTAATAGACCATTTTCACACTCCGGGATTTGGAATGTGGAAGTAAACGTTTGCAGGGTAAACTTCGACAGTGGTGAATGGGAGTGAATGGGAAATCACAGCAAATATTATTTTCACTTACTCATTTGCTCCAAGAACAAAAGAAAAAATCCACTATTAGGTTTGAATGACTTTCCAGAAGAGGAATAACAGTAAAATGTGAGAAGATGCCAAATTTACTCTCTGAGCAGCTATAAATGAAACCCTCTCGCAGCTGTGGTATTTCATTTTTTTAAATGAATTCCAGGGTAATATAACACAAAGCATAATGTTATAAATTTACACTTAATATAAAAAAACGTGCAAGATTTACACTGATAAATTAGGCGGAAACGCATCAACACAATCTGTGAAAAAGGTCTATTTTTCAGTTCTGTTATTGTACTGTCTTATGTTGCCCTGACTGCTTTTGTTTTAACTAATTGAGCTTATGTGTGTAACTATGTACTGTGTGTGTGTGTGTGTGTGTGTGTGTGTGTGTGTGTAACTAAGTGTGTATGTGTGTCTTTAACACATCTGTTTCTGCTTAATCCATAAATACTGTTGTCTAATTAATATTCATGAGGATCAAGAGACAACTAAACATAAACTTTTTCTAAATAAAATTTGAGTGGTGCTTGCCTGTGCAAAACTTGCAAAAAAACTTGCCTCCACGATGCTAGGATGTTTTGGGAGGTTGCTAATGTGTTACTATACTAAGGTGTTCTGTGTTGTTTCTAGGTGGTTTCTTAATGCTTACTGGCCCAAGTTTCATTTCAGTTGCGCTAAAATACACAATATAGTAACATTTTAGAAACATTTATGCACAGCTCTGTGTACAGCCGTGGCCAAAAGTATTGGCAGTGACATAAATTTAGTGTTTGCAAAGTTTTCTGCTTCAGTTGTTGTGGTGTTGATTGTGGTGCCAATACTTTTGGCCACGCCTGTACTGTATATCACTGCACAGCACACATAGAGAGCAACTATTAACCTTAGTTTAAATGTCAGGGGCCGACACCCTACACCAATCTCTACCCCTAAACCTAACCCTAACCTTACCGTACAAAAATTAACCATGGTTTTACTACAGTAATCCTAGTATCAACAATGGTATTTTGTAGTAAAATCATAGTAACCACAAAATTAAACATGGTTACAATATTAACACCATATTACTGTAGTAACACCATGGTTAATTGCATCAAAATTATGTTATATTTGAAATAGGATTAGAAAAAGAGTGGGGCAAACCCAGATTAGAACCCAGATCACTGCACGAGAAACCACAATTGCATTGGCGTCAATTGTACGCCACTTAAGCTACACTAACTACCCCCAGGGGCAGGTTTACGATTTCTGAGGCTCCAAGCAGCCGACCAACCCAGGGCCCCATTTTGAAAATGTTTGCTTAAAAAATTACATAAAATTTATTTTAAATCATAATTTTAAATTCATCCTATCAGCCGTTGTAGCCAAGTACATTCAAAATGTTTAATTAAATAAAAATCAAGTTAACTATAATGAATGCATGTTTTAAATTTTTTTCACAGGTAAAAAAGCAATATTTACCTACATATATTTAAAAAAAACAGAATTCTTTTTTTGTGAACTGGGTGTGTAAAAACCTACTATTTCACCGAGTAACATTTTGGAATTTAGTTGGTATTTATTAATATTATAACCCATCAATTACAGTCTTTATTTACAATTACAGTTTGTCATAACATGATAAAGTATTATTATTATGATTACTTTGAGGATTTATACATTAGTATTATATTCCTGTCTTATTTACTTTGCTTTCTCCTGGATCTTATATTCTGATGCTGCAGTGTATTGTTCACCATGTTGCAAAAGGCTGTTGTGGCAGCGGGGGCATGGTCAAGCGCCCGTCCGGAGACAGAAAGCGTTAAGGGCGCTTGCACCTGAGGTAAATGTGACTAATTAAAAAGTCTTACCTTGGTTTGGAGCAACCTGCCTCCCTTGTCCTTCCTATGCAATCCTCCACACTGGTGCAGGCTGGCGAGGTCCTGGAGGATCTCCGAGAGCTGGGAGGGCTCTATGTGGCACACTTTAATCCGTGTCCCGTGTTTCGGCACCAGTGTGGAGGATTGCGTAGGAAGGACACGGGAGGCAAGTTGCTCCAAACCAAGGTAAGACTTTTTAATTAGTCACGTCAGCACTTACAGCTTCACAAGTAATATAGTTTTACAAAGTAAAAATAACATCCCAACAGGACTCTCTCAGTCTCTGACACTCTTTCCGTCTGGTGGTTCTGTGGCCGTTTATATGCTTCTCTCCCTATGCTCACTGAAATTAGAGACAGGTGTTAGACATAATTTAGCTCAGGTGCAAGCGCCCTTACCGCTTTCTCTCTCCGGACGGGTGCTTGACCACGGCCCTGCTGCCACAGTTGTATTTTTTGTTAGCATCGTAGGAAACATCCATAACAATAACAGTAAACACACAATCATGGCGGTCCCACAGTACACTAGAGAAGGGGGAAAAACATTGCCTGTTTATCAAACGCTGAAACTTTGCTTGGTGCAGAACAATCTGTAATAATGATAAACATTGTAACAGTCCCCTCTTTGCAACCTGAATGTTAAATCTTTGTGACACTAAAAACAGTCTAGATGCAGCGCAATGAATTAATGCATTTATTAACTTCAAACAGTGTCTAAAAATGTGCCAGTCACTGTGTGAGATACTGAAGAAACATGGTGCAGCTGTTAAGGATGTTCGTCCTGCATGTTTACTTAGGAAAACAATGAAAAAACAGAGCAGACGCACACAAAAACACATTTGGTGTGAACGGCCCCTAACTCATCAGTTCACGTGTATCTGAGCGTGTGAGTAAAAGAAGTTCAGAAAGCCTATATATTTTTTCATAAATTACAAACCCAAAGTCCTACTGACCTGAACCTGGCAGATTCTAATGTGAACCGCTCTGAGAGTGCTGACAACGGTGTGTTTGCACGTGTACCCAGAACAATATGTCACTTCAAGTGAATTTTGCTGAGCGTTCCTACCCTCTTGACGTCTGGGGCCCCACGCAATTGCGTGGTTTGCGTGGTGGTAAAAACCTCTACTGTTTCCACCAGACTCTAGGGGTGCAGGTAACTGCACTTTGTGGCAGGTGCTATTTACACCTGGGTGCAAATTGTCAATCTGTCAAAGGAAAGGCTCTGAAGATTGTGCTATTTTGTGAATAAGATCACTAAAAGCACCCTTTAGTCATGGCATGACCTCTTGTACCTCACTGCTTAATTGTATGCATACCCTGCACCCTCTTCTCAATGTGTACATTATAATTATTATTTATTGCAAACGCTGTCATTGCCATGGTAAACCAGCACAAAGGAGAACAGGAAAAAATAAAAGCTGTGTGTGCGAGAGGTGCTTATGGTTGTCTTGGTTACCACCATGTGAAGTAATGAGAAGGCCAACATGACGGAGTTGAGAGGAGCTATTTATAGCCTAGACTCTCCAGGACCTGTAAATTTGTGCCTTTTTAAAAAAAGATGTTTTTGTTCCAATCGACTGACAGTGCCCTGCAAAGTGGACTTTACATGGTATTCAGCCATCTAAAGTGAGATTCCAATTTGAAAGGAGCGTATATGTTCAGTTCGAAGGGCACTCCATACGGCATTGGGATACACTGGTGTTCTACAAAACGTGATTTTTGTGTCCCTCATTAACATGTTCTTTAATGAATAGGTGACACCAACTTTTGTGCTATTCAGTGTTGGTTGTAATGCATTACTAAGTAATTAATTACTATAATTAAATTATCTTTTCATTGAAAAAAGTAAAGTATGGGATTACTCAAAATTTTTAAGATGTAATTGTGTTAAATACTGTATAGACTATAGAGCAATTCTATATAAAACAATAGTGAATTTATAATAGACATTTAACGTCTAATGTTAAAATATATGTTTTCTAATTTAACGGTGCCCCCTTAAATTCTTTGGGCAGTTCATTAATAATTTATTTGGTTTTATATGATTTATTTGAAAGGATTAAAAGAACAGTTCCCTCTCGAGAGGTCTCTCCTATTGCGTAAGTAGCTTACGCTATGGGAAAACTCCGTTTCTCGAGAAATATTGAAGTCTTTATGTAAAACGCATTGCAGCTGCACAGCAGACAGCAATGAGCGAGGCAGCTCGGTCATTGGCTGTGCTGCGGCAACTTGCTCGAACCAATGACGGGGCGACTCTGAACGCGCAACCAATGAGCGCACTTCGCGCTTGCGCGCTCAGAGCCCGCCAAGATGTGCATGGCCAAGGCTATATATTAGGCACCCTGTCATGAGAGTTCTTTAGATTTAATCTCCTTCAGCGAAGACCTTCTCTTCGCTGGATCCTCCGGATTATTGGAGTCTTTTCGCCCGCCGTAGACAAGCCTACACCAGGACTGCAACGAGGACGCCGGCGCATTCAGCTGCCTTCAAAGCCTTCTGCTACGCCATCCGGCGCGCATCACCCTGATATCCTTTTTTGCTAAGCTACTTTGCAAGTGTTCGCCTCTGCGACACTTTTGTATTTTAGTAAAAGAGCAATTTCCAGGCGTTGTTCCAAATGCCTTCCACCTGCGCCTCGTGCAGAGGCCTTCTTCCTGACGGGGACCGTCACATTATCTGTGCTCGCTGCCTGGGACCCGACCACGCAGAAGCTGCTCTCACTCGAGGCGGATGCCCCGAATGTGACTCCCTGGGCCTCACCGAGCTGCGCGCTCGCTTCGCCGCCTTCACCGCGAACGAGCCTGCTACCACCGTGCTGCCGTCCCCTCTGTTCGAGCCACGCAAGAAAAAGCGCCGTTCACAGAGGCCGCCAGAGCACGCGGACTTCAGTGATGTCATGCCGGGCCAGTCCCCGCGTGCTTCACCACTACCCAAGAACTGTCCATTTCACGCAGGCGGACCAGCAACCCTCCAACAGAGCGGTGGGTCTCGTCTCGTTCGGCGCGTCAGGGGACGACGGTGAAAAAGATGACAGCTTTTCCATTGATGCTGCATCCGACGACTGGCCGGGCTTGGCCTTCGACCCCGCTCCGTCGACATTAGCGGACACGAGCACGGGCACCAGCATGGACTCAGAGATCGTCCGCATCCTTTCTAAAGCCGTGGAAGACCTCGGGCTCGACTGGTCTTCTCCAGAAGAACCCACCCGCAGCCGGCTGGACGAGTGGTTCCTACAGGGGCGCCGGCAGGCCCCTCAACAGAGACCCTCCCCTTTCTTCCCCGAAGTTCACGACGAACTCACAAAGTCGTGGAAAGCCCCGCACTCTGCTCGCCTGAAGCCTTCTTTCTCTTCCTCGCTCTCCTCGGTAGACGGCGCGAGAGAAAGAGGCTACGAGGGAACCCCGCCCCTCGAGGAGGCTGTGGCCAACCATCTGTGCCCACCCTCCACCGCTGGATGGAAAGCCAAAGCTTCTCATCCCTCGAAGCCCTGCCGATCTACCTCAGCTCTCGCCGGTCACGCATACGCCGCCGCCGGCCAAGCTGCGTCAGCGCTTCATTCCATGGCTGTTCTGCAAGTTTATCAGGCCAAACTTCTCCGCACCATGGACGAGTCTGGACCTGAACCTGAGGCTTTCAAGGACCTGCGCAGCGCCACTGATGTAGCCCTGCGAGCCACAAAGGCCACCGCCCAATCCATTGTTCGGGCCATGGCTAACCTGGCTGTCCTTGAGCGCCATCTGTGGCTGACGCTAACGGAGATGAAGGACGCGGATAAGGCGACATTCCTCGACGCGCCTATCACTCCAAGCGGCCTGTTCGGACCGGCGGTAAGAGAGTTCGCGGAACGCTTCACTGAAGCTCGGAAGGATTCGCAGGCTATGCGTCACTTCCTGCCCAAGCGCTCCAGCTCGTCACAGAGCCGCGAGAGACCGCCTCAGCAGCAACAGCGAGCCAGAGCGGCGCCTCCCATCTCTCAGCCAAAAAACAGACCTGAAACAGACGCTCGACGGCGCTCGCATTCCGCTAACCGAAAGCAGCCGCCTGAGCTACGGGGACCTCGGCCCAAGATCGTGCTGAACCCGGAGCCTCGTAAGTCTTCCTAGCCATAGGAAGAAAAAGAGAGAGTGCGTGTCTCGCAAAAGCCGGACCACTCTCTCCAAAACGTGTAAAACATTACCCAGTCCCCTTACAGGCGGCTGGAAATGTCTGTACAGCAGTCAATGGGCCAGTCACAGAACTCGCTCACCTGCAATCAAACGCCGTTTTAACGGCGACACACAAAAATCACAAAAAGAGTCATTTTCTGCTTGTGTCACTAAGGGGTCACATGTCCACACTAAAGTGCGCATTCCCACATATCAATACTGTCCAAACAGTGCCGAATACTTCCCGAGCTCCAGCTGGACGCACCATAAATGTAGATCGTGTGCCTATTGTCATGTATGCACCACTGCACACAAGCACTGTTCCCACAGTTATAAACACTTCCCCAATAAAAGCGGGAAATACTATAAAGGTAGCGCACGTGCCTGCTGTCATGCATGCACCCCTACACACAAACACTGTATGCATGGCCAGAAACCCACCGCCGCGAGCGGGAGGCTTTATGAGAGTGGCGCCCGTGCCTACTACAGTATATGCACCCCCACCAATAAGCGCTGTCCATACAGTTTCAAACAGTTCTCTGACTCATGCCGCGAGCATCACAGATGCGACGCGCGAGCCAAGAAACTCCCCGCTAAGAACGGGAAGCTTTATGAAAGTGGCGTGCGTGCCTATTACAATGTATGCACCCCCACCCGTAAACACTGTCTATACAGTTTCAAACATTTCTCCAGCTCATGCTGCGAGCATTACGGAGATAGCATGCGTGCCTGTAATCTCACACGCACCCCTGCACTCGGCACTCAACAAAGCCGCTCAGCGCGCTCCCGCGCCTCTGAGAGCTGTAAGCTCAGTGTTAGCACAAGGCAATTCGCTGGCAGGGCCCATACGTCACTGCGACACGCCCCCAGCCAGCATTCAGCCCATATCTGTGCGAGCAAAGGCCTGGGAAAAAATCCCCGACATGCCGAAATGGGTTTTGAACATAATAAAATACGGTTACTCGCTTCAATTCGCTCGCAGACCACCCCGCTTTTCAGCGGTGGTCGAGACGAAAGTGAGGAAAGATGTTTCACATGTTCTACGCACCGAGGTGCTCAAACTGATAGAGAAGGGCGCTATAGAAACTGTTCCTCCCTCTATGAGCGAGGCGGGTTTTTACAGCCGCTACTTTCTCGTCGGTGGCCTCCGCCCCATCCTAGATCTCAGACATCTGAACAAAGCTTTAATGATTCGCTCGTTCAGAATGTTAACGACCAAACATATCCTCGCGCAAGTTCGCCCCGGGGATTGGTTTCTATCAGTGGATTTGAAAGACGCTTACTTTCACATTCCGATAGTGCCTCATCACAGGCCATTTCTGAGATTCGCTTTCGAGGGACAGTCATACCAGTACACAGTACTACCATTCGGCCTATCATTGGCCCCCTGTACATTCACGAAATGTATGGACGCAGCACTTCCCCTCCTGAGACAGCGGGGAGTGCGAATACTGAATTACCTCGACGATTGGCTAATTCTAGCACAATCAGAGAGTCAATTAACGACACACAGATCTTGGATTATCAGCCATCTAGAATGCCTGGGTCTGAGAATCAATTTTGCAAAGAGCGTGCTATCCCCCAGCCAGAATATCTCTTCTCTGGGAATAGTGCTAGACTCAGTGCAGATGACGGCGCGCCTCTCATCAGAGCGCGCGCTCGCTATTCGGCGCCTTGCAACATCATTCAGAGCGGGCACGCGCGCCCCCGTCAAACGATTTCAAAGGATGCTCGGTCTCATGGCCTCGGCATCAGCTGTACTCCAGCTAGGATTGTTGCACATGCGTCCTCTCCAACGCTGGCTCAAGAGCCGTGTCCCCACTCACACGTGGCGCTCAGGCCACTTTTTAATCAGAGCGAATCACGGCTGTATAAAAGCCCTGACGCCCTGGAAGGCCGTCGACTGGTATCAAACCGGCGTGAGTCTGGGCGTGAACACACGGAGAAAAATGATCACGACAGATGCCTCCAAAATAGGATGGGGGGCCCTTTACGAGGGCAGGCCTGTCTCTGGCTTTTGGTCAAACCCGGAAAAGCGCCTACATATAAACTGTCTGGAAATGGAAGCGGTCGCCTTGGCTCTCAGAGCCCTGCTTCCGTACCTGAAAAACGAACACGTCCTGGTCCGAACGGACAACATGACGGTAGTATCGTATATAAATCGCCAGGGTGGACTCAGGTCAAACTCCCTGCACTCTGTGGCCAGGGAGCTCATCTTATGGTCACAGCACAACCTGCGCTCGCTGAGAGCAGTGCATGTGCCAGGCGTCCTGAACCAGGGAGCGGACATGCTGTCCAGAGACAAAGTTCTCCCAGGAGAATGGTCTCTCCACCCCGTGACGGTTCAGTGGTTATGGCAAACCTTTGGCGAGGCAGAGGTCGACCTCTTCGCCTCCAGGGAAAATGCGCACTGCCCTCTTTTCTTCTCAAAGAGCACGGACGCGCTCGCCCAAGTCTGGCCAAGCCGCCCCTTGTATGCTTTTCCCCCGATCGCGATGCTACCTCAGGTCATCAGTCGGATCAGGGAAGTGAAATGTGCAGTGCTCCTGGTAGCCCCACTCTGGAAGAACCAGACGTGGTTTCCAGAACTAATGCAGATGATGCAATATGTCCCATGGCCGATTCCGTTGAGGCTGGACCTCCTCAGGCAGGCCAACGGGATGATTCTTCATCCCCGCCCCGATCTGTGGGCCCTTCATGCATGGCCTCTCAACGGGTTCCAGAGAACCTCCCCAGCGGAGTGTTGAGAACCATCACTGAGGCACGAGCGCCCTCTACGAGGCGCTTATATGCCCAAAAGTGGAAAGTGTTCAGTGACTGGTGTGATACCAAGAGCTTGAACCCCAAATCGTGCGAGATACCAAGTGTACTCGCCTTTTTGCAAGAGCTGCTGGAGGCGGGCCGCACACCCTCCACACAATTCACACAATCCTGATAAAGGACGCTCATTAGGGAAAAACGACCTAATCATTCGTTTCCTAAGAGGCGCCAGGAGGATGAACCCTCCTCGCCCCCCCTCGGTACCGGTCTGGGACCTGGCCACGGTCCTGGACGCACTCAAGAGTGCCCCGTTCAAACCTCTCCGAACCGTGCACCTTAAACAGCTCTCGCTCAAGACTGCGCTCTTGCTGGCACTCGCCTCAGTCAAGAGAGTGGGCGACCTGCACGTGCTGTCATCAAGCGCTGATTGCGTGGAATTTGGACCTAACGACTGCAGAGTTGTCCTTAGGCCAAAGCACAGGTATATTCCTAAAGTGCTCTCCACACCCTTCAGAGTACAGGTGATATCTCTGGCAGCGCTATCGTCTCCAGCAGACGAAAATGACGGTAATTTATTCTGCCCGGTCAGGGCGCTCAGAGTATACTTGGAACGTTCTGCTCCATTCAGACAGACGGAACAATTATTTGTATGCTTTGGTGGCCGCACTAAAGGTCTCGCAGTTTCAAAGCAAAGAATATTGCACTGGATAGTAGATGCTATAGCGCTGGCTTATGAAGCCAAGGGCCTTCAATGCCCCTTAGGCGTCAGAGCTTACTCTACGAGGAGCATGGCCTCCTCGTGGGCGTGGTCAAGTGGGATACCCATTGAGGATATTTGTGCGGCGGCAGGCTGGGCCTCGCCTTCGACATTTATCAGGTTTTATAACCTAGAGGTCCCCTCATTTCATTCCAACATTCTATCAGCCTGACTGTAGTATGGATTGGAGTACGTATATGCTGAGCATTATCTCCTCCCTTATAAGGTCCGTCTCTGACTGACTTAGAGGGTTTTTTATGCATATCAGTAAAAAGAAAAATCAGTACATAAGATATGTGCTTGTGTTTTTACAATGAGCGCCCACCATGGGCCACCTTGGGGCAAAGGTGCTCTGTATTATTCCATTATATAGCTCGCCGTTGGCCGGCTCGTTGAATAATCACTTTGCTTTAAGGCTCAGGCATCTGCCTCTGGCTTTATAGAGCGAAGTCAGCACGCACGGCGTTTTGCATGGTGTTCCCATAGCGGAAGCCACTTACGCAATAGGAGAGACCTCTCGAGAGGGAACGACTTGGTTACTAATGTAACCTCGGTTCCCTGAGAGGAGGGAACGAGTATTGCGTAAGCTGCCGTGCTTGTGCTTGGTCAGTTGCTTCAGTCGATTGAACCTAAAGAACTCTCATGACAGGGCGCCTAATATATAGCCTTGGCCATGCACATCTTGGCGGGCTCTGAGCGCGCGAGCGCGAAGCGCGCTCATTGGTTGCGCGTTCAGAGTCGCCCCGTCATTGGTTCGAGCAAGTTGCCGCAGCACAGCCAATGACCGAGCTGCCTCGCTCATTGCTGTCTGCTGTGCAGCTGCAATGCGTTTTACATAAAGACTTCAATATTTCTCGAGAAACGGAGTTTTCCCATAGCGTAAGCTACTTACGCAATACTCGTTCCCTCCTCTCAGGGAACCGAGGTTACGTTAGTAACCGAGTCGTTTCATAACTATCCTTGTATTTTTCATAAATGTCCTGAGATATCTCACCAGTCTGTGTGACAGCAGTAGACTCTATAAACAGCAAACAAAAATGTGTCTGCGGGCCGTGGTCACTGACGCTTTCTCATAAGTGTTGATGTTGTACCGGATCATTGAGGCTTAATAAAGTATTCAGATTCATAATAGTTGTCATTTGAGGGTGCTATTTTGCTACTGTTGTGTTTGACAATCGTGGGAACACTTACTAATGATGCACTTCTGCTTGGTGTCAGTCTCAAAGGTACCTTTGATGTGTAGGGTTTTGGAAAGACGGGGTGTGACTAATACAACAGCTCAGTCTTGTGGAAGTTAGAATGGCTAAACTCACTTATAGAACCTTTAATAGACTCCATGATGGTTAGTACACTGTAAAAAAACAACGTTAAAAAACGGTCAAATGACTGGCAGCTATGGCTGCCAAACAAAAACCGTAAAATTTAAGTTAAATATCCTTATTCTAATAAAGTGCAAAAACAATACATTTACAGAAATTTTCATTAAAGGTTTGACAGAGAAACACCATTATTTTACAGATATTTCCTGAATTATTATGTTCAAATACCTTCAATTTAGTGAAGTCACCAAAAGTTTTACACACACACATAACGCACATGTCCGTAAACGATCTCTCTCTCCTCGCACCATGTCTGCAATCTGTCTTTATCCCTCTCGGAGGCTTAATTAGCCTGATAAGGGACCGGGTGTGTATAATCACGACCCGGCCTCGCCCTCCACCCTGTCACAATACTCTCTACATCAGGGGGTCTGTTTTAATAAAAGTTACATTTTTTGAAATTTTAATGTTTGTTACAAAGCAGGAGAGTTTAATTTTTCTAAAACATTACCCGTTTACATGCTAAAAGCTGTAAGTCTCGGGTCTCCTCGATGGTTTGACTTTCAGCACACAACTGAATAACACAGTCTTCATAACTATGATAAATGATTACTGCAAGTGTTAGATAAACATACATGTGCGAAGGGACTTCAACATTTCTAAATTGCACAAATAAAAAATATATATACATATTCATCTCTGGCTTGCTTTTGCTCGCATGTCAATGATGCTGAGATCTACTTTTATATTTAATTTAATCACTGAGAAGGTTTACCTGCAAAATTTGTAGCACCAAACATCACAAACAGCCTCAAGAATGGACACAGAGTAGGCGTATAACACTTTTCCTTGAGCAGAATATTGCACTACAGATCGCATAGTTTGTTCAAAGTGGAAAGCGAGAGATAGAAAAAGCGCACTTGCGTATGGTTGCCAGATTGCACAAAATAAGTATAACATTAGGTGGAATATTTCCAGTTTGCGCAAGTATAAATCTCAAACTGGTGGTGTTGCATCTCTTATCTGGCAACCCTGAGCATGTTAAACGCTTGTGGAGTTGCGTTAGGTCCCAATGCAAGTTAACTGAAATATCCAATAAAAAAATTAAAAAACGCTTTTACGATAAATGAGACGTGGGCCACATTAAACCATATGGAGGGCCTGATCCAGAGGGTCAAATTTATAGTATAGCATATAGAGTGTCAAATTTGAGCACTTTCAACATCTGCAATATGTTTCAAAAGCTTTGATTAAACTAGATAGATAAAGTTTATTGAGACAAACTATAATGTTTCTCAGACAAAACCTTCTCTGAAAGTTTAAAATAGTTTTAAATAAAAGACAATTGGCAGAGGGGCCCTTGCTAGTTATAATCCGCCCCTGATACACACACACACACACACACACACACACACACACACACACACACACACACACACACACACACACACACACACACATGTTGTGTTTCCATGTTTTATGGGGGCTTTCCATAGACATAATGGTTTTTATACTGTACAAACTTTATATTCTATCCCCTAAACCTAACCCTACCCCTAAACCTAACCCTCACAGAAAACGTTCTTCATTTTTACATTTTCAAAAAACATAATTTAGTATGATTTATAAGCTGTTTTCCTCATGGGGACCGACAAAATGTCCCCACAAAATGTCAAAAATTTCAGGTTTTACTATCCTTATGGGGACATTTGGTCCCCACAAAGTGATAAATACACGCTCACACACACACACACACACACACACACACACACACACACACACACACACACACACACACACACACACAAATATTCAGCTGGGTTACGCAAACCTTGCTGATATGCACAGTCAGAGTTTAACAGCTTCAGTGAGAGCTATATTTAACACTGTGTGTGTAGATGTGTCACACTGTTAGATAGTGCCTTTAAATACCCCAGTAAGAAGTGTTGATAAACTGTGTATGTGTCCAGCTGTTCAGCTCAGAGCTAAAATCGTCTGAAAGTGCTGCTAAATTTTACTCTGTTGTTTACTCTGAGGTGTCACATATATATTTTTTTCTAAATGGACAGTGAATTCTCTCAACTTTTCCTGGAGACAGAAAGAGACAACGTGCTGTAACGAGTTCTGTTTATGTGTAATTGTAGAAAGTATTGACCTTTTTTACTGTGTACATAAAAAATAAGTGTTACTATAAATGTACCTTTCAACAAATTATATAATTTATTATATACTGTCCTCATATTCAAACCTAAGTGCTCTATTTTCGTGACCATGCTAGGCACTCTTAAGCGCAACGGCCATGCACCACATCTTATCAAATATTTGTGAGAGCGCTAATTCTAAGCGCAATTTTAATGTCAGCAAAAAGCACAAGTGGGTGGGAGAGTTTGCCCTATCTGTGGGTGTATGCGTGCAAACTGTGGTTGTATTGTTTGTTAATGAAGTGGCAGTTTGCTATTTTCTTGAGAAATAGGTCATTGTGCTAAGGCAATTGAGAACCATATCTAATCTTGGCACAAAATCTAAACTCATTCCCTGCATTTCCATTTCTACACCGTCATATCCTATTCTCATTTCTCCATACTTTTTATCTTTTGTTTTAATGTAGCTACAGATCCCTGAAACTTCAGGATCACAAGTCAGATAAAGAAAGTTTTTGTCTTTTCTAGTTGCTCAAATTGTAGAGCATGGCAAATCCAACACCAAAGTCATGGGTTTGAATCCTAGGGAGCACACATACTGATAAATTATATTGATGTATGCTGAACCTATGCACTTTAAAATGATTTCTATTAAAGTGCCTGCCAATGAATAAATGTAAATGTTTGTTAGCATTCAGTCAAATTGTTGATCCATTCATGTTCATTAGCTAATGGATATAGCCTGAAATTTCATGGTTTATACTTCAAATAAATACCCAGAAGAAAGTTTTATTTCTCAGAGTTTACTATCATAGCTCATGAGACTTAATGGAGTTCTTAATGTTACATTTAAGTATCAGTTCCGTTTTAGATGTGTCTCCTAAAATGCCTTAAAAAGAAACAATTGTTGACATACAGTATAGATTATCAGGGATTTTTAAAATGGCAATTTCCAGGCCTGGGAGATAATAAAGTCTTTGCTATTAACATTTTTATCACCAGCAGGTAGCTAAACAATCTAGATGAACTGATGAAAAAAAGTTATAGTCTCTCCCAGAAGGATTCAGAAGTCTCACCAAGATTTTTTTACACATCCTCTGTAGTGTCAGTGTTACTCTAAAGCAAACCAGGGCAATTTATGGTCCCTTTGAACAAATGTAGTGAGCTCTAGTGCAATATTCTGCTCATGGAAAAGTGTTCTCTTACGAGAGGTTCTCTCGTATTGCGTAAGCTAGCTTACGCTACGGGAAAGATTCATCTTTTCTGAGATATTGAAGCCAAAAAATTATCCTTAATTTTGTATCCATTGTCAACGCAGTGCGGCAGCTGCAGACCTTGAGCGGGCTAGCTAGCGAGCTCATAGGTTGCTCTGCGGCAACTGCTGCAGCCTATAGACGAGCTTGGGCGAACTCGCATCCAATGAGAGGCGTCCGCGCGCTCACTGCATCAAAGCCCACCAAAATGGCCGTGACTAGAGTGCATATAAGCGTAGTTCGTAGGCTGGAACCCTGATTTTCATCTCTTCAGCGAAGCTCTTCGCATCCCTGAACCAGAAGCCGCGTCGCCGTTCGAGGGGCATCAAGCAAGCGTGGACAGCACTCGATGAAGCCGACCGTCTTCGCCACCTTCAGCCGTCCTGCGAGCTACGCCATCCGGCGACGTATCCTTTTTAAAGCAAGCTAGTTCTTAAGAACTTCACAAAAGAGTACAAGCGTCTTTTTAAAGATGCCTCGCTCCACTGCGCCTCATGCCGCGCCCCTCTCAGCACCGGAGACCGCCACATCATCTGCGCTCTCTGCCTGGGACTGGGGCATGCAGAGCTCGCCCTCGCTGAAGGCGGATGCGATCTCTGCGAGGAGCTGCCGATGTCGACCCTGCGGGCTCGACTCGAGCGCTCAGGACCGAAGCCGCCGCGCCGCCTTCTATTCAGCCGCGCAGAAAAAAGCGCTGCTCTCAAAGGCTGCCGGAACCAGTGGTAGAAGCGATTGCCTCGCCGGAGCCCATCCCTCGAGCATCGCCTTCACCCTCCCCTCCCACCCGGGACGCGCAGTTGCCGCCGAGCGGCTGCTCTGCTGCCATCTCGGACGAAGAAGCGTGTTCCATCATGGCTTCGGACAACGAGGAGTGGTCAGGCTCACATGCCTCCTCCTCGGCCCAGGAATCCAGCAGGACCCGCGCCGGAGTCGAAGGGGAACTAACACGCCTCCTCACACAGGCCGTCGACTGCCTCGGGCTCGAGTGGTCACCGCCCCCTGAGCAGGCACCCAACAGACTCGACGGCTGCTTTCTTCAGAGCCGCCGCCGCGCAGCACCCGCTACCCGGGCAGCTCCCTTCCTGCCGGAACTCCACGCCGAGCTTTCCAAATCTTGGAACGCGCCTTTCTCGGCCAGGGTCCGATCCTGCGTCTCCACCTCTCTTGCTTCGGTGGACGGTGCCACCGAGAAGGGCTACGCTTCCATCCCTCCGGTCGAGGATGCGGTAGCAGCACACCTTTGCCCGCCCTCCGCGAGATGGCGGTCTAAACCAGTGCTCCCGTCTAAGGCCTGCAGAACAACTTCCGCCTGTGTTGGCCACGCCTATTCCGCCGCCGGCCAAGCTGCATCTGCTCTGCTCTGGCCGTTTTACAAATCCTCCAAGCGGACCTTCTACGGGAGTGGGATGAGGAAAGCAGGCATCCAGAGGCGGTTGCAGACATAAGAAGTGCGACGGACCTCGCCCTCCGCGCTACCAAAGCTGCAGCCCAAGCTATAGGGAAGTGCATGGCCGCGCTGACTGTGACCGAGAGACATCTGTGGCTAACGCTAGCCGACATGGGAGAAGCAGAGTGCTCTACGTTCCTCAACGCACCGCTCTCTCCATCCGGTCTCTTCGGCTCCGCGGTGAGTGGTATCATTGACTGGTTTTCAGAGGTCCAAAAAGCCACACAAGCCATGAATCTCTTTCTGCCTCGTCGCGCTAACTCCTCTGCAGGACACAGAGTAGGCGTATAACACTTTTCCTTGAGCAGAATATTGCACTACAGATCGCACCGTCAAAGCTTCGCGTATGGTTGCCAGATTGCACAAAATAAGTATAACATTAGGTGGAATATTTCCAGTTTGCGCAAGTATAAATCTCAAACTGGTGGTGTTGCATCTCTTATCTGGCAACCCTGAGCATGTTAAACGCTTGTGGAGTTGCGTTAGGTCCCAATGCAAGTTAACTGAAATATCCAATAAAAAAATTAAAAAACGCTTTTACGATAAATGAGACGTGGGCCACATTAAACCATATGGAGGGCCTGATCCAGAGGGTCAAATTTATAGTATAGCATATAGAGTGTCAAATTTGAGCACTTTCAACATCTGCAATATGTTTCAAAAGCTTTGATTAAACTAGATAGATAAAGTTTGTTGAGACAAACTATAATGTTTCTCAGACAAAACCTTCTCTGAAAGTTTAAAATAGTTTTAAATAAAAGACAATTGGCAGAGGGGCCCTTGCTAGTTATAATCCGCCCCTGATATACACACACACACACACACACACACACACACACACACACACACACACACACACACACACACACACATGTTGTGTTTCCATGTTTTATGGGGGCTTTCCATAGACATAATGGTTTTTATACTGTACAAACTTTATATTCTATCCCCTAAACCTAACCCTACCCCTAAACCTAACCCTCACAGAAAACGTTCTTCATTTTTACATTTTCAAAAAACATAATTTAGTATGATTTATAAGCTGTTTTCCTCATGGGGACCGACAAAATGTCCCCACAAAATGTCAAAAATTTCGGATTTTACTATCCTTATGAGGACATTTGGGGACTCCTCTGCAGGACACAGAGTAGGCATATAACACTTTTCCTTGAGCAGAATATTGCACTACAGATCGCATAGTTTGTTCAAAGTGGAAAGCGAGAGATAGAAAAAGCGCACTTGCGTAACTCCTCTGCAGGCCGCCCACGTGAGCCTCCTGCACGAGCCTCTTCACAGCGCCCAGCTCAGCAAAGCCAGACTTCTCAGCGTCGACAGGGCGGCCGCCCTCGATCGCGCTCAGACAGCCGCCGCAGACCGCCGCCCCACGGGCCTCGGCCTAGAATCGTGCTGAAACCTGAACAACCGAAGTCCTCCTAGCTTTGTTGACAAAACGACGGATCAGTCCCGCCGCGGCCGGACCACCGTCAAAGCTTCGCCCCCTGTCAGTCCCCTTCTCTCAGGCTGCTACAGTGGTAGATTCAGCAGCCAACAAGCCGGTGTTAACACCCGCTTGCCTGCGCTCAAACGCCGTTTTCACAGCGACCCAAAGAAATCTTGTAAAGAGCAAACATGCCCTATGTGTAGAAAATGTGCCCACAACCCAGTGTTCACCCCTACACACAAGCATTACACATCCCGTGTCCCTATCAGAGCACACTCACATAAAGCGGTTACTGAACCGCTCGAGTGTTAGAGTTAATAAACGCGCCCACGAGCCCGTCGCGGCGCTCCCTCCTCTGCCCGCTCTGTCACACGGCCAGCAAACACCTCTCCGCATGTAAGTCCCGTGCCCGTGACTATGCTCGCACATCACTTATCAGATGTGACTCTTTCCCCATTTACCCCAATCGGGAAGCCACTCACATAACAGCCTGTCTCTGCTGTCTGCGAGCAGTCATGCATAAACACACTAAGCGCGCTCACACATTCTGTTCAGCGCGCTGTGTGCGGCAATCAGGGCGATTTGGCCATTCACCCTCTAACATTACGCTTCAAAGCGTGGGAAGATATTCCAGGGATATCCAAATGGGTGTTAAGCACAGTAAAACAGGGCTATTTGCTACAGTTCGATCGCCGTCCTCCTCGCTTCAGAGCGCGGCTCGAAACTACTGTGAACACGGAAGCAGCATGCATGCTTCGTTCAGAAATAGCAAACCTTCTGTGCAAAAGGGCCATAGAGAGAGTGCCGCCGCCTCTGAGCGAAGTCTGGGTTTTACAGCCGTTATTTTCTTGTCCCCAAGAAAGACGGCGGCCTCAGACCAATATTAGATCTCAGGGTTTTGAACAAAGCGCTTGCAAAAAGACCGTTCAAAATGCTTACAACCAGCAAACTCCTCGCGCATGATGCGCCAGGGGACTGGTTTATTTCTCTCGATCTGAAAGATGCATACTTTCAGATTCAGATAAATCCCCGTCACAGGCCATTCTTGAGATTCGCCCGACGGCCAGGTTTATCAATACACCGTCCTTCCGTTCGGCCTGTCCTTAGCACCCGTACTTTCACGAAGTGCATGGACGCGGCACTCGCACCCCTGCGGAGTCAGGGTTTGCGAATTCTGAACTATTTGGACGATTGGCTGATTTTGGCACAATCACATACGGAGCTTCTGTCTCACAGGACAGTTCTCCTCAGTCATCTGAACAGTTTGGGCCTTGCAGTCAATTGGACCAAGAGCTCACTACAGCCCAGTCAGGCAGTTTCCTTCCTTGGAATAGAACTAGACTCAGTGGCAATGACGGCTCGCTTATCTACACAGCGTGCGCGCCGTGTTCAGCGACTAGCTGCGTCCTTTCAGATGAACAGCCTCACGCCTCTGAAAAAATTTCAGAGAGTGCTAGGTTACATGGCCTCAGCCGCAGCAGTACTTCAGCTGGGTTTACTGCGCATGCGCCCGCTTCAGCATTGGCTAAACACCCGCGCGTCTCGCCGGGCTTGGGCCACAGGCCGCCAGCCGATCAGAGTGACTCAGACCTGTATCTCAGCTCTGCAGCCCTGGACAGTGTCCGTCAAAATGGTCTGTGTTTTCAAAATGGTGCACCGACAGAGACCTGGACTCACGGACATGTGGGGTATCGCCGCTGCTCGTGTTTTTACAAGAGCTGCTGGATAAGGGCAGATCCCCATCCACGCTCAAAGTGTACGTGGCGGCCGTCGCGGCGTTCGCTGAACCCCTGCATGGCCAGTCACAGGGTAAAAACGAGCTGGTCATCTGCTTCCTCAGGGGAGCTAGAAGGATGAACCCTCCGCGCCCCACATCGGTTCCTATCTGGGATCTTTCTATAGTTCTCGAAGCTATGAAAGCCCCTCCCTTCGAACCGCTTCAATCCGTGGATGTGAAACACCTCTCACTTAAAACCATTTTTCGAACTGCCCTATCATCAGTTAAACGGGTGGGAGATCTTCACCGCGCTGTCTGTTAGCGCTGCGTGTCTTGAGTTTGGACCAAGTGACTCCAAGGTCATTTTAAAGCCTAGACACGGCTATGTCCCCAAGGTGATCGGTACTCCTTTCAGAGCACAGATCATTTCTTGTTGGCGCTACCAGCATCTGATAGCGAACGCAACACCAATCTCCTTTGCCCAGTCAGAGCACTGAGATTGTATACTGCGTGCTCCGCATCTTTCAGACGCTCTGAGCAGCTTTTCGTTTCGTTTGGAGGGCGCACCAAAGGTCTCGCCGCCTTGAAACAGACACTGTCCAGATGGATAGTGGACGCTATTGCTGCCGCGTACGCGTCAAAAGACCTACCATGCCCGCTAGGCATTAGGGCTCACTCCACTAGAGGCATGGCCTCCTCGTGGGCATGGTCCAGCGGGATTTCCATTCACGACATATGTGTGGCAGCGGGCTGGGCTTCCCCCTCCACCTTTGTCAGATTTTACAATCTGGAAGTACCCGCTCTGCAGGCTAAACTGCTAGCGGTTTAATACGCTACAGCTCCCCTGGTGAGCTGCATTAATGGGACACATTCCACACAGACCGGCACCGCCGCTCTGTCTATGTGCTTATGTACTACACACACACTGGCCCGCACTCTTGCCGGCCAAATATTAATTCCCCACTCACAAGGGCTCCCCCGGGTCCCCCTTAATTCCCTGGGGCTCATGCAGTGTATGTTTGGCGCGCACGCCGTTGACAAAGGGTTCCCGTAGCGTAAGCTAGCTTACGCAATGCGAGAGAACCTCTCGTAAGAGAACGAATCGGTTACTAACGTAACCTCGGTTCTCTCTAGATGAGGGAACGAGTATTGCGTAACTGGCCGTGCTCGCGCCACGAGCGATTTTTCGCTTCATTCAATGAAAACCAGGGTTCCAGCCTACGAACTACGCTTATATGCACTCTAGTCACGCCCATTTTGGCGGGCTTTGATGCAGTGAGCGCGCGGACGCCTCTCATTGGATGCGAGTTCGCCCAAGCTCGTCTATAGGCTGCAGCAGTTGCCGCAGAGCAACCTATGAGCTCGCTAGCTAGCCCGCTCAAGGTCTGCAGCTGCCGCACTGCGTTGACAATGGATACAAAATTAAGGATCATTTTTTGGCTTCAATATCTCAGAAAAGATGAATCTTTCCCGTAGCGTAAGCTAGCTTACGCAATACTCGTTCCCTCATCTAGAGAGAACCGAGGTTACGTTAGTAACGATTCGTTTTACAGCCACTCTATGTCCATTCTTGAGGCTGCTTGTGATGTTTGGTGCTACTAAGTTTGCAGGTAAACCTTCTCAGTGATGAAATTAAATATAAAAGTAGATCACGGCATTATTAACACATGGAGGGGTAATCAAACATCAGTATAAACTTTTATATAAAATTGAGTACACAACTATATCTGGGCTTAAAAGATACAAAAACCAAATCGATGCGGAACATTGTATCTCAAAAGGAATATATTGTGGCCCCCTGTGCACTACTTAAAACCCAAAATAGTTGCCCACCCCTGCTCTAAAGGGTCTGCACACCTTTTATTAGCCAAAATCACATTTTACCCATTTATTTCTTCCAAAACAATAATTATTTTTCCTAAATTATCTTTAATCTGTTTGAGACATTTTAATTGTAAATGCTTACTTATAAATGCGATGACTCCCCTGCTCTTACTCGAACCAGCACTAAAACACACATGCCCACACCAGGCTCTGCCAAGTTTTCAGCTTTCTGTGAAGAAAGGTGCGTTTCTTGAAGGAACACTATATAAATTTTACGCTTAAGAAAAGATACAACCTTCATTCTTTATATAGGGTGCCCCAGTCCATTAACATTTTACCTTTATTAAAGTGTGACATATGGATATGCAAAGAAAAATTGTGTACCCAAGGCTAAATTATATAGACCACTATCCAACATTGATGTAACCATAACATCCTTAAAAACCCACAGAACAGAAGAAAATTATCTTCAACCTTGCGCATAAATATGTTAAATAAAATGAAAAATAAAAATTAAATAGGCCCCAGTAAACAATAACATCGAACCCACATTGTGAGCATATGAGCTCAACAGCAAGTTAACGAAGGGAGAATAAAAGAAAGAAAAGAAATAGAGAGTCAGGCAAGAGCCAGTGGGCAGACAGCAGAACAACAAACCCTCTCAGACTGAGTCAGCAAAATGCACGATGTGTAGTCTGTATTGTTGATCGATTGCAGGCAAAATTACCCACTCACTCCATTGATTTAATGTAGGCCATAGCTTGACGTGGGCATGTAAAAATCTTGCGTCCATCGTTGGCATCAATTCTCAGCTTAGCAGGCTACAGCAATGTGAAGCTTACCTTCTGATGGTCCAATAATTTCTTACACTCCTTGAATTCATCCCGTTTCTTTTGTGTACATCTAGCAAAGTCCAGAAAAGCCATGATGTTGTGGTCCTCCCCCACAACTTGCCTTTCTTCCTCGCATCTCATAGAACAAAGTCTCTGTCAGCTGACCGCAAGAATCTCCCACCCCAGGAAGCTGACCAAAAACTCTTAGCATGCGCGCAATTTCGAGCTAACAACCCGCATTTTCTATCAAATTCGGAACAAACCCATTAAAAAACCTTACCATATCTTAACATTCCTTTCCCTCTGGGATTCTAACGAAATGCACATTATTATGTCTGCTCCGATTATTCATATCTTCTAGTTTATCCACACCCATTCCACATCAGCTTTGGTGGATGTGATTTGGTGGATGTGATTTGGTGGATGTGACCATTCTTGTGATCAAGGTGAAAAGTTTCGCCTCCATAGATGTGGTCGCTCAACATATTTCTGCAAGGCCATCCATGTCTGTCAAGATTTTTGTTAGTGCTGCATAAATGTTCGAGATATCCCGACCTACATCAGGAGGCTCACTGTCATTATCAACTGGACCCCTGCCATCTTGATCCTGCAAGTGGTTTGCTGTGTGAGAACGTACACTGGCAGCCAAAAATTTGGAATAATGTACAGATTTTGCTGTTACGGAAGGAAATTGGTACTTTTATTCACCAAAGTGGCATTTAACTGATCACAAAATATAGCCAGGACATTACTGATGTAAAAAACAGCACCATTACTGTTTGAAAAAAGTAATTTTTTTATAAAATCTAGACAGGCCCCATTTCTAGCAGCCATCACTCCAACACCTTATCCTTGAGTAATCATGCTAATTTGCGAATTTGGTACTAGAAAATCACTTAAAATCATTATATCAGACACAGTTGAAAGCTAATTGGTTCGTTAAATGAAGCTTAACATTGTCTTTGTGTTTATTTTTTAGTTGCCATAGTATGCATGTATTAAGGTCAATTTTGGTTAAAAATGGCAAAAAAAGAAACAGCTTTCTCTAGAAACTCATCAGTCAATGCTATACAATGCTTGAAATTTCCAAAACAACTGAAAATTTTATACAAAGGTGTACACTACAGTCTTCAAAGACAAAGGACAACTGGCTCTAACAAGGACATAAAGAGATGCGGAAGGCCAGATGTACAACTAAACAAGAGGATAAGTACATCAGAGACTCTAGTTTGAGAACTAGATGCCTCACATGTCCTCAGCTGACAGCTTCATTGAATTCTACCCGCTCAACACCAGTTTCATGTACAACAGTAAAGAGAAGACTCAGGGGTGCAGTTCTTATGGGAAGAATTGCAAAGAAAAAGGTTAAAGTGGGCAAAGAAACACAGACATTAGACAACAGATAATTGGAAAAGAGTGTTATAGATATTAAGCCCATTGAGCTTTTGTGGGATCAGCTAGACTGTAAGGTGCATGAGAAGTGCCCGACAAGACAAAATGCCACATCTATGTCAAGTGCTACAGGTGATTGTTGCACGTGGAGGTTTCTTTCGAATGATTTTGACACTTTGAAGTAGTTTAAGAAGTTCTGAATACTTTTTTCAAATTGTAATAATCATTTTTCACATTATTAATGTCCTGACTATACAATGCGATCAGTTGAATGTCAGTTGAATGGTGAATAAATGTACCAATTTCTTCCAAACAGTATTCCAAACTTTTGTCTGTCAGTGTAAGTGCTTTATATTGTCACCACGGGCTGACGATTTCAACCATCCAAAAATAAATTAAAAAAATGTCGACATCCTGCACTCCCAGCAAAGTTTAACAAACAAAACTATTACGGTTCTCACTGGATAATATAGCTTAAAAGGATTATTGTAGCAAAGTTTAAGCAGAGCTCACCCTCAAGCAATAAACCCTCGCATAGTGTCACGTGACCCCCGAAAATAATAAAGTCATAAAAGGTCATGAAAATTTCTATAGTGAATATGATTTTTGTTGTTGTGGCCATGCAGATCTTAAATAATTAATTGCCCAGGAAAAATCCTTATCCAGGATGCATGAACAACTCGAAAAGCCATAAAAATGTATTGGTCAAAAGGTGTGGGAACCCTGTCAGGAGAACTATTTGCTCTAAATTTAATCTCATTGCTGTATTTAGGCAAATTAATTGAAACATTAAAGAGATCTCATTTGTGCTTTTTCTTTCCCACGGGTGAATAGTAATTTATTACAGCATGCAGAGGTGGATTTGGGGTAAATGCTTGAGCTGACCATGTGATAAAAGTTGTTTTCACACAGAACCTCTCTCTCTCTTTGCAGTAGTTAGCTTCAAACTCATCTGGTACGAGCACAGACTCTCAAGAAAAGGAAAATGCCGGTTGCATCTGCCAGCTCTGACTCAGGTAAGAAGTGTTGTCTTAATGATTTACTGAACATATTTTAGAGTCTGTTATCAGTCCACAAATTTGTCAGTCCACTAAATGCTGCTGTGAAATTATGAGGAGGGAAAATCAGAAGTCAATGATATCTAGAACCAGTCAGTCAGCATTTTGTAGAGAAACTCCACAACAAACAGGGATTAAATGTTTGTGATTTGCTGATCGTCCACACACTCCATCACGTGTCATACTGCATCTCCTTGACAGATACTTGAGTCAATATCATTGGATTACTATGGACATTGCTGGTCTACAATTTAGCTGTAACGTGTAGAAAAAAAGCATTCTTTTTCATTCCCTTCTGTGCAAATCAGTGCAATAAACAAGTGCGAGCCATTCTGTCATGTTTGTTGACATGTAATCATGAACAAACACTCCCCGATACTGTGAGTTTTGGAATAAATTGATCGTCATTTAAACTTGTTTTGGGCGATCCGTTTGAAGACAGCTGTAACAGGGTCAGCTCATTCAGAGGTGGTTAAAAGTGGTTTAAAATGCATTTAGTGCTTTTGTTTTCTGATTTGCACTTTATTATCATTCAGTAATATAAAGACGTAATGATTGATTTGTGTGGTCATGACATGCAATCAGAGACTTCTTGTCCCTTTCTCCCCTTGAAATGGGAGAAAGGGACAACCAGTTGTAACTGTGATGTGTCTTGTTATCCACTTGTGATCAGATAACCCAAAATGCATCTTCATGATTTGTACACTGGGATTCATTCGGGGATGAATAGTCATGTAGTTGATACACCTAGTCTGCGATCAGTCGTGTAGTGTGCGCACCACCACAACGAAAACAAAAGTCTGTGAGTAGAGGGTGCTGACTGCAAGTCATGTAGTGTGTGCTTGGCTTTAGACTCATTGGATCAAGTCCATTTTTTTCCTGTGTGTTCAGATTGCAAGAGAAAGAAATATCATCAAGCCTTGGATCGCTCCAATGAAGGAAACTATTTAATAAAACAAAAAAACAGAAGTCAAATCATTCATAAATGTTCAAAGAGTAACAGTGGTTTAATTTTTACATATTGAGTTATTTTTTTTTGGGTGCTTTCTCTGCAAATATTGATATGTGATTAATATCATGGCACTATAGTTGAAGGTGAAGTGTGTAATTTCTGTACCACTAGTGGCACTTAATGGAATTGGGAGAAATAACAATATTGGCTCAGCCAATGGCATGAGTTTATATTGGGACTACCTGTTTGGTCATGTACAATGTCAAACAGGGGAGTTTTTAAATATTTTTGCAGTTCTCTTTGATTTCTCTAGTGGTGCAAAAATTGCACATTTTACCTTTAATAATTGTGTGTGTTTGTGTGTGTGTTCAGTTGCTCAAAGTATTCCATTAGGTCAAAGGGCAAAAAGTCTGACATTTTAATAAGTTCATTCAAATAAAAAAGCAATTTACTTAAGTCATTTACACTGTATATATTTAGAAGAGTCATCATTTACTTGAATAAGCATCGCACCTTGAACTTTATGTTCGTTCTTATGTAGTGTGCAGAATCTTGGCTCAGAGCCAATACTTCCAGATCTGTGGTTGCACTGAATGAATTTTTACATTTTGGTGAAGTTGCCATTTGAGTGGGTAACAAGCAATGCAACCTTGGACTCATTACTGTTAAACAATAAATTGTGACCCAAATGTACAAGCCTTCCCTCTAAAGCCACAGAGTTTAGAATTGTTTCACTCTCACATCAACCAGTTTCTCAGAGTGGAAAATAAGTGGAAAATAAGACCTGTTGTTTCACAGTATTAAAGAACAGCTGCCTGTCACTACTATGTGAGGAAGAGAATTGAGGCTTAGGAAGCTTAACAGGATGGGTTGTTGGAGACAGAGTAAAATATTTAAACCTGAGCTGTGAGTCATAATTTTGGGACACCATTGATATGGGACAAAATGCAACAGGGACAGATGGGACAAATGCTTTAGCAGGACAACATGAGGGGAATATTAAGCATCACTGGCTATGAGTAAGTATTCATACATTTTTATTTTATTTATTTATCCTTTATATAACCAGGAAGTTCTCATTGAAATACGAGATCTCTTCTTCCTGGGAGTCCTGGTCAAGGATTTTGTACACCACATTGTGCATGCTTTGCAAGTGCACTTTCAACTTTGTTGAAACATGTTGATTTATGAAACAACAAGGCAATTAAATTTACCAGTCAGTGCACAATACATTAGAACCCCCAAACACAGCTGGAACGTGTCCATAGAAAATGTGGTGCTCGTCAGGAATAATTGGATGTAGGCTCTGTTATATTATAGAGAATTTAATAATGATTAATCATATTGATCTACTAACTTTGCACCGACAATAAACGTGGTTCTCAGAGGCCATAGCGCAATTACCTATTTATTAGAAAAATATACAGTTTGCATCACCTCATTAACATACAATTCACCCACAGTTTGCATGCATATGCCCACAGATAGCGCAAGACTCCAACCCAAGCACACTAGCATTTTGCACTTGCATGAAAATTGCACTTAGAATCAGAGCTCTCACAAAAATTGGATAAGACGTAGCACAAGGTCGTTGCGTGTCCCTGTGCATTTTGCAGTCACAAAAATACACCATGATCTTTTAGCCAATCAACATAAGTATTCTCTCTTTGTCTAACATGTAAATTGCCTCACTTGTTTGCAGGTAAAGCGGTTTCTCTGCAGTGTGCTATAAGAGTATTTTTCTCTCAAACCCTCCTCCTCTCCGGCAGCACTTGTCTAGATCTACTCAAGGGGATTTTATGTACAGTATGTCTAAATGTGCAGCAGCATTATGACTTACATGCTCAATACAGCATGTGTGTATGTTCTTAAGTCTTCATACTTGCACTGCAGCAGCAGTATAATCAGAACTAGTCTACCAAGACCAACCTACCAACTTGTCATATCCACGTATACTGACACACCTTAAATTTATTCAGAGAATTGTCATGACTGAACTTAAATTCATTATTCACCCCAAATCCTGAACTCTCCTCTTATCATAACTTACAGTCTAGCATTAGTAGTTGACATTAGTTTGTGACTACTTTCTCTGATGAATGCGACTCCCATAAGTTTCAAGTTATTTGGCTAAGAATGTATATGTTAAGTAAATAAATTTGATTGCAGTGAATTAAGTCATAGAGAAAAGTCATTTGTTTGTTCACTTTATTTATCTATGCCTTCTTTTCAGAAGAACAGCAATTCAATAATCTCTACAAATGTTTTGGTCAGAAATCAATACATACATGTTGGAGTTAATTTTGATATAGAACATATTGTTGTCACAGCTGTAATGATAGTAAAATAATATAGAATAAAAGTCTGTGTACACTTAATTTGGATTGACTAGTTGGCCGCTGTTTGTGGAATTTCCCCTTTATCCTTCATTTCCTCTGAGACATTTTGTCTTCCTGGTCTCTCTCTTTCTCTGTCTCCTCTCGTTAGGTCTCTCTGCATCCAGATTTCAGCTGTGTTTAGCTCTTCTCAGTGGGGCTGTAAGGCATTGAGGCAGACACAAGCTTCAGCAGCTGAGAGGGAGTAATTGAGAGGAGAGAGACATTTCTCTGGGAACCTGTGTATCTGGAATATATTCTGCTACAGTTAGAATTTTAGGAGACAGAATGCTCAAATGCCCAGTGGTTTCAAACTGAGTTTGTGAAATTACAGGAAGAGAGGTGACAGAAAAGGAAAGAAGGAAATCTGAGGTGTTACAAGACAGGAAGGGAACGGTGCAAGGAATAAAAGAGTTAGGTACAAATTAGTAAAACAGAATGTGTGTGGGGTGTGGGGCTTTCTGGTAACTGAAGCTGACGTCAAAGAGGTGAAAAAAGTGAAGGAACGGAAAAGAGGGAAGCAGCGCAAGTGAAGTGAGTGTGAAAGTGAGAGACAGGTTTAAGAGAAAGAGATGGATTGTACTATGGCTGGGAGTCTCTATAACAGATTCTCTCTGGAGGAGACTGGATCAATCAGATCTCCAGAAGGTTCGGGAGGTAAGAAACAGAGACACAAGATAAAGACATTGAATATCTATATCTTTAAATGAATGAAATAGGGACTTCAGATCTTAGTAATAGTATTTAATTGATCATCTAGTATTTATTGTGGTTTTGCAATTGTGATCACAATCAATGATTGAGTTATAGCCTCATACTATTTAATAATATGATTTATGGTGCTTAACATCTTTGTGGTGTTTGCCTGACACAATCCTATGGTGTTGAGGTTGATTTGCCAGTGTGTTGCCATGCAGTTGCCTAGGAGTTCAGGGTGGTTGTTAAATAATAGGTTTTTGGCTGCAAGGGTGTTCTGTATGGTTGTTAGGGTGTTACTAGGTGGTTGAAAGGGTGTTGTGGGTGGTGGCTTGTATTGTCTGCCAGCTTAATATGCAGAGACCACTATAAATAAACCTTGGTTAATTTTCTCGAAAAACTGTAATCTGTGCCTCTGTGGTGCTATACAAACTCCTCTGTTTGTTTTAGCGACCACACCTTCCCCCAGCTTGACACAGCAACATTGATTTTGGGGGCTATCTGTTTGCTTGAACAGCAGCAGATGGGGGTGTTTTCTGAAGGCTGTTTGAAAACAATATTTATTTTTGTTTGTTTATTTTATGTTGTTTATTTTTCAACTCAGTGGCGCTAGTGGCGTGGAAACAACACACTTCAGCTTTAAGTCTTGTTGCTTAAAGTCATAGTACACCTTTTCTCAACAAGCTGCGTGATTTGATGTACTTTTCATGTCTGTAACACAAACGGTGCGGGACAAGTTACTTGCCACAGTTGAATTCCTAAAGTTTGGGTATTGGTCAACGTCCCAACAATAAGTATGAGCAATAGCCTTAACAAACATTTAACTTTTTACACATTAGGTAAAACTTTTAATGCTTCTTAATGTATAATGACATACAATGTAGTATTTACATTTACACAGTGTATGATAGATGAAAGGGCCTACAATATAAACATTGTATCAGCCTCCTTATTTGTGAAAAAAGTATCTGTATCACCAGCCATAAGACTGGGTCATGCTCAAGCCTTGCAATTCACTACAGCCAAGTATCCCATTGATACAGTTTGTCTAAAAGACGTTTCTCTGCCTGCTGGGTCTAGGGTTTCAACCCAGGAAAACCTATTTTTAGGGACACTACCCAAATCTATTGTTCTAGCTATGGAAGATAACCACGCCTTTCACAGTAGCCTATAATAAAAACCCATTCACCTTCAAAAATTATGATTTGTGTTCCCAGCTGTCTATGTGGATGATCAACATCATCCAACAAAACCTCTGCAACTCAAATATGGAACCGTCAAAGCAGTGCAGGAATTTTATCAATATGCTATCAATATCCTATCTTCTGAAAGGTATCTTAAAAACGAAGCTCTGTCCATTGATAGGGAACATTTTCTGTGCGGATACACACCTGGAGGTCCCCGACACTGCACATTTTGTATATCTCCCTTATCTGACACACCAAATTCAGGTCGTAGAGTTTCTACTAACGAGCTAATGAGTTAAATCGGGTGTGTTTGATTTGGGAGATATCCAAAATGTGTAGCCTCTAGTAACAGGGTTGAGAACCGCTGCTCTATGCCTTTAACCTAACACCTAATGAGGAGAGCGGTCAGCCCAGTTATTTAGGTTACTGTATGCACTGTAAATAGTTTAATCTAAATAAAAACAGTCTATTTTACCTAATATTTGTGTTTGTCTTTAATGCTCATTAACAGCTGGATGGAAGACATGATTTGATGAGCTACTCAGGCATAGATGTTAATGTGTTGATGCTACATCTGGTCCATATGCATTTACAGCACCATCTTGGAATGGTCAACAAGGAGACTTGTCAGTGGAGGAGACACCTCAGGGTAATACCTGAACTAGTTTGAAAGAAAACATCATTTATTGACTGTTTGGGTGTTGATCTTTAAAATGTTTGCCATGTATTCATTTGTACAGAAAAAAACAAAATGTTAGAATTCACAACATTTTTGCAACAGGCAGGATTTATTTATGGCACTACGCACTTATTTTTATAGTCTCTGCCAACTGTTACGGACTGTCTTGAAACTGCACTGTAACATTTTGATATCTCTGTTTAATACAAGCTCAGTTTATGGTTTATGACAGATTTAGAGCTCACTTGACCAGGGATATTGGTTTCTCTTGGGCACGGGTCAATGCTGTTGGCTGGGCTACTCCAAACACCTTTGCCAGGTTCTATAACTTGTATGTTTCCTTGCTCTCTTCCCAGGTCCTTGCTGTGAAGGAAGATTGAATTTTCAATGCCCTTGTTGCATCGTGTATGTTAACTTTTTAGTTTCACGTCTGGTAAAGAAAGACTATTTTATCTTTACAACCCTGCTGGCTAGTAATATTGTTTGCTGTGTAGATCGCTGACCATCCATATTGGTTCCACGTTGCCTTGTGGTTGGTTTCATGCATGCATGAACAACATGCTTTGCTACTAGTAATTAATAAGATTACTTTTCTGTAAAACCATGTGGTTTCTTTTGGCCCCTGCCTTCCTCTTGTCAGATGAAGGTGGGGAATATGTCTGTGTTGTAGTATTACCCATATAGCTAGTGAAAGCAAGTTGTGCACAGAATCAGTAGCACAGCGCAATGGTTTTGAAATCCCATAACGTTAACAACTGATACAGCCGATGACCTATGTATAAGGGAACTGTATGGTTATGGTTACGACTGTGATCTTGTTTCCCTGAATAGAGGGAATGAGATTCTGCATATGCTTGCCGTACTACCGATTTCACGCTGTAAAGGGATCAAGAGATGCACTCTCCACCCTTCATGTGAAAATCCTGGCCCTTCAGTCAAAAGAAATCCTTCTGTCAAGCGCCATCTGCCAATAGATTGGTGTGATTTTAAAAGGCTTCAGAGATCACCACTCCTGGGAGGAGTTATTCTATAGCAACATCAAATGATACAGTGTCTCATTCCCCCCTTTTAGCGAACCAAGATTACAGTTGTAACCATACTGTTCCTTCCATTTTTGGAGCAAACAAAATGTAATCCAAAAATAAGGTTAGTATAACAGGGGAAGACTCATATATATTTATGTGGAAATCACTAACTGATTGGTCAGTGAGAGTTATTTTGATCACCTGCTATCCAACATTTCAGTAATAAGTTTGTGGCCTTTAAGTTACACACCTGTGCTTTCTAAAGTCTTATTTTAGACCTATTTTAATAATTTATTTTGGCATTAGTACATCACAATGTAACAGCCAATTATACAATTTTGGAAACAACATGCTTTCTTTATAATATCACACTAAATATTTTTCACACACATTATAGAGCTGCCTTTATATTTTAGGTAAGGGAGGGACCCTTAAATTTAACCTATCATTACTCCCTGTAAAGATGCTGGCAGGGATGTGGACTTGAGTCGCATGACTTGGACTTGACAAATTTGATGACTTGTGACTCGACTCGAAGTAAGCAAAGAAGACTTGCAACTCGTCTTATACTTTAACAATGACTTGCGACTTGACTAGGATTCGAGCCCTCTGAGTTGGAAAGACTTGATACCTTCTAAAACCAAATATAAGAGTTGTACATTTAAAAATGTGCAGCAAATCAATGAGTCATTTCCCCAATAAACTATTCATTTGATTTTCAGACAACCAACCAATCAATTTCCACGAGAGTAGAACCAAGTTTAAAGATCGCGCATTTAGGGACGACACAGCCAAAATGATACAAAAGGTTATATCAATTGAATAGAAAGAATACAATAATATCGAAATCCACAAAAGGATTGCAACATGTAGAACCTGTGGTTAAAAAATTACAGTTGCTTTATCAACAATGTACAATATTGTGAGGCATCCGAAAACACACAGAGGTATTTTGAGATTGTTATCTGTTACACATGAGTACCATTTAACTTATCATGTTAGCAGTGTTAGCTAGCTAGCTACTAGGGATGGGACAATATACAGAATTTTGATATATTGCGATCCAAAAACAATGTAATATCGAGGCTTGATATGGTTCGTCATTTTGTTTTTTGAAATTTGCAACAAACGTCAAACATCATAATCTTTCTATTGCTTGATTTTACCCCTACTGTGCTTTTTTCTACACAGTTTACAGGGTTCACACAAGGTCCTCGAAGTGCTTAAAGTTAGCTTTTAGAAATGTTAGTACTCAAAAACATGGAAAATGTATTTTTTTTGTTGAAAGGTGCTTGAGATTAAAACAGAACATTTCTCCATTGTAATGTGTCCATCAAAGATGAGATCCCGCACTCCACTTTTGTATAATGTGTCTTTTAATATCCATTATGTTCTTTACAGTCAGATAAAAAAGTAAAAAATATTAATTTTAATCACATATAGCATGGATGAGCTAAAAAAGAGAGACTTTTCTCTCTTAACCGGGACACCTGTGAAAGTCTTTGAGATGCTCATTGCTCTCTTAAAGTGACTGTGCCATTTTTGCACTTGTTATAGGAATGTTCCGGGTTCAATACAAGTTAAGCTCAATTGACAGTATTTGTAGTATAAAGTTGATTACCACAAAAGTGTATTTGGACTTTTCTGGCAGCTATCGCCAGATAGCCAGATGTTTGCATTAACTGTATGTTATTAACATTCAATTCATATTTAATCATGACAAACTATACATCATAAGAAAGGTCTGATACATCAGCTTTGAAATTTAGCCATTGTTTCACTTTAGAAATTTTACTGCCGGAGTAATTTCTTAATTTATGTCAACATATCAAAACATCAAAGTGAGAGTTATGAAAATGAAACTGCTATAAAGACACACATTCCTATTCAATGATGTAAACTCCCTTTGAGTTGTTCCTAGCAGGCTTCATTGAACAACATCCAATAGAACATTTAGTCCAGAAGTGTGCACATTTACAGAAATATTGATGGATTTATTCATGTTCATTTTCCACTAAATTATGGATGTGATGTGCTGACACGCTGTAATATTCTCCAGAATATTAGCTATATTAGATATTAGAAGCTAGAAGGTTCACACCTTCGTATATCATTCTAAATATGGCCAAGAGAATAAGGAAGTTATGACATCATGCCTACCTCAGTGCCCATATCACAGGGACTTCCCCATACCATACCATACCATACCAAAGTTGGATAAATTATATATCAAGCATAAAACTAATGAATTGAATAAATAGATGATTTCAAAAAATATATGGTTGTTTATTATTTCCATGCAGTCTCTGGTATTTGTATATGATTATTGACAGTTCTGTAGCTGTCATTGCAAAAGAGCTGTACACCTGCTATCAGCTGCGCCTGCCAACAATCTGCTTTCTGCCTCATTATATGATTGGAATCCGCATGAGATCATTAAAAGCCACTGCTATTTTGAAATAGAACATAATCAGACTTGTGGCATTAGTTCTATCAGGAAGACTCACAGACTTGAAGTGAAATTCAAGATGACATTTATTTGATGAATATAACAGAAATGTAATGTCTCTCTTTGGCGTAAGCTCGAAGACATTGTACTGGAAACCATCATATCCTGCCGGAGATAGGAGGTAGGGGCGAGAAGCCTACCCCCGTGCAGGATGGGACTCAACCGGTGGTGATGTGGGGTGGTGGAGGTTGCTGTGTTAGCACACTGAAACAGCAATGTGATAGATTGTGAGCAGACTTATAAAGCAATGGCTTACATGTGATTGGCTTGGAGTTACCAAGCTAATGGTGCGATGATGTACAGCTGCTAGTCTTCCCGCTAGAACTACGTTGTGCTTACATTTCTATTGTGTTTCTATGTATCAACAAGGTCAGTGTCATTTATTATTTCATAAAAGTAAGTTATGTACAAAAATGTCTGATCACTTTACAATTAATGGGAGCTTTTCTAACCATTTTTCTTCATGACTTTTATTAATTCAGATGTTTTAACAACAATCTTCCAAGTGTCTCATTTCAAAAGAGACCATAATTATGCCTGTAATAAAATGTGGGGATAAAATACAGCCATTGGAGTTTGAGTTTGTCCTTTTTAGGCTTGTGCTCAAAAAGGGGGAAGTCGGAAACAGTTAAAAAAAATGCACAAATCTGGGTTACAGTGAGGCACTGACAATGGAAGTGAATTGGGGCCCATTTTGAATGTTAAAATACTCACTGTTTCAAAAGTTTAGCCACAAGACATAAACAATATGTTTTAACATGATTTTAGTGTGATACAATCACTTACTAATCTTTTCTGTTTAAAGTTATAGCCAATTTTACAAATTCGTTGCCATGATTATATAATGCCAACAAATCCTAAAACCCAAAAATGACACACATTTTTTACATCTCAAATAATACACAAGTTTTAACAGAAGAATTAATTTAAGTCCATCCATCCATCCATCCATCCATCGTCAACCGCTTATCCTGTGTACAGGGTCGCGGGGGGCTGGAGCCTATCCCAGCTAACATTGGGCGAAAGGCGGGGGACACCCTGGACAGGTCGCCAGTCCATCGCAGGGCCACACATAGACAGACATACACTCACACTCACCTCCACATCCACATCCACACCTAGGGCAATTTTTGGAGACACCAATTAACCTAGCCTGCATGTCTTTTGGATGGTGGGAGGAAATTCATTTAAGTGCTTTAATAAAATTATAAGCTTCACATTTCTGCCTTTAAACCCCCTGTCGACTAAGCCTAACTTGTATTGAACCTGGAATATTCCTTTAATACAAATTGAGCTGAGATAGATCGATGCTCTTAGTGAAAATAGTCAACTCACATGAAATTAAACTGGGAAGTGATGAACATACTTTAAAGCCTTCCTGATATAAATCAGTATACATTTACTATAGTAATTAATCAGACACTAATTAGTGCAAAGAGCACTAATGATTTGTTTAAGACTTGAAGCTTAAAGTTGAGGGCTTGTGACTTGACTTGTATGGGATCAATTCCATGCCACATATATTTGCAAAAATATAAAGTATTGCAAAATAAAATAAAGTTTTGCAAAAGAAAAAAGTATTGAGCAAAAAAAATTAAAGAATTGCAAAAACCAAAATATAATTAATTGCAAAAATCAATGACTGTTGTAAAAGAAACTAAAGAACGTTTATCCTTTTTTATCTCTGCAACAGATTTTTAGGCAGCAATGATTTTGCCACACATCTTTTTCTTTGCAATGCCTACTAATTATTTTGCAATGCTCCTTTTAATCTGCATTTCCATCACGTGTGAGCTCGTGATACCGTTTTGCCTTTGCGCTTCACTTTTCTGTGCGTTTCACTTTATGGCACTGTTTTGACGTGGGGGTGGAGTCAGGGGATTGGGGCGTGTACAACGGGCTCAGTGATGCCTCCCTGGAAGTTACGTCATTAGCTTGAGACACGGATCAAACATCATGGCTGAGCACAGGCATGCAGGTGGATCTCAGGTATATAAAGTTGATTGTTTCCTTTTATTTAATTAGCATTAAATGTGCTTTAACAGCGTTTGCTTCAGATAAAAAAGTTAGAGATCAGTTAAAGCGGTGGATTTATGAGCCATACTCGCTAACATAGCCAGCATCTGCAGTTTTTTCTCTCTCAATTGATTGGACTATTGATTGATTCTTATGTTTATTTTATAATTGTCTATACCATAGTATGTTGTCTTCTAAAAAAATTGAAACTCCATATTTAAAAATATATAAATAAATAGATGTTACATTATCACTGTTAAAGGAGACAATAAATAGATTACAAATAAAATGTTAAACGATCGTAACAAATAAGCATCCCAGGAAACGATCTACAAACAATAAAAGAACATCACTTATAATGTTAATTGTGCAAAAGCAAAACAAATTTAACAGATTGATTCTTAAGAGTAGGTGCTGATAACCTGGTTATATCCTGCTCTACTTGAGGCAGAGAAACAGCAGGAGAAAGCTGTTGTTGTTGCTGCTGACCAGCCTGAATATGACCGAAGCTTTGAGTCAGAACACTAATAAGATTCGTCACGACATCTGGATATTCTCTCTGCTAAATGTGACATGGCAAATCATTACATGAGATGACCTTGATACACGTACATTTACTGTGAGCATTGTAAGAACTTAAGTAGCTTGTGAACAGGTTCGTTGAGCAATGGAGGAGTCAGGAGACAGCGAAGCAGGTTTGAAATCAGCACTTTAATTTCTTTCACGAACATACGACGGTCACCGCTGTAGAAATGTAAACATAAACAAAACAATATCACACTCAGTCTGTGGAGCTTTCTGGATCCACTCTCTCTCTCCCTCTCGACACTTGGCGTCCCTTTAAATGTCTCTCTCCATATCACTACAACAAGACACAGGTGTTAGAGATAATTACAAACCAGGTGACAAGCCTTACCGCTCTCTATCTCCCGCAGACCGACACACGACCATGCCCCCCATGCCTCATAGCTGTATAACGCAGGGTTAAGAATATAGGGGATGTGAACATTTTATATTTCAAAACTTTATTTTTAAAGACAGAACACATGCACGTTTGTTACGATCGTTTAACGTTTTATTTGTAATCTATTTCTTGTCTCCTTTAACAGTGATAATGTTACATCTAAATATGGAGTTTACATTTTTTTTAGAAGACAACATACTATGGTATAGACAATTATAAAATAACCATAAGAATCAATCAATAGTCCAATCAATTGAGAGAGAAAAAACTGCAGATGATGGCTATGTTAGCGAGTATGGCTCATAAATCCACCGCTTTAATTGATCTCTAACTTTTTTATCTGAAGCAAACGCTGTTAAAGCACATTTAATGCTAATTAAATAAAAGGAAACAATCAACTTTATATACCTGAGATCCACCTGCATGCCTGTGCTCAGCCATGATGTTTGATCCGTGTCTCAAGCTAATGACATAACTTCAAGGGAGGCATCACTGAGCCCGTTGTACACGCCCCAATCCCCTGACTCCACCCCCACGTCAAAACAGTGCCATAAAGTGAAACGCAGAGAAAAGTGAAGCGCAAAGGCAAAACGGTATCACGAGCTCACACGTGATGGAAATGCAGATTAAAAGGAGCATTGCAAAATAATTAGTAGGCATTGCAAAGAAAAAGATGTGTGGCAAAATCATTGCTGCCTAAAAATCTGTTGCAGAGATAAAAAAGGATAAATGTTATTTAGTTTCTTTTACAACAGTCATTGATTTTTGCAATTAATTATATCTTGGTTTTTGCTATATTTTATTTATATTTTGCAATTCTTTATTTTTGTTTGCAAAACTTTCGTTTTTTCTCTCGGTACTTTATTTTACGTTTGTGATACTTAATTTTTGTTTTAAAAAAACTATTTTTTTTTTTTGCTCAATACTTTTTTCTTTTGAAAAACTTTATTTTATTTTGCAATACTTTATATTTTTGCAAATATATGTGGCATGGAATTGATCCCATAGACTTGGTGTCTTGACTTAGGACTTGACTTAGATTTGAATGCAAAGACTTGAGACTTACTTGTGACTTGTAAAACAATGACTTGGTCCTACCTCTGGAGGCTGGGCTAACACTTAGAAATACAGTTTGCTTGGCTAACGATGCAATAAACACACATGTACAGTACATAGCACAAACAAACAAATATTGTGTAAAATAGTAATTTAACAATTTTACTGATACTTTTTGTTGAACGTCATATAAATATATTTATAATCATAATTTCTCTCAACTCTGTGTACTGTCTTAGATGGAAATCTTCACTGAGCTCATCACAGTGCATTTGGGCAAAATGAAGTATAAGGCAGAGTAATTTAGCTACAGTCATGAACAATCTCTGCCCCAGAAGTGTGCATTAAAAAGGCTGTCTAGGTAGGCAGCTCACTTGGTTTTGGAATAGAGCCACAGAGTATAACAAATCTCCCTCAAGTCTTCTGCAATCAGCCACACTTTGCCTTGTTTTTATTGCAGTAGGGGATCCAGTGGGAAAAGAGAAGCTTTATTATCTTGTAGGTGACTTATCCCTTTGAGAACACTCACACACACACACACACACAAACCCACTGCCACTGCTTAGCAACAGTCACAGGATAGCGGTTCAACCTTGATTATACAGTATGTAGAGGTTAATTAAATTCATTGCTTTGTGCTCCGTGAGTGCAGAGAGAACTTTATTTAACCTTTCTGCTCTCAGTTCAAAGATTATAATGGATTTACAGAATGTTTATGTCTAATAAAGTTTGGGCTTGCCATTATTTATCTGAATGAAAAGTAATTTACATTTTTTAAAAGGCTTACTTAGAACATTTAAATAGAAATATATTTCTTTATTGTCAGGGATTCTGGGTACGGAAAAGACCAAGACAACAGAGCAATATTTCCAACGAAGTGGTTTATTTATATACAAGTGGTAGATGTAGTAAATTAATTAATGTGCAACAGGTGAAAAGTTTGAGTATTTACAATATTTAGAGTACCGATAGACAAATGGGGAAAAGGGACTTGAGTGTTTCCAAATGAAAGAGCTGAACAAAACTGCCCGCTAACTTTACCTTGATCCTTCTAGACTGACTGACAAAAGAAAATGTGAAACACAAAATCAGTCTTCAGCGTCAAGATGCCCTTACTTACCTACTCTGCCTAACACGAACGCAAAACTTACTTAAGGGGTGGCACTCCTTACCTAGGGTTTCTAATCCAAAAACGATTTAACTACAACTACATATAAGTCAAAATGCAGGAACAACAGGACAGCACAACGATACACAGGGAATGTTTACAATTTCAACAGGAGCAGATAACAAACAATGGCGCGGTACAATCGGAGCCAACAACAGACTGTCGACATTGCTTTTTGGATGGGATTTTAAACAAGTGGGGTGATTGCAGATTGGTGGAGGTAACATGACAACATCAGACCGGTAACTATAGAATCAATTCCATGCCACATATATTTGCAAAAATATAAAGTATTGCAAAATAAAATAGTTTTGCAAAACAAAAAATGTATTGAGCAAACAAAAAAAAAAAATTTAAAACAAAAATTAAGTATCACAAACGTAAAATAAAGTATCGAGAGAAAAAAAGAAAGTTTTGCAAACAAAAATAAAGAATTGCAAAATATAAATAAAATATAGCAAAAACCAAGATGTAATTAATTGCAAAAATCAATGACTGTTGTAAAATAATCTAAAGATCTTTTATCATTTTTTATCTCTGCAACAGATTTTTAGGCAGCAATGATTTTGCCACACATCTTTTTCTTTGCAACGCTCCTTTTAATCTGCATTTCCATCACGTGTGAGCTCGTGATACCGTTTTGCCTTTGCGCTTCACTTTTCTCTGCGTTTCACTTTATGGCACTGTTTTGACGTGGGGGTGGAGTCAGGGGATTGGGGCGTGTACAACGGGCTCAGTGATGCCTCTCTGGAAGTTACGTCATTAGCTTGAGACACGGATCAAACATCATGGCTGAGCACAGGCATGCAGGTGGATCTCAGGTATATAAAGTTGATTGTTTAAGGAAACTCATTTTAAAATATTCAATGGGGTATACCCGTCAAGTGAATTTTTAAGACAACGGTTTAATTTTGAAGAAAATGCCTGTACTTTTTGTCAAATTGACAGAGACGTTCTGATCATCTTTTTTCTCGTTTTTCTTCAAATACTTTTTTGGAAAATATGTCTTATTGGTTGGAATCAAAGATTCACTCACTGCCCACTTTTGCTAGGAAACATGTTATGTTTGGAATGCTGTTGGACGAGAAAAGAAATGAATTTCTTATTAATGTAATGTTGATACTGGGCACATTTTTCATAAGTCCAAATGTATGAAGACGAAACCTTATTTTTCTGTATTTAAAAGAGAATTGATTTGTAATTTCTTTCCAGCGTTGGAATGTATGTAAAGTAAAAAGGCCCAGAAATTGGCTGGAATAATAAGAGACCTTGAGCTCTTAAAAGAGGAATAAAGAGACCCCTCTGTATTTGTATTTTATACATTTAATTTATTTATTTTATTTTAACTGATATGTGCCTTGCTTAATACTCATTTACCTGTACTTACCAATGCCATTGTAGATGTACATTCTGTTTTTTGTTCTGTTCTTGGTGTTCAATAAAAAAAAAAAATTGTCCTTTTATTTAATTAGCATTAAATGTGCTTTAACAGCGTTTGCTTCAGATAAAGAAGTTAGAGATCAGTTAAAGCGGTGGATTTATTAGCCATACTCGCTAACATAGCCAGCATCTGCAGTTTATTCTCTCTCAATTGATTGGACTATTGATTGATTCTTATGTTTACTTTATAGATTATAATTGTCTATACCATAGTATGTTGTCTTGTAAAAAAATGTAAATAGATGTTACATTATCACTGTTAAAGGAGACAATAAATAGATTACAAATAAAAAGTTAAAAAAACTTACAAATAAGCATCCCAGGAAACGATCTACAAACAATAAAAGAACATCACTTATAATGTTAATTGTGCAAAAGCAAAACAAATTTAACACATTGATTCTTAAGAGTAGGTGCTGATAACCTGGTTATATCCTGCTCTACTCGAGGCAGAGAAACAGCAGGAGAAAGCTGTTGTTGTTGCTGCTGACCCTGAGCTGCCTGAATATGACCGAAGCTTTGAGTCTGAACAGTAATAAGATTCGTCACGACATCTAGATATTCTCTCTGCTAAATGTGACATGGCAAATCAATACATGAGATGACCTAGATACACGTACATTTACTGTGAGCATTGTAAGAACTTAAGTAGCTTGTGAACAGGTTCGTAGAGCAATGGAGGAGTCAGGAGACAGCGAAGCAGGTTTGAAATCAGCACTTTAATTTCTTTCACCAACATACGACGGTCACCGCCGTAGAAATGTAAACATAAACAAAACAATATCACACTCTGTGGAGCTTTCTGGATCCACTCTCTCTCTCTCTCTCGACACTTGGCGTCCCTTTAAATGTCTTTCTCCGTATCACTACAACAAGACACAGGTGTTAGAGATAATTACAAACCAGGTGACAAGCCTTACCGCTCTCTCCCGCAGACTGACACACGACCACGCCCCCCATGCCACATAGCTGTATAACGCAGGGTTAAGAATATAGGGGATGTGAACATTTTATATTTCAAAACTTTATATTTAAAGACAGAACACATGCACGTTTGTTACGATCGTTTAACTTTTTATTTGTAATCTATTTATTGTCTCCTTTAACAGTGATAATGTTACATCTAAATATGGAGTTTAAATTTTTTTAGAAGACAACATACTATGGTATAGACAATTATAATCTATAAAATAAACATAAGAATCAATCAATAGTCCAATCAATTGAGAGAGAATAAACTGCAGATGCTGGCTATGTTAGCGAGTATGGCTAATAAATCCACCGCTTTAACTGATCTCTAACTTCTTTATCTGAAGCAAACGCTTAAACAATCAACTTTATATACCTGAGATCCACCTGCATGCCTGTGCTCAGCCATGATGTTTGATCCGTGTCTCAAGCTAATGACGTAACTTCCAGAGAGGCATCACTGAGCCCGTTGTACACGCCCCAATCCCCTGACTCCACCCCCACGTCAAAACAGTGCCATAAAGTGAAACGCAGAGAAAAGTGAAGCGCAAAGGCAAAACGGTATCACGAGCTCACACGTGATGGAAATGCAGATTAAAAGGAGCATTGCAAAATAATTAGTAGGCATTGCAAAGAAAAAGATGTGTGGCAAAATCATTGCTGCCTAAAAATCTGTTGCAGAGATAAAAAAAGGATAAAAGATCTTTAGATTATTTTACAACAGTCATTGATTTTTGCAATTAATTACATCTTGATTTTTGCTATATTTTATTTATATTTTGCAATTGTTTATTTTTGTTTGCAAAACTTTCTTTTTTTCTCTCAATACTTTAGTTTACATTTGTGATACTTAATTTTTGTTTTAAATTTTTTTTTTTTGTTTGCTCAATACTTTTTTTTGTTTTGCAAAACTTTACTTTATTTTGCAATACTTTATGTTTTTGCAAATATATGTGGCATGGAATTGATCCCATAGGTAACAATAATTGCCGATTTGATGATCCAATTGTGAGTGTCTGTGAGCGTCATTGGAGGAGATGGGGAGAGAGAAAGAGAGAGAGAGCACAACACCAAACCAAAACACAGACACAGGTAGGATGTAACAGCCCCAGCCTTAAGAACAAACCTATATATACACACACTCATACATAATACAGTATATGTTTGTGACAACATATATTATATTCGACAATTAAACTCTTGAAAGAGCATCAGCTAATACATCGTCAATACCTTTCTTGTGTTTAATGTCCACATTATAACCCTGCACAACCAGAGACCTGGTTGAACCAGAATTCACAACTAGAATTCTGATTATACATGTGTGACAGGAAGACTAGATGGTTATGATTAGTATTGACAGTTAAGGGTAGATGACTTTAATCAATGTATAGTTAGAAATTCTGCAATGCTAGTAATAAGGCCAAAGCTTCTTTCTCAGTGGTGGAATAGTTTAGTTGATGTTTATTAAACTTGCATAAGAAATAACATATGGGGTGATCAATACCATTTTTGTCTTCCTGAAGTAACACAACTGCGTTGGCATCCACCTCCAGTTTAAAAGGCAATGCACAATCCGGCAAGGCAGGAACAGGCATGGTACATAGAAGCGTTCTGAGAATGACAAAAGCATGTTGACAATCTTCCGACCAGGTAAATGTTCTAGAAGGTTTAAGAAAAACTCAGATAGTAGCCAGCCATCCCTAAGAATCTACACAACTCACAGCGAGTAGTGGGAACCGGAAACTCAGCGATGGCCGTAACCTTCGCTCCCACTGGTCACTTGACCCTGTCTGACCTCTTTTCCGAGGTACGTGACAGTGGCTTGGCCAAATTCACACTTGGCTAGATTTAGAGTCAAAGAGGTTTCCTTAAATGCTCAAATACCATTACTAAGAGAGAAACATGCTCTGACCAGTCTGAAGAGTATTCAGCTATATCATCCAAATACACATTACAATTTGGGATACCTGCCAATACTATATTTACAAGTCTTTGAAATGTGGCAGACATGTTGCGCAAACCGAAAGCCATAACAGAATAATGTAAAAAAACTGTTGGGTGATACAAACTTGCATAAGAAATAACATATGGGGTGATCAATACCATTTTTGTCTTCCTGAAGTAACACAACTGAAATGTCTGAAGCACAAGTAGTAAGTTGAACTTGCCACTATCCTTTTAGCAGATATAATTTACTAATGAAATGTGTAGAACCAAGATTGTCAATACAGTTTCCCATACGGGGTAATAGAAAACAGTCGGCTATGGTTATAGCATTTACGATAATCTGTACAAAACCTAAATGTACGGTCAGGTTTAGGAACCATGTTCCAGCAAACAATTTACCACGTCTTTCATGACAGCCCTCTTTTCTGCATTACCACGATAAGCATGTTGCTTTATTGGAGGGGCACCATCACATTAATGTCATGCTGCAAGACAGTTGTTTGCAAAGGAAGATCAACTAAGATAAAAGGAAAATTGTGAATTAACTTTATTATTCGGACAGATGAAGAAAGTGAGGGTAAATATTGTAATATTTTTATTTTGTAATAATCTTGTTCAACGGCGCACAGTGCTGGGGAGTGTTACATAGCACCACACCATCCTCATCAACAGAGTATGAAACAACACAGGCTACTGCGATAGATGAAAGAGGGTGACCTGTACTTTCATCCGTAATTTTAACTGCAGTCTTTACCTGTGGAGATTCCCTTGAGTGAAGCACCTTCAACATATTTACATGACATACACAGGTTTTATGTTTTCTATCAGGATTGCGGATTAGATAATCCATGTCACATAAGGACCAGAAAAACTTGCAGATAAGGCAGAGCCAGGAACAGGCACCAACACAAGCACTTTGTCATCCACCTGAAAACATTGATCAACTGCTTTTTGATTGAACTGAATGAATGAATGAACGTTACATTTATATAGCGCTTTTCTGACTCTACACTCAAAGTGCTTTACACAGTGAACAGGGGACTATCCTCAACCACCACCAGTGTGCAGCACCCACCTGGATGTTGCGACAGCAGCCATATTGCGGCAGTACGCTCACCACACACCAGCTATTGGTGGAGAGAGAGTGGAGCTATATGAACTGACGCTTCATACCCTTCTGGGCTGCGTTTTCCAAAAGCATTGCAAGTTTAAGTTGATTGTAGAGACAATTGGCACCAATGGTTTCTACGATCTACTTAGGATAATGATGTTTTAGAGAAATGCAGCCCTGGGCAGCAGTGAGTGAATCTCTGGCAAGAGAACAAGCATTATGCAAATGCTCGCAAAACTTGCTAACATAGTCCAATACATTCGCTTTAGGACATCAACAGCCAACATTTTTTCTTTAAGCATTTTCAACGGACCTCTGACCGTATGTCCAAACATTCGGCGGGACTAAATCCCAAACTCTCTTGAACTGTTACGCGAACAGCAAACAAAACTAGAGGTACTAACTCATCCCTATCATTACCAGTGTCCATGCAATATTTATGTTACATAGACTTTAGTGTCTAAGGAAAACACTCGAGTGCGCCCTGACTATCTGGGTGATATGCGTTTGAGGCACTGTGGGAAATTTTCAACGTTTTTAAAACCATGGTGAAATTTTTTTAAAAGGAAATTAGTGCCTTGGTCTTTTTGGTAAACCAAATTTTTAAAATAATTTAATGAGGGCTTTGATGATAACCAGGGCTGTAATCTTACGTAATGGAATGGCTTTGGGAAATCGTGTAGCAGTACACATTACAGGGAACAAGAACTGGTTACCAGTTTTTGATTTTGGCAAAGGACCAACACAGTCTATTATGACATGCTCTAATGGTTCGCCAACAAAAGGAATGGGTAAAAGTGGAGCAGGTAGAATCACCTGGTTCAGCTTTCCCATGATCTGGCAGATGTGGCTGGTACACAAAACCAAGAAACACCATTCTTTAAGGCAGGCCAGAAGAAGTGTCTAAGAATTCTATTGTACATTTTCATTATACCTAAATTACCTGACAAATCATGATCATGCACTAATGAGATTACCTGTTTATGGTAACAAGAGGGAATCAGTCTGATAAACAGCATTCCAATCTAAATCAGTATCAGTAAGAGAGCACCGTTTTCGCAGTAACAACCCATTCTCCATAAAGTAAGCAACATTTCTCTTTTTAGCTGCCTCTGCAGAAATGTTTTGCTTCTGTCATTTCTCCCAAGACTGATCGCCTTTCTGAGCAGAAATTAATTGTCACGAGTCAGTGAAAATTTTAGAGAGTCAGGATTTGACACAGGGAACTTCTCAGATAGCTTATTCTCATTAGGAGATGGGAACACATCATTAGCAAATATAACATTAAACAAGTTAGACATTGTCAAACTTGCGTGACTGTGCATGTGACCACACATGCGGGAAATGCGAAAGGGAAAACCTCGGACAATTCGCAAGGCTGAACGGACAGAACTGGTTTATCCAAAATCTTGAGCACAGTTAGGACTTTACCACTGGCTAAATCATGGCCAAGGATAAATTCTACCCTTTTCACTGGCAAAGAAAAAACTGCACCTACCTTCACAAATCCAGTTAAAAATTCAGACTCTAAGTGTATTTGGTGTAATGGAACTTTGACGATGCCCATTTCAATGCCCTGAACTAACACATTACAACCGCAAAAAGTTTCCTCTGACAAGGGTAACACATCAGCAATAAAAGACTGGGCTACACCTGTGTCTCTGATCTTATGAACTATCTGTCAAAGAAATTAACCCCTTCACAGAAATGGTTCATAGCTAGAATAAGGCTTGTCACAAGATACAGTTTTCAGTGTTTCATTCCCAGCCTTCACAAATCTAACACTTTCAGTTTGTGGTTACTTTTATTTCGCTTCAATGCGAGACAATCAGCAATCACATGCCCTTGTTTGTGATAGTTAAAACACTCTTGTGCCAATTTTGTGTTTGTAGAACTAGGCTTTGATCATGACTGTGTAGAAGAAACAGGAGAAACAGAGATATTCTTCTCCAAACGAGCAGATGAAAAGACACATTTGTGCGTCAACACAAATTCATCAGCTGATGAAGCAGCGGCTTGATACCATCTCATAAGCACGAAGATTCACAGCTTTCACAACATCATTTTGTAATCTTTACTTCAAAGAAATAGTAGTGCAGACCTCTAGAGCCTTACCATCTAATTTACATCTTAAAAACAATGGCTACACAACTTTAGGCCAATGGAGGGCCGTAGCGATACGTTCAAATGTACAGAAGTAGGAGTCAACCTCCATCTCCCTAAACTGAGGCACTAGAGCTATGTGCTTGCTCACATCAAACGTTGTAGTGGGTGGATCTACCATTGGAGAAACTGCAGATAGTACAGGTGTTGTCAGTGCTGGTGGCAAGCCTCGCTGCCTCCAACTCGAGCTGGTGCAACTTAACCTCTTTTCCAGCCTCTATCTCCAACCTGCAAATTTCGGGTCGAAGAACTTGACTCATCATTCAACTCAACCAACCTTTGTAACAAGGTTAATAAAATTTTTAAGAGCTTGTCTTATCACCTGAACTTCATAATGGACAGCAATTAATAACTGATCATCAAAAGAGGTGGCTCCAATAGTTATTGACAGAATTTCTATATTTTCAACGGCTTCAGGACTGACCCTAAACTTGAAAAAGTGTGTATTAATGGCAACCCATAATTGTGCTCTTAAGGAAATAGTGGGCATTCCAGTAAAAGAGGAGGTTAAATACCTAGGGGTCATGATTACCAAGAATTTTATTAATAGAGAAAAATGGATCTTTAATCTTAAAATAGAGGGTATGCAAAAAACCTTAAATCATTGGTTGCCTAGAGACCGACCTATATTGGGCCTGACTAAAACTGAGGGAATATACAAACTTATTTATTTATCCTATGCTCTGTATACTGCCCCAAAAGTAATCAAATCAGTGAGTTTCATCTTATTTGAATTTATATTGAAAAACAAAACACACTATTGCGTAAATTCCATATGGTTAAAGAGTATGACAATTTTTTGGTTTTGAGATGGTTTGAAAGCCATTGATTTTGAATCTCTCCTAGGTACATTCAGAATAAAATGGCTGAAAGAGTGTTTATCAAAGCCACATTCAATATGGTACCACATTCCTAACCATATTTTTAAAACTATTGTTGGCCTCGAGTTCATGTTAATATGTGATCTTGATTTATTTAAAATTCCTTTGAAATCGTCCAATTTTCATAAACAGGTACTGCCACAATTTTCCCCCTTACAATTCCACTATTTGGAATAATAGGGCTGTAGTTATCAATAGGAAGTCTCTTTTTAAAAGTGATTGGTATTTTTACGAAGGCAGGCGAGGACAGACGAGGAGTGGGGATCTAAAAACAGCTTCTTTAATGAGTGAAACAACGGTGAACAAGATAACTCAGAATAAAACAATACCGGGAACAAACAAAACATCCACGTGGGGAAAACAAAACATAAACACGAAAAACATCCAAGGAGGACACAGGCAGGAGAAACGTCTCGGGTTACATGTGTAACCCTTGTTCCCTGAAAAAAGCGGAACGATATGTTGTGCTGCTAAGCGCTACGGGGAACAGCTTTAGCTGTGAGCCGAGCTGAATAATGTGTGGAACACGTCAATGAACATTGACCGGAATTTATAGCCTCGGCTGATGTAATCATTAGATGCACCTGAGGCCAGGCTATAAATGGATACGTCACCAGGTGTCGTCAGATACTTCTTTTTGAAGAGCAGTCCTGGGACGTCCCAGTGCGGCAAAGCAGCGCAACATCTCGTTCCGCTTTTTTCAGGGAACAAGGGTTACACATGTAACCCGAGACGTTCCCTTTACAAAAAGTTTCACTACGATGTTGCACTGCTAAGCGATACGGGGAACGCAATACCCACGCCGCCGGACTTGGGGCTGTCCGGACCCCTACGGTTGTGCAGTGTACTCACAAAAACGTGAGAGGTCTCAGACATGAGCTTCAGATGTCGACTCAAGGGCATAAAAGCCCGGAGTAGCAAAGCATCTAACCCATAATGTTCGATGAATGTGTGCGAAGAGAACCCTATCGCAACACAAACTTGTCATAAAAACTGATGAATGTGAGCGGAGAGGACCAGCCTGCCACATCACAAACTTGTTCAGGCATGAGCTGAGATGTCGACTCAAGGGCATAAGAGCCCGGAGTAGCAAAGCATCTAACCCATAAAGTTCGATGAATGTGTGCGAAGAGAACCCTATCGCAACACAAACTTGTCATAAAAACTGATGAATGTGAGCGGAGAGGACCAACCTGCCGCACCACAAACTTGCTGCAGAGGGGGACCTCTAGCCAAGGCTTTAGAAGAGGAGAGCCCTCTGGTAGAGTGCGCCCTAAAACCTACTGGCGAAGCTTGATCACGCGCCTCGTAGGCCCGGGCAGTAATGTCCCTCACCCAAAGTGACATAGTCTGTCAGGACGTGACCGCCACCCAGTCACGGCTTCCAAATGAAGAATTGCTGCCCTGATTTTACGCCACTAGCAAATGCAGTGGACATGCACTAGCAAGTCTGACGGGTACAGACTGGACAAAGTCTGAGAAGTCTTAGCTGCTCCGGCGTTACAAACGGCAGGGAGTAGAAGGCTTAGAGAATAACCGGCCAAGGGTCGCGAAAGCCACCTTTGGGCTGGTAGTCAGGGTGAGGGTGCAAAGAATGCTTTTGGTCCTACCTGGGGCAACTCAAAATAGGCCGGCAAGAGAGACAGAGCCTGTAGGTACCCAAGTCTCCTCAGAGACGTAATTGCCATAAGAAAAACCATCTTGAGAGTCAGAAGTCTACCAAACGCTGACTCTAGAGGTTTTAAAAAGGGGAGGTCTTACCCTATGAAGAGGTCTTAGCAAGGATGCCTCTTAGAGGGCACCCCGCCCATCAAGGCGTGGCAAACCGAAGTTGAAGCCACATAGAACCTGGCAGTGGCGAGGCAAGTGCCCGCTGACAGTTCTTTCCACCGAAAATCCAGAACTGAAGCAAACTGGCAGTTAGCTGGTTCTGTAATTGAACTTATTAGAAGGAAACGCATGCAGACGCATTTGTGCCATGTATGCGCCACCACGATCAGCACCCCCGAGGGGGGGGACTGGGTGACTCGGGGAGAAGTAGAGGAGACATTGCGCTATCAACAGAGGCGAAGAGGTCCTCTTCTGCCCTGTAAAATCTACCCAGATCAGTTCCAAGGGAGGGAGCCCTAGCACTTGCAATGGTCTCGATAACTTCAGGAGAAAGCCCTGTGAACCTCAGTTGGTACCCTACAGGGGCCAAGCATGAAAGGTTTCACAATTCGGGCTGGGGATGAATATGTCCCCTGAGCCTGAGAAAGAAGGTCCTACCTGTTCGGAATCGCCCAAGGCGAGCCGTCGAGGAGAGATATTAACTCCGAGAACCATATCCTGTTCAGCCAGCACAGTGCCATTAAAAGGAGGCAAGACCCTTGCTGGTGAACATTGCCAAGACTCCCGGGAGCAGAGAAACCGGGGAAAGAAACGCATACAGACGCATTCTGGGTCATGTATGTGTCTTAACATCCAGACCCAAGGGGGCTGGGTGATTTCAGGGAGAAGTAGAGGAGAAATTGCGCTATTCATAGAGGCGAAGAGGTCCTCTTCTGCCCTAAGATCTCACCCAAACTTGTTCCAAGTGGAAAAAGCCCGGGATTTAAAAAGGTCTCGATAACCTCAGGAGAGAGCCCTGTGTTCCTCAGTTGGGTACCCTTAGGGGCCAAACATGAAAGATTCCACAATTTGGGGCAGGGATGAAATATTGCCCTGTGCCTGAGACAGAAGATCCTTCCTGTTCGGCATCGCCGAAGGCGAGCCGTCGAGGGAAGAGATTAGCTCCGAGAACCAAGCCCTGTTCGGCCAGCGCGGTGCTATCAGTAAGAGGCAAAAACCCTTGCTGGCGAACTCTGGGCAACTACTACCTTAGGGTGGAGTTCTTAACTCCCCGTTGGTATTTTCTGTCTGGACCGTAAATCTGCTCCCATATACGGGCATCCAGGGATATAACTGACCTGAGTGACAGGAGCTTGCCCTGGGCCCTAAGGAGAACCCAACGTGTCAGAAATACAGCTGACAAGAACGTGGGTCTCCTTGATGATTTATGTAAGAGGCTACCGCTGCATTGTCCACCCGCACCAAGACATGGCAGCCTCAGGAGGAGGTATTTCAGGGCCAGAAATACAGCCATCAACCCGAGACAGTGACTGTGACAACCGAGCTGACGACCCGCCTATCCCCTTAAGCTGGACGACCACTTAAAGCCGCTACCCCGCCCATCAGGGAGGCGTCTGTCGTTAGCAGCCTGCGACAACAAGACACACCTAGAGTGGGACCCAAGGCAGAAAACCGGGGTCTGAACCACATAGAAAGGGAACGAAGCCTGAGGCGCGTAACCCTATTCAGCCTAGGGGTTTTGGCCCTTGGAAGAATCCCCTGGCTTTTGGCCACAACAAAAATGGTCTCATGAGCAGAAGGTCCAGAGGGATCACTGTGGACGCATTCGCCCTGAGACCTGGAAATCATTGATACTGATAACAGTGCAACCTTGACCTAGCCTGACTTTGCTCAGGGTGATCTAAATGGACTCAATCCTAGCGGGAGACAGTTGTGCCCGCATTGAGATTGAACTCCATACGATGCCCCGATAGACAGTGTTCTGAGTGGGAGAGAGGACGCTTTTCTTGGCGTTGAGCCTCAACCCCAGAGAAACAGATGAGCTAAGACGATGTCCCTGTGCTGAACTGCCAGTTCCTGGAACTGCGCTAGGATCAGCCAGTTGTCTACATAATTCAGAATGCAGATGCCCCGGAGTCGCAAGGAGCCAGCGCTACATCATGCATTGTGAATGTGCGGGTAAAAAGGGCTAGGCTAATTGAAAGAACCTGACCCTGGAAGACTTCGCCCCCGGAAGTGAACCTCAGGAACTTTCCATGTTGTGGCAGAACTTCTAAATGAAGTATAGAAGTGCGTCATAAGATCGATGGTGACCAGCCAAACGAGTTGTAGGGCTTGAGACACGACCGTCTTGACAGGCATCATCTTGGACTTGAACACCCACGGGTAGTTCAAGCTTTAAGATCTAAGCCAGACGCCACCCCTCACCCTCCATGGGTAACGGGAAGTATTTAGTGTAATAACCTAACTCTCTCTCTGGAAGGGGAACACATACCATGGCCCCTTTAACCAGGAGAATGAGTTTTTGTTTTTACAAAAAAAGAAATCCGGTTTACGGTAGTGAGAACACGCCGTTGAAACACGGAAAAGCGGCGAGTGAATTAAATCCTGACGCCCTTATAAGACCCACAGAAAAGAATATATCCGGCAGGAGTTTCCACGCTGCCAGGATCTCTGAGATGGGTATTATATTTTAACACTTCCTGTTGAGGGGTTGTCGGTTGTTTCGCGTCCTGAGTAAGATGCAGGAACAGCGAAAACACCCAATTTTGATGGAAGCCTCTGCAACCCAAAACACCAAGAGGTGGCGGGAATGGGGGGCTTCAAGGGGGTACCGGGAGGGGTGAAGTGAAACACGCGCCCCGTCCCGAGGGGAGCTAATCTAGGTGCAAGACTGTGAGGGTTTTCTCTTGGGTCTTGCTTCGGGGGTGGCGAGGGCAGCGAGACTGTCCCCAATCCCTGGGAGGAGGAGCACGACTCGCCACGCTTTGTTTTTGAGCCTCCCTTCAGTCAGGACCGAGGCGGGTCTGCGGCTTGCTCATCAAGCGCAGAACCCACACTCAGGTCGTCCAGGGGGTCAGCCTGGTACTCCTGTAAAACAGCATAGTGTGCAGAGCAGCACTAGCCTGACCTGCTGCTTGATAAGCCCTTCTCACTAAAGTGGAGGTTGTCCTACAAGGCTTTGAGGGGAGAGAGGGCTTCTTAAGTGACGATGCCGAGCCCGGCGAGAGATAGCCTGCCAGCGTCTCTTCGACCGGCGGCATCACTGAATACCGCCGTGCCTCAGCACCCACGATAGTCGAATATAATGACGTCGAGGGTATGCAAACACGGGAAGGTAAATATATCAGGGTTTCCGTTGTCCGGTAATTACCGGACATTGGCCGGTAAAAAAATTAAATGTCCGACAAAATTAAATCTCTCCGGTCAAATTGTCCGATTAAAATTGCCTAATAATCCCGTCCCCCTAACACAATCTGAAGTTGAGAATAAGCCTAAAATGTATAAAGCAAAAATACACCGATCTCTTGCTATGTTATAAAGGAACAGGCTCTATCGTTTGAAAGTTATGAAACAACATCGCATGCTGCATTTCAAATAAAGCGCACGCCTAAAACGGCTGCAATATAGACCTAAACAACGAACGATTGAGTGAGACGTTTCAAATATGGCCAGGCCCAGGCAGACTAGCTTTTAAAAGCTTTTTTCAGAGGCCAGACGATGGTGAATCAGGAACATCTCATTATAGATAGATCAGTGCTTCTAATCCACGCATTCGTGCAGTTTTTATTCTCTATCATCAAAACTGAATAGCCTATGTTCATCAGTGCATGGTTACAGTCTATATCAAGCAGGGACACATTTGTGTGTATTTTATTTTGTGATTTCACCGGAATTAATAGAGAGTCTCCGCAACGGCGGTAGATTGAAACGCGCGTCCTAGTGAAGATTGCGCAACTCGCGCAGCGCATCGTCCATGCAACTGATAGCAGCGGACACGAGCGCTCAGCTTGATTTCAAAAACAACAGATTTTAGCGCTAGATCTCTTATTTAATAACGGACTAAATGAATGATCTGCTAGTTAACTGGAGATGTTTTATTTATTTGTATTAGGTACATCCGTGCCTCAATGTTTCAAAAAGTGAATGTGTGTGAAACCACAGTAAAAAACGAATTTTTTTCGTCTATTTGAAAGTTAAGCTAATAATAATATGTTGCATTCTATACGGCCTGATTGTGTCATTTTTTAAGTTACATAGACTGCCTCCAGTTTTCCTCAACTTGACTAATTAAGAGGCGATATATTTGACCGGCATATCATCAAAATGTCCGTAAAACGAAACCGTGACCGGCACCATTTTTTCTAGCGGAAACTCTGAATATATATAATATATATATAATATATATATATTTTTTGGGGTTCTCCATGTGCGAAAAAGCTCTTCATGGAGGTTATCAAAGAAGGGAAGGGACCCATGAGGCGTTCCCTTTCTTAGACTGGAAGATAAAATATATCCCCTAATTTGGAGCATTTGGAGCGTTTGGGGGTCTCTTTTTCACGTGGCCAGTCCAATCTGGCAACCGCACGAGTAACAACATCGAGCAATTTCCTCCGTAGATTTTTTTATCGCGAACGGAAAGCGCAGGGGCGGGAAGAGAATCGCGATCCACCTCATGACCCGAAGAAGCGTCGAGATCATGTGTGAAGGACCAGCTGGGTTTGGGGAGAGAGTGAGAGAAAGGGATCAACCTGTCTCTTGCTCCTCAGCCACATCCATGCAAGAGCCCCACGAACGATTTTTTATTTTTTTTTCGTGAGTGCTGACTCCCGGAAGCAAGCGAGGCGAGCACGACGCACTCTGCCTGTTAAAGCAAATCGCAGTGCTCGCACCCGCCCTGCTGCAACACGAGAGCAGCATGCTCTTACCCCCAAACAAACAGCTATAGAGCGGAAGAGGGGAACACGCATCGTTTGCGGCTTTCAGTCATTCTCTCTTTTTCTAAACAGAAGAGAACAACGTTCACTGCACACTGCCTAACTGATTCTAACTTCTAACAGAGGAAAGAAAGTTTTGACAGGGTTTGTGAAACACACAGAAACAGAATCGCTCTGAAAAAAGAGTTTCTGACGACACCTGGTGACGTATCCCTTTATAGCCTGGCCTCAGGTGCATCTAATGATTACATCAGCCGAGGCTATAAATTCCGGTCAATGTTCATTGACGTGTTCCACACATTATTCAGCTCGGCTCACAGCTAAAGCTGTTCCCCGTAGCGCTTAGCAGCGCAACATCTTAGTGAAGCTTTTTGTAAAGGGAACTTCCACGGAGAGCAAGGATAACATTCTCATTTTAACATTTACATTTACATTTACCGACAGGCTACAAATGGAGAAACAACAGGGTTTAAATACACAAGGATAATGATGATTAAACGACATACAGGTGAGAACAATGAAGTGCATAGGCAGTGATGAGGGCAGGGAATTATGGGAAGTGTAGTTTATAACAGGTGACAAGTGAAACACGGGGCAGACAACAGGGGATCGTGACATAACCCCCCCCCAAGGAGTGGATTCCAGATGCTCCTAAAAAGAAAAATACCCACACAAACAAAAAAAAACTAAATCGTCCAAGGGGTGAAGGGTGGGGAGGCAGACCAAGGAGGGAACAAGGGGAAAACAGACAGTCCAAGGGGGGCACAAAGGGCAAACAGGCAGTCCAAGGGGGGCACAAAGGGCAAACAGGCAGTCCACGGAGGGCACAAGGGGCAGACAGGCAGTCCAAAAGGGCCACAAGTTGGGGACTGGATCAGGAGGCCTGGGAGGTGGCCACAGTACAGGGACTGGATCAGGAGGCCTGGGAGGTGGCCACAGGATAGGGACATGTTCAGTAGGCCTGAGTGTCGGCCACAGGACAGGGACAGCTTCAGGAGGCCTGGGAGTCGGCCACAGGGCCACAGCTATGGAGAACTCCGAGGGCGGAGCCGTGGCAGGCGGAGCCATGGAAGTTTCAGGTGGCGGAGCCATGGAGGGCGGCGCTGTGGAAGACTCCACAGCTCAGGAGGCAGAGCCGTAGAAGGCTCAGGAGGCAGATCCGTAGAAGGCTTAGGAGGCAGAGCCGTAGAAGGCTCAGGAGACAGGGCCGTGGGAGGTGGAGCCGTGGAAGGTGGAGCCATGGAAGTCTCAGGAGGCGGAACCGTAGAAGGCTCTGGAGACGGAGCCGTGGAAGGCGGAGCCGTGGGAGGCTCAGGAGGCGGCGCCGAGGGAGGCTCAGGAGGCGGCGCCGAGGGAGGCTCTGGAGGCGGCGCCGTGGGAGGCTCTGGAGGCGGCGCCGTGGGAGGCTCAGGAGGCGGAGCCGTGGGTGGCTCAGGAGGCGGAGCCGTGGAAGGCAGAACCGTGGAAAGCTTAGGAGGCGGAGCCGAGGGAGGCTCGGGAGGCGGAGGCCTGGGTGGCTCTGGAGGCGGAGCCGGGGGGAGGCAGAACCGTGGAAAGCTTAGAAGGCGGAGCCAAGGGAGGCTCTGAAGGCGGAGCCAAGGGAGGCGGAGCCCTGGGTGTCTCAAGAGGCGGAGCCCTGGGAGGCTCGAGAGGCTCGAGGCGCTGGCTCTCTGACGGTCGAGGCTGCAGGCGCTGGCTCGCTGACCGTGGCAGGCTGCAGGCGGAGACTGGGGGGCAGAAGCCTTTCCTCTTCTCCTCCTCCTCCGGGCGGACGAAGCTGGCAACGCTGGCTCTTTGGTCGTGGCAGGCGTGGGCGTTGGCTTGCTGGCCGTGGGAGGTGTGGTCGTTGGCTCGCTGGCCGTGGCAGGCAGGGGGGTGACCACTGTGGGAGGAGAGGTAAGGCCATATTTTACGCCCACAATGAACGGAGTTCCGCAAACTAGCAGAGTCTCTTCCACAAAGTCGAGGAGTGTCCAGCGGCGAGTCGCCGGTGGCAACAGCTCCTTTAGCAAACTGTGGAGATTTGCCCTGAAGAACACCATCAGGGAGTATTCTGGGAAGTCCGCTACATTCGCCAGCTCCAGAAAGTCGAGAATGTGATCCTCCACAGGACGGTCCTCTTGCTTGAGGCAGAGCAGTCTATAGTTCGCCTGTTGAACCACTAGATCCATTATGGTCGGTCGTTCTGTTACGAAGGCAGGCGAGGGCAGACGAGGAGTGGGGATCTAAAAGCAGATTCTTTAATGAGTGAAACAAACGGTGAACAAGATAACTCAGAATAAAACAATCCCGGGAACAAACAAAACATCCACGTGGGGAAAACAAAACATAAACACGAAAAACATCCAGGAGTACACAGGCACGAAAACATCCAAGGAGAGCAAGGATAACATTCTCATTTGAACATTTACATTTAACGACCAACTACTAATGGAGAAACAACAACATTTATTAATAAATACAGAGTTAGAACTACAATTAAAAGTTATTATAAAGTATGTAAAGCTATACCCACTGGTTTGTTAAGAATACTTCAAAGTAGTTTATCTGATCCTGTATCTAGGCCTGTTGTTTTTCTGTCTTCCTTGAAAATATGTAATTTGGAAGTCGTTGATAATAAGTGTAGTAACAAACTTATCTATAAAGAGTTTAAGTGTATTATCACTGGCAATTTTCTGTGTTATTTTCTAAGAGATGTTGAAGTTTCAGTAAGGGATAAATCTTGCATCTTTTATTTTGCATACCCTGTTTCTCCAAAGGTTAAGGAAACTCATTACAAAATCCTATTTAGGATTTACCCTGTAGGTAATTTTGTACAGAAAATATTTCATTTTGATGTGGATCCTTGTGTTTTCTGTTCTTTCTTCCCTGAAACACTTAATCACCTTTTTTTCAGCGTGAATTTACTTCACAATTTTGGCTTGACATAACTGGTTACCAGTAAAAATTGTTCTACAAGATATCCTTTTTCATAAAAGCAGTTTGAATCCCCACATTTCTGACAATGTTAATATGGTATTATTGCTGGGTAAATGTCATACTCATACATGTAAATGGAAAAAATGCAAGCCCTCCTTTAATTTATTTCTCTTTGATTTTATGAAATCATTCCAGAGCTTCAAATATTTTAAAAAAGAAAATAGAGCTTCAAATATTTTAAAAAAGAAAATAGAAAGATTGAATCTTTATATTTTTCTATGTCAAAATATTTATTGTTTTAGTGCATCCTTGTTTTGTGTTTTTTTATTTTATGTATATCCTATTCTGTCTTGAATCTTGCTCCTTGTCCTTGTTCCTTTTTGTTTGTTCTGTGTGTGTTCACCCTGGTTATTGTGTCTAATGTTGTCAAATGTTCCCTGTTTTGTGAAGTATAATTGCAAAAAAAAAAAAAAAAATCAAAATATAGCTGCAATCAACGATGATGGGCCCAAGCACTATGGCGCCATCGCCACCTGGTGGCTCTAGGAAAACAAAGAATGGTGGGCGCATGCCTTTGAGAGGGTGAATATAAGAGTACTATAGTACTAAGTCACACAAAATGTCGCACTTCCTGTTGTCAGTTGGTGGTGCTACAACCGTGACCCACAATAGACATATCAATACGATTAGCAGACATGACCAAACATACTGCTCAATTTGATCTAAATCTGTCTATGCACAGAAGATTTGACACTACTATTTCTCTTTTTTCACCATAAATGTATTGCCTGGCTATGGCTACACTGTCAGATATATCCAAAATATGTTCACAATTTAGCATCTTCAATGTCTTGGCATAATGTTGTCTAAATTTGGTGACAGTCTCATGAATCCCCTCGGAGGAGTATTTAAAAGTTAAAGACTGCAAAAATTCCAAAATTGCTAACTTCCTGTTGGGCGGACCAAATTACTATAATAATGAAAGTTGTCCGGCTTGATGAGGACTATATACGTACCAGATTTGGTGACTGTACTTAAAAATGGGTGTGCTACAGAGGCAGTCTCAGGGTGTTTTCACACTTGGTCCGTTTCAGGGGTCTGAGCTCAATTCGGGGGATTTTTGGCCCATATGTGAACACACCAAATTATCTCAGACCCCTTAAAAGCAAACCGAGCCAAGCCCATCTTGGGAGGTGGTCTGAGTACGGTTCGCTTGCATCCTTTGGTTCGGTTTACTAAAAATGCGCATTGTGAACAAAAATCACTCTGGGCTCACTTGAATTTCCCAGTCGCGTAATACCAAACATGTTTGGCCCAGTACTCAGGAAATCCCAATGGGAGCACCAAAGAGAGACGTGATGAGCCACTTGCTTTGTTTCTATGGATATGACAGAGGGAGATGCATATTAAAAGTTCTTTCTTTAGTGTTCTGTGCAAATGAAGAATCGAGGGACGCCTGGAAAACCGCATAAAAGTTAAGAAATGACTTTCTATGAATGGAAGGAACCTGAGGCTGTCAGTAAATTAAACAAATTGTGATTAATCTAATTGTTTGTTATTGTTAAGTCTAATCTACCATGATTGAATGCTGAATTTCTAAATCTAAAATGTTTATATAAAAATACAATGCATTCAATTCTGTTACATTATTTTTCTATGTAATAACAGAATTACATTATATTGATGCCAAAGACAATAAATAAAATAATAAAGTTCTTAAGTTATTATTTAAGTGTAGTAAACAGTTAGTAATAAAAGAAAAGAAAAGAAATGAATAGAAGCTTTAAAAAATAAAATAGTATCAAGTATTCAATTAAACATTCAGAATGAATTTGACAAACTATTACTGGTCTTCCCTGTATGAATAATACTTTAATACTTTTATACTAGAGTTATACTAGCAAATTTATCCAGCCAAGAGCAGTGAGTGGTATTGTAATTTACTTGTTATTGTTGTTTTTTATGAGTTACATTTGTATTTTTATTAAAACACAGAAAAACAAAACATAAATACACAAAATCAACTTTTAACACCCACTACCACCTCTCCTTTCCTCCCCATCCCCATCCCCAACCCCAACCCCACCCCGAACCCCAACAAACACCCTGTGGTCTTACATGAAAACATATAAAGGAGAAAAAAAACACTAATAGAGGGAAAGAGAGAGAGAGATAAAAAAAACATATACTGTATATATATATATATATATATACACACACACACTCACCTAAAGGATTATTAGGAACACTTGTTCAATTTCTCATTAATGCAATTATCTAATCAACCAATCACATGGCAGTTGCTTCAATGCATTTAGGGGTGTGGTCCTGGTCAAGACAATCTCCTGGACTCCAAACTGAATGTCAGAATGGGAAAGAAAGGTGATTTAAGCAATTTTGAGCGTGGCATGGTTGTTGGTGCCAGATGGGCCGGTCTGAGTATTTCACAATCTGCTCAGTTACTGGGATTTTCACGCACAACCATTTCTAAGGTTTACAAAGAATGGTGTGAAAAGGGAAAAACATCCAATATGCTGCAGTCCTGTGGGCAAAAATGCCTTGTTGATGCTAGAGGTCAGAGGAGAATGGGCCGACTGATTCAAGCTGATAGAAGAGCAACTTTGCCTGAAATAACCACTCGTTACAACCGAGGTATGCAGCAAAGCATTTGTGAAGCCACAACACGCACAACCTTGAGGCGGATGGGCTACAACAGCAGAAGACCCCACCGGGTACCACTCATCTCCACTACAAATAGGAAAAAGAGGCTACAATTTGCAAGAGCTCACCAAAATTGGACAGTTGAAGACTGGAAAAATGTTGCCTGGTCTGATGAGTCTCGATTTCTGTTGAGACATTCAGATGGTAGAGTCAGAATTTGGCGTAAACAGAATGAGAACATGGATCCTTCATGCCTTGTTACCACTGTGCAGGCTGGTGGTGTAATGGTGTGGGGGATGTTTTCTTGGCACACTTTAGGCCCCTTAGTGCCAATTGGGCATCGTTTAAATGCCACGGCCTACCTGAGCATTGTTTCTGACCATGTCCATCCCTTTATGGCCACCATGTACCCATCCTCTGATGGGTACTTCCAGCAGGATAATGCACCATGTCACAAAGCTCGAATCATTTCAAATTGGTTTCTCGAACATGACAATGAGTTCACTGTACTAAAATGGCCCCCACAGTCACCAGATCTCAACCCAACAGAGCATCTTTGGGATGTGGTGGAACGGGAGCTTCGTGCCCTGGATGTGCATCCCACAAATCTCCATCAACTGCAAAATGCTATCCTATCAATATGGGCCAACATTTCTAAAGAATGCTTTCAGCACCTTGTTGCATCAATGCCACGTAGAATTAAGGCAGTTCTGAAGGCGAAAGTGAGTCACACACAGTATTAGTATGGTATTCCTAATAATCCTTTAGGTGAGTGTATATATATAGAGTACTGTGCAAAAGGCACATAAGGTGTTTCACAAAAACATTTGTCTTAAGATGGTTATTTATATCTTCAGCTTTAGTGTGTCAATAGGAAATATAAATGTTAGACTCCCAAATATTACTTTTGCTAAATAGATAGAAGAACTGTGGCGAATTCTCCAAAAAGCTTGAAACATCCTATCTGCCAACAACCAAGAAAAACTGTGTCCAGGTGTACCTAAGAGAATTGGGGTAAAATCAGTTTATGTGTACCCGGGGCTAATTTTTCCTTAATACAGACAGAGAAAGCTATTGTTTCGCATAAAACTTGTTCAAAACTGTCTGGCACAATAGATGCGGAAGTGCAGTTGTTTGGTACAGGGGCTTAAAACTTGTTCAAAACAATGCAAGGAATGCAAAATAAAAAAACACAAAACAATCAGGTCACTTGGAGCATCATGTCCGGCACAATAGATGCGGAAGTGCAGTTGTTTGGTACATGTGCCACATTAGGCTTAAATTGAATAATTTACACAAAAATGAAAATTCTCTCATCATTTTGTCATATTCTTCTGAAAATCTTAATTTGTGGTCTGAGAAAGAGAGTCATAGACATTTGGGATGGCATGAGGGTAAATGATGAGAGAATTAAATTTTTTTTGTGAATTATTTCTTTAAGTAACACAATGGGGGCCACATTGTCCTAGTTTTGAAATACAATGTTCCACATTGATTTAGTTCTTGTATTTTCTGAAGTATTGCTCTACAAAGGTTGATACTTTTCTATCAGTCATTAGAAAAAACTTTTCTAATTGTTATTTGTAACACCTCTACTTTGCTGGTTATTTATAACAAACTCTCTACATCAGGGGTTATCTTAATATTATAAAAAAAACTAACAATATTATAAAAAAAACATTATTATTAAAAATGTCACTGTTTTATTCTATTACATTAATACTTTTAAAGCTACTAAAGTTATTCAGCCAAAAGTAGTGAGTGGTTTTCTCGTTTCCTTCTTATTGTTGTTTGATTAATAGACTTTATATGACATACTAGACAATGCTCAATTCGGTTACATGTACACATCAAGCCCAACATTTTGATGCAAATACGCGTTTTGTTCCACTGTTTAAGTTCACTTTCGACCAAACCGACTGCACTTACATTAATGCTTCACCGAGACGGGCATTGGCGTAATTATAAAGTGTATTTGACCATTTAGTCGCCTGTCAATCAAACAGCATGCAGGAAATAAGAAGTCAATCTTTTATATTTTATCTAGATCAACCAACCAGTGGTTGTCTTGCTATCGTGATCGACGTAATGAACACTCCTGGTCTAGATGTAGAACATAGGCTAAGTCTAGAAAATTACCGTAATTTCCGGACTATTGAGCGCACCTGAATATAAGCCGCACCCACTGAATTAAAAAAAATATATTATTTTGAACATAAATAAGCCGCACCTGTCTATAAGCCGCAGGTGCCTACCGGTACATTGAAACAAATGAACTTTACACAGGCTTTAATGAAACACGGCTTGTAACAAAAATAAATAGGCTTTAACGAAACACGGTGTGGCAGCGGGGGCGTGGTCAAGGGCCCGCCCGGGAGAGAAAAGCGGTAAGGGCGCTTACATCAAGTGCTGAAAACTGTCACACGTGTGACAGTGTTCCCAAGAAGGACACGTGAAGCAGGGCACTTGACGTTCCAGGTAAGGCTTTTAATGGCCACAGCAATGTTTACAATCAATTTTATAAAGTTTCTCAATTCTTGGTCTTCTATGCGCCAACACTAGACTGACTTGTGTGTGTCTGTCTGACTGTCTGTCTGTCTGTCTGTCTGTCTGTCTGTCTGTCACTCACTCACTCACTCACTCACTCACTCACTCACTCTCTCTCTCTCTCTCTCTCTCTCTCTCTCTCTCTCTCTCTCTCTCTCTCACACTCTCTCACACTCTCTCTGCTGCCTTTTTATGCCGCTCTCCCCACGCTTACTGAAATTAGACACAGGTGTTAGACAATAGCTCAGGTGTAAGCGCCCTTTCCGCTTTTCTCTCCCGGACGGGCGCTTGACCACGCCCCCGCTGCCACACACGGCTTGTAACAAAAAATAAAAAATTAGCAGTAAACAGTAGCCTAGCAAGAAAGTCATTGGTCACTATCTTCCTCCTCTTGTGCACATGAAACCACTGAAGTCATCTCCTTCAGTGTCGGAGTTGAATAGCCTCAGCTTTAGTTGTCTTTTTGCACTGAGTCAATTCATCAGGCTGCTGTTTCCAACGTCTCCCGTGCAGTAGCTCTATTTCCTTTTCCAACAGCCAGATCAGTCGCCTTCAACTTGAAAGCTGCATCATATGCATTTCTCCGTGTCTTGAGGGTGACAAAATGACTACCGTAATCAGAATGATGGGAAGTTTGAGCCTTCGATTTAATCTAAACAGTAAACAAAAAAGTTGTTTGACCTTAACCCGTTCGGCAATTTCATTGGTCTAATGAAAGCTTCATGCCGCCAAAAAACTGAGCACGTCACAGAATGTTTTAAAAAATTTTTAAATAAAATTTGAAAGCGGGAAAAATCCATATATTAGCCGCGTCGTTGTTTAAGCCGCGAGGTTCAAAGAGTGGGAAAAAAGTTGCGGCTTATAGTCCGGAAATTACGGTACTCAAAAGTTTATCATCGATATCGAGGACATATCTTCTTCTTTTTTTCAGATAAACATCAAGATTTTTTTATCGGCCAGCCCTATTGATAACATTGCCTTAATCTCTCACAGCAGCTCAATTATCTCACTAGCTAATTTACAGGCTACATTATAGACACACAGAGACTAGTATGCAGAAATATTAAATTTAGCTTTATTTGTTTCTTCACATTAGAGGCAGGATTAATGCTGATGTCTGGCTTGAGCAATTTAAACTCACATGACACAATCAGGCAATTAGACTTTTTCACTGCAAAAATCACTTTCAGCTGCAGCCATGAAGTTCAGGTGTTGAAAATGTGTTTGATGCATCCTCTACATCCATAACAGTTGGCACCGGATCTGCAGCTGCTGTTCAAGTTTTTTCTGAAGTTATTTGATTTGACGGGAGTCATGAGACTCTCCTTACCGTACGTTCACACCAGAGGTGGCGAGAGCGTCAAATCGACCGGAAGTCATTCATTTTCAATGACAGCCAGCGTCTCTCCGAGTCTTGGGCGGCGTGGGCGTCAGATGGAAGTTCAAGTGCAGTCAACATTATGGTAATGAGCTGTGACGCGGTTCGGCGGCAACCTATTGGAATATAGAAGTGCTCCGCTCTAGCGAAGTCTAGAGAACACAACCGTGTAAACTTTGGTTCCCACCAAGCATTCGTTCCGAAGATAAAATGGAGGAGAAACGAATTATTGCCGTGACGGGTTTCCCTGTAATATATGACCAAGACCACAGTTATTACTACAAATGTATTTTATTTTTATAACAAACAACTATAATTTTAATTACTTACTGCCATCGATCGATTAATTATTTTCACATTTTAAAGAGTACATGAGGATATACGCTACTTGTGATAGGTCGGCAAAAAGTAAATGGTCGACATGTCTGGATGTTTAAATTGCGGCCCCTTTAAATATAGTTCACAAAACAAAGCATTCTGAACAAACGTTGCTGCCTATTTCAACTACGTCAAAGCGTCCACGAGCGTCCTTGAGCGTCGAAGGCAGGGCAGCCAGAGCGAATTTTGACGCTCTCGCCGCTTCTGGTGTGAACGTACAGTTAGGCAATCATGTTGATAGATAACAATAAAATCAGGAATGGGAAGTAGCAAACACAGACGGTGGGAAAATAGCACATTCAAAGTACAGTTACAGCACTTAAAATGAACTCACTTAAAACAAACTCAAGTAAAAGTAAATGTATACAATTTTAAAACTACTTAAAAAAATAAATAAACTACTGGGAAAAACAACCTAATTACAGTAACTTGAGTATTTGTAATTCGTTGCTTTACACCCCTGCATATAATACAATCCATGCTACTCAATCCAGTGTTTGGAGGGAATATGCTTGGAAGATACAAATTAGATTTTTTTGATAACACCTGCTATTCAAAGTAAATACAACAGCATGGTAAAAGGCGATTGTAGGATAAATTGTTGAGGAAAAAAAGGCTCATTACAGTCAAAATCTATATGAGTGCACTAAATCGACAACTTATTGGAATGAAGTGATTAGACAGGTTTATTTAAATTTAACTGCACAATAGAAATACATCCAGAACATTTTAATTTGTGTAAAATGCCATTGTCCTTAAGAAATAAATCTGAACAAAACATATTAAGGGTAATTAGAATAGCAGCTTTGAAACAGATTACAAAAAATTGGCTTAAACCAGAACCCCTACAATTTCAAAGATGGAGGGTTTTAAAAATGATTTAGGAAATATACCAAATGGAGAAAGTAACATTTAAAATAAATAAATAAAGTTTAAGCAATGCTAAAAAAGCTAGCAGGCTACTAACATATACTTGAGCTAGATGGCAGCAGCAACAAGAACAGGAAGTTCCTGTGTTATGTGTAAATTAGATGTTTATTTTAAATTGGGTTTACCACGCACAAATATCACAGTAATGGAACGATGAATGACAAGAGCAGATAACGAACATTGCCATGGTACAAAGCAGAGCCAACAACAGCAACATAAAATGTTTTAAACATTTGGGGTGATGGCGGGATGGCGGATTGGCGGAGGCAGGGTGATGGCATCAGACTGGTAACAATGATCGACGCTTCGATGATCCAAAGGCGAGTGTCTGTTAGCATGATAGGAGGAGATGGGAAGAGAGAGCGCGAGAAAGCACAACACAACAACACAAATATTCTCAGAAGGGGAATTGACAAAATTCTTATGTGGGCTGGAATGAAGAGTGACTTTATAAAGCATATTTATCTGATGTTTTTTTTTTAAAGAAATGGTTAAATGACACAGTCATTTTATTGAAAATTGTGGAGACCTTGAATCAGAATCAAGGCAAACAATTATTACAGTCACAAAAAGGAGAAAAGTGTCATTTGATGGTGATTCCACAACTGATGACATTAGTGTAAGTGAACAAAACTGCCTATAACATCTCATAATACACTCACTATGATGCTTTTAACTCTTTATTTACTATTTTCTTCAGGGCATTTTCTAGCTGTAAGCGGTATAAGTGACCATTTAGGGCCCCGAGCCACCAGGGTCCCCCCAAAGCAAGGTTGTTTATACTGTATTTATGATTTCACCAGATCACTTAGAGCAGGGGTGCCCACACTTTTTTGTGTGATGATCTACTTTTAAATGACCAACTCAATAAGCTCTACCAACTAAAAAAACACAGTTTCATTTAAAATAAGAAAATGCTTGTTGGGACTACTGCATATATCCCAACATGGAATTCATCTTCTAATTAATACAAAAATATATAATAATTTTCAATGTTGATATCATTCAGTTTTAAAACTAAACCCAAAATACCTACAGCACAATAGATTACAATAGCCAGGGCATTTACCTTATTCTGATGACGAGTAAATATTGACTAGATGAGGTTTTGTTTATTCAGTTGCCATGACAACTAGGTTTGCGCATACGCGCCTTCAAAGGACTTCTGAGAACAGAGCGTGAAATTGCGATTCTACTGCCCGGATTAGGCAAAACTGTCTGATTCCATTCAGTTTTGCCTAATCCTAATAGTAATCGCAATTTCGCGCTCTGTTCTCAGAAGTCCTTGGAAGGCACGTATGCGCAAACCTAGTTGTCATGGCAACTGAATAAACAAAACCTCGCCTGGTCATTATTTACTTGTCAAGTGCAAGTCAGACAGAAACAAAAAGGAGGAAAGACATTATATTTATTTTTATTAAAATTTTACAAAAGTACATTTACATTTTGTGCGATCTACCAGCATTGCCTTTGCGATCGACTGGTAGATCGCGATCGACGTATTGGGCACCCCTGACTTAGAGTGTATTCTAAAAGAGTATTTTCCCTCCTAAAAGAGTATATTCTAAAAGAGTGGCACACATCAGAACGTCTTTTTAAAGATACCCTTTCGGTTTTGTGTTATTCCTGAATGCGGTCGATATCTCTCGCCTTCAGATGGCCATGATCGCTGTCTTTCGTGCCTGGGCACTGCCCATGCCGAGACATCTTTCGTGGATGCGCCATGTCCTCATTGCGAGGACATGACCATGGCAACGTTGCGGCTCGCCTTCATATGAAAGCAAGCCACTCCAGCGGCTTCCTGCCTCGGCCCTTCTACCCACGGGTATAAGGCCAGCATGGTGAGCGCTGGGGGTGATTCGGGGACCGCAATGGGACCACCTCCGCTGGGTAAATCCCTGCGGACTTCCCATTCCCCGGCACGCTCGTTTGCTCCGGTTAGGCTTCCAGATGAGTGTGCCGGCTCGTCTCAGGGCGAGTTTGACCTCTTGTTTGGTGCCCATGAAGGTGATGAGTTTTCAAGCGCAGCATCGGCCTGTGTAGCTCAGTATGTAAAGACGCTGCCTACCTCTCCTGGAGTCGTGAGTTCAAATCCAGGGTGTGCTGAGTGACTCAAGTCAGGCTTCCTAAATTTCCTGGTTGCTAGGGTGGGTAGAGTCACTTTGGATTGACCTCCTCTTGGTCACTATAATGTGGTTCGCTCTCAGAGAGGCACATGGTGAGTTGTGAGGAGGCCTCACGCACAGTGCATATGCCTCTATATGCGCTAGTTCTCCGTGGTAACACGCTCAACAAGCCACGTGATAAAATGCGCAGATTGAGGCGGAGAAAACTGAGATTTGTCCTCAGCCACCCGGATTGATGTGAGTCATTACGCCACCACGAGGACTTAGAGCGTATTGGGAATTGGGCATACCAAATTGGGGAGAAAAGGGGAGAAATTACTAAAAAATACTAAAAAATATTGTAATTTTAAATAACAGTGATGCCACAGTGATCTTTTTTTTTTTTTTTTCATATGGTTTAGTAAAGATACTATATTTGTTGCAGACATATTTGATAGTAAAGGGGATATTTTATCGCATGAAGTGTTTGTGACTGTTTATCAATATTCCATTTAAAGAGTTTAAAACTGTTATAAAAGACATTCCGTTGGGTGTAATTCATCTGATGAAAACCTTCTTAAATCATGAAATACGCCATAAAAAGTTGACCCAACTTTCTTTGGAAGGGATCTCTTTGTTGAGTAAATCCTGCAATAATAGTTTACAAGTATTGCAGTCCCGAAATGTAACTTTCCCAAGAGGAACATTTTACTGGAACTCTCTTTTTGACAAAAAAGGAAAATATGGTTGTTACCATATAAGTATTGTTTGTCTAAAAGTAGCTGACACATTTTTTTTACAGAACTTACCATTGTAATGCACTACTATCTAAAAGTACTGTGATGTGAGTGATGCATGCACCTTTGTGAAGGCATTGGTGAAAGGCCTTAAGAACCTGTTTTGTGTGTGTGTGTGTGCGTGTGTGTGTGTGTGTGCGTGAAATCACATTTGTTTTCTGGTGTCTTTTGTTTTTCTTTCGCCAATTTAAAGTTAAGTTTGTAAGGGGTAAAGGGGATAAGGTAAAGGAGGACTAGGGAAGCCACCCAACTGGCCCAAGGACGGTATCCAGTGGCGTGGCTGAAGGTCTCCTGCATGTTCTGTCTTATCATGCGCATTCAGTTTATGTAATTTCGTTCCAATTAAATAACTATATTATTCATTTTATGATCCTCGTTTATTTTATCTGACTACAATTATAAAAGTTTCTAAGGATATATTAATATTCTAATCTTAGTTATTATTAGTAAATTTGATTTAACATTTGATTATCGTATTTAACTCTATTTTATATTGTACTCCTTCATTCGGATTCCTGTCACTTAAAGAGTCTCGCACCAGCCGTGTACACGGATCTCACGGTCACAAATACGCCAGTATTGTCATTAAAACAGTAATTGACTAAATACTAATTAGATGGCTGCTCACGCTTGCCCTTTTGTCTAAAAGTATTCTGTTTAGTCCCCTTAGATAGTAAACACTTAATTAGAGTAATATTATTTCTACCCAGAGGCCATGACCACTAAATTTACAAAGATAGACCAACAATACCCAAGTTAAAATAGCTTTACATAATCATGCCATAGTTTCCTATGTATACTTAGCTAGAAAATATTACAATAACCAGAGGTTTAGACTTCACCCTATTTAGGCTTGGTCGACACTTCATGTTGTCCTAAACGGAAATTCTCTATTGAGCCTGTACACTCTAAGTACACTAGAAATAATTCCAATTAGTTAGTCGGAGCTCTAAAGTCTCAGTCGGTGTGCCCCATGCTCCACTAAAAACCGAGCTTTAGTCCGCTACTTACCTGGTCGTAGATTTCCGGAAACATGGACTTAACATAATCTACTAAAGACAATAGTTTCAGAGTAAATCAGAATCAATTCAAATGTAACAATTTATTTACCTGGTAAAATAATAAATTCATAAATTCCAATTAGACAATAATAAGTCAAATTTAGACATTTTATCAAAACATAAGATATTCAAATTGCATTTACCTGATAACTACACAGAGTAAACTGTGTGGGAGATCTGGCTAACAGATTCCCATTATTAAAATTACACACATTATTTGTGAGATCGTCTGACTACAGAGAACCATGAACAATGTGTCACATTTCCTTAAATACCCAAACCATGAACACGGGATTTTGGGAGTGGTTAGGTTTGGGGACATAGTCCTGGGGACATAGCTCATTAACATACAGGCAGGGATGAGGACAGACCTCCAGAATTATACAGCATTTGGCAAAGACTTTATCAACACGGGAAAGGGACCAATATACCAGTCGCACTGAGACATTTTAAATGATACCAAAACATGCCTAGTCACATTATTTGTATACATCAAACATATATTTTGTTGCATGTAGATCTTAGGTGAGTTTGAAGTGATTCTGAGCAGAAGGGGAAGGAGTAGTAGAGGGGGGAAGATGTTTTGAGTTTTACGAGAATAGGTCTAAATTGGCCTGAGGTGAGATAGAGGTCAGATGTGAGATTTGTGTTTTATTGTTCTTGCTCAGTAGGATGTGTTGACTCGGGTGAAAATGTTCTTCTGTGTGAGAGTTTTATGACTTGGTTCTCGCAGAGTTCTTTGACTTTTACGACATCTTGATGTCAGCCTTACAAGTTATAATTTTAATCTTAAGGACATTATTTGTTATTATGAAAAAAAAGAAAAGAAAACAAATCACTGTAAAAAAAATTATTAATGCAGCAAAATTTTATATTTAGAAGCACAAACTCCTTATTTGCCTAGATTTGCAGAATATTTGTTAAAAGTTGATTACTTAATACAGCTATTAATGTTAAGAAATGTATATCATTGATTATATACTATAATGAGATAATTTAATATACTATAATGAGATAATAATTTGTTACACTACTTTGATGCAGTTATTATAACTAATTACTTTATCAGCTTACATCCAACACTGCTAACCACCTGCACTCCAGTTTAATCAGAGGATTTGTAAAGATTAGTACCTCATATTTTACACAAGTAAAAGGTCTAAAAGGTTTAAGTTTTATATGCTGTCAGTACATTGATATTCTACGTTTCAGTGACAATCCAGACATACAAGAATGTATGTGTAAACCTACAAACATATGCCCACAATTAGTACTAATGAAATCAGATGGGTGTATTCCTCAGAAGCTGTTCAATGTTTTATCCCCAGTCTCTGACCAGCCGCAGACAAGCATACTCTCTCACAGAGCATTTCATGATGTTTCAAGTCATCATTTTTATTTGTTTAACACTTTTCACAACACACATTGCTTCAAAGCAGCTTTACAGAAAACAATGCTACAATGTATATGATGTCTTAAAATCCTCACTAGGCAGTTTAAATGAAAAACATGATTAAAAATCATGCTTTAAAAATTATTTGTCTTTAGGCCCCCAGTGAGCAAGCCAAAGTTGACTGTGGCAAGGATCCCAAAACTTCATAAGGTTTCATAAAATTTTCACTCTGTTCTGTTTGTAGTGAACTGTGGAATATATCTGAAAATGCAGTGTTGTTGATCTGAGAACTCTAAAGACTGAGAGAAGTGCTGTGCGAGCAGTGCAGTCTTCTGCAGGGTAATTAAAGAGAATTATGTTCAATCTTGGCCATAGGATCTCCTGCATCTTTCTGTAAGCTTCTTTTTATTTATTTGAGTGTGTGGAGTAATGGTATTAAATGCTTCGATCTTTATTCAGAAATCAGTACTCTACAAACAAGTAAAAAAAAAAACCATCTCTTTAGCAAGTTCAAACAAGGACATCAACTAATGAACGATTATGTAACTGTACATGTTTGGTACATAATTAATCATCAGTTGAAGTCCTTGTTGTCATTGTAAGAATACATAAGAATTCATTCTAATGACTATTCAGTTAATCTAAAGATGGAGGATGGGTTATGAAAGCTTGATGATGGCTCTGTGGCTTTTCAAACATTTCACAGTAAAAATACAACCTTGTGCCAGTTATCTGATATAAAAAAACATTAGAGTGCATTTGAAAACACAGCCTAACACAGATAAAATTATCTCTAAAGCAGGCTAGTGTTCAGTAGTTAGTATTTCTGTTTGTTCTTTTTCTTTAACTCAACTGGTAGAGCAAAGCAAAATCAAGGTCAAGGGGTTTGAGTCCCAGGGAATGTACCTATCCATAAAAAAATGCATACCTTGATGACACTGTAAGTCCAAAGCATTTGCCAAATGAATCAAAATGGGATGTTGACATGATATACTTTTGGGAAAGTTGACGTGCTATAATTAATATAAAACTATTGTAAACTGTATATTGCTAATTCTTTTATAATTATTATGCATGCAGCTTTTATGACCTCATACTGTATTAATTGAGAGACTATAAAATGTTTTTACTTTTCAAAATTAATTTGACACACTGCATGACCATGAGCTACTGAACACAAAAAGGTGCCAACAAAGGTGAACATATGGGTGAGCAGTTACAGGACCTAAGATATGCACTTTCTTGGTAACACTTTACAATAAGGTTGTAATTGTTAACATTAACTACATCACTTAACATGAACTAACAATGAACAATACTTTTACAGCACTCATTTTAACATAAACTAACGCATTTTACAATTATAAGTTGTGTATGTTAACATAAGTGAATGCGTAATGAAATAAAAATAAAACATTAACAAATATTGATAAATGCTGTAATCTAAACTAGCCTTTACTAATCTGAACAAATAAAATCTTTTTGTAAAGTGTTAGCACTTTTATACATTCAAATACATTTTTACCTAAAATCTTCACGTCGGTAATAAAAAAAGACCATGTTATGCATTAACTGCCCAATATTTCTATGCTCAGAGCATCTAAATTGAATTCTGATTGCACACAAACTTGTGAATCAATATGTTTGCTCAGTATGGACAGCATCTCTTATGGTGCATAGATCTAAAATCATGTTTACAGTAATGCACTTACTATTAATGTCTAGTTATTATGACTGCAATACCCTTGCTTTACAGCACAATAGTCATGGACATTTTTTTATGTTTTGGAATTGTTTTCATTGCTAATTTATATTGTCTATATGCAGATTGGTCACTGGGCCAATGTATTTTTAATTACTGTAAGTGGCACGATTTTGGAAGAGAAGAGAAGTCTTTTATGCAGAGAGAATCTGTATCTACATTTGTGTTTTGTTATCTCAGAGCCATAACATTGAGAGATGTGCTCATTTGTAACCTGTGAACTCTGTCTTATGTCTTGTGATCTTCAGCTATGCAGAGTCTTTTGGACACTCTGAGTGACAGCACCAGCTCCACCACAGCCAATGATTTGGACCTTATCTTTCTCAAAGGCATAATGGAGAGTCCAGTGGTGAGTCACTCACTGTCTTTCATGTCCACATGAAGCTTCTTTAAATTATATATTGTTTCTTTGAATGCTTGAGGCAGTAATAACGTAAGAAAAATTGATTAGATTGTATATTTTAGTCATAACAACTCCTAACAATAAATGTAAGGTGGTCTTGGCAGACTATATCTGCTTTATCCTGCTGCTACAGAGCAAGTTTGAAGCCTTGCTACTGCTAGGACATGCACAGACATACTTAGGGCCCTATGAAATTTGTTCTTTTATTTTCTAAATTCCATTAGATTTTTTCCCAAATTCCGTTTTCTGTTTTATTTTTTTCAAATTCCACATTTGACAGTTTAATTCAATTTCATCTAACATTGTCTATACAAATGAATTAATTAAAACAATAAATCAGCTGAATATAGAACAATAATTTTTAACGTAACATTGAATGATTTTTTTTATTAAATTACAGTAAGTGTTTCTTTACAGATTCTCAGATTACAATCCAAAACAACATTGGAGTTATTTTTGTCAAATAAAGTGCTGCACAACAGCTTAAAAATAATATTACTGATTTATTTATTTATTTATCATTGTTAAAGTTTTTTATTTAGTATTTATTTATTTTTCAGTTTCCTACAATTTCTCCATTTAAATCTAGCTTTTATTTAGCCAGAAAACAGAGTGAAGCCCTTTCAGGTTCAGCTCATGATGCAGTGTTTTCAGTGTACTTTATGAGCATCTGGTTTCACACATTCATTTTGAAGCGCACAGCACATGCAGACTTTAAATTTATTTAATGAAATGTGAGCCTTTTGCAGTTTAATAATCACACCTGGACATAATGTGGTTTTAATTTGATTAATTTTGCATTCAAACGTTAATTTTCATTCCAAATATTGTATGTCAATGTAACGTCTGAACAGGCTCCCGTCCACCAGAGAGAGCCCTCACCTGAATACTGAGCTTTGTCTCTTCCTGTTTCCTGCCACATCAGTTCCTGCCATGTCACTTCCTGTTTGCTCTGTATATAAGCCTTGCATTCATACTCCCATATTGTGAAGTATTGCCATCTTCCTTACCAAGCGTTTGTTTCTCTTCCATTGTTTCTGACTACTGTTATGACATCTCTGGATTATTGTTTTGGATTTGTTTGCCTGTGGACCGATTTACTTGTGTTTTGACCCAAGCCTTTGACCTGTCTACATTTAAGGAATACTGCCTGTATTATCTGTTGAAGCCTTCCAATAAATATTTGCAAATGGAATCCACTCTGCCTACCTCAACATTACAAATTCTGTGGCATTCCGCACTTTATAGGTAATTCAATTTTTTGACTGGATTCTATAATTCCGTCCATGTTTTCTGCATTGCAGAAATCATAGGGACCTACATACAGCACAATTAGACATACATAGGCCTTTTTCACAACAAACAGAAGGGTAAAGCAGTGTAAAGCCACTTCCGCAATAAGTTTGTAGCTAATCACTTTAGTTATTAATTTGATTTATTATATATATATATTAAATTAAATTACAATGACATGACTTTCCCTCTTTCAGCTGGTAGGATATGCAGTCTGAACCATTAACACTGATTTTAGATTGGTCTGATGTTTCCTTTGATGATATCATTTACCTTTTATATTTTACTATAATACATTTGACTTTTACATGGGCAGTTCTAGGTATTTTTTCAGTTTTTTTGTGAGAACATATGAACAACAGGGTGGCCCCAAAAAACAACCAGGGCCACAAAGTTTAATTGCCCATATCTTAAAAATACATAAATGCTTTTTGCATGATTTTTTGGTATACTTCTATGACTTTTTGTAAAACAAATGTCATCACTGTGATGTCAACACGAGCAACAACTTGCTACAAATAAATTTGTAAATCATTGGGCCCAAAGAAAGTTTGAAAGAAGTTTGCTGCCATTGAAAACTTAGCTAAATGATTTACTTATTTATTTATTTGTAGCAAGTTGATGCTCACAATGACATAATTTTGTTGCTTACAAAAAGTCATAGCTCCCTTATGTTTGCTGTGCATTTTCTCAATCTTTTCTGACAAAGGAAAAATGTCTTCTCTCTGTCTTTTATGTGTTCTAGTCTGCTGAGAGATCTGCTCTTTCACTCATGTTTGAAAATATGCTTTAATTTTCTAGAGGAGAAAACGTCTAGGTTACGGATGTAACCTCCATTCCCTGATGGAGGGCATGAGACGTTGTGTCGGAGAAGTGACACTAGGGGTCTCTCTTGAGTGCCGAATATGCCTCTGAAAAAAGGCCAATGAGAAGTTGGCAGCCAGTATTTGCATACCCCGCCGTATGCAAATACGGGTATAAAGGCGAGGAAATAATATGAGTTCATTCAGGATTTTTCTGAGGAGCCGGAAATGGTCCGGCCACTACAGTGGCTCGGCTCAGCGACGTGGCCAGAAGGACACAACGTCTCGTTCACTCCATCAGGGAATGGAGATTACATCCGTAACCTAGACGTTTCCCCTGCGGAAACCACACCTGCGCAGGTCTCCGCGCGGAAGGGGAGGTAAGAGTGGTGAATACGTCACATGGGTTTTTAGGTGACATGTGGAAAGTGGCACAGTGGTAGATCCAGCCTCAAGGAGGGGGGAGTTGCTAAAACACGGCGACCGGAGGGCAGCCGGGGAAATGGAAAACGCGGGTCCACTTTTGTAAGGGGACCGTACCGCTGCTAATACACACAGGGGGAGTCCGCGTAGGAGTCCTTGACCTGTGGAGCACCTATTCCAGTACTGGGTAGATTAAGTACACACAGTGGACTGGGTCGGCAAGTTCCTCCGCTGAACTGCAGACCCAAAAAGGGCTAGGGAGGAATCGTCCTGGGATCCTAGTGAGTGGGATCTCCTGGGAGAGAAAGCGCACAGTTTTACCTCTGCCGAGGGAAGGGGCGCTGGGAGCAAGCGATCCACCCGGCCAGTTCGTCAGCATGCCACCGAGTTCTACCGGCTCAGACCTGAGAAGACACGGGACGAAACTGACTCAAACCAGAGATTGTAAAATCTCGCAAAGGTATTAGGTGTTGCCCAACCCGCAGCTCTGCATATGTCCGCCAGGGAGGTACCCCTGGCCAGTGCCCACGAGGACACAACACTACTTGTTGAGTGTGCTCAGACCCACAAAGGGGGGCACGGCCTGGGTGTGATAGGCCAATTAAATGGTGTCCACGACCCAGTGGGAAAGCTTCTGTTTGGAGACAGCGTTCCCTTTCCGCTGTCCACCAAAGCAGACAAAGATGCTCAGAGCATCTAAAGCTCTGTGTGCAGTCCAAATAGGTGCACAAGGCACGTACCGGACACAGCAACGAAGGGGCTGGGTCTGCCTCCTCCCGGGGCAGCGCTTGCAGGTTCACTACCTGGTCTCCAAAGGGCATGGTTGGAAACTTGGGCACGTAGCCTGGTCGTGGTCTTAGGATCACATATATGTCTGCCGGACCAAACTCCAGGCAAATGTCGCTGACAGAGAACACTTGCAGGTCCCGACCCTCTTGATGGAGGCGAGCACGATCAGCAGGGCCGTCTTTAGGGAGAGGGCCCTGAGTCCGGATGATTCTAGCGGCTCAAAGGGGGATCTCTGAAGACCGGCGAGGACCACCGAGAGATCCCGGGAGGGGAATGGGCTTGGCCGGGAGGGATTTAACCTCCGGGTGCCTCTTAGGAACCTGATGACTGAGTCGTGCTTACCCAGAGATTTGCCGTCTACAAGGTCGTGGTGAGCTGCGATAGTGCAACATACACCTTCAAGGTGGATTGGGACAGCCTCCCTTCCAACTTCCCCTGTAGGAATAAGAGCACTGACCTAACTGCGCGCCTCTGTGGGTCTTCAGCCCGGGAAGAACACCAATTTGCGAACAGGCGCCACTTTAGGGCGTAAAGTTGCCTGTTAGAAGGGGCCCCTGACTTGGTTGATCGTGTCTACGATGGTAGGTGGTAGACCAGCTAGATCTTCCGTGTCCCATCCAGGGGCCAGACGTGGAGGTTCCAGAGGTCTGGGTGTGGATGCCAGAGCGTGCTCCGTCCCTGAGAAAGAAGGTCCTTCCTCGGAATTCGCCAGGGAGGGGCTGTCGTGAGGAGTACGAGGTCTGAGAACCGGGTGGGCCAGTAAGGGGCCACTAGGGTGACTTGCTCCTCGTCCTCCCTGGCCTTGCACAGCACCTGTGCAAGAAGGCTCACTGGGGGAAATGCATACTTATGCAGCCCCGTAGGCCAGCTGTGTGCCAATGCGTCTGCCCCGAGGGGAGCCTCTGTTCGGGCATACCAGAGCAGGCAGTGGGAGGTCTCTTGGGAGGCAAACAGGTCTACCTGGGCCTTGCCGAACCGGTCCCAAATCAGCTGGACTGACTGGGGGTGAATCCTCCACTCTCCTCTGGGCAAGCATTGTCGTGACAGTGCGTCCGCTACCACATTGAGTTTGCCGGGGATTTGAGTGGCACGTAGCGACCTGAGTCGATTCTGGAGGCGTCGGTTGTAACCAGGATGCGTCGGGACACCTGCTGCAAGGGTACTCCTGCCCGTAGAAAGCAGAGGTCTGTCCAGGGTTTGAATGTCTGGTGGCAGACGGGGGTGATCGTTACCCGGTGCGTGCCGCAGCGCCATGCTCATCTCGGGACTCGAGTCTGAAGCCAGTGCTGAAGCGGTCTCATATGCATCAACCCCAACGGCGCGACCGCCGCGGAGGATGCCATGTGCCTCAGGAGCCTCTGGAAGAGTTTTAAAGGGACTGTTGTGCCTGGCCTGAGATTGGCGAGGCATCTCGTTGACTGACTGCACACGCTCGTTGGTGAGGCGCGCTGACATTGAGACTGAATCTAACTCCATCCCGAGGAAAGAGACCAACCGGGTTGAGTTTGCTGTTTTCCCAGTTAACCTGAAGCCCCAAGTGGCTAAGGAGCCGGAGCACCTGGTCTCTGTGAGCGCATAGTAGCTCTCGTGAGTGTGCCAGAATGAGCCAGTCGTCGAGGTAATTGAGTATGCAGTTGCCGGCTTCTAGGAGCGGGGCAAGAGCTGCCTCTGTGACTTTCGTGAAGTCCAAGGGGACAGAGACATGCCGAAGGGGAGGACTTTATACTGATACACCTGGCTGTCGAACGCGAACCGTAGAAAGGGTTGTGTAGAGGCAGAATTGAGACGTGAAAGTACACATCCTTCAGGTGTACCGCTGCGAACCAATCTAGATGCCGGACACAAGTTAAGATGTGTTTTTGCGTGAGCATTTTGAACGGGAGTTTGAGCAAAGCCCGGTTGAAAACTTGCAAGTCCAAGATTGGTCGTAAGCCGCCGCCTTTCTTTGGTACAAGGAAGTAATGGCTGTAGAAACACTTCTTCATTTCGGTTGGAGGGACAGGCTCTATCGCGTCTTTGAGTAAAAGAGTAGCGATTTCCGTGCGCAGGGATTTAGAATGTTCGCCATGTAAAGCGGACACCCGCGGAGGGGGCGGGGCCTGGCAAACTGAATTGCGTAACCGAGTCGGCTGACCAGCCAGCGTGACGGGTTGGGAAGTGAAAGCCATGCATCCAATCTCTGTGCTAGGGGCACCAAAGGGACGATTATATGCGTGCCGGGGGGCGGGTGGTCCGGAGCTGCACCCGCTGCCATCCCCAGATCGCCTCCAGCGCCAGCCGCATCGTCCTCAATCCCGTGGGAAGAAGGAGCAATGCGGGGGGCGGCTGGAGTGGCTTGCTTTCTATTGAAAGCGAGCCGCGACCGAAACGTTGCCAAGGTCATGCCCTCGCAGTTAAAGCATGAACCATCCACAAATGCAGCCTCGGTTTGAAATGCATTAGGGGTTGCATGACTACTAATTTGTACTAGTCATAATTTTACAAGTGGAATGATGTCACGGCTAGTCAAATTCAAAAACTGATGGATTGGCTAGTTGTGACGTCTTTAAACCCTCAAAAGTACTGCACCACCACCCTTAACCTAACCTTAGTAACAGTGAGTAAGACTCTCAGTGTGTTACCTTCTAGACACAGCCTAGCTGCAGGCGGTTCCCCATCCTCTTGCAGCTGCAATTTTGGATGGTTACGGGTGGCCACGGGACCTTGCGCGGAGATGACAATAGGGATGCTGTCATGTCTTTGGACTCCAACTTGATACACTTTTCTAAACTGTCGTAAATGCGTTCTTGAAGCATCCAAGTCAAATATCCCAACATACAAAGTTGACAATCAGGAATTATTCAGTCAAGTCATCAGACTCCAACTTGAAGTACTTTTCTAACTGTCGACCAATCATGTTCTTGAACAATTGAACAGCATCCAGGTCAGCATAACACTAGTGTTTCTTTTATATTTGAAGGCCATTTTGCATATATTGCAGGTTACTGTAGCATTTGTCATCTTTATCAGAGTTGCCTATGGAATGTGTGAACACATTATCAGTATCACAGCGTTGATACAATGCTATGCGCATGTGCAATAAAATATGCGGCGAATGTTTCATTTTTGTTGATACGTTGATGCATTGCATTATTGAGCAGAGCAGCACAGTAAACAAACACCAGTTCTGAAGTGCATTCTGAGTGTGTCTTTTAATGTAAGTCTGACCGAGCCACTGCACCAGTTCACAGCCACCGGGCTTCACACGCACTGTATTTCCTACAGAGCTCGAGGCCTCCAATATGGACAGAAAGCCAAATCCGTTTACCTTTACCTACCAAAACTAAAAACGTCCTGGTTACTTCTGTAACCTCCGTTCCCTGATGGAGGGAACGATCTTGACATCACTCACATGACATTGTGTCAATGAAGTGACACCTGGGGTCCCCTACAAAAATGCCACAACTAGCTCAACTGTGTTACGTGGACCGGCGGTGCGAGAAGGGCAGACCGAACCAGGCTGACATGTAACCTCCCCCAACGCTGCTATGAGCATCGAATGGCCATTCGGGGACTAGTCAACTGCCCAAAAAATAGGGGCAGGTTAGTCCACTCGTGCCTTTTGCCTCTTTTTCTGTTTTTCTCCCCAAAAAGAGTGAACATTATTCAACCGACTGGGACCACCAGTGACCACGTCGTGGGGGTTTTACTCCCAAGGGGAAGACACCACGGAGACCACACCCCACCCAGAGAGGGGAAGGGGGGCATTTTGAGTGGAGATACATCACATGGTCTTGCTGAGTGTAGCCAGAAGTATGTCATGGAGAAGTCCCATGGTAGGCCCTACCTAATGGGGGAGGACACTCTATAAACATAGGGGCCTCTACCCAAGGAAGACCCAGTTTACCAACAGGAAAACGTTTCAGCTGAAGATATACATCGCAAGGGGTTACCTATGGGGAACCAGCACATGCGGAGCACCTACCCCAGTACAGGGCTTAGATAGCACATGTATTGAGCCGGCAGCAAGTTTCTCTGTAAACTCGGAGTAAGTCGGAGTTTACAGAGTAGTGTTGTTTTGTGAACACTACTGGGAGTCAAGAGCGCACATCTTCAGCTCAGTGGAGGTGAAAGGCGCTATACGCAAGCGATACACCCAGCCGACTGTCCTGGACTTACCTGTTCGTTCCTGCTAAGACACGGAACAAAACTGGCTCAACCTGGAGATTGTAGAACCTCCAAAAGTGTTGGGTGTTGCCCAGCCCGCTGCTCTGCAAATGTCTATTAGAGAGGCGCCGCTGGTCAGGGACCAGGTGGCCGCCACACTCCTGGTAGAATGGTGGGGGGAGGGGAGGGTTCCACTATAGCCGACACTCGTGGCTGACGGGGAAAGCATGTCCGTCATCTCCGCCTGTGACTGGGCGACCACGCCTGAAGGGATGTTTCCACTTCTGACTGGACTCCGCTCAAAAGCTCATCACCTTCGCGGGCACCGAACAAGAGGGCGAACTCACACTGAGACGAATCGCCGCACTCATCCGGAAGCCTAACCAGAGCAAACGAATGTGCTGGGGAATGGTAGGTCTGTGAGGATTTACCCGGCGGAGGTGGTCCCATTGGGGTCCCCAAATCACCCCCAGTGCTAGCCGCGCTGGCCTCATACCCGTAGGTAGAAGGGCCGAGGCGGGAGCTGCTGGGGTGGCGTGCCTTCTTACTCCGCGACTGCAACGTTGCCATGGTCATGTCCACGTGATGAGAACATGATGCATCCACGAAGGATGTCTCTGCGTGGGCAGCGCCCAGGCATGAAAGACAGCGGTCGTGGCCGTCTGAAGGCGAGAGATAACGTCCGCACCCAGGAATAACACACAAACGGAAAGGCATCTTTAAAAAGACTTTTAGTATATACTCTGGTGCACTGCCGAAGCGCCCAGGGGCGATCTCTGCAGTGCACCAGCGCAGAGAGGGGAGAAAGCCGCTGTAATGCACCGTAAGGATCCAGCAGACATGAAATGGAATGGAAGCTGTGGAATTCATCAGTGTGAACATCGACTGCTCCGAAGAAAAACTCTGAGCGGTATGCATGCCAGCTCCTTTATACCCATATGTTTGGGGGAGTGGCATGAAAATACCACTCGCCAATTCCCATTGGCCTTTTATCAAACATCAGAAGTGTCTCGGGCTCTCAAGAGTGACCCCTAGGTCACTTTATCAACACAATTAGGGAACTCTACCCTAATTCCAGTAAAACAGTTTTATGTTAACTTTAATAGTGAGGCCTAATAAAGACTCAATGCCCTTTTTATTGAAGTTGTGGCATAATTTAGAACAAAATCTGGCCAAAACAGTGTTTTTGAGCTCCTTTTGGTGGTCTGTAACAATTTGCCAGCTCGAACTTTCATGAAAACTTTGTAACAGCTACGAAACACCTTCTTACCTGGAGCTCCACCTACTTTGAGGCCATCAGCTAATACCAGTTACGTTGTTAAGATCAGTCAACATGAACACACCGGTGTGCAGATGGTTTGCACCTAGCTGGTGCAAACTTGCATATAGAGACATTTGCCAAGAACTTATGTGATTTTTTTTATTTGCCTATAGATATGCCTGTTATCATTCTTTTTTCTGTATTCTACCCATTAACACAATTTACACTTATTTTTGCAGTAAGTTAGTTTCATCATAAATTACAATGACAGTTACAGAGTGTAACCACTGCATTTTATGACCGTGTATAGCGTGTTAGCACATTAGCACAATGAATGCATAGTGTAACATGACAATTTACATTACATATTATCTAATACATATTTATTACTTTAAATGATCAACGAGTGGTTAAAACATCTTCTTTTACTGATCTCATGTGAAGTCTACTCATAGATCGAGGATTTTAGTCATTGATAACATATTTTAAATCACATTATTTAAGGTGGTGAATGTGATAGAGAGAGGTGTTATTTACTGGTTGATGCCTCAGGTTTTGTAGCATTTTGCGTGGAAAAGCACAGTATAGAAATTGAAGTTAGATGAAATATTGATGCTCCAGCATACTGCCAAATATGTAAAAATGTTCACTTTGTTTTACTGTATTATGTATTGTACTGGAGGTCTTTTTTATGATGTGAGTTGCTTAGTGGTGAGTTTTTCCTCAAGGGCATAAGTAAAACTTTAAAATACAGTATAAGAGAAAAAATTAATGGCATTTGTTCTTTGAGGACAGTACATCACATGAACTGACTTTATACAGGCTACATATAAATTGTTCCAGCAGTTTATCAGTATTAAAATTTATTAAAGAGATGTGTGAGAATTCTTCATTTATTTGTGTGTGTGTGTGTGCGTGCGTGTGTGTGTGTAGTCTCGTGAGTGCTTTGAAGAGCCGAAGCTAGAAGCGGTGAGGGATAACAATGTGGAGTTAGTGCAAGACATCCTGAAGGACCTGACACCCTTCACGCTTCTCAGTCAGGCGGCACACGAGCTCGTCTGCATCCTAAAAGAACCACACTTCCAGGTATACTCACACTGAACATTCAGACATCATAATCAGGAAACATCTTGAAAAAAATTACTGTATTATTTAGATTTTTTAAAAGCAGTTTCACTTACTAAAGAGTCAAACATTACAATTATTATTCAATAACTAAACTATTCTGTTTCCTAGTATGATTTTAAAGAAAACACATTCTTGTTTTAAAAGGTAGGTTAGAATAAATTAAACTTTTTATTGTCTTTTAGATGACATTTTCATTAACGTTAATTGTATTGAAATGTTGAATTTTCCAAAATGTTTCTATTTTGGGCTTGTCCACATTGTTAATTTAGTTTTATTTAATTTTTTGTTTTAGTCATAGTTTTTTTCTTTTTGAAAATGTCCTTTAAATATATTTATATTTCATCATGTAATATTCATTATATTTCTCTGATCAAAATGGCATATCAGTTTAGTCAAAGAAAATAACACATTTTAGTTTATGATAATGTGCAAATTGACAAAAACATATCAGACTTTACAGAGACGAAACTGAAATAAAATATTCTAATATTTCAAAAAATGTATAAACATTTTAATTTATATTTAATTAATTTGAACATGTATCAAACAAAAAAGACAAAACTAAAATAAAATACATTTGTCCTTATCAAAACCTGAGCTCCAGAAAATGCATAAAATCAATATACTGATGTATTGGTAGTATTGAAGAAGTTATTTACTATCTGTGTTTTAGCCAGTTTAGCTTTTTTACGGAAACAGTTTCAAGTTTACTCTGCAGATGTAAGTTGTAATCAGGGACGTGCACAGCTCTTTTATATGGGTTGGCGACTGCCCCTGAAAATGTCTGTGCACTGCCCTGGTTGTAATATTACATGTATGTAATATTGTATATATATGTATGTATATGTATGTATCAAATTAATCTCTTGTATAAATTGGATGCGTTTGAGTGAGGTGATTATCCCAATTGTGAATTAGTTAATTTTGCTGGTGTTCAGTTCCTTCTGTTCACTCAGAAATCTCCAACATACTGGATTATTGGTTTATATGAATTATTTATTTCTAGATGTTTTTTTGTTTGTTTTATAAACAGATGTTTTTCTAGAAGTTTCTTCTTTTGTTTGAGTGCTGTCTTGCAGTATTATCCTTTTTTCTAGACATATTTTCTTCAACAGTATGTTTTAATTGAAATTGTTTAATTTTTGTCATGATGCATTTTTTGTGTGTTGTCAAAATCAAATGATGTCAGTAATTTCATTGATGAGATTGTTGTTCAGGTTTTTCAAAGCCATGATCAAATATTTATTCCAGGACAAAATGATAAACAAAAATGAAACATAGTTTGAACATAGTTTCATTTTCTAATATTTCAAGTAGTTAAAAGTGAACCCAATTGAAGAATTTCCCACAAACCAAAAGAAATCTCTGGATTCTCTCTACAGTCGTTACTTGAAACACATGACTCTGTAGCCTCTAAAAGCTACGAGACTCCGCCCCCAAGCCCTTGTGTGTTTATGGACCCCGCCCTCAACAACCAGCCTGTGCCCCCTGACGCCGTCAGAATGGTGGGCATCCGCAAAGTGTCCGGAGAGCACCTGGTAAGTCCTTTTTGGTGTAATTTTGCTTTCGTAAAAATGAAATAGACTGTAAGACATTGTAATGTAAGCTGTTTCTTAAAGGAGAAAATGTATGTGTAATTTCTGCACAACTAACAGCACCAAGTGGAATTACAGAAATAATGATTGTTTACAAACTGGTTTCCCAAACTTTTCTACAGTCTGCTATTGGTTGAACAGATAGATACAGATAGTAATGCCCAAACTTATGCCATTGGTTGTGCCAGAATGAATATTTTATGAATATTTGTCCTCTCATATTTATCCCTTTTTCACTTCCAATTCTAGCTTAGTGATTTGTAAATATAAATTAGTTTAAAAAGGTGGATTGTCAAGAATAAGAGATAGAAGTCAAATGCAGAGTTAAAAGGCAGATCATTTATTAAATACAAAAAATAAAGGGAACATTTTTTAACTCCCACAAGGGGGAAAACAATAAACATAAACTACACTGAAGGGGAAAAAATAAAGGAAATATAATCCAGGGCTGGGGCAGAGGGTAACAGGGAATCAGGACTGACCGGATCGAACATTTCTGGGACTGGAAACAAGACCGATTGGAAGCACAAGACACACAAGACTGGAAACAATACGAACTGGCACTGTACAGCAAACATGAGGATACTAAAATAGGGAGAGAAATCAAAGGGCTTAACAGGGGACAGGTGAGGCAAACAAACTAATAATTAGCAAACCAGGTTTGACGTAACATAGAGAGACATGCGGCAATACAAAAATAAAACAAAGCCATGTGCTCTTACAAGACAACAAAACACCCAAATGGCATGAGCGCACATCGCCAAGACAATACGGCAATATACGCCCATGCCAACCAACAAACAAGACGAGAATGCATAGCGACACCAAACAAAGTGATGCCATGCATTCTCACACTAAACATAACCTACCAACTGACAAACAAGACATGAGAATGCGTAGTGAGCCCAACGCCACGCAATGCACGCAACTGGCGACAAAACCAGACAGGACACCTGTGCGAGAGTTCGGCCACATACACACCCAACACCTTAGACCAAAGTGAACAAACCTCAGCACAACATGAACCGGGTGCACAACGCAACGTGACCGCAACACGAGGCGCACCTGTGTTCATGAGAGACAGACAAACTATTGATGTGAGTGCATGCTGCCAAGATGACATAAGCACAATGCACCCACGTCAATAACAGACAGACATGGATCACGAGTGTCCGGATCCCGACACAGACCGAAACCGAACCAGACAGGAATTCAAGACCCAGACAACCTGCTCCCGATATGAAACAAGACAGACCAAAGTGCGCACTGCAGGAAATACAACTGAAACTGTGTGATCATACAAAGACAAACAACGAAACACAAGACAGACATGGGACAATAATGCCACGGTCCTGTCAGACAAATACCCAGACTGACAGAGTGATAGGCACTAACATAAAACAGAAAACACAACAGAAAGGGAGGAAAGGGAGGGAGGGAAACCAAAGAGGGGGGAGTTGGGAGGCCTCAGGCAGGGGCTGTGGTCTGGGAGGTGGCCTCAGGGTGGAGGCAGGGTCTGGCGGCTTGGGAGGGGGCCTCAGTGCAAAGGTGGGTTCTCACTGCTTGGGGGGAGGCCTCAAGGCAGAGGTGGGGTCTGGCGGCCTGAGGGGAGGCCTCAAGTCAGAGGGGACAGAGTACTGGGCGGCGGCCACTGGACAGCATTTAGGAGGGAACGGCTCAGGGAGTGAAGCCGTGGAATGTTCGAGCACTGGCCGCAGCAGGGGAATGGCCTCCTTGGCTGTGAATGCTGGCAGAAACTGGGGAACGGTCTCCTTGTGAGCACTGGCAGTGACAGGGGAACGACCTCCTTGAGCAGGGACAGGGGAACAGTCTCAGTGGCTGTGAGCGTAGGCAGTGAAAGTGGAATGACCTCCATGGTCAAGGGCACTGGAGTGATGGGGAACAGCCTTCATGGCTGTAAGCACAGGTAGTGACAGGAGAACGACCTCCTTGGTTGTTGGCACAGGCAGCAACTGGGGAACAGCTAGAATGGGAAGAATTTGCTGCTGTGACAGCCTCCACCTCCTGGCGGTCAGCAGCAGGAACGACCATCATCTCTTGGCGGTCGGTAGTAGTAAAAAAGGCTGATGGGCTGGGCTTCCTTCTTCGCTTCATCCTTTGAGGTGAGGGGGCAATGGCAGAGGCGACCACCTCCGTGTGGGGAATGCCCTCATCCTTTGGTTGGGATGAGGATAGGAAGTCTCCCGAGGCACTGGCTGTGATCAGTTTTTCCCATTTAAGGGCTTGCCTGACTGCCTCGAGAAAGTACTCATCCTCACCCAGTTCTGGGACATAGGATCTAATAGGTTAAAAAATTTGAAATTAAATATAATAAAATTAAAAATTCTAGGGCATATCCCCACACGGATTTGTCCTCCTGCCTTACCCCATGCAGCCTCTTGGCTTGCTTTGCATGCTGGTGAGCAGGAGAACCATTAAAAAAAAAATTGGCCAGTTAGTTCTGTCAAGGATAAGAAATTAAGACAGAAAGTTCTGTCAAGGATAAGAGAGTTAAAAAACTGGGAATTTATTAAAGACAAAAAAAGGGGAAAAAACTTCCACAAGGGGGGAAAACAAACAAACTACACCGAAGGGAAAAAAACAAAGGAAATGTAATCCAGGGCTGGGGCAGAGTGTTGCGGGGAATCAGTACTGACCGAACAACAAATCGATGCCATGCATTCTCACACTAAACAAAACCTGAGTGTACATTGCGATGCTAATACCACGTGATTCACGCAACAGACGACAAAATCAAGACAGGATACTTGGTGCGTGAGTTCGGACACACACCCGACACCTTAGACCAAAGTGACTGAACCTCAGCACAATATAAGGCACACCCGTGTTCGTGAGAGACAAACTATTTGACACGAGTGGTTGCTAGCAAAGATGACATAAGCGTAATGTACCCATGACAATAACAGACAGACATGGAGTACGAGTTTCCGGATCCCGACACACACTGAAACCGAACCAGACAAGAAGTCAGGATCCAGACACCGTGCTCCCGACATGAAACAAGACAGACCGAAGAGCGCCCAGCAGGGAACACAACCGAAGCCATGCACTCATTGTCAAAACAGACAACGAAACACAAGACAGACATGGGACGATAATGCTGTGGGCCTTGACAGAACCTTGACCTGGATATTTTCATATATAAAGTACCCTAAGCAAAGCTCATTATTCCTCTTTGTTTTTTCAATGCGAATAGTCCTTTGTGCTTGAATAATGCCTTACTCTCCCAGGGCGTGACGTTTCGTGTGGAGAGTGGAGAGCTGGTAATTGCTCGGATCCTGCACGGCGGCATGATTGATCAACAGGGGCTGCTGCATGTGGGTGACATCATCAAAGAGGTGAATGGAAAAGAGGTTGGTAGTGACCCGAAAGTTCTTCAGAATATGCTGAAAGAATCCAGTGGCAGTGTCATCCTCAAAATCCTGCCCAGTTACCAAGAACCTCACACACCCAGACAGGTAAGCACACATGCACACACTCCTGTACATTGGCCTGAAAAATTATTTGGACACTTAAGCCACACTTAAAAATGTCTGCAAGACATTACAATAATAAGATATTAAACCAAGTGACATTTCATTTAAAGAGAGACAAGCATACTCTTCATGCAAAATTTGTTGAGTTTTAAATAGTCCTCCACAGACTGCCCAGAATGCCCATTTGATCCATATGCATTATTTGAGCATTATCCGAGGTTACAATGAGGCACTTACAATGAAAGTCAATGGGGCCAATTATTGGAGGTATTAAACAGAAATGCGCTAAGCTAAAATTTGTATAAAAGCACTTATAATAATTCTTCTGTTAAAACTTCAGAATCAGAATCAGTTTTATTGCCAAGTATGCTTACACATACAAGGAATTTTTCTTGGTGACAGGAGCTTCAAGTGCATAACAATACAAAACAGCAACAAGACATAGATAATAATAAACAATAATTAAAAAATGAATACATTTTTTTTAATAGATAATACTGTGTATATATATATATATATATATATATATATATATATATATATATATATATATATACACTCACCTAAAGGATTATTAGGAACACCATACTAATACTGTGTTTGACCCACTTTCGCCTTCAGAACTGCCTGAATTCTACGTGGCATTGATTCAACAAGGTGCTGAAAGCATTCTTTAGAAATGTTGGCCCATATTGATAGGATAGCATCTTGCAGTTGATGGAGATTTGTGGGATGCACATACAGGGCACGAAGCTCCCGTTCCACCACATCCCAAAGATGCTCTATTGGGTTGAGATCTGGTGACTGTGGGGGCCATTTTAGTACAGTGAACTCATTGTCATGTTCAAGAAACCAATTTGAAATGATTCGAGCTTTGTGACATGGTGCATTATCCTGCTGGAAGTAGCCATCAGAGGATGGGTACATGGTGGCCATAAAGGGATGGACATGGTCAGAAACAATGCTCAGGTAGGCCGTGGCATTTAAACGATGCCCAATTGGCACTAAGGGGCCAAAAAAACATCCCCCACACCATTACACCACCACAACCAGCCTGCACAGTGGTAACAAGGCATGATGGATCCATGTTCTCATTCTGTTTACGCCAAATTCTGACTCTACCATCTGAATGTCTCAACAGAAATGGAGACTCATCAGACCAGGCAACATTTTTCCAGTCTTCAACTGTCCAATTTTGGTGAGCTCTTGCAAATTGTAGCCTCTTTTTCCTATTTGCAGTGGAGATGAGTGGTACCCGGTGGGGTCTTCTGCTGTTGTAGCCCATCCGCCTCAAGGTTGTGCATGTTGTGGCTTCACAAATGCTTTGCTGCATACCTTGGTTGTAATAAGTGGTTATTTCAGGCAAATTTGCTCTTCTATCAGCTTGAATCAGTCAGCCCATTCTCCTCTGACCTCTAGCATCAACAAGGCATTTTCGCCCACAGGACTGCCGCATACTGGATGTTTTTCCCTTTTCACACCATTCTTTGTAAACCCTAGAAATGGTTGTGTGTGAAAATCCCAGTAACTGAGCAGATTGTGAAATACTCAGACCGGCCCGTCTGGCACCAACAACCATGCCACGCTCAAAATTGCTTAAATCACCTTTCTTTCCCATTCTGACATTCAGTTTGGAGTTCAGGAGATTGTCTTGACCAGGACCACACCCCTAAATGCATTGAAGCAACTGCCATGTGATTGGTTGATTAGATAATTGCATTAATGAGAAATTGAACAGGTGTTCCTAATAATCCTTTAGGTGAGTGTGTGTGTGTGTATATATATATATATATATATATATATATATATATATATATATATATATATATATATATATATATATGTATATATATACAGTACACATACATATACATGTGGCAGGGCGGAGGGCGGGGCGGGTCCTGATCCTACACACCGGTCCCATATTAGGCTAATCAAGCCTCGAGAGGGATAAAGGTCGACTGCAGAGGATCGTGCGGGAGAGAGAGAGAGTTCTACGGACATGTCCGTCATGTGTGTTTGTCTGTTAAAGTTTCAGTTTATTATTAAACCATTATTTATATTGTCAAGCCGGTTCTCGCCTCCTTCTTTCCATTGATCCCTTTACAATACAGTATATATATATATATATATATATATATATATATATATATATATATATGCAGTACACATATACATACATACACATACTTAGTGTAAATCTAAATACACATCTGTTATATACAGTGCAAGGGAATATAATGGCAGAAGAGGTTGGATGTGTTGGATAAATTTAAAAAGACTAGATTGTGAATTACATATAATTAATGCTCAGTGGGGCAGTTTTAACTGTTTATGACATGGATAGCCTGAGGGAAAAAAACTGTTCCTGTGCCTGACGGTTCTGGTGCTCAGAGCTCTGAAGCGTCGTCCAGAAGGCAACAGTTGTGATTTTTCAAGCCTTTTTCCACACTCTGGAAGTGTATAGTTCTTTAAGGTAGGGCAGGGGGCAACCAATAATTCTCTCAGCAGACCAAACTGTCCATTGTAGTCTTCTGATGTCTGATTGCGTAGCTGAACCAAACTAGACAATTATTGAAGTGCAGAGGACAGACTCAATGACAGCTGAGTAGGAATGTAACAACAGCACCTGAGACTGGTTGAACTACCTCATCTGGCGAAGGAAGTACAACCTCTGCTCTGCCTTTTTCTCAATGTGGGTCTCCCACTTCTGGTCCTGTTAGATGTTACTGCTTGTGTATTATTTAAGCTGTAAAGATGTTTAAATTGTCATTTTTACTGTTATTTTAGGGTTTTAGGGTTTCTTGACATTACATCATCATGGCAACAAAGTTGTAAAATTGGCTATAACTTTACACGGAAAAGATAGTTAAAAGATAGTTAAAAGATATTTTATTGTTTACAGGCATATCCTTTGTCTTGTGGCTATACTTAAAACAGTGAGTATTTTAACATTAATATCACACAAACATGAAACGTATGTCTAAAGAAAGCTTAAAATGTCTAATTTTAAATAAAACAATTCAAATTTAAAACAAATATTCTCCTGCAATGTAATCTGTATGAAACATAGTGGTGTATAGTTTCTCCTGGCTCAGCTAATTATCCCTATTGTGGTCACACCCATGGGCAGAGGACGCTATTCATACGGTAATGTGCTGAGACAAATGGTAAACGCCCCCAACTGTGCCTTGAAAACATCTAGTTCATTCACTTTTCTGCGCGTTTGAAAGATTGCAAGATACACAGGCAAAGAAACTCCTGTATAGTGACAAAGAGTTAACATTTTCCTCAGAAGAAGAGCGGGACTCTGATGAACATTTGTATTTCGAAGAGAGACCAGGCGAGGATACAATTTAGGACGAGTATGTCATTTAGTTTTCTTTAGTTGACATGCTATTTTATATAAACATGTACATATTTTACTAGTGGGACTGTTTCCAGACTTGCCAGCCAGGATTCAGAGTATTGAAATTTGAAATATGTCCTAATAGGCAAGTTTTAGTTACATTGAAATGCTGTTTCGGCTAAAGTGGGTATTTAAATTGTATGCTGTATGATAAAAATATGATATGTAATATCATATAAAAATTATTTGAATGTTTAGATTATAGTTTAACTAGTGCTTATGCTGCCTCATTATCATCAACAAAGCTTGTGCTTGCAAATATCTGTTCAGGTTAAATGAGTAAAATGCACTATAAATATGCCTATATTAGAAAATCAGCATATTATAATGATTTCTGAAGGATCATATGACACTGAAGACTGCAGTAATGATGCTGAAAATTCAGCTTTGATCACAAATTGCATTTTACAATATATTCAAATAGAAAACCGTTCTTTTAAATTGTCAAATGAGTTCACAATATCAATGTTTTTACTGTATTTTGGATCAAATAAATGCAGCCTTGTTGAGCAGAAGAGACTTCTTTTAAATGGTAGTGTAGGTCTAAAATTAAGTAAAGCCTTTATGTAAAGAAAATGTAGTCAGATTTCTTCTTTTAACTTAAAACTTGATTTGGATTATTAAATCTCCTCACATTCATTCTCTATCCCTCATTGATAGGCCCAGGGAGGGTCTTTTGTCTCCTCAGGTGTGAAATACATCCATATTCATGATAGTTCACGCCTCCTCGCATATGACCTTTCTAACACTAAAAGTGTCTTACAAAAGTTCAATTACGATATTGTTTTGTATGAATGAGTGATCAGGATGGTTTTCACATAATTTTGTAGAAAAAACTCTAGGCTAAAAAGTATAGCCACAAGACATAAACAATATGCATGATAACATGATTTTAGTGTGATAAAATCACTTACTAACCTTTTCTGTGTAAAGTTCTATCAATATTTTTTTTGCCATGATAATGTAATGTCATCATAAAAGACGTCTTTTATGTGAGCATGTAGATATTTTGTGGTCATCCATAGTGCCCATTCACAATCTGGCCGGGAACTTCACAGTAAAAGTGATCTTCCGTCAATTCAAATGTTTCTTGAAGGAAGTGTCATTCCACAAAACAAACTCCAGCCGCTAGCGGAGCCAACGCAAAAATAAACAAAAATGGCGCCCAGCTTCCTTAGACAGTCGAGTCACTGAACAGCGAGTCAGTTTACTCTCATAAGAAATGCCCAATGGCTTACTCATCCATAGTTTCTATGAAGGCCAGTGACTGCTTGGGGCATAAAAATACTTTGCTGCTGTCCTTGGTGTCTATTCTCAGTTTGGCCTTTGATGTAAAAGTTTTTTACATTCCTTGAACCGATAGCATTTCTCTCTTTTCAAATGCACAAAGTCCAGGAAAAAGAAAATATTGTGATTCTTCCAAGTAAGCTTTCCTTTGCTCCTCACCTTGCGCAACACAAGATCTTTATCGGATGATATCAGAAATTTGGCCAGAATTGATCGGGGCCTGTCTTTCACAGCAGATCTGCGAGAGAGGACTCTGTGAGCTCACTCGATTTCCAGCTTATGGCCTGTTATGTCGAGCAGACTTGGGAAGAGCTTGTCAAGGAATTTCATCTTATATCTGCCTTCATGCTCAGGAATTCCAACAATCCATATGTTATTCCTTCAGCTCCTATTTTAGAGAAATTCCAGTTTTTCCAAAATGTGTTGCTGGACGCGGGCAGATTAGCGGATATTTCCCTTTCCAATGATTCCAGATAATCTATCCCGTTTCTCAACATCTGCCACTCTTGTGACCAACTCAGAGAATTTTGTTTCATCACCGTAATCGATCAACATATTACAGAGAGATGCTCAAAGTCAGCAACAACCTTTGTCAGCATCACCGAGATGTTGGACAGTTGATGCTGAATTTCTTCTCCCGCTGCGTTTTCCCTGGCTCACAGGGCCATCAGAGGCCTCAGCTTGAACACATAAGTGTTTTGGGAGCAGGGGGATTTTGACTTCTTTGCCATGTTTACCTCAAAGAGCAAATATGTAACTGGTTGTATTGAATCTCACCGGATTTTAACATGAAAATTATTTAAAAAATAACAAAGACGTGTGAGCTTTTGCTCACACGTCTGCCCCTCACATGATGTCACATGACTCCCCTACAAAGAGCAATTTTGAGGATAAATTATCACTGGATTTTCCAAAGTTTACCAGGTAAGTGGCATCAAATATTTGAAATATATACTCAGTGCTTTGTTTGAGGCGCTTAGTAGGAATCCATCTATAAATCCAAAAGCAGAATTGTGTGTTACATTTTGGGTTCATAATGTACCTGAGAAATAATAATTTCCTTTTGGTTGGTAAGAAATTCTTATCCAAAGGGTTTATGGTAATTTTCTGCTATTTTTCTGGAGTTTTCTGTACAACTGGAGACTGGAGTGCCATAATGTTAAATAGTTTTTTTCCAAGGTCTACCTATGCGAACAATAAACATGCTATTAAGAATTAAGACAAATAAGTGTTTGGTTGCCACTTGTCAAAGATTAGTTGAAAATAGTAAATGTGATGTGAAAAAACTGACCTCATACATCGACTAAAAATCACCTTGTCACCAGTTGGTTCTAATAAATTACTCATAAACATGAAGTTGGTTCTGAGAAAAGACCTAGCATCATTTTTTTTGCAGATGTCACTTTGTTTGATGTTTTGCTATCTAATGCAATGAAATTCCAAAAATTTAAAGTGGTGTACAGGAAGTGTCCAAATACTTTTTTAGTTGTTGAAACAAAATGCACTCACAACACCTTTAACACACCACTGTACCAGGTACATGCACATGCATCTTGTACTCCCATGCAAACACAAACCAAAAAACACACGTTCAAAGACATTGGTGCAAATGATCATCCTTGAATCCAAGCTTTGGCTGGCATTGTGGCATAACCAGGCTCAGGCACCTGTCACCACTCCAAAGCAAGCTGGGAGATTAGTGGGGCAAGCCAAAGCCCTCCCTATTTTTTTCAGCAACCCACCATTGAGATTCGACAGCCAACAATCTGCAAGTGTACGTTTACCCTTTGAAATTGTTAGCAACAACCTACCGTAGTTATTATACCCACCTTCAACATTTTCATAGATCTATTTAAAAATTCTTCCTTAATTGTTCTGATGGAAGAGAAACTACCCAAATCTCAATTTAATCATAAAAGAGAGTGATCTTCTTCTAAAACAGAACTGAAAAATAAGCCATGCGCGTGTTTATGTGCCCGTATGGTCTGCCGTATTATGTTCCATCTGTGCCAATCTTCATTTGGACCAAAAATAAACAAGTAGCTTCCTGTGTATGCTGCCCAAAATAAGACTGGACATCACAGTGTTATGCTCCTAATTAAATAACACACTACTATAGTGGGAATATTTATAAAAGATCAGAGCTGCTGTAGGTGTTTGTGATGGTAGAGAGCAGTCTATTGTTGACATGGCTTGGAGCAGTGTTGTGTTGGGTTAAAGGAATATTCCAGGTTCAATACAAGTTAAGCTTAAAAGCATTTGTGACAATTTGTGATTTAAAACTCATGTATTGTTTGAGCTGTAAAGTTGTTTAAATCTGAATTTTTACAGTCAATTTAGGGTTTCAGGTTTTTTTGATTATGACATAATCATGGCAACGAATTTGTAATTTATAACTTTACACAGAAATGTTCAGCAAGTTATTTTGTCACACTAAAATCATGTTAACACACATACTGTTTTTGTCTTGTGGCTATACTTTTACATTTACAATTAATCATTGAGCAGATGTGCTTTCAGGTGATTCTTGAATGTTGAGAAGGTAACAGCAGATTGTGTGGAGGTTGGAAGTTCATTCCACCACAGAGGAGCAGAGAAAGTGAACGATCGTGAAATAGACTTTGAGCTTTTTTGTGATGGGACCACCAGGCATTGCTTGTTCATAGACTGCAGAGAGTGAGTTGGAGCATAGACCTGAAGAAGTGAGTTGAAGTAAGAGTGTGCAGTTCCATTAGCTGTCCTGAAAGCCAGAGTCAAAGCCCTGAATTTGATGCGGGCAGCTACAGGTAGCCAACGGAGTGAAATCAATAGTGGGGTGACATTAGCCCTTTTTTGCTGATTGAAGACCAGATGCGCTGCTGCATTCTGGATCATCTGCAGTGCCTTAATTGTGTTAACTGGAAGACCTGCCAACAGAGCATTGCAGTTGTCCAGTCTTGAAACGGCAAGAGCTTGGACCAGGAGCTGTGTAGTATATTCAAACAGGAAAGGTCTGATTTTCCTGATTTTGTAAAGCACGAATCTGCAAGACCGGGCAGTTGATGAGATGTGTGCAGTGAAATTAATCTGGTCCCAGGTTCCAGGCTGTTCTGGTTGATGTTAGTGTAGTTGAACCAAGATGAATAGTGAGATTGTGGTCAACAGATGGGTTGGCTGGCATCACGAGGAGTTCTGTCTTGGCAAGGTTGAGCTGAAGGTGTCGTTCCTTCATCCAGGCTGAAATGTCAGAGAGGCTAGCAGAGATACAAGCTGAGACAGTAGGGTCATCAGGCTGGAATGACAGTAGAGCTGCATATCATTTGCAGTGGTAGGAAAAGCCATGTGTCTCAATGACCAGTTCTTGTGATGTTGTTTAAATCCAGAAGAGGCCACTGATCCTCAAGGAACCCCAGTGTTCAGCTGTTGTGTCTTAGACACCTCTCATCTCCAGGAGACCTTGAATGATCTGCCAGTGAGATATGACTCAAACCATCCAAGCACAGTTCTTGTGATGCCCAGGTCAGAGAGGGTGGACAGGAGGATCTTGTGGTTCACTGTATCAAAGGCAGCAGAAAATCAAGGAGGATGAGCACAGATGATTTGGAATTTGCTCTCACCAGTCGCAGGATTTCAACTACTGAAAAGAGGGCAGTCTCTGTTGAGTGTCCTTTTTGGAGGCCAGATTTATGTATGTCGAGAAGGTTGTTCTGTGAGAGAGGAGCAGACAACTGGTTGAATATGACCCCCTGAAGAGTTTTAGACAGGAACTGTAGGAGAGAGACGAGTCTGTACTTTTGAAACAGTGAGCATTTTAATGTTCAAAAATTGCCCCCCATTCACTTCCATTGTAAGTGCCTCACTGTAACCTAGATTTTTGCCTTATTTAAAGAAAAGGATTATTTCGTTATTTTTTGTGGTAATCAATATTATGCCACAAATTCTGTCGATTGACCTTAACTTTATTGAACCCGGAATTTTCCTTTAAGTCTTGTTGACTTTACATTGTCATTCCAATGAAATTGCATGTAAAATTGGCTATAACTTTACACAGAATAGGTTAGTAAGCAATTTTATTACACTAAAATCATGTTAATGAACATATTGTTTATGGCCCCATTCACTTCCATTATACTGTAAGTGCCTCACTGTAACCCAGATTAAGAAAAGGAGGGGTAAATAAAAATAAATGTTTGTGGTTATTAAGATTATGCCACAAATGTTGTTGATTGAATTTATCTTGTACTGAACCCAGAATATTATTTTAAGCGCATATTGGTGTTGAGTATATACGTTGTTGTTGTTTTTGACTATGTGTGAGCTCTATGATGTAATCAAGGCATATTTTCCATGTGTTTGTGCTCCAGCATTATTTGCATTTTTTACACGTTTCTTTAGTCAAAGTTTTAGTTTTTTGATGAAAATGTCCTTTAAATTTAGTCTTTTTCATGTCTTATTCATTCAATTTTGTACGTTTTATTTGGACTAAAATGGTATAATTACAGTATAGTCAACAAAAGTCACTTGATTTTCAAAATGTCAAAAATGCCTGTCAACCTTTACATCTTGGAAAATGTATAAACATTTATTCATTTAATTATATATCAAACATCTAAAATATACAACAAAATATACCTGTTTTTGTTATGAAATCATGAGGTCCAGAAATAACAGGATATAATAATAAATATAAGTATTTGCTACTTTCTAAAAAGTCATTCTGTATTCTGAATTCTTCATGACTGTTATTCATTTTCCATGTTTTAATTTACCATATTGCAATGCTTGTAGAGCATTTTTCATGGAAAAATTTTATTTACAACACAAGTTGTGCATTCTGACAAGCCCATAACTTATTTGAAGTTAATTTGTTAATTGGCTTCATTGTCTGTGCAGATGTAAGTTGTAACTTTACACACATGTTGTGGATAAAGTGATTAATCTATTGTATAATTGCAGGATATATTATTATTTTTTCTCGTCACATTTTCAATTAGATTTTTTTTTTTTTAAATAGTTTGATTAGGCTATCATCATGATGTGTCTTTTTGTCTTGACTTTTTTTTTTTTTTATCATTGACTGAATCAAAAAAAATGTTAGCAGTAATTTTTACAAGAGATTAACATTGCCAGTGGCTAATAGAAACATTCCATTGGAGTGCAGGTGCCAGTTGCACCAGCTATACACAAGTTAAAACTGAACCTAGTTGTGGCGTAAATGGGCACGAAGTCGCAATTTACACACTACTAAATATTTGAGCGTTGCACCATTATTCTTAGGTAGGACGTAACCCTATGTATGAACTAAAGATTTACGGAATAAGTATGTCACACAGTGTCAAGTTGCGACATATACGAAATATATAATGAATAAATGTCTATTGTATATTTATATGTATATTTATTTATTTATTGCCTCTTATTCATTTTAGATACAGTTATTGAATATTGTTATTTGTAAACATCTTATTTTATTATGTATCATATTTTAATGGGGATATAATTTGTTACAGCTGACAGTTTCTTGAGCAAGTTTTGAACATCACCTATGACTAGCACAAATTGATGTTCGTGGCTTTTTAACACTTCTGTGTACACATTTAAAGGCTGCTTAATGGATCAATACAGTTAAATGTCATATTATGCTACTACGGATCACTTTACAGTGAGCCTACGACCTACTAGTTAAGTCTTTCCTCAAGAACAAGTGGTGCAACCAAATTAAGCACTGACTTACAAACGAACTAGTAGTTACTAAGCCCTTAGTGTGATCTTTACATCTCAACTTAAGTGAGAACATACACACAGCTGTTGCAACCCTACCCAGGTGACTAGAGTTACCAACAAATTAGGATTCGGGCTTACACACTCACATAAACTTTCAGAAATGAGGAGTAATGCATTTCTCTTCCTGTGTTTATGTCCCTCTTTCTCTCTTCCTCTCTCTGTCTAAAGGCATTTGTAAAGTGTCACTTTGACTATGACCCCACTCATGATAACCTGATCCCCTGTAAAGAAGCCGGACTGAAGTTCAGCAGTGGAGACATCCTTCAGATCTTCAACCAGGAGGACCCCAACTGGTGGCAGGTGCGTGTGTGTATGTGCGTGTGTGTGTGTGTGTGTGTGTGTGTGTGTGTGTGTGTGTTCATGTTTAGACATGGTCTGAAAGCTCTGCTTTGGAAGGTTTAACCTTGCTTCTTCTCTCACCTGAAGGCGTGTCATTTGGAAGGAGGTAGTGCAGGACTGATCCCCAGTCAGCTGCTAGAGGAGAAGAGGAAAGCTTTCGTCAAGAGAGATCTGGAGCTCGCTAGCTCAGGTACGACACAGCACAGTACTGAGACAAGATTTGCACTGAAGTTTGCAATAGAGTTTAATTATAGAAGATTTTCATGACAACATTCATCAGTATGTTACCACAGTTGGCTTATGTTGTTGATTATTTTATTATATTGAGGAAGAGCGCTTTGTTATCATAGATGTCCATGAAATGCACATACAAATTTTGTGACTGATATGTATTTATGATATGGTCGTATGTCATTAACTGGTGATTGTGATTGGTCAATGGCACCACCCAGCGGTCAGATATTGCTCTGTAACTACCGCACATCCGGGAATTTAAACAGATCAGACTGCTCATCTGGGTTCTGTGATTTAGCTGTGAACTCGTCTGTGCATGCGTGTCATTTTTCTTTAATTACAAACCCGATTAATTACAAATCTTTGTTTTTACTAATCTTTTACAAATCTTTTTATTGTACTATACATGTTGTCTACCATCTAGAAAGAAATTAAATCAGCATAAACTGTATGATTGCTCTTGAGTTGCTTAAATAATAATAACAAATATTTTTGGCATATTTTTGATGCTGTAAAAATCATCGAAATTATTTATAATTACTCGCTTGACCAACAAGCAACCTGTTGATACGCACCCCCTTTTTGAGCACAAACCATGAAAATGACATACCGGAACTTAAATGATTGTATTTACTGGACCCTTTGGAGTATGGACACAGTTGTAGTATCTTTTGAAAGAAGACACTTTGGGCTTTATTTCCCAAGTTTCAGAATTAATATGTTGTTATTTTGTAAAGTTAGAGAAGCTGAAGTTTAAAGTAATGGAAAATGTGTTGAACATGTTTTATAATCTAAAAAAAACAATAATAAAAGTGTCAAGACAACCCAGAAATACAATGTTCTCAACGCCACAAGTCTAAAGAAGTTATGTTTCAAATTTGAAGATGATCTAACAGAAAATGAGGTTCCTGCTAGCTTTTTTCTCTGTAAAATTGCTGCCGGTGTACAGAGTAAAATTAAGGCTCCACCTTTCAAGACGACACAGAATCTGACTGCACTTCTCGGCAATTATGAATAAAACTACGCTGCATTTTTAAAAATAGACTTTGAAGACAGGCTCGTTTTGTTTATGAGACTCTAATATATAAGATAATATATCGTTTTACAACATGAATGCTGCACAGATTGCACAGTTTGTTGAAGAACGATGACGAAGGGTAAATATTTATCACTTTTATGGACAAAAAGTGCTATTGAATGTTTTTCATTGAACGCTTGTCATGGATAATTGACCCAAGTGTGGCGAACTGGATTCATCTGGCGATCGTGTTTTCATAACAAATGTATGAAGTCTCGTTTTGATATTGCATGTTTTCATTTGTACTCCTGGCACAAATATCTAAATTGCTGTTTCTGGAGCATTGCTATCATGAAACAGGGATCGGATATCAATGTTGAACCCTTAGACCTTTGAAAATATTAATAATTTTTTAACATTAATTACATTTATAGATGGTACATTATATTGTAAATGTAAGCAGAGTGACGATGTGTGGTGAAATTACGTATCAACAGGTTAAAAGCTGGACTTTATGATGCATATAGTTGGCAATATAATCAACTCTGAATTTTAATATGCAGACAAATTAGCAGTGTTCTGTTTTCCTAACTTAGCCTATGAAATAGGATTATTTACTTTACACCGTACTGTCAATCATATGGTCAAAATATTGTACAGATCGTAAAGTTCGTAAAAGTTAGTAAACCAAATTGAACTTAAAGTCTCTATTTGGAGAATAGACAATAACACTAATCCAGAAAATATTAAAGTTCTATCTATCAGGTTAAACACAAACCAAACTGAGCTGAAGTGTAGAGACATAAAAAAAAGCAATATAACCACTAGAAGAAATGTGAGGGGAAATGTAAATACAAATCACAACACCAAAACTAACTAAAAAACATAGTAAACTTCCTTCTTATCTCTTATTACGGGTTTCGTATTATCTGCTGAGAACTGTTTATTTATTATTATTATGGAGAAACTTTATGCCAGACTCTAATTATGAGTTAATGAGATAGTTTACCCACAAATGTAAATTTTCTCATGATTCACTCACCCTCGTGCCATTCCAGATGTGTATGTCTTTCTTTCTTATGCAGAACACAAATTAAGATATTTAGAAGAATATTTCAGCTCTGTAGGTCCTCACAATGCAAGTGAATGGGTGCCAACATATTGAAACTCCAAAATCCACATAAAGGGAGCCTAAAATGAATCCATGTAACTCTATTGGTTAAATCCATATCTTCAGAAGTGATATGCTAGGTGTGATGAGAAACTTTTTTTTTTGTCATATATTCTCCTCCCTGTCCATTAGTTTGATATCCAAGAAGGATGTGAATCACCAAAAACAGAAGAAGGAGAAAGTGAATTGGAAATTGACTGAGCGGGGAGGAGAATTTATAGTTACAAATTACTTCAATATTGATCTGTTTCTCACCCACACCTATCATATAATTTCTGAAGATATGAATTGTCTGGAGTACTTTTATTTTGTCCTTATGTGGATTGTGATGCTTAAAAATGTTGGCACCCATTCACTTACATTGTATGGACCTAAAAGGTGAGAAATACTTGTAAAAATCTTAAATTGTGTTCAGCAGAAGATAAAAAGACATACACATCTGGGATGGCATGAGGGTGAGTAAATGATGAGAGAATTTTCATTTTTGTGTAAACTAATCCTTTAAGTGTCCCATGCGCTTTGCATGTAAAGCCCTTTTTGTGTAGCCTGGAGTTGCTGCCTATGTAGAGTTGTCCAAATCAGTCACTTATAAGGTTACATTTCAGTTAGGATGCTGCCTTTGAAGGTACAGTACAGTCATCTATGCCTTTGTAGTCAGAATGGAGCTCACTAGGTTTTAGAATAGAGTCATTCATATTTTTCCTTAGATGTTTACTTAAATCTTTTACAGTAGTGCACCAAAGAAGCATGCTTTTAAATTGTCTGCTAACTGAATGATGTCATCACAGAACTTAGTGTGAGTATCGCCCCCTGGGGGAAGAAAAGGGCATAATGAGCCTGGTAAATTATTGTGTTGATGGAAAAATATCTTACTACACTATAGATAAGCTTAATTGCATTATTGCTTAAATTAATCAACTCACAGATTACCACCTTGTTTAAATGAGGTTAAATGGGCTATAATGTGTAAGCTCCTACAGGAGACAGGAGTCATAGTGGGTGTGTGTATACTATCAGGCTGTGTGCTGATGTCCGCAGGGCCTCTGTGTGCAGGGATGGGGGGTAAAAAGAAGAAGAAGATGATGTACTTGACCACCAAGAATGCTGGTAAACACTAACTGCTTGATCTGTCCATTAACTGTTGTGCATGTACTCATGTTTTCTGTTGTTGTGGATTTTTGTTGTGGCTGTGAATTCAGTTCTATAAAGTCCCGAGTACACTGACAGAAATGTAATCGCTAAAGGTCGATAGGTCGATTTACCGTTGGCCGCTAATTGGCGTTTCTACTGCTGGTTGCTCTAATGTTATTGGTGGGTTGCACAACTGGCCATAGCTTTTGATAATCTGATTACAAATTAAAGGTATTGCCGATAAAATAAAATGTCTTTCTATTTTTACAATGGCTTCACACAGCAGGTTACAGGGCATCTGTGTTTTTCTGAGCAGTGGGGCTGTAGTTTTAATAATCTTTTGAGCATTATATAGTATAATAATGTTAATAAAAGTTATTACAATATATATATATATATATATATATATATATATATATATATATATATATATATATGTATATATATGGTTTACAGTGAATAAATGGGTGATTCTCAGATTACAGGCATATTTCTGTCCCTGGGAAGTTTTTTTAGGAAAAACACATTTCACACATTTATTTTAAATGTCCATAGTCAGTTTAGACAAAGAATGATCTAGACTTTTTTTTTTATTGTGTCTCAAGATAATTATTTTAGTACATTTGATTTGTGTTTTATGGCAGAAAATGCATGTTTTGGTACTGTCCCCTACCCTGAAATTTCAAATATAATGGCATATTTCAATGAAATATTTCCTACCAATTTTTGCCATTTCTAGTGTATTTAAATTCAACATTGTTTAAGCTCACATATTATTAGCAAATTTTAAGTTTTTCTTTATTTCCTTTCATTTATTCCTATCCCTTAATGTATCCGTCATTACCAACACACTCTATATAAAGCACTGAAATAATTTTTTTTCAACATTAAGTTTACTTGGTAGCCATGGTAACTTGAGGTCCTAGTGGAGCACATGTCTATCAAGAAAGAAGACTGGTGTTTTGATGTTCAGAAAGGTAAGAAAATGTACTCTTTATCCTTAGTGATAGGCATTTACACCTATTACATGTCATCACAAAACAAATTATATTTTTATATGTTTATATTAACTTTAAATATTTTTATGACTTTTTACTTTTTTCTATTTAATTTACTGTACTTTCATGTAGCTATCCAGCTAGACTTGCTAGTCATCCATGAGGCTAGTCTTTTTTCACACAGTCTTCACAGTGATTATGGGTCGTGGTGGTAATGACGACACCCAAAATTCCAGCAGCCCATTTCTGCTTCTATTCTGAGAAATACCCAAATATATATTTTTACTAGATTCAATTGGCCTGTATGATTATGTCAGACATGTAACAGGTTGAATACACATCTTCACTTTTAACACACTTCTAAAGCCTGAGAAATGTGGCACTTAAAAATGAAAACTGCCATCAGACACAGTGCAATTTGCATCTTTCGGCTTAAATTATTGGTCCAGATACAGTAAATAATATTTGGAAAAAAGCAGTCATATTTTAAATGTAGTGCATTATTTGTATTCACATATCCTTTCACAAACAGCCAGTACCGTACATGCTGTGGTGGTGGAGGCAGAGTCCAGTTTGTCCCTTTAGATCATCCATGGTGTTCTTGTTCATATAAGATCATCGTTAGATCAAATTTTTCACTCAAATCTGTTACAACGGTTACAATTTGGAAATTAAAAACAGATGTTTGTAGTCAGAATTTGTGTGATTCCTTCATGAAAAGTTTATTTTCCTTTCTACGAAAAGACTGATAATAAATAATAATTAATCATGAATTTAGAGTTCCCTTTGGGGTAAGCAGCATCCTATGGTTCAGCGCTCGAACTGTCAGATCCTGTCGGAAGACGCGTCGGCAGGGGAGAAGAAGTTAACCCTACAGCAGGTCCTAAACTGGTGATGATGGGGTGGTGGGGGTACAAAATCCCTTTCAAAACAAGTCAGTCCTCTCGGCAGCCATTATTGGCACACTCTCGGGCAGGCTGGGCAAATATTTTTCTATGTAAACAAGAGACATACAAGTACAGCTCCTATCTACTTGAATGGGGAACATACACTCACCTAAAGGATTATTAGGAACACCACACTAATACTGTGGTTGACCCCCTTTCGCCTTCAGAACTGCCTTAATTCTACGTGGCATTGATTCAACAAGGTGCTGTAAAACATTCTTTAGAAATGTTGGCCCATATTGATAGGATAGCATCTTGCAGTTGATGGAGATTTGTGGGATGCACATCCAGGGCACGAAGCTCCCGTTCCACCACATCCCAAAGATGCTCTATTGGGTTGAGATCTGGTGACTGTGGGGGCCATTTTAGTACAGTGAACTCATTGTCATGTTCAAGAAACCAATTTGAAATGATTCGAGCTTTGTGACATGGTGCATTATCCTGCTGGAAGTAGCCATCAGAGGATGGGTACATGGTGGACATAAAGGGATGGACATGGTCAGAAACAATGCTCAGGTAGGCCGTGGCATTTAAACGATGCCCAATTGGCACTAAGGGGCCTAAAGTGTGCCAAGAAAACATCCCCCACACCATTACACCACCACCACCAGCCTGCACAGTGGTAACAAGGCATGATGGATCCATGTTCTCATTCTGTTTACGCCAAATTCTGACTCTACCATCTGAATGTCTCAACAGAAATCGAGACTCATCAGACCAGGCAACATTTTTCCAGTCTTCAACTGTCCGATTTTGGTGAGCTCTTGCAAATTGTAGCCTCTTTTTCCTATTTGTAGTGGAGATGAGTGGTACCCGGTGGGGTCTTCTGCTGTTGTAGCCCATCCGCCTCAAGGTTGTGCATGTTGTGGCTTCACAAATGCTTTGCTGCATACCTCGGTTGTAACGAGTGGTTATTTCAGGCAAAGTTGCTCTTCTATCAGCTTGAATCAGTCGGCCCATTCTCCTCTGACCTCTAGCATCAACAAGGCATTTACGCCCACAGGACTGCCGCATACTGGATGTTTTTCCTTTTCACACCATTCTTTGTAAACCCTAGAAATGGTTGTGCGTGAAAATCCCAGTAACTGAGCAGATTGTGAAATACTCAGACTGGCCCGTCTGGCACCAACAACCATGCCACGCTCAAAATTGCTTAAATCACCTTTCTTTCCCATTCTGACATTCAGTTTGGAGTTCAGGAGATTGTCTTGACCAGGACCACACCCCTAAATGCATTGAAGCAACTGCCATGTGATTGGTTGATTAGATAATTGCATTAATGAGAAATTTAACAGGTGTTCCTAATAATCCTTTAGGTGAGTGTATTTCAAATCAGCAGTAAAGGCTGACAACACTGGTTTCATAAATTGTGCTTCTTTGGGTCAGATCACGCAAAAAAAACAAGCTAATGCGTGTCTAGCTAATGCGTGTGGATGCTCTCAAGTTTATTGACAGGCGATGTCTATCTAAATGGTGATTGGCTGTTTTACCTGTAAGGCGGGACTTCCTTTTCTACATCTGTTGGCCGTTCCAATTTCTCCCCTTCATTTTATTAGAAGTGGCCCATCTTTGCTAAATAGTCTCTGGTTAAAACAAACGGTGACATAACAAGTGATGAAAGAGCTGCAGAGCTTACAAAGCAGAAGCTGGATTGTGATTGGATGAGATGCCTGAATTGAATGAATATCATAATTCTATTACAAGTCTTCCTGACAGAACTACCACTAATGATTTCATATCTAAAAACAGCAGCTGCAGGGCAAATGGGTCTTATTAAAACAGACACCATAACAATGACTGTGATTCGTGAAATACAGTGCATCAGGAAAGTATTCACAGCGCTTCACTTTTTCCACATTTTGTTATGAGGAAAATCCAAAATGGATTAAATTCATTATTTGAATTATTATCTGCTTGTGTGTCCGATCAACTGAATTTACCACAGGTGGACTCCTATCAAATTGTAGAATCTTCTCAAGGATGATCAGTGGAAACAGGATGCACCTGAGCTCAATTTTGAGTGTCATGACAAAGGCTGTGAATACTTATGTACATGTGATTTTTTTTAATTTTTAATTTGTAATAAATTTGCAAAACTTTCAAATAAACTTCTTTCACGTTGTCATTATGGGGTATTGTTTGTAGAATTTTTAGGAAAATAATGAATTTAATCCATTTTGGAATAAGGATGTAACATAACAAACTGTGGAAAAAGTGAAGCACTGTGAATACTTTCTGGATGCACTGTATCATAATTTATGTCAAATCCTGAGATTGGGTGTTTTAACCCTACAAACAGCAATTTTGGTGCATTTTCAGCTCAATATGAGCAAAGCGCCCATTGATAGCAGTTATTTTCTGGGGTGCCAAAAGAACCCAGAAGTGCCAGATCTGAGCGTTTGTTTGTGAACAGTAGCTTCATCTATATAAAATGCATCATATTATGAACAAGATGAATGATTAAAGGGACGGTTCACCCAACAATGAAAATTCTCTCATTATTTACTCACCATCATACTAGGTGTGTATGACTTTCTTTCTTCACCAGAACACATTTGAAGAAAACAAAAATCTCAGCTCAGTAGGTCATTAAAATGCAAGTGGATGCAAGTGGATCTGACATTTAATGCTCCAAAAATCACAGATAATCAGCATAAGCATCATCCATATGACTCCAGTTGTTAAATTAATGTCTTCTAAAGCAATACGATCGCTTTTGGTGTGAAAAAGATAAATATTTAAGTACTTTTTGACTATAATCCAATGCTTCCAGTAAGCTTCACGAGAGGGTGGAGATCATGCGTTCTTTCATGTGACTTATTCGCATTGGCATGTTAGGGACATATCTCACGTTCTCCGCTCAGTTGAGACATACAGGATAAGCACACAAATGCACAATTGTGAGTAAAGAAACAGATAAAAACAGATCTAAACCAAAACCAACAAAGCTTCTTAACAGTGTTCCTCCTACTCAGTTGTAAACACCGCTGCTCTTCTGGCTGTGACGCACGTGCAGCAGTTCTCATGGGTCTCACATGGAAGCATTGATTTACAGTATAAGTACTTTAATATTTAATCACCTTTTTCACACCAAAAGCGATTGTTTCATTTTATAAGACATTAATTTAACTGCTGGAGCCGTATGGATGGTGAATGCTGACTGTCTCTTCTATTTGGAGCTTTAAATGTCTGATCACCATCGACTTGCATTTTAAGGAACTACTGAGCTCAGATATATTTAAACATTTCTTCAAATGTATTCTGGTGAAGAAAGAAAGTCATATACACCTGTGATTTCATGTGGGAGTGTAAATGACAAGAGAATTTTAATTTTTGGGTGAACTGTCCCTTTAACAACGAGTCACTTGGAATGCAGACAATTTTTGACATGGTTTTCCATGCATAATATTTTAATAATATTCCTGTATGTGGACAGAGACAAATAATATACAGTAGAACAGTGAAATCGCTCACAGTAACTTCGTCTTGCCTGCACTCAACTCCAATGTCTGCACTTCCATTGATAGTTGCTGCATCACATTGCTGCTCATTTGCATAAAGTTAATATTTTAAGAACTTTAAGAGTTGCTGGACATGCACACATTGTGTTGCTAAACGTCGATGTCGCTTGTGTCAGCAGATATCATCAACTCTTATTGAAAATTAATGACTTCCACTCGCTTTACCACTGTATCTCGTTAGTGTGAATGTATCTTGAGTTTGTGTGTACTGATTTTGTTCCTTGCTACAATTGTGTTAATGTGTCAAGTTTGCATTCAGTTCCATTTTAGGAAAGGTGTTCAAGAGGCATAAACTTAAATGTGTTTGAAGATGTATACTCAAAAGGCTAATTTAACTTAAACTGAAATGGAACTGATGAATAAATCAAATATGGATAATGACTAAATCAGATATGATGAGATCTTTTCACCACACCAGAGTTTGATCGTCATGAGTTGAGGATCTATGAGGAAGTGGCAAAGGTGCCTCCGTTTCGCAGGAAGACGCTGGTTCTGATTGGAGCTCAGGGTGTGGGCCGCCGCAGCTTGAAGAATAAACTTTTGGTGTCTGACCCACATCGCTATGGAACCACCACTCCCTGTCAGTGCACATTTTTGTCGTTGTTGTTGTTGTTACAGTTTTTTACAACTGGTTGCATGCTTTTCTCAATACCTAGTATACATTTTCAAAACTCTTCATACTATCAACAGATCATCATTGTCCGTTGGCTGAACTGTGGATCATCTTAATGCACAAAATGCATTTAATGAATGGATTTAAACATTCAAAATGAATGAAATATTTTCTAACTCAAGATCTACTATTAAAAAAACTCTGTGTACCCACAGCTCATTTTGCACACTATTACTGTTTTCAAAATTGTTACATTTATGTATGTGCAAACAGGAAAATAAACTGAAATAGACAGCAATATGTTTTATTTCTACCATAATTTCATATTAAAGAATACCCAAGATATAAAAAAATTAAAATGCAAAACAATTAGCAAAACCTAACAAAGCTGATTTCTCTTTTAGCTGATGACCTACACCGCTGTTTTGCTTTATCAGTGTTGTTTCCATCTATACAAAGGGGCACAACATTGTAATGTTTGCCTTATGCAAACATGGCTGAAATAGCAGGTAATCTCACAAGAGACTCTTTCGCTGTTACTAAGGTCAGGTTTAGGTTTACTGTAGATTTAGTGGTGAGGTTAAGGTAAGGGATAGGTTTACAGGTAGGGATTGGTGTAGAGTTTCTGCAGGAATCCAATTAAACACTATAAACTTGTTGTGTGTGAACATTGTAAGTGGCTCTCACAAGACTTTAGGTAACCAGGTGATTACCTTCTAGACATGACCCAGGTAGACAGGGAGGACAAGGAAGAGATAGAAGAGTGCATATGTGAGGTGCAAGACAATTGAGAGCTGTATCCAACCATACATGCATGCATATTGAATCATTAGAGAGTATAATTTGTGATTTGTTCATGTAACATGCACTGCAGTGCATCCTGCACATCCTGTACTAGACTAGAATGACATTTTCAAAAACCAACCTAGGAGGCCCTCATCCCTTTAGCTACGATCAAATTTAAGTAAGAGCGGGAGGCAGCCATCATGAAGACGACGTCCGACGTACCAACCTGGGAGTCAGAAGAGGAAAAAAGGAAGAGGAGGAAAAGAAGAAACATGACAGTGCTGACTGGTTCAGAATCTGTCATTTTTACTGAATTATCCCTTCTCACAAAATATTGCCAACGGCCACACAAGTTGCGATAGGCTGTTGTTTACATTCACTGCACATTATTCTCCATGCAATTCTTATTTAATCGTGATATAATATAGCTACATCATTTGAAAAGTGTAATCTCCAGCTTTGATATTTCACCACTGTTTTATGATAACTCATTTATATTAGGAGTGATCAAATTCAAAGTGATAGTTATGGACATAAACATGTGACACACATGCACATTAAAGTGAGCTCTCTTGTTTTTGTCATTGCAAGGCTTTAGCAAAACATGTCCATTAATGCATTTAAAGACAATTTAATGGATTCTCATTTTTACTTCAAATTTCTTTAGAAAAGATTGGAATGTCATTCGGAGCAGATTCACTGAATGATTTGCTCCCAGTAAAAGACAATTTTTTGTACGCACTCTCTGTGCTGGTTTAGCACACGATTTGCTAAATAAATTACTCAGATCAGGCAATGGCACAAAGGTGCCCACAAAATCGCTGCTGAATGCAATTTGCTCAATCAAAAGGATACTGCAGACCACTGTATTTTACACACCCTGCCGGGACTGTACAGCATCACTGTGATCCAGACACCTGAAGGGCCCAATTTTTTTATTATTTTTTTTTTTGCCTAGGGCCAGAGTCCCTACAATCACCTCTGGACATGTATGAAGTGTTTCAATGTTATTCGTGAATTTTGGAAGAGAAATAACTGTGTTAAATGTTTGTAAATGGGTCAGTATTGAGAAAGGCACGTGAACCAGTTGTAAAAAAACTATAATGAATAATATAATTGAATATTTAAATTGGTTTCAGATCAGTGTATGCATATTTCTTACATCACATTTAGATGTAAATAAGTGTAATAAAAAAAAAATTGTAAATAAGAAATTAAAATATTTTTTTTTGTCAAAAATATGGGGAAGTGTGTAATTTATTCAATGTACAAATACTTTCTCCTATCCCAGTTTAGTAATCCGAGTAAACTGTAAGCCGTTTGTAAGTTGATTTCCCTGAAAGGTGTAACTGTGGCTCTGTGGTGCTATATTAATAAAAACACTGTATTTAAATTCATGAATATGATTATACGCAAGACTAATGTTAACCTGCGTATGTTTTTGTGGACAGACACATCACGTAAGCCTAAGGTGGATGAAAAGGAGGGGCAGATGTATCTGTTTATGTCTCGCAGTGAGATGGAAGCAGACATTAAAAGTGGTCGTTTTCTAGAGCACGGTGAATACGATGGAAACCTGTACGGCACTAAGATCGACTCCATTCATGAGGTTGTGGACTCCGGCAAGATCTGCATTCTGGATGTCAATCCTCAGGTGACTGATCACATTTCACAAGATCATATTTATAATGACTGTTATGACACATTAAAGGAATATTTCAGGCTAAATTAAACTAAAAGGTTTAATATCTGCGTTAAAAACATCACCACAAGGAATTGCAAAAATAACTAGACAAATAAAGTTTGCCATGTAAAACTTTGGTGCTGGCTTGACAAAGCATTGTCTGAAAGTTAATAATCATTTTAAAAGCTTATATTTCGAAGGTTGTGCAGGTCCAAAAGAAAATGACAGATATTTTTTTTTTTTTTGGATCTGCAAAAGACATACAGACGGATAGATGCATCAATATAAATCTATGGGATTTTTAACCACTTTGAAGGTCAGATACAGGAACACTTAAAATCTGATCCATTAGAGAAGATTTTACAGCAAACTAAGTCAGAACAGTCAGAAGGTCTGTACCAAGTTTGGTGGGTGTAGCTTGGAAACACTTTTAGGGGTTACAATCAGCAACAGCGGTTCTAACTTGTATGGCAAAACCCCCTTCATCCAACCCCCTTCTATAAATAAATGTTAAAATTATACAATTACCACAACATTTCAAAAGTATAGCCATAAGACTGAAACATTAAACATGTTAGCATGAGGCTAGTGTAATATAACACCAAACCTACCAAATTATCTATTATAACACCTTAAATTTATTCAGAGAGTTGTCATGACTGAATCTGTAAAACATTTTTAACATGGAGCAAATTCCACCCACAGGAATTCTGTTGGTAATGCATAACAAGAAGTGTTGCGGCCTAGAGTTGTCCCACAATAAAAGAATGATCTAGTCGACTTCACAGTACAAATAACATACATTTTTGTATGAAAAAATGTATATAGTGTATTTAAAAAAATCCCATTCATGTTACTGATTTTAAACTCTCCGGGACACATGTCCCATAGACTTCCATTGAATTAGTATTATTTTGCATGGTAATCAACAGTGTTACAGATTCTGTCCATAAAGCTAAAGTTGAGTTTTATCTGAAATATTTGTATCTTTAATGATAAAATGTTTCACTCCGATGTTAGTAGCTCAATGTGTGACTGATAATGGTGAACTTTGGAGTTTCTTGTACTCTATGTTGTTTTAAATTCATTTTTAAGCAATAGAGATCCACAGAAGCACATTTACTTGTATTTTCTTACCAGGGACTAAAAAGTTTCAAGGAACGAAAACTAAAATAAACTAAATTCTTAGCAGAGAGTAACTGAAAACCGAAACAAAGTGATTTTCAATTGTTCCAGAATGAAAACTTTATTTTCAAATGCTGGTGAAAATAAACCGTTTGTAACCAGTTAATTTAGTTCAGAGAATTTTTCCATGAAACCAAAGGCCAAAGGGTTTATAACAATAACCTTTTGAAACTACACCACTTCATGTTGCTCCAAAAAATTAAACATGTGCTTTGATCCTGAAGGAAACCGCTGCATCCAACATTTCTTTGCCTAATCGCCTGTTATAAATGTTGCATTCTGTGAATGAAAACCTTTTTAACAACTATGTTTAATTACTACATATTCATGCACAGCTTATACAGATACAAGGAAAACATTATTAGAGGAAAAAAGTATATTTCGCAGTTGTTTCCTAGTCTTCACTGAATTATTGTTAGATATGATGCATTAATACAGATTTGATGTTGCCGGGTTTTAACTCAGAAGTAGATCTGTAAATAAAATTATACTTAACTGTTAATTAACTGTATGTTTGTTATGATTTCTATGCTGATATATCCACCACACCGGACATTTTTAAAATTATTTTGGTGAGGGAAGTGTCTTATTTAGGCCTTGTTTTTCCAGAACCTGTTGCTCTTGCGAGATCTGGAGACACTGCAATTGGTATTTCACACACCCTGACTAGTGTCATTTTAAAAAGAATGTTATTAACCGTTCTTTTATTTTGTTCTAACCGGTAACCTTTTGGAAAGGAGATGTCGGAACTTCTGAACCGGAACCAAAAAATATAGTTTTGGCTCAGAACGAACTGAAAAGAAAAACATTTCATTTTTAGTCCCTGGTTTATACAGTTAACGTGTTTTGTTCTCTTACAGGCGCTGAAAGTTCTGCGGACTGCAGAATTTCTTCCATATGTGGTGTTCATTGAAGCCCCAAACTTTGAGGTTCTGAAAGATATGAACAGATCTGCCATTGAGGCTGGTGTTGTGACTAAACAACTGACGGTAATTATTTATTAATCTGTGAATTGTTAGTTGTTGTTTTTTTTTAACCATTTAACCAAAACTCAAACAACATTTAGAGAGGTTTATGCTTAAAACATGAAAAAACTATTTGCCAGTTTAAAAATAATTTATTTCAAGATATGTTATCTGAAAACAAGTCACATTAACACATCAACATACACAATTTTGCTTTATTAAATTAAAAGTATTTTTTTTTGTATATTTAGATATTTTCAAATGGAAAGTCAGACAAAAATTCTGATTAAGAAGATGTTTTATTTCTGATCTGATATCCCTGAAAAGTCTTCCTCTTTTGTCTCTGTCTCTGTAGGACTCAGAACTCAAGCGTACAGTGGATGAGAGTGAAAGGATCCAGAGAGCGTACGGTCACTATTTTGACCTCAGCATTGTGAATGATAATCTGGACGGAGCGTACCGCAGCCTCAGAAGGGCGCTAGACAGACTCAACACAGACCACCAGTGGGTTCCTGTCAGCTGGGTCTTCTGAGAGCAGATCAGTCCATTTCTGCTATTCTCACAGTGGCTAGGAGTCTAGTTAACTGTTGTAATCTATGTGAACTTCCCCGTTGTTTAGATTTTTGCAAAAAAAAACATGAGAATAGAAAGTACTTTATTATTTTATAAAGAAGAGAACCTGATGTGTATATCTGTATTCGTTTTCAAGGGGTTCTGTACAGTGCTGTTTGTTTGTTATTGCTGTGAGAGTAGGGCTGTATATTTGTATAGATAATGTGGTCAGTAAATACTGTAGAATACATTTTAGCACCCATAGTTAACGAAGATATTCTGAATCATTTTGGATGTATCAATGCAATGATTATGTTGTGATTTATCGGGATTGTTAAGTTTTGATGTATTAAATGCAGAATCAAAGAGTATGCTGTGTCTTGGTTGTGACATATACTTGTTATGTTCTGATTGGTTTAAAAGCAATATGTAAAGAAATAATTCATGTGAAATTCATGAGATCTTGTTGACCATTTATGGGTGCAATTCACATTGCCAAACAACTGAACACTATGTCATGCAACATACAATACATACTGTTTTTTTTCCATATACCAATAAAATGAATAAATACAATTACATTACATTACAAAAATGAGAGTGGGTTCAGGAAGTAAAATTCTTCATATTATCCATAAAAAAAAAAATTTTACGAAAAAATATCAAACTTTCAAGGCAGACCTACTATGATCTCTGAGATTGTTAAGCAGTGATATAATGTACGCCTCTGTAACACCCAGTATTCAGTGAACCTCGAAAAGGTTGTAACCTTGGTTGCCTGAAAGGAGGGAACGAGTCGCTGCATCAGTAGCATGCGCTATGGGAACTCCTACAAGGCTTCAGAGATCGTCACTCCTGGTAGAAACACAACATTCTATTTACAGATGGTGTTTGATGCTCCGCCCCTTTTGCCCATGTCATCGAGGGCATACAGAAGCACAGTGCCATTTCACCATGATTTTTCAAATGAGAGGAGGAGCCATCTCTCAGTCCTTTAAAGGGATATTTCACCCAAAAATTGTAATTCTCTTATCATTTACTCATCCTCATGCCATCCCAGATATGTATGACATTCTTTCATCTGCAGAACACAAATTAAGATTTTTAGAAGAATATCTGTTGGTTCATTCAGTACAAGTGAATGGTGGCCAGAACTCTGAAGGTTCAAAAATCTATAAAGGCAGCATATGATAGGTTTGGGTGATAAATAGATCATTATCAACCTGTGACCATCCCCAACCAGTAGGTGGCTTAATGTGAAAGTGAAAGTCGCTTCCACTCCTGCATGTGGAAGTGAAAGTGAAAGTGCAGATTTATAGTGATTTTTATATTCATCACTTTTTGTACTTTCACAAAACTTCATATTCAGTGTTTATAGAATTACATTTCAGCATGTACAATTTCCCAAGCCAATTCACATTTTCTAGAGAATATTAAATATTTTATTGAAAAGTAGCTGTACATTTGAAAAGGATGCATTACATTTAGCTGACCCTCTCTTACCAATCATACAATACTTAAACACACATTATGTGAAAACATTTTCATCTGTACATTTCAAGAAACACTTATATGCAGCATTATGACACATTAATCAATAAATCTGCTCATATTTCACATAATGAGGTAGCCGTTTACCTATTTCAATTTCACACTATTAATTAATATACAAAACCATTTGTGTTTGTTTAAGAGCATTCTAACAACAAGGTGCTAGATGGCTAGTTCATTTGCAAACAAATATTGTCTGATAAAAGAAAGCAGCATGTTAATATAGTTCAGAATATTTTTTGAGATATTGTTCAGTATGGCTATGAGACATAGATATATTTTGGTAACCAATATAAAGAAATGATTAACATTAGAATATTACCATAATTAATTGAGGCGAAAGCAAAATTAATATTCCTAGAATAAATATTCTGGATTTCAACCTTTTTACAGTTTACGTATACTGGATTTAGACTGGGTCTAGAGAAAGACATTTAACCCTCATTCCTCAATGCTATTTTTACGCTTACAAACAAAATTTTATTGGATCCTTAACACAAACCTCTTCTCAACCACTTTACTCAATCATGAAACATTGGTTGCCTCCACCATCTAACACATGTTGTTTGAGTGTGAAACATTTTATCTGAACCAATTTAAATGATTTTTTTCCATTACTGCATATGTTCTACTGGAAGTATTTGAAGGGAAAATTATAGTTTTTTATTCTATTTTCTATTTTTATTATCAAATCTCAGTTATACAAGATCTGCCTAGTTACATAAGAATAAAGGTTCAACTTATGCCTCTTGACATGGTTTACAAAGATAAAGCTTAGCTTTAAAAGATAAGCATTATCTATGATGTGCAAACTCTAAAGGACTTCCTGTCCTGTGAAACTCATGTTCAGTAACTGTAACTGTTTGACAGACTTTGCCTAATTTGCTCATTAAGGTAAAACTATGTTGTATTTTTTCTGATAGTATTTAATAGTTCTCCTTAAGCCAGACTTTATGCCTACTATAGACATAAATGCCTCCTGTAAAGTATTTTTCATATTTAATGTTGAAAAGTTTAAATTATTCTTTCTCTTTTTGAGATAATTTGTGAATGTCTTGGAAAATTGTAAAGTGTATGAACTATTACTTGTACAATTAGTTATTAGTAATTAAACAATAATACAAGTAGTCTTCTGGCACTCCTAGCACAATTAGCAAAACATCCACTATATTCGAAATGCACTTAGTGATTTCTAATTACTAAACGTAAACTATATATATACATATATATATATATATATATATATATATATATATATATATATATATATATATATATAGTTATATATAGCATTATGTTAGCACATTTTTACAATTTTTTAGTACTCCGCTAGGTGATGCTAGCATGTGTTAGCATTATTAGCACGTTTTTAGCATGTTCTATATATATATATGTTTTAACACTTAGCTAGGTTATGCTAACATGTGTTAACATTATGTTAACACATTTTTAGCATGTTTTAACACTTCGCTAGGTGATGCTAGCATGTGTTAGCATGATACTAGCACGTTTTTAGCATATTTTAACACTTCGCTAGGCGATGCTAACATGTGTTAGCATTATGTTAGCACGTTTTTAGCATGTTTTAGCACTTAGCTAGGTGATGCTAACATGTGTTAGCATTATGTTAGCACATTTTTAACATTTTTTAGCACTTAGCTAGGTGATGCTAGCATGTGTTAGCATGAATTTAACACGTTTTAGCATGTTTTAGCACTTCGCTAGGCGATGCTAGCATGTGTTAACATGATGATAGCACATTTTTAGCATGTTTTAGCACTTCGCTAGGCAATGCTAGCATGTGTTAACATGATGCTAGCACGTTTTAATACTTCGCTAGGCGATGCTAGCATGTGTTAGCACGATGCTAGCACATTTTTAGCATGTTATTGCACTTCGCTAGCTGATGCTAACATGTGTTAGCATGATGCTAGCATGTTTTTAGCATGTTTTAACACTTTGCTAGGCGATGCTAGCTTGTGTTAGCATGATGCTTGCAGGTTTTTAGCATGTTTTTGCACTTCGCTAGGCGATGCTAGCATGTGTTATCATGAAGCTAGCACGTTTTTAGCATGTTTTAGCGTGTGGCTATGAAGATTTTAGGTCATTACTTTTTGGCTGCTTGATAAAATAAATCCTCTGAGGGAGAGAGAGAGGGAGAGATGCAGGGCTGACAGGCCCTTTTTGTCTGTGTGTGTGAAAATGTCAGTTGGGATTTAAATTTCTGAACATTCCGCAATGTTAAGTCAATGGGATTTTTCCAGTTTTTGATCATCCGCTGTGGGAAAACCGTAAGTCCGATCAGTTAGAAAAGATATAGCACACTATTCGGGATTAGTCTGAAGGTCTGTGCCGAGTTTGGTGCCTGTAGCTTAAAAGCTCTAAAGCTCTCTCACAAGCCAACTTAATTAATTATATATACTTGATGTGAATCTATTATAGAGTGATAAATAATTGCAGTATTTATGTCTAATAAACCCTGTTGAATGTTTGAATACTTACATGTAAAACAAATAAGTCTATGTTCTTTTAAGGTACCCCAACCCTGATTACAGATGCAACAATGAATAAGGCCTAGTTATTAAAAAACAAAAGGTAAAGAAGTATGTCCAGCTCATTACTCATACTATTGTTGATCGCTCTGTGACGTCACATATAAAGGTGGAGCGTATGGTGGAGGTGGCGACTCATGGGAATTCTCCATTTCTGAGTGTGGTGTATCTTGACCACTGGAAATATTTAATTTCAAGCAGGACTGTAAAGGAAAATATGATTTATTTATTTTTTTGTTGCTGATTTAGATTTAGATTAAGATGAACCCAAATTTTACACATCTAGGTGTGGCGGACGGACTGAAGGACGGACGGACAGACGGACAGACAGACAGACAGACAGATAGATAGATAGATAGATAGTACCTCTGCATATGATGGTGGTAGACACACTTGTTCATATGGTGGTGGTCTGTAGTCAGACGCTTCGTCTGAATCAGACTCGTCTCTCTCATCCCTCATGGCTCTCTCAGGAATGGGAATAACAAAGACATGATCACTGTTTGATAGTTCCAGATCTGTGTCATGGTCCACCTCTCTACGGCCTGTCCTGCAGAATCTACAGCAGTACTTCAATACACACAGGCTCACTGTCAAAACCAATAGCGGAGCTAGAAAGGTCCTACACGTCATGAGAGAAACATCATTTAGTGTCTCATTTTGTTTAATTTACGGCCACCATATTACTCTTATAAAGTGTGTGATATAATTGCTATGGGTGAATTGTACAACAGTGTCATTCTTACTGGAGGTAGTAATAAGTATAATCAGCCATCAATGCTACCTCTAATGTCTGCAGAGAGAAAAATAAAACATTTAATTTACAAGGGATCAGACCAGACAAATTACCATAGATAATTTGTGACAAAGACCTCATATTTGGCATCCATATATATATATATACAGGTGAAACTCGAAAAATTTGAATATCGTGCAAAAGTTCATTAATTTCAGTAATTCAACTTAAAAGGTGAAAATAATATATTATATAGACTCATTACAAGCAAAGTAAGATATTTCAAGCCTTTATTTGATATAATTTTGATGATTATGGCTTACAGCTTATGAAAACCCCAAATTCAGAATCTCAGAAAATTAGAATATTGTGAAAAGGTTCAGTATTGTAGGCTCAAAGTGTCACACTCTAATCAGCTAAACACCTGCAAAGGGTTCCTGAGCCTTTAAATGGTCTCTCAGTCTGGTTCAGTTGAATTCACAATCATGGGGAAGACTGCTGACCTGACAGTTGTGAAGAAAACCATCATTGACACCCTCCACAAGGAGGGAAAGCCTCAAAAGGTAATTGCAAAAGAAGTTGGATGTTCTCAAAGTGCTGTATCAAAGCACATTAATAGAAAGTTAAGTGGAAGGGAAAAGTGTGGAAGAAAAAGGTGCACAAGCAGCAGGGATGACCGTAGCCTGGAGAGGATTGTCAGGAAAAGGCCATTCAAATGTGTGGGGAGCTTCACAAGGAGTGGACTGAGGCTGGAGTTACTGCATCAAGAGCCACCACACACAGACGGGTCCTGGACATGGGCTTCAAATGTCAAACGTCTTACCTGGGCTAAAGAAAAAAAGAACTGGTCTGTTGCTCAGTGGTCCAAAGTCCTCTTTTCTGATGAGAGCAAATTTTGCATCTCATTTGGAAACCAAGGTCCCAGAGTCTGAAGGAAGAATGGAGAGGCACACAATCCAAGATGCTTGAAGTCCAGTGTGAAGTTTCCACAGTCTGTGTTGGTTTGGGGAGCCATGTCATCGGCTGGTGTTGGTCCACTGTGCTTTATTAAGTCCAGAGTCAACGCAGCCGTCTACCAGGACATTTTAGAGCACTTCATGCTTCCTTCAGCAGACAAGCTTTATGGAGATGCTGACTTCATTTTCCAGCAGGACTTGGCACGTGCTTGATTGGCCAGCAAACTCGCCTGACCTGAACCCCATAGAGAATCTATGGGGCATTGCCAAGAGAAAGATGAGAGACATGAGACCAAACAATGCAGAAGAGCTGAAGGCCGCTATTGAAGCATCTTGGTCTTCCATAACACCTCAGCAGTGCCACGGGCTGATAGCATCCATGCCACGCCGCATTGAGGCAGTAATTAATGCAAAAGGGGCCCAAACCAAGTACTGAGTATATATGCATGATTATACTTTTCAGAGGGCCGACATTTCTGTATTTAAAATCCTTTTTTTTTTATTGATTTCATGTAATATTCAAATTTTCTGAGATTCTGAATTTGGGGTTTTCATAAGCTATAAGCCATAATCATCATAATTATATCAAATAAAGGCTTGAAATATCTTACTTTGCTTGTAATGAGTCTATATAATATATTAGTTTCACCTTTTAAGTTGAATTACTGAAATTAATGAACTTTTGCACGATATTCTAATTTTTCGAGTTTCACCTACATATATATATATATATATATATATATATATATATATATATATATATATACATACAAATACAATGGCAGCCAAAAGTTTGTAATAATGTACAGATTTTTGCTGTTTCAGAAGGAAATTGGTACTCTAATTGGTAACATTCAGCTGATCACAAAGTATAGTCAGGACATTACTGATTTAAAAAACAGTACCATCACTATTTTAAATAAAGTCATTTGTGATCAAATCTAGACAGACCCCATTTCCAGCAGCCATCACTCCAACACCTTATCCTTGAGTAATCATTCTAAATTGCTAATTTGGTTCTAGAAAGTCACTTACCATTATATCAAACACAGTTGAAAGCTATTTGGTTCGTTAAATGAAGCTTAACATTATCTTTGAGTTGCCACGGTATGCAATATACTGGCATGTCTTAAGGTCAATATTAGGTCAAAAATGGCAAAAAAGAAACTGTTTTCTCTAGAAACTCATCAGTCAGGCATTGTTTTGAGGAATGAAGGCTATAAAATGCTTGAAATTGCCAAGAAAACTAAAGATTTCATATAAAGGTGGACACTACAGCCTTCAAAGACAAAGGACAACTGGCTCTAACAAGGACAGAAAGAGATGTGGAAAGCCAGATGTACAACTAAACAAGAGGATAAGTACATCAGAGTCTCCAGTTTGAGACATGTCCTCAGCTGACAGCTTCATTGAATTCTACCAGCTCAACACCAGTTTCATGTACAACAGTAAAGAGAAGACTGGGGTGCAGGTCTTATAGGAAGAATTGCAAAGAAAAAGCCACATTTGAAACATAAAAACAAAAAGAAAAGGTTAGAGTGGGCAAAGAAACAGACATTGGACAACAGATAATTGGAAAAGAATGTTATGGATCTTAATAAAGAACTTTTGTGGGATCAGCCAGCCTGGTAAGGTGCGTGAGAAGTGCCCGACAAAACAGCCACAACTATGGCAAGTGCTACAGGAAGTGTGGGGTGAAATGTCACCTGAGTATCTGGAAAAACTGACAGCTAGACTGCCAAGGATCTGCAAAGCTGTCATTGCTGCATATGGAGGATTTTTTGATGAGAACTCTTTGAAGTAGTTTAAGAAGTTCTGAAAAAAAAAAATCTTCAAATTGTATAGTGAGGATGTCTTCAAAAATAATGACATAGTTTTAATTTACCACTTAATGTCATATAAAGTCCAGTAAACATAAAAAAGCTAAATCAATATTCGGTGTGACAACCTTTGCTTTAAAAACAGCACCAATTCTCCTAAATACACCTGGACACAGTTTTTCTTGGTTGTTGGCAGATAGGACGATCAAAGCTTCTTGGAGAATTCACCACAGTTCTTCTATCTATTTAGGCTATCTCAATTGCTTCTGTCTTTTTATGTAATCTCAGACAGACTCGATGTTCAGTGGGGAGCTTTGTAGAGGCCATGACATCTTTTGCAGGGCTCCCTGTTCTTCTTTTCTTATCTTTTCTATTTGCAAAATTAATGTTTGGGAGTTTAATAGGAATATTTCCTATTGACACACTAAAGCTGAAGATATAAATAACCATCTTAAGACAAATGCTTTGTGAAACATCTTATGTGCCTAAGACTTTTGCACAGTACAGATCTTAAAGTAAACAAATTTGTAAAAGTGGTGTAGACATCTTGATGTAAAAAAAGGCTCATTAAACGGTTACATTTAAAAAAAGTTGTTTTGCATAAACCTTTAATATTACTTCTTGAAAATGCAGCAGTTTTGTTTTAAAACATTATTAATATTAGCTAATAAAAGTCTAATCAAAATAACTTGGAACTTTTTATGACATGCCAATGTTAATTCAGGACAGGTAGGGGTAAAACTTCAAGAATTGATGATAAATTATATTAATTATTCTTAATAATCGTAATATTTACAAAAGCATAAAACATTTAAAAAATGTGACAAATATTTTTTTATACATTATTTTGAAAATAATGATCATTAATAATTATGGAAAATGTTATTATTATTTATATATTACTTTGTGGTTAAACCACTTGAATTTTTAAAAAGTTATTACTGTAAATCATAACATGTTGAAAATGGTAGGCTAATAGTAATTTGGTAATAGTAATAGTTCTTCAGCAAATTAAAAAAAAATTAACATGTATACCAGGAAAAGGCTGCTATCCTAAGATTTCAACTTTTATCATTATTCACAGCCTTATTTGTCATTGACCCATGAGTTGATTTCTTTGACTAAATACTAATATGAAATGCTCTAAATAAAATAAAGCTTTATAATTACTTGTGCTGTCACAATTACAAACAGTCTAAATGTATTTTTCAAAAGCAAAAAACATCCTAAATTGTGCTTAAATTAGAAATATTGCACTCACAGTTCTCTACTGTCATCTGACTCAAAGTTGAAGAAAGTGGATCTCAAAGTCAATGAGACCGTACATGCAATATAACAGTTACGGTAACCTCTGTCTGACGTCTTTTGAAGGACTTTGAGCGGGACTCTTATGAATGGCTTACTGGCAAGTGTCATTTAGGGTTGAGTGTGTAAACACAGTCCATTTCTTCAAGGTTAGCCAATAGAGTGGATTGATTCAGTGGACAAGTGAATACTAATCTTAGTGGCTTTAATTAGAAATTCTCAAGAAAAGTTTACTTTGCAGTACTCTAGTAAAATTTACAAAACAAGAGTGAGTAAAATTTTGAAACAAAGCAATGTAGCATTAAATTAAGGAAGGCTTTTAAAAGTGTACTGGCATTTGAATGCTTTTTTTAACATGCACCATATGACAAATGGAAACCTTCAACAGGGAAGCTTATAGCAAAAGAAACCAGTTCCAGAGCTGTGCACGAAGACCTGAACACTTGGTGCATAAAACACAATGACAGTAACAATCAACAGATACCATTTTTTTTTCTCATTAATTGGTCATTTTGAGTAGACAATGAACTTAAGACTTCACAAAACAACGTAACAAAAAACAAAACAAATTAACAACATAAACAATGTAAATCAACTTGTGAACAGAATGCAAGCCTGAAAAGTTAAGTAAAATTAACTTATTAGTGGTGCTTGCCAAAGGCAAAGCATCACTATTGTTCTCTTGCATACTTATTTTTCTTCTTCTTATTATTCCACACAAAGTTTGGCGCGCTACTCCTCCTGCAGCTTTTGTCACAGACCGCTGAGTGAGGAGAGGTGTGCTATATCTTTTCTAAGCGATCGGGTGTACGATGTTCGAACAGCGGACGAAAAAGCGGCCAAAAAAGTCCCATTGACTTAACATTGCAGAATGTTCCGAAATTAAAATCCCTACTGACGTTTTCACACACACAGACAAAAAGGGCCTGACAGCCCTGCGCCTCTCCCTCTCTCTCTTCCTCAGAGGATTTATATTATCAAGCAACCAATAAATAATGACCTAAATTCTTCATAGCGAAGTGCTAAAGCATGCTAAAAACATGCTAGCATCACGCTAACACATGCTAGCATCACCTAGTGAAGTGCTAAAACATGCTAAAAACGTGCTAGCATCATGCTAACACATGCTAGCATCGCCTAGCGAAGTGATAAAAAATGCTAAAAATGTGCTAGCATCATGCTAACACACGTTAGCATCGCCTAACCTAATGTTAAAACATGCTAAAATTGTGCTAGCATCATGTTAAATAATGCTAGCATTGCCTAGCGAAGTCTTAAAACATGTAAGTCGCTTTGGATAAAAGCGTCTGCCAAATGCATAAATGTAAATGTAAATGTTAAAAAAATGATAACACATGTTATCATCGCCTAGCGAAGTGTTCTAACATGCTAAAACGTGCTAGCATCATGCTAACACATGTTAGCATCGCCTAGGAAAGTGTTCTAACGTGCTAAAAATGTGCTAGCATCATGCTAACACATGGTAGCATCGCCTAGCGAAGTGCTAAAACATGCTTGAAACATGCTAGCATCGCCTAGCGAAGTGCTAAAAAATGATAAAAATTTGTTATCATCATGTTAACACATGCTATCATCGCCTAGCGAAGTGCTCTAACATGCTAAAAATGTGCTAGCATCATGTTAAATAATGCTAGCATTGCCTAGCGAAATGTTAAAACGTGCTAAAAATGTGCTAGCAACATGTTAACACATGCTAGCATCGCCTAGCGAAGTGCTAAACCATGATAAAAACTTGCTAACATCATGTTAACACAAACATAACACCTACATGCAACCATCATGAATAACACATGCCAGCAACGTTTTATGACCATAATTTTAGTTCATTTCAAGTTATAACATGCTATTTGACGAGTTTTGCCACTGCAAGCACCACTCACATTTTCTTCAGGAAATGTACATTCTAGTTTTATTTACCATTGAAATTGACTCAAATTAGCAAATAAAGTTTACAAAGGTTTCTACTTAAGGATTGATACATTATGATATATAGGCTATTGTAAAGATAACAATCATAATAATATTTATTTATAGCTTGAGTATTAATTTTTACATGTTTGAATTGAGAACAAATGCAGAATTTACTGAATAATATAATTTGTTCCCTAATGTATGATTCCAAATAAAATGGCATAACCACTAATAACACAATACAGTTTAAAATAACTAAAGATCTCCACTCCACTAGAGGACAAGGACAGTTAAACGGTTTACCTGTATCACCCTAATGCTTACTCAGCAGTATAGATACATAATCAACCAATCGTCTTTGATCAGATCAGTTCTAGACTAGGTCAAGATGAAGTTTACGTCAATTCATTATTCTGTGGCATGATTCTGAAATCATTGACAGCTGTGCACTTACAGTGTAAGTCCAACCATACAAGAATTGCCCTATAGATTTCTATTGCATGTATATCTGTCAACATGATCTTTGGTTTGTTTTTAACAGAGGGATGATTAAAAGTTATGTTCTGAGGTAATCGACAACAAGTTGCAGATGCTGTTAATAGAACAAATAATTTTCCTATAACATTACCATTGCTTTTATTAGCATCGCTGTACCAAAATATATGTACTGATAAAACTTAATGGAAGAGCTACAGTATATTTGAATTTGTATATTTTCTTTCATGACGCATTAGTAAAACAGAATGCTTTTCAACATTTCTTTCACTCAGAAAATAATTATAAATACATGCAGGGCTTTACAGGGGCATAATGAATATTAAAAAGGCTGTCAGAATTCATGAAACAGAATATCACAGAATTAAGAAGCAATTTAAAAAAAATACAAACATAAACTGCTATAACACAGTACACTGCAGATCCTGGGAAACTTGCGCCTGATGCCCCAACAATAACATGTTTTAGGAATTTGTCCACAAATGTTTCTGCTTTTTACTTCTTTATTAAGATTCTAGTTTTTGCTCATGAAGTTCAATGAACTAATGTCAATTATTTCAGAAGTGGGAACAGAAATTTCTCTAAAAAATATACACTCAGTGACCACTTTATTAGGAACACCTGTACACTTACTTATTCATGCGATTATCTAATCAGCCAATCGTGTGGCTGCAGTGCAATGCCTAATATCATGCAGATATGGGTCTGTAGCCTCAGTTAATGTTCACATCATCCATCATAATGGGGAAAAAAAAATTATCTCCGTGATTTCAACCATGGCATCATTTGAGCTGAGACTACATTGGGCCTACCATCTGTGCACCTCAGCAGAAATCCAGATTCATCATACCAGGCGATGCTTTACCATTCTTGAACTGTCCCGTTTTGGTGAGCCTGCAGCCTCAGATTATAATTTTATAAAAGCACTAGCATTCATTTTTCTTCTAAAACTCATGTATTATTTGAGCTGTAAAGTGGTTTAAATCATCATTCTTACGGTCATTTTAGAGTTTACAGCGCTATTTATTCAACTATAGTAGTTATATAATCATGGCAAAAAAGTTGTCAAATTGTCCTTAACTTTACACAGAAATGTTTGGTAAGCAATGACACTAAAATTAAAGTAAAAAGCATATAGGCTATACTTTTGAAACAGTATTTAAACGTTTCCAGATTGTTCATATTTACTTCCCATTGCAAATGCCTCACTATAACCCAATTTCTGCTTCAAGAAAAAGAAGGGACAAGACGAAATTATTTTATGTGGTAATCAACATTCTGCCACAAATGCTGTCAATTAAGCTCAACTTGCATTGAACCCAGAGTATTCCTTTAATTAGGGAGGACAGACTCTAAACATAATTAACACCCTAAATACATTTACAGAAGTCAAAAAGTAAATACAGACCACATTTTTCCTCTAAAATAGAATTCAATGAATTATTTATTTTAATGGAAATAAAAACCATATAAATCAAGTGGGAAGATATTTATTTTGAATACATTTGGGTGATGACAATAAAGCAACTTAAGACCAAAAAACAAAATACAGACTCTAACATCTACTTCCAGAGTTTCTTAATGGACATGTTTTTCTCACTGTCTTTCTGCATCACCTGTGAATAGAAACGTTTTACAACATTAGGGTTCTATCAGCTGGTAGTATTTATTTATTTTTTAACAAGAGCAAAATCCAAATGGCAAAATATGTTTTTAATACCTTTGCAACTGCCATCTCAAAATCTTCTTGGGTAACGTGGACTCTCCTCTCTCGCAGGGCGTACATCCCTGCCTCTGTGCACACACCCTGCCGGACAAGCACAGATAAAAACACAGCTTACAATGATACCAATCCTGCTGCTTTATGCTCTGTACCAGAAATTGCACATTGAGGATTGTACATTTGCAAGTGCAACCCTTAATCATCACAGAGTGATGCAAGTGCAGCAAGTGACCTCACCTTGACTTCTGCACCAGACGCTCCAGGCATCAACTCAGCAATCTTGCGCAGATTAATGCCACGAGTCAGGTTCATTTTGCGGGAATGAATCTTTAGAATGTCCAAACGGGCCTACAGATACAACACCATTATGAGGTTACTGGCAGCATTTGTGCTATTCAATACTTGAGACCACAAAATACTGTAAAATGAAGGGGTGTCAAAATTACTAGTACTGATAAAGTTGATAAAAAAATAAAAAAATGTAATAAAGGTATCTTAACCAGTCCTTTTACACAATCATTAATACCAACTCAGTTAAATAGAAAAAAAAAACAATGTGTGAATATTATGAAAATTATAGTAATAGGGCTGCAACTAAAGATTATTTTGATAAAATAAGATGCATTTAAGTCTAAATATCTTAAGGATTTTTAGATATTTTAAAATCTTTATCATTATATTTAACATTCTCAGACAACACATTTTTTTTCTGCAGTATAGCTGCTAAAGTAAACATACGTTGTTTTAAAGGAGTTTTATATATTTATATAGGAAAACAAGCCAAAACAACAACAAATCATAAACTTATTTTATTGCACTGCATTATGGGTGAAGACTACCCTCTCTTTTGTTCACTTTGATCCATATTTAACTCACAAAAAACAAACTCTCTCTTCTTAATAGAGCTGCTATCAGCAATTTTCTTCACTATAAGGATACAAACCGCGACACGTGTATTATGATTCACTACGTCGCTAGCCGCGCGTGTGAGGGGCAAGCATCCCTGCATCAGAGTGTGCATAAGCCGGGTGCAGTTTCAGTCTCTCCCCCTTAGATTGGGTCACTTCACATAGAAGAGGCGCTGGCTGCAGAGAAATGCCAGTTTTGGAGACTGTACTTATTTACATGACCTGCTTCCTTATTATTTGAACTTTAATAAAGGATGCATTGAAGACATAATGCCAGGGTGTTTCCTTTAAAGTCATGGAACTTGAGCTGTGTTCTTCCTTTCCTCAATCATGTGCAAGCCATGGTGTTCCTCTCACGCACCATTATTAGAGTTTAATGTGATCTCATGTTACGTTAAATGAGATCAAACGTCAATTTGACAACAAACATTTTTGTTGACAATTTTTTATTGTTAACGTTTTCAATAAAGTCGACTAATCGTTTCAGCCCTAGTAATAGGAAAAAATTGTTTGCTTTAGTGTCTGAAATTTTACTTGAATATTTGCTACTGCTGTTAAATACCTTAGCAACCTTCAATAACTACTTGCATCATTTGCAGCTTTGTTCTATCGTTTTTACTTTAAATCAACCTATATATCTGTTTTGCCAATTAATCGGCACGATAACAGATTTCTGGAACTATCGGTTATCAGCAAAAATCCACACCAATAGTTTTCCCCCGTTGCTGGAGCGGCTTGGAGGGGTCCGCTGCCATTATACAGCATGAAAGCGGCACTTCACTGATGCCTTGTGGTGTTTGTTTTGACACCCGAGACTACACTCTGCATGGAGCAGAACACTTCAGATGCACATTTAAAACATCAACAACAAAAAGGTATGTATACAGTATACTCCAGTACACGCTGTCATATATCATTATAAAGTTATTAATTTGTTGACTAGATGCTGCATTAGTAGAGAACAGCAGTATGTTTGCCGACAAGGCAGAGAAGCTAACTTCAAGTGTTAACAAAAATACACAAAATACCTACCCAAATATTTAAAAGACACGATTGTTACAATCTATTTGCATTCGTTTATATCCAGCTGGTCACATTAATGCATTCGTTAACCAGCTAAGTTGCATATCTAAAGCTAGTGATGTGAGAAAGCAAATTAATACCTTCATGCAGCGGAGAGAAACATACAGTATAAATCAGAAACGTATCTGTTTTCAATAAAAAAACTGTATCCTCACTGATGACTTCAGATCCATCACATTCTTGTGCTAAAAAAGGCTAGACACAGTGCAACAAATACAGTTTAACAGAAAGCAGGTGTCTCAAGATGGTTTTAAAGTTCTTTTTAATTAGACACGTCATCTAAAAAAACAGTGCTTCTGCACAAGACACTGAATAAACAAAAACAAAGGGAAACAGAGACGTTTGTCTAGTGACCGTTTACATAGAAAAACAAATGGAAAGTTGCAAAAGCGTTCCGTGTGAACAGTCCCTTACAGTTGGTGGAGGTCTTTGGTCATTGCGTCTTGCTCGCTTAAAAGCGTTTCTCAGATTAAGCAAAGAGTTGTTTAAATGCTTTGTCAGGAAAGATGCTCAACTTGGAAATGTGGGTCTCAAGATTCTCAAGTTCAGTTCCAGTGTGTTGTGTTCATCTGTCTGAACAGCCCCAGGCTTGGGCCAATGTGGTATTTCGCTATTATTATGAAGCTGGAGTAGCAGGAATCAGTGCAAGTGTAACACCATGTGAACTCCCTAAAGAATTTAATGCGATAACTTATGCATACTATCAACACCCACATATTGCCCGTATTCGTAATTTCACTGGTTACATGTCCTCATAAATTGTTTTTAACCAAACAAATTTGCCTATGCATGAACAGACGTCATCAGAAACGGCTATTCTCGTGCGCTATTATATAAATCTATGAAGCCAGTTTTATTCAGAAAACATCAGGGCTGTGACACCTCCGTTCCAGACACTATTTATATGGTTTGTTTTATTGAAGGGTACATTAGACGTGCATAGGTGCTGAATAAAAGGATGACGTCATCGTGTTTACTGGATTTCATGATGTAAACAATGGAAGTTCTATGGATTATTATACAAGTTTGTGTGTTTTGGGCAAAGATTTACTATAGATATCGTGTAATTCCAATCAAAACAGACGGATGGCTTCATTGTTGGATCAAACTCTAAATTGCCAAAACACAAACAAGGTACGGACTTCGGCCTCGTTGTTGTGTTGTCTATTGTGCACTCTTTACACAAAATAAGAAATCATTGGCTGAAAGTCATTTATATTGGTCAATGCTTTCATTGGAAGGGTACAGCATTACATCTTTTAAATTATGTATTGGTTGACCAGGTTAATTCATACAGCGACACTGTAAACAGTGCTGAATGAAAACAACTGAAAACACAAGGCCATCGTGAATAAACATGTTAATTAGGGTTGGGCGATGTCCCCTAAATTGGCAGTTGACGATGTTGACAGTAAAACATCGCGATGGACGATGATATCGTCGGTGGGGGGTTATATAATTTCATATAATTTTCAAAAATTATATGAAAAATTATAATTTCGTTATTTTACTAACCCAACTATATGACTCGTCGGCGCTTTATCAGTAGGTTGCACGACACGTGAAGCATTTTTTTTTAGCTTTCACTTAAGAAGAGTTGTGCACTTAGTATTTATGTAAAGAGATATATTAAAATAAAATTTTCCACTTAAAAACTATAATTTCGTTATTTTACTATCCCAACTGACTCATCCGCGCTTTCCAATAGGTTGCACGTAAGGGGGAAAAATATTTCTTCCACTTAAGAAGAGTTATGCACTTTTAAGCACTTTTTATTTTAATATATCTCTTTACATAGATATTTTTTTCTACTGAAAAACTATAAATTTCGTTATTTTACTAGCCCAACTAATTAGTACTCATCCGGGCTTTTTAATATATTAGCTCTAAGAAAAAAAAGTAGTCTTTGGGCAGCCTTCTTGCGAAGAGAGCAGCCACAGCCACGCTCACTGATGAGCAAAAGGTCGAGGCAGAAATGACCATGTACCTGCAGGAAATGGCCATTGATGGGGAAGAGGACCCGCTGACTTGGTGGAAAACGAAAGACAAAAGGTTTCCGTTCATGGCAAGATTAGCACGGAAATATCTGTGCATATGTGCTACCAGTACGCAGCTTATTAAAACCAGATAAAGTGAATATGTTGGTATTTCTGGCCAGAAACATAGAAATTTAAACATGGTCTATGGTGAAAGATATTAGACTTCTTTACGCATTTTTCGCCATCCGTTGCGGAGCTATTCGATTTTGCATATTATTTTTTAAACGTTCATTTGTGTAGTTCATATGACCACTTTACAAAATTTCAATAACATAATTTATTTTGTAGCCTGTGCTGAAGTTAATTGTGCCACTAATTATAAGTGAAATGTTAATGCCGAGTTTCGGTCTGAGTGTTGTTCCCGTTTTCTTGTTCTTGTTCTTCTATGTTTTAATAAATGTGTGTTATTCATATTCACCTTGTTTCTTTCATTTGATTTGACATTATGGATTTATGGCCAAGGACATTTTTCTTTAAAAGTATTAACCAGACAAAAGTTATTTGACGTTCGCTGGTCTGGGTTTATCTTAAACTGCCGCTTCAGTGTAAAGAGCTATGTGACAATGAGCAAGATTTTCTGAGACACTACAACTACTAATAATTAATTAATAAAGGCTATTTTCTTGTAGCCTACAACATAAAATATTTTAATCTAAATGTACAGTGTAAGACATGTAAAAAAAAAGACAAGAAGCTAACAATGTCAAGATCAATATTTGTGTAGCCTTCGTGACATGGTATTTTCACAGACCAACACGTCACGTCTCTGGCATATACTACAGTATTTAAAATAGCATATATGCATTAGTTATAGTCTCAATTTAATTTACAAAGCAATCCCTGCAAAGTTTTTAGGTTAACTATAGAAGAGACTAGGATTAGTGAGTCACACTAGCAAGACTCGCAAAAGGGGGCGTGGCATCACGATGGTGGCTCTACATCGTGATGTTGGTCAGCCATCACGATGGACGATGATATCGTCCATCGGCACAACCCTAATGGTAATATTTAATTTAAAAAAAGTCAAATACATTTTCATGGTTCAGTCAGTAGTTTATTTTTGTAATACAATTTTGTAATACAAAGTTGTAATTTACAACTATTTTAATTTGAGTGTTATTTCATAATTCAGTATCAATTTCAACCGATTGGATGATTAATCTGTTATCGGCAGGTACTGCCCAATTTAGTTCTCGTATCGGTAAAATCCAGTATCGATCGACCTCTAATTGCTTGTAATTTGTTTCTTTGTTCTTTAGATTCTTACTAGTCATTTTGCTTGAAGAATTACTAGAAAACTGGATGCTTTGAAAGCAAGGAATCAGAACAGAGCTACGTTTTTATAATGTGTTTCACATAATCTGATAATGGACTGACCTCTTCATTAGGAGGAGGAAATTCAATCTTCCTGTCAATGCGGCCAGGTCGAAGAAGGGCAGAGTCCAGAATGTCAATTCGGTTTGTTGCCATGATAACCTGCAGAAACAAATATTTCTTAGAAAGCCCACAAGCATGGCATAATCTCTCTATCTTTTACAATCCGTGAAGTTGAGAGCACACAGATGACAGGTGTTTGCTCACCTTGATGTTCTTGGTTGCCTCGAATCCGTCCAGCTGGTTGAGAAGCTCCAGCATAGTCCTCTGTACCTCACTGTCTCCTCCTGATCCTCCCTCCAGCCGAGAAGAACCAATTGAGTCAATCTCATCCATGAAGATGATAGAAGGGGCATGTTCTCTGGCCATGACGAACAGTTCACGCACCATACGAGCTCCTGGAATGAACAAACATGAACATGTTGAGTAGTACAATAACAGAGTCAAAATGCTGATTGTGAAATTATATTGATTTTACATTAACAAATACAAAGCTGAAATGGGCAAAATTGAGAGACAGTTCACCTAAATGCATACTGTGTCTATTAGTGTTGTCAAAAATACCGGTACCAAGTCGGTAATCAAACAAAAAATTATTTACGATACCAGAATTTCTGAAGGTACCACGCAGAGGCGGGAACTTTCGAACGCTCACAACAAGCAAAAGATTACGACAAGCAAAGCTGCTGCGGAGCCTCAATTGAATCATGTCGAAATGAAAAGTGGAAAAACTCAGGTAATTTGAGGCTGATGAAAAGGGAAACATCACAGATCAGTTTGTAAACGCTGCTTTTGCAATTTTCTGACGATAGGAGGGAACACATCAAACTTAATAAAGACAGACACCCAGATTTATTCAAGCAAATAAAGCAGGTGAGTTTAAAAGCATATTAACATTTGCATTAGGGCTGAAACATTTGGTCGACATTGTCGAAAATACTAAATTGATGAGAAAAATGTTCATTGATGAATAGTCGTTTGATCTCACTTAACGTAACATGAAATCACATTAAACTGTAACGATATCGCGTGAGAGCAGCAGTTCACGCCTGATGGAGGAAGAATTACACAGATCAGTCCAGATGCACTCTAAACTTTCACAGTTTATTTTATGTAGATCCCAAAGTATTAGGGAATGATTAAAAAAAAAAAAAGTACATTCAGAAGCATGTACCATTGTGGAATAAGCAGAGGCGGAGCTCTTTAAAGGAAACATCCCAGCGTAACATCTTAAATGCAGTAAAATTGCTTTATTAAAGTTCAAATAATACAGAAGCAGGTCATGTTAATAACTATAAACTCAGAAACTGGCATTTCTCTGTGTGGTCGGTGCCTCTTCTATGAGTTGCCCGATCTAAGGGGGAGAGATTGAAACTGCACCCGGCTGAGAGAGACTCTGCCTCGGTCGTTCCTCCCTCGCGCGCGCACGCTAAATGCAGCTAGATTAGAATGCGGTTGCTCGCGACTTAATCATAATATCTATATATATATATATATATATATATATATATCTATATATATATATATATATATATATCTATATATGTCACTATGCATTTCTTATCATGAAGAAAACTGGCAATATGCAGCTTTATTAATAAGAGAGCACTTTGCACATTAGTTTGTAAATTGTTTTTTATTAATTCTATTGCATGCTTGTTTATTTAGGCTTTTTTTTTGTATTTGGTAAAAACTTAAATTAAAAGTTGCAAAAGTTGAAGCAAATCTTATATAAGTGTTCAAAAATACTTTAAGCATACATTGTTCAGTTTTGTTATAATTAAAAAAATAATACATTTAAATTAAAGTGTTGCTCAATGGCATATTTCTGATCTTAGTTCTGCTGCTAATGTTTTGTAGACTTTGTTAATAAAACAGTGTTGTTTAGTAACCTGTTTTTGCTTTGGTACCGAAAATGGTATCGAGTACCATGAAATTTCACTGGTATTGGTACCGACTACTGACATTTTGGTACAGTGACAACACTAGTGTCTATACACATACAGTACACACTAGTGTTTCCTACAGAATTCAGTTCTTGAACATGAAATACCCACATTTGTCAGGTGTTGATTTAAACCCTGGGCACAAAGCATCGTCACACACCATATTTGAATATAAACAAACATGAATGCGATTTGAGAGCTACAGTGGATGGGAAAACTATCAGTAAATAAAAACGTACATTTTTGGCCTGTTCCTCGCACAAGGCTATCATGTGGCTTCAGAAAACTTGGAATATAGCACAAGTTTTTTAGGCTACTTTTATGGTGCTTGTTTTTTGTCATTTCTGAAGCAAAACTATCTCTGTATGAACATTCAACTAAACATAACCAGCATAAATGATGACAGAATTACAATTTTTGGGTGAACTATCCATTTAACTGTTTATTGTAATTGTGAAAGTGAACAGACCTTCTCCTATAAATTTTTGCACCAGCTCTGATCCAGAAACTCTGATGAAGGTGCAGTCGGTATGGTGGGCCACGGCTCTAGCTAATAAGGTCTTTCCTGTGCCAGGAGGTCCATAAAGCAGCACACCCTGCATACCAACAATCATGACAGATTTACAATATGAACCAGATCTGCTAGGCAACAGACCTAATATTGATGATGTTTGATAATATGACGTGATTATGCTGATAAGCAGTGCTATGCCATCTAACAGCATTAGAAACAACCAGTTCTATCACTCACCTTAGGTTGTGCAATTCCAAGAGCCTCGAACAGTTCTGGGTGTTTGACTGGCAACTCGATTACTTCCTTGATCTCTTTGATCTGTTTGTCCAGTCCTCCAATCATTTCATATGTGGAATCGGGCACTTTCTCCACCATCATCAGGGAGACCAGTGGATCCACTTTGTTTGGCAGGATCTTGTGCAGCGTGTAACTGTCATTTCGAAGTGCTACACGACAATTTGGAGTTACCTGGCAGGAGGAGGATTTCGATCACCATTCCCATAAATTAATTCTATAGTTCTAAAACACCAATTAAACGTGAGCGGTATGACCAAAATATTCATGAATATCATAATACAGGAAGTATTGCAGCGTGTTTAGATTAAAAGTTGTTCCGTGTAATGCGTGTCCAAAGACGAGATCCACATGACCCATTTGTCATTGACTCATTTTAATACTCTTTCTTTTGTTGATAAAAAAAAAAAAAAACATTTCATTCTAATCACGCATCGCAGAGATGAAACAAAGCTGTTCGAGTTCTCTCATTAACGTGCACTCATTTACAGACACTCTTTACATAAATGATGGTTTTCTTAAGGAGGCAGTACCGGTTTAAGCATGTGTTCAACAACTCAATGCAAGTACTTGAAAACAGTACAAATTATGCAATTTAACAATAAATATGTAAAACCAATATATAATTTTTTACCGATTAATCAGTGCCAATAGTTGCTTTTTGGAACTATAGTTATCGACAAAAATCCTCACAATACGAGTGCCCGGAGTTTTTCGGGCTTGTTTATACTTAAAGTCCCACATTATGTACCAAATTTTTATTTTTTCAGGTTATTTTGGGGATTTTGGTTCAACAATAAACTGCATCTGGGATTTTATTTATTCAGGACCCTTTGTCTGTGCCCATCATAGTAAGGAAAGAATAAGCAATTTTTTTGACATTCTAAAAATCATTTTTATTTTTAAACTGTAGGCCAATTAATCAGTTATCAGGATTTCCCACTACCTTAGTTATTGGTATCGGCAAAATCCACTATCGGTCGACCTCTAAAATAAAATATCATATTTATTGTTTGAATACGTGGATTTGTAAAAAAATTTAAATGCCTAAATGTTTTTTTTATTTTTATTTATAGAATTAGTAAAATTAATATCTTAATGGTGTTAGACGGTCCCCTTGAATATCTCACCTTGTTAGACGGTCCCCTGTATAATTAATAGCATTAGCTGGGAAAGAATTTCTCTCATATGCAAGCAAAATGGACATTATAAATCAATATTGAATCAGAATTGTAAACGAAAGCTTGTCAATCAGAATCCAATCTGGAAATTTGTATTAATGCCGAACCCAATTTTGGACTCGTTAGCCTCTATTGTGTGGTCGACCATATAAACATAAGGTGGGACTAAGAATTAAATATACAGTATTGTGCAAAAGTCTTAAGTCACATAAGATGTTTCTCAAAAACATTTGTCTTAAAATAGTTCTTTATATCTTCAGCTTTTGTGTGTCAATAGGAAATATAAATGTTAGACTTCCAAACATTATCATAATTTTTTTAAACATTAAATTAACCTCACTATGCAATAGGGTTGCACGACTTGGGCAGAAAGTCATATTGAGATTATTTTGAAAAATATTGCGATTGCGATTTGAACTGCGATTATGATGGTAATGTTTTCCACATGTTCAACTGCAAAAAGGCTGCTGGGGTTTTCACACTTGAGCCCTCTTAAAAAGAACCAAACTGAGACTTTTCAGTTCATCCACAAACAAATAAATATATAAACAGTGAAACAAAGTCTTCATCATATTCAAATGTTACGTCTACCATGTACCTGTTTTTGTCCATTTTGTGATAGGGTCGCAGCCCACTAATCATCATCATTAGTTTTTAAAATACAGTCAACTTGAATATTAGGGATGCTCCAATCAGGATTTTAACTGGAGATCGTATCGGATGTTTTCTTTTCATCTCATCAAACGATACTGATCATTTAACTTTTTATCAGCAGCTATCAAAACTGGTTATATGTAAGCTTTCTGCTCAATGTCACAGTTAACTGAATTCCCTGTTGGTTATACCATAGTTGTTGCAAAGTGTTTGCTGTCAAAAATAATGTAGGTTGATTGAATAACATTCAAATATAATTAGAATTTTTAAATATAAATGATACTCTTTACTCTAGGCCTTAAAAACTAGTTGGCTTATACAAACTATTCTTTATTGTATATAAGATAGTCCTAAATAATGAGGCTTAATGTCAAACTGAAATTGAACTGATAACCCAGTGGTGTAATTAAATTTAAAGTGAAACTTTTGGTTAGTTTGTCACCATTTAATTTAATAATTTTTATTCATTATTTTATTATATTTAATTTAGTAATGCATTATAGTATAGTAATTCAATATTTCATATAGATTTATTATATGAACATTCCTTCCTTTTCATCTAGTTGGATGTTGGTAATATTAGTTCCGCTTTCACTTGTTTTCGCGGTGAGTGTAATAAGTGCAACACGCTCTCTCGTGAGGTAAACAAATGACAGGAGACTGGAGGTAGAGAAGTTTCTGGACTCTGCAGGTTTTTAATGTTAATGCTGTTTGCTCAGCAAGCATTTAATAGAGATGTTTGAATTATTGAATTATAGCTTGTATTCTGCGTTATTATTATGATACCTGTGCCTTGCAGAGACTGAGAAGCTGCTACCGCAAATAATAAAAACGCTTCACGCAGGATGCGCCAGTTTAGTGTAAATAAAGCGTTTAGAGCACGTAAGCAAACTGAACCGAACTCTGAGCACTTCTGTTGTGGCGTGCAGCTCTGAAAACACCAATGCTTAACTTAATGTAGACTGCAGCGCAAATAAACTTTGAAGAGAGCAGAATGTTTATTTAATTAAAAATCGCAGCCCTTCCAGTTTAATAATCGCACAAGGTCATATTGTGGTGTCGATTTTATTTCGATTAATTGTGCAGCCCTACTATGCAACATTTTTCACAAGTGCCTAAAACTTTTGCACAGTATTGTATTTGGTTATAATTGGCTGATTAAAATATTATTGGCTTTCTTCCAATGCCTTAATTATTAGTATCTGCAAAATCCAATATCAATCGACTTCAAAAGCTAGAAATTCCCAATTACAATTAACAAAGTCGTCTTCGTTGGAAATGCTTGACTGGTTTTCTGCTTGGTGTTGGATTTTTTTTACATCACAATGCAGTATAAGCAAAATGTCCCTGGCTGCAATATATTCAAATTGTAATTACTTTTGAATCTAATACGTAAATAATGCAAAAATTTAAAACAAACCACTTACGTCATTAATATCAATGTTCTTATCCACATCCACAACAAATTTTCCTTCAGGATGCACCTATAAACAATGCAAAAATATACAGGTCAACAACAATACTATATTACAGTCTCAGAATTGATTACCCTCACATTTTAAAAGAAATGGTGATTATCAAACCTTGACCAGCACTTTCTTCTTGTCCATGGCTCTCACCACCTCTCCTACATATGATCCCTGCTCCTGCAGTAACTGCAGTTCCTCACGCAGAAGGCGCACTAAACCAGAGACATGACAATTACATGTCATTCGGGGATCAATTTTATACACCTTAATTTGCATATGCAACATGAGAACACCATAAAAGAGTAAACTAAAACACATCAACCAAAAAACATTACTGAATAAGTTGATGATTTTTACCCTTGGCATTTAACTCATTCCTTTGAGCCTGCAGACGTCTGAGGTTTTGGCTTTTATCATTTACTGTCAACTGAGTGAAGAGACAAGCACTTTCAGACATGATATACACATACTTCAAATGTAAAGCTTATATGTGTGGCAATCATTTCAGAACATATTTTGACTATTCTTACCTGAAGCTCCTCGATTTTTGACAGGTAATACTGTCGAAGACCAGAGCCTCCTTTACTGTCCTCAAAATCCATCTGAAGAAAAAAACGCAACAACAACAGCAGAGCACTGAAGATAACAGTTATGAACTTAATGATAAATTAGTGCTTTTGCCATGTTACATAAATCACACAGCAAGAAGTGATTGTGACGAGCTACAATTAAAACATATAACTGGTTAATAATCATTAGGAATGGTTGGAGTATTGATAACTCGAAACAGGTAATGTTTCTTGATGATAATCCGAATATGATCAGATACCTTGTGTTATGATCAGAGATGAAGAGTGATTTATCATGTGTTGATTAGTGAGATATCGGATTATTATCCTAATTGATGGACTTCTCGTGTTGTCAATAATGTCAAATGTTGTCAATATGTAATGATAATACATTGTAATAATACTTTTACATAATAAATTCAGAGATGACCGCTTTCGCAGGTTATAACAGGCAATTAATTGTCCATGTTATGATCAGTCTTAAGCAATATGTAATATACTTACTTTTCTAAAGCATAAAATTATCATAATATGTTATCAGAGATTTAGGAAACACGCTAAACTGAAATACTCCGAAAACAATGCAACAGCCAGTATATTCTACTTTTAAATGTCCGTGTTTTGGCACGTGTAATCACGCCAAATACCCATTTCCCAACAGTATTTCGACACCACGGGTTGCCAGATTTGAAACAAGTTTGCGGGCAAACACAGCGAGCTGCAGCCATCTAGCTAACATTGACATAGTTATAAAATATATATAATTTGCAAACAATAAAAACATTGCAAACGTATACATTAGCTGATCAACTTACAGTATAAGGCTCGTCGCTTGCCATTGTCAAGTTTTCTCGTTCCTGTTGCGTGTCCTCAAACTGGCAACCCGCGTGAGTTTCGAGTCTGCGAAGGGGCGGGGGAGACAACTCTGCCCAATATTTCGAATTTTGACTCCAGTACCCATTTTAAACACTAGATGTCAATGTTACATACATATCGCTCCTTTACATATCTTTCTTAAAAGACGCATCGTGTTATGATCAGAGATTTCTAATTGCATCGTTAGAAATAAGACTTATCATGTTATGGTCATATATAAGATATTTCAAGTGTTATGGTCCGATATTTCTCGTGTTGTGGTCAGAGAAGAGATTTTCCATGTCATGACACAATGAGACAGCAAAGTCCGCTTCGTTCGGAGTGAACGAGTTTTAAAATCATAACTTCCGTCAATTATTTTACCACAGTAAAGTTACAGCAGGTCACATATAACCAGTGTGCACATCTTACATCACTAACACATCTCACTTTGCTGGTAATATGTGATAAATGTACTCAAAAACATCACTTGCCTGCTCAATCCCGTCCTGAGCCATCTTGAATACCCAAACTTCCGCTGGTCAAATGCGTAATTTCCGCTTTGTGTTCTTCGAGACTAAAGGCTTGGCTCTCTATCGCCCCATCTCATTGAAGCGGACCCTTTTCACGCTAGCGTCATCTTTGAACTTGCAATGAAAGGGCTGAGAGGGATAGACTTACAGTATCTTCAATGGCACGAACTGTATAAAGCTGTATAAAGCTCCTTAATCACATCTGATTTTCCATTATTTATAGACTGAATGTTCTTGGACAGATATTTGATCAATGTTTTGTTCCTCGCAGAACAATCCAAAAACACTTTAACTGGTGTTAACAGTTAAAGTGAACAGGCTATTGTTTTCATAAGAATAAAAAGTATACACATTTTCAGTCCAATGTTATATAACAGAGAGATAAGCTGCTATTCTTCTGTTAATTGCTTACTCCAAGTAATACTGGATTTAGAGGGGGACAAAGCAGCAGACCCAAAAGTGCAACTATGGCAAATATACCAGGGGACTACATAAGGCACTTGAAGACCTGTAAAACCACGTGACTTCAAAATACATTGAAATGTCTCAAAAACAGTACAAAACTATCAGATGGCTACCGGACTCACTGAGATTTCACAATATTACTGTTTTTACTGTATTTTGTATCAAATCAATTCACCGGAGCGGCGCTAAGCAATGCCAAGGATGTCAGCGATCTTTCGATGTGGGGCGGGGCGTTTACATTTTAAAGAGACATGACATCTGGTTAGCCTGTAAACAAACTTAATATAAATTATTGTAAATAATTAATTCACTGCATTAATTTAATCAGATTTGTCATTATTATTTATACTAAAATATAAGTATCTAGTGTTATGTCCTGAGATTGGTCTCGGGGTATAAGCGGACGCAACAAGATAAAGTTTCAAGAGCATTAGTCTGAGCCCTGCCACAGCACCACAAACAAATTACGGTAAAGGTAAATAAACAATAAAAGGGAAGCAATGGGCCCCCTAAGTCTATAGTCTCCCAGAGCACTGCTTTAAGTCAATGGTACAGCCCATTGACGAGACTGTACGTCTCACATCTCATGCCCATTAAAAATCAAAGATAGCACTAGCGTGAATAAGGTCATATTGCATTACAAATGATTTAATCACAAGAAATATCTAGTTCTCCCCTAATAAACCACTGGGCAGCGACATTATGATTTGTTTGGCATTGGAATGTGCAACGTAACGAACCTCTGGCCATCACTTCTTGTCATCTATACCCACTCCGATGAGGCGCCATCAAAAAACAGTCATCACAACGCTGTAAAAAAAAGTATCTGCAATATGGAGCCACATGTTTTTCATTGGGTAATTTATTTATTTATTTTTTACAAATTTAAAGGGATAATTCACCCCAAAATGGAAATTCTCCCATAATTTACTCACCCTTATGGCATCCCAGATGTGTAAGACTTTCTTCTTGAGTTGTATGTGTTACTTTTGCTGCCTTACATGCTTTTTGGACCTTCAGAGTTCTGGCCACCATTCACTTGCATTGTATGGACCAACAGAGCTGAGATATTCCACTAAAAATCTTTGTTTGTGTTCAGCAGATGAAAGAAAGTCATACACATCTGAGATGGCTGAGAGTAAATGATGAGAAAATTTTAATTTTTGGGTGAACTGTCCCTTTAATATGCTAAACATCACATTATGCACTAAAATATATGCCGATGTGAGCTAGTGAAAACACTGGAGAACGGAAAATGGAAACAGGCTTCCATTATGAATCGTAGAGCAGTGGCCTGTACCATGATGGTATTTGAACAAACTCTTTGTTTGGATTGGTTTAGAGTTGACAAAACCAAACCGATGCAATCAGGCTTTATTGGGTAGAGTGGGGGAAAACGCCCCCCCACCTAGTAACCACTAGAGGGAGTCAAGATACATTTTTACTGTTGCTATGAACGACTCGGTTACTAACGTAACCTCGGTTCCCTGAGAGGAGGGAACGAGTATTGCGTAAGTAGCTTACGCTATGGGAAAACTCAGTTTCTCGAGAAATATTGAAGTCTTTATGTAAAACGCATTGCAGCTGCACAGCAGACAGCAATGAGCGAGGCAGCTTCGGTCATTGGCTGTGCTGCAGCAACTTGCTCGAACCAATGACGGGCGACTCTGAGCACGCGACTAATGGTAGCCAGCGCTCAGGCTCAGAGCCTGCCAAGATGGCCGTGGCTTAGGGCTATATATTAGGCGCCCCATCATGAGAGTTCTTTAGGTTCAATCGACTGAAGCGAACTGACCAAGCACTAGCACGGCAGCTTACGCAATACTCGTTCCCTCCTCCCAGGGAACCGAGGTTACGTTAGTAACCGAGTCGTTCCCTATCGAGAGGTCTCTCCTATTGCGTAAGTAGCTTACGCTATGGGAACACCATGCAGAACGCCGTGCGTGCTGACTTCGCTCTATAAAGCCAGAGGCAGATGCCTGAGCCTTAAAGCAAAGTGATTATTCCACGAGCCTGCCAACGGCGAGCTACATAATGGGATAGTATAGAGCGCCTTCCAAGGTGGTCCATGGTGGGGCGCTCATAGTACAAACACAAGCACATATCTTATGTACTGAGTTTTCTATGTACTGATATGCATAAAAAATCCTTTAAGTCAGTCAGAGACGGACCTATAAGGGAGGAGATAATGCTCAGCATATACATACTCCAGTCCATTCTATAGTCAGGCTGATAGAGTGCTGGAATGCAATGAGGGGACCTGTAGGTTATAAAACCTGATAAATGTCGAAGGTGAGGCCCAGCCTGCTGCCGCACAAATATCTTCAATGGGTATCCCACTCGACCACGCCCACGAGGAGGCCATGCTCCTCGTAGAGTGAGCTCTGACGCCTAAGGGGCATTGAAGGCCCTCGGCTTCATAAGCCAGCGCTATAGCATCCACTATCCAGCCGATATTCTTTGCTTTGAAACTGCGAGACCTTTAGTGCGGCCGCCAAAGCGTCATGAATAATTGTTCCGTCTGTCTGAACAGGGCAGAACGTTCCAAATATACTCTGAGCGCCCTGACCGGGAGAGTAAATTAGCGTCGCTTTAGTCTGCTGGGGACGATAGTGCTGCCAGAGATATCACCTGTACTCTGAAGGGTGTGGAGAGCACTTTAGGAATATACCCGTGCTTTGGCCTAAGGACAACTCTGCAGTCGTTAGGTCCAAATTCCAGGCAAGCAGCACTTGATGACAGCGGCGTGCAGGTCAGCCCACTCTCTTGACTGAGGCGAGCCAGCAAGAGCGCAGTTTTGAGCGAGAGCTGTTTAAGGTGCACGGTTCGGAGAGGTTCGAGCGGGGCACTCTTGAGTGCATCCAGGACCGTGGCCAGGTCCCAGATCGGCACCGAGAGGTGGCGAGGAGGGTTCATCCTCCTAAGCCTCTTAGGAAGCGAATGATTAGGTCGTTTTTCCTAATGAACATCCTTTATCAGGATTGTGTGACGCCGCTATGGCAGCCACATAGACTTTGAGCGTGGAGGGTGTGCGGCCCGCCTCCAGCAGCTCTTGCAAAAAAGGCGAGTACACTTGGTATCTCACACGATTTGGGGTTCTAGCTCTTGGTATCACACCAGTCACTGAACACTTTCCACTTTTGGGCATATAAGGCCTCGTAGAGGCGTCAGCGCCTCTGTGATGGTTCTCAAAACTCCACTGGGGAGGTTCTCGGGAACCCGTTGAGGGGCCATGCATGGAGGGCCCACAGATCGGGGCGGGGATGAAGAATCATCCCGTTGGCCTGCCTGAGGAGGTCTAGCCTCAACGGATTCGGCCATGGGACAGATTGCATCATCTGCATCAGTTCTGGAAACCACGTCTGGTTTTTCCAGAGTGGGGCTACCAGGAGCACTGCACATTTCACTTCCCTGATCCGACTGATGACCTGAGGTAGCATCGCGATCGGGGAAAAGCATACAACGGGCGGCTCGGCCAGACTTGTGCGGCGGCGTCCGTGCTCTTTGAGAAGAAAAGGGGCAGTCGCATTTTCCCTGGAGGCGAAGAGGTCGACCTCTGCCTCGCCAAAGGTTTGCCATAACTACTGAACTGTCAGGGGTGGAGAGACCATTCTCCTGGGAGAACCTTGTCTCTGGACAGCATGTCCGCTCCCTGGTTCAGGAGCCTGGCACATGCGCTGCTCTCAGCGAGCGCAGGTGGTGCTGTGACCATAAGATGAGCTCCCTGGCCATAGAGTGCAGGGAGCTCGACCTGAGTCCACCCTGGCGATTTATATACGAAACTACCGTCATGTTGTCCGTTCGGACCAGGACGTGTTCGTTTTTCAGGTACGGAAGCAGAGCTCTGAGAGCCAAGGCGACCGCTTTCATTTCCAGACAGTTTATATGTAGGCGCTTTTCCGGGTTTGACCAAAAGCCGGAGACAGGCCTGCCCTCGTAAAGGGCCCCCCCATCCTATTTTGAAGGCATCTGTCGTGATCATTTTTCTCCGCGTATTTACGCCCAGACTCATGCTGGTTTGATACCAGTTGACGGCTTTCCAGGGCGTCAGGGCTTTTATACAGCCGTGATTCGCTCTGATCAAAAAGTGGCCCGAGCGCCACGCGTGAGTGGGGACACGGCTCTTGAGCCAGCGCTGGAGAGGACGCATGTGCAACAATCCTAGCTGGATTACAGCTGATGCCGAGGCCATGAGACCGAGCATTCTTTGAAATCGTTTGACGGGGGCGTGCGCGCCCGTTCTGAATGATGTTGCAAGGCGTCGAATAGAGAGTGCGCACTCTGATGAGAGGCGCGCTGTCATCCGCACTGAGTCTAGCACTATTCCCAGAAAAGAGATATTCTGGCTGGGGGATAGCACGCTCTTTGCAAAATTGATTCTCAGACCCAGGCATTCTAGATGGCTGATAATCCAAGATCTGTGCGTCGTTAACTGACCCTCTGATTGTGCTATGATTAGCCAATCGTCGAGGTAATTCAGTATTCGCACTCCCGCTGTCTCAGGGGAAAGTGCGGCGTCCATACATTTCGGTGAATGTACGGGGGCCAATGATAGGTCGAATGGTAGTACTGTGTACTGGTATGACTGTCCCTCAAGCGAATCTCAGAAAAGGCCTATGATGAGGCGCTATCGAATGTGAAAGTAAGCGTCTTTCAAATCCACTGATAGAAACCAATCCCGGGCGAACTTGCAGGAGGATATGTTTGGTTGTTAACATTCTGAACGAGCCGAATCATTAAAGCTTTGTTCAGATGTCTGAGATCTATGATGGGGCGGAGGCCACCGTCCTTTTCGGACGAGAAAATAGCGGCTGTAAAAACCCGCCTCGCTCATAGAGGGAGGAACAGTTTCTATAAGCCCTTCTCTATCAGTTTGAGCACCTCGGTGCGTAGAACATGTGACACATCTTTCCTCACTTTCGTCTCGACCACCGCTGAAAAGCGGGGTGGTCTGCTAGCGAATTGAAGTGAGTAACCGTGTTTTATTATGTTCAAAACCCATTTCGGCATGTCGGGATTTTTTCCCAGGCTTTTGCTCGCACAGATATGGGCTGAATGCTGGCTGGGGGCCTGTCGCAGTGACGTATGGGCCCCACCGGCAAATTGACTTGTGCTAACACTGAGTTTACAGCTCTCAGAGGCGCAGGTGCGCGCTGAGCAGCCGTGTTGAGTGCCGAGTGCAGGGGTGCGTGTGAGAGTACAGACACGCGCGCTATCTCCGAAATGCTTGCAGCATGAGTCGGAGAAATGCTTGAAACTGTATGGACAGAGTTTTCGGGTGGGGGTGCATACATCGTAATAGGGACGCGCGCCACATTCATAAAGCTTCCTGCTCTTAGCGGGGAGTCTCTTGGCTCGCACATCACATCTGTGATGTTTGCGGCATGAGACAGAGAACTGTTTGAAACTGTATGGGCAGCGCTTATGGGTGGGGGTGCATATACTGTAGTAGGCACGCGCGCCACTTTCATAAAGTCTTCCGTCATGGGCGGGTTTTTTGGCTATGCATACAGTGTTTGTGTGTAGGGGTGCATGCATCACAGCAGGCACGCCGCTACCTTTATAGTATTTCCCGCTTTTACTGGGGAAGTGTGTATAACTGTGGGAACAGTGCTTGTGTGTAGTGGTGCATACATGACAATAGGCACACGATCTACATTTATGGGGCGTCCAGCTCGAGCTGGGGAAGTATTTGGCACTGTTTGGACAGTATTGATATGTGGGAATGCGCACTTTAGTGTGGACACGTGACCCCTTAGTGACACAGGCAGAAAATGTGATTTCTGTGTGTTGCCGTTAAAACGGCGTTTGATTGCAGGTGAGCGAGTTCTGTGACTGGCCCATTGACTGCTGTACAGACATTTCCAGCCGCCTGTAAGGGGACTGGGTAATGTTTTACACGGTTTGGAGACGGGAGGCGCCGCCGTGGCTCGCTGCTGCTGCTGAGGCGGTCTCTGGCGGCTCTGTGACGAGCTGGAGCGCTTGGGCAGGAAGTGACGCATAGCCTGCGAATCCTTCCGAGCTTCAGTGAAGCGTTCAGTGAACTCTCTTACCGTTTTAGACAGGATGCGGACGATCTCTGAGTCCATGCTGGTGCCCGTGCTCGTGTCCGCTAATGTCGACGGCGCGAGGTCGAAGGCCGAGCCCGGCCAGTCGTCGGATGCAGCGTCAATGGAAAGGCTGTCAACCTTTTCACCGTCGTCCCCTGACGCGCCGAACGAGACGAGACCCACCGCTCTGTTGGAGGGGTGCTGGTCCGCCTGCGTTGAAATGGACTGGCGGCGGGGAGTTCTCGGGTAGTGGTGAAGCCCGCGGGGACTGGCCTGGCGTGACGTCACTGAAGTCCGCGTGCTCTGGCGGCCTCCGTGAGCGGTGCTTTTTCTTGCGCGGCACGAACAGAGAGGACGGCAGCACGGTGGTAGCAGGCTCGTTCAGCGCGGCGGCAAAGCGAAGCAGCCTCGGTGAGGCCCAGGGAGTCACATTCGGGCATCCGCCGCAGTGAGAGCAGCTTCTGCGTGGTCAGGTCCCAGGCAGCGAGTGCAAATGATGTGACGATCCCCATCAGGAAGAGGGCCTCTGCACGAGGCGCAGGCTGAAGGCATTTGCAACAACGCCTTGAAAAATTACTCTTTTACTCAATCAAAAAGCATCGCAGAGGTGAGCGCTTGCAGTAAAAAGATATAGCGATGCGCGCCGGATGGCGTAGCAGAAGGCTTCGAAGGCGGCTGAAGGCGCCGGCGTCCTCTTAGCGGTCCTGCTGTAGACTTTTCGACGGCGGGCGAAAGACTCCAACAATCCGGAGGATCCAGCGAAGAGAAGGTCTTTGCTGAAGGAGATTAAATCTAAAGAACTCTCATGACGGGGCGCCTAATATATAGCCCTAAGCCACGGCCATCTTGGCGGGCTCTGAGCGCGCGAGCGCGCGCCCATTGTTCGCACGTTCAGAGTCGCCCTGTCATTGGTTCCAGCAAGTTGCTGCAGCACAGCCAATGACCGAGCTGCCTCGCTCATTGCTGTCTGCTGTGCAGCTGCAATGCGTTTTACATAAAGACTTCAATATTTCTCGAGAAACTGAGTTTTCCCATAGCGTAAGCTACTTACGCAATAGGAGAGACCTCTCGATAGGGAACTACGTTGACAACGGGAATAAACAAATCTCCATGGAGAAGCTGACACCAGCGGCGTATTTGAAGAGAAGAGCATTACATGGTAAGCGCTATAATTTTCAGATATTATTAAACAAGTTTTTAAGAGAATATTGTTCTGCAGGATATCGCAGTGATGTATGATAGATGAACAGTGAAGTCTGTAGTTTGAGAGCATATGTTATTTATAAGTTAAATTAAATTAAAAAATTTTTTAAAAAGTCATAGCTTGTGGGGTAAAACGCCCCCTACGCTGAGGGGTAAAACGCCCCCAAGGGGGCATAGTTTCTCTCTATCATAATTACTATAATAACACATTTCTGTCTATCAAATCCTTTGTTTTACACTTAATGCAGGATAACTAGGTGGTAAAATCAAAATATTTGAACAAAACATGAAAAAATTACCTCAAGTGACCAGAAGCTAGTTAGCTTGCTAGCACAGTCAGCTGATGGAAGGTGGTTAGGTGACACAAGGATAAAACAGTGGCTTTTAATGCATTTATTGAATATATTTCACTACATAAATATACAAATTTATAAGTTTAATATTTATTTAGGGTTTTCTGTTTGTTTTGATGATAGTGGTGAACAAATACATCAATTATCAACCCCATGTAGGCCTATTGTAGAAATTTCAACCTCATATATATTTTTTCTCTCCTTAGATGCGGACATATAAGAGACAAAGTAACCGTGGTGCTTATACAGATCCAATGAGATTCGAGGGGAATTCATCTGCAAAATTTGCATGGCTGAACAATGAATTAATGTTTGTTTATTTATTATTTATTAATTACAACATATTTGTTTGTATGTCTTAGTTATATGTTATATGTATAAATATAAAATGTAAAAAATATTCCTGAAATAAACATTAATATGTTGATACATTACATGCCTTTTACTTTTAGAGATTAAAAACAATAGTCTTGCTGCTGATCTATGAAGCAAACTGGCTATTATGAAAGGGGGCATTATACCCCACCTTGGGGGGCGTTTTACCCCACCGCTGGGGCAAAACGCCCCCTATGTACTGTTAGGGGTATAACAGTTATGACCCGGACCAGATATGGAGAAAGAAGACCAGGAGTCGAGAAGTTCAATTAAAGAATCAAAAATTTACTGAAGTATAGTCTGCAGTGAAATTGGTAGAGCCAGCGGCAGTCACACGAGGAGATCGAAAGCCAACTCGTACCTTACACAAAATCTTACATCAATTATACCATTTGCAAGGACATACATTCCATTATTTTACTCCTGATTGGCTAAAAGACCATAAAGTCACAACATATAGACAGCTATGTGGCCTATCAACATTAATCAGCGCACTTGTCGTCCGAGCCCGAGATTTACATCTGAAGTGACCTCTCAGATGGTCGCGGGCGTCTTCGAGTCGGCCTGGTGTGCATCCCTGGGTTCAAAACCTGGGTAGAAAGTCAAACGCACACACAAAACACTGACGAATGACAGTTCTTCTCTGGGCACAAGAGAGCCAGAGCACCACGTTATCAGGCCATTTAAACCAAAACAGAGAGATAAAATATTCACTCCTCGGGCAGAGGAGAGGGGTAGAAATAACATACATTTCTTCCGTAAAGAAATAATAAGAGAAAATCACACTTCTACTATTCAGGTATTATTACATAGGACTTTAAACCATATAATTAGTCATGGAAAGGTAACAATCAAACACAGAATACATCTGGAACCTATGTTTAACGCATTCTCCCTGCCCCGAAGAGACTGGAGCCTCACAGATAAGCTTATCCCCAAAAGACCTTCAGCCTACGTGCAGGACAGAGAGAAAGTCTCTGGAATGTTCCTAAAAGAGACTAGTTAGCATTCAACACACATATGATTCAAAGAATATTTCAGTTATGCATAAGAAAATAGAATTGATTATGTGATCATGCATATAGTTAATTCATCACTTTATTAAAGAAGTTAAGCAACAGAATACAGATAGATATTGATATAAAAGGATATACAGTGGGTACGGAAAGTATTCAGACCCCCTTACATTTTTCACTCTTTGTTATATTGCAGCCATTTGCTAAAATCATTTAAGTTCATTTTTTTTCCTCATTATTGTACACACAGCACCCCATATTGACAGAAATACACAGAATTGTTGACATTTTTGCACATTTATTAAAAAAGAAAAACTGAAATATCACATGGTCCTAAGTATTCAGACCCTTTGCTGTGACACTCATATATTTAACTCAGGTGCTGTCCATTTCTTCTGATCATCCTTGAGATGGTTCTACACCTTCAATTGAGTCCAGCTGTGTTTGATTATACTGATTGGACTTGATTAGGAAAGCCACACACCTGTCTATATAAGACCTTACAGCTCACAGTGCATGTCAGAGCAAATGAGAATCATGAGGTCAAAGGAACTGCCTGAAGAGCTCAGAGACAGAATTGTGGCAAGGCACAGATCTGGCCAAGGTTACAAAAACATTTCTGCTGCCCTTAAGGTTCATAAGAGCACAGTGGCCTCCATAATCCTTAAATGGAAGATGTTTGGGACGACCAGAACCCTTCCTAGAGCTGGCCGTCCAGCCAAACTGAGCTATCGGGGGAGAAGAGCCTTGGTGAGAGAGGTAAAGAAGAACCCAAAGATCACTGTGGCTGAGCTCCAGAAATGCAGTCGGGAGATGGGAGAAAGTTGTAGTAAGTCAACCATCACTGCAGCCGTCCACCAGTCGGGGCTTTATGGCAGAGTGGCCCGACGGAAGCCTCTCCTCAGTGCAAGACACATGAAAGCCTGCATGGAGTTTGCTAAAAAAACACCTGAAGGACTCCAAGATGGTGTTAAATAAGATTCTCTGGTCTGATGAGACCAAGATAGAACTTTTTGGCCTTAATTCTAAGCGGTATGTGTGGAGAAAACCAGGCACTGCTCATCACCTGTCCAATACAGTCTCAACAGTGAAGCATGGTGGTGGCAGCATCATGCTGTGGGGGTGTTTTTCAGCTGCAGGGACAGGACGACTGGTTGCAATCGAGGGAAAGATGAATGCGGCCAAGTACAGGGATATCCTGGACGAAAACCTTCTCCAGAGTGCTCTGGACCTCAGACTGGGCCGATGGTTCACCTTCCAACAAGACAATGAACCTAAGCACACCGCTAAAATAACGAAGGAGTGGCTTCACAACAACTCCGTGACTGTTCTTGAATGGCCCAGCTAGAGCCCTGACTTAAACCCAATTGAGCATCTCTGGAGAGACCTGAAAATGGCTGTCCACCAACGTTTACCATCCAACCTGACAGAACTGGAGAGGATCTGCAAGGAGGAATGGCAGAGGATACCCAAATCCAGATGTGAAAGACTTGTTGCATCTCTCCCAAAAAGACTCATGGCTGTATTAGATCAAAAGGGTGCTTCTACTAAATACTGAACAAAGGGTCTGAATACTTAGGACCATGTGAAATTTCAGTTTTTCTTTTTAATAAATGTGCAAAAATGTCAACAATTCTGTGTTTTTCTGTCAACATGGGGTGCTGTGTGTACAACAATGAGGGAAAAAAATGAACTTAAATGATTTTAGCAAATGGCTGCAATATAACAAAGAGTGAAAAATGTAAGGGGGTCTGAATACTTTCCGTACCCACTGTATATATATATATGTATTGATATATCTGAAGAGACAAGGGATTTTGACCCTCACCCTTCAGTCCCCCGTTTTAGACCAATGTGGGGTCCAATACCGCCATGTCTGGTCTACCAAGTGAGGTCACTACGGAAGGTGGAGTGGTAACGCATGCTTCCCTGAAGGGTCACACTTGTCTCTTCGCCTCATTGCGGACATGCTGGATACTAAAAATTCCCAGTCCCCACGCGAAGGCTCTCCCACCTTCCACTCACAACAGGGCATGGATATTATCCTTCTTAAGTTTCTCTTTCAAGCGTGTCGTCAGTTTTCTCAGTCGGTTCTCCTCCTCGGAAGGGTTCAAGTTACTGCAAGCAGACCTGCATACATAAGAAAAACAGAAACGAACACACATCCACACACACAGACAGAGGACACCCACTCCCAAAAGAGCTCCAAAAGCATATAACACATATTTAACAGCTCCCATGACCAAATCCTCTGACGCAGCCACAAACTCCTCCCAAGCTTCCTCCACTGTTTCCGTCATGTCAGTAAATATTGCTCCTACCGAAAAAGCCAAAACCAATGCTACTGCTATAGCAGACGGAGGTTCCGAATCAGTATAACATGGAGTGCCCTTAGATTTAAGCCATACAGAATTCAAATACTCATAACCTGCAAATGGATCATTAGTTTTTATCTGTTCCAGAAATGCAGTGATAAATTTCTGCCGAGCTGTTTGCGCCTTCAACCGAGGAAAATATTCAGTCTTCTGCTTCAACTCTGCAACACAAAGAGACAGCTCTGCTTCGTTAGCTTTCTTACTCTTATCAACTGGACGCCATGCAGGACCCATGGGGTGTGTCAACCTGTGTTTAGCACAGTCCTCTGATGGAGCCTTAGACTCTAGATCTCTGATTTCCTGTACTGAAGGAATTGGACTCAGAAATTGTCTAAATTGTTTTGCCCTGTCAAACCACTCATCTCCAATAGCTACATCAGACAACTGAGGCCACATCCTCACCTGAAATGATTTATAATTGTCCCACAACAGCTCCTCATACTTTAAAGGTACCCGACTAGTCTTTGCTCGAGTGTACATCATTTCAATATTCAGTTTAAACACTTGCAAGTGCATCCATGCTGTCACATTATAAGCCATCGATGTAGGATTATAACATTTGTTCTAGAATTCTAGAATTTTAACATACACGACAGACATTTAATGATCCCGAGGTAGTAAGTTGTTACACTTTTCAAGTGGTTTCACCTGTGACCAATGTCTCCATACGGTACCCAAAACCCCCCTGTCCAGTAGAACAGAGGTGTTAGTGGTCAATACCACCTGATAAGGCCCATAAGATGTGACGATCCCCGTCAGGAAGAGGGCCTCTGCACGAGGCGCAGGCTGAAGGCATTTGCAACAACGCCTTGAAAAATTACACTTTTACTCAATTAAAAAGCGTCGCAGAGGCGAGCGCTTGCAGTAAAAGGATATAGCGATGCGCGCCGGATGGCGTAGCAGAAGGCTTCAAAGGCGGCTGAAGGCGCCGGCGTCCTCTTAGCGGTCCTGCTGTAGGCTTTTCGACAGCGGGCGAAAGACTCCAACAATCCGGAGGATCCAGCGAAGAGAAGGTCTTTGCTGAAGGAGATTAAATCTAAAGAACTCTCATGACGGGGCGCCTAATATATAGCCCTAAGCCACGCCCATCTTGGCGGGCTCTGATCAATTTTGGACCTAAGGGGGAAACTATCTCCCGCTGTAACATTACATTGTCATCTATTTCAGGCAAAGCAGGCATGTCTTTTTGCTCAACATTATCTTGATCTGCTTGTCGTGTGCTAACACTAACCCGTGTGTCTCGCAGACTGTCATCCAAAGCTTTCAGATAATTTTGTAAAGCGTCTTTCAAAGGCCCGGATGGTCCCACATGTTGCAAGGGGGCATCCCAGGGCAGCCGCATGTAGCGACCTGTCATTACCTCAAAAGGGCTGAGCTGTGTAGTCTTGTTAGGGCTGGCTCTCATGCTTAACAAAATCGCTGGGACAGCCGCATGCCACCCTTTCCCCACTCCAACAATCTCTTTCTCAATGAAGTTTTAAGCGTCACGATTAGTGCGTTCAATAGATCCGCTAGATTGGGGCCTAAATGGAATGTGAAAGTGTTGCCTCACCCCCATCAATTTCATGACATTTTTCATCACCTTCCCAGTAAAATGTGTACCCTGATCTGAATCAATTTGTAAGGGCAAACCCCATCTTGGGAAAACTTCATTCAACATAATCTTGGCGGTTGCATCTGCGGTGCAGTTTCTCAGTGGAAATGCCTCAACCCATCTGGAAAACAGATCAACAATCATTAGAATGTATGTAAAACCTCCACTAGGGGCAGTGGACCTATGAAATCAATTTGGAGGTGTGTCCACGGCCCTTGAGGTCGAGGGGCATGTCCTAAGGGAATTTTCAGCTTAGAAGAAGAATTAACCTTAAGGCATACTAGACATCTCTTACAAAAATCATTGCAAGAAGCCCTCAGTCGGGGCCACCACCAGGTTTTGGAAATCATTGCATGTAGTTTTTCAGGACCTGCATGTGCCAAACCATGATACAAAGACATTAGTTCAGTTCTAGCAGAAACAGGACAAACAAAACGCTCATTAAATTTCCACAGTCCTTCTGCATTTTTCTGAGCTCCTAATTTTGTCCATTGTTCTATCTCTTCAGGGTCATCCTCATCATAGAGTTTAAAAAGGTCTCTGGGGGTCTCACTCTCCTGAGGAGCAAGAGCCATAACACTCACGCAAGTCTCAGTCTGTGTTGCAGCCTCTCTGGCACCTGTGTCAGCAGCTCGGTTTCCTGTGGCCTCAGGAGAATTGTCCGTTGCATGTCCAGTGACTTTGATAACTGCTCCTGTTGCAGGAAGATCACAGGCATTCATAAGTTCTTTTACCTGCTGTTGATGAGAGATCGGCAGACCGGCGGTGGTTAGAAATCCTCTGCGTCTCCACACAGGGCCGAAGTCATGAACAGCACCATATGCATAACAGCTGTCAGTGTAAACATTGACTCGTTTCCCCTGGCCATACTGCAATGCTCGTGTCAATGCAACCAGCTCGGCCACTTGAGCCCCTCCTCCTGAAAGAGAACCACAGTCAACAGTTTCTCCATGTTCATTTACAACAGCCCAGCCAGTGAAGCGTTTTCCCTGTTCATGAAAGCTGGAACCATCCACGAACAACTTCATGGCATCAGAAAGTGGTTCAGATTGAAGAGGGCTCTGGCTGTCCGTCTCGATCAGTCGGGCACAGTTGTGTGCAGTTCCTTCTTCTGGAAGTAAGGAGGCAGGGTTGATAGCAGTTTCAATGTCAATATTTATCCACATTTTTCTTTCTTCAAGTTCACTTTGAATCCCCCGTTTTGGAGGGCATTCAAAACAGTCTGTACAGCAGTCAAATGTTTGAACTTGGTTGGACTAGCAATTAAAATGTCATCTACATATTGTAGGACAACAGATCCGTCACATTCAATTTGTTTTCTTACCGGATCGATGAAGGATGCTAGTACCTGATGAAACAGTGTGGGTGAGTTGCAGAAACCTTGTGGCAAACGACTCCATGTCCATTGGCGACCCCTGCTGGTGAAAGCAAATCTGCCTTGGTCCTCCTTGGCTAGGGGACAAGTCCAAAAACCGTTAGAAATGTCTAAAGCAGTAAAAAGACAATGTTCAGATCCTATCTCGTGTAGGATAGTTGCGGGGTTGGCCACCAGAGGGTGCATTTTCTCAGACACTGAATTTAGAGAAGTGTAATCAATGGTCAAACGCCAGCTCCCATCCGGCTTTTTGACAGGCCACATGGGAGAGTTAGTGGGAGAGGAGCAGGGAATCACAATCCCCCGTTTGCATAGTTCATCTACAACAGTGTCAGCTCCCCCTCGAATCTCATTTTTCAAAGGATATTGTCTTCTGGCTTCATGTAAAGGACCTGGGATGCTCAGTGGCTCAATCTGTGCTAAACCACAATCATATTTATCTTTTGCCCATACATCAGGAAATTTGGAAATTATTAACTTCCACTCAGGGCGAGTTTCAGTTAGACTAGCAGGTTCAGCCACTGCACATCTCTGCTAATGGTGGGGGCCACTCTGAGATAAGCAAATTGTTTCATTGCAGCCAAGCACTAGCTTATCTTGAGAAAGCAAAACATCAGCTTCGAGTTCTTTCAGAATGTCATCACCGATTAGAGTCCCTACAGTATTTTTCCCTACCCAAAATTCAGTCCAATAGACTTTTTCAGAGTTAGAAATGGTTAGAGGGATAGGAACAGATTTATGATATACATTTGTGCCATTTAGACCTTCTATATACAAAGTTTCAGAAGTGATCTCAAGATCGAGATCTGTAATTGATTCCATCGCGCCCGTGTCAATCAAAATAAGGCATTGCCGGCCTCCTAACAACGCATGTATGAATGGGCGGGTGTCTGCATAATTACATGAACCGGAGGCCGCTGACCCCTATTCGTCCCCTATCAGCTGCCTCAGCTTTTTGAGCTCAGCTGTAGTCAGAGAGTTAAGCTTCGGAGCATCACTGTTGACAGAAACATCATTTTTAGGACCTTCCTTTTTCTCATTTCTGTGATTTTTTTGTTTACCACTATGACAGTGTCTAGCAATGTGGCCCTCTCTGTTACAATTTTAGCAGGTTGTTATTGCGGGGACTCATTTCCACTTCAACTGACACAGCAGATACTTTACCCACATTAACATCATCATCACATGTTTGCAAACGGCTCCAGTTTACAGAGCACCAACGAAGCAAATCCTCCCAATATCTGATGTCAATGGCACTGTTCAACAACATGTCTCGATACTGTTTATTCAATCCGCCTGTAGCGGATTCTGTCACTATGGCAGAATCAAGATCTTCTGCGTTGTTGTTTGCAGCACAGTACGTTTCATAGGCTATGCGAAAGCGCTCAATGTATTCTAAGGGGTTTTCGCCAGCCCTCTGTTTAATCTTTGTCACACTGGTCCAGGGAAAAGACCCCCGACCCAAAATATCTTTCACGCGTAACTTGTAATCTGAGTAAGCTTCACAAAACTACGGCCAATCTGTGGGGACTCCGGGGTGGAAAGGAGCAATCTGAACCGCCCTTAATTTGCTGGTGGGAACCAAACCCTCAACCAAAGACTGTATATCTGCCATCCCCAGATTCTGTTGCCTAGCAACGGCCTCTAGCCTGTCCCATAGAATTTTGTTTGGGTTATACAACTTAAAAGGTTCCAACCCTGCAAGCAAACTGTTTTTCTCAGCCGCTGTGAGTCTGACCCATTGACCATCCTCCCAGCCAGAACCCATCTCAGTATTCAATCCTCCCCAAGCCTGATGTCGGATTGGGGCGGCGAATGCCGTCTCAATGGGTTTAGACATTTCTATGGGGGACAAGTTAAGATTTCCGACCCCCGGTTTTTGCCTAATCTGCTTTGCTTGCACGGCAGGAATCTCCGAAATGTCATAAGGTGGGGGGCGTGAAACAGCCACATTCAACAATCCGCGCGCCTCAGCATATGGCCCATCGTTCTGATTATCAGTCTGATCAGCAGCGCTGAAAGCAGCAGCTGCCTGAGCAGTCTGAGAAGAGCAGGTGGGGGCCAAGGGAGCACTGGGAACTGTCTCATTTTTCACAGCATTTTCTGCCTTCTCACAAACAGCCTCGAAACCCTTACTTAAACTACACAGATCACAGCCGACTTCCTGCCCAATAATTTTTGCCACTCTATCACGCTGGGCAATCAAACTAGACCATCCGTCCATCATATTTGGAATTGCCTTTTCATGGCTTAAAGGTATACCACCCAGTTTACAAATCCATGAATAGGCAAACACGGATAGATATTTGGCCCTATCAGTGTCTTTTTTGTTCTGCAGCCACTCAATCTGCTGCATGATGTTCCAATCAGAATCAAACCCCTGACTGACCATTTTCTTAATGAGCTGTGCACATTTCTTTGATTTGAGCTCGTCAGAGCAGAGCTGTTTACAGCGTGTGCCCTCCTCGTTTTGGTCAGAACTACTCAGAAAATTCCCTTTATCATTCATTTTTCTTGGTCACAGTTGAAAATCACTACCGAAAAGATTTTAGCAGCAAATATTTTATGCGGATAAATTAACTATAGCAGCAACAATACTGGATTTCTACACAATACACCACAAAGTATTCTTCACAAACATCCTGGTCACATATACTGATCCATATCAATTCGGGTCATAATTTATTTATTTACTTGGGACCGCTCCTGATGCATCCCTGGCAAAACAATCCCTATTGTATTTTATTTTATTTTATACCTAATATCTGAATCCCTAACTGCCTGATTCACTAAGCTCGGGTACCCCTATCTGAGGTGGAAGAGATTGAGCAGGTTTACGGTGCCACTGGACCTCCCGTCCAGGGACGCACTCTGCCGGGGTGGTGCTACACCAATGCCCACCTGGGCCCCCCACAGAGCACGCTTCACTTGTGCTGTTTGCTGTTTTAACCCTTAACAGCTCTCTCAGCGACTTCTTATACTTTCAATAGTATAATTAAATTACTCTTCACTCGCCTCGTCGGAGTGAAGCTCTCCCGCTCCCCTTCAAAATCTCTTCCAGTCAGACAGCCCTAACAATTAATAAAAGCTTCCTACCTTGTTTGCTGATTTGCCAGAGATGTCACCACGGAGTGATTGCCCGCCGAATCCTCCACCAAACTGTTAGGGGTATAACAGTTATGACCAGTGACGTGCGGTGATGTCTTAAAGAGGCTAGGCACTGAGTTATGAAAGCCAGATTACCTGATTTATTGTTTAAGCTAATAATACGTAATAACAGTGAACGTTGCGCACAAGCGCGGCATATCAAGAAATGTACAAATCAGGATGTTTATGGTGTGTACTCTCTCTCTCTCTCTCTCTCACACACACACACACACACACACACACTCACACACACGCGTAAACAGTGAACGTTACGCACAAGCGCGGCATATCATCGGCAATATCCCGCTGAAGTCCAAACAGTCTGACTGGTTGAAAAAAAGCAGGCAGGGATAGCAGTACAGCCACATAGCCAATCTTTTCTTACATACCAATCAGTTTGAAATGATCGGATACTTTTTGGGCCCTTTTGCTGTACTAGTCCATCTAAGGCTGGCGTAGACCTCCCTCTTGCAATTAACTCATATTTGGAATTAAAATCGAGCTTGGAAAAATTTCTTAATTCCGTGATTACGGCCGGTGCTGTCATTTTGATTTTGAATTTGGCGGGGATTAGGCATGTACGCTAGCTGTGGTGTAATGACGTTAGCTACGCAAATGTCCAGGAATATCTCGATTTTAATTGGTCCATGTCTGATACGTAACGGAGATGATTACGGGCATAACATATTTACGTCAAAAGGCACAGCAGATTTGTGCTTTTTGCCGTACATGTTAAAGAATACAGGATCGAAGTCGCATGCACAACATGGGTTTTCCGCTTGTCGTCTGCAATGAATGGACCGTAAAAGCACTGCTTATTCTACCATTTGTTTTTAGTTGATTATGCGTAACTGCTACATTTGTCATCATAATGTCTAAACAACTGGAATAACACACATATTGCATATATAAATCACAAGAATAAAAAGTAAAAATACAAGTTTATTATATATTAAACATTTTATTTTTGAATTTTGGCAGGGTAGGCAGTGCCTAGTTTGCCTACCCAGACCGCACGTCAGTGGTTATGATCCGGAACAGATATGGAGAAAGAAGACCAGGAGTCGGGAAGTTCAATTAAAGAATCAAAAATTTACTGAAGTATAGTCTGCAGTGAAATTGGTAGAGCCAGCGGCAAAGTCACACGAGGAGATCGAAAGCCAACTCGTACCTTACACAAAATCTTACATCAATTATACCATTTGCAAGGACGTACATTCCATTATTTTACTCCTGATTGGCTAAAAGACCATAAAGTCACAACATATAGACAGCTATGCGGCCTATCAACATTAATCAGCGCACTTGTCCTCCGAGCCCGAGATTTACATCTGAAGTGACCTCGCAGATGGTTGCGGGCGTCTTCGAGTCGGCCTGGTGTGCATCCCTGGGTTCAAAACCTGGGTAGAAAGTCAAACGCACACACAAAACACTGACGAACGACAGTTCTTCTCTGGGCACAAGAGAGCCAGAGCACCACGTTATCAGGCCATTTAAACCAAAACAGAGAGATAAAATATTCATTCCTCGGGCAGAGGAGAGGGGTAGAAATAACATACATTTCTTCCGTAAAGAAATAATAAGAGAAAATCACACTTCTACTATTCAGGTATTATTACATAGGACTTTAAACCATATAATTAGTCATGGAAAGGTAACAATCAAACACAGAATACATCTGGAACCTATGTTTAACGCTTTCTCCCTGCCCCCGAAGAGACTAGAGCCTCACAGATAAGCTTATCCCCAGAGAGAAAGTCTCTGGAATGTTCCTAAAAGAGACTAGTTAGCATTCAACACACATATGATTCAAAGTATATTTCAGTTATGCATAAGAAAATAGAATTGATTATGTGATCATGCATATAGTTAATTCATCACTTTATTAAAGAAGTTAAGCAACAGAATACAGATAGATATTGATATAAAAGGATTTATATATATATATATATGTATATATATATATATGTATTGATATATCTGAAGAGACAAGGGATTTTGACCCTCACCCTTCAGTACAAAAATATTTTCAGTCAAAATACTAATTAATCATGAAGGCTGAGCAATTTTATTATTTGGTAAATAACTCCTGCCACAGTCACTCAAATCTGGGATGGCAATTCTAGTCACATTTATTTTTTTTCACAGTAATGTCACATTTTCCTTAAGGGGGGCGTTTTTCCCCACTCTACCATACCATGACGCAGCTCATCAACTTTCTTTGTTAACTCAAGCTTTGATCCTTAAACTATGATACTCCACGGGCGCGTGCACATAAAAGAGTGACGTCGGCACCGAACAACCAATCGCGTTCGATATGGATAGAGCGAGAGCTATATATTTTTCTGCGGAGGAGCAAGAGATTATTATTCAGAAATACGAAGAATATAGAAATGTCTTTCAAGCACGCAGTAACACCGTCTCTGCTGCCAAAGCAAGAGAACAATTTTGGAGGAATATTGCTGATTGCGTTAATGCATAAGTTAAACAAATACATTCTATAGACCATTAATGTAAAATTATGTATATAATCATATTAAAAATGTTTTAAATAAATGAAAATGTGTGTATTCATGTTAATATATGTCATGAGAGGGAACTACAACGTTATTTAACAACCATGCGTTTATTGAACATAGGCTACTGCATGAGCTACACATTTAAGTGCCTTCTCCACCCAGGGGATATAAGGCATTATATCCCCTGGGTGGAATCCCCACCAATACAGGTACAATTTGATTGGCCAACATAATAAGGCTGGTTCCACACATCTCCCCCCTGTTTTGAAAAAGAACATTCTATTTTCCTTTAACACAATAACAGATCAATGCAACACAATGCAACTACATAACAGTGTTTTCCCTTTTCTTTTCTCTCTTTTTTTTATTTTTTACATTTAGAAGACATTAAAGAACAATATTATATAACATTTCTTCTGTAATTTCTCTTTACTCTTAATTACATTATTATTATTTTTTTTAAAAAAAACAATAGATTAAAGTAACACTCAGTCTGTATAAACTGATTTAATCTAAGTAACGTTTTGGTGTATTCACAACTCTTCCGCTGGAAGTTACAACTGGTGGTGCCTTCACAGTTGCAGCAGGAGCAACCACAGGAGTATTTAAATGTCCAGTTCCTGCCTCAGGAGGGCCTGAATTCTTTCCTCCTTGAGGTTCACTACACCCAGTAGCATCTGGTTGCAATGGCACCGCTTGCAGATGTTTACGGTTCCTATGTAGGACAGCTCCATTCTGTGTTTGAACAATGTAAGATCTTGGTTCAGATGTTCTGTTCAGCACCACAGCTGGTGTTTACCAGCCTTTCTCACTGTCCAGTTTAAGAAGAACTTTCTCCCCAGGTTGAAGTTCTGGTAAAACACGAGCAGAGTGTCTCCGATCATAGAAGAACTTGTAGGATTCCTTTGCAGCCTTATCCTTCCACTCCACGGCTTTGTAATCAATGGGTTGAGGTAGGTGTTTTTCCACAAGCATTGGCAGGTTGGTTCTGATCTGTCGGCCTGTCTTATCTGGGCAGGGCTTAGTCCAGTTACAGCCATGGGTGTCTCCCGGTAGCACATCAGTGCCATATGGGGATCAGGTTGGCGGAGAATCCGTTTTGCAGTTTGAACTGATCTCTCTGCAGCTCCATTGGCTTGGGGAAAATGAGGACTTGAGGTTGTGTGGAGAAAATCGTAGTCTTTACTGAACTGCTGAAATTCAGCCGAAATGAACTGTGTGCCATTGTCAGATACAAGCTCCCTGGGAATTCCCCATCTTACGAACATGCACTTCAGTCTGCTGATAACGTGGAAGCTGGATGATGTCTGAAGGTGGGCTATTTCAATGTCACGCGAGTAGTAGTCTACAACTATCAAGTAAGTTTTACCATCCAACTCGCATAAATCTGCTGCTATTTTGCACCAGGGGCCAGCAGGCAAGGGGGTAGTGATTAAAGGTTCTTTACTTTGTGTGGGTTTGAGGGCCATACAAAAGGTGCACATTGAGATCCTTCTATTAATGTCATTACCTCTTGCATGCCACCAAACTGAAATCTTTGCCCTCTGATGGTACTTGGAGAGATGCCCTTCATGAATTCGGCTTAACACCTCCTCCCTCATCGACTCGCAGAATGACAATCCTGTCCTCATACAGGAGCAACCCATTGACAAGGGACAAGGAAGCCCTAGCAGTGTGATAGCCACTCAGCTTGGAGGGTATATACTTTGGCCAACACTTGCTGAGAAAGCTTATCACTGCCTGGAGATCTGCATCTTCCTCTGTGGCCTCTCTAATGACATCTAGCTTTGATTGTGACACCTCTTTAGATGTGACAACTGCGGGGGCAATATCCTCTAAAGTTGGGAGAATAAAGTGCTCACGTTTTACAGCCTGATTCAAACGTTTGAGGTCAATACAAATCCTGACAGAACCATTTTTTTTTTTTTTACTACAGGCACCATTGGAGTGCACCATTCCGTTGGTTCAGTGACTTCAGAGATTATCCCTAAGGACTGCATGCGCTTAAGCTCCTGTTCTACCTTAGGCAACAGGGGAAAGGGAATTCTACGAGGGCTGACCAGACTATAAGGAGTGGCAGCTGACTTAAGCTCAATTTTCACTGGTTCACATTTGAGCAAGCCAATGTCTCCATAGACATCATCGTGGTCTGTAATTTCATCCACTCTCTGTACTAGGCCCATTTTACAAGCAGTGCTTCGACTGAGTAAATTGTTAGCAAATGGCCCCTCTACAACAAAAACCCAAAATTCAAAATGTTTCCCTTTACTTTCAGAATTTGCTAGGAATTTTCCCATACAGCTCACTTTTCCCCCAGGACTTCTCACGTTTATACTGGTTTTGACCAGTGGAGGGCACCATTGTAAGCTCTCATAAGTAGAGCGTGACATGATGGTGATGTCAGCCCCAGTATAAATTTTGAACTTGACTGAACTGCCATGTATAGGCAGAGTAACACACCACCTGTCCTCAGAAGCAGACTCCTTCATTACAGACCTGAGGAAAAATGCATCACATGTCTCAGTGTCACACACTACCAGCTCTTTGACATTTTTCGTTTTACATGCAATGGCAAAATGTCCTAACTTATTGCATCTCCTGCATCTCTTATTACGTGCGGGGCAATTATTTTCACTGTGTGCGCGATTGCAGCGTGTGCAGTATGTGGCTTGTTTCCTCTCACTGCCCCTTTCCTTATATGGTGGACCCGTAAAGCACTTTGTGCTTTTCCATTGTCCGTGCTGTACTGCGTTCACTTCAGCGGCTGCTCCCCCGCTCGCATTTTGGGCCTTAATTAGCTCAGACTGCCGTGCGACCTGGACCGCTTTGTCCAAAGTCAGTTCAGGTTCCATTTGTAACCATTGGGAAACGTCACGATCTACAATCCCTATGACGACTCTGTCCCTTATTTGTTCCTCTTTGCGTGCACCGAACTCACAGTATTCAGCCAATTCATAGAGGCATCTCACAAAAGCCTCAACAGTCTCTCCCGATCTCTGTGTGCGCTGGTGAAAACAGGCCCACTCATGAATAACATTTCTCCAGGGAACGAAATGTTCATTAAATTTGCCAACAACAGTCTCGTAATTATTTGCATGCGAAGCTTCGGCAAACGTAAACGATCCGAATATCGCTTCGGCATCTTTACCCATTGCATAAAGCAGGGAATTGACTTGTACTTCACCGCTTTCCTTGTTCAGCTTTGTTGCGATGCGAAATCGGGAGAACCGCTGAATCCATGCAGGCCAGGTCGCAGGCTGTGCAAAATCGAAAGCCTCTGGTGCGTTAAACTTGGACGTTATACCACTCTAAACAAGGCGAACTTGATCGTGGGTGCAACGTACACTTCTGACACCATGTTACGAGAGGGAACTACAACATTATTTAACAACCATGCGTTTATTGAACATACTGCATGAGCTACACATTTAAGTGCCTTCTCCATTCCCCTTTCTGCCTTATATCCCCTGGGTGGAGTCCCCGCCAATACAGGTACAATTTTATTGGCCAACATAAGAAGACTGGTTTCACACAATATATAAAACGTGTGTGTGTGTGTGTGTGTGGGCGGGCATGACATCCTAAGAAAGATTGATATTCACTCCAAACGTTCTTGGGAGCAGATCAAGACAAAATATAATTCAAAGTGGTGAGTATTTACCACAACCTTTTTATTATTTTTGTGAACATTTTATCACAAACACTTGTTTGCAGCAAACAGAAAAAAAGTCTGAAATACGGAAAACTGGGGGAAGGCCGCCTCCTCCAGAATACACTGTGGCGGAGGGGTTGGCACTGAGTAACAATAAGGGACGGCCGATTATGGATGGGATTGCAGATGCTGTGCAATCTGACCCTGGTGCTGGCTCCTCGAAGCAAGTGACACTGGGTATGTGTGTGCAATGCATTACTAATTTTTAAAAAGTGTTAAATATGGCTGACTCTATGTTCTGCAGTAGAGGGAAATACAGTGTCCCTGTTGAAGCCAGCACACATGCACACAGTCTCCCACACAGAGGTCAGTATACAGCAGACAAAACACAACAGTTTTACAACAGTTATGCTTTGTATTGGCCTACTTTTATTTATTAGGGTGAAGCAAATGATGAAGACCCTCTGTCTGTGTGTTCTGAGACAGTTGCTGAGGTGAATGCATTGGGCTTTTTATTATGGCACACATTTGAATGTCATAGAATGACTGGCCCTTACACATCTCTTATATTGTATGTTTTTTCACAACCTGACCCAGAAACTGAAGCCTCTACCTCAATGGGCTACAGAAGGGATGTGAACAAGGTAATACTTTAAACCCTTGACATAAATTGCAGTCAGTCCTATGTTTGTAAAAAGTCATGCCATTTTTTGTGATATGATTAACCTCCAGAAAACTTGTAATGATTGTTTGTGGTGGAATTGTTTCAGGTGGAAACCGACTCAGTCAGGGCCCTTTACAAAAGGAGTCTAGAACTAGACTGTTCACTAAAGGAGCTGAACTGTGAGCTGAGGAGGCTCCAAATTAAAAAAATTTAATTGGAGATCAAACAGCTGGAAAAAAACAGATCTCAGTGTGTGAACTTATTTAACCAAGTAACCCTTTAGTATGAACACTATGAATATTTATTAATGTAACTTTCTCTTGCGCTCTTTCTTCCTCCCTAGCCACATGACCGATAAAACAGTTTGAGACCTATCTGATTCTGCAGTGTCAATGTGCTTTTATTAAGTAAAATATTGTGTTGTGATTGCATCTCTGACAGCTGGGTGGTCAAGTGTGATGGGGTCAATTTCATCGGGGAGAAGCTGGTTTTGTGGTGGTACTCGCTCCTTTCTGATAGTGGCTATATTGTGCAGAATGGCACATGCAGCCACTATCTGTGATGCCCGCTCTGGTGATACTCTTAAGCACTTAAGGCAGTTGAAACGTGCCTTTAGGATGCCAAAGGTCATCTCGATCTTGACCCTGGTTTTACTGAGGGCCACATCAAAGCGGTTTTGTGGCCCTGTCTGAGGGTCAGTATAGGGGGTTAGCAAAAACCTCTGGTATGCATAACCCCAGTCTCCAACCAACAGGCCATCAAAAAGCCCTGCCACAGAAAAGGGAAAATTGTGTAAGTTTTGCTGTGTCACAATTCAAATGAACCCTTTAAAGTGTTTTGTACTGTAACAAATTTAACTTGCCTTCCTCAAAGCGCTGACACATAGACTCACATAAAATTTGTGAGTCATGCACTGAGCCAGGCCATTTGGAATCCAAGCTTGTGATCATGCATTCATGATCACAAGTCATCTGCAGATGAAATGTACAGTAAATCATTGTCTTATCCGTTAGTTACTACTAATTTAAAGATTGATCTAAATTGCAAATAAAAATCATTTCACAGCCCTTATGAAACATTAAGGCTGTGAAAGGACTTTGTTCACATAATCCGCCTCATGTTCTCCTAGAGCTGTGGAGATGGCAACATGTGTGCAGTCTATTGCTCCAATGACTCCAGGGAATCCTATCATAGGAATAATAAAACAAAAAAAATAGGCTACATATTTAAAACCATTCTTAACATGTAGCTACTGTAGACTATTGTATAATACATTGTATTACGATACAAGTGCTCCAAGTGAAATATGCTTTTTGAAGAAAAAAAAATAACTAAATGTGAACGGTTAAATTTGTTAATGTCACCCTATCAATATATCTTACCGGCAATTTTATAAAAGCCCTCTTTTATGGACATGGTTGTTAAATGTCCAGGGAACACAATGAAGCTATTTATGTACCCCTGCAGTGTAAGGACCACCTTGCGAATGGTTTGACAAACTGTGTTTTTCCCTAGATTCTCTGCATCACCGACCACATACAAGTATGTTCCACTTGCAAAAAAACGCAACAGGAGTGGCCTTAATTTTCTCTGATGACTCTGGCGGTCATCCGGAATTCACAGAACCACAGTTACATGTGTAACTAACGTTCTGTTTCATTCCTACTGACCGCCAGAGACAGTATTAAACACTACTGGATGACCCATGCCAACATAGACATGAGGAATGCCACAGACCGGTTGAAAAATTAAGGCCGCTCCTGAAGAACTGCAGAACTCACGGCATGATGAGCAGCAACGTTGACCTTATAAATCCTGGAAAACGTGCATGGGGAAGCCCAGGTAGCAGCAGTGCAGATGTCCGCCAACGAAACTCCTCTAAAAACATCCCATGAAATTGAGATGGCCCTAGTGGAATGGCAAGTTAGCCCCCGGGGCAATAGTTGCCTTGTTGCCTTGTAAGGCAGTATAATAGTTCCACTAACCAGTTTGACAACCTCTGCTTCGGCACTGGAGCACCTTTCTTCACACCACCATAGCAGCAAATAACTGGTCTGACTGTCTAAATTGAGCAGTAGTGTCCACATAACACTTTAAGGCACGAACAGGACACAAAAGTTGAGCACTTGAATCAGACCCTGAAGAAGTCTGAAAAGAGGCCAGTTCAATGTGCTGGTTAATGAACTGAGGAAGAAGGACTTTTGGAAGAAAAGAAGGATTGGGTTGTAGGACCACCCCGGAGTCATCCGGCAACCAACGCAAGCACAATTCGCTAACAGACGTTTCACAGAAGCAATAGCCAACAAAAAGGCAGTCTTCAAGGTTAACATTTCACGTCAATGCTTTGCAAGTGCTCAAACTGGGATGAGCAAAGGAATGCAAGCACGAGTGGCAAATCCCACACGGGAAAGTGAGGATTCAGAGCAGGCTTATGACGGCGTGCACCCTTCAGAAAACCTGGAGTTTTGCACAGTCTGCTGTTTTGTGAGGGCACAAAGAAGCCAGTCGTCCAGATAAGGCATAATACGCATACCTCTCATCCAAAGAGGAGACAGAGCTGCGCTCACACACCTTGTGAAGACACAAGGAGCAAGGGAAAGACCGAAAGGTAGAACCTTGGAACTGGTAGGCTTGATTCAGGAAACTGAAACGCAGAAACTTTCTGTGATGAACAGCAATTGGGATGTGAAAGTATGCATCTTTCAGGTCGACACTCACAAACCAATCGTCTGCTGCCACAGACCGAAGAACGTCGGCTGTGCGCAGCATTCGAAAAGGAAGGACCTTCAGGAACAAATTCAGATGCCTCAAATGGAGAACTGGGCGGAAACCACAGTCCTTCTTCGGAACAAGAAAATATGTTGAATAGAACCCCTTTCCGTTGCTGGAAAACCAGCAAAAACATCCTGAGGTGATGGTTGCGCCGCAACATTCACAGCATTCCCATGATCATGAAAAAAAGAATCAGAAGCAATCGTAGAAAGCACATCCAAGTCAGAATGATGTGAAAAACGAGGGGAATCGAGCGACTCTTCCCCAGTTTCACGATTCAGAACATTCTCATCCTCCTGTGTCATCTTCACAGGTGTAGCAGATGTGACAGTCTGAAGCGAGTGAAGCAGGCGTTTCAGCTCCGCCATCTTCTGAAGAAAGTACAGAAACCGTCTTAGAGTGAATTTTCCTCCACACACGGATGTTCATCACTTCGCGATGTGGCCCTCCTCTTAGATGGGAGGGGAGCGCCGGCTGACGCAGACGCCCTGCGCTTCTGAGTGCGAGAAGGGGCTACATCCAACTGCCCGAGTTTCACCGTTGAATTGGGGTCTAACTCAGCAAGACGGCGCCGCCGTTCCGACATAGGTAAAAGACTGCAGTGCAGACACGGGTCCGTGAGAGCCTCTCTCAGATGTTGAACACCCAAACACGACGGGCAGATGTCATGACCGTCGTCCGGGAGGAGATTATTAGGGCACAGCTTACAAGTCAGTGGGAAACCAGTGGCAATCGAGCTGTGAGACATAGTTACTCGCTAATAACACCTTCGGATAGAACCGTAAGGTTTAATTCAAGCAGAATGATCGTAACGAAGCAGAATACAGGAAAATAATAATGATATAATTCCTGCGGGTGAACAGGCAGGTAATGTCACGAATATCTCATGAAAAAGATAAATAAATGTCTAAAATGGCCGATTGACTGAACCAAGGGGCGCAGAGTATCACATAATTTCGAGGAAAAAAGTTCAGAACAACTGAATGAATGATGAAAATGTCAACGGAAGACCGTTAACTTATAGCGCGGAAAACACCAGCCACCGGATCGCACCGAGAGGCACAGAGTGTTACCGACGAAAAGGAATGAAACTCACCAAAATGCGGCTAAAAACACTTCAAATCCATTGAAGTGGCGTAGATGCGCGCTGAAACAGCTTGTGAGGACGATATCTCGCTGCTCTTGTAAGCTGCACTTGACAGCGCAATATATCACTTCGGTAAAACAACCTATATCAACCAGGCGAGAAAGCGAAAGAGGTAGAGTGCTGAGCGGCTGTGGTTTATAACCCCCAGGGCTCAGCATACGTCACTATGTGACTTTGTTGGTATATTCTCTTGACCTATCTGGCTGGCGCTGCGATAATCCAGTAGTGTTTAATACTGCCTCTGGCGGTCAGTAGGAATGAAACAGAACCCAGGGTTGCCGCAAACTAAACCGGCTTCATGGTATAGGACCCAGAACATGTCTGCGTTCAGGAGAAGTGGATTGTGCAAACTAATTAAAGCTGAAATGTGTCACTTTTTTTTTTTTTTTTTTTAATGTTAAAACACTTTCTCCTATCCCAACTTAATATGTGGACACAACTCTTAAGTAAATCCGTTGTACGTCGATTTTCAAAAAAATGGTCTCATTGGTGCTATAAAAATTGCTGTGTTTTGAGCGGCTGTCCAGCCTGACACAACAACAATGGCTCGACCAATCACATGAGTTAGGAGTGCAACTTTGTTTGAACCACAGAAGACAAGAGGAAGTGTTCAAAAAAGCTGCTTAACAAAAATATTTATTTTTGCAATTTCTTTCAGTGATGCTAATGGCACAGAAATTACACATTTAAGCTTTAAAAAAAAAAACTTAATTTGGGAATTTTCTTTTCACTATAATTTTCATATTATTATGGCAATTATATATTGTAAATTGCTGGGGTAATATGAAACTTAAATGGAAAGAGGCAAAAATTGAATCTGTAACAGCTTAACTGAACAAATACATTAATGACTTAACTATGTAGTATATGTATGTGGCGTTTGCAGGGACTACAAACTGAATGTTTTTTTATTTCGGTTCATTCAGAGCAAAAACAGTTTTTTGTCCTGGTTCAGAAGTTCTGCAATCTTTTCAAATGTTAACCAATTAGAACAAAATAAAAACTTTTAATAATATTCTTTTTAAAATGAACAAAATTAACCAGTTAACATTATTTATAAATAACGTTTTCACTCCGGAACAATTGAAAATCACTTTGTTCCGGTTTTCAGTTTCACTCTGCAAAAGCGTTTTTTTTTTTTTTTTCTCAGTTTTTGGTCCATGAACTGTTTTTTAGTCCCTGGGGGTTTCACATTTTACATAATATACACATTATCCAGATCTCTGATCTGCATCATATAGCCATTCAAGATCAAATGTCAACTGAAGTCCACCCATCCTATTATATCAACATTTTGAGGAGTAACAATGAAAGCCCCCATTAAATCAGTTATGTGGGAAAATGTTCTTAAGAAAAGGTGAGGCATTACCAATGACAGATATTTCCAGACTAACATGTTTATCAGTACTACAGTCTACATGCCTCAACATGACTGATGGATTGTCTAACCAACAGTTCTCCCTCTGATGCATATCTCATTAGACTGGACGAGACAAAAATCTACCTACTTTTCTTAGTTTCTTATCAGTATTGATCTATAATTATTTAACATTACATATATACACTACCGGTCAAAAGATTTGAAACACTTGACTGAAATGTTTCTCATGATCTTAAAAATCTTTTGATCAGAATGTTTGAATTAGTTTTGTAGACAAAATATATTTGTGCCACCATATTAATTTCATTACAAAATTCAAATTTAATAAAAATAAAACGTTTTTAAAATTGATAACTTGGACCAAATAATAAAGAAAAGCAGCCAATAAGTGCCCAACGTAGATGGGAAGAATAACAAGCCATTTTTCTTAAATGTAAATACATTGATTAAAGATATGAGAGTTCACCTTTGTGGAAACAACTTTATTGTTTAAAATGCTCCAATTTCCCAGTTACAAAATGCATAAAAAGATAAGCATTTGATTGATATATAAATAAAAAAAGGTGTTGGAAGCAATTTTAAGTTCAAGAACTTCACTTAGCAAAAAGCACCGATAGCAAATAAGCGTCCGCAAACTTGGTGTGCATTGACAAGTCAAACTAACCGCAGTCCACGGCCAGTTGCTTTTTTCACCATTTACAGAGACAGGTGTGATATTTCATTGTACCCATTTCATTAATATCTTTAAGGAAATAGAAGCATTTTCTGCTTGTCATTTAAAAAAATTAAAAATGTTTTTACAGCACCTTTAAGTTGTATGAATTTAATTGCATTAACAGAAGAAAAAGTTTAAGAGCTTGTTGCATTTCAAATCAGCAATAAAACTGTCTGAGAAATTAGGTTATAAACAAAATTAAACCATTGCAAAGAATATTCCGGGTTCAATATAAGTTAAGCTCTATTGACATCAAAAATATGGTCTACTCATACCACAGAAAAGCACTAGAAGTCTAGGGAGCAACTGCTTGCCCCAAAGATTTCAACTGCAAACACATCGTTTGTTTTTAATAACTGAGGTATAAATCAACAGATCAAGTGTAGTCAAATGCATGCCACAGATGCGGTCCATAAATCTTACAGTATTGAACACAGAATATTCTACTTGCAGCCATTAATACTTGCAAAAGCTGAATTTACTACACCAACATGAAATCACAATTTATTAAATCCAACACTCAAACAGAAAATTCCCAACTGGTGTTTGGAATGTAGAAGTACATCCTGAACTATAGTAAACCAATTAAAAACTCCAAAATATGGCTTTGAAAACCTGAACTTAAGAATATACTGATGGTTTACACAAGTAAGCTCAATCATTCACAAATCAGAGCATTGTTGTACAAAAAAACAAATCTGTAAACAACAAACACAAACAAGATGAAGACAACAAGTCTGGTATAGTGAACTGGAACAGCTGTGCTACCAAATGTGCTTAATTTCCCATTGGGACAAGCAAACATGGCTCTTGAATAGCACCGCACATATTTTCCTGAGAGACCAAATAGAAAAATCCAGAATATTGTGTATTATAGAAAAAATAATAATAATAATAAAAAAAATCCTATTCATACTAGTCTACTTCATAAGTAAAGAAAAAAAATGGCACACATAGGTTTGCCAATTCCTACTATAAAACACAAAAGGTACTATGAAATTAAAAAAAAAGCTGCTTTGCATCGGTTGTTATCTGTAGAGTTTTAGCAGACAACAACATACAGTATATCATACTGTAAAATATAGATAAACAAGAAAGGATGCAATAAAAAAAATGCAAAAAAAAAAAAAAGACAAACATGAAATAGATGACTTAATTTCATATTACATTTTCAGAATACACAAGAGAAGCTTGGTAAATTAATTAAATGAGAAGGATACATAACTGAAGAGTTCCAGTTAAACTTTGTAACAGCATTTGAGATTTGTTTTAAGCAGAAATGTGTCACGGTACAATCTGCAAATGCTGCAACTGACAAGCTGTTTATAACAGTGCAATATGTTCAAAATTTCCAAACAATACTCACACCCAAAAACATCTATATGAAGTGTTTCTATTCAATCTCAAACATTACCAGCTGTATTCCTCGAGTGTCAGCAGATTTGGAGTTGGACTCTTAAGTGAGACGGATTCCTAGTACCTGTTCCAATTCCTGTCTCCTCTGTTGGACCTAAATAAAAAATAAAAATAAAATCAATAACAGATAATGTAAAATTTACATAAGAACAGTTGATGCATAAAGTTCATCTTAGGTGCTGTGACTGGTCACCATTCTTTAAAATTTTCACCATTTTAAATCACCTTTTGCCTTTACCCTTTGTTCATTTTAAACGGTCTGCCTGTGTGACAAATATGCCATGTAGTCACTCAATGTCAGTTCTTTAATAAAACATGCAACATAAGACAATTAGGAAAAACGTAATACAGTTTTAGATGGAGTATATCGTGTCTCACCACAGAAATTGTTTTTCATGAATGGCTTCTTCCTATAATCAAAATAAATTACAAACGGTGTATGTTGACCTGACCGAAAGATTCAGGCTCTTTGTTATAAAACAAAACCGAGGAAGCAGTAACCTTAAAAGACAACAATGACATAAAATCCTGTAGTTTTATGGCTTTTAGTCCATGTCTGTTAGCTTTAAGATCATCTATATGCTACTCATAGAAGTTGATAAATAATAGAAATGCACATTAAAGCCGCCTTTACGCTGCATCTGACATAAGACAGACCATAGTAATTTCCAATTGTGTGTCGTACGGGGGCTGCGGGGGGGCCAGTCCGGATGCGACATTTTTGGATCAGATTTGAGCTTCGGCTGCTTTGATACATTTCAACTCGTGCGACTTGACAGTGCATAACCGCCGACCGGAAGTTATATATTCATATATACACAAATATCATGTAACCCTCCGGTTTTAAACTGTTGTAAAGCCATCTTTTAAAAAGTTGAAACACATTTTAAATGCACTTTTTGTTTTTCCAGTTTCATTTGAAATGTATATATATAATTTAATAGATTAATGGTAAAACTATCCAAATATCGTCATGACATGGTCAAAGGCATCAGTTATTGGTGATCACTCTGACCATCATTGATCCCGAGATCATCGTCTGTTTGCTCAACCCGAATGTGAATAACAAATTATATTAACAAAAATAAATTAACAAAATGTTCTGACAGTCTCTTGCTGGTTTTTCCCGACACATAAGTGCACCATTCCCGCTTTTCCCTGTGTCGCTGCGGCTCGCTTCTTGCGTGCACTTGTAAAAATTATGGTTTAGTATTTCTCTGTAATATAGAACAGTGTTAGCAATGTTACTTATAACATTCTTTCTCAGCCCTTGAACTCAAACCATTTTCTGATACCAGCACTTTTAGATTTGGGCACATCTAGCATGCTACATGCTTATCACTGACGTTGACTAGATTAACCCCTTAGGTGTTGGAGTGTAGGTACTGGAGTGGTGGCGTAGTGGGCTAAAGCACATAACTGTTAATCAGAAGGTCGCTGGTTCGATCCCTATGTCCACCACCATAGTGTCCTTGAGCAAGGCACTTAACTCCAGGTTGCTCCGGGGGGATTATCCCTGTAATAAGTGCACTATAAGTCACTTTGGATAAAAGCGTCTGCCAAATGCATAAATGTAAATGTATCGAAATTTGGTACCGAACGACAAAAAGACATTTTCCGATACTCGATTGTTCAGAGGCAATTCGGTCGGTGCCTAAAATGTATCAAACTCGATACCCAGCCCTACATGTGGCATTTGTTTCTGCACACGCAAAACCTATATATTAAAAATTAACATCAATTAATTTCTGCTTCCCATTTGCTGAATTATGATTGTTATTGCTGTTATCATAATTTTAACTAAATCTAAACAATAAAAGTCCAAAAACAATCATAATGATAAAAAAATAAATATTCATGATACAGAGGGAATGTTAATCATGAATTTAATTGAATTAATTAATCTGCTCATCAAATTCACACAAAATAATGTTCTGAGGTAAACCCCATCGCTTCTCCCTTAATGAATAAAATCAGTTGTGAGAAAAATGACAGTTCATCACGACTGCCACTAGGGGGAGAAAAGTCCATCGTCTTTTGTTAATGTCGGAGACAGTGAAAAGGCGGCTTAAAGGTCTGCAATCCGATCCGATCCGAACCTAACGGAACCTGACAAACATTCGGTTATGGGTTGGGTTCAATTCAGTTTTTAAAATATAACTTCTGGTTTGTAATTAGTGAATAAATAAATAACTTATTTCGTGCACGCAAGCTCACTTAGACATGTGCGAACAGACAAAGTTACACAACTCTGCTACAAATTAAAAACGTACATTTTTATAAATGCATCCAGAGACACCTGCGTTCTGCTACATTCCAGTTTATTTTTAAGCGCATGTGTCACAAAGATTCTGAACAAGACCAGGCTGTAAAGATGACTTCATATACTGTAACTGTTACACATAATTCCAGATTGTTCAGCACCCAGCGAAGTTCCAGTGCTTGATAAACGGGAAGCAAATGTCTTTCCCCTTTTGCTCTGTGTCGCTGTGCCATATTAAAACGGTGTTAGTTTACAGTTACTATACTATAATGAATGTTTCCCATGTTGCTGAAATAAAATCCAGCATGATACAACAAAATGTACTTGCTTGGAGAAGAAATTATAAAGTGAACGATTTCAGGTTCTGGCTTAAAATCTGATGGCACACGGTCTTAGGGACACCGGGTTCAGACATCAACTTAATGCTAATACAGACTTCTAATACACTTTTAATATTATACTCCTAATCTGCTCATTCGAATGAGAATGTTCCTCCCCCAAAATTCTAAACACCAGGTGCACTCCATCTTGCAATAGCACATAGCAAATCATGCTTCACAGCTGTGATCTAAACTAAAGGCTATTGGCTATTTAAAAAAATAAGGAAAAGAATGGGTCCATCAATATGCCCTGCCCCAATAGGAAATTTGTCATAAGCAAGAAAACTGCTTGTCAATTGGTTTCATGAGGGCTTTAAGAACCTCATTTACTACCAAAGTCTGATTGCTTGTCTTTTATATTTGGATGGAAAAAAGTTTTCACCTTTGAAAAAATGTAGCGTCCAACTGCTTCTGTGACCCATGATGAGTGGTAAAACTCAGTTCTCCGCTCCACCTCTGGGTTCCCCACAGTGTCTGTCATTAACTGCACAAAGCAGCAAAAGAATTGCATAAATGGCAAATGAAAATTCTGAATGACCAAAACCATACAGGGAAGTTCAAATTATGGTGCATGTTCTCGGTGTACCTTGAGGTCTCGGCTCTGAGACTTGAGCCAGTCCTGTATGAACTCCTGTGGGTTTTTACTGAAACTCAGCATAAAGTCTCTTTGGGTCTTCAGCTGGTTGATGGATTCAATGGTCTCATGGATCTTATGGAGAACACGGATGTTTGGTTTAAACAATGTATATTGTTTTTTTTCTCCAAAACGTATGTAAATTTGGCATAAACATTTAAATATAGTGTTTGCAAAGTTTTCAGAATTGGGGGTGATGCATAATTTGTCATTCATGTCTATGCACACACACCTTCATCTCCAGGGCAGCAATCTCTTGCTGATTGGTGGTTGATGACAGGAAGCTGGTCATCTGAGCCTTAAGAGGGTCATCCACCTCAACATCAATGTCAAAACAAGCAGTCTTCTTCTGATCATTAGGATCCACACTTACAAAAAAATACAGAAATATGAAGCAGTTTTGGTAAAGATTAAGAGCATCTGAGCCTTAAGCAGGTCATCCACCTCAACATCAATGTCAAAACACGCAGTCTTCTTCGGATCATTAGGATCCACACATATTTTGGTAAAGATTAAGAGCGCACACACGCACTAAATATGTCTTGCATACAAAAATCATCTGATTGTTAAAACCCCCCAAAAAATCATAATACAAATACTGAAAAAGATACTTTTAAAAGGAAGTGTGTATGCTCAGGGAAATAATCACTTATATTTTTTAATAATTTCACTAGAATTTTGTTTAATGCATGCTCTATACTTGGAAGCACATGTCATTTAACCTGTCCTCAGCACGGTCAATGTTAAATTGCCAAACGAAGTGTTTTAAAATGCAACATTCATAAATATATTTCCATATAAAACTGCCAAACAAAGTGGTCTTCACTTTATCTCCATCAGATTTTTTTTTATAATCCTGATTAAATCAGACAATGTCATTGTCAGCTATAACTCCAAGTACCCCTTTCTCACTTCCTGCTCAAGGTGGATGCAACAGTAGGACACATGGTCTGGTAAGTTTAAAAAAAAAAATAAAAAAAAAATCACATTTTAAACCAAAAATGTATAAGATGGGCTGGGTTTGAGTATTTCTGTAACTGCTGATCTCCTGGGATTTTCACACACAACATTCTCTAGAATTTACTCCAAATGGTGCCAAAAACAAAAAACATCCAGTGAGTGGCACTTCTGCAGATGGAAATGCCTTGTTGATGAGAGAGGTAAACAATAGTCAGACTGGTTTGAACTGACAAAGTCTACGGTAACTCAGATAACCGCTCTGTTCAATTGTGGTGAGAAGAATATTATATCAGAATGCTATTCTGAGATGCGGGTTGGTGCGGTTTATACACAAAAATAAATAATATATAGGTAAATATAACTGGTAACACTTTTAAGGTTCCATTTGTTAACATTAGGAAGTCGACACATATACATATATATATACATATATATACATATATATATATATATATATATATATATGTATATATATATGTATATGTATGTTTCGATTAATCAGCACCGATTTCTGGAACTATCGGTTATCTGCAAAAATCCACACAGAGTTTTTCCCTGTTGCGTCCAGTGCTGGAGCGGCTGGGAAGTGTCCGCTGCCGTTATACAGTATGAGACTTCAATGATGACATGCGTGCATGTTTTGACACCCGAGACTACACTCTGCATGGAGCGGAACACTTCAGATGCACATTTAAAACATCAATACGAAAATATATACTTATTATTAATTTGTTGACTAGATGGTCAAAATGACAAAGTGGTGGGAATTTAAATGACTTCCAAAACATATGGAAAAAAAAAGACACATTAAAATGTATGTACACTGTTGGACATTGTTAGTTGTGGGAAATGTTTTTAAATAAAATTGTTATTGTAACAATGTTTAAGACTACTCTACTATACAGTGCTGTGGAAATGTATTTACCCCTCCATGATTTCTTGTATTTTTCATTCTAAATTTTTTTAGATCTTCAAACGAGATAACACACAAAAAAATTTTTTATATACATTTTAGAAAACTGTATTTTGTTTTTATTATTAAAAACGATGGGAATTATAAAAAAATAAATAAATTCAGAAGCACTCTCTGTGTGGAATAAGAGGAGGAGCAGGAGCTCTTTACAGGAAACATCCCGGCATTACATCTTAAATGCGGTTATATTTAATGCATTATAGCTTTATTAAAGTTCAAATAATACAGAAGCAGATCAAGTTAATAACTATAAACTCAGAAACTGGCATTTCTCTGTGTGGTTGGTGCCTCTTCAATGAGTTGCGTGAATGTCCCGATCTAATGAGGAGAGATTGAAACTGTACCCTGCTGAGAAACTCTGCCTTGGGGACGCTCATCCCTCGAGCGCGGACGCTTAATGCAGCTAGATTAGAATACGATGGCTCGCGACTTATTTAATCATAATATATGTCACTGTGCATTTCTTATCATGAAGAAAAATGGCAATATGCAGCTTTATTGATTTATTTAGTACTTGTTAAGCTTAAAAGTTGCACAAGTTGAAGCAAATCTTATATAAGTGTTTAAAAATACTTTAAGCATACATTGTACAGTTTTGTAATAATTCAAAAATAATATATTTAAATTACAAGTGTTGCTCAATGGCATATTTTTTTTCTTAGTTCTGCTGCTAATGTTTGGTTAACTTTGTTAAGAAAAGTGTTGTTTAGTAACCTGTTTTTTGTGTTTTGCTTTGTACCGAAAATGGTATTGAGTACCGTGAAATTTCAATGGTATTGGTACTGACTTCTGAAATATATATATATATATATATTTTTTTATTTATCCAACACATATCATCCATCTAAAAAAACGAACTGCTCCCTTAAACTTAACAGCTGGTTGTGCAACCTTTAGCAGCAACAACTGCAACAAATGCTTCCGATAACTGGAGATGGGCGATGTGGAATTTTGGCCCCCTCTTCACAGAACTGCTTTTCACACTTTTTTACCATTTCTCACAGGCCCAGTTGGTATTGGATATTTTATTTGTTTTGCTTCAATAAATAACATTATCATTTAAAAACTGTATTTTGTGTTTACTCCGATTGCCTTTGTTTTATGTAAGATTTTGTTTGAAATTTAGAAACAAATTAGTATGAGACATACACAAAAACAGACGAAATCAGGCAATGTAAAAGTGTCTGAAGTTATGCATCTCTATTATATCTTCCATTGGTCAACCTGCTCACTAGAGATCAGCATTGGCATTAAAAAAGCCACATTGGTAAACCACTTTTTCAAAAAACTATCATTTTGAATTTAAAAAGAAAAATGTAAACAGAAAAGCATTTAACTGCAATAAGAAAGAACTTTTAGAACACAAATTACACACACGGACACACCTGATGATATGGTTGATGACGATGGGGTCAGGGTGTTGAAGGAGGCTAGCAAGCTTCATGGGGATATCTGAAAACCTCATCCTGGAGCAGCCAAAAATCTGCAGCATTACAGCAGTTCAGTCACACACAGCTCAATTTATCAACAATGAATATTTCAAAGCACCTAACCCCAGACTGACTTTGTTGGTATCAAGTTATTCTTGGTGCAATCTAGTTTTAAAATAAGTATTCAACTACAGAGGTACATTATCTGAAGACTCTTCTCATGTTTTCGAGATTGAACTAAGGAATTGTGAGAAACAAAAACACAGTACTACTATAGCTACCTCACTGCTAAGAAGGCTAAAAGTTTTGGTTACCTGTAGGGATGTAATGGTTCAAATTGTTTCATGGTTATGGTACAGTATTTGCCTTGATCAGAAATAATTGCATGCACGTTTTATACCTTCATGCACATTATTGATATTTTATCAGCATATGGCACTCTCTCTGAGCAATGTCTGCAAACAGCCTGCTATGTAAACATTTTTTTTTTTTTTGACCATCGCTGTTGTAACTGACTGCAAAAAGATGTGATTCGGTTTCCAGAAAGAAGAAACGCAGGGGGCTTCTCTATCAGCGGCTTGTTTTTTTTCCACTTGCCATTACCTAAATACACACAACGCTTGCAAAACAGTGATGTCATCAAGTTGACCCACGTGAAACACAGGCAAAGCGTATCCATCTACAGATCCATTCAGGGGCATTAGCAGAGGATGTAACTTTGCTAAAAACTCTGCCAAAATCAGTTTGACTGTTTGTTTTCTTCACCTAACCTTGTGTACCAGATGTGTCATTAAACTTGACGTGAACAGACCACGATGCCAATGCTTGCCAAACTGTGGGTGGTGAACCGTATTGTAAATTTATTTTTACCAAGAACCGTTACACTCCTAGTTACCTGTCTGAAGTATCGGTTGCAGTTAATGTACTCTTTTTCATGGCAGTCCTGCAGCTTGTTGTTTTTGATGTAGAGCCACAGGGCCTGCATGATACTAGCTCTGGTCTGAGTATGGACGCCCAGGAGTCGAGCAAGACGAGGATCCAGCTTATACTGCGGAGGCTGGACCAGGACAGCAGAGAAAAAAAAAAGGTTATCATATACATAAAAATATGCATCAAAATCCTGTGTAGCCATCCAGATTCTGAAACAAACTGACTGCAGTGCAATGCTTTGTTTTGTCGAGTTAGGCTTTGTTTCAAACGTTAGTGTGCTCCCTCACTGTATGCTGCCTACATAGGCAGTTGCCTTGTAAAGCAACATCAATCAAATATAAAATAACCAATCAAAATAAAACCTCATAAGTGACTTGGCACACTCTATAGACAGCAACATTTTTTCGAGTTTATAAGTGATGAGGTACTCTAATTAGCACTCCTGCCGTCTGGCAAGAGGTACAGCAGCATTCGGGCCCTCACGGCCAGAATGTGTAATAGCTTCTTCCCCCAAGCAATCAGACCCCTCAATACTCAGGGACTGGACTGACGCACGCACGCACGCACGATCCAACTTTTGCACATGTCCAGAGTTGCTCTAATTCATTGTCACTTTATAACTGGCTGCTACCTCAATAACTGCTATGTCCATAGAACACTATTTCACAGTATGTTGTTTACATTTAGCATTTTAGAAAGTGTCATCTTTTTGCACTACTCAGATTACAAATGAGTACTGGTCAGTGCTGCACTGTCTCACACTGTGCCTATTGTCCTGTTCATTTTAGTAATTTATTGTACTGTCCCGTACTTTTTTGCACACGTTTGCACATGCACTTTATGTAGAAATGTTATTTAGTCTATGTAGAAATGTTATTTAGTCTGTGCAGTCTCATGTGGTTCTGTGTTTGTCTTATGTTATTTTATGCAGCACCATGGTCTTGGAGGAACGTTGTCTCATTTCGCTGTGTACTGTACTAACTGTATATGGTTGACTTGACAAGAATACATAGCAAACACAAATATTGGCTAAAATATTCCATTATTATTAGATTTTAAAATCAACATTAAGTATTGCATAAAATAAGCATATTTCTACATATAAAACTTTCACTCACTTTCAGCTCAATTGGTATTGTCTTCACTTCCACAAAGAATATTTCTAATCTAGGATAGAATTAGTATCATATCTTCTAATTTGTAAGGACAAGTTATTTTGGCCAAAACAAGGTCACTTAAAAAGGCAGCACAGTTAGGGCTGGGCGATATGGCAAAAAAAATCGATTTGTTTATTATTAAAGGCTTGGAACATGTTGATAAAACAAAAATTTAAAAAGAAAAAAAACTTTGATCTAAAGGCCCTCTGGAAACACGCACCTCATGTTTACGCACATGTGGGGAAAAGAGGATGCAGGTGCAGCCCTGGGCCGGGCATCAGTGAAGCGTGTTTCAGTTCTAGAGAAAAATATTCAAGAATACAGCGCAGAAAGTTCAGATATGATGTAACCGCCACTGTTGTTTTGTCGCGCTGCTCACTAGAGACGAGAAGAGGGTGTAACCATCATCATGATATCTTGCAGTCAAGATGGAATCAATCTGGGGTCTGGATCCGGTACGCGGTCGCCTGCGTAGCAGGGGCAATAGCAACTTCATACAGTCTGAGGCTGCGTTTCCACTGAAGCGGAATAAATCCGCACGAAGCCACTCCCAACACTAGAGAACCGCTTGCCCCGCACTGCTGTCAGTTTTACAATCCAACTTGCGAGCTTGAAGCTCGGCTTCCGTAGGAAGGAATTGAAAGCGTTCCCTCACATTCTCTCAGCACGCGCCAGTGGAAACACACGACAAGAAAGCCAAACTGCTAGTGTTTTTAGCAACAAGCATGTCTAGATGTAGAACAAAGGCTAAATATCGAAAATTACTCACTTATTGTCGATATCGTGGAGTTTTTTTTATCGCGATAAATATCTATATCGTTTTATCACCCAGCTCGAAGCATAATTATGTAAAGGCATCAGAAAGAAGCCTAAGAAGATATGCCTTATGTTGCAAACAGAGGCAGCTCACTAGGCTTTTAAATGGAGCATTATTTTTAAAAGTGTGTGCAATACCTGATGGTCCAGCATGAGAAGCAGAGTGCATTTCACATTCACGTCACCTGGTCTCTTTACCTGAAAGCCATCCGTCTCCTGAGTTGTGGGCATTCTGTGCCACTGATACATACAGAAAAGGATATAATTACAAATTTAATAAGCAAATACAAAAATAAATAATCCAAAAAGAAGCTAGAGTTATAAGAGGTGTTATATTTAGGGTTATAAAAGGTATAGGGTTATAAGAGTGATGCATTATAAATCATGTTATCAGTTAAGATTCTAAAGAAAATGTTCTAAAATTCTGAAGAAACAAAAATGAAGAAAAAAAAAAAAATAAATCTGTGAGAAATAATTTTGTATCACATGAATATAGTTCTTTTTCGTTCTTCGCTAAAAGCCAAAAAGAAGTTTGAAACAGCTGAGCAACTGCATACTGTTTGTAAACATCCAGACACCGGCCACACCACTGGGGGAGGCACATTTAAATAGGAGGACACTCAAGACTACATGTAAAACATCAACTATTACTACAAAAAAAAGTGTCATCAATGACTATATGCCTCAGTCTAGGAGTAGAATTCACATGAGATCAGTAAAAGACGTGTTTTTTTTTTGTTTTTTTGAGTGATGACTTTTTGGAATGTCCATTTCCCAATGGGCTCATAAATCCTTGTGGTGGCATAGTGACCAAGTGGCAGAGGATGAATCTCAGCTGCCTCGGTGTCGGAGACTGTCAACCTGCGCATCTGATCACGTGGCTTGTTGAGCGCATTGCACGGAGACAGAGCATGTGGAGGCTTCACACAACTCACCACGCGCCCCACCGAGAGCAAACCACATTATAGCGATCGTGAGGAGGTTACCCCACGTGACGCTACCCTCTCTAGCAACCGGGCCAATTTGGTTGATTAGGAGACATTGTTGGAGTCACTCAGCACACCCTGGGATTCAAACTATCGACTCCAGGGGTGGTAGCCAGCGTCTTTAACACTTGAACATTTAAATTAATGTATATGTATTAGATAATGCATAATTTGTCACGTTACATTCTGCATTCCTCACGTGGCCATAATATATGCCGATTATACTCGGTTATTGTAATTTTTTATGAAACTGAAACTACTGCAAAGATGGGTGTATAAAAGATTGTTAATGGGTAGAATACAGACAAAAAGACAGATGATAAAAGGCATTTCTTACTTTGGGCAGATCACACCTACCGATGACATGGACCAATGGCAATAAGAAGGTGTTAAGTTCTGAAAGTTCAACAACCACCAAAATAAACTCAAAAACAACTTTGTTTTGGCCAGATTTTGTTCGAAATTATGTCACAACTGTTCGTTCTTCCATTTCGTATGAGGTATGTCGGGGCCTTAATACCTACCTGCCTTTCAGTATTAATTTGGTCTTAAAGTTTCTGAAATTACTTTGTGGCTTGATAAATCCATTTGCATTGACACTGTCCATTATTTTGCAAATATATAAGATGTATGCCTAAAACTGCATATTCATTAAAGTAAACATGCAAAATAGAGCATCTTGGCTATTCTTACATGTCTTACAATAGAAATACTCAGAACACTATGTTAGAACAACAACTGGGACATTTTATATGTGCAATCAAGTTTGCAAATGTTTTTATACACGTAAACTTTCAGTAAATCAGGGTCTATGTTTGATTAGGGTGAATTTAATTAGGGTTAAGTCATTGCGACTGTCAGGATTAAACAATTAGTCATGTGCCAAAGCTAAAAAGGCCCCAAAATCAATTCACTTTGACTATAGCCCAGGCTTTTGTTCAATTATATGAAAATAAACAGTATACTGACTTCCAATGACACTATAATGCCTATTCAATGCTTCAATCATCTGCCACAATAATGTAATGCTTTGATTTATCTTGATTTTTTTTTCTCTCAGCAATTTAGATATTTTATTTACTTTAATTTGTGATTAATTAAATTTACTGATCAGCATATTATGTAACGTATATAGATTTTTTAAAACAAATAGCTTTAATTTTTATGCAAGTCACTGTGAGCCATCATGTCATTGGAGTGTTTTTAGCTTAGTTAGAGCACAATGGACATCTCATGCACTCTTGTAAACAACACCATATTTAGTCCCCCTCAATCTTTTAAAAAAAATGTATATCATTTATATTCTGAGTGTGCTGTAATACCATACCTCCACTAAGTGATTGTCTGGGCCATAAAGTTCTTTGTCCAGTTCAATGACCAGGCTTTTAAAGAAGGATGAAAACTTTCTCTTCAGTTTCCCAGGCTAAAAATGGAAAAAAAAGGCGAGAACACATTAATCATTTTAATGCTTCCATGCCGTTGATTGTTACTGCATTGTTTGGAGCTGACCGCACTCGGGGAGTTGTTTTTTTTTTTTTAGAAGCAGCACATACACTCCGACACAAACAGGCTCTCACATACAAAGAGCTATTGTGCCAATACAGGCTTGTGCAATATGTTCACTCTCCCTCGCTTTCAGTACAACACCACCACAGAGGCATAAAAAAAAAATTAAATTAGAAACAGAAAGAAGTGTTTCCTCTTATTCATGTGGCAGCAACACAGCCAGGGGCTTTCAGCTAGCCAATGCATGCCCATTTTGTGGACTTCATTTTCCTCAAAAGAAAAGCGAGAGGACAAGGAAAAGTTTAAAGCACATCTGGTATGTAGGAGTGAGCTGAGGACATGAGCCAGTTCAAATCTAGCCAGAAGGCCAGAGAGACTCAAGAATGCCAAATAAAAAGACATGAAGTACAGAGTGAAGTCAGCCTTATCTAGAGAAATTGCTTGTCATGAAACACTGTAAATGGACACCTCACCATGCATTTGAGTGCATATACAACATTGTAACCAGCAAACACAAAATTTCTTGACTCAAGAAATAAGACATTTTGTGATGTTTACTTGAAATTCACTTACAAAACCGTAGAGCATTCCATAGAGTAACTAACTATATATGCTGTAACGATCAGTTAATTTAATTTATCTTATGACTAAAATAGCAGAATATCAACAGATACTGATCACTGTTTTTAAAAAAAAAAAAAAAATTAATAAAAAAATGCGTACACAATGAAAAAAATAAAACTGTTCCAATACATATTGAACACATTTTTACGGAACTAATAAGATCGAGCTAACTAGTGTCAAGCAGCTGACCATTATCCAACATCATAAAGTTGTTTATCCTCCCATCCCAACAGCTGCTTTGCACACAACTGTACACATTGAATACAATGTTTGTTTGTAAGCAACTCAATATTCCTACAAAACTCACTCGATTATCTTTAATGACTTTGAATGAATTTCATTATATCCCATTAAGAATTCTTCTTTTAAAATCAATTTGGTCTAAACCTACATTGACCCAAGACAACATTAAATACTACGATTTACAAAAAAAGGCTGTATTACCAACAACTGTAGCTAAATTACTCTTTGGCTGTTGGTTAACTTTATCCAATTACCTGCATGGTCCAGGTGATATCAACCGAAAAGGAAAGTAATTTCAGAGGCGGAGCAAGTTATAAAATTTCAAATTATGAAGACTGAATGTGAATGTGCTTAAATGCGTACAATAACACTATTTATGTGTTTCGAGAAAGTAAATTCTCTTGTCAAAATGTATACGTTACAGTTAAAGGGATAGTTTACCCAAACATTTAAAATTCTCTCATTTACTCACCCTTATGATATCCCAGAAATGCATGACTTTCTTTATTCACCAGAACACATTTGAAGAAAAATTTAAAAATACCTCAGCTCGGTAGGTCCTTAAAAATGTAAGTGGATTGAGATTTTTCTTTTGAAGCTCCAAAAATTACTGACAGTCAGCATAAACATCATCCATACAACTTCAGCGGATACATTACAAAGTAAATTACAGTTAAAAATGTATCTTTTCACACCAAAAGCGATTGTGTCGCTTTACAAGACATTAATTTAACAGCTGATGTCACATGGATGACGTTTATGCTGACTGTCTGTTATTTTTGGAGCTTATCTCCATTCACTTGCATATTAAGGACCTACTGAGCTAAGATATTTGTCTATTTTTCTTCAAATGTGTTCTGGTAAAGAAAGTCATATACACTTGGGATTTCATGAGGGTGAGTAAATGAGAGAATTTTCATTTTTGGGTGAACTGTCCCTTTAATCGAACTAAGGAAATAATTGCACATTTTATTAAGCACATTCGGACCCAACCCATTCTTTAAGAAACACTGATATAAAGATAAGCATTACGTACATCCTCCAGGAGTTTGCCCTCCACTCTGAGTTCCCAGGATGCCACTTTGTCAGCCTCCTCCCCCTCTGGTTTGGGAGGTGTGTAGGTGTTGGAAATGTAGATTCTCAACTTGCGTTTTTGCTAGACGAGCACAAAATGCATATAGATTATACAATTACCATGTCATTAGAGATATCATGGAAAGTAAACAGAGGCAGAATCCCTCCATGTTGTTCAAATGAGAAGAGTTCTGGCTGATTTAATTATGCTGTCAACTACCAATGAGAGTGTAACACAATTGAGCATCTTTACCAAAGTATTAAATAGTTAACAATTGTATCTATATATTAATGTCGTGACACCTGATTTCACCTGCAGTTTTTAAAATCGGTCCAATTGCATTTAGTATTAATAAAAGCATATATATATTTTTTTATTACATCGTTTTATAAACTGAAACCTCACAAACTTCTTTTTGTGAAATGTTTTGCTTTAAAAAGGTTGCTTGTGCTCCCTTTCTTGAAATAAAAAATTAAATGCCATTGGTTTGATACATTATCTAATACAATGATATTCATAAATTTTTTAGTGTCCGTATATGGGATATACAGTGCCCCCAAATATTTTTGGGGGCACTGTATATCCCATATATCATGTTGGTTACTGGCCATAACACGAAAATTCATTTTTCATACAAATTTGAGGTCCTACCTTAGTCGTAGTAAAGTTAACAACAATTTTTTTTTAAATAGGTTTAAACAACAGCAGTGTTGAAATGGAAAACAATAACTGCACTATATCGATGACTGGAAAATGCCATTATTACTGATGCAAGCCTCTCCGAAGGAGCACCAGGTCCCTGTGTGCACACATGTCCCGCGAGTGAGCTAGGATTAGCCAGTCATCAAGATAGTTGAGGATGCGGAAGCCCACTTACCTTAGTGGAGCAAGAGCGGCCTCTGCGACTTTAGTGAAGGCGCGAGGAGACAAGGTCAGGCCGAAGGGTAGGGCTTTGTACTGGTATGCCCAACCCTCGAAGGCAAACCGGAGAAAGGGTATGTGCAGAGGAAGAATCGAGATATGGAAGAACACGTCCTTCAAGTCTACGGCCACAAACCAATCCTGAAGCCAGACACTCGCATGGCCTTTCTCCGGTTTGCCTTCGAGGGTTGGGCATACCAGTACAAAGCCTACCCTTCGGCCTGACCTTGTCTCCTCGCGCCTTCACTAAAGTCGCAGAGGCCGCTCTTGCACCACTAAGGGAAGTGGGCTTCCGCATCCTCAACTATCTTGATGACTGACTAATCCTAGCTCACTCGCGGGACATGTGTGAGTGTCTGCGTGAGCATCTTGAATGGGAGTCTGTGCAGAGCCCGGGTCAGAACTCGCAATCTGCCGCCTTTTTTGGGTATGACGAAGTAGAGGCTGTAAAACCCCCCCCTCTTCTCAACTGGAGGGACAGGCTCTATCGCATCCTTCTGTAGAAGGGAGGCGATCTCAGTGCGCAAGGCAGCGTTACTCCACCCTACACTTGCAGCTGCCCGAGCAAGCATGGCCATCAGCTCCGCGTCGGCTTGCGACTGAGCTGCCGCAACCCAGGGTGAGAGTTCAGAGTCCTCAGCGTCAGACATGACGAAACAAAGTAAAATATGGAGTGCCATAGGGATCAGTTTTAGGGCCTCTGCTTTTCTTCATGTATATGCTTCCCCTGGAAGATATTATAAGGAATCGTGGAATAGGTTTTCACAGCTATGCCGACGATACACAACTTTATTTCTTCAAAACCTGATGAGATTTCACAATTCACGAAATTAGCAGAGTGTATCAAAGAAATAAAAGATTGGATAGCCAGAAATTTCCTTCTACTCAATTCTGACAAAACAGAAGTACTAATTATTGGACCAAAAAGAAAACCTCTAAAATTAAGCCACTACAATATAATTTGACACTAGATGGATGTACAGTTACATCATCTTCAACAGCAAAGAACTTTGGTGTTATATTTGAAACCAATCTGTCCTTTGAAAATCAAATTACCAATGTTTGTAGAACAGCATTCATCAACCTAAGAAATATTGCTAAATTAAGGCATACGCTCTCTGTTGCTGATGCCGAAAAACTATTTCATGCGTTCATGACCTCAAGACTAGATTATTGTAATGCATTACTGGGAGGATTTCCAGCAAGATCAATAAATAAACTTCAATTGGTTCAAAATGCAGCAGCCAGAGTGCTAACGAGAACCAAGAAATATGATCATATTAGCCCCATTTTATCATGGTTAAAATTCTGTTAACTACGTACAAAGCTAGCTCCGGTCTAGCTCCGCAGTACTTAAGTGACCTTCTACCACGCTATATTCAATCACGTTCATTACGATTGCAAAATTCTGGCCTGTTAATAGTTCCTAGAATATCAAATTCCACAAAAGGAGGTAGATCATTTTCATATTTGGCTCCTAAACTATGGAATAGTCTCCCTAAAGCTGTGTACACACTGTCAGCGACTTTGTCGCTGCAGGTCGCCAGTGGCTGGCGGTGAAGTCGCTAGTGGGCGTTCCCACTACTGGTTGCCTAGTAACGTTTATAAAATGACATTCACGGATGTCATTCCATTGCTGTTGACAGCAAATCTCTTTTCTTGCCGCTAAAAACAAACATTTTGGAGGGAAAAGACTAAATATAAAGCATTTTATGTACTGATTCCATTTATATCAAAGATGAATGAGAAACAAGGCGTGCCGTTTGCCATAGCGGCTGTTTATCTGAGGCAAAAATGTAAATGCCGGTCTGTCTGGTCCACAAAATCCCTGTGATCTCAGATACACCTTTCCACGCAGTATTTTTCTTAAAAATGTCCTTGTATGTGGGAAGATACACAGAGCACTGGAAAATTTCTAACCGCAAGAATTAGCCTTTCATCCATCTTTCCATTACTGCAGGAGCTGAGAGAGCAAGAAGGATCACGTGAGCTCTCCCGTCTTCTCTCCTATTGGCTGTCGCTTCCGTAATTCGTTCTTCATTTGAATAAAGTTGAACTTGTCTCAACTTTTTTCGTCGCTGGACACGCACACATCTAGTCGCCGCCGGTCGTGACAGCTCGTGGTGCCGGAAGTCTCTGTGCTCTCATTGAAAATGAATGGGATGGAGTCGCTGTCGCGCGACGTTGCTGGCAGTGTGTACGCACCTTAACACTGTTCGAGATGCAGCCACACTCTCTCAGTTTAAATCTAGACTAAAGACTCCTCCATTTAGCCAGGCATACACCTAATTTATTCTCCAACCCACAATTAGGCTGTTTTAGTTGGGTCTGCCAGAACCAGAAACATTGATCATGATTTATAACTCTGCAATAAATTTAATGGCATCTATGCTTATATATTTTGTTTCCCGTCCTATCCTGAGGTCACCAGAACCGGCTGGATCTAGCACCATTCCTGCTTCGTGTTGGACTCCACTGCTACGTGTCGCTGAATGATGATGACCAAATGCAGCCGGTGCCAGCCAAACATCACTTCAGTCTATTAATGATGGACTTCAGAGGATGAACTGATGCCAAATCCAACCATAAGACATGGGATACTTCATATGCCATGGTCTGAACCTTGGATTTAAAATGGACCACACCGAACCTCACCGAAATTACCGGCCAGGTTGAACTGAGTTTCACATCCCTGATCTCTGCCTGCATCACCTCGGACTATTGATGGACTACGATCTTGAAATGGAATGCATAGACTAACAATTGCCAACAAAAGCCTTCATCAGCCAATTAACAAGGACAATTGCACCTATGTGAACTTCTGCAGTTAATCCAGGATGGACTTCAAAGACATTGGTCATTAATCTTAGTTCATACAAAATCAATGTTTAAACACTGACCCTTAACACTTAACTCTTTCCCCGCCAGCGTTTTTAAAAAAAAATTGCCAGCCACCGCCAGGGTTTTTGACGATTTTCGCTAAATTTTAATGGCCCGCAGAATATTTTCTTCCATGAATATATGAAGATGCTATATATCACAATAAAGATCCGAGCCTCTGCTTTTAGGCAAAAAAAACGATTTTATTTTATCTTCATTTGTTCTTTTTTTATTGCGACTTGAACAGAGGTAGGTTTTGTCAAAAAACAACATTTCAGACAAAAAGCTGAGAAAAAGGAATGTTTATGTCTGATATTGAGCTTCTCAATACTCCACTTCTTCATGTTTGAGACGATCGCAGTCTGTTTCTTTGATCAAAGAGTTGCGTACTCTTTCAAAACATGCGCAGGGGTCTTCCTTACCGTATAACACCTAAAACACGGAAACCCGGAAAATTCCGTGTTTGGCGGGGAAAGAGTTAAGTTTAATAATTTTAAAGCATGACTTTAACTATACATAAGTAATATTTACATTATATTCATGATGTTAGTCAGAGGGGAACTGGCCCCCCACAGCGAGTCTGGTTTCTCCCAAGGTTATTTTTCTCCTTTAATAAACATCTTATGGAGTTGTGTGTTCCTTGCCACAGTCACTTTCAGCTTGCTCACTGGGGTTATTAATAAAACATTTTAATGACTAATTTTTAAACACTATTAACATCATATTTTATCTAATTACACAATGATGATTCATCGACATTATAGACATTACAGTTTTATCGTCTGTTAATGCCTGATCTTCTGTAAAGCTGCTTTGAAACGATGGGTGTTGTGAAAAGGCGCTATACAAATAAAATTGACATGACTTGAGGAACCAGCTCTCAGATGCTGCGATTGACAACTCATTTTCGTCATGAACTCTGAACGAGAATGCGGGCCCAGCGTGAGACGGACCGGCAACCTCGCTCCAGAGCTCGGTAGGAGCATACGAGCGTGATGGTGAATGGGAGGTCCGTGGGGAATACCCGGCGGAGAATCTCCAATTGATGTCCCCATATCGCCCCCAGTGCTAACCGACCCCGCCTCATACCCGTAGGTAGACAGTGTCGGGGAGCCGCTTGCCCTCTTACGAAGGCGAGCCGTGACCACAACGTGGTCATGTCCTCGCAATGAGGACACGAACCACCCAAGAATGCTGACTCCGCGTGGGTAGCACCTCAACACGTAAGGCTTCATGGCCATCAGAAGCGGAAAGATATCAACCGCAACCAGGAATTATACACAAACGAAAAAGCATCTTGAAAAAAAGACACGTTCGTTTTTGCCACTCCATCCATCCATCCATCCGGAACACCATACTAATACTGTGTTTGACCCCCTTTCGCCTTCAGAACTGCCTTAATTTTACGTGGCATTGATTCAACAAGGTGCTGAAAGCATTCTTTAGAAATATTGGCCCATATTGATAGGATAGCATCTTGCAGTTGATGGAGATTTGTGGGATGCACATCCAGGGCACGAAGCTCCCGTTCCACCACATCCCAAAGATGCTCTATTGGGTTGAGATCTGGTGACTGTGGGGGCCATTTTAGTACAGTGAACTCATTGTCATGTTCAAGAAACCAATTTGAAATGATTCGAGCTTTGTGACATGGTGCATTATCCTGCTGGAAGTAGCCATAAGAGGATGGGTACATGGTGGCCATAAAGGGATGGACATGGTCAGAAACAATGCTCAGGTAGGCCGTGGCATTTAAACGATGCCCAATTGGCACTAAGGGGCCTAAAGTGTGGCAAGAAAACATCCCCCACACCATTACACCACCACCACCAGCCTGCACAGTGGTAACAAGGCATGATGGATCCATGTTCTCATTCTGTTTACTCCAAATTCTGACTCTACCATCTGAATGTCTCAACAGAAATCGAGACTCAGACCAGGCAACATTTGTCCAGTCTTCAACGGTCCAATTTTGTTGAGCTCTTGCAAATTGCAGCCACTTTTTCCTATTTGTAGTGGAGATGAGTGGTACCCGGTGGGGTCTTCTGCTGTTGTAGCCCATCCGCCTCAAGGTTGTGCGTGTTGTGGCTTCACAAATGCTTTGCTGCATACCTCGGTTGTAACGAGTGGTTATTTCAGGCAAAGTTGCTCTTCTATCAGCTTGAATCAGTCGGCCCATTCTCCTCTGACCTCTAGCATCAACAAGGCATTTTCGCCCACAGGACTGCCGCATACTGGATGTTTTTCCCTTTTCACACCATTCTTTGTAAACCCTAGAAATGGTTGTGCGTGAAAATCCCAGTAACTGAGCAGATTGTGAAGTACTCAGACCGGCCCGTCTGGCACCAACAACCATGCCACGCTCAAAATTGCTTAAATCACCTTTCTTTCCCATTCTGACATTCAGTTTGGAGTTCAGGAGATTGTCTTGACCAGGACCACACCCCTAAATGCATTGAAGCAACTGCCATGTGATTGGTTGATTAGATAATTGCATTAATGAGAAATTGAACAGGTGTTCCTAATAATCCTTTAGGTGAGTGTAATATATATATATATATATATATATTACACACATACACGGGAGATTCAGCTCAGTGAATACGTCTGCTCTGCTCCGAAGAAGAAATCGGAGTGCGTTTGCAAGTGGCACTGTCCGGGGGAGTGCAATTCCACACGCTAATTCTCATTGGCCTTTTCTCAAAGATCAGGGATGTCTTGGCTCCCAAGGGTGACCCCTAGTGTAAACTCATCGACACAATGTCGAGTGAGTGACAGATAGGGAACTGCATTGCAAAATTCCAGGTTTTCAAGATGTGTGGGAACCAGTGGTGGACAGTAATGAAGTAAATGTAATTCGTTACTGTACTTAAGTAGCTTTTTTGCGTATCTGTACTTTAGTATTTAAATTTGGGGAGACTTTTACTTTAACTCCACTACATTTCAAAGTCAAATATCTTTTTACTCTACTACATTTTCAAAATCAGTCGTTCCTTTTTATTTATGAGTGGATAAAAACGTAACTGTTCAAACAAGCCACCAATCACAGTACAGCGCGCGCGCTTTGTTTTGAACTTGCCTTGGCGGCATCTACTAAGCGCGAACCAGGGGTGCGTTTCCCAAAAGCATCGTTAGCCAACTATGGTCGCAAGATCCGTCGTTATCATCATAGTTCAACGAGTCGGTGTTTCCCGAAACCATCGTTCCAACGAACATTCGCAAACAGCATCACAGAATTGTGTGGTTGGAATGACAGCTCTCGACCTGTGGTTAGAAGCAGAGTTTCTTGTTATTATAACATGTGGGCTTAATAAATTATTATCTTGAGCCAAATAAGCAAGATGACATTCAGTATCTTTTATTTAGAAGACATACAAATGTCCTTTATGTATTTTAGTTTGTCAATAGATTTAAAGCACCGTTTCTGAAGAGTGCGCATGTGTGAACGTGCTCTAGTGTGTAAGAACGAGCCTATGATTGAATCTGGAAATAAAGCAAATAACTGAGAAAAATATGAGAGTCCTCAGATGACATGTCCGTAATTTATAGCAAAACATCTAGCATTAATTCGATCGCAAACAGATTCATTAAAAGTAGTTTTTACTCCACCACATGTGACATCATTAACCAACGTGGTTGAACAACCAATTTGCGACAATACGGTTTCGGGAAACAGTCGTGACTAGCAAGTTGATTTCTTCAACAGTGCATCATACTACGGTAGTGGAGCAGCAAGTTACATCGTTGTACGGGAAACGCACCCCAGAGCCGTTAAATATGAGAGTTGCGAACATAGACGGTTGCGACAGTGATCTCGCCGCCGCGCGGTCACGTGATTCGTGTAGCTCTCGTGAATAGTTCCAAACAAATTGCGTTGCCATTGATTTTAAGCGGGGCAGAGAGCAGCAGCTATTATTGCAGCAATTATTGGTAAATATTGATGCATAATGTACATTGCTTATTATGTTGACACTAAAATGACTTTCATATAATAGCATTTTTTTTCTGGGGAGTAGCAGAAACACTGCATTAATACGTTTTTGTGTTTAATTTGAGGGAAATTGGCTGCTCCCATAACATAGAATGAATATATATATATATATATGTGTGTGTGTGTGTGCGCGTGTATATATATTTAATGGCGTTGTGCAGGTTTATGTGAATGTATCATAACATTAGGATGTTAATAATTATGACCATAGACACTCAAGAAAAATATATACAGTAAATACTGTAAATGTATTATACCTTATGGGAACAGTCCCCTTCCCTCCAAAATTAAACACACAAAAAATGTATTCAATTCAAATATATATATATATATATACACACACACACACACACACACATCTGACTAATTAATGTCATTTATTAATAGATTGGTGTGCCAAGAGTGACATTAGTCTTCATGTAGACTGAGTTAAGCAGAGTCTTGTGACAAATTATAATAGGACACTATGGCCATAAAATATCATAGTACTGATACTAGTACATTTGAAGCAATACTTTGTACTTTACTCAAGTGAATGTTTAAAGGCACACTTCTAATTTTACTTGAGTAATATTTTACCTTGAGTATCTTTACTTTAACTCAAGTACATGGTATGTGTACTTCGTCCACCACTGGTGGGAACACTTGTAATCGATTATCAGTGTTGGACAAAATTTCCATTACTGAGACACTTACAGGACCGGAATTGACTTTCTAAAATAGTTATTTGTTCCCTCGCATTAGTTTTGCGTTTCCTCACAATAAGTTTTGCATTCTCTCACCAAAGATTTATTCATCCCTTACAGAAATTCATATGGGTAACCATAGGTAAACTATAGTATTTGTAGTTAAAAAAACCATAGCAACTTTTACAATGCAAAATGTAGCCATCATAGCAAAATTTACCATGGTTTTACTACAGTAACCATAGTTTAACAATTTTATTTGTAGTAAAAACATAGTAATAATCCAGGAAAACAAAAACTATGGTTAAAAAAAAAAAAAAATTATGATTCTGGCAAAACTTTTCCTATAGCAACTAGTGTTGTCGGTACCAAAAATTCAGCAGTCGGTACAGATAACAGTGAAATTTCACAGTTCTCTATACCAATTTTGATACCACAGTAAAAATATGCCAATATGATAATGTGCCATTAACCCTCTGGGGTCTGAGGGTGTTTTGGGCCCTGGAAAGGTTTTGACATGCCTTGACATTTGTGCTTTTTTAGTTGCTTAAAAACATATTAAATGGCTAAAGTCTGATAACACTGTATTCAGCACAAACTGGGCTAAAATAATATGCAAGCAAAATGTATGTACAGGTTAGTATTTGAGAAAATAACGTTTATGCGTGGTTTTTGAAAGAAGGCCATATAACACATACTAAACATTTGTCCACAAGACTTTTGAGACCTGGATCTTGTAGCCTAGAGTTTTTGCTACAAAATGATGTGAAAACCATCCTGATCACTCATTCATACAAAACAATATAGTAATTGAACTTTTGTAAGACAATTTTAGTGTTAGAAAAGGTCATATGCGAGGAGGATCATGAATATGGATTGTAATTCACACCTGAGGATACAAAAGACCCCTCCCCTGGGCCTATCAATGAGGAATGTGACAGAAAGAGAATGAATGTGAGGAGACTTAATGATCAAAATCAAGTTTTAAGTTAAATAAAGTTAAAAGTAATCTGACTATATGTTTTCTTTACATAAAGACTTAATTTTATACCTACACTACCATATACAAGTTTTAGAAGTCACTTCTGCTCACCAAGAATGCATTTATTTGATCCAAAATACAGTAAAAACATTGTGTGAACTCATTTTACAATTTAAAAAGAACAGTTTTCCATTTGAATATATTGTAAAGTGCAATTTGTGATCAAAGCTGAATTTTCAGCATCATTACTGCCACATGATCCTTCAGAAATCATTACAATATGCCGATTTTCTAATATGGGCATATTTAAAGTGCATTTTACTCATTCACACCTGAACACATTTGCAAGCACAAGCTTTGTTGATAATGGAGGCAGCATAAACATTAGATAAAATATAATCTAAACATTCATATAATTTTATATTATATTACATATCATACAGCATACAATTTAAATACCTGCTTTAGCCAAAACAGCATTTCAATGTAACTAAAACCTGTTTATTAGGACATATTTCAAATGTCAATACTCCGAATCCTGGCTGGCAAGTCTGGAAACAGTCCCACTAGAAAAATATGTACATGTTTATCCAAAATAGCATGTCAACTAAAGAAAACTAAATGAGTAACTCGTCCGAAATTGTATCCTCGGCTGGATCACTTCTCTCTTCAAAATACAAATGTTCATCGGAGTCCCACTCTTCTTCTGAGGAAAATGTTAACTAGAGATGCACCGATTGCAATTTTCTTGGCCGATTTCGATTTCCGATTTTTTGCACGTGTGACCTGCCGATACAGATTTTTTTTCCAATTCCGATTTTCTTTCTAAGAATTATTATTGACCACATATACAAACAAAATCTACCTTTCTAAATTTTATTTTCATAATAAAATAAATTATTAAACATTACAATTTCCCCCAAACTGCACTAAGTTACAGGATCTTCTCTCACTTAAACAACTCTCAAAATAAAGTGCTCTGTAACTAGAAAGAGGTAGAAATAACAATTAACTGCAAATTAGTTGCTTTATATAACAAATGTCATTGTCCACTATTTTTATAAATGGACCTTTTTCTCTTTATTACTCATCTAACAAAACAATTCCAAAGACCTGAAAAACTGAAGTCTCCAATACGCTCAACTTCATTTAGATGTACAAATATCAGTTGTAAAACTGAGCACTGCTTCGGGAACGGCTTGCATACCGGTCAACACTCCCATTTTTCCCCCGGGAGTCTCCCGTTTTGTTATTTCTCCCAAAAAAACTCCCGTAATTTGTATGGCCCAAACCACATTATATGAATAATCAAATCAATATATTATTCCAAGGTGTCCAGTTGCCAGATCTTGAATGAAACGCATCCTACTCACACAATCGATACATCATACACATTACAAATCATTTATGACCACAATCTGGCAACCTACAACCCATTTGCACTGTTGATATCTGCGCAGGCAGTAGACGCGGGATGTTAAATCAAGCATCACTGGTAGATGGGAGAGGAAGACTCAGCTGGTGCTCTGGTGCAAAAAAAACGAATTATACATCTAAATTTAACAACAGCTGGATGGAAGAATTTAATTTCATATCCCGAAGCCATATCCAAACAATGCCCATGCCTTTTGCAATGCGTGTCGCACTGATTTTAATATCGGACATGGTGGGAACAATTACGTTAAATCACAACGGCACAATTTGTATGTATTTAACCTGCCTCTGCCATGCAGCACCCCACTTCCCCTCTCCCGGATTGGTATACCCAAATGTTGACAGATAACAGGCACAGTGTTACATGACACGAGATTAAACAACTCGGGCAACGCAACGTCAGAAAGTACCTCATACTCTGTATAGAGGAAATTTATCACATTTCTGATCCCTCTGTCCTCAACTATGGAGAACAGCTGGTCATCCAGGGCCATGAATTCCATAATTTTCCTCGTAATTGCTTTGGTCCTTTCGCTGCTCATACCAAGGAATGATAGGAGAGGCTGCTGACTTGTGGATGGCTCTGAACTCTGGCTAGCTTTAGCCGCTTTCACTTTTTAGCTTCTTTTTTAAAATGGGCATTTTCAGCTGGGTGATGGTGTTTTAAATGTCTAATTAGGTTTGTTGATCCGAAAGTTATTGTGGTGGTTCCCCCACAGTTTACTTTGGCCTTAGAATTATTACACATTTCGAACTTTATATATTCTTCACTCACAGTGAAGATCTTCCACGCCAATGACATGTTTACGTGCGGCTGTGACGTTATTGCCTGCGCCGCTGGCAACAAAACGGACTGGCTTGGAATCGGTAAGACGCGAGGCTGACAGGACGGTTACCGGTCCGAGCATGCGGAAAATCGGCTAATTCCGGTCCCTGGCCGGTCGATCGGTGCATCTCCAATGTTAACTCTTCCTTACTATCCAGGAGTTTCCTTGCCTGTGTATCATTACAAACGCGCAGTAAAATGAATGAATTGTGTTTATATCAAACCTCACTGGGGGGTGTTTACCATTTGCCTTGATAGTCTCAGCACATTAGCGTATGAATAGTGTGCTGTGCTGGTGGATGGGATCACATTACCTATAATGAGCGGAGCCTGTAAAAACAGTACATCGCTCTGTTTCATACAGATTACATTGCAGGAGAATATTTGTTTCATTTAAAAGTAGAAATCTTAAGCTTTCTTTAGACACACGGAGACTGCTTACAGCTCACCCTTTTTATTTTCTTTATTTTACAAAAGCACAAGGTTTTGTTATTGTGAGTGTAAATAAATAAAAGTACACCCTTTATAGTCTCTAATGATGTTTTACACTTATCTGTATGCCCCAAAATGAGTATTTTAAGTTGTTTCCGCTTTAATGATGAAATATCCAGCAGGACGCGCCAGCGTTTGCAGGGTAAACTTTGACAGCGGTGAATGGGAAATCACAGCAAATACTATTTTCACTTATCCATTTGCTCAAAGACCAAAAGAAAACCCCCACCATTACATTTGAATGACTTTCCAGAAGAGGAAATAAAATTGAAAACAGTGGATTAAGCAAGCCAGATGAGAGAAGATGCCTCTGTCACACTCAGCAGCTGTGGTAATAAATTTTTTAGAGGCCCCATTATGCTTTTTGGGATTTTACCTTTCCTTTAGTGATTAATATAGCTGTTTGTGCATGTAAAATGTCTGCAAAGTTACAAAGCACAAAGTCCAAGCAAAAGGAAGTTATTCTCTCCCACAGACAACATTGTTCAAGAACTACAAGAAATGGCTGAAGCTTGGTTAGGTTCACAATAAAACCAACAGTGTACTTGTAAAAACTAAAACTTACCACTGCAAAACAACCTGCTCAAGTCATGATTTTGAAGGTGATTCAGGTCGATCGGCTTGTTCTTCCAAACTTTTATTATCAGACTCGAACTAGAGCTAGTATGGCAAAAACCGACACCACTGTTACCATAGTTACAATAGTGTTTACAGCTGTTAAGGAAGCCTGAAACCCAGTTATAGTAAGCGACGTTACATTTCCGACATGTGGTTGACCAATCAGAGTAGTCTGGGCTTTTCAGAGAGGGGGGGGGCTTTAAAGAGACAGGACCTAAATCAGAGCGTTTGAGCAGAGGATGAATACAGGTTTAGCAAAAATGTACAGTATGAGAAATTATGTGTTTGATCATTAAAGCATATAAACCTATTCTAATAGACCCCCAAAATAAAATCACGAATCTGTAAATTAGCATAATATGGGCTCAACTAATTCCAGGGTAATATAACAATAAGCACAATGTTATAAATGTACACTTCAAAAATGTAGAACACATTTTTTTTTTTAAAAGTCCATTTCAGGTATCTAGCTTTTATTATGACGCAAGCTTCACTTTTCTGGATAACCAGTTCGCAACACAGCCCAGTCCGATCCTTGAAAACTTGTCACGGCCTTGAGAGTCTGAAAAATTAAATGTAGACACATTTTTGGAGTGTTTGTATTAAAGACTAATTTTTAAATGTCTTTTTTTTTTGTGGTAATTTTGAACCACATACACATGCATTTTCATTTCTGATTTAATTTTATTTTTTTACACTAATTTGTAATAAATATTTGTAAGGGATGGATAAAACATTTGAGGGGGAACTCCAAATAATTGCAAGGGAACGCAAAACTATTTTTAAAAATAGGGACTCATGAACAATGTTTGAAAATGAAACACAACCTCAAAACTCTACACCAGTAGTTGCTTATCCAATTGTATAAGGAGCCATACCGTGATAGGCTTTTTGATGGCCTCTTGTATCTCCATGCGTTTGCGAGCGATGGTCTGGTCCAGCTTTCTCTCAAAGGCCAGAAGGTCCATGTAAGCCTGAGACTCTGGGACCAGATCCCTGATCTGGAGAACATGATGGTTATTAGAAACTCTGATCTTCATCATCACACAAACACATGTATACCATTACAGTTAAACTCACCCTCTGTGGGAGAACTTTGTCAGCCATCTTACGCCTTTTGACCCTGTAAGTATAGAGCAGACATTTACGAAAACCACTCTGAGCACATATGTAAAAATATCATTTAAAAAAAAGTCCAGAGTTTTATATGCCACAATATTATTCTCAAACATAACTTCTCATGAGATTTACGAAACAAATCATCTGATTTTAAATATTTGAAAAGATAGGAACTTCTATCTTTCTTCATGGACTGTTTGCAAAAACTCACAAGCACAATATTTGACAATAAAAAGCTAAATTCCTTAAAGCCTTTCTGACAATTTATAACCTTTATTATTTTCCTTTTCTCACACACACACACACTTTTTTTTTTACATATTCTGAAGAAAATGTGGGTGTTGCTTTCCCGTACTCACCATCACAATGCTAGGGTGTTGTGGGTGGTTTAAGTCTGTTGCTATATAGTTGCTAGTGTGTTCTGGATCATTCCTAGGTGGTTGCTTACTATCAAGTTAAAAGAGCCTAAGTCTCTATGGTCCTGTCCCAAATGGCATACTATGTTGTCTTGTGGCCTTCATTTGCACATGCCCACGAAGACTGTAGGGTGTCCCATTTGACATTTTCACTCTTTTGTGCACTTTAACAGAAACCACATTGGTGCAAGCTCTACAGTGGTCTACTACCCAACAGTGCACACTGCTTATTCTCTTGACCAATCACAGCAGACTGGAGTTTGTGCTAGAGGAAAAATCATGGCGGACAAGGCGATGAAAAGCAGATTTAATATTGATTTCAATTATTATTATCTTGTCAACCACAGATCCCTTTCTTTTGTGATGAGACAACTGGTTTAAAAATGCTGTTTAATTCCGTTTTCCAGGGGCAGAATCTCTCCTTTTCAGTTTTTCTTGGGGAAGGTTTGTGTTCATAAAGTAACAAAACGAAACTGTTGCAAAGTGGATTTTAAATATTATTGTGAGTCTCTAAACTCTTAAGTCATGAGAGAGTAGTCACGTGATGCCATGGGAGGAGCAGACGTATAAATGGTGAGCTTTGATCCAGTGAGATTCGATACATCCTGCTACATATGTTCTTTTGAAGTCAACATGGCAAAGAAGTCAAAATCCTCAGGCTCTGGAGATATAAAAAGACACTTACATGCTCAAGCTGAAACCTCTGACAGGCCTGCAAACCAGGGACTCTATCTGCACAGTGCGGCAGGAGAAATCCAGCATCAACTGTCCAACATGTTTGTGACGCTGATGAAAGTTGCCGACTTGGGTGGATCTTGCTGTAATACGTTGATCAATTACGGCGATGGAAACAACATTTCTGAGTTGGTTACAAGAGTGTCGGACGATTATCTGGAGTCATTGGAGATTGAATTTAGCCACTAATCCGCCAATGACCAAGATAGATTTGTAACGCGTTTGAGAAAATGTAAGATTTCGAGAATTAAGTAGGCAAAATAACATGCAAATTGTTGGAATTCCTGAGCATGAGGAAGGCCAAGATACGGTGAAATTCCTAGACAAGCTTTTCCCAAGTCTGCTCGACAGAACAGACCATAAGATGGAAATCGAGCTCGCAGATCTGCAGAGGGAGACAGGCCCAGATCAATTCTCTGCAAATTTCTGAGACAATCCGATAAAGATCTTGTGTTGCGCGAGGCAAGGAGCAAAAGGAAAGCTTTCTTGGAAGAATCACAACATTTTCTTGTGTGGAATAATACTGCTTGGGGATGTTGTGGATGAATCTGCACATTCTTTGTACTTCCAGTATCTCACAAAAGTGAGTACATCCCTCACATTTTTGTAAATATTTGATTAGATCTTTTCATGTGACAACACTGAAGAAATGACACTTTGCTATAATGTAAATTAGTGCATGTACAGCTTGTATAACAGTGAAAATTTGCTGTCCCCTCAAAATAATTCAACACACAGCCATTAATGTCTAAACCGCTGGCAACAAAAGTGAGTACACCCCTAAGTGAAAATGTCCAAATTAGGCCCAATTATCCATTTTCCCTCCCGGGTGTCATGTGACTTGTTAGTGTTACAAGGTCTCAGGTGTGAATGGGGAGCAGGTGTGTTAAATTTGGTGTCATCGCTCACACTCCCTTACACTGGTCACTGGAATTTCAACATGGCACCTCATGGCAAAGAACTCTGAGGATCTGAAAAAAAGAATTGTTGCTCTACATAAAGATGGCCTAGGCTATAAGAAGATTGCCAAGACCCTGACCTGCAGCACGCTGGCCAAGACCATACAGCGGTTTAACAGGACATGTTCCACTCAGAACAGGCCTCGCCATGGTCGACCAAAGAAGTTGAGTGCACGTGCTCTGCGTCATATCCAGAGGTTGTCTTTGGGAAATAGACATATGAGTGCTGCCAGCATTGCTGCAGAGGTTGAAGGGGTGGGGTCAGCCTGTCAGTGCTCAGACCATACGCCGCACACTGCATCAAATTGGTCTGCATGACTGTCGTTCAGAAGGAAGCCTTTTCTAAAGATGATGCACAAGAAAGGATGCAAACAGTTTGCTGAAGACAAGCAGACCAAGGACCTAGATTACTGGAACTATGTCCTGTGGTCTGATGAGACCAAGATAAACTTATTTGGTTCAGATGGTGTCAAGCGTGTGTGGCGGAAACCAGGTGAGGAGTACAAAAGACAAGTGTGTCTTGCCTACAGTCAAGCATGGTGGTGGGAGTGTCATGGTCTGGGGCTGCCATGTGTGCTGCCGGCACTGGGGAGCTACAGTTCATTGAGGGAACCATGAATGCCAACATGTACTGTGACATATTGAAGCACAGCATGATCGCCTCCCTTCGGAGACAGGGCCACAGGGCAGTATTCCAGCATGATAACGACCCCAAACACACCTCCAAGATGACCACTGCCTTGCTAAAGAAGCTGAGGGTGAAGGACTGGCCAAGCACAAAGTCTCTAACATCCACCAGCTCCGTGATGTGGTCATGGAAGAGGACTCCAGTGGCAACCTGTGAAGCTCTGGTGAACTCCATGCCCAAGAGGGTTAAAACAGTGCTGGAAAATAATGGTGGCCACACAAAATATTGACACTTTGGGCCCAATTTGGACATTTTCACGTAGGGGTGTACTCACTTTTGTTGCCAGCGGTTTAGACATTAATGGCTGTGTGTTGAGTTATTTTGAGGGGACAGCAAATTTACACTGTTATACAAGATGTACACTCACTACTTTACATTGTAGCAAAGTGTCATTTCTTCAGTGTTGTCACATGAAAAGTTATAATCAAATATTTACAAAAATGAGAGTGGTGTACTCACTTTTGTGAGATACTGTATGCTTCCTATTGGCTCCACAGTTTGTTTTGTGGAGTATTTTTCTAGGACATTGGGAGGATTACGTCATTTGCTGCAGTCATGACCAGCCGGCTCACTGAACATTTATTTGTTTGTTTGAGGAAACTGTACGGCTTATATATATATATATAAAAAAATTGTGCTAGTTCCGCTACAGACTAGAGCTTGTTTTGTGGAGGAACACACTGTAAAGGGAGTTCAAATGGAAATGAGGAGGTGAGAACTGGCTTGACAATAGAAATAATATTTTAATGCAAAACTGAAACCAAAGACACAAACAAACGCACACAAACACGACGGTCAGCTGCCCGTAAACAATCTCGCTCTCTCTCCCGCACCACCATCCGCAGTCGGCCTTTATCCCTCTCGGAGGCTTAATTAGCCTGATAAGGGACCGGCCTTGACCTCCGCCCCATCACACACACCTTCAAAACAGTTCTGTGAATGTTCTTTGCGTTTATTCTGCCTATTGGTTGGGGTTTGTTTTATATATAATTTTCCATTATGTAATTTTGCACAGAAGCATTTGAGGAGGAGATTCATAGAAGGTTGCAAAACTTGGATTTGTTTAATAGTAAGTGGGGTGGATATTTAGATTTTTTTGGAGGTTCTCAAGGAGGGGCAGTGGAGAGGGATTTAAAAATTTTAGTTTGATGTGTATGTGCACTTGTTTTTTGAAAGTATATATTTTTTGGTATTGTTTATTTTTTGTTATAAATTTAAGTGACCACTTTAATGCATGTTTGTGTCAGGTGGGGTACATTTATAAAACTGATTCCTTATTTTATGTTGCGTTTATTGTTTTTTGAGGATGGAATCAATAAAAATGTTAATAACAAGACATGTTTATTTAAATAGCAATGTTTGCTCTACCGGCGATATACACTCAATGACAACTTTATTAGGAACACCTGTACACCTACTTATTAATGCGATTATCTAATCAGTCAATCATGTGGCAGCAGTGCAATGCATAAAGTCATGCAGATCCTGGACAGGGGCTTTAGTTAAAGGGTTAGGTCACCCAAAAAAAAATGTTCTCTCATGATTTACTTACCTTTAAGCCTTCCAAGATGTGGATGACTTTCCTTCTTCAGGATTTTTACAAGCAGATTTCAGCTCAATTTTTCCATACCATGCATGTATCAGCTGTTGGCTGTTTGATGGTCTAAAAGGCGTATTTAGGCAGCATAAACGTAATCAAGTCTAAAAATAACTCCAGTCTATCAGCAGCAAACCGACAGATTGGTGTAAGAAACAGATCGATTCTGAACTTTAAATTATTGCTTCCGCACAGCGCTTAAATCACTGATGCATTGACAGCTGGCAGGAAGCACATTTAGAAGTTTATCAAGTTTTAATTATCTATTTTTTGCACAAACCTATCGATTTCCTTCAGAAGACATTAATTGATTGACTGGAGTCATGTTTATTACTTCTATGATGCCCAAATATGACTTCTGGACCATCAAACACCCAGCAGCCTGATGGCACCCATTTACAGTACATGCATTTTATGGACAAACTGTGCTGAAATCTGCTTATAAAAAGATTCACTTCGGTTCTGTTGAAGGAAAGTCATACACATCTGGGATGGCTTAAAGGGAAGTAAATCAAGAGAGGATTTTCATTTGCATCAATCCAGATGAATGGATCGTTACATCCCAATAAACAACAGGCAATCTACCCTTTGGTTCAGTTAATGTCATTAGACAAGTTTAAAACTATGCTTTCTTTGGCAATAAAAACAAAACAAAACAATGAATCTCCAGGTTTTAGGGACAAAGAAACCTTTGTTCTCCTGAGACAAGCCTCGACCCATTAGCAAATCACACTTTGGGTTCAGTAATTGACAGTTACTATTATGAATCATATGCTCTTTACAGTTTTAAAAGCCAACACGGAAGACCAGCAGACGAACATGGAAACCGGTTTTGTGCAAATACTACGGTCACAAATACTTAAGCTGTAGCAATGGCAATTGTGGCCATAAGTGAACATATAATGATACTTCATTTACTAACCCCCTTCTGGGACCCATAAGGCCCCCCGACTGCTGCTGTTGAAGGAGTCTTTTCCGAGTGGGGTCCATTGGAGCTTGAGGCATTCCAGGTCGCATGGGCATGGCTCCACTATAAGATGGACCAGGCAGGATGGAACCCATTGACCCCATGCCCCCCATAGGCACTCCTCGGTTAGGTGGCATGCTTGGGCGCTGTGGGTAAAAACAAATGTATATTTATGGGATTAAAGCATTTGACATTCTCCACTATATTCTCATAGCTTTGTCAATTTAACAGATAGCTACACAGTTTTAATATTACTAGAACTAGATAAGCTTGCCTCAATGTTAAAGATATGCTTTTAAATCTCTTCAGATCTTGGAGTTGTCACCACCTCTGAAAAGCCAAGCTGATGTGGATTCGAGTTTTATTACAGACTCTGTCACTTTCCCTTTTTGCTTGTAGACTCTGCTCTGCTCTGTTCTGTTCTGTTCTGGGTTTCTTTGTTTTTGCAACCAGTGATTCCACTGAGGTTTACCGATTTCAATGATCCATGGTAAAAAAAAAAATTCTGTTCGTTGTGACAAGAAACTTTCAGTTTCAGCTACTCCCACACACACACACACACGTTACAATAGCAGGAGCTTATTTTCTGTGTGTACAGATATGACGTGACATGCACGGGCGAATGACCAATGTATGCAATTTCCTATGAAATCCATCCAGACAGCTCTATAGATCATTATAATACTTTATCAGAGTGTATTTGGGTACAGACATGGTTTGGAATATGGATTTTTGTTTCACTCTCTCATTAATAATATGTTGATGTTTTCTAACAACAACAAAAAAGTTACATAGTGTAGCTTTAAAAGAGGGACAAGTCCAGTTGTTTTTTGATCGTAATCAACATTACGCCACAAAGTGCTGCCGATTAGGCGTAACTTGTATTAAAGCCGGCATATTCCTTTAGAATTCCTACATGGAAGCAGTGAAATCTGAAATTTGGTACCAAAAAAGTTCACATGGTTAATGTCACCGTGTAAATGAGCTTATTTGATTAGTGACCTAGCAATAGTGTATATAGTAAACACTTCTTATTTTACCAAATATTTCTGTTTTGCTAAATCATTTCGGTTTATTTTAAAGGTTTAAATTATTTAGAAATGCCATATTCATATACCGTGGTCAACTCAAGATACTTCAAAGAATACCATGGTTTTACCATGGCACATTTAAAAAACAACAACAAACATAAAAAAAAAACTTTTATGCATGTTCGTCCAAATGTCTTTGCATGCAACTTTGTTCAAAGTAAAGCACGCGCGTTTTCTTCGTGAAGACACAGAAACGCGGAAGCAGACGTTTGTTCTTCGAGGGCCTCACTATAAAGCACAAAGTGATTAAAACATTTTAGAGACCACTCTTCATATTTTTCTCAAAAAAATGCGTGATCATATCTTATTTTCTACAATATTTAATGCGATAAATAGTTTCAGCGGTTTTGAAATATCTATTGTGAGTGTCACTTCCTTGAAGGTAGCAGGGTGGACAGCTATGGCGCGATGCCAGTGCTTAAAAGAACAAAATAATGAGTTGTTTTATCACTTACTTGGTGGTACTGGTTCGGTGTTATAGTCAGCCCTCTGTAGGGGGAATTCTGCGGCATTGCTGGCATTCTCATGGCGCTGCTGTGACCCGGGTTCATGTTGAGGTTTATTGGGGTGGTGGAGTTGATGGGGAAACCCACTCTAGAAGCCATTATGTGGCTTGATTGTTTTTTTTTTTAAATAAACAAGAAAAAAAAAGACCTTTACTGAGGCAACTGAAGAAACTCCATAAAAGTCATATTCAAGCACGTCACATCGAGTTGTCGATTCGCTGTTGTCGCTCACTCTCACTCGCTGTAGGTTGAGTGTGTCAGCTCTTCCCATAAAAGCTTGTCAAACACCCCCCATTTATTTTAATGGTCGCCTCTCAATAACATTTTAAGAGCCTGGCCAATGTCTACAGTTATCAGTGTGTGTGGCTTCTTAAATCTCCTCCCTCTGGGTTGCCAAATAATATTCCCTCTAATCCCCCTGTATAAGGGATTGATTTTAGCGGCAATAATGACTGTAGTATTGGGTATTATGGGTATTAGGTATTATTATGGGGGCCCATTAGTGCCACTAAATAATCATTTGGGAAAGCTATATCCTAAATCAACAGAGAAATCAATTAAACAATACATATCTAAAGATTTGGGTAAATAGACAGAATCAGCTATTTGATAATAATTAACCAATAAATTAAATAAAATTATGTAATAATTGAAAAAAAATTCAAATAAAATTAGCAATTTATCATATTGAATTGAATGTATATTTATTATGGACACTGAGTACAACAGCACGATTGTCCATGTATTATTGCGTTTACACAACAATTCTAACAGAAGTTAAAAGTGACAAAGGAAATGGAAATGTATTTCTTGCCCGCCTCCCATGCCCAGGGACAGATTACCGATCGGGCCCAGAGTGCCCAGGGGCCCTTGACTACCAGGGGACCCTTGACTGCCCAGGGTGCCCTGTGCTTTAAGGCTGCGCGATCTAGTTTGTTGATCTCCCTGCTTGAAAACCCTTTTGGGCATGAACAACGAACACAACGAACCAAACAACGAACACTATAGAGCCTCAGAACACTTCAAAGGGGGCCTCAAGTTGACTTAAAATTTAAAATAAGAAATATAGAAATAATTCAACATAATTAAAATGTTAAAAAATACTTAAAATGTATGACTACAAATCATAAACAGAATCTTTCTGAAACTTAGAATCAAATATTATCCATGATTAATTCTTTTAATCAGACACGTCTAGTTTCAGACGAGGGGGCCTTCAAATATTGTATTGGACAGTGGACTTGGAGTCAAAAACGTTGAGAACCACTGGTCTAGAATGCACAAAAACAATGTCACTTTTGGTGTTGAGCAAACAGGAAGACACTGAACATGTCACACAACCAAATGTACTTGCAATGTTTTGTTTTATTTAAAAAAAAAAAGATTTATTTCCATGCAGTAGTGTTCATGTTCTCAGAATACCAGCTGTTTCATGGCCTCGCTAAAAGTCCACCCAAGATGGCATAATTTTCATTTGAGTTTTTGGAGACCCATCAGGACATATTTTCCATTCACACTAACTGGAATGTAGCCATAATGTAGCATCCCTTCCCACCACCTGATGTGATCTGAATGATTCAATCACAAGACATTTTAGACCCCGTTCACACCAGCATATTAAGCGCTTTCCACTTGTGAGCGGATCACATGAGACAGATGTTAATATACCAAGACTTAACAGGGCCATAGAGAAACTGACATTTCAGACACAATTCCTGATTTATAACTGAATTTTAATTGAGGTAGCAAGGTCCGTGTACTTTCCACATCCATTCTTTTTCACTTTTTAAACCCAAAAATGAAAAAATGTGGTTTCATCTTTATTGGATTTAACACTGATGAATATAATAAGCAGATACAAACTAATTTTCTTTTGACATTTTAATTTTCTGTTAATAAAGTTAAAAGATCAAATTAATAAAGAGAAAGGGAAAAATTGCTTGATTTTCGTTTTCTTTCATTGTTTAAAAAATAAATATATGGTTTGAAAATGCTATATGCACAGGAAAGCGAAACTGAAACGCCCGTTTTATCTGATTGGTCAACCGCCCCGTCTTCTGTACTGCCTTAATCCTATCAACCAGAATTAGAGTTGGGATTGCTCTGCAAATTTGTTTAAATTTTCAGTAAATATTGTCCTGACCCGAACCACCACTAACTCTAACCTATGCATGCAATTTGTATTAGAATCTTGCTGCTGGCCACATCATGGTGTTATTGCCTGTTAATGGACGACTCGTTTGAGATACCAAGTCACGTCACTTGGCCATGCTGACTGGGATTTGGTCTATTATATATAATTTTTAATAACATTGTATGATTTAGTTGTACTTGTGTATTCGTGTCCCATTGATAAATGTAATTAAAATATTTTTTATTTTGCTTTGGATAAAAGCGAATGCTATATTAATGTTTAGGCATCATGAACATGGATTGGAGTGGAAATAAAATTCGAATAGCTAGATTCGGACACAAGACGGAGGGACACGGCGTGTAAAATCAGGACTTTCCTTGTTATTGGGACGTCTATTCACCCTATATCCATAAATGCAATGTTAATTTCTGCAAGCCGTATTGCTGATAGAGTGTGATTCCGACGTAATTGCCTGAGCCTGGATGAACATTTAGTAAATATATTACTTGTAAAATAAATGGACGTGTTAACTCACATTAACACTTAGGGCTTTTATACAAAGTGACGCAACTTTTGTGTTACGCGGCACTAGTCACTACAAAATCATACAAAGTTATTAAAAATAAGAATAATTTATTTAGACAAACTCCCAGTCAGCATAGCCTATGGCCAAGTGATGTGGCTTGCGATCTCTCACGTGTCGTCAATTAAGAGGCAACAACGTCAGGATGTGCAAAGCAGCAAGATTCTAATACATAGGCCTACGGCATGCATAGTTTACAGTTAGTGGTGGTTCGGGACAATATTTAATGAAAATTGAGACACATTTCGAGAGCGATCCCAACTCTAATTCTAGCTGAAGGGAGTAGGATATAGAAGACGGGGCAAGTTGACCAATCAGATGAAAGGGGCGTTTCAATGCCGCTCACATGTGCATCAAATATTCAAAGTTAAATCAATATTTTAAACACTGAAGGAAAACCAAATTTGAGCCTTTCCCAAATTATATTCAAAGGTAAATAAATCTTTTAAACACTGAAGGAAAACCAAATTTTAGCCTTTCCCAAATTAGTTTGTATCGGCTTATTTTATTTAACAGTGTTAAAACCAAAAAAAGAAAGAAAGAAAAAAAACAGTTATTCTAAATTTAAATTGAAAGCTGACGTGTGTTTATGCTCCACCTAACTGAATTTCAAATATAATTCTTTTTTTTTAATTAAAAATAGCTCCCATCTTCTGTTGATTGAACAAACAGAAATCCAGTACCAACTCACTCCATAGTCATCTAGTCTAATCAAAACAAACTGGATTTATTTTTATAGTGCCACATTTTTCAAGACAATTAACCATTTATGGCTTACTTATAACTGTCTCTGCATATTAAGCTGGAATAGGAGAAAGTATTTTAACACCAAAAAAGTTTAGCTTAACACACATTAGCTTTCAGTAGAATTAAAACAGTAAAATAAAAAAAAACTGCAGTAAGTGTAATTTGTTACATTACATCAGTATTTACTTATTGCTTAAAAAGTAATCCATTCACAATTACTAATTACTTTTTAATTTACAATCAGATTACTATAATGATTTCCTCATGGGTATATTACGGGCCATATTTTAAAGCACCAGCACTATAAGCACAAAGTCAGTGGCATGGCCATGAAAGTTTGGTATTTTCGTGCAATCATGCGCTAAGTCAAGGCACAAGTGGGACTGGCAAAAGCGCTAGTGGGCTGGGTCAAGTGCAGTTTAATTCTGAGGTTTTACTCTGGTTACTGCACTGAATGCATCCTATTATAGTCCATTCCCCACCTGCGATATAAACAAAGACAGCACATTCATAAGAATTTGTTTGTCTAACTTTTTGCTGTGGAATGAATTAGAAGAATAGAAATATGGACAAATGTTCTTTTGTTCATTAACTGCATTCATGTTGAATGTCTAGCATCTTTCTAGTGACATGCATCGCTAGCAAAGTGATTTTACTCGCATAGAAAATCTGGTTCTCATCAGGATTTGGATCCATTAAATAGAATATAGGCTAAGTATTTTTAATCATAGTGATACAGAAATCATTGCTAGTGTTAACAGTGATTGTATCGATATTTTCTGTGGATCAAGGGATTTTTGGTTAATTTTTGTTTTGCGCTTCACAAACAAGCCAAAATGTTAAAGATTTTGCTTTAAACATTTAATTAATTTATTTAAACACGAAAAACTTAAACCAAAAAATATTTTTATTCACATTACATTTTAAACTAAACGGAAATGTAGTTGAAATAACAGTGTTCAAACTGTTTAAACAGTTTCTTCCATCACCCATTTTGCAGTGACATAAAAATCACTCAATGGCAACAGGTGAAACGTATTAAAACTAATTAGACCATAAATACAATAATACATATAAACATAACAATAATCAAATCTCAAGAATAAACCATGACCTCTAGAATTTAACACAAATCTCACTAATGTTTCATAAAACGGACACAACAGTGATTGCTAGGGACATTATTTAATGTTCCACTATATTTCAGAGTTTGTAAATTAACTTTATTAGCACCTGCTGGTGGACTCTTCAAACTGCAAATGCAGGAACTGATTTTAGACATGTGCTGCAATGACCTGTTTCTCAGGAAAATAGCAAATTACGTGACTTCATTTACATACAAATACCCACCGTTTGCAGGCATACACCCAAATATAGCGCAAACACTCCCAGACACGCCCATTTGCGATTAGCGCAGGCATGAAAATTTCATAAGACCTAGCGCGCAGTAATTGCAGGTAGCGCTCAAGAAAATTACCTTCTAATTATTTACTTTTAAGTTACTCTTTAATTCAATTTTCACAGAAAAGTTCACTCAATAAATTCAAAATACTGTCTAGCCTGTATTTCTTGCTTGTTCATTGTCACACTCAAGTTAATGTTCATCTGTGTATATTAAAATAATTCATGTGTTAAATGTATTATTCTATATAATTAATATTTTATAGAAATGTGTAACCAAAATATGTAGGCCTACTTAAAATGAACTAAACTGAGTCATTACCTAAAAGCAAAAAGAGCATTTGTTGCCTCCACAACAACACATCAATCCTAGTTTACAGAGAGATGTCAAGTAGAGAAAGCAGGTCAGTTAAGAACAGAGAGCCAATCAGAAAAGTGGGTGTTTCTGTCAAATCTTAAAAGGTTAGTTCACCCAAAAATAATAATTCTCTCATTATATACTCACTCTCATGCCATCCCAGATGTGTAAGATTTTTTTCTTTCTTCAGCAGAACACAAAGCAATAGTAAATATACCAACATTACAGGTGTGGGTGAGAAACAGAACAATTTTACCACCAACACTACAATTATTATTTTTTAAATTTAATTGTAATTAATTATGAAATTAATTTTTATAACTTTAAACCTCCATTTTCAATTTCAGATGTGAAATTTAAACTAAATAGGCACGTGTGACTTTCAGATGTCAAAGTGAATGTGGAGATTTAGAGTAAAATAAGGACTTTTTTTATCCGTTTCTCACCCACAACTATTATATCACTTCTGAAGACATGTATTTAACCACTAGAGTCATATGAATTACTTCTATTTTTCCTTTATGTGATTTTTGGAGCTTCAAAAAGGTCTAATCACCATTCACTTGCATTGTGAGGTCCTACAGAGCTGAAATATTCTTCTAAAAATGTAAATGTATGTAAATGTCTTATGTAAAATATCTTCATCAGGAGAGTACTAAAAAAAAAAAAAAAAAAATTATGTTTTTTAAATGATAAACATCATTTGGGACACAAACTTATGCACTCAACTGTACTATTGTATAGACTGAAATTTGTATTTCAATATTTATTATTTTAATACATTAAATAATTGAACATTTCTGAATATTTTCATAACTATTTTTATTTTTATTTTTATAACCGTGGCTGTTACCATGATCCCAGTTTTATAATTGTAATAACCATGGTATTTTGGTGGAAACTTTGATTACCATATCATTTTTGTAAGTACAATGGCACTTAAATCATAATCCGAAGTAGGACGTGACAATTTTCCCCCACATTTCTGAAATAAATGCTGTTTTGAACACATATAAAACACGTTCAGAGTTCTGATCATTTATTGGTTAATATGCCCATAAGCGTATGGCTCACGGTCAGCATAGCAGCATTTTTCACCAGTCAAATACATATATACACAGTTACAAACAAAGTGAAACCGCACAGGAGACCTTACACTGTAAACATCTAATACATAAGAAATTGAGAAAAGAAAAAAAAAAAAGTTACAATGATAAAGATACTCTCAAGCCTTGATTCAATCTACGCCAAACTCTGCTCTCTATGTAACCAATAACTTACCATTGATTTAAAAAAAATAAAAAAATATTATGTCCCTAAAGAACTAGGGACATAATATAGAACAACAGTACCACACTTTGGCTGTTGGAACTACAGAGAAAAGAAAACACTCTACTGGATCATGATTCTCTATAACATTTGTGTACAAATTGTGTAGTAATTACCTGATCGAGAATAACTGACATTGATTACAAATCTTGATTTGTTTTGCAATTAACCTTGATCATAACCTTGTATGATTCTTTATCAACTGCTGCTTCTATATCCAACTAGAATGGGAGGTCACATATGAGCAGGTATAATTTGGTACAAATCCTGTATCCATGTAAAGGGAAAAGTCAACTAGCCCAGGGTCTATGACTCTCGGCTGATTCTGGTGGCCGATATGATGAGTTACAACTGTCCCTGAGAGCACTGCGCATGTTCCTCTATCCTACATGTCATTGTGTCAGCTCAAAGCTACATGAGCAAGACATGAGCAACTGTGCAAATATTCCTGAAGAAAAAAATAAATGGTAAATATTGGGGGGAAAAATACTCATGTAAACTGAACGACAAAAGAATTAGTCCATGCCTCCTCCACTGATCAGCATAACTTAGCTCACACAATCCCATCGTAAGGTCAACTGTGGGGACTGTGGGGAGTGAGTGACTTCTGCAACAAAAAGTGTTACTGAGAAAATGTCTCGTCTCTTAGCAACACACAGGAGCTGTCCTGGTTGTCCACACGACGCTTTGAGCCCAGCAAAGCTTCAAGAAAAAGATTCACAAGAAGATATTCATCACATATAATGCTCTATTTTGGTTTCAATAACTAATAGAAAAGGTTGTTATTATAGTTTTCAACATTTACCAACATGGTTAACTAGGGATATATCCATCCATCCACAGTTGAAGTCATAAGTTTACATACACCTTAGCCAAATACATTTAAAATATTTTAAACATTTAAACATTTAATACATTGTTTTTCACAATTCCTGACATTTAATAATGGAAAACATTCCCTGTCTTAGGTCAGTTAGGATCACTACTTTATTTTAAGAAAGTGAAATGTCAGAATAATAGAGAGAATGATTTATTTATTTCATCGCATTCCCAGTGGGAAGTTTACATACACCTTGTTAGTATTTGGTAGTATTGCCTTAAAATTGTTTTGGGTAGCCTTCCACAAGCTTCTCACAATAAGTTGCTGGAAATTTGGCCCATTCCTCAAGACAGAACTGGTGTAACAGAGTCAGGTTTGTAGGCCTTGCACACGCCTTTTCAGTTATGCCCACAAAGTTTCTATCAGATTGAGGTCAGGGCTTTGTGATAGCCACTCCAATACCCTGACTTTGTTGTCCTTAAGCCATTTTGCCACAACTTTGTGGTATGTTTGGACATTGTGCATTTGGAAGACCAATTTGCAACCAAGCCATAACTTCCTGGCTGATGGTCTTGAGATGTTGCTTCAATATATCACATAATTTGAATTCCTCATGATGCCATCTATTCTGTGAAGTGCACCAGTCCCTCCTGCAGCAAAGCACCCCCACAGTATGATGCTGCCACCCCCATGCTTCACGGTTGGGAAGCCTTTCAGGTTATGTCCATATAAGTCTAATTTTACTGTGGATACAGATACTTGTCTACCTGTTTCCTACAGCATCTTCACAAGGTCCTTTGCTGTTGTTCTGGAACTGATTTGCACTTTTCGCACCAAACTACATTTATCACTAGGGGACAGAATGCGTCTGCTTCCAGAGCGGTATGATGGCTGCGTGGTCCAATGGTGTTTATACTTGCATACTATTGTTTGTACAGATGAACATGGTACCTTCAGGCATTTGGAAATTGCTCCCAAAGATGAACCAGACTTGTTGAGGTCCACCATTTTTATTCTGAGGTCTTGGCTGATTTCTTTTGTTTTTTTCCATGATGTCAAGCAAAGAGGCACTGAAGTTTAAGGTAGGCCATCCACGGGTACACCTCTAATTGACTCCAATTAGCCTATCAGTTCTATTTGTCTATGGTTTGACATAATTTTCTGGAATTTTCCAAGCTGCTTAAAGGTAAGGTTAACTTAGTGTATGTAAACTTCTGACCCACTGGAATTGTGATATATTCAATTAAACGTGAAACAATCTGTCTGTTAACGATTGTTGGAAAAATGACTGGTGTCATGCACATCTAGTTTAACAGTAGTGCTTTAAAGGGGATGAATTAAAAGATGCAACTTCGCAGACAGTTTTAACACACCAATAGCATGAACAGAACTTTCTTCAACAGAACACAAATTATAATTTTTAAAAGACTAATTAGCTCTGCAAGTCCATACAATGCAAGTGAATCGATGCCAAAATGTCGAAGCTCCAAAATGCATATAAAGGCATCATAAAAATAATCCACATGACTCCAGTGGTTTAATCCATGTTTTCAGAAATGTTATGATAGGTGTGGGTGAGAAACAGACCAACATTCTTCTTGTATTTTTGGTGATTCACATTCTTCATGCATATTGCCCACTGTTGGGCAGGGAGAATTATTTCAAGTAAAAAATGACAAATATTGATCTGTTTCTCACCCACACCTATCATAACATTTCTGAAGACATGGATTAAAGTCATTTTTTACTTGAAATAATGTCAACATTTGGCACCCATTTACTTACATTGAATGGACCTATAGAGCTTAAATGTTATTCAAAATATCTTTGTGTTCTGCAGAAGAAAGTCATTCACATCTGGCATGAGAGTAAATTATGAAATAATTTTTCATTTTTGGGTGAACGATCCCTTTAATTGTGCTAAATGTTAACTGGGTAATTCTGTCAACCCTGAAAAAAAAATGCCAGCATTATAACTTGGTTTTAAACAGATATAGGTACGTATATTACTAAAATCCGTTGACTTCAGCACCCCTTGTTGCATTATGTGCCAATGGTGCAAGTAAAACATTTTTATTTCTTTTAGTTTTTTCCAAAGTTGGAGAGCCTAAAACTTCAGAAGTATTAAAGATATCTTCATACTCTTTAGAAGTGTTGCATACTCTTAATCATCTCTTTGGAATACATAAAGGTATATTTGTAGTTATTATTTGTACTTTTGGACAAGAAAAACTGGCTTCTTACAATGTGACCAAAATTGCTAACTAACCTTATTTGTGTAGTTACAATCACTGAGCACGTTATTAGGAATACCTGTACACCTATATATTCGTGTGATTATCCAATCAGCCAATCACGTGGCAGCAGTGCAATGCATAAAATCATGCAGATACAGGTCAGGAGCTTCAGTTAATGTTCACATGAACCATCAGAACGGGGGAAAAAATTTCATCTCAGTGATTTGGAGTGTGGCATGATTGTTGGTGCCAGACAGGCTGGTTTGAATATTTCTGTAACTGCAGATCTCCTAGGATTTTCACACACACACAACGGTCTCTTGAGTTTAGATCAAACTCAAGAGTATAACAAACACCAAAGGCAAAGCAGTGGGTGTGGGAAAAGTTCGGAGAACCATGGAGAAGGACTTTCGGTCCGCACCAAAGTGCTTCTGGAAAACCGTCCGCCACCTTTGGAGGGGGAAACGGGGAACCATCCAAGCTGTATACAGCAAAGATGGGACGCTGTTGACCTCAACCGAGGAGGTTATTGGACGGTGGAAGGAACACTTTGAAGAACTCCTAAATCCCAACACGCCCTCTATGCTAGAGGCAGAGCCGGAGGCTGATGGGGAATCAGATTCTATTTCCCTGGGGGAGGTCACTGAGGTAGTCAAACAACTCTGCAGTGGCAAAGCCCCAGGAATTTATGAGATCCGACCAGAAATGAAAACACATCGCTCAGGGTCTGGTGGACCCTAATGATCCAGGGCTAGTAAAGTCAATTTTGTAAACATAAGGCTAAAAACACATGTTTTTCTCAAAATGAGAAGATTTGTTTGCTTTGGATGGTAGAGCACGTGCTTACCATTTTTGTGTTTCATTGATTTGGATCTTCTTGGTGAATTTGGATTCTGTATAACGAGAAAGAGACATCAAACATTAGCCTTCAGTTGTTTGGCTTGTTTAGCAGCCAGTATATGCATAAAAACAAATGAAAAGACACAGTAAAGGAGAATAAGCAAGGTGAAAGGGCAGATATTGTATGCTACAGTCCAACACTTATTAGTGAGCAAGTTTGTCTTGTGATTAACTACTTGTAGCCAAAAATAAAAACAGTAGACATGAATTATGGATAGGAATTCTACAGCTAGATTGCCCCACATTCTGCAGCTACAAATGTTGAAAGGTCATCTACGCGCATGAAATAACTTCTGTAACAGTAAATTGAACTTACCAAAAGTACAGGTTGTTTCAAAGAATGTAAAAATACCTTATCTGACTTTCTCTTCTTGGCTGGAAAGCAAAAGGTTAACAAATGTTAAAGGACATGAAAAGTAATCTTTACATTTAAACACTGATCTATGAAGAGATTGCAATGAAAAGTCAATACATAATAATAATAAATCTATTGTCACACATTATACATACATTTTTTGCATATATACACAGTGAAATAATTTTTTCACATATCCCAGCTAAGCTGGGGTCAGAGTGCAGGGTCAGCCATGATACGGCACCCCTGGAGCAGATAGGATCAAGGGCCTTGCTCAAGGGCCCAACTTTGGTGTCTTGGCCGTTAGTCCCACCTTTCTTTTCCGTCCCATAAGACCAGTCATTGTCGTTGACATCATCATTGTCTTCTTGATCACTCTCTGATTTGTTTGTGTTGTTGCCGCTGGCAATTCTGAATAATAGGAAGCAGGTACACATCTTTAATCATACTGCAATTTTAATTTTGAATTAAGGATGTTGGACAGTTAACAGATTAACCAGCATTAACAACTTGTTCAACATAATTTAAAAAATTATTATTGTTGTTTAAGAAACCACTAAAGAGAAGTAATTTGATGGATTTATCACATAGGGCACATTACAAACACACAAAGGCACTATTTAATGTATAAACCACGATCTTCCTCTTAGTCTGAAATATCTGGAAATATGAAGCATGCAGCTAAAAATGGTTTATGTAGGACCATTTCATCCACGAGTCAAGTCAAGTGGTTTTTATTGTTGTTCAACCATATACAGTTAGTACAGTACACAGTGAAACGAGACAACGTTCCTCCAGGACCATGGTGCTACATAAAACAACATAGGACAAACACAGAACCACATGAGACTACACAGACTAAATAACATACCTATATAAAGTGCACGTGCAAAAAGTATCGGAGGGTACAATACATTTTAAAAAAAATAACAGGACAATGGGCACAGTGAGAGGCAGTACACAGTAGTGCAAAAAGATGACCGTTTCTAAAAATGACAAAGGTAAACATAACATACTATGAGATAGTGATCTGTGCACATAGCAGTTATTGAGGTAGCAGCCAGTTATAAAGTGACAATAATTAAAGTGCAACTCAGGACACGCTTTCGCTTCCTCGCACACCACTTACGACGTCCCGGAGCAAGCGGAGTTCGCGTAGCAACTCCTGCAGATCATCATGCAGATTGGTTGTTGCATGAATCTTATAGTTTAACAGTGTCTGGCGAAGGTGAACACGAACACTGGTTGCTCCAATGTCCATGTGCCGTAAAAGTCGGGCTGTGACAAAAATAGCCCCATTTTGGATCCGGAGTGGCCGCTGCGTGCTACCTCGCTGTCATCTTGGATCAATCAATCCATGTGATCTTCAATGAAGATCACAAGTTCTGATGAAAATTATGCAATATGTCTTTAAAGTTTAGTAGTAGCATCAGCACAATGTGGAATCATATATAAAAATAAAAAAAAAACTCTGCAAGCCTAGACATTTAAGAGTGTACAATTTTAATGTTGTTTAAGGTTTAATGTTGTGGCGTATCTGTCTGGGTAGCTCAGTGAGTAAAGACGCTGACTACCACCCCTGGAGTCACGAGTTCGAATCCAGGCTGTGCCGAGTGGCTCCAGCCAGGTCTCCCAAGCAACCAAATTGGCCTGGTTGCAAGGGAGGGTAGAGTCACATGGGGTAACCTCCTTGTGGTCACGATTAGTGGTTCTCGATCTCAATGGGGTGTGTGGATTGCAGAGAGTAGCATGAGCCACCACATGCAGAGTCTCCACGGTGTCAAGCACACCAAGCCACGTGGTAAGATGCGCGGATTGACGGTCTCAGAAGTGGAGGCAACTGAGACTTGTTCTCCACCACCCAGATTGAGGCGAGTAACCGCACCACCATGAGAACCTTACTAAGTAGTGGGAATTGGGCATTCCAAATGGGGAGAAAAAGGGATTAAAAAAAATAAAGAAAAATGTTTTTTTTATATAATGTTATTTGTGAAGTGTTATTTTACTAAAACTAGAAGCCCTTACGAACCAAGATCATATCCTGGTCCATTCACATTGTCCGAAAAAATGTGTACTCAAAGCCTAGTGTGAGCACACCTTAAGCTGACAATGCGTGTAACGCATAAGAATAAACCGATCAACATGGGTAGATTTTTGCCCATTATGCCGATTGTGCCTTGCAAATAGTTGACAGTTCTTAACAACTCATGCAATGTGTGCACATGTCGTTTATGATTTGAGATCAAAAGTAGAGAATAAGACAATAATTTAAAATGTCATGTAAATGCAGAGTTCTTGCTTTGTTGGAGATGATTTTTGGGAGTAATAAGCGTAATACATTTGAGAGGGATTATCTGTTTGGCTGCCTATGGCAGATGGGGAAAGTAGTTAGGAAATTTGTTTGAAAACAATCATTATTTCATTTATTTGCAAATGTGTTTTGTGCCACTAGTGAAGTACCTGCGGTTGGCAATGCGACTGCTGTTGCGTCCCATACCGAGACATTTCTCCAGGTGAGGAGCAAAGCGAGATGCAGCAATGCTCCGACTGCAGTTGGGACACACACACTCTTTGTTTTTCCACTGGTTATATACTTGCCCAAAAATATCTACTCCAGGCTGGTCCACAATTTCTACAAGAGACATAGTAGACAACAGAGTTTCAGGTTGGATTTTCAGTTAAATGCAACTTAAATTTCAGTCTGTTCCATACACAAAGCTATTGTACAGCTTCAGAAGACTTTTACGTAGCTTTTTTAAATCCTTTTTGCAGCTTGGCAATACAAATAAACATCCACATTCATTGTATGGAAAATTGTAGAGTGAACATACTCCTGACGATCTCGTTTTGTTTTCCATGGAAAAACAAATGTCATATGGGTATGGAATGACATGAGTGTGAGTAAATGAAGAGAGAATTGTAATTTTTTGGTGAAGTATTCCTTTACATATCGAAATCAGCTGCTTTTAACCATTATATTTATATGAGATAAAAAGCAGATACCAGCTCACGGAAATTCTTGCAGTCAGTACCAAAATGACAATTTTGTCACACACTTCCACTGGCATGTTAGCAGTCAAAGTGTAAAATTTAACTTCTTAAATTAAGTACTTATAAAGTACCAGTATATCAAACCATTGTATGTATAATCATTGCCCCTGCTGATAGTCCAGTTTAGGGCTGCCCCCTGATGGTCGACTAACCATTAGTCAATGAGAAGAGTTTTGGTCGACTAAGTGTTGACTGGTCGGTTGGTCAAAAAACAAAAATCCACAGGAAACTGACGAACACCGGTGTTATTGCTGGTTGTACGCTAGGTGGTTCTATGGGATAATTTTTGTTAAGCAGGGTTAGGTCTATGCCTACACAATAAAGCAAGACACCTTGATTTCAAACTTCTAACTTTATTTTTTATTTATTTTAACAAAAAAAAAAAATGCATTTAAAATGTGTGATGTTTAACTATTTGAAAGATGGCTTTACAACAATTGTCAACATCTCTCTGGCAAAGAACCTGCATCATCAGTGCATTATCTACCGGTTGGGTATTTCATTGTCTGGGAAAATACACCATGTGTGTGAATAAATTAATTTTGTTCCCTCCTTCACGATATATATATTAAAAAAAAAAAAAAAAAAACCACAATATCCAATTATATCGGAAACCTCGGGCTGAGGGATCAGTGAATATTCCAAACACCTTTCGATATTCCGTCAGGCAAGAATCCGTCTAAACATGCAGGCGGAAAATTACTTACACAAATGTAGACATAAAAACAATTATAAATGTAAAAATAATAATGATGTTAATAATCATGGTTCGAGGTGAACGAGTTTTTGTATTATTTTATATATTTTGTATTATTTTACAGGCTGCAGAGTTGCGTTCACAATAAACTGCTCTGTGGAAATAAAGTGAACTAATCTCAAAGCAACCTCAAAGCAGCTGAGATGTCTGAGGTCATTTGCAGCACTCATAATACATTTTTTAATCGGAAGGCTTCTGCCTTTGTTTCTACAAAGAGTGAGATCCTTAGATGCACGTGTTCCATGAGATTGCACGCCTCTGTATCAGCACGTCATATATGAGCATAGACGGCTTTTCTGTCATCTGTTCTTAATATAATAAAGACTGTTCTTAATATAATAAAGAGTGTTTCTTAAAGCGTGTGCCTACAGGCAAATTATTTGTAATATTAATTTGATAATAATAAGTCTAATAATAATAATTTTATAGATTAATGGGAAAACGAGCCAAATATTGTCTTAATATCAAAAGCATCAGCTATTGGTGATCACTCTGACCATCGTCAATCCCAGAAATCATCGTCTGTTTGCTCAACGCTAATGTGCATTTCTTTATAGATTAACAAAATGTTCAGACAGTCTCTTGCTGGTTTTCCCGACACATTCAGGATCATTACCGCTGCGGCTCGCTTTGTGTGCGCTTGTATATTTTTAAGGCTCATTATTACAGTTTAGTATTTCTCTGTAGTGTAGAACAGTGTTAGCAATGTTATCAAAACCATTTTCTGATGCCCCCAACATATAAGCAATTCAATTAATATCATAAACCTGCTACGACTAGTCAACTAATGGCTTAAATTAATGACTACTAGTCGACTAGGAAAATCTTTGGTCGGGGGCAGCCCTAATCCAGATATCAAAAATGTCAGTAGAGAGACATTTTTTTTCAGTTTAGTGTAGATAAAGAAAGTAACATGATTTACAGATATGACACAAATGGACGTGGAAAAAGGAAATACCATCCAAAACATTTTGAAACCTGTACATTTGACCTCTGAGACATTGGTATTGTATCCGCTGAGGCAGCGCGATTGATTAAATTGGAGGTTTGATTCTCCCACTGATATCCATTTGATTTGAAATGAAGCGTCAGTAATTGTCACATTAGTAACACATTATTATGGGCATTTAGCATAATGACTGTAGACTATTTGTTCATCATACTTATTTTCGCATTTTCTGTGTGAATGTTAGTTGTGAATGAGCTTTTGAATAAGAACAATAGAATCCTACAGAGCTATACACACAAAACAAGATAATCAAAAGTGTTTTTTCGAAGAGCATTCGGATTTTTTTTCGTCGTACGGTGTACAACATTGACCGACCAATGAGATAAGTGTTCCATGCTGCTGCAGCTACAAAATCCAGTGTGCTGGTGGCACCAATGCACCAAAAATATACTTAGCAAACTGACATTTAAACACCTAAAGAAGAACAAGGAACTGGCTTTTTTATCTGAAATGAAAATCAAATAAGAACATGCTGTGTGAAAACATAATAACATACATCTACAAACTGGTGAAGATGAGATTTCAGGTAAACGTACCTGCATGCTCAACCCGCATCATGCAAGCTGTAGTGTGTCCCCTAGCAGAGGACAACAGTATAGACAGTCTTTTCTCTATTAATGAATGCATTTGTTCTGAAATTGATTAATCGATAAGCTTAATCAATTAAATTATTAACAATAAACAATCAGTTTGTCTATCAAATTTGTCTCAGAATTGGTGGGAATAAAGCCCAAAGTATACTTCGTCAGATGCAAATGGTAAGTGTCTGTGTATATGACACATGAAGCAAATTTAGTCATGAGCGGAGTTCTTGAACACTGAACGCGCGCAGCCTGATTTTTCAGACTGCGCGTACTCTGGATGCGCTGAATGCGTGTGCGCCTGTAATTATTTCCAAAAGGTGGCAACACTCACAACTGAGTCTTTGCTGTCACGAAGAAACTCTAGAAGAAGATGTAATCACAGCTAAACATCAAGAGACCAAGGCAGAAACAACAGTGGATGTGTACATCAAGAACGCAAACTCGAGTCTAAAGAAATATAAAGAGATCTTTATGAGTCTAAACTTCTGAAGAGAAATAGTATCTCATAGCAGTTGTAGCGTGCATGCACCGACCGCCTGTGTATGAACACACAGTCAAATGAAGAATACTTTGAAAAGCTTGTGATAAGCGTTTGTGCCAAAACTGAAGTATTTGTTATGGTCCTATTAAGGTGTATAAATGCTGAATGAGGTTGAGTTAAAATCACATTATATAGGTCTGTGTGGCAGGGTGGAGGGTGGGGCCGGGTCGTGATCATACACACCCGGTCCCTTATCAGGCTAATCAAGCCTCCGAGAGGGATAAAGGCCGACTGCGGAGGATTGTGCGGGAGAGAGAGATAGTTAATGGACATGTCCGTCGTGTGTGTGTTTGTCTTTTAAGTTTGATATTAAACTATTATTTATATTGAAGAGCCGGTTCTCGCCTCCTCCTTTCCATTGACTTCTTTACAGTCTGTTAGTCTAAGCAAAATCCAGAGTGATGTGATTTCCGCCAGATTAAAATGTTTACGTGACATAAAAAGATAAATGATTGTTTTAGTCTGACTGAAATCTGGTGCGAGTAAACCAAACCTTTTGAAATGTTCCATACAAGTAATCCAATTCACATTCCTAAACCGGTTTAAGCCCCGGAATGGCAGTTACATGAACGTGTCTGACTCTTACCAAAGTCCTTCATACTATCTTGGTCTGTATCATCTAGGAAAAAATATCCCTGTTTGACAGCCCTGTGAACCTCAAAACAAAGACCCAAACAGGCATCCTCCACCAGGTCAGACAGGATCTCTTGAGCAAAGCCCTATGGGAGAGGGTGCAATACATGCGTTGATAAATGTTTATGACAAAATAATTTGCTGTCGCCAAGTAATCAAATTATGAAATAAGAGTACAAGACCATGAGACAGTGTTGTGATGCAGTTTTGAAACACCAGCATAACTCGTTTGTTGGATAAACTATGCAAATTTGCAGAAAATGACAACACATGAAAGACAATGCTGTACCCACTCACCTCCATCTTACTGCTGTCCATACTGGACAGAGACACGTCCTCCATTTTCATTTGCAAAAGGTCCGGGACAATGCACTGCTGTCTACATGCTGTAGTACTTGTGCAACAGTCATCGGCTGAGGAGAGACTGCAACAACAAACCAAACAAAGGAAGATAAGAGACACAGGCAGGCATGAGACAGCAAAATATGATGGCGGACGCTTTGATAAAGGCATTCAAAACACGAGTCTTAATCGTTAACATCTGCATTTCATTATAATATTGAGAATGACCAATTATATTGGGGGGAGATGTACTAGCTTGTTTTCATTATTGGGAGGGTTATCCCTTCATCCCATCCCCCCTGGAATCTACGCCCTTGATATCACCAATAAAACCGGGGGTATGCAAGTTATATGTAAATGACTGCAAGAAGATTGCATTCCGTTTAATGACGCTCGTTTACTGCAATCGTTCGAGTTTTACAAAGATGAAAGGTTTCGTCATAAATTTCAGTTTTCCTATTAACAAAAGGTAAAAGACATCACATAACCGTGTCAACAAAAATTCGCGTCAAACAACTAATCGCGACATTGCGCATAGCCCGCCTCGCACTGAATCGCGTTTTAGACTGAAATAACATGATAATTCCGTAGCTTGGATACAGATCAAATAAAAAGCTTTAACGACCTAAGATGATAAACAACAAGGTTTGTTACTGAACATAATAGCTGCAATTTTTTTTATAAAGACGTTCAAAGCGGAAGGTTTGTTTCTAATGTATTTATTAGCTTGTACTGACATGGATTTGACTTTTAAGGGGTTATACCTTATGTCTGGAAAAATCGTAACCTAAATTGTGGCGTGACTGCCAGAAGTAATCTTTTTATTTGTTCATTCCTGTCACTCACCAGCTGTGGAATGGAGGTTGTTTGTCTTTTCTGTCTGTTCACTGCACTGACTGTGCCTGCTCATCTGATCAAATCAATGGATTAAAAAAACTTCATAGGAATTGAGCGGTTATTTGTCGCACTAATGGCCTGCGAATAAAAGGTAACATACATACAACGTTCAAACAGACATTTGCGTTGCGGTATTTCCTCACATACAACAAATAAGTTCCACTTTCACGGCTGGGTCTGTTATGCCCGTCTGCAGACTGCCATTTCCCTTCACTCAGACCCGGCGAATCGATCATCAGCAATCGATACTGTTTCGCTCATCGCTTAATCGCTTAGCCAGGTCTGAGTTAAGGGAGCAAGAGTGCCCGCCCACGTTCTTCCTCGTGTCTCGATAGAGACAGAGCGCAACGCGTCATAATCTGAAGACCACGCCTACCGGGGGGGGGGAAACAATCCAACCGTCTCCATTGACTTTGCATTGCGAGAGGCTGCCTCCTTGTCATTTATGACTTATAACAAAAAACAAAACAATGTCTAAAAGCTGCTGTGTGACAAGGTGTACAGCAAACAAGCTAAATAACCCAGAAATACATTTTTATAAGCTGTCGACCCCCAAAAACGGGTTGTTTAGGACATAAAAGTGGATCAATTGAGACAGAGCGCAACTAGTTCTCGAACTACTCTGAGAACTACGCCCACTGGAACGCGATGATATTGTAAAAAAAATAACATTCATAATTTTAACCAAGTCGATTGCTTATTTCACCACCCTATGTGAACCTGAGAGGAGGAGATATATTGAGAAGTAAAATTGTATTGGTAAATGTCAGTGCCCCTTTTCCTTACCTTCCTTTTTTTGGAAAAATTATCCGACTGAAGGCCCAACGTGAAATACCCTGATATCTACAACTATTTGATCGAATCACCAGGTAACAGCATCATTTCACCTACGATCAAAACACACACTGTTACTAAAATAATGGGACAAGGACAACTTAGCTATTAGAAAGCTATATATATATATATATATATATATATATATATATATATATATATATATATATATATATATATATATTTATATTAGCTATGTGTGCAAGTAGCTGTAGCTTGGGCCAATTGGTATTCGTCCAAAAGCTTTCTATGTCAGATAAATGCTATTATTTTGAACGATAGTTTGTTGTAAAAAGAAAAGAAGTGTATGACATTCAAAGTATTTAGAATTAAATTGTACATAAATAGGTTAACCAAAACAAATGTGTTTATGTCTGAGAACATAGGCTATTTACCCGCAGACACTGATATGACATACACTGTGTGATACTGTACAAATATTTTGAGTGTCCCGTATTTTCCTTTTCTGAAGTTGGCAACCCTATGCATAATTTCTCAATTGATCCACTTTTATGTCCTGAAACAAACCGTTTTTTGGGGTCGACAGCTTATACAAATGTATTTCTGGGTTATTTAGCTTTTTTGCTGTACACCTTGTCACACAGCAGCTTTTAGACATTGTTTTGTTTTTTGTTATAAGTCATAAATGACAAGGAGGCAGCCTCTCGCAATGCAAAGTCAATGGAGACGGTTGGATTGTTTCCCGCCCTGGTGTAGGCGTGGCCTAATACGCTCTGTCTCTATTGGAAGGATGCGTCCTCCGGAGGTCTCATTTGTCAGCCGCAAATGTCGAGGCATTCTCGTTTCATTTTTATTTTATTCTATATTTTTTATTGGGAATGCAAATAAAAATAAAGGTTACAGCCTTATTTTACTTTTATACTTATATACTTTTATATATTTTTTCCCCCACACAAACAAAAATAATGAGCATAAGAGAATGCAGTACATTATATTAGATATACTGTAATGTCATATCTGAGAATAGCTTAGTACAATTACCACAGACAGCTGAGGTAACTGCAGGTACTGTATTATTGCAACACTTTCTTGTTGCAGGTGACAATATAGCTACATATGGTGAAACATCAAACTGTGACTATGGGGTGGGCACACTATTTTTCAAGCTTGTTTATTTTTTGGGAAATATAAATTTAAGTCCCTTATGCAATGTCTCTTTGGATTTGTTGTCTTATCGCCAGTGGCATTAAAAGCACATCTGGTTGTAGCACATTTTGGAGCAAGGCAAATCTTTAACTTTTCCAATAATACAAAGTTAACAATATCTTTAAAATGCAATAACAATATTTTTGTTGAGGTGCTTGTACTATATATAGTACATGTGAATTTATAGACCTTCATAATTTAATACCTTAAAATGTTAGGGCTGAAAGTTTGTGTAATAGTGCAAAGCTTTAGCAAAAATATGTAAGGCACTTTTATTGAGTTTTCCATAGTCATGATGACACATTTAAGTAATATACCTGATATTAGTTAATTAGCAAGATATGTCTTATATAATCTGCATGGGCAAAATTAATTAACAATAATAACACAGAAAAGCTGCACAAACTCACAGTACACTAACTTTATTCAAAAACCTTTCCAAACTTTACTCAACAGGGGGAAATGTATATTTTTTTCAGAGTTTTCAAATGACATCACAAGCTTATTGTGATAAATGAGTCTTGTTGCAGGCTGTAGGGTCTACAATGGCATTTGAGTTTCAGTATACACATCCACTCCTGGCTCCTCTTCAAATGTTGCCTTGGCATCATCAGCGTCAAGCTACAATGAAAGTACAAAGCAAGGAGATAACATAGATATTTTAGGTTTCAAGTAAAATATACTAATATTCTATACTAACTCTTTGTCCTTTTCAATTTACAAAACTTAGCCTTTTTTTGTAACTTAAAAAATGAGCCCATCCCGGACTTCCTAGGTTGCCTATTAAAACCTGTAGACTGATTTTCATGCGAAGGGAGCAGGTCGGTTTTTGCCGTTATGTTTATGTATGCTCCAGAGATCCTTGCCTCATACAGTAATAGCTTCTCTTCTGCTATTCAACAGTGACAACAAACAGCAACACTAGGTAACATTATCTTGGAGATGAATCGAGCAAACGTCCAGCTCCCAGCACAACACCGACTCCTACACAAACTCACCGTACGTTCACACCAGAGGCGGCGAGAGCGTCAAATCGACCGGAAGTCATTCATTTTCAATGACAGCCAGCGTCTCTCCGCGGCGAGAAGCGGCGCGGCGAGTCTTGGGCGGCGTGGGCGTCAGATGGAAGTTCAAGTGCAGTCAACATTATGGTAATGAGCTGTGACGCGTTTCGGCGGCAACCTATTGGAATATAGAAGTGCTCCGCTCTAGCGAAGTCTAGAGAACACAACCGTGTAAACTTTGGTTCCCACCAAGCATTCGTTCCGAAGATAAAATGGAGGAGAAACGAATTATTGCCGTGACGGGTTTCCCTGTAATATATGACCAAGACCACAGTTATTACTACAAATGTATTCTATTTTTTATAACAAACAACTATAATTTTAATTACTTACTGCCATCGATCGATTAATTATTTTCACATTTTAAAGAGTACATGAGGATATACGCTACTTGTGATAGGTCGGCAAAAAGTAAATGGTCGACATGTCTGGATGTTTAAATTGCGTCCCCTTTAAATATAGTTCACAAAACAAAGCATTCTGAACAAACGTTGCCGCCTATTTCAACTACGTCAGAGCGTCCACGAGCGTCCTTGAGCGTCGAAGGCAGGGCAGCCAGAGCGAATTTTGACGCTCTCACCGCTTCTGGTGTGAACGTACAGTCAGAGTAAGCCAACAAAAAAACAAAACATGTATCTACTGAATCCAGTCTGGCAATGCGGAAACATAATCGTGGTCAAGCGAAAACTAGAGTGAACATCAGCAGGGCATTTGATTCCTGGAGGGACCTTCGTTCCAACATAGGCTATCATATCAATGCAGTCAATGTATTGTGCAAAGAAAAGTGATTACTTCAAACTACGGTCTTGCATAGACAGACCTAATTCCACACTTTGTTTTAGCCCTGTTCCAGCACTGGAGAGTCAAATATAATATACAGTCTCAAAGTATGTAGTAAAACATCTAGGTTACGTATGTAACCTCCGTTCCCTGATGGAGGGAACGAGAAGTTGTGTCGAAGAAGCGACACTAGGAGTGTCTCTTGAGCACTGAATATGCCTCTGATCTATGAAAAAAGGCCAATGAGAAGTAGGCAAACGGTATTTGCATAACCCGCCCCCGGACATACGGGTATAAAAGTGGGGAAATACGTTGAGTTCATTCAGGATTTTTCTGAGGAGCCGGAAATGGTCCGGCCACCACAGTGGCTCGGCTTAGCGACGTGGCCGGGAGGACACAAAGTCTCGTTCCCTCCATCAGGGAGCGGAGGTTACATACGTAACCTAGACATTCCCGGTCTGTCGCTCACTTCGACGTTGTGTCGAAGAAGCAACACCAGGTGTCCAATTTAAATCACGTCATGCACTGAGCTGTGTACGTGTACTGCTGACACAGGAGCGGGCAGGTATTTCACGTGCAAAGATGACCAGCTGTGTCAGACTGCATGTACCCTTCCCCAGTGCCCCATAAAAGTCGTCGGAATCCTTCTGGTTACCCTAAACAAAAGTGTCAGAGGAACAGGAACAGGTGTGTGACTCACAGCTGACTGCATGCACGACCATCGGCGCCGAAGAAAATTTCTGAATGAACTCAACGTATTTCCTCGCTTTTATACCCCTATGTCAGAGGGCTGGGTATGCAAATACTGTCTGCCTACTTCTCATTGGCCTTTTTTCATAGATCAGAGGCATATTCGGCGTTCTAGAGAGACCCCTAGTGTCGCTACTTCGACACAATGGCGAAGTGAGCGACAGACGGGGAACAATCATAACTATGTAATTTGAATTATGCTACCTCTGTCAGCACGATGCCAGTGAATCACGTTGTCTCTCTGTACATTACATAATTGTTTTGGTCCATGCTGGCTCGCTCCTGTCCCTATGCAGTGTGTGCAGGAGCACGAGCAACAGATAGCTGGCTGCAGTTCACTTAACGTCCACAGGTGTCATTAATAACATGGGTTTCTGAATACATATTGCACCTTTAATGATCATTAACTTTTTACCAAATCTTGGGGCACAAGCATTCCCGAAGCCAAGTCTCATGCCTGAAGATTTGTTCAAAACCTAATGATCATTAAATTAAGTAGACGTCATTGTATAGAGTATATCACTGCAATATAGTGGATGCCACTGTGATTATCTGGTAGTTCCACTTACACACTTAATCTCTAGCTCAGTGAAAAGTCGTCCAGTCATTAACATGCGCAGAGGAATAGTGAGTATGAGGACAAACGGCAAGGCCAGTGAGACAGGGCTCGACTTCACCATCCACAGAACTGCCAGACATATAACCTGGATAGCCGTGTATAAGTGCATCTTACCGGTGCTAACCTGCAGAGGGAGCCAGAGACCACGATAAGCTGTTAACTCATGCCAAAGGCGTTTTATTGAAGTCTTGTGGTGACACAAATATCAGAGAATAGTGATTGCATCTCAACAGGAAAAGAAAGCAGTGTGGTAAAAAAAAAAAAAAAACCTTTAGTCAATATTACTGAGACACAAAAATAAAATAAAAAAAATAATAAGGATTCTGCATGTTTAGTCAAAAAATTAAATTGGAATTTCAAAGAAACTTTGCCTTTGAGTCCAAAATCCCTGATCAGATAGATTTGGCTGAAGAATTATATTAGTCATGTGATAAACCAAACAATGTACAAAGTGCACGAAAAAGGAAATGCAAACATTTCAGGAGTGAATTTACTTAGAGTTGAGCATGTATTAGTACAAAACCCTGCATCTTATTTAGAAAACCACCTGCAATCTATGATGAAAAATGTGCTCAAATAGCACTGCACTGTATTTAAATGTAGTAATTGTCATTCTTTTCCCCTTTCTATATAAATTAGATTAATTATAGATTGTGTTTCTTCCCTTAAGCACTTAGTGTGCACTATTACTTAGAAACTTGTAATCTCCTTAGAATCTGGTAATTTCACAAATGCACCTAGTTGTGCAACCACTACTTAAGAAAAGCAACCTAGATCCTAGTTCTCAATAATTTAAGACCAATTTAAGATAAAACATTTTTAAGTAAGTTTTTAGAAAAAAATATTTTTAAATGGCTCAATAAAGATTTTAGATGAGCACAATTGGTGTGAGAAGTATCAGTCGGGTTTAAGAAACAGTCATTGCACTGAAACGGCATTGTTAAAAGTGGTGAATGATCTTAGAATGAATACTGATTAGAGTAATACATCATTCCTAGTGCTTTTGGACCTAAGTGCAGCCTTTGACACAGTAGATCACAGTAATCTGCTTAACAAACTTGAGAACCTCATAGGCCTCTCAGGCATAAATTTGATTAGACCATATATTACTGGAAGATATTTTTTTGTAAAATTAGGTGACTGTACCTCTACGAAACATGACATACTAAATGGTGTTCCACAAGGGTCAGCTCTTTGACCACTTTTATTTTCATTGTATATGCTGCCGTTAGGAAATATAATTAATGAACATGAGGTAAACTACCATTTTTATGCCGATGACACTCAATTATATATCTCTGTAGTACCAAATGACACACAAGCATTAAATAGATTGTCTGAATGTTTGTCCAACATTTTACTTTGGATGAACACAAACCTTTTGCATTTAAATGAACATAAAACAGAGGTGCTTATTGTTGGCTTAAAACATGAGAGGTAAAGAACTGAAACTGCACTCTGGGTTTACAGTCAAAGACAGAGGTGAAGAACTTTAGTGTCAAAGTTCTTCACCTCTAGATTTCTAGATTTTCTAGATTTTGATCTGAATTTCAAGTCTCATATAAATTATGTTACTAAGACCTGTTTTTATCATCTTCATCGCACAAATTTGACCCTTTGTTTCACTTGATGCGAAAAAATTGATTCATGCTGTTTATTTTTCTTGCATCGATTATTGTAATGCACAATGTACTGGCTTACCTAAGAGTGGTATAGATCTGGTGCAGAATGCTGTAGCCAGAGTGCTTACAAGATCCAGGAGGAGAGACCACATTACACCAGTTTTAGCTATTTGCATTGGTTACATGTTTGATTTTAAGGTTCTTTTAATGGTCTTTTAATACATTTCTGACTGTTTATCAAATTATGTTCCAACTCGCAGTTTGAGGTCTTCCAATGCATAATTAATTACAAACTGTAATGTAAATCTTAAGAAGCTGCTTTTAGTCATTATGGGCCCAAAATCAGGAATGCTTTACCAATTGAAATGGCACCAAGCATTTACATTTTTAAAAAGCATTTGAAGACATTTTCAAACTATCTTTGATTAATATATTTTGAGTTTAGTTTTTTACTGATTATCATTATATTCCATTTGTATGTTTATAATTTACATTTGTTTTAATTCATTTTTTTTTTTTATATTTTATCTTTATACGGTTTAATTTTTATTGCAATGATTTGTTTTACTTTCTCTGAAATGTTGAATTCTATGTTTTAATACTTTGTATTATATATATATGTTTTAATGAGCTGCATTTTATTTATGAAAGGAGATGTACAAATAAAATTTATTATTATTATTATTATTGCCCACAGTAAGTAGGTGTTTAATTTTAAAGAGACCTTTGTATACATTTTCAATTGATCATGGCAGAAAATTTCCATCAAATGATGAACAGTATTATAACTTTATTTTATTTTTTTTTACACCTTTTTGTTAAGTCATGTCAATTTTATTTGTATAGCGCCTTTCTCAACACACATCGTTTCAAAGCAGGCAAAGATCAGGCATTAACAGACGATAAAACTAATGTCTATAATGTTGATGAATCATCATTGTGTAATTAGATAAAATATGATTATTTATCGTGTTTAAAAATAAGTAATTAAAAATAATTTTATTAATAACCCCAGTGAGCAAGCTGGAAGCGACTGTGGCAAGGAACACAAAACTCCATAAGATGTTAATCACAAGTATGGGTGTTTCTTCAGCTTAGGGCACTTTGATGTCCCAGGGGTTGTTTTTTATAAAACAAACAGATTTTAAATTATATGAGGGTCTCATTAAAACTGAACTATGACCTTTTTACCAGGCCTTCATCATTTATTTGTGGTATTTTTCAAATGTATTTTATGTATAAATATTTACTGTTTTGCCTTGTCTCAGATCCAGACTTTCAATATTAAACTATGCAAACATACAAATAATTACATATTTTTACACTGAAAAACAAAGAATGAAATAAACACAATGCATTTCAATATTTATTGTCAAAATATTTCTATCTTTATTTTATTTTTATTTTTTATTATTTTTATTATAGCTGTCGCACAGTTGTGGCATTATTTGCCCCTTATACATTTTTGCAAAAATGTGTATACCTGCTCACTGATCTCTGCCTGCATCACCTTGGTCTAATGATGGATTACACTCTTGAAATGAAATACATCGACTATCAATTGCCAACAAAAGCCTTCATCAGCCAATTAACAAGGACAATTGCATCTATGTGAACTTCTGCAGTTAATATTAATCTTATAGTTCATTCAAAATCTTTGTTTAAACAATGTCCCTTCACACTTAACAAGTTTATTAATTTTAAACCATGACTTGCACTATACATAAGTAATATTGGCATTATATTTATGATGTTAGCCAGACTAAGGTTTCTCCTAAGGTTATTTTTCTCCAATTAACCAACATCTTATGGAGTTTTGTGTTCCTTGCCACAGTCGCCTTCGGCTTGCTCACTGGGGTTATAAATACAATTATTATTGAATTACTCATTTTTAAACACAATTCACAATCAAATTTTATCAAACTACACAATAATGACTTCTAGACATTACTGTTTTATCTTCTATTAATGCCTGATCTTCTGTAAAGCTGTTTTGAAGTGATGTGTGTTTTGAAAGGCACTATACAAATAAAAACTTGACTTGACCAAGTCATAAAAGTGTCTGTGAGCATGCATGAGGTGAAATATGAAAAATAAAAATAAAATATTAATAATAATGTTTTAAGAAAATTCAAAGGTAAATATCACTTGCGAGAAAATTATTTCCAATCAAGTTGTAATTTTGCCAAATTACGCAAAAAGTGTAATTTTTTTTTAATTGTGTGTATTTAGGATACATAAAATGTTAGCTGTTAAATTTACCTTAGCAAGACAAATGAGTCATTTTATTAAAAAAATAAAAAATGTAATTTCCATCTCAATAATGTCCACCAAAAAATTCTATTGAACACAATGCAGAGTTTGAGATGTGCTGGAAATGACACTGAGAATTTTCATGACTTTCCAAAAACAAAAACATTAATCTCCTGTGATGCATGTGCATCTACTGTTGGTGTTAGTAGGCAAATAATAATAAAAAAAAGTTGTGATAGACAAATAGATTAAAAAAAAAATTCTACCTTGAATACAGTTGCTTTGAAGGTGCTTTTTTTTTAAAAGCATTTGTCAAAGGTATGTTGTCGGAAAAATGTTTCAACAAGACTTAACTTTTCATAAAGTGCCCAAAGCTGATCAAACACCTGTATATTCAACTGTATATAATTGTCTTTCAATTAGCATTTACACTTTTTGACTAGGTGTGCAGAATCCTAATCTAATAATACTCCAAAAAAACTCTAATTTTAATAATAATTGTATAGTATTACCAAAGAATAATGGAAAATGCAAATGTAATATATGAATGTATGAGAGATACATACTTTGGTAACATAGGGTTCATTGGGGTGATACTTTTTGGGAATAAGGAGGAGCAGCATTCGATCCCAGAGCTGAATACCACTGAGGGACGTGATTCCCATGTAGAGGAAGATTCCGAACAGAGCTGAGATGGGAATCAGCTTCAGAATGGGCTCCATGAGAATGGACAGACCTGCCAACAGACAAAGACACTGTTAATTAAGCTTTCCTAACTGACACAAACATAATGTTTCAAAGGATATGTAGTAATGCAATAACCACATTTTCATTCTTTAAAGGAATAGTTTCCCCATAAAATTAAAATTGTGTTATCATTTACTCATCCGCATGTTGTTCCAAACCATCAAAATAGTCTATATGACCATAGGTCTTCTGATGTCATACAGGACAAGCTAGCTTTGTGTGGTGAACAAGCCCAAACTCAAGTCGTTATTCACTGAAATCTTTATCTTGTAAACTTAGTCCAAGTCCAGTTTGTGAACTGCATCAACTGGTTCATTGAAAAGCACCAGCTCAAAACGTCTCGGGTTATGTATGTAACCCTTGTTCCCTGAAAAAAGCAGTATAAGATGCTGCGCTTTGCTAAGCGCTTTGGGAACAATCCTAGTTGTGACCGAGTTGTGAATATGTGTGTAACACGTCAATGAACATTGACCGGAATTTATAGCCTCGGCTGATGTAATCATTAGATGCACCTGTGGCCAGGCTATAATTGGATGCGTCACCAGGTGTCGTCAAATACTTCTTTTTGAAGAGCAGTCCTGGGGCATCCCAGTGCGGCAAAACAGCGCAGCATCTCGTTCCTCTTTTTTCAGGGAACAAGGGTTACATACGAAAAAAACCTGACAAACTTGCTTCAGAGGGAGACCTCTAGACAAGTCCTTAGAGGAGGAGAGCCCTCTGGTAGAGTGCACCCTAAAACCTACCTGCGAAGCTTGACCTCGCGCCTCGTAGGCCCGGGAAGTAATGTCCCTCACCCAAAGTGACATAGTCTGCCAGGAGGTCACGGCTTCCAAGTGAAGAATTGCTGCCCTGGCTTTACGCCACTAGCAAATGCGGTGGACATAAGTCTGAAGGGTACAGACTGGATAAAGTCTGAGAAGTCTTAGCTGCTCCAGCGTTACAAACGGCAGGGAGCAGAAGACTTAGAGAATAACCGGCCAAGGGTCGCGAAAGGCACCTTGGGCAGGTAGTCAGGTTGAGGGTGCAAAGAATGCTTTCGGTCATACCTGGGGCAAACTCAAAACAGGCCGGCAAAAGAGACAGAGCCTGTAGGTTCCCAAGTCTCCTTAGAGACGTAATTGCCATAAGAAAAACCATCTTGAGAGTCAGAAGTCTACCAAACGCTGACTCTAGAGGTTTAAATGGGGGGTCTTACCCTATGAAGAGGTCCCGGTAAGGATGCCTCTTAGAGGGCACCCCGCCCACCAAGGTGTGGCAAACCGATGTGGAGGCCACATAGAACCTGGCAGTGGCAAGTGCCCGCTGACAGTTCTTTCTACAGAAAACCCAGAACTGAAGCAAACTGCCAGTTAGCTGGTTCTGTAATATGAACTTATTAGAAGGAAACGCATGCAGGCCATGTGTCATGTATGCGCCACCACGATCAGCCCCCCACCGGGCTATCTATTGCGCTATCAACAGAGGCGAAGAGGTCCTCTTCTGCCCTGTAAAATCTACCCAGATCAGTTCCAAGTGGAGGGAGCCCTAGCACTTGAAATGGACTCGATAACCTCAGGAGAAAGCCCTGTGAACCTCAGTTGGTACCCTACAGGGGCCAAGCATGAAAGGTTTCACAATTCGGGCCGGGGACACGGTCGCCCTGAGACCTGGAAATTGTTGATACTGATAACAGTGCAACCTTGACCTAGCCTGACTTTGCTCAGGGTGATCTGAATGGACTCAATTCTAGCGGGAGACAGTTGTGCCCGCATTGTGACTGAACTTCATACGATGCCCCGATAGACAGTGTTCTGAGTGGGAGAGAGGACACTTTTCTTGGCTTTGAGCCTCAACCCCAGAGGAACCAGATAAACTAAGACGATATCCCTGTGCTGAACTGCCAGTTCCTGGAACTGCGCTAGGATCAGCCAGTCGTCTATATAATTCAGAATGCAGATGCACCGAATGTGCGGGTAAAAAGGGCTAGGCCGAATGGAAGAGCCTGACACTGGAAGACTTCGCCCCCGAAAGCGAACCTCAGGAACTTCCTGTGTTGTGGCAGAACTTATAATTGAAGTAAAGAAGTGCGTCATAAGATCAATGGTGACCAGCCAAACGAGACGTAAGGCTTGAGACACGATCGTCTTGATAGGCAGCATCTAGGACTTGAACACCCAGACTGGGCAGTTCAAGCTTTAAGATCTAAGCCAGATGCCACCCCTCACCCTCCATGGGAACCAGGAAGTACTTAGTGTAATAACCTAACTCTCTCTCTGGAAGGGGAACACATTCAATGGCCCCTTTAACCAGGAGATTTGCTTCCGGTTTACGGTAGAGAGAACCACACCGTTGAAACACAGAAGGCGGTGGTGAATTAAATCCTGACGCCCTTTCCTACTGTTCTTAAGACCCACAGAAAAAGTATATATCTGGCAGAAGTTTCTACGCTGCCAGGATCTCTAAGATGGGTATTAGATTTTAACACTTCCTGTTGAGGGATTGTCGAGTGTTTTGCGTCCTGAATAAATGCAGAGAACAGCGAAAACAGCCAACTTTTGATGGGAGCCTCTGCCACCTGAAACACCAAGAGGTGGCGGGAATGGAGAGGCTTCGAGGGGGTACCGGGAGGGGTGAAATGAAGCATGCGCCCCGTCCCGAGGGGAGCTACCCCCTAAATCTAGGCGCAAGACCATCAGTGTTTTCTCTTTTTAGAAATTATGGTCCTGAGGTCTTGCTTCGGGGGATGCCGAGGGCAACGAGACTGTCCCCAATCCCTGGGAGGAGGAGCACGACTCGCCACGCTTTGCTTTTGAGCCTCCCTTCTAACAGGACCGAGGCGGGTCTGGGGGGCCGAAGGACCCGCCCCTTGAGTGCGGCAAGGGAGGAACTGCCCGAAGGCTTCCTCATGGCTTTTCGCCTCCTGGAACCTGGAGATAACCGTGGTCATGGCGTCTCCGAATAGGCAAGTGGGCGAAACCGGGGCATCAAGGAAAACTTTGTCCTTGTCCTTGATGCCCGAAAGGTTGAGCCAAAGGTGCCTCTCCGCAGTGACCAAGGCAGACATAGACCGGCCAATAGCACGGGCTGTTTGCTTGGTTGCGCGGATAGAAAGATCTGTGGCTCGGCGAAGCTCAGAGAAGGCTTGCTCATCGAGTGCAGTACCCACACTCCGGTCGTCCAGCAGGTCAGCCTGGTACGCCTGTAATACAGCCATAGTGTGCAGAGCAGCACCAGCCTGACCTGCTGCTTGATAAGCCCTTCCCACTAAAGTGGAGGTTGTCCTACAAGGCTTTGAGGGGAGAGAGGCCTTTTTGAATGATGATGCCGAGCCCGGCAAGAGATAGCCCACAAGCGTCTCTTTGACCGGCGGCATCACTGAATATCTCTGTGCCTCAGCACCCATGATAGTCGAATATAATGACGTCGAGGGTACGTGAACACGGGAAGAATAGAGGTTCCTCCATGAGCGAGAAAGCTCTTCATGGAGGTTATCAAAGAAGGGAAGGGACTCATGAACTGAAGAGGCGTCGGAACGTGCTTCAAGATCATGTGAAGGACCAGCTGGGTTTGGGGAGAGAGCGAGAGAAAGGGACAAACCCGTCTCTTGCTCCTCAGCCAAATCCATGCGAGAGCCCCACAAACTAAGCGTGGATGCTGACTCCCGGAAGCAAGCGAGGCGAGCGCGAAGCACTTTGCCAGAAAGCAAATCGCAGTGCTCGCACCCGCCCTGCTGCAACGCGAGAGCAGCGTGCTCATCCCCCAATCAAACAGAGCAAAACTGATGCGTGTCCTCTTCGGCTATAGAGCGAAAACAGTGGAATACGCATTGTTTGCCCCGGCTTTCAGTCATTCTGTCTTTTAAAAATATATATATATTATTTTCTTAGAAAGAAGAAAAAAGGAGAAAAGGTTCACTGCACACTGCCTAAAAAATTCTAACTCCTAGCAGAGGAAAGAAAGTTTTGACAGGGTTGTAAAACACACACACACACACACACAGAATCGCTCTGAAAAAAGAGGATCTGACGACACCTGGCCACAGGTGCATCTAATGATTACATCAGCCTAGGCTATAAATTCTGGTCAATGTTCACTGACGTGTTACACACATATTCACAGCTCGGTCACAACTAGGATTGTTCCCAAAGCGCTTAGCAAAGCGCAGCATCAAGTGAAGCCTTTTGTAAAGGGAACAACGATTTGTTCATGAATCAAACAGATCCAGTTCTCAAGTTCAACTGAATGACCCAATGATCCAGTTGCAGCCGTACAACAGCTAGTTAGTGATGTTTCGTTCATGAACTAATCTTTTAAGTGAATGAATCGTTCTCGTTCACCTCCATACAGTGACTCACTATAGCATGAGCCAATAGTTTTCATGTGTACACTGTGAAGAAGCATATCATTTTACCCATTGAATGAATATGCCCCATCACACAACTAGTCGGTCATTTGAGTCCGAATGAGATGAGAGATGGTTTGTGAATGAACTGAATATACTGGTAAACTCATTCGCGAATGACTCCTGAACAAAGATCTGCTGAATGACTGAACGAGATGGAGGCATGTAGTTCGTTCAGTTCAGCATGAGTCAACTACGTTCAACAAGGAGAAAAAAAGTTTAGACAAGTTTATAGGTACAGTATACACAAAACATGATCCCAAATTTATGAATGTGTAAATTTGGCATTTTGATACACAGTGTAAGATATTTAGGCTTTTCTTAAAGTTTTCTTTTCTTGGTAATAACTAAGCCCAACATTTTGCTAACATAGGGACAATAAGACCTGCCATTTGTAGTGAAAATGGTTATGGTGATTCAATTCTATTTTTAAAGTGTAAACTCATTTGTAAACTCGTAAAAAAATTCAATTTGTCTTCCTTTGTCATGCTTTTAAAGACTGACTTCAGCGTGAGCCAATATCATTCAAGAGTGGGCTGTGAAGGAGTATATCATTGGTTGGACCCACTAAACCAACACACCCCTTCACTGAAATAATGAAGTGACTTGTGTGCAAAGGTGTAACTTAAAAATATGGTCAGTGTACGAATCGAATGAATCTGAACAAACCTTTTGTTGAAATTGAATCAAAAGAATCAAGTCACTGAAATTAATCAAAATCATCACCACTAATACAGGTTTGGAATGACATGAGGATGAGTAAATGATAACATAATTTTCAAGGTGAACTATCCCTTTAAGAGAATGTCAGAGATTGGTCAACATACCGACAAGCAAGGCCACAATTACTCCACTGACTCTCTGTTCAAGAACCTTCTCGATCTCTGGCTTCGGGCCCTTGCTCATGACAGTCAGGGCATTGGCATGGGATACGGAGCGTACGGTTGCTGCACTCAGCCAAGGTACGCCGAATATGGCACCTAGTCCTCCCATACTGACCAGGATGAGAAGATCCATGTGGAACCCAGAGCCCTTGACCATTTTTCTCTCTGGTTTACTCACAATTAGTCTTTAAAAAAGAGAGGTAATTCAGAAAAGATCTGCATATGTAAGTTTCAAGAATGCAAATCATTCTTCAGAGGAAGTTTAATTATATGTAACTCTTTGTAAATGTATCTACTATCTGCTATCTAGCATGCAACCACATGCTGACTTAACCTGCCGTGACTGCGACAAGTGACAATTTAAACTGTATTTGACTGTTATACCCCGGAAATAATCTGCAACACTGCGCTAGTTTAAAGGAATAATCTGGGTTAAATACAATTCAAGATAAAAAATAAAAAAAAACAGTATAGGCAGCATAATATTGTTTACCACATAAAATAATTTAGATTTGTCCATTCTTTATTTAAAAAAGCAAAAGCAAAAATTGCAGTAACAGTGGGTCATTTACAATGAAAGTGAATGGGACCAGTCTTTAAATACTAAAAAACACATAAATTCAAAAGTATAGCCACGGGATTATACATGATTTTAATGTGATCAAATTGTTTACTAACATATGTAAAGTTATCTCCAATATTACAACTTTTTTTGTTATGGTAACTAAACCCTGTAATTGGCTTATCCCTGTATTGGCTATAACTACACATAGATAAGGTTAATAAGCAATTTTATCATACTAAATTCGTGTTAACACGTTTAACTCTCCCATGGTATTCAGTCATTTTCGAATACCATAAATGGAGATTTAGATTAAAAAAGGACTTGAATATTGTTCTGTTTCTCACCCACATCTATTATATCACTTCTGAAGATATGGATTTAAACACTGGAGTCCATTGGATTACTTTTATGTTTTATTTATGTGATTTGTGGTGCTAAAACGTGTGATCATTCATTTGCATTTTTTGGAACTACAGAGCTGACATATTTCTCTAAAAATCTTCATTTGTGTTCTGCTGAAGAAAGAAAGCCATACACATCTCGGATGGCATGAGGGTGAGAAAATTATGAGATAATTATCATTTTTGGGTGAACTATCCCTATGTGCTAATATTTGAATGAGCAATTGTTTGCCAGAAGTTTGCAGCTCTTCACCGGCAGTGGTGAACCTCCTGCAAACATTGGGTGGAACTTCTGGTTAAGATTAAACAATTGTTATGTATTAAAGCAGCATTAAAATAAGAGAAACTTGGGAACAAAAAACACAATTACAGCAAGGCGATTGTTCTTCCCCATCCATCTGTTATTGATGACGGGTGGGAGAATGATGACCAAATATCACAAATAAAAAGCATTTTAGTTAGTTGTTAAGTCTTTGTCTAGCGATGAAGAAGCTATGTGTTACTTGAAATACTCTGATGCCCTATCAGCACCTTCACAGCAGTAAGGTTGAGCATGTTTTGCAAAAGTATTCAGACTCCTGAACAATTCTCTCATATTACCGAATTAGAAATGGTACACTGAAATTTCATTCTGATTAATATTTTATTTTAAAACACTGAAACTCAAAATCAATTGTTGTAAAGTGGCATTGTTTTTTTGTTGGGAAATATTTTTATGAAAATAAAAAACTGAAATATCTTGCTACATAAGTATTCAACCCCACACATTAATATTTGGTCGAGCCACCTTTTGCTACAATAACTGCTTTGTAAGTATTTTGGGGTACATATGCACCAACTTTGCACACAGTGACAAAGTGATTTTGGCCCATTCTTCTCAGCAGATTTGCTCCAGGTTTTCAGGTGGTTTGGGTGACGCTTGTGGACTGCAATTTTCAAATAGTTGCACAGATTCTCAATAGGATTGAGATCAGAACTTTGACTGGGTCACTGTAGGACATTTATCTTTTTGTTCTTGGAGCCACTCCAATGTTGCTTTGGCCTTGTGCTTGGAATCATTGTCATGTTAAAAGGTGAATTTCCTCCCAAGCTTCAGGTTATTAGCGGACTTAAGCAGGTTCTCTTGTAGTATTTCCCTATATTTTGCTTCATCCATTCTTCCTTAAATTCTAAAAAGATGCCCAGTCCCTGCTGATGAGAAGCATCCCCACATCATGATGCTGCCACCACCATACTTCACTGTACGGATGGTGTGTCTTGAGGCATAGGAAGTGTTAAGTTTGTGCCACATATAGCGCTTTGAGTTTTGGACAAAAAGCTCAATCTTGGTCTCATCTGATCTTAAAACCTTCTCCCACATCGCAGCTGGGTCACTCACATGCTTTCTGGCAAACTCCAGATGTGCTTATATGGAGTGGTGGTGGCGTAGTGGGTTAAAGCACATAACTGTTAATCAGAAAGTCACTGGTTCGATCCCCACTGCCACCACCATTGTGTCCTTGAGCAAGGCACTTAACTCCAGGTTGAGATCCGGGAATTGTGGTAAGTGTAGTTTTTAGACAAAGACAAGTGAAACACGGGGCAGACAACAAGGGAATCGTGACAAGTGTACTGTAGTTTTAAATGATAAACTATACTTCTGCTTAAGCTATAATTAAAATAATTGAATTTAGTTTTGTGCCATTTTACTTATAGCTTAAATAGCTATTAGACAATAGTAATATTTTGTAATTTTTTATATAAAGACACACTAGACACATATATGCTTATAATGTGCAAAGTATTCTTTTTTGTGTCAAATTACATTCATTTTGTCCATCAACAGTGTACTGTCACTTTAATGGTGCGTGAGCAGCATTGCAAAAATAGACTCGGAGCAGAAATCCCAGCAACGCAGCTGCTCACCCGATACTGAAGTTATGCTCTGATGCTCTGCTGAAGCTTCAGATATGAATGCTCTAACATGTTAACATGGGGTTCCAAAACATATTCGCTCCACATACACCTTGCTCACGCTTGCGATGTGAAACAAAAACCTGGCCAGAGACATGGTGCACTGCCTAGGGAAAATTACTGTACCAAATCATGTTTCTACAGTAATAATATCACTCACGTGGTAATCTGAGATTCAAGGAAGATGAGGATAAACACCAACATAGCTGGGATAATGCAGGCAAACATCATCCACACAGGGAAGGTCTTGTGTTCACCCATTGGGTTGATTAACCAGCCCCTCATCTTAGGGTTGGACACCTGAAGACCCTTAGGCACTATCAGTTTCTATAACACAAGTCAAAGGTCAGAGAGGTTATAACAGCAATTGTACAGGGTTGGATCTGAATTGGTGCCATAAAGATCTATCTTTAAATGCAGTCTTTTAAGCATCAGCAAAAAAAACAACCCCCCAAAAAACAGAAAAGTAATAACATTTTAATTAAGTATAACATTATAAAAATAAAAATAAATGTCAGTTTAATGTTGAATTCCATTGTAATATTTACAAATACACATATACAGTTCAAAATTACACACATACCTGAGTGTATGCATCCTCAATGTTGATATCCACAGCAACCATTAGGAAAATAGCAATGGGAACTCCAAAGTCACCAAGCAAACGTCGAATCTATGAAACAAACATTCAGAATAAGATACAGATACTTCCATTAATGGAAGCTTGCCAATTTGCCTGATTTTTATCATAATATTTCAGAATTTAGAGATCTATACAGACCTTGCCTGGCAGGAACTTGCCGTTTTTGAACATACGCAGGTAGTAAGCAATGGAGAAACAGCCAAACATGAGACACATGGACAGAAGAGCGGTGTTGGGATAAGCCCGGTGTTGAATGTCCCTCGCGACAGTCACATTGCCTGTAGCATTATCAATAAATCTCTGATAGTTGACAACTAAGTGCCACGGGTCCTCCACTGTACTGTTCAAATGATCGTAATTGAGATTAAGAGGATGTTCTCCAAAAATCTGTGATGGAGGATGAAACAAAGAGTTGGATACTGAAGTTAATGGCTTGAATGAATACCATCACAACAATGCTCTAGCACTTTCTCTGTCTTGCATTTCATTAAGTAAATCTTCTAAAGATGAGTTATATCCACTGAAATATGGACGATTCTGCTCAAAAGGTTGATTTTGTGCATAGATTAAATTTCAGATGCATCATGAAGAAATAGCATGCAATTTTTTTTCCCCGCACTTAGTCAATTCAGACTTTTTTGCGGTTTATTCTCATGTTGGAACACACTGACATAGTAATTGATGTATGTCGTCATGAAACGTCCTTGTTACTTTCGTAACCTCCATTCTCTGATGGAGGGAACGAGATGTTGTGTCGATGTAGTGATACTAGGGGTCACTCTTGGGAGCCCGAGACACCTCTGATCTTTGATAAAAGGCCAATGGGAATTGGTGTGGTATATGCATACCACTCCCCCGAACATACAGGTGTAAAGGAGCTGGCGTGTGAACCGCTCATTCAGGTTTTGTGCTGAGGAGCCGGGAGAAGGTCCCGGCCATTTCAGCGGGTAGTCCAGCGTTGTAGCAGGAGGGACACAACGTCTCGTTCCCTCCATCAGGGAACGGAGGTTATGAAAGTAACTAGGACGTTCCCTATCTGTCACTCACTCGACTTTGTGTCAATGTAGTGACACTACGGGTCCCTATACGAAATGCCACAACTAGCTGAACTGTGTTACGTGAACTGGCGTTACGAGACAGCACACCAGGCCGACATGTAACCTCCCCCAACATTGTTATGAGTGTCAAACGGCCCTTCAGGGACAAGTCAACTGCTCAAAAAATATGGACAGGCAAGCTCAGTCATGCCTCTTTTTTTCTCTCCCCAAAAAAGTGTGAAATCTTTCAACCGACTGGTGCCACCAGTGTCTACGTCGGGTGGGTGGGGTCACTCCCAAGGGGAAGACAGCACGGAGACCACACCCCAACCAGAGGGGGGGTATTTTGAGTGGAAATACGCCACATGGTCTTGCCGAGCCATGTTGGAAGTATGTCATGTGGAGAAGCCCCAAGGAAGGTCCTACCCAATGGGGGAGGAGTTTCTACAAACATGGTGACTGGGGCCGAGGGGCTTCTGCCGAAGGAAGACTTACCAACAGGGAAATGATTTAGCGGAAGATATACGTTGCATGCACATAGCCCGGTCAGGGTCTCAAGATCACGTGAGAGTAGTCCGAACTCCAGGCATGTCTCGCTGACAGAGAACAAATCTACCTGCGCCTGCCCAAATTGACCCCAAATCAGCTGGACCACCTGAGGGTGGAGTTTCCACTCTCCCCTGCGGGTAACCTGTCATGGCAGTGTGTCCGCTGCAGTGCCAGGTCTTCTACCCTCTTGATGGAAGTAAGCGCAGTCAGGTGGGCAGTCTTTAAAGTCTGCCTCATCTGACTCCAATGGCTCAAAAGGGGCTCCCTGTAGACCCTTAAGGACTACAGAGAGGTCCCATGAGGAAACGAGGTGCAGTCTGGAGGGATTCAACCTCCTGGCGGCTCTCAGGAACCTGATGATCAGGTCGTGCTTCCCTAAGGACTTACCGTCCACTGTGTCATGGTGTGCTGCTATAGTGGCTACATACACCTTCAAGGTGGAGGGGCAGAGTCGCCCCTCCAACCTCTTCTGCAGGTGCCAGATGCCTCGTAGAGGGAGCCCTAGCCTGAGTGATCGTGTCTACCATGGCGGGGAGATCTTCCACGTCCTGTCCAGGGGCCAGACATGGAGATTCCAGAGGTCTGGTCGCAGGTGCCAGATTGTGCCCTGTCCCAGAGAAAGAAGGTACTTCCTCAGGGGAATGGGGCTGTCGCGAGGAGCGTGAGGTCCGAGAACCAAGTCTGGGTGGGCCAGTAGGGCTGCTACTCGTCCTCCCTGACCTTGGTCTGTTCAAGTAGGCTCACTGGGGGAAACGCATATTTGCATAGTCCAGAGGGCAGGCTGTGTGCCAGCGTGTCTACACCGAGGGGTGCCAGGTGGTCAGGGTGTACCAAAGCGTGCAGTGGGAGGATTCCCGGGGAGTGAACAGGTCCACCTGCGCCTGCCTGAATCGAGTCCAAATCAGCTGGACCACCTGAGGGTGGAGTTTCCACTCTCCCCTGCTGGTAACCTGTCATGGCAGCACATTCGCTGCAGTGTTGAGGTCGCCCGGGATAGCCTCTGAAACAGTTTCAGTGGAACCGCTGTTTTCTGTCTGAACACCTTCAAACAGGTCCGTGGGCAAATACGTCGAGTTGATTCAGAAATTTTCTTCCGAGCCGATGGTCGTATATGCAGTCAGCAGCATGTTACACACCCCTTCCTGTTCCTCTGACGCTGCCTGCTGTTGGATCTACGATGCACATCAGTAGTTTTCTCCTTCTCTGCACAGCAGTGCACTTTGCCCCTAGGTGCTTCGACAGCGCAGTTAAAAGAGTTATTTTCTCTAAAAGAGTTAGTTTCTCTAAAAGAGCAAATACACAGCTGGCGTTGAACGTCCTTTACAGGACGTGTTTCTGCCTCTGTGTAGTTTCTGGATGCGGTTCATTTCCTCCCACCTCTGATGGTCATAAAAGCTGCCGTGCGTGCCTGGGCTGCGATTACACACAGGCAGCGTTTTATGAATGGTTTATGTTCTCAGTGCGAGAACATAGCCATGGCAGCATTGCAGTTGCCTCCTTCCTACGAGATTGAGGCAGGCGCCGCGGGCGATGGAGGCGTTTTGGTGATAATGACGGGCTCTGTTCACCGGGTAAATCCCCTCGAACCACCAGCCTCCCCGGTACGCTTGCTTCCGTTCGAGCTTGGGATGAGTGCAGCCTGCTTCACGGCCCCTTGGTCCCTTGAGCTCCCGGAAATGGATGACGACATCGCTGCTGCATCTGAGAGCATTACAGCGGTGTCTGATGCTGATGACTCGTCTGGGCCGCCACCTTCGGGTCTGCTCGCCTGACGCACAGAGGTCCACTATGCTTTCCCGGGTACCGCGAGCGCCAGGCTGGATTGGTTCCGCGGGCATTGGTTCCCCCTCACGGCTACTTGATTGGTTCCGCGGGCATGTGCGCCGCTCACAGCTGCGCACCCCCCGGTTCCTTTCTTCCCAGACATGCATGTCGAGTTGACTCCTCACTCCTCCGCTCTCAATACCCTCGCGGTGGAGCAGTCCCAGACCGCTTCAGCCCTGCATGCCATGGCCCTTCCTGCAACCAACACCAGGCCAAGGCACTTCATAACTTGCACTTGGGTAGTCCTGTCCTTGATGTGCTGCAGGAATTGCGCTCAATGACCGATCGCGCCCCCCGGGCCACGAAGGTCTGAAGCGCCGGCACTCAAACAGGCGATGGCCACCCTTGTGGTCCAGAAATGGAATCTATGGACTGGACCTGGTCGAAATACGGGAGGTAGACAAAGCACGCTTTCTCGAATGCCCCTGTCTCCAAGCTCTGTCCATTCGGCGGCACCGTTGACGACTCTGCCCAGCAGTCCTCAGCGGTGAAGAAGCAGACAGAGGCATCCTGTCCTGCCACAAACCTGCCGCCAGGGGCCATGAGAAAGTGGCTTTCTCCTTCTCTGCACGGCAGTGCAGTTTGTCCCTGGGTGCTTCGACAGCGCAGTTAAAAGAGTTATTTTCTCTAAAAGAGTTAGTTTCTAAGTAAGTGCTTCAAGTCTTTTCTCAACACCAGAGCCTCTTGAGGCGCGCAGCCTCGGTGACCTCAATGTGGTAGCGTACGCGCTGTCACGACAATGCTGGCCCGGTGGAGAGTGGAGGCTTCACCCCCAGTCGGCTCAGTTGATTTGGGAATGATTCGGCAAGGCTCAGGTAGACCTGTTTGCCTCCCGAGAGACCTCCCACTGCCCGCTCTGGTATGCGAGGAACAAGTCACCCTAGTGGCTCCCTACTGGCCCACCCGGGCCTGGTTCTCGGACCTCATACTCCTCGCGACAGCCCCTTCCTGGCGAATTCCCCTGAGGAAAGACCTTCTTTCTCAGGGACGGGGAACGCTCTGGCATCCACACCCAGACCTCTGGAACCTCCACGTCTGGCCCCTGGATTTGTCAAGAAGATCTAGCTGGGCTACCACCTGCCATCATAGACATGATCAGCCAAGCCAGAGCCCCCTCTACCAGGCAACTTTACGCCCTGAAGTGGCGCTTGTTCGCAAATTGTTGTTCTTCCCAGGCTGAAGACCCACAGAGGTGCACAGTTAGGTCAGTGCTCTTATTACTGCAGGAGAGGTTGGAGGGGAGGCTGTCCGCTTCCACCTTGAAGGTGTATGTTGCTGCTATCGCGGCCCACCACGACGCAGTAGACAGAAAGTCTTTGGGTAAGCACGACTTAATCATCAGGTTCCTAAGAGGTGCCCGGAGGGTAAATCCTTCCCGGCCAAGCCTGTTCCCCTCCTGGGATCTCTCAGTGGTCCTCGTGGCCTTCAGAGACCCCCCTTGACCCTCTAGAATCAGTTGGAGTCAGGGCCCTCTCTCTAAAGACTACCCTGCCAATCGCGCTCACCTCCATCAAGAGGGTCGGGGACCTGCAAGCGTTCTCTGTTAGCGACACTTGCCTGGAGTTCGGTCCGGCAGACACACATGTGATCCTACGACCGCGACAAGGCTACGTGCCCAAGGTTCCTACCACGCCCTTCAGAGACCAGGTAGTGAACCTGCAATCACTGCCACGGGAGGAGGCAGACCCAGCCCCTTCGTTGCTGTGTCCGGTATGTGCTTTGTTTACCTACTTGGACCGCACGTAGAGCTTTAGACGTTCTGAGCAGCTCTTTGTCTCCTTTGGTGGATAGCAGAAAGGGAACGCTGTCTACAAACAGAGGCTTTCCCACTGGGTGGTGGATGCCATTTCATTGGCCTATCACACCCAGGCCGTGTCCCCCCCTTGCGGGTCCGAGCACACTCAACAAGGAGTGTTGCGTCCTTGGGGGCACTGACCAGGGGCACCTCCCTGGCAGACTTATGTAGAGCAGCGGGTTGGGCAACACTAATACCTTTTGCGCGATTTTACAATCTCAGGGTTGAGTCAGTATCGTCCCGTGTTTTCTCAGGTCCAAGCCTGTAGAACTCTGCAACACGCTGACGGACTGGCCGGGTGGATCGCTTACACCTAGCACCCTTTCCCTCAGTTGGGGTAAAACTGTGCGCTTTCTCTTCCAGGAGATTCCATATATTCAGATCCCTGGATGACTCCTCCCTAGCCCTATAAGTCCGCAATTCAGCGGAGGAATTCACTGACCCAATCCACTGCGGGTACTCAAATCTACCCTGTACTGGAATAGGTACTCCACAGGTCGGGACTCCTCCTGTGTGTATTTTCCGCAGTATGGTCCCCTTGCGAGTGGACCCGCGTCTCCCTTAGGCAGTTCCAGCTGCCCTCCAGTCGCCGTGCTGTAGCAACTCCCCCCTCCTTGAGGCTGGATCTACCACCGCACCATTTTTTCCACATTTGACCTGAGTGGCCCATGTAACGTATTTTGCCACTTTACCTCCCCATTCCTGGTCAGATGTTGTCTACGCATGGTCTTTTCCCAACTGGGTAAGACCCCCTTCCCACGATGCGTGTAAGGTTCCCAGCCGTTTGGCTCTATGCGGGAAACATAGAGAGAAAAGAGGCCCGGCTAGGCTCGGCCCATTTCCAGGTTGGCAAGCGTCACCTTGTTCCCCTGCTTCGGGTAACCAAAAGGATTCCGACGACTTTGTATGGGGCATTGGGGAAGGGTACGTGCAGTCTGACACAACTGGTCACATTTGCACGTGAAATACTTCCCCGCTCTTGTGTCAGCAGTACACGTACACGGCTCAGCACATGGCGTGATTTGAATTGGACCCCTAATGTCGCTTCTTCGACACAACGTCGAAGTGAGCGACAGACGGGGAAAGTCTAGGTTACGGATGTAACCTCCATTCCCTGATGGAGGGCACGAGACGTTTTGTCCTCCTGGCCACATCGCTGAGCCGAGCCACTGTAGTGGCCGGACAATTTCCAGCTCCTCAGAAAAATCCTGAATGAACTTGACAAATTTGCCAGCTTTTATACTCGTATGTCCGGGGGCGGGGTATGCAAATACTGTCTGCCTAATTCCCATTGGCCTTTTTTCATAGATCAGAGGCATATTCAGCACTCAAGAGAGACCCCTAGTGTCACATCTTTGACACAACGTCTCGTTCCCTCCATCAGGGAACGGAGGTTAAATCCATAACCTAGACTTTTTCATTTAGAACTAAGCACATTTTCCTCCCAATCTCATTACCATATGTGTCTGGAGATTTATTTTTATTTTTAGTTCTCATTATTCATGATGGGGATTTGTATTAGATTTGCATTATTATAATACAGAATATAATTTGAGTTTTTTTTTATCATAAACATAAATTAAAGGTAATACTAACATTTTGTATAAATAGTTTACAATTTAAATACCATATCATATTTATTTTTCCATTACAGTAATGTGAATGAGATTTACATTTTTTTTTTTTTACAGTAGTGAGAATAGGGATGGGGGTTGTTCATTGTCAAGAAAAAATATAACAATGCAAAAAATCTTAATGGTCCTGAAATTTGTGAATATAAGGATGTGAATCTGAATGGATTGTTGCATATTGAGAATTCAAGATAATTCTTCAAAACATTAAAGTAAACATGAAAAAGCATTCATACAACCCAGCGATGTGCTGTATTTCAGAGTGAAGAATATTCAATTGACTGTATTTTGAAAAGTGGGCCTTTATAGAAGGTAAATAGTGTGAATTTTGAAGTCATGTTGACTTCCAAATGTTGGTGATGTTGATGAGGTTTGGTGTGTTTGTTGACACAATGTGTGTCTTTTTTTATGTTGTAATGTGTACCCTGCCGAGTTTGGCAAATGTCTCGTAGATGAAGATGATGGAGATGAGGATGGAGAAGATCTCTTGAGTGAAGCGGGAAATAAATCGGACCAGGAAGCTTCCTTCCAAAGCAACAATCACCACGACGATGACCACCAGCCACATGCCAACCCACACTCTGCTAACGATGTACTCAATATCCTGAGACTTACAGAACTACAGGCAAGAGGAAGAGCAAGATATCACTGAACACAACAACACAAGAAATGGGCAGTGTAAACATGAAAAGATTGTTTCTCAAACTGTGACACTTACAGAACCTTATGAAGAACCTCGTTTCCTATTTTAACTCATGGAAAATATACATTACAAGTGCCTCAAAACATTTCCTTTAGAATGGGGTTACTGAAGGAACCATTAACAGTCTTGAGAGTTCTTACAGAATATTCTGTTACATTTTGCAAGTTCCTATGAGAACTGTCATTTTTGAAAGGGTGTCTAGAGGTTCTGCACCATTGTAGCAATCAAGTCAAGTATACATTCATTTTTACAGCATGCTGTATTCAAATAAATGTTCTTCAAATAGACACTCACACTAAAGAAGGCCTCTTCAAACACCAGCAGAGGCCCAGAGAAGCCTATGACTAGTACAGGTTGGGCAGCAATCAGGCAGAAGATAAAGCCCTGTACTGCAGTGGAGATCATTAGCTCTGACACACCCATCATGTTATCCACCTTATCAGCTGTGAAAAAAGGATGAGTGCCAAACAACAGACATTACATAGCTAGAAGTATGTGGACATTCATTTACAGGTTTGGCAAAGCCCATTACTTCCTATGAAGATGAATCTCAACCCTACACCATACAATTCCATTCTAGAGAATTGTGTGCTTGTAAATTTGTGGAAATGGTTTGGGTAGTTGCCTAGCCTGCATCATGCCCAGACCTGAATCCTTATTGACCGCTTTTGGGATGAATTGGAACATCCCATGAAAATTGGGCCTGACCCAAATGCGCAACATCAGTGCCTGACCTCACTGATGCACTTGCATCGGAATGTGAGCAAATCTGAACAACTATATTCCAAGATCTAGTGGAAAGCCTTTTGATAACAGTTTTCCCTATTTTTGCCAATGGTTTTGAAATGAAATGCTCAAAAAGCACACTGTGTTCAGGTGTCCACGTACTTTCGTCCATGTAGTGTATAAAGGTTGCTATTTTTTAAATACATTATTTGTGTTCCCTGTCTTCTTTAGACTAAACATTCATACCAAGAAGGCCTCCAAAGGTGATGGCAGGGGAGAGTGCAGCAAAGTAGATGAAGATGATTGCAGCCACCACCTGAGAATTCATGGCATCAGTGATATCACTGACGTAATGTTTGTATCGTCTCTTCAGGTCTTTGATCATGCCACCGAATGGAACACCCGTACGTGCCAGTGGATCCTCAGAAGGGCGACTTGATGATTTTGAAACTATGGGAAGACAAATTAGTATTAGATCTGTGTTCTCTGGCTTTTTGTTAAGTTAACTCTTTAGGGGTGCAAGCAGCTGACTACCTTGTAAGATATAATGTAATGTCTGCTGGCCATTGTCACAGATTATAAAACAACGGTCACATGATTTTCAATTTCTGCCTGATTATTATTATTATTATGCCATTTTAAATGAGCTGAACAACCTTTTATTTATTTTTTTGTATCCAAAACATTTGGTCCAATTCATGCAAATTGTGGATTGTATCATGTGCAGAAACACCCCAGACAAAAAGGTACTCAGGAAATTTTGATTCATTAAATAGTTTGCCGGATACGAGCCAATTACATTTTTGGCTGTGGCCTGTATTAAGTAATGGACCTATATCTACAGTATATCTGAACCCAATGTCCAAACTTAATGAACCCTTGTTCATATAAACACCTTTAAAATCTGAGGACAAACAGTATATTTAATTAAACTCTGCCTCTAGGGGTGCCATCACTAGGAAGTTTTCATAACTCTTTAAGGAAGTTAAAATACAACACTATTATTCTGAATCTTCCTCATTTGGAAATTGTAGTAATTTTCTTCCACCCCGAGCAGGATACGAACCGGTAATTACTGGGATGAGAGTCGGACGTGCTAGCAAGGAGGCTATAAAAGTCATGGCTCTAGCCTCGGTCAATAGTGCGACTCTTAAAGCCAGGAAAGTGAGGTTTACAGACTGCACAGGTATCATGTACCGCTGGCTACAATTATGTCAACCCCTCTAAACCTAACTCCCATCTGGGTCACGGCACCAGTTTTATGTAGCAGACTTGCTAACACTCCCACAAGAACTCAAGCCAGGGACAACAGATCGGGATCAGTTGAGTTCATCTCCCTGACCTCCATTATGAACGTTGTGATTAGTTAATTGGAGCTTGTTGTGCTTTCCTTATATGGATACGGTTGGTGCGGAGTTTTTTGGAGTTTTTTGGATTGATTGAGGTGTGAGGCGAAGGAGGATGTGGAGAGGAGAGAAAAATGGGAAATGGAAGAACCTGTGTTTACGTGTGAACAGTTTATGCTGCGCATGAGTTAGAACTCGCCCTGCAATACCAAAGATTGGGTCGTTGAGCACGGCATTTGATGTGAGGGTGTATAGAAGGCTATATTCGAATGAAATTGATTGATACATTGAGATGTGGCTTGTGTTGAACTGTTTATGGAAGACCTGAAACGGACCGATTGTTGTCGTTCACCAGGTGGGTAATGGTTCATATTGAATGAATGGCATGATATGGGTTACAGAGCCATGTAAACTTAGATGCATGACCTGAAAGACGTGTCGCGGTTGTGGGATGTGAACGACGCATTGCGCTGTTTGCGGTGTAATGGGAGTTTGTCGCATGGCCCAAAAGACACCACAGTTGCAGCGATTGTACAGCGAATTGCACTGTTTGTATGAAATCATTGGAGTTTGTGCCTGAGAGTTGGATTTAATAGATACTATAAGAGCACCATTTGCAGTAGTGTGGCAAATAATACGACTTGTTTATATTTTTTACATATAATAGATTCTACAGAGAAATTGAAATATTGTGACAATGTTCTGACAATCTGTGCTACCTGCTCAGGATGTGCTACCAGCAGTAAAAACTGTGATGTGTAAAGCTTAAACATGGGTAGCACAATTCGGGAGGCATGGGAGAATGGTACCAAACGGTGTGTACTAAAACAGCAAGAAAAGTGTTAAAAACCTAGGTAGCACATCTTGTCAGGCAGATAATACCTATCAGGATGTGCTAACAGCAAAATCACATTGTGTGATATGACATGTGGCTATTCTAAGCCCTAACCCTACCCCAAACCCTAACCCCAACCCTAAAACTTTGCAATTATAGTGTTGGTAGCTCATCCTGATAGGTAGCATTTATTTTCAGGACACTAATGTCGGTTTACACCAATTACTTTAAATTTGGGTGGAGTGTGAGATTATTATGGATTGTTTAAATGCTTTAGAAGCAACAATAAGGTTCTATGGTCAAGCTTGTTAAGAGTTTGTAATCCAATGATTCACGTGAAAGTAGAGAAGGCTTGTCTGTAACATAAAATTATGTTTTTTTCTCTCCTTTTTCTCCCAATTTGGAATGCCCAATTCCCAATGTGCTCTGAGTCCTCGTGGTGGCGTAGTGACTTCGAGATCCGAGACGTCAACCCACACATCTTATCACATGGCTTGATAGCGCATGTTGAGGCTTCAGGCCATCCATCGTGGCCTCCACACACAACACACCATGCACCCCACCAAGAGCAAACCACATTATAGCGATCACCCTGGCCCCCCCCATAAAATGTTGTGTTGATTTTTTAACTGCGCGAAGCGTTTGTCCTGGGTGGGAGGAGGGAAAGTCATGTTATGGTCTAGAGATGAGTAGAAGTTTGTAGAAACGCTTGCTTCATGGTTTTTGGGGCTGTGAGGCGAGCTTGAATGCTGGGCGGAGGGGAGACATGTTTCAGAATGATTATGAATGAGTTGGATGTGGTGCGCGATCCACCTCTTGCGGAGCCAAATACGGCTCATGTCTGTTCGGGCAGAGGCTATGTATAGCTGTAGTGAGGTCAGAGGGGGAGCTGCTGCGGCAGCGAGTCATTTGGAAGGCGTTCGCTTGTTGCACGCTGTTTTCCGAATAGAATAATCACACTCCGAAGTGCGATTTGAAGGGAAAACAATCGTGATTGTCATGTTGGAAGAAAAGTAATCGCTGAATGGAGCATGCTCTAAACGATCTGAACGGCAATGAGGCTGACATGAATCACTTGTGCGGGAGAACCAGATTGAAATGCTGGGGAGCATTGGAATGATGCTTTAATTAAATAGTTAATCTTTTGATTCCCTTGCGTTCAAATGAAGCTGTGCTAGAGCTCAAGTTTCATGACGCCGGAGTAGCACCCGTTCACGGAGGCAGGTTTACGTGATGGACCGCTCCAGGTGGGAAGTTTAGATAGGAGAACATGTGAACAGCCATAGATAGACATTTGTACAGTGCCAAAGCAGAAAGTTTGCAGAAGCAACTTCATGCTATAATCTGCTTCGGCGAATAGAGAATAGAAAGAAAGACTGATTAAAATATAACACTTAACGTGGTAGCAGTCAATTCTGTGAAAACAAATGAGATGCTGTGGCAGCTTCTGTTAAATAACGAAATTGTTTGGACGGAAGAGCTGTTCTGATGAAGGAGAATGTTTTGCAACGAAGTTACATCTTACTGCAGACCCAGTTGAGACACTTGCACAGGTCTCTTTGTGGGCAATGTGTGGGGCCGAATGCCAGAAGACTCAATGCCATGTAGAGGTACTATATACTCTTAATCTGGCAGTGTGATTGGTCAGATTAAATTACTTGCTCCTCCAGAACCTTTTTAAATGAAACTCTATTTTGTTGTGTGTGCCTTCATAGCAGTGCAAAGAGGAATTAAAGCATGTATGTATAAATATACACTTGGATCAAGTGTGTCAAGTAGATTTGTCATGGAACATGTGGTCTACTTTGTATGTGTACTCACATTTGCGAGGTTTTACATCCAGACGCAGTTTGGGATCAGAGGGGCGGAGTCTCTCCATCAGAAGTTTCTTCTGGAAGGGGATGAGTGCCGAGAGCATGGACTCATTCTGTATCTCTGTGGGGGGGATCACGATACTGCAGTCCATGAAGTCTTCCACAGCATCAGTCAATTCCCTGTCACTCTGAGCCTGGAATGCTGCCTGGTTAAATACCTAAAGTGTGTGTATGTGTGTGTGTGTGTGTGTGTGTGTGTGTGTGTGTGTGAGTGTGAGAGAGAGAGAGAGAGAGAGAGAGAGAGAGAGCAGAGAGAGAGAGACAGGTGTAGAGGGTTAGGACAGTGATCTGGGAACAGGGCCTAATTAGCTAAGTCATGATGTGCATCTAATTATAGAAAACTTTATCCTTCTAATTTATACTTCTCTCTCATTTTGATCATATATTTAGTTACTGTAGTTCTCTTACTTTGTCAGCTAATAGTGATGCCATTGCTCGGCCACACTCATGGTAGTTCATGTCATTCTTAGATGGGCCGATCAAAATAAAGATGAATCTCGCAGGTACAGAAGCTTCCAGAGCCGACTCCAGCACCACAGCATTACGCAAACGCATGAATGCCACCGTTGGCTTCTCCAGAAATTCCAGAGCACCTGATCAAAAATACACAAACTTAATTATTATTGTGTATTGCTGTCAGTAACATGTGTCATTTGATAATGCACACTTGACTGTAAATGATATACTTGGAATTACAAAATGTGTGTTTTAAAAGCTATTTGTAAAACCAATGGATTTGATATTATACTTGCCAACAAGCACCACAGCGGCCTCTGCACTGTCAGCTGCATCCCTCTTTTGAGAATTAAACAAAACAGTCAGAAAAATGTCAAGTATAATAATTCAAACCATTAAAATTATATTTAAGTTATACCCAACTTGGACACAAATAGCAGGACTCAGTACATTTTCTTGAGAAAGTTCTCGACAGTTGTTTATACATAAAAGGTTTACATTTTAGAAGCTCTCAGTACATGTATTTTATTGATTTAATATCTATTCAAATGTGTGAATTTGTATTTGTATTTGTATTGCACTCTACCTACTAATACCTGTGAATTCTAATGAGATCATTTTACATCATATATCTAGAACAGTTACAAAATGGAAAAGCTTTTGCTCACTCTCTCTGTGACAGAGAATTTCTGCATTTCCACAGGTAAAGTCAGAGGCTGTGTCTCCACTGACTGGCTAGAGAAAAACAAAGAGATAAAAAAAACATGCTTTAAAAGGGTGAACTGGCTTTAATTCTGTCAGGGTGACTACAGACCACATGCTCTCAAAAACATAAAACAAAACACAAAACAAAGCAATTCATATTGTAAAAACTGCTGCTCACTTTTGATTCTAACTCTGGTTCGGAGTAATTGAACGGTTACAGGATGTCCGGTTAGAACATTAAGTCTCACACCAGGGTGTACTTGTATATGATTTATTGTGTGTGGTTAATTAGTTGCACGCACACATATAGGTGCTGGTCATATAACTAGAATATCATCAAAAAGTTGATTTATTTCAGTAATTCCATTCAAAAAGTGAAACTTGGATATTATATTCATTCATTACACTCAGACTGATATATTTCAAATGTTTATTTCATTTAATTGTGATGATTAAAACTGACAACTAATGAAAATCCCAAATTCAGTATCTCCGAAAATTAGAATATTACTTAAGACCAATACAAAAAAAGGATTTTTAGAAATGTTGGCCAACTGAAAAGTATGAACATGAAAAGTATGCGCATGTACAACACTCAATACTTAGTTGAGGCTCCTTTTGCCTGAATTAATGCAGCAATGCGGCGTGGCATGGAGTCGATCAGTCTGTGGCACTGCTCGGGTGTTATGAGAGCCCAGGTTGCTCTGATAGTGGCCTTCAGCTCTTCTGCATTGTTGGGTCTGGCGTATCGCATCTTCCTCTTCACAATACCCCATAGATTTTCTATAGGGTTAAGGTCAGGCGAGTTTGCTGGCCAATTAAGAACAGGGATACCATGGTCCTTAAACCAATTACTGGTAGCTTTGGCACTGTGTGCAGGTGCCAAGTCCTGTTGGAAAATGAAATCTGCATCTCCATAAAGTTGGTCAGCAGCAGGAAGCATGAAGTGCTCTAAAACTTCCTGGTAGACGGCTGAGTTGACCTTGGACCTCAGAAAACACAGTGGACCAACACCAGCAGATGACATGGCACCCCAAACCATCACTGACTGTGGAAACTTTACACTGGACTTCAAGCAACGTGGATTCTGTGCCTCTCCTCTCTTTCTCCAGACTCCGGGACCTTGATTTCCAAAGGAAATGCTAAATTTACTTTCATCAGAGAACATAACTTTGGACCACTCAGCAGCAGTCCAGTCCTTTTTGTCTTTAGCCCAGGCGAGACGCTTCTGATGCTGTGTCTTGTTCAATAGTGGCTTGACACAAGGAATGCGACAGCTGAAACCCATATCTTGCATACGTCTGTGAGTGGTGGTTCTTGAAGCACTGACTCCAGCTGCAGTCCACTCTTTGTGAATCTCCCCCACATTTTTGAATGGGTTTTGTTTCACAATCCTCTCCAGGGTGTGGTTATCCCTATTGCTTGTACACTTTTTTTCTACCACATCTTTTCCTTCCCTTCGCCTCTCTATTAATGTGCTTGGACACAGAGCTCTGTGAACAGCCAGCCTCTTTAGCAATGAACTTTTGTGTCTTGCCCTCCTTGTGCAAGGTGTCAATGGTCGTCTTTTGGACAGCTGTCATGTCAGCAGTCTTCCCCATGATTGTGTAGCCTACAGAACTAGACTGAGAGACCATTTAAAGGCCTTTGTAGATGTTTTGAGTTAATTAGCTGATTAGAGTGTGGCACCCGGTGTCTTCAATATTGAACCTTTTCACAATATTCACGTTTTCTGAGATACTGATTTTGGGGTTTTTCATTAGTTGTCAGTTATAATCATCAAAATTAAAAGGAATGAACACTTGAAATATATCAGTCTGTGTGGAATGAATGTATACATTATCCAAGTTTCACTTTTTGAATGGAATTACTGAAATAAATCAACTTTTTGATGATATTCTAATTATATGACCAGCACCTGTATAATCCACAAATTCCTTAGCTGGCAACACTTCTGACTAATTTAACTGTATGCTTGTATGTCACTTGTGGAAGTGAGGCATCTCGCTGCCCCATCAAAAGGATGTTGGGTGTAACTGGATCTGGGTCAGTGATGTCCGAAGATGTGTACCCAATGGGCAAAGGCATTAGGTATTCCTTCTATTTCAATAAGAACAGTTTGCAATACTTCTTCAGTGACTGTCTGTGCTCTGAGGGTTACTTGCAGGGATGTTTTCAAAGATCGAATTTCCCGCTCCCAGCATCCACCAAAATGGGGTGTATTGGGTGGATCTTCAGGAAATGACTCGGCTTGGATCCGACTGAGGGCCATGAACTCGGATTCTTTATCTTGACGTGAACTGGTGATCACCTTTTCACTCTGGTAAGGTAGAACATCCATTTGCCACATTCTCTCTACATTTGCAAAAAGGTCATTGATGGGTCGCAGCGAGGTGAAGAGGCATTGTTTAGCGGTAAGATGACTGTTCAGATCTTGAGCTGGACCCTGCAGTGTCCATCCTAGACGTGTCCTCACTGCCGCCGGTCCACCAGGGGGACCAGTCTGACTGGCTGTATGGGTGTAGTGAGGTGGGGCAATCAGAGCCAATGAGAAGCAATGGATGTACATTGTCCATCTGTTGTAGAGGTAGCCCAGCAAGATGCTTGAATTTCCTTTTGCAGGACACTGACTGCCTGTGTATGTTCTGCCAGACCCAGTGCCTTGGCTGTGAAGGCGTTACGGATCTTGTAGACTTTACTGGGATTAACAGTTGGGGACACAGTAAAGATCACAGCCGCCCCGTGAAGGACCTGGTTATCCTGTCTCACCGTGCAGAGTACAAGACCCTCTGGTTCTCCCTTGAGTCTTAATTTCTGCACTGCATCATGCAGAATGATGGTCCTCTCTGATCCATCATTTAATACTGCATAGGCCTCCATTGCAATGTTGCCATTTCTGATCAGAACCTTAGTCACTTTAAGCAGCACTTTACTGCCAGAGGTTGGGTGGTCGACATACAAAACTGCACTGAAAGGAACTGCACTCTGCTGAGGTGGCTTGCTTTGGTCATTGACATCATGCAGTACCAAAAGGTACTTCTTATTACACGTTGGGCAGAGATTCTGTAGCATGCAGTTGGCTGCTTGATGTCCACGACCACAACGCCAGCATCGTTTTTTTTTCTTTATCCAGTCTGTCTTCTGGTATTGCTGAGAAGCTTAAATTTGTCACAGCCATTTAAATAATGCTTATTATTGTCGCAATATGGACAAAAAGCTCTCAGCTTCAACTCTCTAACTGTAACTGGTTTAGACGTGGCTGACAACATAGGTGTGGACTGTGACTTTTCAGTTCCAAGCAGAATAGTAGTCAGTTTATGAGGCTGCTTAGACTCTCTTCTCACCTCTCTGCGGCTTACTGAGGATTCCTGCCTTGGGTGACAAGCATACTGGCTGTTGTCTTCCTGTACTTGAAGCTCATATTCCAGCCAATCAGAAAAGTCCAGCAATGTGGGAAAAGTAATTTGCAGAGGTTGGGTGTATCGCTTAAAACTAGATCTGAGGTCATGTGGCAGTTTACTCAGGAGTCGAGACACATGTGATCCACATTCCAACTCTACGCTACCTTTGTGGCCCAGCTGTTGCAACATACTGACAAGAGAGCGCACCTGCAGCCCAAACATCCTGAAGGCTTTTACATCTCCACTCTGTATGTTAGGTCCATCCATCAGCTCAGAAATTCATTGCAGGGCTAACTGGTGAGGTTGACCATACATTTTATTAAGAGCTTTCATGGTGTTTGTGAAAGGAAACCTTGCATTGCTGTAAGAGTCCGCCACCAGGAGTGCCTCCTCCAATTTCAGATGGTCATCATCGGGCATCATCGGGCAGGATGTTCTCCAAAGCAATTCTCAGCCTTGAAAACTCCCTAGGGTCAGGAGACGTAAAGAAGGGGATGGTAGGGGCTGGACCTCTGTAGGGTTTCTCATGGGTAGATGAGGGTAAGATACACTCTGAACTATATTCTGCGTGGGCTGGCCTCCTCCAGTCCTGTGATGGGACCACAAACTCAGGCAGCCGAGGTGGCAGAGAATACGGAAGAGAGTTAGCATACCTGATCTGAGGTGAGTCGCTATACTGTGTTGTAAAGGGGGCTCTCTTGTATGAGGAGGAAGAAACGTTCATGTTTTTCAGGTCCTCGATCAGCTCTGGGCTTTCCACTGGCACTGCCGGGAATGGCTGTCTCTTAGTGGTGGATGGTGGTAGCCTGGAGCGTGGAGCTGGTATTGGGCGGTATGGCTGTGGAGTCTGAATGTGGACTGCTGGAGAGTGAGAGCATGGTGATGGCATCAGTGAAGTGACTGACTCAGGCGGAGTTCTCCGCTCAGATTTTAGGCTTTGAAGCTTGTGACTAAGTGCAGCATTCTGTTGACACATCTCTTGGAGTGCTGAGATGATCTCAGGGAAATGGCTGGCTTGCTGGTGCAAGGCTGCGTTCTCCCGCTTCATTTCCTCTAACATAACTGCTAGCTCTGGTAGCTGTTTCACTGGTAGTTGCAATGCAGCATTCTTTTCTCTCAGCTTTTCAGAAGTGCTGTCCCATTAGTCAGTCATTATCCATTCTGAACACTCTGATGTTTGGCTGATTGGTGAAGTGGATCTGGAATAACCTGTAGTATTTAGTGGTTCATCCTCCAGTACACCCCGGTAGGTAGGCGACCGTGGTTGCTGTCGACGAGGCCCAGGTATGCTGAGCTCATAGTCTTCGAAGTAAGCTGGAGGGTTAACTCGTCTCCTTGGTCGCACAGCAGGGGCTTCTCTTTCTGGGTGAGACATGTCTGTAACAATCCACTATCCGGCTCGAAGGACCATGTAAAAACTGCTGTTCACTTTTGAGTCTAACTCTGGTTCGGAGTAATTGAACGGTTACAGGATGTCCGGTTAGAACATTAAGTCTCACACCAGGGTGTACTTGTATATGATTTATTGTATGTGGTTAATTAGTTGCACGCACACATATAATCCACAAATTCCTTAGCTGGCAACACTTCTGACTAATTTAACTATTAATAAACACATCTACACATCCTTTCTCCATAATATCTTGTTTCCAACTCCCCAGAAAGTTTTGGAACATTCCAAATCACAAACAGAGGCGGGGGAGTTTTCTGAAGGGTGGCCTTTTTTACACATATAGTTAATAGAAAAACATTATACTATCCTTAGGAATAGCAAATTATGAAATTGTGTCCTATGTACTATGTTTAGGGTAATTTTATGGATCTCTACAGCCACTATGATGATCACTATGAACTTTTGTGCTCAGCTATATGAAAAAGATCTGCATGAAGCTTTTCAAGAATTCTAATTTTGTGTCACATAGGAAAATAACAGCATATCAGTTTTGAACCACATAATTTTTTTATTTTTGGGTGAACTGTTTCTTTAAAATTGTTCAGAGAACAAAAAAGTATATAAAAACGAAAGTGTTGACATGCATGGAATCAAAGATTTTGCCCACATTGGACCTAAACTTAAGGAAATGTGTGTTAGTACCTTTGGTTGTGCATTAAAGCTTGAAGAACCTTATCTCTATCCCCTGCCTGGATCTCCTGTTTGCTAATCAGAGCATCCACGATCTTCTCAATGATGCTGGAGAGCATCTTCTCCTCCTGGTCCAGCATCACCACACCTGATCCCAACCAAGAGCATACAAAAAGAGAAGACAGTTAAATCAGTACACAGGCAAAAGTGCTTAAAGAGCACAGAGACACTGAACATGGTTAAACCAGGGGAGAGGATGAGGTTGGGGTTTAGAGTGTGAAGAATTTACATGTTTCCATTGATCATGGATCAGCCAAAGTGTAAATAAATTAGAACAGTGAGAGGTCACTGGAAGTCAAAGAGAGGGAATGAGGCAGAGGATAGGGGCTGTGACTGAGATTTATCACAATACTGAAAAACCCCACTAGGGACACCACTGATAAACACAAGTTCAGCAGGTTTGACAGGAATTGATGCAAGGCTTTTAGTGTCCTTCTTATAGAAGAAACAAATGATCCATTACCATTTTATCTGAACCTGTGCAGTGAAGTTACCTTGTTGCTCACATTCCACAATTTTTGTGACCACTGATATTAGAACAGCATTGGGGCAGCACTGAGACCAGGATGTTGGTGCAGTATAATCCTCCTTGTAATATTTAATAACATTTTTAATTAATAAGACATTTACAAATGTTTATAAAAATATATGCCATGTCTAAAGGTATGTTGAATATGAATGCATATGAAAATATTTGAATAAAAGTTTCATGATATTTCAATTTGAAGGCACATTAACTAAGGATCTATTAATAATTACATAATGTAATGTACCTGTATGTTAATGTTAAAAATATAAGAGTTTCGCTGTTTTTTTTATCAGGTAACCAAGAATGTGCTTCATGTGGCAACGTAAATTAACTACCATATTCAAATATATTAACTTAGAAACATAATTTAATGTGACTGAATCAACCTGACTACATAAAGTTACATAAATTATTTAAGGGTATTGTAGGTCAGGTAGAAACAGCTCATCATTTATGAATATGAGGAAATAAACTAATGAAAATTTCATGACATCTTAATTTTAATGTTCTTCAACTAATTGTAAGTATTTGTGGTGGTGGGGGGGGGCGTGGTTGAGCACCGGCTTGTGAATCACCTGGCAATGATTGTCTCAAACAGCTGTTTGTCATTGCAGTGAGAGTGGAGATGGGTTTTAAGGGTGTTTTAAGAGGGTTTTAATGATTTAGAGTGTGGCTCTGAAAAGCGTGATTTAAGTTTAAAATAAACATACCGTTTGAGTTGGATTCACCGTCTCCCGCATCCTCCTTTCCCCCTTACTGTGAACTTTGTTACAGTATTCTATAATATTATGTTTTTACAACTTCAATTTAGCCAAACTTAGCATAGTTATTTAAGAATATAAGTTAGCATATTATTTAATATGATTAAATCAGTTTGCACAAACCAAAGTCATTTATAAGTGTAAGGTCAGGTTCAAATATCTCCTTAAAGGAATAGTTCACCCCAATACAATTTTCTGTCATCATTTACTCACCCTCATGCCATCTCAGATGTGTATAACTTTCTTTCTTCAGCAGAACATGTGAACATTTTTAGAAATATATTTCAGCTCTGCAGTACAATGCAAGTGAATGGGTGCCAAAACTTTGAATCACATAAATCAGAATAAAGTAGTGGTTAAATCTATGTATTCCGAAGTGATATGATAGGTGTGGGTGAGAAACAGATCACTTTCACATTCTTCATGCATATCACCCCCTACTGGGCAGGGAGAAGAATTTCAAGCAAAAACTGATTGATTCTATTGATCTGTTTCTAAAACACACCTATCATAACACTTCTGAAAATATGGATTAGAACACTTGAGTTGTATGGATTACTTTTATGATGCCTTAATGTGCTTTTTGGAGCATATAAATGTTGACACCTATTCACTTGCATTGAATGCACCCACAGAGCTGAAATATTCTTCTAAAAGTCATAATTTATATTCTACTGAAGAACACAATCTATACACATCTGGGATGGCATGAGGGTGAGAAAATGATGAGAGCATTTTTAACTTTGGGTGAAATTTAAGAAACAATTATGGTAACATCTGCACATTTTCACCTTTTACAATCTAGCTGACGTACATTCAAATATAAATATAAGTTTCATGACATTCAAATTTGAATGTACTTCAACTAAAGATCTATATGGCATTACATACTTTTTTTTAATGTCATGAATGGAAGTTATTATGAATTTTATCCAAATAATTTAAGTTTAGTAGCTTTATAACTATTCCAAACATAATATAAGGTTTATTACTACTAAACTGATAAACACAGCTTTGACTTTAAGTTCAGAAGAAATGCGTAATGACTTGGTTTGAGCTGAAATGCATTTATCTGAATTGAATCAGACCTTATTGAATTAAATTGAATTTAATTATAAATTGTCATTTCTAGCAAAAACAGTTCAGGTTGCCCCTTATGACCTCACAGGCAGGTCCTCACCAGTGTTCATTGTCCTGCGCAATTGCACCAGGCTCTTGAATGTGAGGTAGGAGATGTGGGAGGGGCCCCAGCAGCCCGCCTCAATATCGTATGTCTCTTCATAGCCCACCCATCTGCCCACCTCCTGCCAATAGCTCTGCTGTCTCTGGTTCTTCATTAGCTCGTTCATTTGCACGTAAACCTGACCACAGATCATAATAAACCAAAACAAAGATGTTGTTGTCAGTGTTGGGTAAGTTACCAAAAGTAATCGACTACAAATTACTAATTACTTCTCTGTAATTGTAGTCAGTTTCCTTTACTGATTAGTTCATTGAAAAAAAAATACACATTACTAATAACTTTTGAATTACTTTCTAAAACCTTTTTCAGAGAAAGTGTTTGTTCCCATTACAAAAAGCTTCACTATGATGCTGCGCTGAAGAGCGCTTTGGGAACACGTCTCAGTTGTGACCATCTGTGAATATGTATGCAACACGTCAATGAACATTGACTGGAATTTATAGCCTCTGCCGATATAATCATTGGACGCACCTGGCGCAGTGGCTATAAATAGATGCGTCACCGGTGCATCATCAGGTTTCTCGTCTTCAGAGCCATTCTGTGCTGTGTGCATCACAAAGCTGTCAAACTTTCTTTCCTCTGTTAGGAGTTAGAATTTGGTTAGGCAGTGCACAGTTAACCTTTTCTCCTTTCTCTGCTTTCTATAAATATATATATAAATAGAGAGAGAATGACTGAGAATCAGAGCAAACTATGCATGTTCCCTTTTTTACGCTCTATTGCCAAGAGGGACACGCATCAGTTTTGCTTTGTTTGTTTGGGGGAAGAGCATGCTGCTATCGCACTGGAGCGGGGCAGGTGCGAGCATTGCGATCTGCTTTCTGGCGAAACGCTTCGCGCTCGCCTCGCTTACTTCCGGGAGTCAGCGCCCACTCTTTCATCGTGGGGCTCTCACATATAGCTGGCTGACGAGCGAGAGACGGGTCCGTCCCTATCGCTCGCTCACTCCCCAGATCCAGCAGATCCTTCTCGTAAGCCTGAAGCGTGCCTCAGCGCCTCTTCGTTTCACGAGGGGGGGCGCTGAACCTCTGTACATTCCACGCATAATAATAAAGCGGCTGAGAAATTACTTGAAGTGGTTACTCGGGTTGTGGACAGACTACAGCTAGACTGGCCACGCAAACAAGAGGCACCCCCCCAAACGCTCCAAACTATAAGACAGATTTCTGTCTGGTGGCTAAAAAAAAAAAAAAAAGGAAGGGAAGGGAACGCTATATTAGTCTCTTCCTTTCTTTGATGACCTTCAATGATGCAGCCGGTCAAAGAGACGCTTGCGTGCTATCTCGCGCCAGGCTTGGCATCGTCATTTAAAAAGCCGATAGACGAGCAAGTTTTTTTCTGAGCTTCATTGAGCCACAGACCTTTCTCTCCACACGACCAAGCAAGCAGCCCATGCTATTGGCCGGTCTATGTCTGCCTTTGTCAGCACGGAGAGGCACCTTTGGCTCAACCTTTCAGGCATCAAGGACAAGGATAATGTTTTCCTCCTTGATGCCCCGGTTTCGCCTACTGGCCTATTCAGAGACGCCATGAGCACGGTTATCTCCTGGTTCCAAGAGGCGAAAAGCCATGAGGAGGCCTTCGGGGGTGGGTCCGTCAGCCACCCAGACCCGCCTCGGTCCTGTTAGAAGGGAGGCTCAAAAGCAAAGCGTGGCGAGTCGTGCTCCCCCTCGCGGTGACTGGGGACAGTCTCATCGCCTTCAACAGCCCCCAAATCAAGACCTCAGGACCCTAAATTCTAAAAGAGAGAAACCCTGATGTCTTACGCCTAGTCTTCTGGGGTAGCTCCCCTCGGGATGGGCGCGTGTCCCACTTCGCTCCTCCCGGTACCCCCACGAAACCTCTACATTCCCGCCACCTACTGTGTTTCGGGAGGTAGAGGTTCCCATCAAAAAGTTGGGTGTTTCGCTGCTTTCTGCATTTATCCAGGACGCGGAACACTCGACACCCCCTCAACACGAAGTGTTCAAAAATGAATACCCATCTCTAAGAACCTGGCAGCATAGAAACTTCTGCCAGATATTTTACGTGGGTCCTAAGATCAGTAGAAAAGGGCTACAGAATTCAATTCGCTCGCCGCCCTCCATGTTTCAATGGCATAGTCTCCACTACAGTAAACCCGATCAGGCATGTCTACTGTGAAACGAACTGCAAAATCTTTTGGCTAAAGGGGCCACGGAACGTGTTCCCCTTCCAGAGAGAGAGTCAGGTTATTACAGCAAATACTTCCTGGTTCCCAAGGAGGGTGGGGGGTTGCATCTGACCTTAGATCTTAAGGCTTGAACTGCCCAGTCTGGGTGTTCAAGCCCAAGATGCTGCCTATCAAGACGATCGTGTCACAAGCCAAACATCATGTTTGGCTGGTCACAATTGATCTCATGACGCACTTCTTCTCTTTGAAGTTCTGCCACAACACAGGAAGTTCCTAAGGTTCGCTTTCGGGGGCAAAGCCTTCCAGTATCAGGTTCTTCCATTTGGCCTAGCCCTTTTTACCCGCACATTCACAAATGCAGGCTGCAGCGCATGCTCCTTTGCGACTCCGGGGCATCCACATTTGGAATTACATAGATGACTGGCTGATCTAGCACAGTTCCAGGAACTGGCAGTTCAGCACAGGGATATCGTCTTAGCTCATCTAGCTTCTCTGGGGTTGAGGCTCAACGCCAAGAAAAACGTCCTCTCTCCCACTCTGAACACTGTCTTTCGGGGGACCATACGGAGTTCGATAACAATGCGGGCACAACTGCCTCCCACTAGAATCAAGTCCACTAAGAATACCCTGAGTGAAGTCAGGCTAGGTCAAGGTTGTACTAGGTCTCAGGCCGACTGCGTCCTTGGTGATCCCTCTGGACCTTCTGCTCATGAGACAGGGGGGTTTCTTCCAAGGGCCAAATCCCCTAGGCTAATAAGGGTTACGCGCCGCAGGCTTCGTTTCCTTTCTATAGGGTTCAGACCCCGGTTTCTTACCTTGGGTCCCACTCTAGGTGCGTCTCGTTGTTGCAGGCTGCTAATGATAGCCTCCCTGATGGGCTGGGTAGCGGCCTTAAGTGGTCGTCCAGCTTAAAGGGAATAGGAGGGTCGTCAGCTCGGTTGTCACAGTAACTGTCTCGAGTTGATGGCTGTATTTCTGGCCCTGAAATACTTCCTCCTGAGGCTGCCATGTCTTGGTGCGGGTACAGCTGTAGTCTCTTACATAAACCATCAGGGAGATCCACGTTCATGTCAGCTGAATTACTGGCATGTCGGATTCTCCTTGGGGCCCAGGGCAGCTCCTGTCACTCAGGGCAGTTTATATCCCCGGATGCCCGTATATACGAGCAGATATACTGTCCAGACAGAAAATACCGACAGGGGAGTGGAAACTCCACCCTGAGGTAGTGGGTGAGATTTTTCCAAGGCAGAAGAGGACCTCTTCACTCTATGAACAGCGCAATGTCTCCTCTACTTCTCCCCGAGTCACCCAGCCCCCTTGGGTCTGGATGTAAAGGCACATACATGACCCGGAATGCGTCTGTATGCGTTTCTTTTCTTTTGCTCCCGGGAGTCTTGGCCAAGGTTCGCCAGCAAGGGTCTTGCCTCCTACTGATAGCGCCATGCTGGCCGAACAGGGTATGGTTCTCGGAGCTAAATTCTCCCCTCGACAGCTCGCCTCGTGCGATTCCGAACAGGAAGGACCTTCTTTCTTAGGCACAGGGGACAGTATTTCATCCTTGGCCCGAATTGTGGAACCTTCTCATGCTTGGCCACAGGGCTTTCTCCTGAGGTTATCGAGACCATTTTAAGTCTCAGGGCTCCCTCCACTTGGAACAAATCTGGGTAGATTTTTCAGGGCAGAAGAGGACCTCTTCGCCTCTATGAACAGCACAATGTCTCCTCTACTTCTCCCCGAGTCACCCAGTCCCCCCCTCTGGGGCTGAACACGATGGTGCATACATGGCCCAGAATACATGGCTTTTCTGCCGCACTGGGATGCTCTTAAGACAAAATATCTGATGATGCACCAGTGACGCATCTATTTATAGCCACTGCGCCAGGTGCGTCCAATGATTACATCTGCAGAGGCTATAAATTCCAGTCAATGTTCATTGACGTGTTGCATACATATTCACAGCTGGTCACAACTGAGACGTGTTCCCAAAGCACTCTTCAGCGCAGCATCTCGTTCCGCTTTTTTCAGGGAACAAGGGTTACATATGTAACCCGAGACGTTTTTCCACTTAACAAATTCAAAACGATGTCTGTATTTTCTCATTGTTCATTGAGGCACATTCATAAGCTGCCACAGAAATACAAACAGACTTACATGAACATATTAATTCATATTTGAATGTATAATACACAAGTAACCCAAGTAATGTATGTACAAGTATTTGCCTTAATTTAGAATAAGTAGCTGTAATCTGATTACACAAAATTTTAAATGAAAATTGAATTTTTGACAAAAATGAACAGATTACATCCAACACTGCCTATAGTTTATTCAATGCTGCAAATTGTTATGCTGATAATATTACAGTAGATGACAATTATTCATTACAAATTATATCTCAGTGTCCTTCTTGTTCTACTGTTTGTCATATGCAAAAGCAGAGATGGCAAGTGCTTAATCATGATGACTGGACCACCAGTGCTTAGCGTGACAGTGTGTGAGTTTCCTGTCTAGTGATGACTGATAAATTAAAGCTCATGTTTGCTGTCCAAACATAAAGAGTGTAAGTGGCACAAGCCAGTGTACAAATGTGGAAAATTATCAGTGAGCGTGAGCACATGTACAGTATGTAAGTGTATTTGTGTGCTTGTGTGTCTCAATGCCAAAAATCATGGCAAACTATAAAGCATTAGAGATTGTGTGCACACTTACTAGAGACTCTGTTTTAGTATTGGCGTTGGTATTCACTTTCAGAGTAGCTAGAAAACAACATACATGACAGATTAATTCAGTTTAATCCTTTGATTTTTAGTTTATCTTGTCAAGACAATACATAAACAGAGAAATGTGTGTATAATTCAAATAAGCAAGCATGTGATAACAAAACCTAGAGAATTGATTAAAGAAATTTGTGAGGTCAATGTCTTGATATGACATCAAACTTTGTTTATAAAACAACTAACTGTATCTTATGAAACAACTGATAATGATCTGCTAAGCATACAACAGCCATTGGCTATGCACAGACATGTACAAATCAAAATTTATATGAATAAGACATGGTACAACATTTTCTCTCTTTTATAACAATGTTCACTCAGAAATTATTAATCTTAAGCTTGATGTTCAGTTTGGTGTTTTCATGTTCATGTTTGATAGTTGAAAAATATGATACACCTAAAAAAAACTCTCAAAATGGCAAAATTGTTTAGACAGATTTGATACATTTTGAAATTGTTAATTGCCTACATTGTTTTTAATTGCTTGAAATTACATTGGTGTTGTTTACCAACTGAGAGATACATGTAGCCACTAAATCTTGTGTGTGTGTGTGTGTGTGGTTATCTTGTGTTGACCCTTGTTCATGAGAAGTGTGGAAATACAGCATAAGTTGCATATAATAGTAATAATTTTTATTTGTGCAATGAGTTGAGTTTTTGTTTTAGGTGTCCAGCGAAACCATCCACATTTAGATCTAAAAAACCTGACAAGTAATTGGGATGTAACTGTTTTTACCATTGACGCTCTTCTTGTAAAAGTGTAAAAGTTATGCAGATTTTCATTCAAAATGCAGTTATGTACAAGTTATGTAGTTGTGAATCTTAAGCTATGAATCTGTGTGTGTGTGTGTGTGTATATATATATATATATTGGTCAATACACTGAAGGATCCATGGAAATATTGCATTGTTTTCTGTTTCTAATTATTTCATATAAAAAAAATCTATAACAGTAAAATACACATTTTCAAATTATCGTTTAAATCTAAAAGTATAACATGACACATTTGTAAAACAAGTTTAAAATAAGTTAAAACAAAACAAAGAACACAAAAACAAGTTTACAGCTAAACAGAAATAATAGTGACACCACACTTACCTGAAATTGAATAATTGACTATACTGCTCAAAGAAGCACTTTCCACAGACCCTCACAAAAGTGCACAGACCTTTATAAACTCTGTGTGCACCTGCAGCTATCACAGACACACCTCTACACACACACTGACAAAAATGTTGATGGACACTCATGTAGAAGCTCCCGGGCACATATAGTGACCCTAAAAAGTATATGAATATTTTTGCAAATCAAATATCAAAGCTAGTGGTATTTATTGTAAAGTACGAGAGCACAAGCACATTTTCCATGCAAAACATTTCACAAAAATATGATTTAAACATAGATATACTGTTCCAAATTAAGTATTTGGACACTTTGTACTACTACTGTTTGTCAAACAATAGCAGAACATATCATTAGTTTATGTGAACTACACCTGTGGTTGCTTTGCAAGTACACCTGTTGAAAGAAATTGCACAGATAGCTGAGAAATGTTAAATCAGTTCTAGCATGATTTGTTTGCAGATGCCACTTGATCTAATGCAATGACATGTGTTTTAACCGTCTTAAGTTTGTTTTTAAGTGTCCAATTACTTATTGGGGTCACTGTTAATTGACTCCACATACATCAAAGGATGCAAGTGTATCCATTTGTTTCTTTCTTATACACACACACAGACTCACAAACACACCCAAGATGTGTTCTTGGACTAACCCATAATATTGATTCAGTAAACAGTATGTCTTGATAGCTGTGCACTGGTTGGACAGAGTGTGTGTACTGTACTGTATCTTACCACATATAGAGCCTGTGTGTCACACACAGACACACTCTCTAATGACACTTCATCTCACCTTCAACATCTATATTGATAGAGTGCAGAATGAGAAAGAGTCCTCTCTCCTCATCCTCTTCATCTCTTTCTCCATCCAGGCTCACAGGATCACAACTCTGGCCATAAAGCGCAGACTAATATAAAGCTATATGAGAGAATTTTCTTTAAAAACCCTGTTCTCTGCACTCAATAATACTGCAATATTCATTTTAAAATCTAACTTGTTAACTTTAAGTGTAACTAAAGGCAGTAACATCCATGGGTGACAGCAGAATAATGTGTGCACTACCTCTTTTCACTTCTATTTAAATACTGATTAATAATGCTTCAAATGTAAGAGTACAAATAGATATTTCTACACACTATTACATTTCAGATATATTCAGATAATACAGTTTGTTCCATCACAAATAATAAAGGTTTAATTAAAAAATAAACATGAAATACAGATTTACATTTGATTAGTAAGCTAGAATTAGTGCCTAATTATTTCCAGGTTTTATATATATATGCTGTATATAAGTAGCCAAGTGGAGAAATTTCATGTTATTTAACTTTAGTCATAAATTGGATGTGGCCCCTTTAAGAATTTTGCAACACCAACTTTCACCAGTACTCTCTTGTAACATTGTACAAGAGAGCTATCATTTGAGAATTATTTGGGTAAATATAAACTTTTACACAAAATGTTGTTAAATTGAATAAAATATGTGTAATAAGTCATAAGTTAAAATGAAGTCTTTGTTATGATAATTTTTGAAGGATGTATATGGATTGCATGTGTGGAGTTTGACCACATTTTCTACATGTGCAAGAACATAAACATTAATTATATCTTATTTAATGATTTATAGCCCAGAGTGTTTTCCAATTAAGTGAGCAAGTGTAATGATAATGTTATTGTTTTAAACTGTTGTACATGTACACAAATAAGTAAAATACTATGAGTGATTTAAGCATGTGTTGAATGCATAAAATACTGTGAGTTTTTAAGCATGTGTTATATGTATAAAATGCTGTGAATGATATAAGCATGTATTAAGATGATGAATGCTGAAATCGTCTAGGTTACAGATGTAACCTCCGTTCCCTGATGGAGGGAATGAGACGTGTGTCGAAGAAGCGACACTAAGGGTCTCTCTTGAGTGCTGAATATGCCTCTGATCTATGAAAAAAGGCCAATGGAATTAGGCAGACAGTATTTGCATACCCCGCCCTGGACATACGGGTATAAAAGCGTGGAAATCCGTCAAGTTCATTCAGGAGTTTTCTGAGGAGCCAGAAATGGTCCGGCCACTACAGAGGCTCGGCTCAGCGACGTGGCCGGGAGGACACAACGCCTCGTTACCTCCATCAGGGAACGGAGGTTACATCCATTACCTAGACGTTCCTCGTCTGTCGCTCACTTTGCCGTTGTGTCGAAGAAGCGACTCTAGGGGTCCAATTCAAATCATGCCATGTGCTGGGCTGTGTACGTTTACTGCTGACACGAGTGGGCAGGTATTTCATGTGCAAAGGTGACCAGTTGTGTCAGACAGCACGTACCGACGGCAGGTGGTAGACCAGCTAGATCTTCCATGTCCTGTCCAGGGGCCAGACGTGGAGGTTCCAGATGTCTGGGTGCGGATGCCAGAGCGTGCCCCGTCCTTGAGAAATAAGGTCTTTCCTCAGGGGAATTCGCCAGGGAGGGGCTGTCATGAGGAGTAGGAGGTCCGAGAACCAGGCTCGGGTGGGCCAGTAGGGAGCCACTAGGGTGACTTGTTCCTCGTCCTCCCTGACCTTGCACAGCACCTGTGCAAGAAGGCTCACTGGGGGAAATGCCTACTTGTGCAGCCCCGAGGGCCAGCTGTGTGCCAGCGCATCTGCCCCGAGGGGAGCCTCTGTTCGGGCATACCAGAGCGAGCAGTGAGAGGTCTCTCGGGAGGCCTTGCCAAATTGTTCCCAAATCAGCTGAACCGACTGGGGGTGAAGCTTCCACTCTCCACCGTGCAAGCATGTCGTGACAGTGCGTCCGCTACCACATTGAGGCCACCGGGGATGTGAGTGGCGTGCAGCGACTTGGAGATGACGACGGGTGAGTCACGACATGTGGCGGGAGCGTACGCCGCCGTGGCGATTTATGTACGCTACCGTGGTGGTGCTATCTGACCTGACTAGGACATGTTTGTCTTGAACTAACGGGAGAAACTTCCGCAGGGCAAAGAAAACAGTCAGCAACTCTAGGCAATTGATGTGCCAGCACAGCGGGGCTCCTTTCCAACGGCCCTCGGCTGCGTGCCCGTTGTTCACGGCGCCCCAATCCGATCTGGAGGCGTCGGTCGTGACCAGGACGCGTCGGGACACCTGCTGCAAGGGCACTCCTGCCTGCAAAAAGCAGAGGTCTGTCCAGGGTTTGAATTTTTGGCGGCAGGGCGGGTTGATCATTATCCGGTGCGTGCCGTGGCACCATGCTTGTCTCGGGACTCGAGTCTGAAGCCAGTGCTGAAGCGGTCTCATATGCATCAACCCCAGAGACAAAGGAAATAGCTCTTTTACTGAGAATGTGGGTACCCTACACGGGGCTGCGGCAAATGAAATAAATTCAACAAAAGGTTCTCCTCCTGGCCCTCCACCGGGGGACAGAGCAGTCTGCTTACCTGCTCCGGCGCTAACGTCTTGGTCCCTGGTTCCATCGTCTCAGGTGCGCCTGGGAGCCTTGCAGATCCTCGAGGGGGTCCATGAGATGGGGGATGTCGACTTCCTGTGGGGTGCTCGATGCGTGGGCTGAGAGCTGGGCCCGGGTTGAGGTGGAGCATGGCGTTTCTTCATCACAGGAGGACGTCCTCGGCGAGCAGATGGGCATGGCCCATGGCAGCAGGCTTGCGGCGGGGCAGGATATGCAAAATGGCCTCCGTCTGTTTCTTCACCGTGGAGAACTGCTGGGCAAAATCCTCGACGGTGTCACCGAAGAGGCCGAACTGGGAGACAGGGGCGTTGAGGAAGCGCACTTTGTCGGTCTCACGCATCTCAACCAAGTTCAGCCACAGATGACGTTCCTGGACCACGAGTGTGGTCATCACCTGCCCGAGTGACTGTGCTGTGCCCTTCGTGGCTCTGAGAGCGAGGTCAGTCACTGAGCGCAGTTCCTGCAGCACGTCGGGATCAGGGCTACCCCCATGCAGATCTTTGAATTCCTTGGCCTGGTGGACTTGCAAGAGGGCCATGGCATGCAGGGCAGAAGTGGCGTGTCCAGCGGCACTGTAGGCTTTAGCCTTTGTCCTCAATCCCGTGGGAAGAAGGAGCAATGCGGGGCGGCTGGAGTGGCGTGCTTTCTGTTGAAAGCTGTGGCCTGTGGCCGTCTGAAGCGGAGAGCACTCTACCGCATCCAGGAACTGCGCAGCAGCAGAAGGGCATCTTTACAAAGACGCGTCCTGAAAAGGACATTCAACGCTAGCTACGTATTGCTCTTTTAGAGGAAATAACTCTTTCAGAGAAAAATCAGTGCGAGAGCGAGTTAAAGATTCCAGTTTGAGAGAGAGAGAGTTGCACATGGCCGCTGTGTTTGTGTTTATGTTTGTTTCATATTGTTTTAAGTTCAGTTACTGAACTTAGTTATGTTGACTGTTCTACCGATTCCCGCCTCCTCCATGCCCACCTTTACCTATTACATAAGGTGGAGGGATAGTGGTGTCCTCGCAGCTGCCATCTGCCGGGGGAAGGAGGAGTCACTGCCGGCTGCCAGGAGTCAGAGGAACTGCTGCCATCAGCCAGCAAAGGGAGGAGCTGTTCCATCCACCTGGGGTCAGAAGACTCACTGCCTTCCTCACGGGGAGGAACGGCTGTCATCTGCCAGAGGTCGGAGGAGTGGTTGAGGATCAGGCGACGATGTGTTCGGGGACCGGCGAGCAAGTTTTTCTCTATTTCTCCTCTCTCTCTCTCTCTCTGTCTGTTGCCTGCTCGCCCTTTCCCTCTCCCTCCCCTCATCTCTCACCCAGGTTCCCAGGTGGTGGAGTGGACCACTGCCTGGCGGAACAGCATCTCCACTCTAGAGATGGGGGGGTAGCTCAGTCCGGATTGCGCCCTGGCCTGAGTTGGGCAGGGGAGGAGTGTGATGAGGAGGAGGGTGTGGCTGGGCCTTGAGGGTGCAAAGCTGACATTAAGTCAAGAGCGTGTTAAAGGGGAGCCGGAGACGCCAGTTCAAGAGAGAGAGAGGGACGTACGTGGCCACTGTGTGTGTGTGTAGCGATGTGTTTGTGTTTAAGTTGATTTGAGTTAATTTATGTTATAAAAACTTACGTTGACTGTTCAGCCGGTTCCCACCTCCTCCTTGCACACCTTTACCCATTACAATATATGATGGAAGTCAAACTGTTATGTCACAGAAGGAAAGGCCCAGGGCATACCCGCATACTCTGTGAGGTGAGATTGTGTATGTTATGCAGCGATACTACAATACCCATATTTATGTTTAAACACTTGAAAATCATGTATACACATATTACTGTATTTATAGATCAGAGAAGTGACACACTACAAAAGTGAAAAATATGAAAAAAAAAAAATGAATTACATGCTGACATTGACAGTGTTAGGGAGTGACTATCTAAAAGACTTAACACAATTTTTTAGTAGCATGGCAGCTGTGCAGCTATTTTCACAACAGTATAGTTTTTCCAGTAATGAGCTACAATTTTACGTAGCATTATAGTGCCACAAAACACATTTTTCATGTTTTTTTTTTTTTGGCGAATGAAGTATAGGGTTGCTCCGATACCAAAATTTTGGCTTCAGTATGATTCCAGCCTTGATACTTTGGTATCGATACGAAATAGATCAAATAAACAAAATCAAAGGCAACAAATAAACATCCTTAGATTATAATAAAATTACACATTTTTTTTGTCCAGTAATTTTTATTTTTATGTATTCCATGCTTAACATTTTATTAAATAGTATTGTCAAAACGGTGTCTAATTAAATGTATAAAATGGAGGTCATCAAAGAATTAACATTTGTAATATAAATTTTCAAAAATACCTTTCCAGATTAACACCAACACTTCATGGGAGGTACTAACATTAATAATTGTAATGAATAGTAACATTAATACATTTAATAATGGTCATAAAATAAAAATCAACAAACAAAACAAACAGATGTCATTAAAAAATCTGTTCCCTTTAAGAAGGTTACTTCGACGCTGCATCAGAAGCTGACACTTTGGGAGCTCCTCCCAGGTGCGGTGACCTAGAAACTCTTTAAAATCTTTCCAATTTGATTGGCAAGTGAAGCTCGAAGCCTATGTTGACGTCATAGTAAGCATATAAGCTGGAGTCAGCTTCATACTGTCAGAATTTTCCTCTTTCATGGCAACAGAGACATCTCTCTTGCACATGGAACCCTAAAACCCTCAACTTCGCTGAGCTTCCTGCACCTGGCCAGCTTGAACCTGCATGTGCAAGCAAAGAAGCACCATTTCAAAAACTCTTCCGGGTTTGCAGTGTGTTTACATTGCAATACTAAAAGTGTATATTGAAGAAATCTAAAAGAGCTAATTGTTTAAAAGAATGTCAAGTCAAGTCAAATAATTTTTATTTGCATAGCGCTGTTCACAACACACATCGTTTCAAAGCAACTTTACAAAAAATCATGCTTTAACAGACAATGAAACTGTAATATCTATAAAGTCTTAGAGTCATCATTGTGAAAATATGATTATGAATTGTGTCTAAAAATAAATAATGAAATAATAATTGTATTTAGAACCCCAGTGAGCAAGCTGAAGGCGATTGTGGCAAGAAACACAAAACGTACTGATGTAACCTCCATTCCTTTGTAGGATATTTGGTATGCAAAATTTAGAAGGGAACTTTAAAGTGCCCTCATTCTTACACCATTATATGTAAGGGTATTTGGTATGCTAAATTTAGAAGGGAATTTAGGGTCTTGAACTATGTGCGCTTTAAACTAAATTAAACTGTCCTTATTGTACATTATTAGGTAATTAAATTTATAATGGAATTAGTTGCATTCGACAACCATTATAAATTAGATAAATGACAAATAACTAAATTATTGGTTATTAACAAATTCTCCACCATTGAAATCGATATACAACATCACGTTGTATCCGCTCACAATCTGCTCAGTTACTGAGATTTTCACGCACAACCATTTCTAGGGTTTACAAAGAATGGTGTGAAAAGGGAAAAACACCCAGTATGCGGCAGTCCTGTGGGCGAAAATGCCTTGTTGATGCTAGAGGTCAGAGGAGAATGGGCCGACTGATTCAAGCTGATAGAAGAGCAAATCTGCCTGAAATAACCACTCGTTACAACCGAGGTATGCAGCAAAGCATTTGTGAAGCCACAACACGCACAACCTTGAGGCGGATGGGCTACAACAGCAGAAGACCCCACCGGGTACCACTCATCTCCACTACAAATAGGAAAGAGAGGCTACAATTTGCAAGAGCTCACCAAAATTGGACAGTTGAAGACTGGAAAAATGTTGCCTGGTCTGATGAGTCTTGATTTCTGTTGAGACATTCAGATGGTAGTGTCAGAATTTGGCGTAAACAGAATGAAAACATGGATCCATCATGCCTTGTTACCACTGTGCAGGTTGGTGGTGGTGGTGTAATGGTGTGGGGGATGTTTTCTTGGCACACTTTAGGCCCCTTAGTGCCAATTGAGCATCGTTTAAATGCCACGGCCTACCTGAGCATTGTTTCTGACCATGTCCATCCCTTTATGGCCACCATGTACCCATCCTCTGATGGCTACTTCCAGCAGGATAATGCACCATGTCACAAAGCTCGAATCATTTCAAATTGGTTTCTTGAACATGACAATGAGTTCACTGTACTAAAATGGCCCCCACAGTCACCAGATCTCAACCCAATAGAGCATCTTTGGGATGTGGTGGAACGGGAGCTTCGTGCCCTGGATGTGCATCCCACAAATCTCCATCAACTGCAAGATGCTATCCTGTCAATATGGGCCAACATTTCTAAAGAATGCTTTCAGCACCTTGTTGAATCAATGCCATGTAGAATTAAGGCAGTTCTGAATGCGAAAGGGGGTCAAACACAGTATTAGTATGGTGTTCCTAATAATCCTTTAGGTGAGTGTATATATATATATATACATGAGACAGGTTGGTGAGAAGAGTGACAGAATGTGAAATAAATTATCAATACAGTGAAAATGAACTTTATGGAGTCTGTTAAAAATACCTGAAGAACCATTTACCCTTCTTTGAGTCTACATTGGTTTGCTATTGGATTACCCAATGTATTTAATAAATACACCAGCGCTTTGAGCACAATATTGGAGATGTACTTACGTGGTGTTTCCTTGCGTTCTTTGTATTGCTTGGTTCTTAATCGAAAGTTCGTTCCGTCGAGGTTTTGGACCTCTGTATAACGCAAGTTATTGTCTGTATGAATGATGAGGTTGGCTTTGAAGCAAGGCCTTCTCATGGGTGTGTGAACCCTAGAGAGTTATGAGCTTTTTCTGGACGTTGAGTCCCGAGCTTCCTTGGACCTCACATGGCATGGACCTGGTTCCGACGAGATCCTGAGAAGACCACGAGGGAATAGTCAGAGTGAAGTCTGAGCAGTCAGTGGAGCGAGAGAGAAGACCAAAGAGTAGAGAGGAAGAGACTGAAGAGAGGAAGAGAACGTGTTCTTCCTGTTTGGAAACATTTGAACTGAAATTGTCCGCATCCCCAAAGGTGTCCTGCGACAGTTGATTTATAGTCCTTTGTTTCAGATTCGTACAAATCTCCCGCTCAAAAATAGTGCATATTTAATCATGAACTTTATATCGTGGTATAATCTTGGTATCTTGGAATGGTACAAGGGACATGATATTCGTTGTCATCAGCTTTCTCTGCATATGCCAACGAACGCTTACATACTAAACATGTTTTTCATGGATATTATACGTGTAGTAACAAAACATGAAAATCCCTGGTTACAAATCATACTGGTTAATTCCTTGGTTATACCACATGGATAAAACATTACACCCATTTCAAAGAGGTACATCAGGCTACAATCATTAATTTGTCAGTTATACAAGTTACCAGAGTTCAAAGATATTTTCAGAATTACCTAGCAAGTCTAGGCATTGTGTATGGGTCCATGCAGTCTTGTATATTTTATAGCGTTGATTCAGCAAAGTACTGTGACTGTGTGAGATGTTTCAATTCTTCTGCATGTATAATTCAACATATCCCCCTTTCGATTGAAGATGTTTGACGTGGAAGCAAACATCTGCAATCGCTGGAAAACAAGCAGAAGAAGACAAACACAAACAACAACAAGACAACACCTCCATCAAAGCTATAGCACTGGTGCGGAATAACTAATTATTCAGGAAGTGTTCTAGCATTGAGGATTCTTGGGCTGTTTTGGTACTCTTGGACTCTTCTACGATTGTTCGTGTTTTGAGTCATCCTTAATTATCTTAAGTGGTTCAGAAACCTGTAAAGGGTAATTTGGTTTTTATTGTGGTGAATCATTGTGAAAACGAGTGATCGTTTGTGAAATTAGTCAGTTCATTTAGGTGAATTCCTTCTGCCTTGTTTCTCTCACAATTCAGAACCAAAGGTGAAGGACTACCCATTTAAAATCAGGAGGATTGAGTTTTGTTTGACTCTCTTCACTCGGGAAGTACCAAATGCTAAGTCATAACATGAAGGTTTGCGATCTTTTGGAAATTGATCTGGGTGGTTCAATTGTGTAGTGTAACACGTTAAGTTCCTTCAATTTAATTTGGGATTGTTTCTTTGTCCAATATACCATGGCATATCATGGATAAATGTCTTATTCACACAAGGCTTTCTGAATGCTCAATTAATTCATGGTAGCACGTGAATGAAAAGAATAAGGAGTCAATCTTGATATAATGCCCTTGACTTTCTTGCTAGCTAACTGGATTAGCTTTAGCATTTTGCCTATTTGAGTGTGTCCTATCATGATGTGTAAGTTACATAACCAATGTTGAGGGGTTAGTGTGACCTCGTATGGACTTAGTGTAGCTAGGGTTTCTGAGTACCTTAAATAATGTTGGGTGCCTTGTCTAGAAGGAAACTAGTTGATTATTTCCCTATAGTGTTTGGATGTGTTAAGTGACTGTTTGTAAATGTGGCAGACTGTTTCAACCGTTGTCAGACTGTTTCAAACTCCCCCTTTTTCTGGTCTTGAACAGAAAAGAGGCAGAGGAAAGCTGCAAAGCAACACAGAACATAAAACAGGACAGGTAGGAAAGCCATGGTATTACAAACCACTTCACACGTGCCGTTTAATTCCCATGAGGCATCAGCAAACAAAAGACCAAGAAGAAAGCTGTTAGTTCCCTTTACAAAAAGCTGTGCTGTGTTCCTCCTAATGCTGTGCTGAGAAAAGAGCTTTGGGAACAATCAAATATGTGTGTAACATGTCAATGAACATTGACTGGAATTTATAGCCTCGGTTGGTGTAATCATTCGATGCACCTGTGCTATAAATGGACGCGCCACCAGCGTGTTGTCAGATCCTTTTCTTCAGAGCATTCTCTGTGTGTGTGTCTCACAAGCCTTTCAAAAACTTTCTTTCCACTGCTAGGATTTAGAATTTGGTTAGGCAGTGCGCAGTGAACCTTTTCTTCTTTCTCTCTTTCTGATATATATATATATATATATATATATATATATATATATATATATATATATATATATATATATTTTTTTTTTTTTTTAAAAAGAAAAAGGGGGAAAATGTCAGAGAGTCAAAGCAAACGATGCGTGTTTCCCTGTCAACGTTCTATGACTGTCAAGGACACGCATCAGTTTTGCTTTGTTTGTTTGGGGGAAGAGCATGCTGCTCTCGCGTTGGGACAGGGTGGGTGTGCGCATTGTGACCTACTTTCGGTCAAAATGCTTCACGCTCACCTTGCTTACTTGCGAGAGCCGGTACCCACACTTCATTCGTGGGGCTCTTGTATGGATCTAGTTGATGAGCGAGAGATGGGTCCGTCCCTTTCGCTCGCTCTCTCCCCAGAGCCGGCTGGTCCTTCCCGTGATCTTGAAGCGCGCTCCGGCGCCTCTTCAGTTCATGAGGGGGACCTTGATTCTCTTGGCCTGCGGAATTTGAGTTACCCACATCTGAGCACTCCAAACACGACTCAAAATCTTCTGAGGAATTACTCGATGTGGTTACTCGTGCGGTGGCCAGACTCCAGTTAGACTCGCGATCAACAGACCCCCAAACGCTCCAAATTAGAGGACAGATTTCTGTCTGGTGGCCAGGGGAAGGGAACGCCTCATCAGTCCCTTCCCTTCTTTGATGACCTCCACGACGAGCTTTCTCATTCGTGGAGGAAGCCTTATACCTCTCACATTTACGTGCCCTCAACGTCGTTATATTCGGCTATCGTGGGTGCTGAGGCGCGAGGGTATTCAATGAGGCCGCCGGTCGAAGAGACACTTGCGGGTTATCTCTCGCCGGTTTCAACATCATCACTGAAGAAACCCGCTCTCCCCACTAAGCCATGCAGGACTACCTCCATGCTAGTGGGGAGGGCTTATCAAGCGGCAGGTCAGGCTGTGCTGCGCTGCACACCATGGCCGTGTTACAGGCTTACCAGTCTGACCTACTGAAAGACCTGAGTTTGGGTGCAATGCTTGACAAAGAAGCCTTTTCTTAACTTCGTCGGGCCACAGATTTATCTCTCCGTGCGACCAAGCAGACAGCCGTGCTATTGGTCGGTCTATGTCCACTGTATTCAGCACGGAGAGGCATTTATGGCTTAACCTTTCGGGCATCAGGTTTTTCCTCGCCGCACTCAGAGGGCGGGGCCGTCGGCCACCCAGTACCGCCCCGACTCTGCTAGGAGGGAGGCTCAGAAACAGAGCGTGGCGAGTCGTGCTCCCCCTCGTAAGAACTGGGGACAGGTTCGTCGCCCTCATCAACCCCCCAAGCAGGACCTCAGGGTCGTGATTTCAAAAAGAAAGAAACCCTGACGGTCTTGTACCCAGCCTTGTGGGGGTAGTTCCTCTCAGGACGGGGCGTGTGTACCATCCACTTCAGCCCTCCCGATCCCCCTCAATTCAGCACAGAGATATTGTCTTGGCTCATCTGGGTTCTCTGGGTCTGAGACTCAACGTCAAGAAGAGCGTTCTTTCTCCTACCCAGGCAATTACCTATCTGGGGGGTATATGGAATTCGATCACGATGCGGGCACAGTTGTCTCCCGCTCGTATCATATCCATTCAGAACTCCCTGAGCAAACTCAGGCTAGATCAAGGTTGGACTCTTCACCAGTACCAACAAATACTAGGTCTTATAGTCCACGGTGATTCCTTTGGGCCTGCTCCATATGAGACTGTTTCAGCTGTGGATAAAAGCCAGGGGATTTCATCCAAAGGCCAGTCCCCTAAGGCAAATAAGGGTTATGTGCCAAGTGCTTCGTTCCCTTTCTATGTGGTTCAGACCCCGGTTTCTTACCTTGGGTCCCACTCTGGGTGTGCCATGTCGTCGCAGAATGCTAATGACAGATGCCTCTCTGACGGGCTGGGGTGCGGTCTTGAGTGGTCATCCAGCCCAAGGGGAATGGGAGGGTCACCAGTTCGGTTGGCACATCAACTGCATCATCGTGGTATTTCTGGGCCTGAAATACTTCCTCCGACATCTGGGAGGCTGCCATGTCCTTGTGCGGGTGGACAACACAGCAGCAGTCTCCTACATAAATCATCAAGGAGGTCTACATTCTCGCCACCTGAATCTGCTGGAACATCGGATTCTCCTTTGGGCCCAGGGCAAGTTCCTGTAACTAAGGGCGATTTATATCCCTGGACGCCTGAATGTGGGAGCAGATTTACTGCCCAGACAGAAGATACAGATGGGGGAGTGGCAACTCCACCCCGAGGTAGTACAACAAATCTGGGTGAGATTTTACAGGGCAGAAGTGGACCTCTTCGCCTCTCTAGAGACAGCACAATGTCCCCTCTACTTCTCTCTGAGTCACCCAGCCCCCCTGGGTCTGGACGCGATGGCGCATACATGGCCCAGAATGTGCCTGTATGCATTTCCCAAAGTTTCTCTGCTCCCGGAAGTCTTGGCCAGAGTTCGCCAGCAAGGGTCTTGCCTCTTATTGATAGCGCCACGCTGGCTGAACAGGGTATGGTTCTCGGAGCTAATATCTCTCCTCGACGTCTCAGCTTGGGCAATTCCAGACAGGAGGGACCTTCTATCTCAGGCACAGGGGACCATATTTCATCTCCGGCCCGAACTGTGGAAACTTCATGTTTGGCCCCTGAAGGGTACCAACTGAGGGACACAGGGCTTTCACCTGAGGTTATCGAGACCATTCTATGTGCTAGGGCTCCCTCCACTTGAAGAATCTACTCCAATAAGTGGGGTGTCTTTGAAAGATAGTGCAGTTCACATGGTGCAGATCCAGTTAACTGCCAGATTGTTTCAGTTCTGGACTTTCTGCAGGAAAAACTGTCAGCAGGCCTATGCCCCGCTACTCTCAGTGTTTATGTGGCTGTCATTTCGGCTTGCCACACCTTGATGGACGGGGTGCCTTTGGGGAGGCATCCTCTAATCGCTCGCTTCATTCATGGAGCCATGCGACTGAGGCCTCCTGTTAGGACCAACACGCTGGTGGCGCATCCATTTATAGCCCGGTCACATGTGCATCAAATGATTACACCAACCGAGGCTATAAATTCCAGTCAATGTTCATTGTTACACACATATGTCAGCTGGTCACAAACACATAGGATTGTTCCCAAAGCGTTTTTCTCAGCGCAGCATCTCGTTCCGCTTTTTTCAGGGAACAAGGGTTACAATACGTAACCTGAGATGTTTTAGACTATGGAATGAAAAAAGGACAATATTAAAATAAAGAATACAGCCACAACCATAAATTACATGGTTTCTGTAAGTTTCAACAAGTTCAGTTTAAGTCCTTCTAAATGTTTGATGCTGCTGTAACAACTGACTTTCCCATCAGTGATCAAAGTTCTATCTTATATCTCTATAATCTTTGTATGAAATGTCAGTTTTGTAATTTATGTAAAAACATCTAGGTTACAGAGGTAGCTTCTGTTCCCTGATGGAGGGAACAAGACGTAGGGAGGGAGGGGGAGTTGCTACAACACGGCGACCGGAGGGCAGCCGGGGACTGCCTAAGAAAAATGCGGGTCCACTCGCAAGGGGACCGTACCGCGGATAATACACACAGGGGGAGTTCGCGTAGAGTCCTTAACCTGTGGAGCACCTATTCCATTAAGTACACACAGTGGATTGGGTCGGCGAGTTCCTCCGCTGAACTGCGGACCCACAAGGGCTAGGGAGGAATCATACAGGGATCCGAGGAGTGGGATCTCCTTGGAGAAAAAGCACACAATTTTATCTCAACTGAGGGAAAGGGCGCTATATGCAAGTGATTCATCCAGCCAGACCATCAGCGTGTTACCGAGTTCTACTGGCACGGACCTGAGAAAACACGGGATGATACTGACTCAACCCTGAGATTGTAAAATCTTGCAAAGGTATTGGGTGTTGCCCAACCCGATCCTCTACATATGTCTGCCAGAGGGGTCCCCCTGGCCAGTGCCCATGAGGACGCAACACTCCTTGTTGAGTGAGCTCGGACCCGCAAGGGGGGGGCACGGCCTGGGTGTGATAGGCCAATGAAATGGCATCCACTACCCAGTGGGAAAGCCTCTGTTTGGAGACAGAGTTCCCTTTCTGCTGTCCCCCAAAGCAGACAAAGAGCGGCTCAGAACATCTAAAGCTCTATGTGCGGTCCAGGTGGGTATGCAAAGCACGTACCGGACACAGCAACGAAGGGGCTGGGTCTGCCTCCTCCTGGGGCAGCGCTTGCAGGTTCACTACCTGGTCTCTAAAGGGCGTAGTAGGAACCTTGGCACGTAACCTGGTCGCAGTTTTAGGATCACATATGTGTCTGCCGGACCGAACTCCAGGCAAGTGTCGCTGACAGAGAATGCTTGCCGGTCCCCGACCCTCTTGATGGAGGCGAGCGCAATCAGCAGGGCAGTCTTAAGAGAAAAGGAAGAAGGTCCTTCCTCAGGGGAATTTGCCAGGGAGGGTCTGTCGCGAGGAGTACGAGGTCCGAGAACCAGACATGGGTGGGCCAATAGGGAGCCACTAGTGTGACTTGTCCCTCCTCCTCCCTGACCTTGCTTGCGCAGCCACGCGGACCAGCTGTGTGCCAGTGCGTCTGCCCCGAGGGGAGCCTCTGTTTGTGCATACCAGAGCGGGCAGTGGGAGGTCTCTTTGGAGGCAAGCAGATCTACCTGGGCCTTGCCGAATCGTTCCCAAATCAGCTGGACTGACTGGGGGTGAAGCCTCCACTCTCCGCTGGGCAAGCGTTGTCATTACAACGTGTCCGCTATCACATTGAGTTTGCCGGGGATGTGAGTGGCACACAATGACCTGAGTCGCTGCTGACTCCAAAGGAGGAGACGACGGGCGAGTCGCGACATGTGGCGGGAGCGTACGCCGCCTTGTAGATTTATGTACGCTACCACAGTGGTGCTGTCTGACCTGACTAGGACATGTTTGTCCTGAACTAATGGGAGGAACTTCCGCAGGGCATAGAAAACAGTCAGCAACTCTAGGCAATTGATATGCCAGCGCAGTGGGTCCCTCTCCAATGGCCCGCAGCTGCGTGCCTGTAGCACACGGCGTCCCAACCCAGTCTGGAGGCGTCGGTTGTGACCAGGATGCGTCGGGACACCTGCTGCAAGGGTAGTCCTGTCCGCAGAAAGCAGAGGTCTGTCCATGGTTTTGAAGTTTGGCAGCAGGCGGGGGTGATGATCACACGGTGCGTGCTGCGGCGCCATGCTTGTCTTGTGACTCAAGTCTGGGGCCAGTGCTGAAGTGGTGTCATATGCATCAACCCCAGTGGCGCGACCGCCGCGGAGGATGTCATATGCCCCAGGAGCTTGGAAAGGTTTTAAAGGGACCGCCGTGCCCGGCCTGAAGGCTAATACAAGTAGCAGTAGCAGTATTAAATAGACAAATGTGCTGCAACTGGGCTTGGCATACACTGCTAACATGTGACAATATATACTCCACTAGGGTTGCAACGGTATGAGATTTTCACAGTATGATAACCGTCTCAGAAAATATCACGGTTTCACGGTATCGCTGTGTATTACACAATTACTGTTATCAGTGAAAACAGAAGGGTTATTTATTTATTTTTGAACAAACACTTTATTATAATTGAAACTTGAAACCATTTATTTTATTAAAGTATGTGTAAAAAGTACCTTGAAAATAAAATAAATAGAAAAAATAAGAAAGCTAACAGAATTATAATAATCAGAATTATAAACATGATAAAAAATAAGATGTAACTATAACATGTTATATAATTAAAGCAAGTTAGTTTAAATGTTAGCATAGCATTTTAAATTAACTACTAAATGAAAAATAACATCAGCTGTGTGAGCTTTTGAAGTAATGTCCTATGATTATTAACAGTTAACATACAGTATACTGTAGGTGTGTGAAAGCCAGACTGCTCTTGTCTGTACCTTTAACTCAGTGCTTCTCAACTGGTTTTGCTTCAGGACAAATTTTACTTTAGAAATCAAGTGGCGACCTGCCATAGATTAAACATGACCTGTATTTAATCTATACTGGGTTGCATTTCCTTTTATGTTGCATAGTTTTGTTCATGGTTTTCCAGTACAAGGACATGTATCAAGTGACACTATTTTTGTTGTTGATGTCAACAACAAAATCTACAGGAAGTTGTCTCTCCCCCTTTTAAAAATTGAAGAGCATATTTACTTATATGAGCCCATTATTATCCCGTTTGTTAATTAATATTACATATTTATACACATATTACACAGAAGGAAAGGCTCCTCATTACCATGGTTAGGCCAGTGTGCTAGTCTTAAATAATTGTAATAATAATAATAAATTAATGTATTTATGAAAAATAAATACTAGCAGAAACACAACTTGAAACGTCACATCACATCAACAGTCACTGTTGATATAAAATAAGGTCTAATAGATTGTACCTTTAGATTATTTCATATAAAACTATAACATTATATATATAAAAAAAGGTGATGGTGTGTAATTATTAATATTTTTAACTATTTTGGTAAAGGGGCCACATCTGGCTTTAAGTAGGGCATGGGGGGCCACATTGTATTCCTTTTGAGATCCAATATTCTGCAGTGATTTGGTTTTTGTATCTTTTAAGCCCAGAAATAGTTGTGTACTCAATATTCTGAAGTGTATCTGTGATTAATGTGACTATTCTGCAATTGCCTAAAGTATTGTATTGCTCTACAAAGGTAGATACGTTTCTATCAGGCATTAAAAAACTGAATAAAGGCTGAGCTTATAAATGTATTTTACCATCTCTACTTCCCTGTTAATTTATTATTCAATTTAACACTCTCTACATCAGGGGTCTGTTTTAATTAAAAAAAAGTTAATTTTATAGAACTTTTCATGTTTGTCGCAAAGCAGGAGAGTTTACTTGTTTTAGAGTTAGATTAACATACAGGTGCAAAGTGACTTCAACATTTCTAAATTGCACAAATAAAAAATACATATACATATTCATCTCTGGCTTGCTTTTGCTCGCATGTCAATAATTACCCCTCCGTGTGTCAATGCCGAAATCTTCTTTTATATTTAATTTAATCACTGAGAAGGTTTAACTGCAAAATTAGTAGCACCAAACATCAGAAGCAGCCTCAAGAATGGACACAGAGTAGCCATATAACACTTTTCCTTGAGCAGAATATTGCACTACAGATCGCTAAGTTTGTTCAAAGGGCAAAGCGAGAGACAGAAAAAGAGCACTTGCGTGCATGGTTGCCAGATTGCACAAAATAAGTATAACATTATGCGGAATATTTCCAATTTGCGCAAGTATAAATCTCAAACTGGGGGTGTTGCGTCTCTTATCTGGCAACCCTGAGCATGTTAAACACTTGTGGAGACGTGTTAGGTCCCAATGCAAGTTAACTGAAATCTACAATGAAAAAAAAAACGCTTTTACGATAAATGAGCCGCGGGCCACAATAAACCATGTGGAGAGCCTGAAATTGCCCATGTCTGCTTTAGCTGTTTACGAGATTATCATTAAATCTGCCTTGGCAGTCCTAAATAGTCTATCACTTGGGCGGCCGCCGAAATATCTTCAATGGGAGAACCATGGCATTGTTCTTTCCCTGCTGTCCGACCCAGTCCAAATAGAAATAGACCAGTTGAGAAACACTGCTTTAACTCACACACACACACGCATGTGCACACACACACACACACACACTCACACGTATGCGTGTGTGTCGTTAGTTGACGAGTCTGACAGGCAGACAAGGAGGAAAGGAGATGCGTATGTTAGATTCTCTGTCCGGTTCCATTTTGTTCTCAATACCAAAGATAAGCAAATGTACATGGTATGATAACCGTCAATTTTCAAACAGTGGTATACCTGAAACTGGAATAACGCTGCAACCCTATACTGCACTGTCCCCTTTTTCTTTAAGAGTTCAGCCACTATTGCTCATTCTAATGTTATGCTGATGAAAAACAGTAATAGCTAAAAACAGAAACTGCCACTATGCTTCGTCTATCGAAATTTACCTCAGTTAATGCCTCTTTGGCTCTTGCATGTTCTTTTCGGACGCCGCCATGGTCAGAGGCAAGATTAAACCAACGGATGGCGTAAGAATGAGAAAATGTACAATAAGCATCTTCAACTTTCCCAGACTAATAAGCTCCTGATTGATAGTTCTCCTTTAATGTAGATCAGTTAAGGGATAAACAGGTATATCAAGGATTTAAATATACATTTTAATTGATCAGAATCAGAATCAGATATCACATAAGAAGTTTAAGGTGTGTATTTCTGTTTGATGGGATTGAATTGCAGTTGTATGTGTGTGAGCTGTTTTGCTATGCTTACTCTCCTAAACTTTCCTAATGAGTTGGTGCATTTATATTTTACCTATTCTATTTTAACTGAGAGTATAGTGCCATCTAATGCCTCGTGCTGTTTGGTCAATGACTACTACACTTCAGATCAACACTATAGTGTTGTCAGCTATTGGCTCTCTAAGCCATAGGGATCCTAAAGTGCATTTTACATCTGGTACAACAGTTCACTGTGGCTTATGGTGCAGTCAAGGCTGCTGCAATTCAGTTGATGAAGAGCAATCTGAAATTTTGTGGCTGCATACACTCTCTCCTCATTAGGAACAACTGAAAAAAGATGCTGATGCTTAGGGAAAAAACGCTATGTGGAGGCAGAAAGTAATGTTTATACTTGTCTACATGTTGTAGACAAGTGTCCAATTACATTTGATCCATTGTAACGAAGGCATGTTTTAAACAGACACAGATGTTTTTTGGAACATATCCAACAGAGAAGGGGTGTAGAGGACTGGAAGGCATGCCAGATGTATTAAAGGGGACAGTTGGTGCTGCTGCAAAACATGAATATGACAATAATTAGATTTTTTTACCGCCACCACTCCTTACCACCACTCTTACAGGAATACAGGAATATACCAGTGAAACAAGAAGATTCAGTCTCCCTTGGGTCTAGCAGAGGTCTGGCAAGTTTCATTAGATGGTATGTCAGGAGTAGGTAGAGGAATAGGTGGTGCTGGACAAGGGGAGAGATTGTGGTATCTCCTCTTTATACCCCTCTCTGGCTCATTGTCAGAGTCTGTATCGCCAAAGATTTGCCTAACAAATTAAACAACTAACCATAATGAATTTTTGGGCATGGTTAAAAACATCAAAAAATTGCTTTAAGAGCAAGAACAGCTTATACTCAACCAGGCACACAAAATATTAAATTAGCCTACACTACTTGTCAGTGTTTTGGCTGTTTTATCAGGTTTTGGCCTCTAGAGGTCCTCATGGTGCTATAGTGCCCTGCTTATTCTATTTTGTAATTAGTGTTATTGGGTTCACATGTGTGTCATTCAGATGTGTGTATTTAAGTCACTCTGTTGCATAGCCTCTTTGCTTGGTGTTTAGTTGTTCTAAAGCTGGTTGCCCAAGTAAGTGTTCTCTAACTCTGAGACATTTAATTTTTCTTGCCTGTGGATTGTTCCCTTCTCTGTTAAATTTTTTGTGCTTAATACCTTTGGGAACATTTTTGGTATTTTTTGAGAAAAGCCCCTTTGGACTGATTTTTTTGTGCTTTGAGGATTACTGTTGATGATTTTTGCCTCAGCTGTGGATTTCTGTTAATTGTATTAACTTTTTCTGCATCTCATCTTCTTCTGAGTGCCTCTCACTGTTGGGTTCACCATCTCCAGTGGCTCAGTGATTGAGAGTCTAACTTTCACACCAGAGACCCGAGTTCTCGTCCTGGCCCTGACACTACTGAGTCTGTACTAGGAATCATTCGTTCACTTGACTTCTGTAGTACTGCAAGACAAAATATCCATTCTACAAAAAGTCGATTGCTTAATTTGATAATTAAAGAAAATTACTGCATAGCAAAAAAGAGAGGGTTGGAGTACTTAATATGTGAGCTCTATAGTTAAAGATATTTCTAAATGTATGTTCAAATGACGCATAGGTGTTATATTCTGAGAATATGAAACCTTGGCTTAATTTTTCTCTTCCTAGTGACATCTCCCTCATCATCTGTTTGTAACTCAGAGGTTTTACAGGTCAGTGAGGCCCTCACTTTCTCTCTTGCTTTAAGGTGATCACCTGATCAGAATTCACAAAAAATAAAAAAATTATTACACATAACTCACATGCAAGAAATGATGACTGTCAGAACTAAAAAAGCCAAATAACAACAGGTTATTTCATTGGGACACCCAACAAAAGTCCTAAAATGGGCCATAACTGTAAATTTGAGCTCTTTAACATTGGCAAGCCATCAATATTTATTTGCAATCTAAAAGTAAAGTCATCTGCTACATTTTCAATTAGTTGGGTTCGGGTGCTATGCATAGCTGTCAGGATACCTATATAATGATACAAATCACCAAATTTTTGTTGGATTTTATATTCAGTTTTTGTTGTAAGGATGGTTCGAGCATCCTTGGGCAGTTCTGGGTGGTACACTCTAAACAAACTAAGGAGGGCTGTGAGGGCTACTAAAGAAACACTAAACTGTACAGACCAATTGGCTAAACTTTCAACTGGGCTGACTGGCTCATCTGCAAACTCAGATTCTGATTCAGAGTCAGGCTCTGTAACATTTTGTCTTTCTATCACTCCTCCAATATCATCTGTGCAAATGGAATCTAAATGGTTATCTATATGAGAGAGTCTTGAGTCATTGCTGCTTTGTTTGTCATTGGTGATGGAATGTGTGTCAACTTTGTGAGCTTGAGTTTGTAACAAGTAGAATTAGATACTGCGCCTTTAAGATGGAACGTACTCTGTTACTCCCTCACTCAGAGTGAGCAGTCGATATGAGAAGCGCGAGCTGTGACCATCGCACGTATGCGTGCAAGCCCGTTTTATATTTCTGTTGTGTTTATTCTGCTTTTATTTCTATTCAGTAACGCAGTTGTTGTTAGCTGTGTGTTTTGCAAACTGCCCATGTGTGCATGGGACCGACGACGCTGATAATAAATCACCACGGTGGAATATCAGTTACGTCTTGTGAATCACCTCACAAGACCTTACACCTGACTACAACCATTTAGGCAAGCTATCCGGCCCCTTTTGATTAAGATCGTTACAAGTGGCGCCCAAACATTTTGTCTCTGGCCTCGGATTGGACCTTTGGAATTGTCGATCGAGGATATTATCTTTCGTTCTGGATTTACGGACATTTTTGCCCACGCCGAAGCTCCGAGAAGCACGCGGGTAATTTGTGCACGGACACGTGAGATTCATTCTGGCACGTGTGATTTGTTTCGGATTGTGAAAGGAGTCATTCACCAGCAACTCAATAAAACTGTTCAAGAGTTTCAACTGGAAAAAAAAAAAAACGTGTTCTGGCTTGGACCGTAGACCATTGAAGGTTTGGACAAAGACCGTACAACTGACTGTATATCTTGTTTCGCGGTTGACCAATTGACATTCATCTGAATCTTACCAGGATTCGAACTGAAGTTGCGTTCACAGCATCATCGGAAATATTCAACAGGCTTGCCATGAAAGCTCACATGATGTTTTAGGATTCCTTTTGTGAAAAACAAACAAAAAAAAAATTCTGTTATATGGTTGTAAAGATGTTTCTGACTCATTGAGAGACACTTAAACTGGGTTATTTCTACGGTTGATTTACATTTTTTTTTTTTTTAAATGTTATGCTCTGAGGTAGAAGAGTGCAAATATAATTAAGACTATTTTGTTTCCATCATTTTCGTCATAATGTGAAAGTGGTGACAATTGTTGACCTTTGTTGAAAACTGTATAATTTACTGTTTTACCATATTTACTGCATACCAAGCTGATATAATATTGCCTATATTGAATACAATGGCCACACATGGTATGACAGATATGACTGACCTGACTTTACCTTTTGAGTCTGTGCCTAGGAGGAGAGCACCAAAGCCGACTGTTTGCCTGGAGACACAGGTTGAGTCACTGAAGACTGAAGTAGCAGTGCTGCGAAAATGCTTAAAGGAGTCCCTTGATCTGCAGAGAGGTATTATTGACGATTACACTCAAAACATGTACACAGCCGCTTCAAACCGCTTACCTGCACGTAACGATCCAATTGCCTCTTCCACTCCATATGCCCAGGCCCAACCTGTTCACGTCATGCCAAAACTTTCAGCGACAGCCATTGATTGCAACATCGCACATGAAAATGCAACAGACTTTTCTCACACTTCCTTACTGCTTAATAGCACAACTAGAGCGTTAGCTTCAGTCTTGAATCAGTCAAAACTTGAGCCCCCTGTGTTTGGAGAGGATGGAAAAGTTCAGCCTGAGGACTGGCTTCAGCTTGTGGATATATACAGAACCTCTTTGGGGCTGAGTGACGCCCAGATCCTTCTTGAATTACCTCGCTTCCTAGCCAAAGAGCCCAGGAAATGGTTTTCAGTATTGAGTGAACACATAACAGCCTGGACACAATAGCGCTCTATTTAAAAGCGTGTTTCTTCCATCGGACAATCAAGAGCGCATCTTGAGAGGCATCCTTGTCCGTGTTCAAGTGCCTGATGAGCCTTTTCCAACATTTGTAGCGCATCTATTGAGCGAATTCAAAAAGCTGAAGTCTCCCCCAACAGAACAAGATCAAATTGAACTGATTTGTAAGCATGCATTGGAGCGATACAGAGTCACAATTTATGGTACAGGGATCACATCAGTCATTGACCTCCTGATGCGGGCACATGAGCTCCATTCTCTTCTTGGCCCAAACAGCCGTAATGAGCCGCCGCTTCCAATGAAGGAAAAAGCACGTGAACTTTACTGCTTTAAATGCTCTAAACCTGGTTTTACGTCCCGAAATTGTCCGAACTGTAGCTTTGTGCCACAAGCAGATGTTTTCCCGGGTGTTGCAAAGCAGAACTTACAAACAGGATATGGAATGTCAGGCCATAATCAGAGTAGCGAGAATCAAAGCAACAACAACAGGGGTGAGCAGGAAAATAAATGTGACCAGCAGAAGGGAAACTTCAGGGGAGGGAGGACATTTCACAGGGGCAATCCTCCCTCCAGAAGGTAAATATGCCCCAACATTCTCCGGTGTCCACACTTGAGCAACTCATCCTGGGTCATGTGGAAGACCCGGCTTCTTCTTCCTTCTGTAACACCCCATTCATTGCTAAAGTAAACCTCTACAACAGAGCAGTTGACGCAGCTCTTGATACAGGTGCTTCCCTTTCCGCAATTGGGACTAATATTATTTCTGGCATTCCAGGAAGCTCTGAAAAAGTGCACCCTTGGTTATCGCCCCCCATTCAATTAGCTAACAGAGCAACTTGCAGCCCAACCGGCGTCATTTGGCTGAATACTGGATTCCATGGAAAACGGTTCTACCATAGATTTGTTATTGTCCCTGATCTCGCTTCACCCCTTATCTTAGGGATGGATTTCATGTTAAGAGCTGCAGTCAATATTCATATTCCATCCAGGACAGTAACCTTATGTGACACCTTTGCGCCAGAACTACGTGAACTAGCGAGTGAATGGATGGAGACTACAGCGGTAGGGCGCATGATGTTCATGGGTGTCCAAAAATCTGACTTAAATGGGAAAGTCGAGGAGGCATGTTTAGGACAGGGACAAAAAGCTCAGTTCCTTGCCCTGGTGGAAGATTTTTGGTGCATGTTTGATGGTCACTTGGGCCATACGTCAATGGCAGAGCACATGATCGATACCGGTAGTTCGAAGCCTGTAAATTTGCCACCTTACCGTACTTCCCCTGAGAAAAAGCAGATAATTGAAAGACAGATAAAACAAATGCTGGAGGAAGGAATTATTGAGCCGTCATCAAGCCCGTGGGCTGCGCCAGTTGTGATCGTAAAGAAACCTTGTGGAGAACCCAGGTTCTGTTTGATTACAGGGGTCTAAATCAGCTCACACTGAAAGATTCATATCCTCTACCCCGGGTGGATGAATCACTAGACCTTCTGTCCCGTGGAAAATGTATTACCACTCTGGATCTGTCTCGAGGGTATTGGCAAGTGTCCGTTGAGGGAAAGTCTAGACCAAAAATGGCTTTTATATCTCACTGTGGCCTATTTCAGTTCAAAGTCCTTCCCTTTGGGCTCAGCAATGCCCCCGCTACATTTCAAAGGGTCATAAACACCGTCCTTGCTGGCCTGACATATAAATGCTGTGGAATGTACTTGGACGACATTGTAATAGCTTCACCGACCTTTGAACAACACCTTGAAGACCTTCGGGAGGTTCTGTTAAGACTGCAGACAGCAGGTCTCTCTCTAAAGATGAGCAAATGTCAGTTCTATCTAAGTGAGCTCATATTCCTTGGCTACCGTGTCTCACCAGAGGGTATATCACCGAACCCGGTAAAAGTTAAGGCGGTGACTGAGTTCAAAACACCACAAGACACAAAGGATGTCAGAGGATTCCTTGGCCTTACAGGCTATTATCGACGCTTCATCCCTGGCTATGCGAGTAAAGCGGAACCACTTTTCCGTCTCACCCGGAAAGAAACACCGTTCTGCTGGGATGAAAATTGCCAGGCTGCTATGGATTTCTTGACGAAGTGTCTCACGTCAGCACCAATCTTATGTTTTCCAAATTTCACACGGCCATTCTATGTACACACAGACGCTTGCGACCTGGGTCTTGGTGCGGCCCTAATGCAAAAAGACGACATGGGACGGGATGTTGTTGTGGCTTTTGCGAGCAGAACTCTACACAAGGCTGAGAAACCCTACTCGATGCCTGAAAGGAATGTTTAGGAGTGATTTGGGCTCTGGAGTACTTTAGACCCTATGTAGAGGGCCTCCATGTGACAGTCTACACAGACCATAATAGCCTGAGATGGCTGATGAACTGCCCAAACCCTTCAGGACGTCTAGCGAGATGGTCCTTACGCCTGCAGGACTTTGACGCTTTGTCCCGCAACCCGATTCAATGCGAGGCTGCCCCAATAGACATTCTGCCAGATTATGCAATCATTGGAGGGATGGATCTCCGTAGCCTGTCCTCAGTCGTGCTGACAGACAAAACACAGTTGAGGCAATTACAGGAAAATGACCCAGTGGTCAGTGATCTTTTATGTGCCCTTAGCAGTGCCGGAAAAGAGGATGTGGATGAAAAGTATGTCATTCATGAGGGTTTGCTGTATGTCAGAGACTCTAAAGTGACTTGTGGACTACATCCAATGAAACAGCTCAAATTCTATGCGCCTACATCCATCAGAGGTACTTTGTTAAAATACTACCATGACCACCCTACTGCTGGACACCTCGGAATTACCAAAACATTGACCAGGCTAAAGATTATGTTCTTCTGGCCAAAAATTACAGAGGATGTGAAGAGATACGTTACCTCATGTTCCGTGTGTCAATTGACAAAGCCTAGTCAAAAGAAACCAGCAGGTCTGATGGTCCCAATCAAACCACAAAAACACTGGGAATACACTGGATTAGACTTTGTGGGCCCTCTCCCTCGGACGCAGACTGGAAATGAGTATATTCTTGTATTTGTCGACTACTTCTCGAAGTGGGTAGAAGTAAATGCAGTCCGAACAGCGACAGCGCAAGTTGCTGCAAGTAAGTTCCTGAGCGAAATCTTTGCCATACACGGTGCACCTACTTACCTGATTTCAGACCGTGGTATGCCATTTGTGAGTAACCTCTTCGAGGATGTGGTGGCCGCCCTGGGTACGGAACACAGGTTGACTACGGCATATCATCCACAGACGAACGCTACAGAAAGGGTGAACCGTACCTTGAAAACAGCCATTCGTGCATACGTGGGGGACAAACACACCTCATGGGACAGATACATACCTCAGATATGTTTCGCTCTTCATACTGCGCCACATGAGAGTACAGGCCTGTCACCGTCAATGATGTTGTATGGACGTGAGCTTGAGACTCCACTTGATTTAGTCACACAACCGAATGTTAATGGAGTGGATGACCCGGATGTAACATACCCGGGGAATTTGAGAGCTTCCTTACAAGACGCTCATGATCACGCCAGAGTAGCTCTAGAGGAAGGACATAAACGTAGGAAACGATACTATGACCTAAAACGGCGTTCGGTTTCTTATGTTGTGGATGATCTGGTTACAGTGAAAACACACCCAAAGTCTAATGCAATAGCAAACTTTACAGCCAAGCTGGCTCCAGTATACTCTGGTCCATACAGGGTCTCAAAAGTACTGTCTGATGTCAACTACAGATACTGGAGAGGATGTTGGTGTGTTTCACGTTGTGAACCTTCAGCCCTTTCACCCATGGAATACTGCTTTGTCCAAACAGAAACTCCCTGATGATTGTGACTATGGACAATCGTGGGATGAAGGTGCCTCTATCCAAAATGGGGCTAGAGAATCTGACAATACTGCCTTAAGTGTTGCTGGAGACTGGTTGACCGAACTCCCCAATGACGTTTCCTCAGAAAGCTTATCTGAACAGACACTTGACGGTGCTGTTTTTACAGACACAGAGTGCTCTGATACAAATGACCCGTTCCAGGGTACTGACCGTTATAACTTGAGACCGAGACAGAACCCCAGAATTACTTCTGACTGGACAGTTAATAGGTGGACTAACCCATATCATACACGCAAGATTGAAGTTAAGTAAGGAGAGATGAAACAATGGTTTTGTTTGTCACTTGTTGTTTATTGACAAATGTTCAAGTTTTGATGTTTTGAAAAAAGGGAAAGGAAAAAACAATGTATTCCATTATGTGGGTGTTGCACACAGTTGTTTTGTTTTATTGAACTTAACTGCAACATTTGTGGGACTGTACTGGTTGTGCTTTTATTTTTGTTTTTCTCACCCTGTAACAGCTTTTCAACTGTGGCATGTATGTATGGTTGTTAAGTGAAACAGTAAGGCTCCCTGGTTGTGTACGGCTGGGGTCAGCCTTTATTTGACGGGGGAATCTGTAACAAGTTGAATTAGATAATGCGCCTTTAAGATGGAACGTACTCTGTTACTCCCTCACTCAGAGTGGGCAGTCGATATGAGAAGCGCGAGCTGTGAACATCGCATGTATGCGTGCAAGCCCATTTTATATTTCTGTTGTGTTTATTCTGCTTTTATTTCTATTCAGTAACGCAGTTGTTGTTAGCTGTGTGTTTTGCAAACTGCCCATGTGTGCGTGGGACCGACGGCGACGCTGATAATAAATCACCACGGTGGAATATCAGTTACGTCTTGTGAGTCTTTGCTTACACCTGACTACAACCATTTAGGCAAGCTATCCGGCCCCTTTTGATTAAGAGCGTTACAAGTTGTTTCTTGTTCTAATAGACAATCTTCTGCAATGTTTTGCAGTTGTTTTTCGAGGGAAATGCGAGCCCTCCGTCTGACTCCAGAGCTTGTTAAAGGCAGTCCCCTCTTTTACATTGTGTCTAAAAAAGATTAATTGTGACAAAAAAATCCTTGCAGTGTTTGATATTTTGTTGACAATCAGCACAATAATTAAACTTTTATTGCCTTTAAAATGTGCAATATAATGTGGAGAGAAAAAAAAACACTTATGTTCCCTGTTAAAAGGTTACAGGTAAAGCTAGGTTAAGTTATTGCACACTCAAATAAGGTGCCAAAATTATTTTAAAAAAAATAAGAAAGCCATGAAGTGTACTACCACTTTTAAGTAAGCCCTCTTTCACAGAGAAGCTATACATATAATTACCATATAAGGACCTCTGGTACTTCTTCATGTTAGAATGCCCTCTGATAACATAAGAGTTAGCTAACATTCCGGTTCTAAGGAGCAATACAAAACTCCAAACCTTTTTTAACGAGTACACAACATAATCATTAAGAAATTAATGAATTAATAGAACAGTTTGACCACACTGTGTGACTTATTTTGGTGAAGTTTTAGGTAAGATACCGACTGTGGCTGCCTCGTCTTCTAAAAATCTGTACGCTCGTTTCCATGGATACAGTCTGGATGCTTTGTGACTGTTGTTCCCGCCCACTGAATACAATATGTGAGAGCAAAAATGCTTAGACTGGACTTACTTTAGTTTACAGACAGACAATATTTGATTTTATACCAATCATTTAATCCTAATACATTCATACTTCACGTGTATAATTAAAATAACATGTACAGTTCATGACTTATATGATTAAAGATAAAAGGCACATTTATCATGTATGTGTACAGTTCATAAAATATATTTATCTGAACAGTGTTTGGGACAATTCTATATATTGTAACATTACAATACTGCTGTAAAACCAGTGGCAAGTTACACCCTTAGCTGTCTGGGCATATATATATATATATATTTTTTTTTTTAATTTTTTTTTAATTTTTTTTTAAACGAGGGTCTGCGGGAGGCATTAGTTAACTTAAGCTTTAACATTAATGCTAGCCTATCACTAACATTACCACGCAGCAACGTTTAACAGTAAAAAAAAAAGCAGTTCAAATTCGTCAAATACATATAATTACCATATAAGGACCTCTGGACCTTCTTCATGTTAGCATGCCCTCTGATAACATAAGAGTTAGCTAACATTTCTAAGTTCTAAGGAGCAATACAAAACTCCAAACCTTTTTAAGTTAACGAGTACACAACATAATCATTAAGAAATTAATGAATTAATAGAACAGTTTGACCACACTGTGTGACTTATTTTGGTGAAGTTTTAGGTAAGATACCGACTGTGGCTGCCTCGTCTTCTAAAAAGCTGCACGCTCGTTTCCATGGATACAGTCTGGATGCTTTGAGACTGTTGTTCCCGCCTACTGAATTAGAGCAGTGAAATGGATGTGACTGTAACGCGTATTTGCCGAGTTGGAGACGGATACGGCTCGGAGTCAGTTGCTGTCTGGGATGTAATGGTGTGAGAATGAGGGCACTTTAAAGTTCCCTTCTAAATGTTGCATACCTAAATATCTAAATATCCTACACCTTGATGAGGGGAACGAGACATTGTGTCGATGTAGTGAGACTAGGGGTTCGCTCTTGAGAGCCCAAATCACCTCTGATTTATTCAGAAAAGGCCAATGAGAACTGGTGAGTGGAATTTGCATGCCACTCGCTGCCCAGTAATATGGGTATAAAAGGAGACGGCGTGCACCACTCATTTAGATTTGTGCTGAGGAGCCGAGAGAGTGTCCCGGCCATGTCAACGGTCGTATGTAACCAATACATTCCCTATCTTGATGTTGCCTCAATGTAGTGAAAATAGGGATCCCTACACTAAACGCCAAAGGCACTGAACCGTGTCATGAGGTAAGGCACCTCCCTGGTCCTGTTAAGGGTGGGAGGAGAGCACTTACCAGCGGAGGCTACAGGCGGTGGCCTTTCCTGATTTCTGAATTAAGTGATTTTTCCGCTGAGTACCTAATAGAATAGTGCTGGAGAAATGCTCTTCCCTCTCCTGGAGGGAGAACGCTATAGAGACCACATCCTACAATAGGGAGGTTAACATGTGGAGAATACCTCACATGGACTTACTTACCGGGAGGTTCGCATATGGAACAAAACCCCTGGAGAGGACCCTATCTTTGGAGAGGTACACAGCCACAGTGGCTGAGGCAGAGTGAAGCTCTGCCAAGGAGAAGACACAAGGTTCACCGACAGGGAAACCGAACATTGGAAATACATCATACAGGATTACCGAGGGGTAATCACCGTGTATGGAGCACTGAGCCCAAGTACACAGGCTTACCTGTTTGGTACCCAGTAACACTCGGGCCGAAACCGGTTCTATGCGGAGGTTGTAGAACCTCACAAAGGTATTGGGTGTAGCCCAACCCGCTGCTCTGCATATGTCTGTTAGAGAGACGCCATTCGCCAGTGTCAAGGAGGACGCAACATCTCTGGTGAGCACGGCAGGTTTTACGATTGGTAAGCCAAAGATAAGGCATCCACAATCCAATGGGCCAGCCTCTGTTTGGAGACAGCCTTCCCCTTCTGCTGTCCTCCAAAACAGACAAAGAGCTGCTCCGAGTATCTAAAGCTATCCGTGCAGTCCAGATAGATGCGCAGGGCTTGAACTGGACACAACAACGATAAGGTCGGGTCCCTGATCGTGAAAGCTAGTGGTGGGATTCTTGGGCAAGTAACCGGGCCGGGGTCTCAAGAACACGTGAGAGTTCCTGGCCCAAACTCCAGGCATTCGCTGGTGACAGAGAGCGCCTGCAGGTCCCCAACCCTCTTGACAGAGGTGAGCACTACCAGGAGGGCCGTCTTCAGCGAGAGAGTGCTGAGCTCGGCCTCCTCCAATGGCTCAAATAGGGCTCTCTTTAAGGCTGACAGGACTACAGAGAGATCCCAAGAGGGAATCATGCACGGACTAGGAGGATTCAACCTGCTCATGCCCCTGAGGAACCTGATGATGAGGGTCTGCCATCCAGTGTATCGTGATATGCTGCTATGGCAGCCATGTACATTTTCAGGGTGGAGGGAGACAGCCGTCTCTCCAGCCCCTCCAGTAAGAAGGACAACACAGACCACGCACCGCTGTAGATTTTCCCCATGGGAAGAACGGCACTTTGCTAAAGACACCACTTCAGAGTGAACAGCTGTCTCATGAAGGGGGCTCTGGCCTGAGTGATCGTGTCTATCACCGCTGGCGAAAGGCCTGCTAGGTTTTCTGTGTCCCGTCCAGGAGCCAGACATGGAGGTTCCAGAGGTCTGGCCATGGGTGTCGGATCATGCCCTTCCCCTGAGTGATAAGGTCCCACTTCAGGGGAATATGACTTGCCATGCATACAAATAACTAATCTTGTTAGACTTCACACTCTCAACACAAGACAGAGTACCAAGTATGGTTCTGGCCTGTAACCAGATATCATCTAGGATGAGGTTCATAGCCTGTACAGGAAACAACAGTTTCTCTGAAGTCACAAGAGAGAGAACAACAATTAGACCGCCAGGTAAAGGTGTGTTTGCTGATTCTAACAGGAAGTCCCATGCACCACAATGTAACATATTCTTTGCTTCCTTGATTACTTCCTTTGATTATGAGATGTTTCTGTTGTAATTGATGAAGCGGGAATGTGTACCATGTCAGCTTTTCCAGCTACTTTGACTACGCCTCAATTCTCTAGACTGCTGGCACTCTGCATCTGCTGAAATGCCTCCCTACAATCAGACTGCAACTCTCCACCAAGAGTAGTCAAACTCTTTATTAACCAGTTGTCTATATCTGCTAATGATGTTCATGCCAATGAGGGCTGGTACAGCAGAAGAGTTTTGTGAGTCTCTTGAAAACTGAATACTTGAAAACCACACTCATAATACCCTTAATTTCAACCTCCAACTCAAGATAACCAATAACGTATGTCTAAACCTTTAGCAGCTGTAATCTTCACCCAACTTGCCGTGGACAGCATATCTTCATCCTGCCCAGAAATAGTACTGACTTGGCTTCCTGTATCAAGTAAACAAGAGACCATCACTCCACTAATTTTTAGATTAGCGACAGGACATTTTCCCACAGCACCCTGGAGTTGTCGGTCACAACAAGTATCTATATTTGCTGAGCCTATGGACTGCCCTTGCACTACCTGTCACACAGCAAGTGAGGGTGTAAGATTCCCTGCTGCACTGACAATTTAGCATTCCCTTTGACAGATTGTTTTTCTTCACACACCTCTTATCTATGTGTCCTACACCATTACACAGGAAACATATTGGCTGATCATCATCTGTAAACCTTGGCTGTATTTTAGGTTTACAATGAGCCATAGGTTCTGACTGCAAAATTAGTTTCTTGACGGTTTGTGTTAGCTCTCCTATAGCTTTCCCTAGTTCTGCTACAATTTTTGAAACTTCTTCAAGTGTAGCAGTTTTTCTCAGGTATACCAACAGCAGCGCACTGAGCTTCTGCTGTCTCAGACACAACACTTCTGTTGCTGAATAATTTTGTGACATGAGATTTTGAATCTTCTAGAGCCCACATAAAGGCTTCATCTCGCACTTCAATTAGCATTGACTGTGACTTGTTGCTCACAATGAAGCTCTCTTTTAAGGCCTGCATCCCAAATCCCATCAATGAATTGATCTCAGAATGTCAAATTCACATTTGATATTGCATTTGATGATTGCCTCAGGATAAAACTCAGAATTTGAGACACAACATGAGAGTAAGTATTAACATCCGCACCTTCCATTTATTATGTGTATATATGTGTGTGTGTGTATATTAGGGCTGTCGATTTATATATAATTTTATAACGCAATTAATCGCAATGCCCCCAGACCGTAATAAGGAAGATTCCTGAGAAATGCAAGCTTGTAGTACCACCTGTTTACTCCAGAGGGCAGTAAGTGAAACTTCAGCTGTGTGGTAACGTGCAGTTTATACAGTGAAGAAAACAACCATCCAGCAGCAGCACAACACAAACATGCATTACGTTCTTGCATTCAAAATACTTGGAGCGCAAATCAGAATTAAGAGATCTCAAGCTGTGTTCAAAGTATGAAACTGTATTTAACTTGACAGTGACCTAAAATATTTATGTTTATGATGCAATGCACCCGAGATGCTACACAAGCATGTCTGATGCAAGTGTACATTGACGTGTCCTTAAACAAGCCCTCATAATAAATCTCGAACTGATTGACAAATTCACTTGCAAAATGGATTGCTGTGAACTGTATGCCAATGATTGGCTTATGTTCAATAATATGGTAGTAAACAATACATTTTGTATTGTCTTATCAATGATTAACTCTTCTGCCACAAGAATGTAATGCATTTGAATTATCTGAATATTTTGTATTTTTATATATACTGTATATACTGTGTATATATATATATATATATATATATATATATATATATATATTGCTGTCAATCAATTAAAATCGATTAAAGAGTGCATGTATAATGCACGCTGGCCACTTAGCTTCAATGGTGTTCTGTCATCTATGGTCCCTTCACGGGATGTGCCAATGTTGCACACATAAATCCACAATCTCCTTGCAAAGAAATCGATAGATATTGATCTGAACTGCGATGCACACAAAGAGTTCTACAGCTGCTATTTCTCATTCCAGAGAAAGATGGTGGACTTTGTCCCATTTTAGATCTGAGACGCTTGAATCATGTGCTTGCAAAGTGTCCATTAAAATTGATATCTCAGAAACAGATCTTATCCCACATCCACCCTCAGGACTGGTTTGAATCAAAAGATCTAAAGGACGCATACTTTCATGTACAAATTGCATGTCATCACAGGCTGTTTTTGAGATTCGTGTTTGAGGGAACAGCTTATCAATTCAGAGTCCTTCGCTTTGGTTTATCCCTAGCTCCCCGCATGTTCACAAAGTGTATCGATGAGCACTCGCTCCATTGAATGAACAACGTGCACATTTTTACTACTTCAATGATTGGCTTTTAATATCCTAATCAGAAGCTATGTTGTGCAAGCACAGAAATGTACCACTCTGCCATTTGAACAGCCTGGGCCTCATTTCTATAGGCCCAGGATGATCTCCAGGCAAAAGGTGGTAACCACAAATTCATCCAACACAGGCTGAGGTGCACTGGACCGGGATGGACGCCCGGTCTTTAGCACCTGGACAGGTGCGAATTGGTCGCCTGGAAATACTATCTATCTTAGCCTTGAAGGCTTTTCATCCTGAGGTTGCAACTCACCACATTCTGATTCAACCAAACAACATGACAGCAGCAGTTTACATAAATCACCGGGGCAGAATCCATTCACTGCTAATGATGAGCCTAACATGGTGCCTCCTTCTATGGAGTGAGTGACATCCCTGGCCGCCTGAAATTCGGTGCGGATCTACTGTCACACCAGGGAGCAATGCCAGGGGAATCTTCATCCTCAGATGGGACATATTCGGTGAAGTGGCAGTGGACCTATTTGCCTCCACTAAAACCATAAACTGTCCCCCGTGGTACTCCATGTCCCAAGCCCCATTAGGGGTGGATGCCATGGCTCACAAATGGTCCCCGAAATGCAAGAATGCATTGCCCCAGTACACCACCTCCATTTTGTCATTTGCAAAATCCGAGAGGACAGGAAAGCGGTTCTGCTAGTTGCACTGACATGACCCAGTCAATCATGGTTTTCGGAGATGGTGGAGCTACTGGTCAACCCCCCTTGGGAAATAAAACTGAAGAGGGATCTTTCATTTAAACCGCAGAGCATGTTCTGCCATCCTGATTCGGATCTCATGAACTTGCCCCATTTAGGGGCCAAATATGCCAGGATTAGCTCGATCGGTTATGAACACCATCCAGCAGGCTAGAACACCATCCACGAGACGCCTCTACGCTCGGCGTGTGTTTGCAAATTGATGCTCTTTGTAGCAAAAGCCCAGTGAAATGCTCCATAGCTGATATCCTCACGTCCCTTCAAGAGTGGCTGGATACAGGTCTCTCCCTGTCGATGCTTACATTTTATGTAGCAACTATCTCTGCATACCATGTCCCGGAGGCTGGCTCCTCTATAGCCAGACATGATCTAATTATAAAGTTCCTCAAAGGATCGAGGCACCAAAACCCCCCTTGCCCTGTTACAGTCCCAACCTGGGACCTGAACCTGGTGCAGAACAGGTACACAATCCCCCATTCAAGCCTTTAGAATCTGCTGAGTTACATGTGTTCTCTCTAAAGACCGAACTCCTACTAGCCCTAGCCTCGGTTAAATGGCTGTGTGACATGCAAGCACTGGCGGTTGACAGATCATGTCTGGAATTCGAGTCGGGTCTCTTGAAGGCCACTCTCAAACCCAGAAAAGGCTATGTGCCTAAGGTTTTATCCATGCCCTTCTGGGTCCAGGTCATCCATCTACAAGCCTTCTTACCCCACCATTAAATTTGGATGAGCAGCAGACATTGCAATTGCTATACTCAATATAGGCATTGCAAATCTATTTGGAGAGTACCTGTCAGTTCAGACTGTCGGATCAACTCTTTGTATGTTTTGGAGGATGCATGAAAGGCATGTCTGTCTCAAAATAAAGGCTCTTTCATTGGATTGTTGATGTGATCGCCCTCACCTATGAATCACATGGTGTGCGATGCCCCATTGGTGTGCATTCAACCAAAGGCATGGCCTCTAGACATGCAGGACATATGTTTAGCAGCAGGTTGGTCTTCGCAAAGCATATTTACAAGGTTTATATATATATTAACTTATATATGGCATCTCTCTCTTCAGGTCCTCACTGTCTAAGAGAATTGTACTCAGCAGGCGAGCCCAAGCTCATTTATACGAACTGGCATTTTGCAACAGTTTTTATACAGTTGTGGATATGTAGTCCACTGTCAAGTGCTTCTTATTAAATTGTTCCTTCCCAACCCTGATTATGAAGTACTTATACTGTGTGTATTTATACGATTCATATAAATTCCCAGTCTAGATTCATTTTCCCTCCAGGGTTTTCACTATGTAGGGGGATGCAAAATTTGTACATACTCTTTGAAGCATTTTGTCACCATCCTATGCCTGTGACGGACTGTTTATTGTCACCGGAGATTTCAACCATGCAAATCTCAAGACAGTGCTCCCTTAATGCCATCAGTATTTGGACTTTGCAATGAGAGGGGCGAACACACTTAATCTTGTTTAAAAAAACATCCCAGGCGCGTACCAGGCCACCTCGGCTACTCAGACCACATCTCTGTTATGCTAATTCCAGCATACAGACCGCACGTCAGGTGCACAAAACTGCTTCAGAAGCAGGTGAAAACCTGGCCAGCAGGAGCCATCTCTGCTCTTCAGGACTGTTTTGAGTGTACTGACTGGCTCATGTTCAGGGAGGCTGCAACATATGGGGACTCTACCAACTTGGAGGAATACACAGCATCAGTGATCAGCTACATCAGCAAGTGCATTGATGATGTCATTTTCTCCAAGACCATCACCACATGCACCGACAGAAGCCGTGGATGACTGTGGAGGTGCGTGCACTGCTGAGGACCCGAGACTCTGCCTTCAGAGCAGGCGACAAGGCTCCCCTAAGAACAGTGAGGGCCAAACTGTCCCGGGCCATCAGGGAGGCAAAGCAATCACAGAGAATCTATAGTCACTTCCAGGACAGCGGCGACATGCATCCAGGCCATTACCAACTACAGGACAACATCAGTTGCCTGTGACAAAGATGCCTCCCTTCCAGATGCACTGAACGACTTCTACGCTTGAGGTGCAGAACAACGTGGTGGCGAGGAAGACCACCCCTCCTCCCAACGACCAGGTGCTCTGTCTTACCACGGCCAATGTGAGAAAAACTCTACACAGAGTCAACCCACGGAAGGCTGCTGGACCAGACAATATTCTTGGTAGAGTGCTTAGAGGATGTGCAGACCAGCTGGCAGATGTTCTTACCGACATCTTCAACATCTCTCTGAGCAGTGAAGTCGTTCCAACGTGCTTCAAGACCACCACCATCATCCCCATGCCAAAGAAGTCTTCAGTGTCCTGCCTCAATGACTACCGTCCCGTCACACTCACACCCATCATCATGAAGTGCTTCGAGAGGCTCATCATTAGGCACATTAAGCCCCAGCTGCCCCCCTCACTAGACCCACTGCAGTTTGCATATTGTCACAACCGTTCAACAGACGACGCCATCGCCACCACCCTCCATCTGGCCCTCACCCACCTTGATAAAAAGGACTCATACGTTCGAATGCTGTTTGTAGACTTCAGCTCAGCATTCAACACAATCATTCCTCAGCACCTGATTGGAAAGCTGAACCTGCTGGGCCTGGACACCTCCCTCTGCAACTGGATCCTTGACTTCCTGACAGGGAGACCTCAGTCATTCCGGATCGGTAACGGCATCTCCAACACCTCCACACTGAGCCACTGCTGTTCACTCTGCTGACTCACGACTGTTCAGCAATGCACAGCTCAAACCACATCGTCAAGTTCGCTGATGACATGACCATGGTGGGTCTCATCAGCAAGAACGATATTCAGCATACAGAGAGGAGGTGCAGCGACTAACGGACTGGTGTAGAGCCAACAACATGTCTCTGAATGTGGACAAAACAAAAGAGATGGTTGTTGCCTTCTGGAGAGCACATTGTGAACATTCTCCGCTGATCATCAACGGCTCCTCTGTGGAGATTGTCAAGAGCACCAAATTCCTTGGTGTTCACCTGGCGGAGAACCTCACCTGGTCCCTCAACACCAGCTCTATTACCAAGAAAGCCCAGCAGCATCTCTACTTTCTTCGAAGTCTGAGAAAATCACATCTCCCACCCCCATCTTCACTACATTCTATAGAGGGACTATTGAGAGCATCCTGAGCAGCTGCATCACTGCTTGGTTTGGGACTTGCACCGTTTATGACCGTAAAGCCCTGCAGAGGATAGTGAGAACAGCTGAGAAGATCATAGGGGTCTCTCTTCTCCCCATCAAATACATTTACATAAACACTTCATCTGCAAAGCAACCAGCATTTTGGATGACCCCACACACCCCTCATACAAACTCTTCCCCCTCCTGCTGTCTGGGAATAGGTACCGAAGCATGGCCAGACTGTGTAACAGCTTCTTCCCCCAAGCCATCAGACTCCTCAATACTCAGGGACTGGACTGACACTGGAGAACACTATTTCATAGTATGTTTTGTTTACATTTAGCATTTTAGAAAGTGTCATCTTTTTGCACAACTCAAATTACAAATGTCTCTCACTGTCTCTTACCATGCCTATTGTCCTGTTCCTTTTAGCGATTATTGTACTGTCCCATACTTTTTGCATACGTTTGCACGTGCACTTTATGTAGAAATGTTATTTAGTCTGTGTAGTCTCATGTGGTTCTGTGTTTGTCCTATGTTGTTTTATGTAGCACCATGGTCCTGGAGGAATGTTGTCTCATTTCGTTGTGTACTGTTCTAACTGTATATGGTTGAACGACAATAAAAACCACTTGACTTGACATGGCATCAGCTGACACAATGTTGAGAGACCATAATCTAAATGGAAAGGTGAAGGGAGGGAGACATTGCGTAAACTAGCCGCACTACTAAACCAAAGCTTCGATGTGTGAGCAATTCGGTCGTTGTCCCTCAGTCGAAAAATTATGAGGAAATGGTGATTTCACACTCGCTGAAAGTATACAGGCCATCCGGGCACCTAAAGGGGTGGGGCTCAAACACCACTGCCAATTTTAGAATTGCCGTTATTGTACAAAGGGCTTCATCTAGGTCATCAAGAAAGGAATTTTCCATAACTTCAGCTGACGCAATGTCTTATTACCTTCATCTCAGGAAACCGATGCTATATGTGTAATCAGAGACGATTCTCTCTAAATGCCCACTAAAGAGCAGCTGGAGATGGGAGTGCTGAACTTAAGGCAGTTGTAAAATAGAGAGTAAGCTGAGCAACCAATCAGAAAAAACAGTGAAATGCTGATGCTCAAGCAGTGCTTTAGTCTTTATAATTTGCTGTATTTATTCATTTAGATACAACTTATGCTATTAAACTTTGTGAAAGTATTGGCTGCACCCATGCTAGTTTCTGATAATGTTTGCAAATGCTGGGCAAGTTATCCGAGTTGCCCAGAAAAAAATATAATTTCTTTCTGTGTTTTACTCTGTCAGTGGAGCTTTTTTAAAAAATATTTTATATATGTGATTTTTTTATAGTGAGATCAAATTAATATTTCTTAATTAGAAAACAATTTCACTATACTAAATATAGATGAGCACATTACAGTAGGCCTACACAAAAAACAAATAACCATTAAATAAAAATCACAACTGTCCTACAGACCCCTAGAAGCCTGGCTCTGTAATAAATTACTTTCCCTAATAGGGATCTGTAGGGCAGTTGTGATTTTTATTTTGACACTCAGATTTATAGTTAATGTTCGGTTTTGTAGTCTCCCTTACCAGAACCCATAATGATTGTGCTCCAGTTGTGTCTTGTTTTCCAATTAGTCTGTATGTGTATATATATATATATATATATAATGTCCTAATGTTTACCTATTCCCTTTGTCTATTTTTGTTTATTGTATTGAGTTTGTGTGGTGAGACCTGAGTCTGAATTTATTTACTTTTCACCTTTATGCTCTGTATTATCTTGTTTATAATAAAGAGTTCTGCACTTGGATTCAAAACACACACACACACACACACACACACACACACACACACACACACACACACACACACACACACACACACTCAGTTTGGTTTCCATGTTTTATGGGGCCTTTCCATAGACATAATGGTTTTTATACTGTACAAACTTTATATTCTATCCCCTAAACCTAACCCTACCCCTAAACCTAACCCTCACAGAAAACTTTCTGCATTTTTACATTTTCAAAAAACATAATTTAGTATGATTTATAAGCTGTTTTCCTCATGGGGACCGACAAAATGTCCCCACAAGGTCAAAAATTTCGGGTTTTACTATACTTATGGGGACATTTGGTCCCCACAAAGTGATAAATACACGCTCACACACACACACACACACACACATACATACACACACTGTTTTAAAAGTCATTATATACAGTATATGTTCGTGAAATATATAATTTTTCATAAAAACATGTTTGATCTGTTGTAATCATTGTCTTTTAAGGGCATACAAAATGTGTTTCATGGTAAGACAAAGCTGAAGTTCCACTCACCTCTGTTGGCAAGAAGCACTGCTGTTTGATCCTACGGTGCATTTCCAGCGGCGTTCTCTCTCTGCACACTGTGCAGTCCACACTCATGGGCGCTTCGACAGCACTTTCTGTCTGAAAGAGAGTTTTATCCTCCTTAAAGAGTTTGATTCTCTAAAAGAGTTTATTTTCACTCATAAAAGAGCAATACACAAGCAGGCGTTGAACGTCCTTTTCAGGACCTGGATGCGGTCGATATCTCACTAAATCCGGTGGCCTTGGCGCTGTCTTGTGTGCCTGGGCAGCGATCACACTGAGGCAGCGTTTGTGGATGGTTCATGTACTCATTGCGAGAACATGACCATGGCAGTGTTGCGGTGTGGCTTTCATTCCTCAAAATGAACGCCACTTCATCCGCCCCCTGCATTGCTCCTTCTTCCCATGGTATTGAGGACGACCCAGTTGGCTATGGAGGCGACTTGGGGATTGCAGCAGGCTCAGTTTCGCCAGGTAAACGGTACACGTAGGTCCCCCAGGTGGATAGAGCGGTTGCGATCCACCTGTGACCAAAACCGCTGCCACCTGGCAGAATCACCCAGTGCTCCCCTCCAAGGCCTGAAAGGTGACTTCGCTGCCTCGTCGTTCGCTCCGGAGCTGGTACCAAGACCACTCTGTCCCCCGGTGGAGGGCTGAGAGGAAATCATTTTTTTTTTTGCCGCACCCACATCGGGCTGCGGTACCCACATTCTCAATAAAAGAGCGATTTCCTCACTCCCTGGGTCATCCAGCTGGTGCATGCCATTCTCATGCCGCCCAGCTCCAAAATCTGACAGTCCCGGCTCCCCGGCATGGAGTTAGACTCAGTCTCACGAACGAGCACACTCAGTCGGTGCTCGGGTGCCTCGCTCTCTTCAAGCCCGGCACAGCGGTTCCTCTAAAACAGTTCCAGGGGCTCCTGGGGCATATGGGATCCTTGGCCGCATGTTGATCACACCTTCCTTCCGGCAGACATTCAACCCTTGAACAGACCTCTGTTTTTGCGGGCCGGAGTCCCCCTACAGCAGGTGTCCAGACGTGTTGTGTTCACCACAGACTCCTCTCAACTGGGTTGGGCACCGTGTGCAATGGACACGCAGCCGCTGGCTCCTGGACAGGGCTCCGGCGGCATTTGCACTTCAACTGCCTTGAGTTGCTGGCTGTATTCCCTGCCCTGTAGAGGTTTCTCCCGCTGTTTCGGGGAAAGCCCGTCTTGATCCGTTCAGACAGCACCGCAATGGAGGCATACATAAATCGCAAAGACTCAGGTCGCTGCATGCCACTCATATCCCGGGCCAACCGCAACACAACGTGGGGCGTGCTGTTGCGACAGGTTTCACCCAGCAGAGAGTGGAGGCTCCACCCCCAGGTGGTCCAGCTTATTTGGGGCCGATTCGGCATGGCTAAGTTAGCTGGCCCTGGGGGCTGTGCAAGTATGCATTTCCCCCAGTGAGCCTTCTTGCACTGGTGCTGTGCAAGATACGGGAGGACTAGGAATAAGTCACCTTAGTGGCTCCTTACTGGCCCACTCGGACTTGGTTCTCGGATCTCACGCTCCTCGCGACAGCACCTCCCTGGCAAATTCCCCTGAGGAAGGACTTTCTTTCTCAGGGACGGGGCACCCTCTGGCACCCGTGCTCAGACCTCTGGAACCCCCATGTCTGGCCCCTGGACGGGAAGTGGAAGATCTGTGTGACCTCCCACTTGCAGTCGTAGACACGATCAACCAAGCCAGAGCTCCCTCCACCAGGCAACTTTAAGCACTGAAGTGGTGGTTGTTTACGAATTGGTGTTCAACCTGCAAGCGCTGCCCCGAAAAGAGGCAGACCCAGCCTTTTCGTTGCTGTGTCCGGTATGTGCTTTGCGTATCTATTTGGAACACAGAGCTTTAGATGTTCTGAGCAGCACTTCATCTGCTTTTGTGGATGGTGGAATGGGAACGCCGTATCCAAACAGAGGTTAGCTTACTGGGTTGTTGACGCCATCTCTCTGGCTTACCAGACCCAGGCCGTGCCCGCCCCCTTGCGGGTTTGAGCACACTCAATGAGAAATGTGGCATCCTCGTGGGCACTGGACAATGGCACCTCCCTAGCAGACATCTGCAGAGCAGTGGGCTGGGCAACACCCAACACCTTTGCAAGATTTTACAATCTCAGGGTTGAGTTGGTCTCATCCCGTGTTTTGTCAGGTCCAAGCCGGTAGAACTCGGTAATACGGAACAGCCGACCAGGTGTTCCGCTTGCATCTAGCGCCCTTCACCAAGCTGATCCAGTGTGCATTCTCTGCACAAAAACCTTACTGAGAGACACACGCCTGCTTCCCTTAATATCCTTATGTCCGGGGACCGGACATGCAAATTCTGTCTGCCAATTTCTCATTGGCCTTTTCTCAAGGTCAGAGGTACTTGAGGCTCCCAAGGAAGACCCCTTGTGTCACTACATTCAACACAACGTCTCATTCCCGCCCTCATGGAATGGAGGTTACAACTGTAACCGTGATGTTTTTTTGTATTATGGGCTAATTCCATGACTGCATGTCTATTATTTTGAATGGTGTGGAAAAGAAACATAAATAAATAAATGGATGGCTAACACGATTAAATTAATCACAAACAGTGGCCGTGATTTGTTCTCTGTGCACTTGTTGAGGTTCATGATACGAGATATTTGTGTTGGTACTCCTAGAAGTGTCATGTTTACAGCATCGGATCTGTGCTATGCCGTTAAGATCAATCTATTATCTTGTACAATAAATTGTCTTTCAAGGATGTATACTGTCGTTATGGTTAACACAGGCTAAGGATTGGGCTAAATTCTGTCAAGTGACACTACATTTTAGCGTTATTGCAAATTTTCTCAACAAAACGTTTTTCCAATCCAGTTTTTTACGACATTTCACGAAGTATCGACGTAGAGTTTATGCACTAGAGTTAAATGGAAAAATATGATGTCGATACTTGTGAAATTTTAGCAATAATTTGCATTTCAATCCAAAATCCTTGGATAGAAACGTAGTTTGCCTTCTGCCACTCACTCGAAATTATGTTGATTTAGTGACACTAGGGGTCTCCCTTGGGAGCCCCAATCACCTCTGATCTTTGAGAAAAGGCCAATGGGAATTGGCGAGTGGAATTTGCATGTTCTTCTAGCTGAATTCCTCTGCTGATCCATTCACCTCTAGTAAAGCTGTTGGATTAATGGTGCATAACAGCGCCTTCTCCCCCTCTTGCACCAGCTGAGTGCAGAGAACGCCCCTGGGCGCATCAACAGCCTAAAAGAGTATATTTTTCCTCTAAAAGAGTATATTTCCCTTCTAAAAGATTGGCACTCACAGAGACCATCTTTTTAAACATGCCTTTCCGTTTGTATATATTTCCTGGTTGCAATCATTACCTCTCCACTTCCCACAGCCACTATCACTGCCTCACGTGCTGGCCGCTGTCCACGCAGGAACAGCGTTCGTGGACGTGTCATGTTCTCACTGCGAGAGCATGATTATTGCAACTTTGCTGTCGTGGCTTTCCCTGGAAAGCTACCCCATTGGCCCAGTGGTCACCGTGTTTGTAGATGGTATGCATCTAACCATCTTGCACCGCCAGTCCACGTAACACAGTTTAGTTAGTCGTGGTGTTTTGTATAGGCACCCCTAGTGTCTCTACATCAACACAACGTCGAGTGAGTGACAGAAGGGGAGAGTATCGGTTACTGTTGTAACCTCCGTTCCCAGATGGCGGAAATGAGATGTTGTATCCCTCCTGCCACAACACTGATCTACCCACTGAAGTGGCCGGGACCTTGTCTCGGCTCCTCAGTATAAAACCTGAATGAGTGGTTGCATACCAGCTCCTTTTATACCCGTATGTGCTGGGGAGTGGCATGCAAATTCTACTCGCCAATTCCCATTGTCCTTTTCTTAAAGATCAGAGGTTTTTGGGGCTCAAAGATTGACCCCTAGTGGCACTACAGCGACACAACGTCTTGATCCCTCCATCAGGGAACGGAGATTAAACCGAGACTTTAATATTCAGGCTTACGAGCCAACCGTGACAAATGGGGGCTCATTTGGGATCTTTGATCGTTTTCAGTCTGATTTGTACATTTAATTTTTAAGCGCTATTTTTAGTTTGTGGTGATTTGCTATTTCGTGGATTTTGGTTGCTCACATTGATTTTGTCAGCCAAATGAGTACAAACTTGGTTTGTTGTGCTATTGTTTTGTACATTTGTATCTGCTATTGTTTTGAAGATTTGCATTGGATTTGTTTTTGATAAATATTTGTTTTGGAGTAATTTATTTTCTTTTTGTTTGTTTGGAAAGTGTTACTTTCCCAGTTTCTGCTTTGGGGGGAGGAACACAGCGGAGGTTTTTTTTTCTCTACGCTGTTTCAAAATGAAAGTGATATTTTGGTTTTAACAGTGGGGATTTTGTGGCAGTGTTATTGATGCTGTTTTTGTTGTTTGTGTTCCCTTGGGTAGGCTTTAGCAATTTTTCGCCTTTTGGGACAAGTTGAGCTCATTGTAATTATTTTTTTGCGATGACTGGGTAGATCGGTTGTTTTAGGAGAACATCCATGGCATGGGACAGCTGCCAGCTTGCTGGTTGCTTTTAATGTTTCAGCAGGATTTAGTGCATAAAAACCTCCCACCAGTAACTGCATGAAGATGTGTCTTTGATTTAATGTGCTGAAAAGATTCCAGTCAAAATTTTGAGAGATACGAGGGCTTCAGAGTCTTTTATCTTACAGTCTGTACTGAGATACTGGGACCAGTGTTGTTATTCTGGAAATGGGTTAACTACTTTGTCTGTTCCTTTACACAAAATAGTGTTATCTTCTGATCTGGTGAATGGGGAAGTCTTGGTTGGCATGCATCCCTTACTGCCAGTTGAAGGGGTTGATGTAATCCTGGGAAACAACTTTGTTCCTCCACCTCTTGTGGTATCATCTTTTCCTTCGTTATCTGGGGAGCCTGATGAGAGTGCTGAGAAATACCTAGAGGTATTTGCAGCTTGTGCTGTGACCAGAGCCATGAGTTCTAAGCAGCACGATTCCTACTTTTTACCAATGTCTGATACATTTTATGAAAAATGTTTTCTTTGCCTGACTCTTTTGCTGTCCCTCATTCTGAATTGATACAGGAACAGCGATCTGATGTTAATTTGACTGATTTTTTTGAAGGAGCCTTACTTTTTGACCAAACTCAAGATGTTGCTCATGGTTATTTAATGTAGGATGGGTTGCTGATGAGGGAATTGGTTCCTCATGGGAGCAGTTTTGCAGGTGACCCCATAATGTAGGTTGTGGTTACAGCTGTTGTATTACAAATTTATTAAATGTTTAATTTAGGTTCCAATACATTAGTTTATAAACTGAGAAAGTTTAATAGATTGAATTTAGTATTTGAGGTATAGTCAGGGTTTCCAGCAGGAGATTTCTGCCTGTCCTGATCTCTCTATTGTAAGTTAAATTAGTCGGATTGCCGGACTATCACCTTTTGTCTTTAAATGACTCTTGGAGCCCCTGACCCAGTCGTTGAATAGTCCGGCTGATTAGATTAGTTGCTGTGCATTCGAATCACACTGTTATGCTGATGAGATCAGGGCTGGGGAATTTCCTGTAACGAGTTGACTCCTGTACCTCATTTACATGCTTTGTTTCAGAGTGTCTCCACCTCTATGTATAATCAAGTCCCCTCACCCTTGAAAGGTATAAAACTCTATCGTACTGAGCTATTGAGACAGACTTGGATGACTACAGCGATGCAACAGCGACTTCTCAATAAAGAGTAAATTCTGCTTAAAAGATATCCCAACGTCTCTTGGTCTCTGCTTCGACGACGAAGAAAAAGTTTACAACACAGCTAAGTTTCGTCCTTTAGTTTTGCAGACCTCACACGAAGTTATTGCTGGACATCTGAGTGTTAAAAAAACCTATGACCACATCCTTACATAATTTATTTTGGTCAAAACTGAAAAAAGATTTTTCTCAGTACATCAAAAAATGTGGGAATCCGAATCAGAAAATAAGCCCTGCTCCATTTCAGTGATGAATCATTTACATTTATGCATTTGGCAGACGCTTTTATCCAAAGCGACTTACAGTGCACTTATTACAGGGACAATCCCCCCGGAGCAACTTGGAGTTAAGTGCCTTGCTCAAGGGCCCAACAGTGGCATCTTGGTGGTGCTGGGGCTTGACCCCCTGACCTTCTGGTCAGTAACCCTGAGCCTCAACCACTGAGCCACCACTGCCCCAAACTGACACTGAGTCAAACTGACTGTGTGGCCCACTGCCCTGATCGAAGTCTGGCAGTTCTTACCTCCCTACTGTTATGTGTGCCACTTCTCGGTACCCTGCAGCATATCTTCTCAGTACTATTACGGCAAAATCTGTGGTGAACGATTTGACTCAATTTATATCAATCTTTTTATTCCAAAGTTTATACAGATTGATCAGGGGTCTAATTTCACCTCTTGTGTTTTCACAGGTGTTTGTGGACACTGTGTATTAAGCATAATAAAGTGAGTGCCTATCATCACCAAAGCCAAGGCGCTTTGGAATGTTTTCACCAAACGTTGTAGTCAATGCTGTATGCATAATCCACTGAAATGGATGGGGGTTGGAAAGAGGGATTACCATGGCTGATGTTGTTGGCACGAGAAGTTTGTCAGGAGAGCACGGATTTCAGTCTGAATGACCTGGTGTTTGGGCACACTGTTCGTGGTCCATTAGCAGTGTTGTGGGACAATTGGACAGACTACTGTATGTGAATGATTTCAAGTGTGCACTTAAAGAAGCGGGTAAATTAGCAAAAGAAAAGATGCTTACATCTCAGTCAAAAATGTAGTCTCTGTTTTTGATCAACGAGCTTAATGCTGAGAGTGTTCTCCTGGTGACAAAGTTTTGGCTCTTTTGCCAATTGATGGTTCACCTTTTGAAGCCCAGTATTCTGGCCCGTTTACTTTAGTGGAAAATATTTCTTTGAATTATCTTTACTCTTAAATGGATGAAGCCACAATTGATTCATATTAATTTGTTAAAACCATATTACAGCTGTTCTTCTGGGTTGTGGGATGTGGGGACTACTGATGTTAAATCTGCTCTAGTAGCTGAGATGATCTCATGTACTTTTTTGGGGGGAATGAGGTGGATGAAGGAGTTTCACCTCTAGATGAGGCTTTTATCTAAAGAGTGGAAGGTGAACATGTAACTAAACCTGACTCTTTTCTCCTTCCCCCGCATGGAGGATTGTGTTGACCTAGTTGGATCTGCCAAATTCTTGAGTAATTAGATCTACTGATGGATTATTGGCAGGTCCCTTTGACAACACAAGCATGAGATATTTTTGCTTTTATTACATCTGCAGGATCATTTTTGTATGTTATGTGTTTTGGTTTATGTAATGCTCCGGCAACATTTCAGCAGCTTAATAATAGAGTAGTTTTTGGGTTAGAGGGAATGGCTGTTTATTTGGATGATGTCGACATTGTTAGTGACTCCTGGGAACAGCACATTGCAGCGTTGTTTAGCCACCGTAAGGAGGCATGTCTTACTGTCAACTTGTCCAGGTGTGAGTTTGCCAAGGCAACATTGACGTACCTTGGACAGGTGGTAGGGTAGGGGAGCGTGTGACCTGTGTGTGCAAAGGGCTATTGATAATTTTCCTACGTTTAGCCAAGAAAGTGTTGATGAATTTCTTGGGACTGTTGGGCCGCTATCGTAGTTTTTGTAATTATTTTTCCACTGTAGTTACCCCTTAAATCGATCTGCTTAAACCGTATGCACTGTTCATCATTAAATCACGTTCCAGTTGTTCCTGGTCAAAAGTTAAAATTTATTTTATTTACTAATTTATTTACCCAAATGACCTTGAGCTTGAAAATTGACATTTTTATTTTCTTATGAATATGTTCTAAAACATTTAACCAATCCTCATAATTTATATACCATTTGAAAGCTTAAAGTCATAAGAATCAAACTGTGCATTACATTATAAAAATAAATAACTCCACACAAAAAGGCCGAGTTAATCCAGGACTCAAACCCAGGACCTTGTTGCTGTGAGTTGACCGTGCTAACCACTGAGCCACTGTGCCCCAGAAGACTAGATGGTCTAAAATATAGGGCAGGAAGATATAAAAATAAACAGCATATATGTTAGATCCAGTACTGACTTAACTTAATTTCCTGCAACTTCAGCACCTCTTAATATTATGAACTCTTCATTATCCATAGGGCATGTCCCAAGAAACTTTAAACTGGCAGTTATCAAACCACTTTTCCAGCTTGATCAAGGAGAATTGGCTGATTATAGACCAATTTCAAATCTCCCATTTATGTTGAAAATACTAGAAAATGTAGTGTCCTCCCAACTATGTTAATGTTTACAGAGAAATGGAATACGAAGAATTTCACTTATCAGAGTTACAAATGACTTGCTCTTATCATCTGATCGCTACTGCATTTCTATTCTAGAACTTTTAAATCTTAGTGATGCCTTCGACACCATAAATCATGATATTCTCTTGGACAAGCTTGAGAATTATGTTGGAATTTGTGGACAGGCATTAGCTTGGTTTAGGTCCTATTTATTTGACCACTACCACTTTGTCTGTGTAAATGAGGAACTGTCAGATCCCATTCAATTTAAATATGGAGTGCCACAGGGAACAGTTTTGCATCTCTGCTATTCTCCTTATTGTGGCAGGATAAGTGATTTTACAATCCTGTTTGGCCTGGTTGGAGTATGGTTTTGGCAGCCCAATGAGGTGGGCGCTACCATACCATTTAAGGACCCTTATTTTGATGGGTGTATACATGTCCTGGTGAGTCTGGGTTCCTCACTTCCTGGCATTTCCGTTTTGTTTCCATTCAGGTAGGTTGAGGTGTTGCTCAGTGTTTAATGATGTGAACATCTCGAGGCTAAAAAATGCTGATGTACCATTTTTAATAGAGCGGAGCTGGTGGCGTGCGCGTTGTGGCGAGTTTGCGGCGGAGGTCGCTTTCAGGTATGTTTGGTATTTAAATTTTCTAGATCGCATTTTGTGGAGGTATTTATTGTATTATGTTCACAGTAACAGCAGCCTTAGCAGGTGGTGAATGATGATAGGTACACTGAGCCGCAGGGTTTGTTGTGAACAATAATACAACTTTGCGTCTGGTGGTTGCTCAACCAAATTGTAAGTACGCCTCTCCCTTTTTCACATCTGGGCTCGTTGGATGTAATTTAACTCTGTCTTTTTGTTAAGGTAAGCGTGGGGAGTTGAACCTCTAACCCTAAAACAAATCGCTAGCCGAAGACGCTATATGTGACGCTGCTGCTGATTTGCTTACGGGCATTTTGTCTCTTTTGTTTTGCCTCTTTCATTTTGCTTACGGGCATTTTGTCTCTTTTGTTTTGCCTTTTTCATTTTGCCTCTTTTGTGTTGCTTACGGGCATTTGATTCTGCTGCTTGCTCACTGGCAATTGTGTTGCTGTTATTCTTTGCGTCTCGCTTGGGCTGTCCGGTTAAGCGCCTCGCGTTTGCTGTGCTGCATATCAGCTCCTGTTCGTGTAGTTCATTTCCCCCTTTGTGCTGTGTTTTGTCTTTTTTGTCTTCTTTAATTGTTTTTATAGTGTTACGTTATTTACATTTACATTTATGCATTTTTTTTGTGACCACATATAGTGTGGGAGGTGGTTTGTTAAATTGTTAAAGGTTGGTATTGCCCACACTGTCACATTATACCTGATGTGGTATATGTTGTGTTATTGTATATTGTTATTTCTGTGAAATCTTGGTCTAATTTGTGTTTCTCTTTTCTCCAGGAGCCAGTGAGGTCATTGTGGTGAGCAAGGGAGGCTAGCTGTCTTGATTCAGTGGTGTGGTTCACAAGTGTGTTAAGTGTGCTGACAGAACTTTATGGTGCGTGTGGTGTTTGACGATTTGGCGTGAATTTGAGGTGGGTTTGGATTATCTCCCGAGTCGGCTGGCCTGCCTTGCTCCTGCTAAGCCTGGCCCTGGAGAATTGTTAGTTGTTTTAAATATTTATTGTGCTTCAAGGGAGAGATAACCTATAATTGTAAGTTTTTTAGTAATGCTGAAGTGTCAATAAAAGCTATGTTTTTGTATTGATACTCACGTCTCCCTTTTGCTTATTTCTTTGCCTTCAATTGGTACAACTTACCTGTGTGCCCTTTATTGGGAGTATTTCCCTGGCTCTCTCCAAGGGTGGCGTAGTCGGGTTTAATTTAATTTTGATTTAAGTTTTCCTCCAGTCGGGAATGCCACATTATATATGCTCGCACTGGGAAACGTTTTCAGGAACTTCAGTATTTGTTTTCACTGTTATGCTGACGATACCCAACTTTATATTTCTTCGAAACCCAACAAAAGTTCACAATTTTAAAAAATTAACAGTGGACAAATGATATCAAAGAGTGGATGACTAGAAATGTCCTTGTACTCAATTCTGATAAAACAGACGTAACAAAAACCCTAAAAAAATTGTAACAAAACCTCCCCAAAAAAAGATGCACTGACTCTTGGTGGATGTAATGTAATGTCAACTTCTACAGCAAAAAAAATTTGGTGTTATATTTGATAGCAATCTAAACTTTGAAAAACTAATTTTCAATATTAGTAGAACTGCATTCTTCCACCTCAGAAATATTGTTAAGTTACGACACGCTATCTGTTTCTGATGCCAAAAAACTAATTCATGCATTTATGACCTCAAGAATAGACTATTGAAATGCATTACTAGGTGAATATCCTGCAGGTTTAATAAATAAACTTATGACATGGGATAATAAAGACATGGGATTCTAATTGAGCCACTGTCTGAAGCATGGGCTCAGGATGGAGTTCACCAAAATTGCCTGCCATAAGCTTCCAGCCGGATTGTGATGCCCTCATTGAATGATATCTATATCAACTTGGTCAAAGGAGGGACAACACTATCTTAAACTACATAGAAACTGAATTAACCACGAACAAAAGACGTAATCTGCCAAAATCAAAGGGCAATGCATCTATTTGTATTTTTTCAGTTAATTCAGGATGACTTCAAGGACATTAACACTAACACTTAAAGTTCATTCAAAATCATTCTGTTTAATCATTGACCCACACCACTTACTTAGTTTACTCATTTTAACCTCTAATAGTTCTAAATATAAATATCTAATATTGGCATTATATTCATTCATTTTCTGTTAGAGCATAATTTCAAGTATAGCTGCTTTGAAACAATGCCTGTTGTGAAAAGCGCTATACAAATAGATTTGGCTTGATTTGTCTTTTTTTTTTAAAAATGGTTCCTTTTCTAAAGAATGTCCCTCAAAGGGTTAGTTCACCAAAAAATGAAAACTGTCTAAATGTACTCACTCTCATAAAGTTCCAAAAACATTTGACTTTTTTCTTTCATGGAAAACAAAATAAGATGGTCAGGCAGTATGTTAGTCTTAGTCACCTTTCACTTCACAAAATGTTATTGAAAATATTTTAATATTCTTTATTTTGCCTTTATGCTGTAAAATCATCATTAAAACACTGGCTTGACTAACCATAGATATGATTTGACACAAAAGGCAATAAAAAAAAAAGAGAAAAAAAAAAGAAGAAGAAAGAAACAGTGAATAGGCCAGTGGGTAATGGGTTTTATTAGGGTTTTCTTTATCTAAAACAAAATTCTTAATAATTACTGGGGAAAGGCTAATGCAATTATTATTTATTTTTTTTAAAACAATTTCAATGTTTGAGAATTAACAGGAAACATCTGGTGCTGTTGAGTCATTTTAAAATGACCTATGATTAGGCCTATTGATGAGCTTAATAGATAATTAATTGCTAATCAAAAAATATGAAAGTAAAATTGAAGAGTAAGACAACAGTAGTGTTGCCATATACACTAAGTGATTTTTAAGTGGCTTACACATATTGGCCGATGTGTTTTTTTTACAATGATTCTTTGATTTTCAAGCATGTAAACTATCATCCTTTTGGTACTTGTAGTCTGTGTAGCAACTTGTGAACAACTTCAGTTTTTAATAAACGGCAGCTTCCAGATTCACATTCGAGATGTGATTGTATGTCTGTATGACTGCATACATGTTGTCGAACAAAACAGGAGGAAATGTTCACAATAAACCTTATTTTACTCATAAATCGAAAACTGCTATTCTTAAAAACATTCATGAGTGAACACATCAAAAATGCTAATTCTCATCCAGGTTGTGGAACTACAGTTACGTGGTGTAACCCTTGTTTCCTGAAAAAAGCTTCACTAGGATGCTGCACTGATAAAGGTGCTTTGGGAACAATCCTACATTGTGTACAGGTGTGAATATGTGTGTAACACGTCAATGAACATTGACCGGAATTTATAGCCTTGGCTGGTGAGATAATTGGATGCACCTGTGGCCAGGCTATAAATAGATGCGTCACCAGCGTGTCGTCAGATATTTTTTCTGAAGAGCAGTCCTGGGACATCCCATTGCGGCAAAGAAGTGTAGCATCTCTTTCCGCTTTTTTCAGGGAACAAGGGTTACACCACGTAACCCGAGACGTTCCCTTTACAAAAAGCTTCACTAGGATGCTGCGCTGAGAAAAGCGCTTTGGGAATGAGAATACCCATGCCACCGCACTGAGGCTGTCCGGACCCCTACGGTTGTGAAGTGTACTCACAAGAACGCGAGAGGTCTCAGACATGAGCTTGAGATGTCGACTCGACGGCATAGGAGCCTGGAGTGGCATGAACATCTAAACTATAGAATCTAATGAATGTGTGCGGAAAGGACCAACCTGCCGCATCACAAACTTCCTGCAGAGAGACACCTCTAGCCAAGGCTTTAGAGGAGACGAGCCCTCTGGTAGAGTGAGCCCTGATACTTACTGGCGAAGCCAGGGCAGTAGCGTCCCTCACCCCATGCGACATAGTCTGCTCTAAAGTGCATTTGATCAGCGGTTAAACACTTTCTTATGATGTGTGACAATCATACAGAGAAGTAAGTTTGTAGTAGAAGAAATAGAAATAAAGCTTGTGTAAATTGTCAGCTTTACGCTAAGCTAAAAAGCTATTTCTAGCCATTTTACATGCATATGTTACCAGGCACGATCATGTTTTTTTATCCAGAAAATGTACGTTACATCATAATTTCTTTTTTCTAGAAAGACCTTTCATAATAGGGCAAAATCTTATTCTTGATAATCATTTTTGTATTGTTTTCCTGTAAAAATATCTAAAAATCCTTAAAACAAGATTAATTTGATTTATCTTGTTTTAGAAACAACACTGCATAAGATATTTAGGTTTTTCAGAGAATGTTTTGTTAACATGTGTATTATGTCTTACTGTACTGGCAGAGTATTTTTTTGTCAAAACTAATGGAAAAAATCTACCAGTGCTGAAGAAGTAATCCAAAGTATTTATAATGCATACTGTTCTTGAGTAATCTAACGAAATAAGTTACAAATTACATTTTACTGCTTGTTTTCTGTAATCTGTAGTGGAACACAACCTTCCCAAGCATGCACACAGAGGGCCTACATCTCTAGAAGTAATCAACAGCAGCTCTTCACAATTACCTTACAAAGAACAGTGAAAGCAAAAACATGACACACACATACACATACACATGCTTATTCATAACTGCCCATGGTTGCCATCTCTTATAAAGAGAAGAAATGTAGCTTTGAAAGATTCAAAAGGTAAACCCATTCAGGATGCGCTATATAATTCTAAACAGATAGTATGATTTTAACTACATAATTTCACTAAATAGATGAACTTTTGTGCAATTTTAAAGCATTTAAGAGCTTACTTTTACACCAATATGATGGTCGCTAAGATGTTTTAAATACATCCTACTTTAAGTTTGTTTTGCTTACTGACTGAATCAGGCCACATTTTAAATGTCTTTCAAAATATCTATATTCCTCATTTTTTATTTATGGTACTACAAAACAGTTTGCATATAGCGCTGATTCACATGAAACCTGTAAAGAAAATGTCCTGATCATATTTTTATTCAAAATGAAACATGAATTTGTATATTTCATAAAGAAAACTAAGCCTACATTTAGTACAATTAAGATTTTTTTCTCCATTATTTTCTGGACAGCCCCCAATTCTCATTACTGGTAAAGCTGGCAATCCACTGACAGATAGACGTGAGAACAGACAGCTGGTGTAGTTTAGTCTGGAGTATAGCTGGGATGATGGTGTTGAAAGCCAAACTAAAGTCCACAAAAAGGATCCTTGCATATGTTTCTGGTCTGTCCAGATGTTGCAGGATATGATGCAATCCCATGTTGACTTCATCCTCTACAGACCTGTTTGATCTATAAGCAAAATGATTGGGATCTAGAAAGGGTTCAGTGATGTCCTTCAGGTGGGCCAACACCAGTCTCTCAAATGATTTAATGACTACAGACGTCAAGTTGACAGGTCTGCAGTGATAAAGTCTTGTGATTTTTGGTTTCTTAGGGCATTTGAAGCACTTAACACTGCTCCAGTGATCTATTGAAAATCAGTGTGAAGATGGGAGCCAGCTGCGTAGCACAAGATCTAAGACACTCATGTGAAACACCATCTGGCCCCTGTGCTTTCCTTGTCTTTTGTTTTCGGAAGAGCTGGCACACCTCTTCACAGATCTTAAGTGCAGGTTGAGGAGCAGGAGGGGGGTTGCAGGAGGTGTTGGTGTTTTTGTGAAGTGAAGGTTAGAGAGTGTGTGGGGTGTGAGATTGAACCGCTCAAATCTACAGTAGAACACATTCAGGTCATAGAATTTTCATATATTGTTTAGAAAATTGACAAAATAAAAAATAAAAAACACCAAGTGAGTTTCAAATATGTCAAATGAAATTGGGCCAAATGACCCCAGTAGTAACTAATTGTAGGTTCAAGAAATAATCAGATTGTTCATTTAGAAAAAAATATATATAATATATATATATTACATCAGGACGTATTCACATAATGTATGTATTGGTTTCAAAAACAGGCGTTGGGACATTTTGACTTATAAATACGTGTTTTTTAATTACATTTCTGTCAATCAAGGTACCTCCACTTTCTTAATCAGATTTAGCATGAATCTTGGTCCCACCCCAATATTTTGGGAGGCTGAATGGTTGGCAGTCAATACAACCTTGAGCTGAACACGCTCAAAATGGTGGAGATGATTGTGGACTTTAGGAGGAACACCCCAACACTGACCCCCTCACCATTCTTAACAGCACTGTGGTAGTCGTGGAATCATTCAGGTTCCTGGGCACTACCATCTCACAGGACCTGAAGTGGGAGACACACATTGACTCCATTGTGAAAAGGCCCAGCATAGGTTGTACTTCCTTTGCCAGCTGAGGCAGTTCAACCTGCCACAGGTGCTGCTGATACAGTTCTACTCAGCAGTAATTGAGCCTGTCCTCTGCACTTCAATTACTGTCTGGTTTGGTTCAGCTATGAAATCAGACATCAGAAGATTACAAAGGACAGTTCGGACTGCTAAGAGGATTATTGGTTGCCCCTTGCCCCCCCCCCCCAAGAACTGTACCCTTCCAGAGTGAGGAATAAGGCTAGAAAAATCACTCTGGACCCCACTCACCCTGCCCACTACCTTTCTGAACTGTTGCCTTCTGGCCAACGCTTCAGAGCTCTGAGCACCAGAACCGTCAGGCACAGAAACAGTTTTTTTCCCCAGGCTAACCATCTAATGAACAGTTAAAATTGTCCCATTGAGCAACAGTTATGTGCAATACACTGTGTTAGAGCCATATACAACATTAAGAATTTAGTAATATTTTAAGAGTGATTATGTTTTTTGATAAATGTATATTTTTTGTTATTTGGATTGTATCATGTGACTTTGACTAGTTTATGCATGTTACATATAAAACATTTTTTGAAGAAGAATAAGGAACAAGGAAGTGTTGGTGCTAGACAGTCTTTTGACCTTGGAAAAAGGTTAGAATGAGAATATTCACGCCGCCGCACTGCGGATGTCTGGACCCCTTACGTTTGTGTAGTTGTGCTCACAAAAATGCGAGATGTCTCAGACATGAGCTTTTGATGTTGACTCAAGGATTTAAGAGCCTGGAGCGGCATGAACATCCAAACTATAAAATCTTATGAATGTATGCAGAGAGGACCAGCCTGCCGCATTACAAAGATGCTGTAGAGGGACACCTCCAGCCAAAGCTTTAGAGGAAGCGACCCCCCCTCGTAGAATGAGCCCTGATACCTACTGGCGAAGATTGAACATGCACCTCATAGGCCAGGGCAATAGCATCCCTCACCCAATGTGACATTGTTTGTTTGGTGGCGGCCGCCCCCCTGCTATGGCCCCATGACAAACGAATAGTTGCCCTGATTTACGCCACTAGCTAGTGCGTGGACTGGACACAGTCTGTGAAATTTCTCCTGATCCGCCGTGGTAAATGGTGGCAAACAGAAGGCTTCAAGAGTGACCGGATGTACGGCCGAGAAAGGAACCATACGCAGGTAGTCAGGATTAGGATGCAATATTGCTTTAGCCATACCTGGGACAAAATCTAATCAGGATGGCAAGACAGACTGAGCCTGTAAATCCCCAATAATTTTTAAAGAAGTAATCGCCACAAGAAAAACCTTGAGAGTCAGAAGCTTATCAGACGCTGACTCTAGAGGTTCAAAGGGGGTCTCAACCAGACCCTCCAGGACTATCGCTAAGTCCCATGAAGGATCCTGGTCCTAACAGGAGGTCTTAACCACATCGCCCCACGAACGAAGCGAGTGAGCAGAGGATGTTTCCCCAAAGGCATCCCGTCAATCAGGGCGTGGCAAGCTGAAAGAGCAGCCACATAAACCCTAAGTGTGGCGAGGCATGTTCCTGCTGATCATTTTTCTTGCAGAAAGTCCAGAACTGAAGCAATCTGGCTGTTAACCCTCTGGGGTCTGAGGGTATTTTGAGCTCTGGAGAAGTTTTGACATGCCTTGACATTTGTGCTTTTTTCAGTTGCTTAAAAGCATATTAATGGCTAAAGTCTGATTACACTGTATTCAGCACAAACTGGGCTACAATAATATGTGAGCAACATGTGTGTACATGTTTGTATTTTTGAGAAAATAACGTTTCCCCATCTGTCGCTCTCTTCGACGTTGTGTCGGAGAAGCGACACTAGGGGTCTCTCTTGTGCACCGAATATATCTCTGATCTATGAAAAGAGCCCAATGAGAAGTTGGCAGTCAGTATTTGCATACCCCGCCCCCGGACATACGGGTATAAAGGTGAGGAAATACTAGAGTTCATTCAGAAATTTTCTTCGGAGCCGATGGTTGTGCATGCCGTTCGCGTGAAGACACACCCGTTCCTGTATTCCTCTGACGCTACTGCATGCTGTTGGATTGAGGGCGCATTACAGCGGTGATTTTTTGCCCACCTGGTGGGGTCACTCTGTACTCCCTTCCAAGGCCTGTAGGACAACATCCTCGCTGACAGCGAAGGCCTACAGCGCCGCCGGAAATGCCGCTTCCGCCCTGCACGCCATGGCCCTCCTGCAAGTCCACCAGGCCAAGGTGCTTAAAGAATTGCACGTGGGTAGCCCTGATCCCGGGAACTGCACTCAACGACCGACCTCGCCCTCAGAGCCACGAAGGTCACGGCGCAGTCACTCTGGCAGGCGATGGCCACCCTCGTGGTCCAGGAACGACACCTATGGCTGGACTTGGTCGAGATGCGTGAGACCGACAAGGTTTGCTTTCTCGATGCCCCAGTCTCCCAGTTCGGTCTCTTCGGCGACACAGTCGAGGACTTCACCCAGCAGTTCTCCACGGTGAAGAAACAGACAGAGGCGATATCACATATCCTGCCCCGCCGCCTCGGGCCCTGCCCCGTCTGCTTGCCGAGGGCGTCCCCCTGCGAGGAAACAACAAGCTGCTCCGCCTCAACCTGGGCCCAGCTCTCAGCCCACGCGCCGAGCGCTCCGCAGGAAGCAGGCGCCCCCCATCTCACGGACCCCCTCGAGGACCTGGGAGGCTCCCAGGCTCTCCTGAGATGGACGACCCAGAGCCCAAAACGTTAGCTCCGGAGATGGTAAGACCACTCCGTCCCCCTATCTCATGGGCCCGCCCACACCCTCGAAATGGCATATTTTGAAGGTGAAAAAAAAAGAATCGCAGGAGGTGTCTGCCCTCTTAGTATGTGATAGAGGGGCACCAGGTGTGCAACCGAGTGACATTTCGGCTCCGTCGAGTAAAGTTAGAGCACATCCCACGTACGATTTGTACCTTGTATTTACACAGCGGGTCCGTGTACACGACCCCGAAAGGTCCAAATGGCTCCAAATTGACAACAGTAGCTTCTCAGGGGCCCCCGAGCCAGGTCCTACATTTTGGAGGCCCGTGGGGCTTGCTTAGTATTAAAACCTCTGATGAATGTACTGTTGCACACAGGCCTAAAATGCAGCCTGTCTCATTGATTCCTGTGCCAGGCAGAGCGATATGTTGAAAATAATGAAAAATACTTTTTTACATCCTAGACCTTAGTCCTCTTAGTATGTCGATAAGGGGCTTTTGACGTGTCACCGTGTGAAATTTGGGGTCCGTTGGAAGGCCGGGAGGAGAATCTTTCTTTGAAAACTTTTCATTTGCCGCTCCCCTTAACAGGGGCAGCGGTACCCAAATTCTCAATAAAAGAGCTATTTCCTTTGTCTCTGGGTCATCTGGCCCGCAAATGCCGTACTCACGGCACTCTGCCACCAGATCTCAACAGTCCTGGCACACTGGACGCGGTCCCAGATCCGCCTTCAGCCCCACGACTGTTCCTGGGTGTGCGGATGCAGGTAAGGGAACTTAGAGGGTTGGTGGAAAAAGTCCTATTGAGATCACTGGCCATCGTAAGTTTGACGGATGCGAGGGACGATGACAGGTCCGTGTACCGCCCTCCTGTAGCCTATCTCATGGGACATATGGAGGCTATCTGTCCGTGGACGGCCAAATTTTCACGTAGCCATGGGTCCGGAATACATACCCGAACGGACACACATAGGGGGTGCTGTAAGCTGCGGTGAGACCCCCGGCATCCCACGGTCCCACTATCTGCCCGATGACTACTCACGATGCCCAGTGACCACCCTGGGGTGGCAGGGCTGTCCACGGACCCAGTAAGCATCCCCCTGACCCACTATTCTGCCCAAAGTGACCAATGAGACCCCCTGACCACCCTGGGGGGCTGTCCACGGACCCATTATCATCCCCCTGACCCACTATTTTACCCAAATTGACCAGTGAGACCCCCTGACCACACCCTCGAAATGGCATATTTTGAAGGTGAAAAAAAAAGAATGGCAGGAGGTGTCTGCCCTCTTAGTATGTGATAGAGGGGCACCAGGTGTGCAAACGAGTGACATTTCGGCTCCGTCGGAGCTCGGGGAGCAAAGTTAGAGCACATCCCACGTACGATTTGTACCTTGTATTTACACAGCGGGTCCGTGTACACGACCCTGAAAGGTCCAAATGGCTCCAAATAGACAACAGTAGCTTCTCAGGGGCCCCCGAGCCAGGTCCTACATTTTGGAGGCCCTTGGGGCTTGCTAAGTATTAAAACCTCTGATGAATGTACTGTTGCACACAGGCCTAAAATGCAGCCTGTCTCATTGATTCCTGTGACAGGCAGAGAGATCTGTTGAAAATAATGAAAAATACTTTTTTACATCCTAGACCTTAGTCCTCTTAGTATGTCGATAAGGGTCTTTTGACGTGTCACCGTGTGAAATTTGGGGTCCGTTGGAGCTCAGGGTGCAAAGTTAGAACACGTCCCACTCTCCATTTGTAACATTCATTTTCACAGCGGGACCGTGTACATGACTCCGAAAGCTCCAAATGACTCCAAATTGATATCTGTAGCTTCACAGGGACCCCCCTAGTCAGTGTGCAAAGTTTCAAGTCCCAATGGCTTCGTTAAGTGCTTAATTGGCTGACTAATGAGTGCAATGTGACAATAATTTTCCTCTAATATTTTTCTTGATTTTTTTTAAGTACTTCCTTAACTCTGAGGGACACACCTTTTAATATGTTGTTTCTGAGGGCCCAACAATGAAGCATTCGAAGCCCCAAAGTCTTAGCACCAAACTAAACCCCGTCCACGAAACAAGTGGGCAAGTGGGATTTCTTGTAAAAAGAGGTCAAAAGGTCGCAGGACCTCAAAATTTGGGATTCTGGAGCGCCAGGGGCCCCCAAATCAGTGCCTAAAATTTGGAAGCTCTAGACATTTTCTGAATGCACTCTTTCAGCTCTAGACCTTAAATGAACACCCAAATGACTTTGCACATGCAAGAGGCTCTTTCTGGCTTTGAAAGCAAAAGGCCTGTGAGGTTGATTCTCGCATTCAAGCCAAAAAAAAAATGAAAAAAAAAATACAAAATTCTAGAGAGTTGCGCTTTTAATATGACACGCTAGGGGCCCCGGACTACCAGCATGTGAAGTTTGTGGCCCAGAGGAGCTTTCTAGAAAAAGTCCATCTGCCATTAATTTCATTCATTTTCTACAACGGGTCGATGGACGGGGCACCGAAAGGTCCAAACGACTCAAAAACGACATATGTGCGTCGTCAAGGCGTCCTTAGACAGCGTGGGGAGTTTTGTGACCTTTTGACCTTTTTTTCCATTCATTTGGCCCATTTAGGGACGTTGTCCACAAAAACGTTGTGAAAAAGGCATTGGTTCAAAGGGCAAGTGGGACGCCTGGCTAACGGGGCTCAAAAGGTCGCAGGCTCTCGAAACTCCCGATCCGCGAGCGTCCGGTCCCCTCGAATCAGGAACCAAAGTTTGGGGTCTCTAGAACCTTCCTGAGCTTATATTCAAACCCTAACCCTAGTTGCCTCTCATCCTTCTAGAGGCTCTTTCAAGTGCTAAAGGATTTTGTGAGAATCTTGCACAAACTCCCCAAAAAAACTTTTCCTTTTTTCTAGAGCCACGTGCTCTCGGTATGTCTTTCGGGGGGCGTCAGGCTACCGCCGTGTGAAATTTGGGGGCTGGGGGAGCTTTCTAGAAAAGCCCACGTGCAATTTGTTTCATTCGTTTTCTACAACGGGTTGGAGGACGGGGCTCCGAAAGGTCCGAACGACTCGAAATCGACATATGCGCATCGTCGGGGTGCCCTTAGACAGCGTGGAGAGTCTCGTGACCTTATTTTCCATTCATTTGGCCAATTTAGGGACGTTGTCCACAAAAACGTTGTGAAAAATGCATTGATTGAAAGGGATAGTGGGACATCTAGAAAAGGGGGTTCCCGAGGTTGCAGGACCTTGAAATTTCAGATATTCGATCGCTAGCGTCCCCCGAGTCAGGTCCTAGAGTTTGGAAGCCCTGGGGGATTGCTGAGTATTAAAGGCTCCAATGAATGGACTGTCGCACACAGGCCCAAAATGTAGCCTGTCTCATTGATTCCTGTGACAGGCAGAGAGATCTGTTGAAATTAATGAAAAATACTTTGATCAGGGGTTTGATACTGGAGTTATTAAAATGAAGTCCACCAAGTGATGATTTCAGCCAATACAAATAAACTGTACGTAGGTGGTCCCACTTCCAATCAATTTGATGATTTAAGCCAATGCAAATAAACAGTACATGTGTGGACCCACTTCCAATCAAATTAATGGGCCAAAAATCATCACTTGATGGACTTCATTTTTATAACTCCAGGATAACATTTATGACATACAATTACATTTATGTGACTCAGTGAAGCCCCCTGATCAACCTAAGACCTTCAAAACATAAACATTTCACTGACCACGAAACCTTTATTTCTGTGAATGGGACAAATTGTACATGGGATGTCCAGATCTCAGCTCTCGGGCTACGACCTCGGGACTGACCTCGTTCGAAAGGGCTGCCTGAAACCTTTACAACGAGCCCAGCTTCGTCTAACTAGCCCACCAGGAACATAAAAAGGGCCCTTGGTGCTGCCTGAGGGGGAGATAGCCTGTAAGTGGTGCTGAAAGGAAAGCAGCATTTGCCAATGCAAATAAATTGCACATGGGCAGTCCCACTTCCAATCGATTTAATGGGTCTGTGATTCTGTGCTAAGAAATCCACTTTTTAGCACTTTTGCACAGTGCAGTTCTCAATATGTCCAATATATGTCTATGTCTGTCTGTCTGTCTGTCTGTCTATCTGTCTGTCAGTCTGTCTGTCTATCCTTTTAGCCCATTGCTTTGATTGCAAGTGGGACTACCCACTTCCAAACAATTTAATGGGACAAATTGTATGTGGGATATCAGCTATCCCTGTCTGTGATTTTGTGCTAAGAAATCCACTTTTTAGCACTTTTGCACAGTGCAGTTCTCAGTATGTCCAATATATGTCTATGTATGTATGAATCTATCTGTAGGATGTTTGTCTGTCTGTCTGTCTATGGGTCTGTCTGTCTGTCTGTCTTTTTAGCCCATTACTTTGATTGGAAGTGGGTCTACACAATTGCAATTTAATTGCATTGGCTGAAATCATCACTTGGTGGACTGCATTTTTATAACTCCAGGATCCATTTTATGACATTTAATCACATTTAGGTGACTGTAGGACTCCCCCTGAACATAGTGCACCCTTCAAAACATAAAAGTTCAACAGTCCACGAAACCTTCATTTCTGTGAATGGGACAAATTGCAGGTGGGATGTCCAGATCTCAGCTCTGGACAGACTTATTGTGCTCAAACCTCTGTTTCTGTGCTTCTCCAAGCCTCCTCTTTCTATCTTGTGAGTTTCAAGAAAATCTAAGGAAGTCGAAAATTGCGCGCACAAATCTTTAAAGGGGTACGCACAAAATTATCGACATTCTCCGATTTTAATGAAATTTATACCATAGAAAGAGGAGGCTTGGAGAAGACCAGAAATACAAGTTTCAGCTTCCCAAGTCTGTCCAGAGCTGAGATCTGCATATCCCAATTCCAATTTGACCCATTCACAGAAATGAAGGTTTTGTGGTCAGTGGAATTTTTTGGTTTTGAAGGGCTTATGTTGTTCAGGGGGAGTCCTACAGTCACCTAAATGTGATTTTAAGTCATAAATTTGATCCAGGAGTTAAAAAAACCATGTCCAAAAAGTGATGATTTCAGCCAATGCAATAAAATTGAATGTGGGATGTCCAGATCTCAGCTCTGGACAGACTTAGTATGCTCAAAACTCTGTTTCTGTGCTTCTCCAAGCCTCCTCTTTCTATCTTGTGAGTTTCAGGAAAATCTGAGGAAGTCGAAAATTGCGTGCACAAATCCTTAAAGGGGTATGTACTAAATTTTCGACATCCTCCGATCTTAATGAAATTTATACCGTAGATAGAGGAGGCTTGGAGAAGAACAGAAAAACAAGTTTCAGCTTCCCAAGTCTGTCCAGAGCTGAGATCTGCATATCTCAATTCCAATTTGACCCATTCACAGAAATGAAGGTTTCGTGGTCAGTGGAATTTTTATGTTTTGAAGGGCTTATGTTGTTCAGGGGGAGTCTTTCAGTCATCTAAATGTTATTATATGTCAAAAAATTGATCCAGGAGTTATAAAAATAATGTCCAAAAAGTGATGATTTCAGCCAATGCAAATAAATTGCATGTGGGATGTCCAGATCTCAGCTCTGGACAGACTTATTGTGCTCAAACCTCCGTTTCTGTGCTTCTTCAAGCCTCCTCTTTCTATCTTGGGGCAGTGGTGGCTCAGTGGTTGAGGCTCAGGGTTACTGACCAGAAGGTCAGGGGTTCAAGCCCCAGCACCACCAAGATGCCACTGTTGGGCCCTTGAGCAAGGCACTTAACTCCAGGTTGCTCCAGGGGGATTGTCCCTGTAATAAGTGCACTGTAAGTTGCTTTGGATAAAAGCGTCTGCCAAATGCATAAAAAAAAAAAAAAAAATCTTGTGAGTTTCAAGAAAATCTGAGGAAGTCGAAAATTGCACGCACAAATCCTTAAAGGGGTACGCACTAAATTTTTGACATTCTCTGATCTTAATGAAATATATACCATAGAAAGAGGAGGCTTGGAGATGAACAGAAATACAAGTTTCAGCTTCCCAAGTCTGTCTAGAGCTGAGATATGCACATCCCACAAAGTGTATGTGGGTAGTCCCAATTCAAATCAATTTAATGGGACAAATTGTATGTGGGATCTCAGCAATCCCTGTCTGTGATTCTTTGCTAAGAATTCCACTTTTTAGCACTTTTGCACAGTGCAGTTCTCAATATGTCCAATATATGTCTATGTATGTATGTATCTATCTGTAGGATGTTTGTCTGTCTGTCTGTCTGTCTGTCTATCCTAACCCATTACTTTGATTGGAAGTGGGGAAGTAGTCCCACTTCCAATCAATTTAATGGACCCAAAATCATCACTTGGTGTACTGAATTTTTATAACTCCAGGATCAAATTCATGACATATAATCACATTAAGGTGACTGTAGGACTTCCCCTGAACATAGTGCACTCTTCAAAACATATAAATTCCACTTACAACCAAGTGATGATTTCAGCCAATGCAAATAAATTGCATGTGGGAGTCCCACTTCCAATCGATTTAATGGACCCGAAATCGGACCCGTGATCGGACAAGCAATTATCACTTGGTGTACTTCATTTTTATAACTCCAGGATTAAATGTATGACATATAATCACATTTAGGTGACTATAGGTCTCCTCCTGAACATAGTGCACCCTTCAAAACATAAATTCAACTGAACACCAAGTCATGATTTCATCCAATGCAAATAAATTGCATGTGTGTAGTCCCATATAGACCCTTTTACAGCCCACACGATCAAATAGTTGCGCGCGCATTTTGGCAGTGGAAGTGGTGTTGTTTCCCACTGGCTCTAACGTGTTAGCAACTCCGAAAGTGTATCAAAATGTCTGGTTGTTGCGTTTACGGTTGCACTAATAGATATTTCACCAAGGGGCTTAAGTTTTATAGGATTCCGACAGGATCACGGCCGTTTCAGAAGAACCGGCGGCGCCTGTGGCTGCAGGCGATTAAATGTGTTGATTGGAGCGAGGACATAATAAAAAATGCTCGCGTCTGCAGCGCCCACTTTATATCAGGTAAGTTTATCTATGTACTCTTGAGTTTAATGGAAAGCATGGTTTACATTATTGATTGTCTGTAACCTACGGTGTAGTTTATTAATGCAGCTGAAGTTTGATGACCACATGCAGCTAGTTTCATAAGCTGGTGTTGGATTTGGCTAGTAAACAAACTGTGTGTGTGTTATTTGCAGATGAAGCATTATTGGACTCTAGTAATCCTCGTTTACATTAGTGATTGTCTGTATGATGTAGAATAATATTCAAATGCAGGTAAAGTTTGATAAACTGGAGGTAGATTTGGCTAGAAAACAAACGTGTGTGTGTGTTTTATTTGAAGGTGAGGCGTCATTGGACTCTAGTAGTCCTGATTTTGTGCCTTCTGTGTTTGTGTACACAAAACCGAGCCAGAACCCCGAAGCAAAGTTGGAGAGGTAAGAATATTTAATTTCCCCCTCTGTTCTATTTAGTTTGTTTTTCTCTCTTGCATAACTGTACATTTCTGCTGTTTTTATTGTAGGTACCATAGGAAAAGGAGGAGAGATGATAGACCTATAACGGCAGCAAATCTATGTGTTTCTTCTAAAACTCTGAAACAAGAATGCAGCATGGATCATTGTCCAGGTATGAATATATTTCATCTTAACTGATTGATTGTCAGGGTGTGTGTGTGCTCCTGCCAGGCATACTGCTCTAATTGCATATCTGTATATGAGTACACAGGCCCCTGGATGAGTCAAATGCAGATGAAAAATCTCGCCCTGTGATCAATAAAGTATCTTCTCTTCTATCATGGAAAAGTTTTGAAAAATCATTGCTAAAATGTGTGAGAACCCCCAATTGTGAAATTGTCTGCATTGGTTGCAGAACATGCAAATTTTTCACTTTTCTTTATTAAAGCTGAAGACGACATCCCAGTTACAAAGAGGGAATATGATGACCTGAACCGGAGACACTGTCAGCTTCAGGAGGACTATGTACACCTGTGTCGGAAGTTTGAGGCACTACAAGCAGAAAATGTAAAGCTGAAAGAGGAGCTGCAGAAATCTACATTTTCCTACACAACTGTTAAGTGCAACATTGGACAATTGCTTTTTCTCACCGGACTGTCCTTCGTGCTCTTTGAGTGGCTAGTTACAAAAATAACAGGCAGCTTAGAAAGAATTATCCAAAAACTTACACTAGAAGACCACCTGTTGGTTATATTGATGAAATTAAGGTTGGGGTCTATGTAATACTGACTTGGCATATAGATTTAAAGTATCAAAAACCATGATTTCAAATATTTTGCAGAGCTGGGTCCCTGGTATGGCCTTGGCCCTTAAGCCACTCATTAAATGGCCAAGTAAGGGCGCAATACTTAAAAATATGCCAAAAACATTCAAGCGGAACTTTAAAAACTGCCGGTGCATAATAGACTGCACAGAAATTTTCATAGCTAGACCCAGTAATTTGACTGCTAGGGCCCAGACATGGTCAAATTATAAACACAACAACACAATTAAATATTTAATCGGCATCACTCCAGCTGGCGCAATTTCATTTCTATCTCCTGGGTGGGATGGACGGCTTTCAGGCAAGCAGATCACAAAAGAGTCAGGTTTCTTAGAACTTTTGGAGCCTAGGGATGAGGTTTTAGCCGACAGGGGATTTCTCATCAGAGACGAGCTTGCAGCTTATGGTGCAAACCTTCGTATCCCTCATTTCACAAAAGGAAAAAAGCAGCTTTCTGCACAGGAAGTTGACACATCTAGACAACTTTCTCGTGTGAGAATCCATGTGGAGCGAGTTATTGGTCGGTGGAAAAACTTTAAGATTTTGCAAACAGTTATTCCAGTGTCGCAGGTTAACATGCTAGACAATGTTGTGACTGTATGTGGTGCCCTCACAAACCTCTGTAAGAGTGTTGTTTCCAAATGAGTAACACATTACCATGTATTAGTTTTAATGTGATTTACATTTGTAAAACCTATTGACTGTACATGAAACATAATGCATTATAATAAACCTCCCAACATTGGCTGCCACTGGTGTGTATAATGTACGTCCCCCAAGATTATCTCATCAATTCACAATGCTTTTCAATTTCATTTGTAATTGTTATTAGTAGTTTAATTGCAATGTATGCAAGCAACATAGTTACTATTAAAGTACTATAGCATTACAAAATAAAACTTTAAACAGAAGTGCGTCAATACACAGCAATCAATAACAACAACATAAAATGTAAGGAAAAGGACAAATTTAGGTCTGGGTGAAGAATAAGAATAAATGTAGGAAAGAATGATGGAAAAGAATAAATGTAGGGAAAAAATTAAGGAAAACAATAAATGTAGGTCTGGGTAATATGGACCAGATTCATAACACAATACAGAACATTTCCCAGTCCTAAATTTAATCATTCAAACATCAACTCTCAGACATTCCCTACATAACCATGTTGCTGGCTTCCTTTTTATGTGTGCACAGGTGTAGTGAACGTGGTTGCTGCATTTGAAACAGATGATCATTTTTCCAAAATCTGGCCTTTCACAGTATTTGCAGGCTCTCTGTGATACCAAGACAGGGTCATGTCTTCTTGTCAGTAGTTCAGGCAACACACTCGAGATAAAGAAGTCTTGTGCTTTTGGCAAAGCCTCCTTCAAAAACTCTTCATTTCTTAGGATACGTTGCACAATGAACTCCTTCTTGGACCACAGCACAAAGTCACAATATTTAACATCACACACAAACATGTGAAGTTGACATTGATAGTAGTATGTGTGTGAATGCTTCAATGCGAATGACTTGTCCAGACATAACTTCTCATCTTTTGTACATCCTTGAAGGCTACCGCTGTATTTGTAGGGACACTTGATCTCTACCACCCCTTTGCCACAGCAGGTACATCTTGCTATCCCATCTCGTGATGATCCAAGGTGTGGCTCATAAGGTTTCACTACTAAGCCACATGAGCTGATGCTGAAATCTGGATGGCTTTGGGACATATATGCAGTGTAGGCTTGTCTTGCTGTTTCCTCCATGTTCTTACCCCAGAGCACAGATGGGACATTTAATTCTGTTCTTTTATACTGCATTATATCGTTTAGGTATGTTTTGCTGATCTTGTCAGTTGTGGTCGATTGGTGTAATTTAGTGCTTGTGATTCGACCAGCCCTATAGGTGTACCAGTCCTTTGACTTTGACTGTTGCCGTGTCACAAATTCCAGTTTCTCACATTGATGAGGTTGTAGTGTAGTTTTAAGTCTGAAATGTATCCTCACATTTCACCTGCATTTCCTGTGGCGAGAGTTCCCTGAGTGTTACATCAAATAAAGCAGTCAATGGCTCAGGTAAGTCAGGATGCTCCTCTGAATCAGTGTCAGATGATGCGGTGTCTGCGTCACTATTTTCCAGGCTTGTCAGCACTGCAGCACAGGGGTCCACAACCTGCAGTTCCCGGATGTCATCATCTGTCAACACTGATAATAGAGCAACAAAAAGACACAGTTACTGTGCTGCATAATGTTCACATCAGAGCTTTAAACACACAGGTGTACAATGTACAACAAACAAATGTAATTTCTAAAAAATAAGTAACCTGAAGACAAACGCAGACCTATTCAAACCAACAAAAATTATAGTGATAAAAATTAAACTGTGTCTGTAGGCATTTTCATCTCTGGATCACCAAGTTACACCTTTCTCATGCTACATTATGGTGTCAAAACACTATGGCAATAGGAAGCTTATCTAGGCTGTCAACTATTACATTTTGAACACTGTTGGCACTGTGTATTTCCTGAAAATTGTAGTTTCAAACCCTTGTTATGAGAACATATGAGAATATGTAAAGGAGAGTAGGTTAAGCCTAAGTTAAACCTGAAAGGACAGTAACACTGAAGCATAATTCATCTTTGTATGTCAACTACAAGCCCACAACACCAAATAATAGCCTACTTACCCCGCCATACAGGTGCAGTTCGCCGTGAGGACGTAGTTCTCTCATTGGTTGATAAAAACCCAAGCCTCATACATCGTTGTCTTGTGTCCTTGTCTTTGACTAGGAAGAATTTCTGATTTCAACACACAAAACTCTAAGTCTATGTCATGGTATTTAACGTTCTGTACCTGACCACAGACAACGTATTCATAAGCATCCAGTGATTTATATGCTCGTAATTTCTCTCGGGTGTACACGCTCGGTTTCTCAACTAAATACGTATATATCTGGCCACTGTATATTTGGCCATCTGCTAACGTCTTCTATCCACTCCACTATAGTACACGGATCTGGAAGCCGGATACCATTTGATAAAGTCAACTTTTTGAAATAAATGTCTCTGTCTGTGTCGCTTAATCCGCTCGCGTAGCTTGACACGCAGCTGATTCTCGCCTTACTTCCGTTGCCAATATGCGCGTGCATACCTTGCCACGTCATCATTGTGTACAAACAGTAAAAGGGTCTATACAGTCAAATGAATGGGCAGTGGTATATTGGAGGACATATATCTATACAATCAATTGCTAATGGGCAGTTAGTCTGTTGGTGTACATACAGCTATACAATCAATTGCTAATGGGCAGTTAGTCTGTTGGTGTATATACAGCTATACAATCAATTGCTAATGGGAAGTTAGTCTGTTGGTGTACATACAGCTATACAATCAATTGCTAATGGGCAGATAGCCTGTTCAATAAATTGTACGTGGGTAGTCCCACTTACAGTCAAATGAATGGGCAGTTAGTCTGTTGGTGGACATACAGCAATACAATCAATTGCTAATGGGCAGACAGCCTGTTTAATAAATTGTACGTGAGTAGTCCCACTTACAGTCAAATTAATGGGCAGTTAGTCTGTTGGTGTATATACAGCTATACAATCAATTGTTAATGGGCATATAGCCTGTTGAATAAATTGTACGTGGGTAGTCCCACTTACAGTCAAATGAATGGACAGTTAGTCTGTTGGTGTATATACAGCTATACAATCAATTGCTAATTGGCAGTTAGTCTGTTGGTGGACATACAGCTATACAATCAATTGATAATGGGCAGACAGCCTGTTCAATAAATTGTACGTGGGTAGTCCCACTTACAGTCAAATGAATGGACAGTTAGTCTGTTGGTGTATATAGAGCTGTACAATCAATTGCTAATGGGCAGTTAGTCTGTTGGTGGACATACAGCTACACAATCACTTAATAATGGGCAGTTAGTCTGTTGGTGGACATACAGCTATTAAATCAATTATTAATGGGCAGTTAGTCTGTTGGTGGACATACAGCTATACAATCAATTGATAATGGGCAGATAGCCTGTTGGTGGACATACAACTATACAATCAAATGCTAATGGAAAGTTAGTCTGTTGGTGGACTCAGTTTGTGTGCAAAATAGATGGTTAGTGGGCAGATAGCGGGTCCGTGGACAGCCCCGCCCCCTCAGGGTGGTCAAGGGGTGTCCCTTGTCAATTTGGGAAAAATAGTGGGTCAGGGGGATGATAATGGTTCAGTGGACATCCCCGCCCCCTCAGGGTGGTCAGGGGGTCTCGCTGGTCAATTTGGGTAAAATAGTGGGTCAGGGGAATGATAATGGGTCCGTGGACAGCCCCGCCCCCTCAGGGTGGTCAGGGGGTCTTGCTGGTCAGTTTGGGTAAAATAGTGGGTCAGGGAGAGCCCTGTCCCGAGAGGCGCCCGATTGCCATCGATATGAATGGAGAAGGCACCCAATCAGTCGAGCCAGAGGTGGGACGTGAGGCCGCCCTCACGTGGGTAAAGGCTGAACTGCACTGGAGAGGCTATATTCGGGGGGATTCCTTTAAACGCTCGTGGCGGGGGTCCGCTGCTCCCGAGGCGGTCCTCCGCATCACAGATCTTCCCCGTCGGACCCCCCTAATGCCCGCCCCGGGGCACCGAAAAATTTTCTGAGGCTGGCGCGCAGGGTACAGGGACCCTCGGACACGTTCCATATCGCAATGGGCTATTTGACGAGGTTTGAGGTGTTTTGACTTGGTTTGACTTGACGGCCCTTAGTCAGATCCGTAACTTTGGGATAAGGATTGGCACTAAGGGCTGGACCGGTCGGGCCAGGGTGCGAAGTGGGGCTGCCCCGAAGCGGGGCCGGCCCGGGGCACCTCCGCCGTGCCTCCCATCCGAAGTGCGGTGTGCGGCCCCCTCTCCTCTTCCCCTCTCGACAGTCTGGTCGCCCCTTCGTGGGGAGGCTGGGCAGATCGCGGGGGGTTGCGTGTGTGCCTCGGTGCTGCGGTGGCGACTCTGGACGTGCGCCGGGCACTTCTCGCGGATCTCCCAGCGTGTGCGATGGTACCCGAAAGATGGTGATCTATGCCTGGGCAGGGCGAAGCCAGAGGAAAACACTGGTGGAGGTCCGCAGTGGTCCTGACGTGCAAATCGGTCGTCCGACCTGGGTATAGGGGGCGAAAGACTAATCGAACCATCTAGTAGCTGGTTCCCTCCAAAGTTTCCCTCAGGATAGCTGGCGCTCACTCGTAGTTTTATCCGGTAAAGCGAATGACTAGAGGCCTTGGGGCCGAAACGATCTCAATCTATTCTCAAACTTGAAATGGGTAAGAAGGAATGCGAGACGCCTAGTGGGCCACTTTTGGTAAGCAGAACTGGTGCTGCCGGATGAACCGAATGCCGGGTTAAGGCGCCCGATGCTGACGCTCATCAGACCCCAGAAAAGGTGTTGGTTAATATAGACAGCAGGACTAAGTAGTGTGTAACAACTCACCTGCCGAATCAACTAGCCCTGAAAATGGATGGCGCTGGAGCGTCGGGCCCATACCCGGCCGTCACTGGAATGAGAGCCAGCACGGAGCTAAGCCGCGACGAAAAGGAGGGCCGCCGCGGTGGCGCAGAAGCCTAGGGCGTGGGCCCGGATGGAGCCGCCACAGGTGCAGATCTTGGTGGTAGTAGCAAATATTCAAACGAGTGCTTTGAAGGCCGAAGTGGAGAAGGGTACCATGTGAACAGCAGTTGAACATGGGTCAGTCGGTCCTAAGGGATGGGTGAACGTCGTTCGGAAGGGAGGCGGGTTCGGATCCCTGAACCCGGAGTGGCGGAGACAGGTGCCGCGAGGCGTCCAGTTCGGTAACGCGACCGAACCCGGAGAAGCTGGCGGGAGCCCCGGGAAGAGTTCTATTTTCTTTGTGTAGGGCAGGGCGCCCTGGAATGGGTTCGCCCCGAGATAGGGGCCCGCGCCCTGGAAAGCGCCGCGGTTCCGGCAGCGTCCGGTGAGCTCTCGCTGGCCCTTGAAAATCCAGGGGAGAAGGTGTAAATCTCGTGCCGGGCCGTACCCATATCCGAAGCAGGTCTCCAAGGTGGCTCTCACTTCCCAACCCGTCTCGCTGGCTGGCCCGGACCATCCGACTTGGTTACGCAATTCAGTTTGCCAGGCCCCCGCCCCCCTTCGCGGGCGTCCGCTTTACTGCATTGCACGGCCAACATGCCAAACTCCTGCGCGCGGAGATCGCTACTCTTCTACTCAAAGATGCGATAGAGCCTGTCCCTCCAACCGAAATGAAGAAGGGTTTCTACAGCCCTTACTTCATTGTACCCAAGAAAGGCGACGGCTTACGACCGATCTTGGACCTGCGAGTTTTCAATCGAGCGCTGCTCAAACTCCCATTCAAAATGCTGGATCTACCACCGTGCCACTTCCATGTGTCGACTAAAAACACATGTGATGTATTCGCCACTCTACCTCCCCGCCGGGTAGGTGTGGTCTCCGCAGGGTCTTTTCCCCCCGAAAGAATAGGAAATTTGGTAAGACCCCCTTCCCTCTATGCATGTAAAGGCTCCGGCTGTCTATTGCTCTATGCGAGAAACATAGAGAGAAAAGAGGTCCGGCCAGGCTTGTCCCATTCCCTGGTTGGCAAGCGTCGCCTTGTTCCCCTGTCTAGGGTAACCAGAAGGATTCCGATGACTTTTGTGGGGCATTGGGGAAGGGTACGTGCAGTCTGACACAGCCGGTCGTTTGGCACGTAAGAAATACCTGCCCGCTCCTGTGTCAGCAGAACAAGTACACTGCTCAGCACATGGCGGATTTAAATTGGACCCCTAGTGTCGCATCTCCGACACAACGTCGAAGAGAGCGACAGACGGGGAACGTGTAGGTTACGAATGTAACCTCCGTTCCCTGATGGAGGGAACGAGACGTTGTGTCTTCCTGGCCACGTCGCTGAGCCGAACCGTTGTAGTGGCCAGAACCATTTCCGGCTCCTCAGGAAAATCCTGAATGAAGTCTAGTATTTCCTCGCCTTTATACCCGTATGTCCGGGGGTGGGGTATGCAAATACTGACCACTGCCATTGGCCTTTTTTCATAGATCAGAGGTATATTCAGTGCTCAAAAGAGACCCCTAGTGTCGCTTCTCCGACACAACGTCTCGTTCCCTCTATCAGGGAACGGAGGTTACATTCGTAACCTAGACGTTTTGCCTGGTTTTTGAAAAAACTAATATTTTAAGTCACTGAAATACGGTCATATAACACATACTAAACATTTTTCCACAATACTTTTGAGAACTGGATCTTGTAGCCTAGAGTTTTTGCTACAAAATTATGTGAAAACCATCCTGATCACTCATTCATACAAAACAATATAGTAATTTAACTTGTAAGGCTGACATCAAGAGGTCGTAAAAGTAAAAGAACTCTGCGAGAACCAAGTCATAAAAACTCTCACACAGAAGAACATCTTCACCTGAGTCAACACATCCTACTGAGCAAGGACAATAAAACATAAATCTCACATCTGACCTCTATCTAACCTCAGGCCAATTTAGGCACAAACATCTGCCCCCCCTCCTCATCTACATGCAACAAAATATAATATGTGATGTATACAAATAATCTAACTAGTGGAACATGTTTGGTATCATTTAAAATGTCTCAGTGCGTCTGGTATTGTGCTCTTATTCCCAGGTTTGTAAACTTAATGACAACAAAGTTATAAGGTCTTTGCCAAATGCTGTATAATTCTGGAGGTCTGTCCCCATTCTGTATGCCTGTATGTTAATGAGGTATGTCCCCAGGACTTCCAAACCTAACCACTCCCAAAATCCCCTTTGTCCATGGTTTGGGTATTTAAGGAGTTGTGACACATTGCTCAGGGTTCTCTGTAGTCAGACGAGCCCACACAGTTTACTGTGTGTAATTTATATCAGGTGATTGCAATTCGAATTTCTTATGTTTTGATAAAATGTCTAACTTTGACTTATCACTGTCTAATTGGAATTGATGAATTGATTATGTTACCTGGTCAATAAATTGTCAACATTTGATTTTATTCTGACTGACTCTGACATTGTGTTTCCCAAACAGATTAAACGATTCGTATGTTACCGCAAGTCTGCATCAGATTAGTGACGACTAATATTTGGCATCGATTCAAGTGTACTTGGTTTGCAAAGACAAAAAGTGAATTTCCGTTTAGAACAGCAAACGCTGCTTGACCAATCTAAATTCGGGAGTGTCTTACCTCTGTTTTAATTTGATGTTTCTCCAGATAAGTGTACGTGGGAAACCACGCATGGCCAATCCAAAGCTATTACAAGAGAAGTTATGTTGGTCAACTTACATCTGTAATAGTGGCCGTGACCTCTACTGAAGAAGACGTTAAGTTACATTCAAGTGTATGCAAATCCATGGGGCTATACTGAAGTATCTTTGATTGTGTGAACTTGAACGTGACCGATCTCAGGTATATAGCAATTACCTCTGTTTGATGATCCAATACTGACCGCTTGTGATCGTGAGACCCGCGGTGTAGAGAAAAACACGCGAGGACCTCAAAGCGACATAGTTTCTTAATCTAAACGGGTAAAATATCATTAAAGGGGTTAAAAGAACAATCAAACGTTCGCTCACTTTTAATGATGCTCAGATATCATTGAAAACCTTTTTCATTTATGGAGTCAGATGAAATAACAAGGTAATACATAAGAGAAAATGTATTTCATTTAATATTGTTGTGTTGCGTACAAGAAAGACAGTAACGCGCAGAGACCTTCACCCGTATTATTGGAGACCGCCATTGGACCGATAAACGGGCTTACAAACGTTTGAAAGACAATTTTAGTGTTGAAAGGTAATATGCGAGGAGGCGTGAATGATCATAAATATTCATTGTATTTCACACCTGAGAGACAAAAGACCCTCCCCTGGGCCTATCAATGAGGGATAGAGTATGAATGTGAGGAGACTTAATAATCGAAATCAAGTTTTAAGTTAAAAGAAGAAATCTGACTATACATTTTCTTTACATAAAGACTTTACTTAATCTTAGACCTACACTACCATTTAAAAGAAGTCTCTTCTGCTCACCAAGACTGGATTTATTTGATACAAAATTAAGAAACAACATAGAAAACTGTTCTTTTAAATTGTAAAAAGAGTTCAGCATATCAATTTAAATATATTGTAAAAAGCAATTTGTGATCAAAGCTGAATTTTCAGCATCAATACTGCAGTCTTCAGTGTCACATGATCCTTCAGAAATCATTATAATATGCTGATTTTCTAATATGGGCATATTTAAAGTGCATTTTACAAATTTAACCCTAACACATATTTGCAAGCACAAGCTTTGTTGATGATAATGAGGCATTATAAACACTAGATAAAATATAATCTAAACATTCATATTATTTTTATATCATATTACATATAATATTTATATTATACAGCAAACAATTTAAATACCTGCTTTAGCCGAAACATTATTTAAATGTAACTAAAACTTGCTTATTAGGACATATTTAAAATGTCAATACTCTGAATCCTGGCTGGCAAGTCTGCAAAACGTCCCACTAGTAAAATATGTACGTTTATATAAAATAGCATGTCAGCTAATGAAAACTAAATGACATACTCGTCCGAAATTGTATCCTCGGCTGGATCAAGTCTATCTTCAAAATACAAACATTCATCGGAGTCCCGCTCTTCTTCTGAGGAAAATGTTAACTCTTCCTTAATATCCTGGAGCTTTCTCACCTGTGTATTGTTGCAAACGTGCAGAAAAATGAATGAAATGTGTTTACAACCTCGCATGTGTTTACAACCTGATAATTTGTGTCTCAGCACATTAGCGTATGAATAGCACGCTCTGCTGGTGGGTGGTATCACATTACAGATAATTAGATAGCTTTGTTTCAAACAGATTGCATTGCAGGAGAATATTTGTTTTAAATTTGATTATTTTATTTAAAAGTAGACATTTTAAGCTTTCTTTAGACATAGGTTTCATGTTTGTTTGATAAGTATTTGCTGAGTTTCAGTTCATTTTTGTGACATGTTTCTGAAATATGCTCATGAACACAAAGACTGCTGAAAGCTCGCCCTTTTTATTGTCACAAGGTTTTGTTGTTATTGTGAGTGTACACAAATAAAAGTAGACCCTTTATAGTCTCTAATGATGTCTTACACTTATCTGTATACCCAAAAATGACGGAGTATTTTAAGTTGTTTCCCTTGTCCCCTGCGCCTGAGACAGAAGGTCCCTCCTCTCCGGAATCGCCCAAGGCGAGCTGTCAAGTAGAGACATTATCTCAGAGAACCATACCCTTTTCGGCCAATACGGCACTATCAGTATGAAGCAGGACCCTTGCTGGCGAACTCTGGCCAAAACTCCCGGGAGCAGGGAAACCGGAGGAAACGCATACAGGCGCAATTTTGGGCCATGTATGTGCCATCGCGTCCAGACTCAGGTGGGACAGAGAGAAGTAGAGGGGACATTGCACTCTCTGTTGGGAGGCAAAGAGGTCCACTTCTGCTCTATAAAATCTCAACCAGATTTGTCTCACTACCTCAGGGTGGAGTTTCCACTCCCCCATCTCTATTTTCTGTCTGGACAGTAAATCCGCTCCCACATTCAGGCATCCAGGGATATAAACTGCTCTGATTGACAGGCGCTTGCCCTGGGCCCAAAGGAGAATCCGCTGTGCCAGTCTGTTTAGCTGGCGTGACCGTAGACCTCCTTGATGGTTTATGTAAGAGACTTCCGCTGTGTTGTCTACCTGCACCAGGACATGGCAGCCTCTCAGATACTGGAGGAAGTACTTCAGGGCCAGAAATACAGCCATCAACTCGAGACAGTTGATGTGCCAATTAAGCTGATGACCCTCCCATTCCCCTTGAGCTAGACAACCACTTAAGACTGCTCCCCAGCTCGACAGGGAGTGGCAAGTTGCACCTAGATTGGGACCCAAGGTGAGGAACTGGGTCTGAACCACATAGAAAGGGTACGTAGCCCACAGCGCGTAACCCTTCTCTGCCTTAGGGGACTGGCCCATGAAATCCCCTGGCTTTGAGCCACGACTGAAACGGTTTCATGTGCAGAAGGCCCAAATGAATCACAGAGGACGCAGATGTAATGAGACCTAGTATTCGTTGATACTGATGAACAGTGCAACCTTGGCCTAGCCTGACTTTGCTCAGGGTATTCTGAATGGTTTCGATTCGAGCAGGTGAGATTTGTGCCCGCATCATGATTGAATCCCATACGATCCCCAGATACGTAGTTCTCTGAGTGGGAGAGAGATTGCTTTTCTTGTCGTTGAGTCTCAAACCCAGAGAAACCAGATGAGCTAAGTCGATATTCCTGTGCTGAAATGCCAGTTCTTGTGACTGTGCTAGTATCAGCCAGTCGTCTATATTATTCAGAATGCGGATGCCCTGAAGTCGCAGAGGAGCCAGTGCTGCATCCATGCACTTTGTGAATGTGCGGGGTGATAAGGCTAGGCAGAAATGGAACCTGATATTGGAAATCTTCACCCCCAAACGCGAACCTCAGGAACTTCATGTGTTGTGGCAGTATTTCTAAATGAAAATATGCATCCATGAGATCGATCGTGACTAACCAATAGTAATGTTGGATTTGAGACACGACCATCTTGACGGTTAACATGTTGGATTTGAGACACAACCATCTTGACGGTTAACATCTTGAACTTGAGCGCCTTGACTGAGCGATTCAACCCCTGAAGGTCTAAAATTGGATGAAATCCCCCATCCTTCTTGGGAACCAGGAAGTATCTGCTGTAGTAACCTGACTCTCTCTCTGGAAGGGGAACATGTTCTATGGCCCCTTTGACCAAGAGATTTTGCAGTTCTACAGTATATGTGCTTGTTACGGTTAATGGGGAACAGCTAGTGAATTGAATTCTGTAGCCTTTTTCTACTGTCCTTAGGACCCACATGGAAATGCCCGGCAGTAGCTTCCACACTGCCAGGTGACACTTCCTGTTGAGGGAATGTCGAGTGTTCCACATTCTGACTACAGCAGGAAGACCCAACATTTAGCTGGAAATCGCTAACTCCCGAAACACCTGGGAATGGTGAGATTTTTTTGGGGGTATTGGGAAGGTGCAGGTGTAAGAAGATTATTGCAACATCATTACGGGAACAAACTCAAAATTGCTTCAGCGTACATTGAGAACGCACTAAAATAGCCTCAGGTCAAACAAGAGGACGGGAAGATGCTAAACACTATGCAGGATGCAGATTACATGGCTGAAATGGACAACTCTACAAACATGAGGGTTATCATCTCCAAACTTCCATATAAAATGAGAGAGAACTGGAGAAATGTGGCATATGTTATTCATGAACGGAAGGGTAGAAGGGCTAGGTTTTCAGACTTAGTGGAATATATCGACCGTCAAGCCAAAGTAAAAAATGACACCTTGTTTGGAGACATTCTGAAGCTAGCAAGCACTGATGTTGGAACGAATTGCAAAGCTTCTAACTTTAAGTACAAAAAGGTTACTACTAAGGGAAGCAGTTTCGTTACAAGTGGCTGTACTGAACAGAAACAAGAAATTTAGACTAAAAAAGAAACAAAAACTCAACTTGACAAAACAGTTCATGTCAAGTGGGTGTTCTGTCAAAAGAATCATTTCTTGAATTCCTGTTTCAAGTTTAAGGTGCAAGTGCACAAAGATAAAATTGAAACAAAAGAACTGTGCTTTAGGTGTCTCATACAAGGACACTTAAGCAAAGACTGCAAGAAAAGACTTACTTGTCATTCGAAAATGCACCCAAGCATTTTGCACATTACGAAGGAGAACAGTCTCACATCTAGCAGTTGTGATGAGAACAAATCAACTTCCATAGACCATGAATCTTGTGGATACACTGGGGCCGGTAACAGTGAATGCATTCTTGCTATAGTTCCAGTGAGGATCAAGTCAAAGAAAAGAGACAAAATAGTAAAGACATGCTTTAATTGATCAAGGAAGTTCAGCAACATTTTGCACCGAGTCTTTAATGAGAGATTTGAACTTGAGAGGCAGAAAAACAGAGATTCTTCTTTGTACTATGGGACAAGAAAAACCTGTACATAGTCACATTCTGTCAGATCTGGAAATAAGTGGTTTAGAAAGCGAAAACTACATAGAACTTCCAAAAGTGTTTATTAAGAAAGAGATTCCTCAACAGCAGGACCTGGACAACTGGCTTTATCTAAGACAAGTTAGCCTTCCTCATCTCAATGCAGAGGTTGACCTGCTGATTGGCGCTAATGCACACAAGGCAATAGAACCATGGCAAATAATAAACAGTGAAGATAATGGACCTTATGCTATCAGGACGGCATTAGGATGGATAGTTAATGGGCCTTTGCAAACAGATGGGAGCGTCATATCGGACCAGGTAAGAACTCCAAGTTTCACTGTGAACAGGATAGCAGTTGCAAACATTGAAACACTGTTGGTAGAGCATTTCAATATAGACTTCCCTGAACACAATTACAGTGACATAGCTGAAATATCACAAGAAGACTTGTGACTTGTGAAATACAACAATAATACATTTCAATCATGCACCTTTAACTTTAAAACCCTCTGGCTTTCATTTTGACATTCCAAACTCTCCAGGAAGTCCTGTATGTGTCTGTTTGTAAACAAGTTCTCAGTAGTTTAATTCGCTTCTTATTCAAATTCTGTTAAAATGCACCTCCAGCACCATTCTAAATGCATATGATAAGTGAACCGCACTATTGAGCATCTACTTCTGAGATGTTGTTTGTGAGAAGCACTCAAATGTTGCGCAATGCGTGAAGGCTAAAAATAGCTATGAGCGTGTGTGTAAACAGAGTAGCGCCATTCAATAACATGCTGGACTGCATGTGCATATTATATATTTACTTATTAAACACAGACTTTTGTGATACACAGAGCTATCGCACGTCTTCAAGTGGCTTTGAATAAAATACAGGAGTCATATTAACTACATAAATTGTGTTTTTATGGTTCTTTTATGTCATTTTTGGAGCTTGACAGGAACGAACATGACACAGTATCAGGCTCTTTGGACTAATACCTGATGTCAGCAAACACACATGAACACAGGCACATGTGCATTCAGAATGAGTATATGCAGTGCACAGAGTCAGAGCCAGGATGAAATATGTGGGGGTGTTTGGAATTTCAGAGGGGGCCACAATAAGCATCCCCAACCCCCAATCATAATGTGTAATTAATTAGGTTAAATATGTATAAACATTTCCAGTGAGTTAAATTACAAATGTTTATAAAGTTATGCACAAATATAATGAAGTTACACTGAGCAGCACTTTATGGCCACATTTCAGCACCTCGCACACGGACAGCAACTCTCTCCTCACGTGTTCATATTAAGTGCTGTTTTGGAAAACACACATAAAAAAAAGTTTGTAAAATTGCTTCTAGCAAACGCTCTTAACCGCTAAGATCAATCATCATTGGGAAAAGGGGCTCAGATCAGGCAAGCCTTTTGCAATACAATTTTGCCGGGAGTCAAAAATCAAATCCTTTACAACAGTCAGTGAATTTCACCAAATCATTCCCACGTTTCAGACTAACCAGAAATTATGCAATGCAAATGCTATGGACACGAATTCCATGCATCCCACCTTGAGAATCTCTGCAAATTTGTTGTAAATTCACCTCTTTATCTATTGAAATCAGAAATTAGCACTGTTAGCAGCATCATGATTTTTCTTTTCTGAGTAAAACAGTCTTTTAAATCATATTTTGTGTGGCCTTTGGACAACAATGAACTATATGCATGGTCACTTCTGCATTTTGCCTCAGGGGGCACACTTACTTCCAGAGCAGTGCCGGAAACTATTTCTTTCTACGCTGATTAATGCTGTCGATAGGACTCGGGGGAAAATTACTTTTCACACATGTTATTTACACAAGTTTCTGATGGTGACATTGGACAATATCCATAGCACATTGAGACACAGAGCTGTTGCTCCATCCAGTAAAAGGAAGGGGTTTAATAAAGTGTATTTTAAATTATCAACCACAATTAGGGTAAATATTCACAAACCATAGACCAGCACTGGCTCAGCAAGGTCCCTGTCCCTGTTTCCGACTGTATTACACTTGATTCATTTAGCTAGATAAAGTATCTAGAAGTGAACATTTTATTCTCCTTTTTTCTTTTATTTGCAGAAAAAAAGACAGCTAACAATGACGCAGTAATTTGACACAATTGTCAGGGTTCTGCCCATAATTGTGTTTTTTTCCTCCTTTTTGGCAGAGCCCTGACAAGTACGTGTTCTTTGTCTGTTTTGGGTATTGTGTCTGGATTTAGCAACTTTGGTTGGTTCGGTTTATTCAGGCTGTGTCTGAATCCAGGCACTTGTGTTTTGTGTTAATGACTTGGGTTTGTGTTTCTTCATTCCCTTGTGCATTTGTGTCTGTCTTCAGTGATAACCAGAGGTGGAAAGTAATGAATTACAACTACTCTACTTACAGGACATTATTCAAAAAGTATAAATAAATAATATAACTTTTACTTGAGTTGATTAAACGTGAAGTATTCAACTCCGATACAGTTATATTTCACCACAATTACAAAGTACAAAAAAAACAGTAATGCATGGAATAACCTTTCATCTCTCTAAAACTAGAGAAATTTGAATTTCAGGAGAAATGTGTTTCTTTTTGCCTATTTTTAAAACAAATATTTGACTTGCAAGTGTAAAGCAACTTGTAAGAACTCAATACCTCAGTAAATGGGGAACAAAACCCACTCTATTGTGATTTCTGCAAGGTAGCGCAACCATTTTCAATTGTTCTAATAATAAGAACATTTTCTTGAGTACCAAATTAACACTTTAGAATGCTTTTGTAAGGAATAGGTGAGACAGTATATGTTTGCCATCACGGGTAAAGAAAAAAATAAATTAATACAACTTAAAAAAATATTTCAAACTGTAATAATAATTAGCAAATAATGATTTTGGCAGTATTTTTGATCAAGGAAGCATCAATTTCTTTCAAGAATAAAAATGTCTTGGTAGTTGTATTGGTAAATGTCACTTATACTGCTATGGCAGTGGGGGTGTGGTTGAGCATCCGTTGGGAGAGAGCGGTAAGGGTGCAAACAAATTATGACAAACACCTGTCTCTAAGTGTAGTGAGATTGGGGAGAGTGGCATAAAAGGGCCACGCCAGCACCAGATTGAGAGAGACGGGGTCGAGAGACTTATAGCGAAGCTGATGAGTTATTCAAATTAAAATTCAGCTGTAAACCAGAGAAGTGGTTGATTAAATGCTCCCTACATGTGTTTGAAGAATCCAGCTACCGGTGTCCTTCTTTGTTACTCTGGTGCCAAAACCTACGATGTCTTGAAGAAAACCATACTGCAGTGGGTTGGTTGGAGCCCAGAACGCCACCGCCAGCTCTTCCAGTCGATGGAGTTGGAGAGAATAGGACGCCCGTTTGCCTTCTCTCACCGTCTCCGTGACGCCTGCCGGAAATGGCTACTGGTGGGGGACCTGGACATCGAGGGAGTGGTTGACCTTGTGGTGCAGCTTCCAGAAGGAACAGTGGAGTGGGTCCAGTGCCACTGGAGGAAGTGGTCCAGCTGGCGGTTGACCACGGAGGAGTCCTCTCTCTCTCTCTCTCTCTCTTCTCCCCTTGTGTTTTCTCCCATCTCTTTCCACTTCCCTCTCACTCTGTCCTCTCTACATGCCCTGTTCCTGCACCCTGTAGGCATGGAAATCCGCTGCTGTGATGGAGCTGGGAACTGCAGTCCGGATCCGCGATGCACCATAGGCTGTCCCTGATTGGGCCGGAAGGTACAGTATACTGATAAGCATCAAGGGAAGTACACACCAAGCCTTGGTGGACACGGATTGTAACCAGACCAATATCCACGAATGCTTGGTTCAACACAAGGCTTTGGGCACAACTAAAAAGGTGAGGCTGAAATGTGAACATAGGGATATTCACAACTATCCTGTGGTGACACTTGTTACCCTGTGGTGACACTTGTTATTAAATAAAAAAATCATAGAGTGGAGGCCTTGGTTAGTTGCCGCGCCACACATCCGCTGATTTTGGGGACTAATTGGCCTGAATTAAAAAATGTTTTAAACAGAATAATTGTGGATGGGTCCTGCACAAAAGCGATGAGATGTGAAATGTGTGATGCTCTGGCAGGGGAGGTGGAGCCGGGGCCGACTTTGTCAGCTCCACATCAGGATGACGTGGGGGGAGAGAGGCTGCAGCCCCTCCCATCCTAGGGTGAATTACCAAAGGGGATTATCTTTTGGAGCAGTTGCAAGACGAAACCCTCAAGCATGCCTTTGATCAAATGAGAGTGATCGATGGTCAACAACTCTAGCAAAATGTCATACTTTCATATCCCTGTTTTGCAATTATAATTAGCGGTTGTATATAGTGATGCAGGATGCTCAAATAAAGAAAGATACAACCTAGCTCCTAATATCTCAGAGCCATCAGGAAATGAAGTTCCAGGCGGCTCATTGTAATCCAATGGCGGGTCACTTAGGGGAAAGAAAAACACTGCACCATCTAATAGCCCTTTTTTATTTGCTGGGCATTGGTGACGATGTTCGCAGTTGGTGTGCGGCATGCCGTAAATGTCAGTTGGTAAATCCACTGGCCACCCCAAAAGCGCCATTGCGCCCCCATCCACTGATCGAGGTCCCCTTCGAGAGAATTGGCATGGACCTTGTCAGGCTATTAGGCACTCTTCAAAATAATCTCCAGGGTGGGGATTCCGAAAGAAATTAAACACAACCTTTATGTCACGAACACTATGCAAGCTTTATGAATTATTGGGCATTAAATCGATCCGCACCAGCATTTACCATCCACAAACAGATGGCCTGGTGGAACGATTGAATAAAACCCTTGAAAACATGATTCGTAAGTTTGTGCACTAGGATGCTAGAAATTGGGACAAATGGCCCGATCCCCTGTTATTCGCAGTACGAGAGGTCCCGCAAGCCTCCACATGGTTTTTCCCACTGGATGCAATGCTTGATATGGGAGTAAAAGAGGAATCACACAGTGACTGTGGGATGGTTAACAAGGTGTTGATCAAAGATGGCGGCGCAGTAATGGTGCTATTTTTGTTAAAAAAGCCCAACTTTTGCGACACATGGACATCGGAGCAACCGGTGTTCGTGTCTACCATCACCAGACACTACTGAAATACAAGACTCATGCAAAAACCAAGCTGCATGATGACCTGCACTAGGCGCTACGCGTTCTCGGCTTGCTGCGGAGACCAGGCCTCCAGTTCTCGGCGTCGCCTGATGCCGGTGGCTGGGGGAGAGGACATCGTAAGCGGAAGCGCTGCAAGAGGGCGGGGGTCCATGCTAGGCTAAAAACAAACCCTAGCCGAACGGCTCTCCTGTCTATCCTGCTCTTAAATGTTTGCTCCCTGGACAATAAACTGGACTATATCCGACTCCAGCAGGCTACGCAGCGTGAGTTTAGAGACTGCTGCGTCTTTGTTTTCATGGAGACGTGGCTCAGCAACAGAGTTCCGGATGCCGCCATTCAGCTAGATGGGCCCGCCTTGTTTCGTGCCGACAGAAATACAGCTCTCTGCGGTAAGACTCGCGGTGATGGCTTGTGTGTTTCCATCAACACGGAATGGTGCAACAACTCTATGCTATTCACTAGTTACTGTTCATCGCTGTTGGAGCTTGTGACTGTTAGATGCAGACCTTTTTATTTACCACGGGAATTCACCACTGTTTGCGTAACCAGAGTTTACATTCCCCCCAGCGCTAACGCTAAGGAAGCGCTCTGTGAACTGTATGGGGCTATGAGCAAACTGCAGAACGCTCACCCCGATGGACTGTTTATTGTCGCCGGAGATTTCAACCATGCGAAGACAGTGCTCCCTAAATTCCATCAGTATGTGGACATTGCAACGAGAGGGGCGAACGCACTTGATCTTGTTTACACAAACATCCCAGGCACGTACCGGGCGGAGCCCCGCCCCCACCTTGGCTACTCAGACCACATCTCTGTTATGTTAATAAAGAGCAGCGCTGCTCTTCAGGACTGTTTTGAGTGTACTGACTGGCACATGTTCAGGGAGGCTGCAACATATGGCAATTCTACCAACTTGGAGGAATACACAGCATCAGTGACCAGCTACATCAGCAAGTGCATTGATGATGTCACTTTCTCCAAGACCATCACCACACGCTCCAACCAGAAGCCGTGGATGACTGCGGAGGTGCGCACACTGCTGAGGACCCGAGACTCCTCCTTCAGAGCAGGCGATAAGGCAGCCCTAAGAACAGCTAGGGCCAAACTGTCCCGGGCCATCAGAGAGGAAAAGCGCGCACACGCCCAGAGAATCCACAGTCAGTTCCAGGACAGCGGTGACATGCGGCGCATGTGGCAGGGCATCCAGGCCATCACCAACTACAGGACAACATCAGTTGCCTGTGACAATGATGCTTCCCTTCCAGATGCGCTGAACGACTTCTACGCTCGGTTTGAAGTGCAGAATGACGTGGTGGCGAGGAAGACCACCCCTCCTCCCAATGACCAGGTGCTCTGGCTTACCACGGCGGATGTGAGAAAAACTGTAGGTAGAGTCAACCCGCGGAAGGCTGCTGGACCAGACAACACTCCTGGCAGAGTGCTCAGAGGATGTGCAGACTAGCTAGCAGATGTTCTTACCGACATCTTCAACATCTTTCTGAGCAGCGCCATCGTTCAGACGTGCTTCAAGGCCACCACCATCATCCCCATGCCAAAGAAGTCTTCAGTGTCCTGCCTCAATGACTACCATCCCATCGCACTCACACCAATCATCATGAAGTGCTTCGAGAGGCTCGTCATGAGGCACATTAAGACCAAGCTGCCCCCCTCACTAGACCCATTGCAATTTGCGTACCATCCAAACTGTTCAATGGACGACGCCATCACCACAACCCTCCATCTGGCCCTCACCCACCTAGACAAAAAGGACTCATACGTTCGAATGCTGTTCATAGACTTCAGCTCAGCATTCAACACAATCCTTCCTCAGCACCTGATTGGAAAGCTGAACCTGCTGGGCCTGGACACCTCCCTCTGCAACTGGATCCTGGACTTCCTGACTGGGAGATCTCAGTCAGTCTGGATCGGGAACAGCATCTCCACCACCACCACACTGAGCATGGGGGCCCTCCAGGGCTGTGTGCTCAGTCCACTGCTGTTCACTCTGCTGACTCATGACTGTGTAGCAATGCACAGCTCGAACCACATCGTCAAGTTCGCCGATGACACGACTGTGGTGGGTCTCATCAGCAAGAACGACGAGTCAGCATACAGAGAGGAGATGCAGCGGCTAACGGACTGGTGTAGAGCCAACAACCTGTCCCTGAATGTGGACAAAACAAAAGAGATGGTTGTTGACTTTAGGAGAGCACAGGGTGAACACTCTCCGCTGAACATCGACGGAGCCTCTGTGGAGATCGTCAAGAGCACAAAATTCCTTGGTGTTCACCTGGCGGAGAACCTCACCTTGTCCCTCAACACCAGGTCTATCACCAAGAAAGCCCAGCAGCGTCTCTACTTTCTCGAAGGCTGAGGAAAGCACATCTCCCACCCCCCATCCTCACTATATTCTAGTCTGGTTTGGGACTTGCACTGTTTCGGACCACAAAGCCCTGCAGAGGATAGTGAGGACAGCTGAGAAGATCATCGGGGTCTCTCTTCCCTCCATCAAAGACATTTACAAAAAACACTGTATCCGCAAAGCAACCAGCATTGTGGACGACCCCACACACCCCTCACACAAACTCTTTACCCTCCTGCTGTCTGGCAAGAGGTACCGAAGCTCACTATCTCATAGTATTTTATGTTTATGTTTTATGTCATCTTTTTGCACTACTGTGTACTGGTCGGCGCTGCACTGTCTCTCACTGTGTCTATTGTCCTGTTCATTGTCAGAAATTTCTTGTACTGTCCTGTACTTTTTGCACATGTTTGCACATGCACTTTATATAGGTATATATAGGTATTTTATATAGGTATTTTATTTAGTTGTGTAGTCTCATGTGGCCCTGAGTTTGTCCTATGTTGTTTTTATGTAGCATCATGGTCCTGGAGGAACGTTGTCTCGTTTCGCTGTGTACTGTTCTAACTGTATATGGTTGAAACAACAATAAAAACCACTTGACTTCACTTGACTTGACTTGACTTGACTTGACTTGACTGGTCCAGCCCAATTGCACTGCTCCCAGTGGACGGAGCTGTGCCAACAGGCATTTTAGCAGGTGAAACCCGCACTTTGAGCGGAGCTGCTAATACATGCACTTAATTTCTCTCTCCCTTTTGTATTACAGATGGACACTTTAGCCACAGAGGCCGTTTCCCTGCCACTGCTAGCGTCCTCAGCCACGGAGGCCATTTCTCAGTCTCTGCTAGCATCCTCGGCCTCAGAGGCCGTTTTCACAGTTGCTGCCAGCACTCACGACCATGTAGGCCATTCCCCAGTCGCTGCTAGCACTCATGTTCTTGTATGCCTTTCCCCAGTTTCTGCCAGCATCTAGGGCCACAGAGGCCGTTTCCCTGCCGTTGCCAGTGTCCTCGGCCATGGAGAAAGTTTCCCAGTCACTGCTAGCGCTCACGGCCATGGAGGCCGTTCCCCAGTCGCTGCCAGCGCTCACGGCCATGGAGCCTGTTCCCCAGTCGATGCCAGCGCTCACAGCCATGGAGGCCATTCCCCAGTGGCTGCCAGTGCTCACGGTCATGTAGGCCATTCCCCAGTCACTGCCAGCACTCATGCCTTTGGAGGCCTTTCCCCAGTTTCTGCCAGTGTCTTTGGCCACAGAGGTCATTTCCCAGTCTCTGCCAGCATCCTTGGCCTCAGACACTGTTTTCCCAGTCGCTGCCAAGGCCATGGAGGCCATTCCCCAATCGCTGCTAGCGCTCACGGCCATGGAGTCTGTTCCCCAGTCGATGCCGGCGCTCACAGCCTCGGAGGCCTTTCCCCAGTTTCTGTCAATGTCTTCAGCCACAGAGGTAATTTCCCTGCTGCCAGCGTCCTCAGCCACGAAGGCCTTTCTCCCAGTTGCTGCCAGTATCCTCAGACACGGAGGCCATTCCCCAGTTGCTGCCAGCATCCTAGGCCATGGAGGCTGTTGCTCTACCACTGCCAGCGTCCTCGGCCATGGAGGCCGCTCCCCTGCTGCTGCCAGCTCCCTTGGCCATGAAGGCCATTCCCCTGCCACTGCCAGCTCCCTTGGCCATGAATGCCGTTCCCCTGGCATTGTCAGCTTTCTAGGCCATAGAGGCGTTCCCCTGTTGCTGCCAGCTCTCTCGGCCACAGAGGCCATTCCCCAACTTCCTAGGTCACTGGACTCCACCCACTTCCTTGGGCTTCCTCCCTGCCACAGGATCCAGACCCTGACCTGTACCCTCCCCCCAGACCACCTGACCCCGCCCTCTACCTTAAGTTTCCTCCCTGGCCATCTGACCGCACACCTTTCCTGGACTTTCCTCCCCAGCTGCCGGATCACACTCAGACCTGGACTGTTCTTCCGGCCCCACCCTGAACACCCCCCTTATTATTGGGTTTAATTATGTAATCGTGGTGTGTTAATGCACATGGGTTGTGTTTACTCATTCCCTTGTGCATCCGTGTCTGTCTTTAGTGATACCCCGCCCTCTTGCTTGCCTTGTTATCTGTCTGAATATTAATTTGTTTCACCTGTCCTCCTTGTTTTCTCCTCTATTTAAGCTCCTCTCATGTTCTGTCCAATGCCATGATTGTTTTGTGTATTTTCCCAGTTGGTTGGTTCCTGTCTGTTTTAGATACCTCGGTTAGTTTTCTTGTTTGTTTGATATTTTAAGTGGGAGTTTTGGTTTGTGTCTATGTTATATTTTGTAATAAAACCCTTTACTTGCCTCTGCATTTGGGTTCTTTCCTCTTCACGATTGTTAACGTTCGTGACACAATAGCCTAAATATAGATTAAATTGTGTTAACACTTTGCAATAAGTTTCCATTCGCTAACTTGCTTTCATGTATTGGATATCATGATCAAAAATTAACAATATATTTTTACAATATTTAATATCTTTGTCAATATTAGTTAATAAAAATAGAATTGTTCATTGTTAGTTCATGTTAGTATATAGTGTTAACATATACAACTTTTGATTTTTAAAACATATTAGTATGTTGAAATTAACATGAACTTTAATAAATTAATAAATGTATTGTTCATTGTTAATTCATGTTACCTCATGTTATCAACTAATGTTAACAAATAACCTTATTATAATCCTCAACTGTAAGTTTTTTCCTCAGTAGTGCTTTACTCATGTGTAAAATATAATAATTTACAAAACAATCAGTACGGTGTAGTGTACTCAGTGATATTTCTTTGCCCTATGGATGGCACTAAAACCTTTGCACAGTGGTCAAAGTGTAGGAATCTACATGTGTTGACTGTGGTTAGTATGTGGGAGGGAAATGACTGGATGTCACCCAATAGGATGTCAAGCTTTTCTTTATGTGTGGGTAAGATGATTGTGCTATCCATTGAAGTTTACGAGGACATGGTCCTGTGGTTCTTGGCTGAAACAGTGTCTCCGTTTTTGTTCATTTTTAGCTTTTGATGATGGGTGTTCATCCAGGTGGAGATGTTTGCCAGATATGCAGTTGTGCGAAAGGTTACCTGGTTGTCAGAGGGTGGAAACGAGAAAATTAATTCAGTACCACCAAAGTTGTGAGAAGTGACAACTTTACCAAGTAATTTGGTGTAAAGGGAGATTAGAAAGTGTCTGATTACTAAACCCTGTGGAACACCGGTAGGTTGATGATATTGATGAAGTGGATGGCGTGGACATTTTGTCTTTATTTTGCTTTCCTTTATAAGAAATACCAACATTATTTCAATTTATTTTCTCCACCTACATCTTGTGACTGCCTACTCCACACCACCTTAACCTGAGTATCACTGCCTCCTGTCACACCCAGATCAAGTCACGACCCATCACAAACCCCACGTTACCTCTGTATAATGGTGTCTTGTCTATCGTCAGTCTTACATAATGTCTGCCTTACCACCCTAATTGTAACAGTTTTCCCAACCTACCTGCTCCAAACCTCTCTACTACTTCCAGGGAATCTGTTGTCCATTTAAACACCACTTCCATCGAAAGCCCGACCAGCTCACAGTCCAGAGAGTTTCCCTCCTGCTACTCCCACTTTCAGGACGTATTCTGTCCCCTTCAGGCATCACAACTACCACCTCACCGACCCTGGGACTGCTCTATCGACCTCCTGCAGGGCGAACCTGTACCCAGAGGTAAGATCTACCCTCTCTCCATTCCAGAGCAGACCGCCATGGAAGAGTACATAACGGAGGCTCTCTCTCAGGGTTACATTCACCCATCCACCTCTCCAGCTGCCTCTAGCTTCTTCTTTGTGGCCAAGAAGGACGGAGGTCTCTGTCCCTGTATTGATTATCGCGCTCTCAACAAGATAACTGTGAAGTTCCGGTACCCTCTTCCCCTAGTTCCTGCTGCCCTGGAGTTGTTGAGAGGAGCGACTATCTTTACCAAGCTTGACCTACGCAGCGCCTATAATCTTATTCGCATTTGGAAGGGAGACGAATGGAAGACTGCTTTCGTCACCCCAACTGGCCACTATGAATACCGGGTGATGCCGTATGGTCTGGTCAATGCCCCATCTGTGTTCCAGGGCTTCATGAATGAGGTTTTCTGGGAGTACCTCAATCAGTTTGTCATCGTCTACATCGACGATATTCTTATCTACTCCACAAATGAAACGGTCCATCGCCAGCATGTCGAGCTAGTACTTAAGAAGCTCAGGGACCACCGTCTATACCTCAAGGCTGAAAAGTGTTCCTTTCACCTGCGCTCACTTAAGTTCTGAACTGAAGGCATCCAGATGGATGAGGGTAAGGTAGAGGCAGTGCGAACCTGGCCCACTCCTACGACCATTAAGGAGCTCCAACACTTTCTGGGCTTCTCCAACTTCTACTGCCGTTTCATTGAGAACTTCAGTTCCCTCTCTGCCCCTTTGACTTCACTCCTCAAGTCCAAGCCTAAGTCCTTAACCTGGTCCCCCTCGGCCTCCTTGGCCTTCCAACGTCTCAAAACAGCTTTTACAACGGCTCCCCTTCTCTTCCATCCGGACCCTAACAAGCCCTTCCTTGTAGAAGTAGACGCCTCCACCACCGGCGTGGGAGCTGTCCTCTCCCAACAACAGGGGAAACCATCCAGACTTTACCCTTGTGCCTACTTCTCCAGGAAACTCAACTCTGCTGAGCTCAACTACGACATTGGTAACCGGGAGCTTCTGGCAATCAAACTAGCCTTGGAAGAATGGCGACACTGGCTTGAAGGAGCTAAACCCACGACAAGCACGATGGGCCCTCTTCTTCTCCTGGTTCAACTTCTCTATCTCCTACCGCCCAGGTAACAAGAATGTCAAGGCAGACGCACTGTCTCGTCTCTATGCTCCTGAGGAGATCCAGGAAGTCCCAGATACCATCCTTTTTCCCAACATCGTGGTTAGTCCCATTCAATGGTCCTTGGACGAGGACATCGCCGAAGCAACCGTCACCGAGCCAGCTCCTCCTAACTGCCCTGCAGACAAAACCTACGTTCCCACTTCACTACGTATAATCCTCATCAATTCCCTTCACTCCTCCTTGGGTACTGGTCATCCCGGGAGTAACAGAACTCTCTCCCTTCTCCAGGACAAATTCTGGTGGCCACATATGGAACTTGACGTTCGAAGGTATCTCCAAGGATGTGTGGAATGTGCCATCTCCCGAACCCTGCGCCGACTTCCTGCAGGCAAACTCCTTCCTTTACCTGTTCCTCATCACCCCTGGTCACATCTAGGGGTAGACTTCATCACTGATCTACCCTCTTCTGAAGGTTATACTGGCATCCTGGTCGCAGTAGACCATTTCTCAAAGGCCTGCAAACTACTTCCCCTCAAGGGTCTCCCCACAGCCCTAGAAACTGCTGAGGCCCTTTTCAATCAGGTGTTCCGCAACTACGGAGTCCCGGAAGACATAGTCTCAGATCGCGGACCTCAGTTCATCTCCCGAGTCTGGAAGGCCTTCTTTTCTCTCCTGGGGGTAACCATCAGTCTCACTTCTGGTTACCATCCTCAGAGCAATGGACAGACGGAAAGGAAGATACAGGAAATCGGGCGCTTCCTCAGAACCTTCTGTCATCATCGACAAAATCGTTGGAGTCATTTCCTTCCCTGAGCTGAGTACGCCCAGAACTCACTATGACAATCCTCCACCAAGCTCACCCCATTCCAATGTGTGTTGGGCTACCAACCCCCCTTATTCCCATGGTCCGGTGATCCCTCGGAGCTACCAGCCGTCGATCACTGGTTCCGAGAGAGTGAGAGAACCTGGAACTTGGCTCACCACCACCTGCAACGTGCAATACACCGTCAGAAGGGTTCTGCTGACACCCGCAGAGCTCCCACTCCGACCTACCATCCTGGACAGAGGGTTTGGCTGTCCACAAGAGACATCAGGTTACACCTCCCTTGCAAAAAGCTAAGTCCCCGTTTCATTGGCCCCTTCACAATCTCCAAACAGATTAACCCTGTCACCTTCCAACTCCAACTCCCACCTGAATTCCGTATACACCCTACCTTTCATGTCTCTCTGCTAAAACCTCACCACCCAACTCTCTCTCTTCGCTCCACGGAACAGGACCCTACGGATGCGCCTCCCCAACCATTACCCCTAGAAGATGATCCTTTTTATGCAGTCCGAGACATCCTGGACTCCCGGCGCCGTAGAGGTCGCTTGGAGTATCTCATCGACTGGAAGGGATATGGACCAGAGGAAAGATCGTGGATATCTTGTGATGACATCTTGGATCCTAACCTTCTTTCCCACTTCCACGATACCCACCCAGATAGACCTGCTCCTCGTGGTCGTGGGCGCCCCAGACGCCGGACTACACGCCCCTCGGGAGCAGCCCCTGGAGGGGGGGGGGGTAATGTAACAGTTCAGCCTGACACTCCCAGCACTTTCACTCCACGTTCCCTCTCTCCAGAGTACTAATCACCCGCACCTGAAACCTGTTCCCTCATCAATCTGCGTCACAACATAAAAGCTCCACTCTCCGTTCACTCTTTGTCTGATCTCATACGTGAAACATAGACTCACTTACCTGCTCCTTCTCCAAGACGTTTCCTGGCTTCCTTCTAATGCTCATTGCTCCTTCGTTCCAGTTACGTTCGACGATATTCTCCTCTCCAACGCGCCGGCGTGTTTCAACGCTCCATTGTCAAGTGCCTCTGCATTACGTTCCAGTGATCGCCATTCCGGGCTCCTCGCTCATTCATCCCAGCGACTTACTACCAAGTTCTCCACTCCAACACTCAGGTGTGTCAAGGCTCATTACTTCATCGCCCCTTCATCAACCTCCTCTGATACTCACTCCGTTGCACGTCATTGTGCACTCAGTTTCTCCTACTCCCCTTTTCCCTGCAATAAACTATACCTCCGGGTTCAACACTATCTTCGAGTCTGTGGTTCTATTACACTAATACCTTTTATATTTCTATCTGGATGGACTCATTTCTTACAAAACCATTACATTTGATTGAATGTCAAATTAATCTAAAATGAAAGTAAATTCTTTATCATAAATATTCTGTGACAGCATTATATCCTTCCACATTAAAATCTGCGTATGTATGTCTGCGTATGTATGTCTGTTTGTATAATTATTTTATTTTTTTGTTAAAAAATTATAATAAAATATAATAAAAATATTGTTTGTGTTTTTTATTGTTAATTGCTTAGATTTTGAACAGCAAGAAATTAAAAGTATTTTTTAATGATGTGCACTCACATGAGATGAAGACTCTCAGGGAAAGGTCTCATTTATTCTTTATGTGGTGCTGGACACATTTGATGGAGTGTTACCATGTTGAGATCATATGACCAGCTGAATATTACTTGCTTTGTCTCAATAGTCTCCTGTAATTGGATGATTTCACTAATAAATACATAAATCATATCTGACTACAAATTTCTGAGGAAGTGCATTTCTGCAATGGCATCAGTCATGAGAACTTTTTGTTCTTGTGTGATGCTGATTCTGTGCAGCTAGGTGTAATTGCAACATAAAATAATTAGTATACCTTGTCACCCACAGGACGATGGACTTCCCCTGCTGCGTTTGAAGTGTTCTTCCTCATCAACCTTAAATATATTTTGGAAAATTTAAGCCTTGCTCCAGTACGGCTGAAACGGACTACTTGTCCTCTTACTCAATTACAGATCCAAGGTAAAATCATTACTTTCAAAGTAAATAGGACATATTTTACAGGTCAAAATACTTAAATCTTTAATCTTTACTTAACTTTTATGTAGAACAACAATATTTTCCATTTGAGAGTAAAATGAAATTAGCACAAGTCCACAATTACAGTTATTAATTATTGTGACAGGACATCTCAACAGTGACCACAACACAGTATGTAACCAATACTAAGTGGTTAAATTATACCATTAAATTAAATGTCCTTAGTTTTGAGATTATTAAAGTTCTTGATGTTTCATTAAAGGTTCTATGGATCAGTATTTTGTTTTCTGCGTTCTTGAAAGCAACAATAAATTGATAGTCTTGGTTCACTAAAGAACTAGAGAATTAAAAACTGTGGAATTAAAAAGAAATATCCCATGACATCAGGCTGTAAAATCCTTGTGGCAACCTTGATTTTTACCATTTATTCATTATCTGCCATTAGGATTGTGATTTTCAGGTTTTGTTGAGATATGTCAGGGCCTTCCTTTGAGTCAAAAGGTTCAAGGAGCTGCTTTTCCATTGGCTAGAGTCAAGAAGTTGTTCTTTCAAATTATCATACTTTATTATTTTGTATTGCTGATTCCCTTTAGATGTGCTGTGGACACTACCACAACTTCCACAACTTCATCCTCTGGGCGAGTTTTCGGTCTGATAGATTTTTTCCCATGTTGTTCTCAGATACATGTGGTGTCCTATTTTGCTCTCTCTATAAAATGACCCTCCCTGGAGTATATGTGGGATATTTCTTTTGTTGTGTTTGGATAGTTGCTTGTTCTGTGAATTTTGCTGTATGATGTTTGGATGTCACCAATTTAGTAAAGTTCTCTGTAAGTGTCAGAATGCATGAGATAGAGGACCCAATAGCAGAGGAAACACTTAAAGTATTTATTAATAACAGAAAAAAAATTGTTTTCTCTCAAACTCTCAAAAACTCTCTCAAAAAGCCCATGCGAAAGAGGGCTGGCGTCTTCCCGACACACGGGCAGAGAAGAGGAATCCACCACCGGCAATTTGTGGATGGTGAGTACAGGCGTACGGCGAACTGGAAGGTAAACACCAACTAAAAAGAAAGGGAAAGGTTATTCTTGAGTGGTCAAACAATCAGCAACAGCAAGATTATGTTTAACATCAAACTACATTAAACGTGGAACAACATTTAACAATGTAGAATGATCCAAAGTCAGACATGACAGACGAGGGGATTTAAATAAGCAGGAAACAAACAAGGGGCTTGTGACGCCTGCAGCTGAAGGTAATCAGGGTTCCCATGGAAACGCTAATTCTGCATTCCAGCGGCACCTGAAACACATGAGGGCAAAACGTAAACATGCTTTGACCAAAAACAGACACGGAACGATGATACCACAGTCCTCGTCAGAAAAAAAACTCAACATGGCAAGGTGAAAGGTCGTGACATCACTGGAAGACGCATGGAGGTAACGAGCACACGGCGGGAACCAACTACCGGACCTGTGTGCCCACACAAAGCACGTACACGAAATAAGACAGAATGATTCTGCCATTAGGCAGAAACCCAAATTGACAATGTGACAGGACCATGACAGTAAGGTTTCGTTGACTGATTATGTGGGAAAAATCCTTGATCAGTTTCTTTAGGACAAACTACTACCATTATACAAAGCTCACTATCACTATAGGGATTTCATAGAGATTTAATAAAAGCCTTCATAAAAGAGTTCTTAGCCATGAACCAAACCAACCAGCTCTGAGGTGAATCACAACAAAACAAACCAGGGTTTCCGTTAGCCATTGTGGGTGGTTGGAAATGAGATGGCTGGTGGAGTTCAGGGTGCCCACTTGTCTGTACCTTGTGATGCCACCCTGCAATATGCCACCCCGTGCGGCTGCCAATGTCACCCATGCCTAAATCCATCACTGGTGCAGTGGCATGGGGTGTAAAGATGGTGTGTGAACGTGTAGCCTACTGTTGTCCTAGGAACTGTGGATTGAGTCCATGTTTTGTCCCACTCTTTTCCCCATCCAATTTTTTATTCTTCTATAATAATAGATGCAAAATTATATAAATGTTAATTTGGTCATGGTGAATATCGAGTAGTGCAGATAAGAGTTTGTTCCGGAAGCGGGGTCTGTCTATCATACTTGTTTACTCCCACGGCTCAGCTTTGCTTGTGTGTAGATTGCACAACTGTATTAGTAATACTGTAGTTACCTTTTTTGGGGGGTAGAAACCATAGTTTTAATGCAATTAACCATGCTGTTAGTACAGTAATATCATGGTATAGTAATTATAGGTTAATTTTGTGGTTACTGTAAATTTACAAAAAAATACCATGTTGAAACCATGGTTACTATAATATGACCCAGATCATTTTTTCAAAGAAAAGTTTAAGGTTAGGTTTAGGTGTAGGGGTTAATATAGTGTGTCTGTTGGACTCCAAATAAACACAATAAACCCACTGCAGTGATGCCCATATACTGGAAGTTAGTATTTAAATATGGGTGCAAATAGTACCTGACCCTATGTGCACCAGGGTTCAATAAGTATCTACCATTATTTGTACCAAGGTTGGGGTGCAAATATACCATTATTGCATGAGGGTGCAAATAACATCTGCCATTTATATATTGGCATTTCAAAAACTTGCATGATAACATTTATATTTTTGAAACCTGAATACATTTGCTTTGACGTTAAACTCATCCTACATGTCATGTAGAAAAATTACATTGACGTGCAAAAAACACTGACTTTTTATTTATTTAATTTTTAGTATAAAAGATGCCAACCAGTTTTCTAAAGTGCATCTTTCACTCACAGGAAGCTACATATGGTGGGCCCTTTCTAGATTTACTTTCTCCCTTCTTATCTTGGAGACCTGAACTCTTTCTCGGGCCTCAAGTATTGTGCGTGATCGCCCTCTAGCGAAAAGTTTAATCACAGACCCGCTCAGAGCTGACTTTAAGCAGCAGCACGCTCTCCGCTACAGAAGGAAACATGGTTCTTATTACATTGTAATAGTTTTATGTTACAGTAAAGCCTAATGCGATTAAATGTCTGTTGTTGACACAGGAATATAACTCTATTTATTGCTGTGTATTATATTATATTATATTATATTATATCATATTATATTATATTATATTATATTATATTATATTATAGGCTTTATCTTATATTACACCAATGCCAAACTAGTTCCTACAATATGACATTTGTTTATTTTGTACTGTTATTACTGATTGGTATTGTGAGATGGGAGGGGAAAATACTCTGATTTACGAGGAGAGAGAGAGAGAGAGAGAGAGAGAGAGAGAGAGAGAGAGAGAGAGAGATGGTGAATCTTTTCAATTATATATCACTTGACACGAGCGCTTGGGCAGATTGCAGTTCCGACTGACTCTCATACATCGACCACTACAGTTTCATCTGGAAAAACCGCTCTCAAGTCCAAGAACAACAATGCTCTTCGGTTGTTTGTGAAAGTTCTCCATCGAATGCGAATAAGGACTAGAGATACTTCAGACATTGAATCTGTGAAGGAACTATGATGCTAAATGTTGTATTTTAAAGCCATAGTCAATGAGTGAATAATTAATCCGCAGTCTCTTCATCAAAGGACACACAGAAGACAAGCATGCTCACTGTGATTTTACTATTTTTACTTGGAGTGGTGAGTACACGATCTTTTAAATCAGTGTAAGCGTTTCAACCCGGCTGTGATACGCTCTACGGATTCACACCTGAGAAAGTGAAACTTTTTTTTATGTTTTAGACTATCAGCGAGTGGAGATCTGTCTATGAAGGTCTTGTTTTGAGTATTATGTTTACTATTCAAACTGTATGTCATCTCCTGAATAGTACGAAATATATTTGAGACTCTTTGAACTTTTTGACTCTTATGTGTGCTCTTAAATGCATTTCCTATTATGACTGATAATTGATTGAGTATGTCTACCTACATAACTGCAGGCATATTTACATTTGAGAGCCTAATTGCTTAATATTTTAGGTTTTCACCAATATCATGTGTTAGAGAATCATATTGTGGTCGCATGGCTTGTTTTAAAACTGATTTAAAGCTACGCCCATGTGAATAACATGATAAATGTGTTGGCAACATCTATGTCACTGCAGCATATGTCATCATGTGTCCACTATAGATACACCCACATTTTTGACATCATACACACAAAAACATGCTGCCATGCTTGGGTGCTCTGGTGGTGGCTAGGGCATTGCTAGTGGTTACTAAGCAGGACTAAATGGTTTCTAGGTGGTTGCTTACTGGCCCAAGTCAAAGGAGCCCACTCCCAAGCCTCTATGATATTCTGGGTAGGGTTGCACCAGCTGTGCACAAGGTCTTAAGTAATTCAGGATGTAATATTCAAATTAGGGGCTTAGTAACTACTAGTTAGTTTGAAACTAAGTCTGTGCTTACTTTGGTTGTACTAGCAACTATTATGTTGTAAACTCTCTGTAAAGTAATGCATAGTCACATAATATGTTGTTTACCTTGAGCTATTAATCCCCATCGCCACCTTTGTTGTAACATTTTAGCCACTGATTCTCATTCATTAATAGTCCAGGGAGGAAGCTCAGAGTTTGAGTCGAGTCTTGTGCTTGAGCCCCTCCATTATGAACAGCAAACAAAATCTGTTGACCTACATCATTTAAGGATTATATGGGCAAGTGAACTTGTGAACTCTATCTATGAGCAATAGTAATAGTGATGCTTGCCTTAGCAAACACCAGACCATTATTCCTCCAGTTATGTTGGAGGGGAAAAGTACATGTAATTCTTTTGTGGTTGCGTATTCACAATATCTTACAAAAACCCTATAAAATCTTCCAAAAAATTTAAAATATTCAAGTGAAAGAGAGAGAGAGAGAGAGAGAGAGAGAGAGAGAGAGATAGAGAGAGAGAGAGAGAGAGAACTCCATTAGCACCCATAAGCTCATTCAATTCAGCTTGGGGAGAACAGTGGGCAACTTTGAAATGTTGACAAGTGCCAACAGGTTATAAGGGTTATAAGGGAGTAAAGTGCATTCAGTCATTCAAACAACTCTTCCTAAACATCAAAGATTGAATGGTAGAACGAGACATTCTGTAGAGCTACTGGCAAAAAAAACATCTGCTTGATGCATGTATTACTTTTCTTTGTTAATCATCATTTGGTTCTTCAGTATGAAAGTGTCATGTCATACAGTAACTCCCCATAAATCACTTTGCTAATAAAATGTTGTGTGTGTGTGTTAGTTTTGACTGCAGCTTCGCAGTATAAAAAAGGAGAACTTTGGTATACTTTTCATTCCAATTATCTACACCTATACACAAGAGTTTTTATTTTATTTATTTTATTTTTTGGAAACAAGCCACAGTAATTAGTGGTATTTGCTTAGGCAAGCATTGCTACTGCTATTGCTTATACATAGGGGTAGTGATTTGAACAAAGTGTGTTAAATTAATTACTTCAAATTGTGTGGCTTTTTGAGGTGGAGAGTGCAATTACTTTTCTGTACAATAGGAATAATCATTTTTTCCTTTTGGGCATAAAAAAAAAAATCCCATAGACTTACATGAAATAAACATACCAGAGACCACAAAACATTTGAAAACCTTAAGAAAAAAGTATGTTGTTTTCTACTGAGCACCTCAGAGGTCAGGGAGGATTTGTGTTCCCTCTTGTAACTGGTTTATTCTGCGCTGGGTGTTAGATGGAAATTAAGTAAACTGTGGACATCCTTGGTTGGGTTCAACTCGTGGTTTATTCTGATATAATACAAAATAAATCCAGTCATTTATTTGTGTGAGTTCGCCCTTTTTAACATGATGTGGGGTGTGGTGGGCATGTGTTTCAAGTTCATAGAAGAGACAGAAAAAAATAAAATCAAGAAAATAATCAAATACAGGTACAGTATATTGGGGAAATATGACATACATGTGAATTAAAAATAAAATACACCTAAAATATATTTTTAAAGCAAAGATAAAATTAGATTAATTAGAGCAATGCCGAAATGGAAGAGGAGGAGCTAAGACAGGAAATCATTAATGAGCACAGAATTGCGGTCAGAAATGTAAAGGGGCAGAGACACACACAAGCTGTATTTTCATCCAAATATTTAAATCCTCATTTGAAATGCTTGATATGTGAATAAACTCTCAGAATCTGCATAAAATTGAATGCGCTAGTAGGAGATGGATTTAGTTAAAATGTGCATCGCTTGAATGATGACATGACCATTTGTAAAGCACGATGGAGCAGCTATATGGAGGCTGTCGGCAAATTGGAATAGCCATTTGAGACCTCATTATGTGAGCTATTGCACTTATTCCGTGATGTCTCCTGGCAGCATTTAATATCATAATGTACAATGTAAAAAAAAAAAATCAGTTACATTTACAGTAAAAAAAATAAATAAATAAACTTGATATTAACCTTCTGAAACGGTAAAAATCTGCTTTTTACTTTATAAAGTATTGCTAATGACTATAAAAATTACAGAAGAGCACATGCATGGCCGTAACTACCATTGAGGACACCGAGGTCATTTCCTCGTTTTTTTTTTCTTGAAGTGTCATTTCATTGGGAAGTGAAAATAGCAGACGAGACAATTATCCTTGCATCAACGGAAAGACACGAACTTGCAGATTCCGCTGACATGTCAAAACGAAAATAGTCAGGCTGTAGCGGAGTGTTCCCTAAACCAATTAAAGAACGTGACATGTGCGAGACACTGCGTTGCGTTATACCAAAAGAGTCCTGCAAAGGTGGGATGCTTCTGGCCACAAAAGAATAGTCACTTGTTTTGATAAAAGGTGAGACTGAATTACTGAAAGCTAAAGGTATTCTTTATTATTTTATGTATTGTATGTATGCATTGCAGTACAGGTTTTGTATCAACAGTTGAGTCAACTGAACTGATAATGGAAATATTTTTCTATCAATTACAGTTAGTGGTGAGAACCCAAGTCCATTTCAGAGGATGCATACACACTAATATAGTATATTATATAATATAATTTAGTGTACACTACAAATGGATCTCCACCATTTCAGAGGTTGCACAAGAAGCCACAAATAGGTAATATTTCTACAGTTCACACCCAGATAGAGGAAAACACACACACACACACACACACACACACACACACACACACACACACACACACACACACACACACACACACACATGTTGGTCTACCTATCATTATGAGGACTTTCCATAGACATAATGACTTTTATACTGTACAAACTATAGATTCTATCCTCTAAACCTAACACAACCCCTAAACCTAACCCTCACAGAAAACCTTCTGCATTTTTACATTTTCAATAAATCATTGTTTAGTATGATTTTTAAGCGATTTGAATTATGGGGACACTAGAAATGTCCTCATAAATATCATTTATAGCATAATACCCTTGTAATTACTAATTTGTAACTTACAAAATTGTCCTCGTAAATCACAAAAACACGCGCACACACACACACACACACACACACACACACACACACACACACACACACGGTGCACAGTTTGCACATGTTGTTATTGAAAATAAATGTGTTGTCAGCCAAACTTATTTCTCAAGTGTTTTTTTTTTACCTCGGTATTTGAAAAATCCTGGTTACGGCCTTGAGCACATGATGACATGAAGTTTAACAACAGTGGCTCTTCCAGAAGCAATGACAAATAAACAGAAATTGTAATAGTGCCGTAAACATTAACTAAACTAAATTAAATATAAAACAGAACACCCCAATGTTCGTAACTGATATAAAAAATTTTTTTTTTACTTTTACCATAAAATATAATGAAATATGATGGGTCATGCAGGGAATTGTGGGAATACCCAATTATTGTTTTTACTGTAATTCTAAATTACATGTACTCTCATGTTAAACAATGCAAATTTTTACCATAAATTATAGGCTATTACAGCAAATACAACTCTCCCCAAAGCAAAAAGTTTGTTCAGCTGTTCCATGACAAAAAGGCAGGCTCCATTAAGATAATGCACATTAACAGTTCATGTAAATGCGAGATGTTTAGAATTTTCTTTACTCTGATTTTAAGAAATGCGCTTTAAAAATACAAAACATTTTGATGGATACCCAGCTACATACTATGCACAGACTTGGTTACATTAGGCAGCCTACTTATTGAACATTTTGTGTAATTCTATAAATGAGAAATAAATGTGTATTTAAAATATACCTTCATACTTGTTGCACTTGCAAAAAGCATTCCCTTGCACTAAATCAACCATGGTTTAACTGTAGTAATATTACAAACCATTGTGTTTTGGCAGTAGCCACAGTTTAACGGTAGTAATATTGTAGTAATCATGACAATAGTTACCATGGTTAACCATGTTGTTACCATGGTTTTATCACAAATACCATGTTTAAAGTATGATTACTGTAGTAAAACCATTGGTTAAGTTTCATAAGGGTTAACGGTAGCACTTTATTTTACAGTACTGTTTTACATTTACATACAATATAATTACAACAACTACAGTAATTACTAAGTACAAACCCTAACCCTAAACCTAATCCCAATCCTAACCTTAACCCATATTAAGTACATGTAGTTACCTAGTATTACACAGTACTAAATAAAATGACTCATAGAATAATATGAAACCATATTTTGCATTGTCGTTTTTTTTTTTTTTTTTTTGTCCTTATATCAATGGCATTATTTAGCCTTTTTTGTAGCCTACATTTGTGGTAAACAAAAGTATATGTCCACACATATATCACCACATGAAGTTGTGGAAAATCCTAAATAAACTTGTGCAAGTTTTCTAATGAGGTCAAAGTTGTAAGAAGACACAATTTTATTTGATTTTGTTGGTTTAGGCTATATTGTTTAATTTGCTCACATTATACATTGTCAGTGAGCATCATATTATCATTCTTACAATACAAATGAATACATAAAAGTTAGTGCTGGACAATTTTACACGTTAATTTCTGCAATTAAGATTTGTAGTTTTATGCGTTAAATTAAAGCAACTAATGCAGTAGTTTTTTTTTTACTTCCTGGATCTTCAATCGATAGGAGAAAGGTGTCTCGAGTTGTTCCTGGCAGGCTACTCAGCCTGATGTAAAAATAAAAAAAAAAACATTATTCTGCTTATAAAAATCTTCACTTTGGTTCTGCTGAAGAAAGAAAGTCATACACATATGGGATGACTTAAAGGTAAGTAAATCATAAGAGAATTTCTTTAATTTTTTGGGTGAACTCACCATTTAAGGGTTGTGCTCTTTTGACTGGTATAAGCAATCTCCTAGCAACACCCTAGAATCATGGTAGCAAGCACCACTCACGTTTTCTTTAGAAAATGCAAAAATCTAGTCGAACTACATCATTATTTCACAATTCGTAAAAAACAGATTTGCCAATCACACATTTGTTGTTGCTGTTGGTGAATGCATTTCATTACGACCCATTCTTAAGTTTATTGGCAGTGATAATAAACATGTTGTGAAATGTTATGCTGACATTGTTCACAGATCTGCTTGAACAAAACTGCACAAGTTACTGCAGCTTGGCTGTCCCTGTCAGGATTAATGCTGACTGCAAACAGGTTTTGTGACACGCGTACTTGTTTATGACCCTTTACACATTCCTAAACACAGTAATGACTGAGCCACATGGTTGTGAATAACATTTGTACAATGTAGCGTACAAATTATGTCTGGCCAAAGAGTTAACTTATAAAGACTTGGGCTGATGTACCTTTGGTGGGCTGTTAAACATTACCTGGAGCTGGAATGCTGCTGTAGGGGTGTGTTTGTGTTTTTATGTGTGTGAGGAGGTCAGGGGGTGTGAGGGACAGGTAAAAACCAAGGGAATGTTAATTTGTGCTTGCCCCACCTCTTTTCACCCATCACTCTCATTGCTCCAGCTGACTCACAAACGGCTTGAGGGGATCGTTCTCTCTCTTTCACTCTTTATCTATCTCTGTCTTTCTTCACACTCTTTTAAATGTAATTTCTTACACCTGTGTCAAACAGTGCTGCACACCACACACTCAGCCAATCACCTCTTGGGATCATCATCCGCCCTCAGAAAACAATTCAAGCGCTGCTTCAGCATGAGGATAAAGGCGCGGTCACAGTAGACTTCGTGCATGCACAATTACTTTGGACAACACAAAGAATATCAACAGTATATAAACAGGATGTCATGCTCTAGGTGCCACTTGCTCCACCTACGAATTGCTTACTTATAGATTTCTTTAAATATTAATCTGGGTTAGGGGAACTTATTTTAACAACAGAAAAAGTTACACACTTAAGGTTTGATGAATAAAAAAATCACAGATAACAATTAATATTAACCTCAAAATGTTAAATCGGCCTCATGTTATCTACTACACTTTCTTGCAACACTACAAACTAAGCAACTTTGAAGTCTGGTTTCCTGGTATTAAGTCAATCTGAGACATTCTTCACTTGGTCAAAGACAAACATCTTTTTGCAATACAAATTTGCATGTCAGAATTCACCAATTTTGTACTTTGGTAAGCACTCTCCGTAGATTCATGCATTTAGGCACTCCTTTGTTTGCAGTTGCATACATATGAATGGAAGTGGGTGGAACACAAAACGTAGAGTTGTGGTTACAATAGAACAGTAGTTCTCAACTGGTTTTGCTTCAGGACTTTACAGATTTTACATTGGATCAAGTGACAACCCAACACAGTACCAAAAATGCTTATATTACACAATTATAATATCCTAAAAATATTTACATACAGTATATTGATGTCATTGAATGACATTGGCCTAACAATAAAAATACATATAGCTAAATAGGCAATTTTATACATTTTTATAAATTCATAACAGAACTGTGATTTACCTGTGAACTGGTATTTAATTTTGTCTGGGTTGTATTTCTTTTAATCTTGCATATTTTGGTCTAATTTGGCTAGCTTCTAGATTAATTACTGTAGTTTGATTTTGCACAGTAATTCAGGAGGGAGGTGTCACCATTGTGACTTTTTGCCTAGATCATGAAAACGTCCTTATCATTCGTTTATCACCTCAGTTCGGACGATTCCATATCAGGTTCGACAATATTCTGATTTACTGCATGTGCAATGTTTTATTTTACTTTTAAATGCATTAGTTTAGTTACATTATACTATCATATCAATATATGTTTTATCCCCTAACCAAACCCCATTCCTAAGTCTAACCAATTCGCAATAATATAAAAAGATGAATTACAGATAAATTTAGTCACAATTACTTAAGTTACATAACACTGTTGTATGCTGTAGATATTTTGGAGCACCTAACCACACTCATAAACCTAACAAATTATCAAAAATTTAAGACGTAACAAGCAAATACAAGTACAGTCACAATAGTTTTTTTAAAAGACAAAATTATGACAAAAATAACAAATAAGTATTTCAAATGACTCAGGCTCCATTAAAAGTCATATGATGTCACACGATAGCTTCTTGTGAGTGAAGTCGAATCTCATCCAAACATTTGCATGTCGCAGTTGGTAACCAGGTGAGCACTGGAAAGACAGGGAGACAATTGACTGAAAACAGCACCAAACAAAAACTGACAGAAAGGGAAAAAACAACACTATACAGACAGAGCTAAGAATCGCTCAGCGTGACTGACGCATGGGAATGCAAAATGATCTGGCACAGAACAGCAAGCACAAGGGAGTAATAAAAGGAAAGGGTGATAAGAGACAGGTGGTGATAATCAGGATAATGAGCCGCCAAAGTCTGCGGGGAAACCCAGCAAAGCCGGCATACACGTGGCGCCTATAAACATACAAGGCACATGCGAGAAGAAACATGGACCACAACAGTTCAGACCAGAGATCCCGACATAATACTATTCAATACTAAATTTTTTATCAAGGAAACATCCCTGAACAAATTTGGTTACTCCTTCCATATTTATTTATGCAATACAAATGATTAATCTTTGTTATTAACCTGTAATATGCTTCCCTCATCTAATTTTCTTTCTTCCATGATGCACAACAGTGATTTGCCTGTTATAATAATTGTTTGGTTTGGGGTTTTGGTAAGGGTTTACACATTATGGTTAGGTTTGAGGTTTGGGTTGGGGGTTAATCTTACAAAAAATCACAAGAATGCTTGTTCAAAACTAGGGATGTCCTGATTTTTTGGAGAATGAGTACAGGTACCAATACATCCATTTCGGTACTACTTGCTGATAAGTTACCTGTTTTTTTTGTTGTTGTTTTTTTTGTAGTGTTGTTGTTTTCAAATACAATACTGTGAGACTGATGATTTGCATACAGTGTTTAGTACCATTCAGTAACTGTTACTTAAAAGACATCATCAAAAAAGTTATTTTTAGCTGTCACAAAATGATAAAAAATTACAAACAAAATTCACATTAAAAATTGGATATAATATAATCACTATACACAAAACCAAGAGAGCTGACCTTCTAAAGTTTTTGGTTTCATTAACAGTAACTCAAAACTAATTATGTTAATAAATAAATAAAATAAGTTATTTTTTGCTCTCACTTTATTATAAATGATCAAAAAATCACAGAAAAATCATAATAATAACCAATATGTAAAGGCTTTCTACCAATAAAGATTATTTTTCAAATGTAAGGGCCAGGTTTTTTTTTTTACGAACATAAGCATTCATGTACCTTACCCTCCCTCTCAGAAGCACCACCTGGTGCTGCCAGGCGAATCGACCTGTGAAGACAGTGGAAATCATCAATCAGTGAGGGATCCAGAATGTCCTGGGCTGGGACCCAACATCACAGGTTCCGGACTAAAGACCTTGGCAATGGAAAAGGGGAGAGTTTGTGAGTAGAGGTATTGAGTGGGAGGTGCTTAGTGGACAGCCAGACCTTCTGGCAAGTGACTTAAACCAGTGGGGCCGTACGGTGTAAATCGGCATGGGCCTTGGTGCAGTCCCTAACCTAACTTAGAGTTTTATGGGCCCGGGCCCAGATCTGATGACAGCGTCTAACAAACAGCAAAGTAGATTGGACAGCTCGGGACAGAACGGATGCTCAGGTCTGGGAAAGATCCTAGAGAGCATGTCAGGTTTAGCATTTTTGGAGCCAGGATGGTATGAAATCTTAAAATCAAACCGCCCGAAGAAGAGTGCCCAGCTAGCCTGATGGGAATTGAGCCTTTTATCAGATTGGATGTATTCAAGCTTTTGTGTTTGGTCCAGAAGTCCACAAACATTTTCTTGGCTTCCTCCAACCAGTGATGCCACTCCCCCAAAGTCCAGCTTGACCACCAACAATTCCCAGTTACTGACACCATAGTTCCTTTCGGCCTGAGAAATACAATGAGTAAAATAGGCACAAGCATGAGTCAAACCATCAAAAGGGGACTGTTGTGACAGGACTGCACCAACAACCACCTCTGACACATCTACTTCCAACACGAAGTGTTATTCGGAAATAAGTTTGTCAAAGGTAGCTTGAGATTTGACAGATCACACAAATGACTCCTTGATGGAAGTAAGATCTGTCATGGGGCAGCAACTTGGCTGTAATTCTTAATGAAATGTCTATAAAAGTTGGCAAATCCCAAAAACCTCTGCAGGGCCTTGCGGGAATAAGGGATTTGCCAACTTGCTACAGCACTTACTCTGCCACATGAATTTCCTCCGAAGAGTCAACAATCCCCATGAACGGAACTAGCTGTGTGTGAAACTGAATCTTCTCCGCCTTAACAAAGAGCTGGATCTCGAGATGTTTCTGGAGGACCTGGCAGATGTGCTGGGTGTGTTCCTGGAGAGACTGGGAGAAGATCAATACATCATCCAGGTACACAAAGACAAACCGATTAACCATATCCCGCAGCACATCATTCATCATTGGGCATTGGTCAAACCAACAGGCATCGCTAAATATTCAAAATGCCATGTAGGGGTGTTAAAAGCTGTATTCCATTCAACCCCCTCCTTCATACGCACAAGGTTGTAGGTGTTGTGCAGGTCCAACTTGGTAAAGATGGTCGCCCCCTGCAACAACTCGAATGCTGAAGACATTAAAGGTAAAGGGGACAAGTTTTAGATGGTAATGGCATTCAGCCCCCAAAGGTTGATACAGGGGCAAAGTGATCCATTCTTCTTATCCAGAAAGAAGAAACCTGCGCCAACTGGCGATGAGGAATGATGGATGAGCCAGAGACTCCTTGATGGATTTCTCCATGGCCTCCCTCTCGGGGCCCTACAACGAAAACAGTCAGCTCCGTCGTGGAGAAGTACCTGGCAACAGATCCACAGCACTGTCATACGGGTGATGTGGCGGGAGAGACGCAGCCTGCTGACAACCACCCCCCACCCCCCATGTCATGGTAAACTGCCAGGACCCCCATCAAATCTGGTGCTTGACCTTAAACACAGGAGAAGATGAGACAGGAGAAGGTGTTGCTCTCTGACAATTATCAAGGCCAAAGGGGCTCCATGAGGAAATGGTGAATGGAAATGGAAATTGTGCTTTACTAATATATTTATGCATTTGGCAGAGGCTTTTATCCAAAGCAACTTACAGAGCACTTATTACAGGGACAATCCCCCTGGAGCAACCTGGAGTTAAGTGCCTTGCTCAAGGACACAATGGTGGTGGGTGTGGGACTTGAACCAGCGTCCTTCTGATTAACAGATAGCAGATTACCAGTTATGTGCTTAGACCACTACACCACCACTCCAGCTCATCACACCACTCCATACTAATCAGGGATGTCCCAAGATAATGGGAGTGAAGAGTGACCTGATTAACTAAAGCCCAATCACCTCCTTATGACAGAAATAAACAGACTCACCAGAGCAGTGACTTGGTTAATAGTTTCCAAAGTACGTCCCCTGAGATCGCTGAAAGTCTGTGAAGATGTGAGATTACGGATGGGCAGGCCCCACTGGACAGCCAAGGTGGAATCAACAAGTTCCCCTCGGCCCCAGAGTCAATAAAAACAGAGCATGAATGATGTATATCTTTCCTATGAAGCATGGCCGTAAGGAGAGTATGAAAAACAGGGGCTGAATCAACAGACATTGCATTCACCAGTAAGCCCCTGTCTATGGATGTGCAGTGGCTTTTACTGGGCAGTTCTTGGAAAAGTGACTTGGTTTCCCACAGTAGAGGCAAATTCTATTTGAAAATTGGCTAACCGACGTTGTGTCTCTTCCACAGGCAACCGAACCCAGCCAACCTGCATGGGCTCCACCTCGGATGAATCCAGCGGAAGGGGCGGAGAGTTGGAATTGGAGATGCCCCAAGCATCAGCCGAGCAGAGCAGTCGACACTGCTGATGAAGAGCCAGGGATTATCAACCCGAGCAGTGAGGCTTACAAGGTCTTCAAAGCATGGTGGTAATTCCAGTGCGTAGATTTCATTGTGGATGCGATTGGTGAGCCCATGCAGGAAGCTGTCTCATTGTGCCAGTTCATTCCAATCCTGCGAGAGTGCGAAACTTGATAGCGTAATCCATGACCGAATGCTTCCCTTGACTAATCTCACAAAGTTGACAGGTGCAAAGCTCCCTGCAGAGATCGGACAAAAACCTTCTTCATCTCCATAGAGAACTCAAAATAACCTACACAACAAGGAGCCTAAGCCTCCCAAACAGCTGTTCCCCACTCACGAGCCCATCCTGTCAGAAGGGTAATGGCATAGGCAGTCTTAGCTGGGTCGGTGGCAAACGCTGATGGCTGCAGTGAGAATATCATGTAGCATTGAGACACGAACGGTTAGCACGCCTTTGGGTCGCAATCATAGGGAGCTGGAGGATTGAGTCGAAGATCAGATTTCCACTTGGCAGGAGGACTGGCAGGGGGAGGAGCAGGGGGCACTGCGAGATGACTGGATTTGGCTGCGCTCCATAACTGCCACATCTGCTCTGTGAGTTCAGAGAGATGTGCCTTGCCATGCCGTTTCAGTTTTTATGTTTTTGATGACAGTTTCATACCTCCGGAAAAGCAAGTTGCTACATAACCCAGTGTGATTATACAGCCGCAAAAGGCTGCAATTAAATAAATTAAATATGCAGTTTGTATGTGCTGTGTGCTGCACAGTGTATAAGTGCTCTGTCCTATGTCATCTGCTATACACAAGTGCACTCATGATGCTCATGATGATTTGTTTTCAGTGTACAAGCAACCGGCTTCACACATTCACTCTGAAGCTTGCAGCACATTCAGAATATACTGTATATTTATACACTAGGACATATTGCTGAATGTTTACACTTTGATATTTGTTTGTCAGACTTGATCTTTTTTAATTTTTTCATTGGATCATTTGACATCCCTTTTTAAATCTCCAGTGGTTCCCTTTCTTCCCTTTCTTATTAAAATCATGGTTAGGTTTATGTTTGGGTTAAGGGCTATACCAAAAATCACAACAACATTCGTAGGTTCATTTATTTTTCTCTATAGAAGTAAAAGTCTTACGTTTTTGTGCGTGCCAACTTTTACGATTTCTAATGATTTCTTCATTCTTATGACTTCAGTTCAGTTGTGAATGTTAATTATACAATTTAGTTTGTACACATTTTGTGTACTGTTGATAAAAATAGAGATAAAGATTACCAGAATTATTACTTTTCAGCCAGTTTATGGGGTGACAAGCTTGTGTGACAAAACAACATTAACAACATAACATTGGCAGCACAAAACTGATTATATAAAGCATAAACTACTGTACAAACTTACACATTGTGGCATGTCAGTCTGCGGAAGAGAGACAGTTGTTAGAGACAGTTATGACCCAGGTGACGAGCCTTACCACTCTCTCTCTCCCGCAGACCGACACATGACCCCCCCCCCATGCCACACACTTATTACACACATGAATGTGACAATTTACATACGAATGGCTTTACAAATGATTACTATAGAAATTCACTCTGTTTTTGTTTCATAAATGAGGCACCTTATATTTCATCCTTTGCTCTATATTTATATGCACTTGAACTCAAAATCTTTCTGTCTTTGTTGGCAAGTAAAAAAAAGAGAGTCAATTTTATTCCATCAAAATTCACTTTGTAGACATCACTACAATTACAATTTCCAAATTCTTAAATAGGAACTTCCCAGAAGGACTTGCTGTCAGCATAAATTCTTGCTTATTTTACCTCATGATCATAAATAAAACTCTTGAGACACAAGATATTCTGTGCAACACCAAACGACCCTGTTCAGCTGCCATGTTTTTGTCTGTCTATCAATCATTCAGTTTGAAATATGTTTAAATGAAAAGTGTTTGAATTAAGGTTAAATGTACCATGAATGTTTACTTTATTTGCAAACAGGCTCGGAAACCTGTTAATTCCCATTTGAAGCTCTCTAATCTCTCCAAAGCATGTTGTTGACAGGCTTTAGACATTATCAGGACTAAATAATGTAACAAGTCCTGCTCCAATGCAAATAGTGCTTTTGGCTCTGAGTCTTCGTGAGTAGTCGTAGCTTCTGGAATTACATTCCCTGAAGACATTAGACTCAAAGCAGAGCCACAGGAGTGAGGAAAACTTTGTACTGGTCAGTGATTTCAGTCAAGTCTGTTGATATATCTACAAGCTTTTTCAAAATGTTTTCAGTAGTATGAATTTCATTTATTTGCTTGTTAAATAATTATATACAAAACTATTTTAATTATTATGAAAGGCTGTTATTTTTCTACATTTTTATATCTGGTGAGCTTGAGTTAAAATGTAGTTGTCTCTAATAGATCAAGGAGATGTTTGAAAAAATAATGGTGGGAAGCTCTTGCTAGCACGTAATCTCCCCTTTATCCAATCCATGCACCAGAAATTGAGTTTAAAAATGCATGTGTTGTTTACAGATCATGTGTATAATCATACAGTATCTTCAAAAAGTGTTTCTTCAGACTGTAGTTTCTGTTGCTTTAGAACTGTTTGTGAAGATACTTGGATTCTGGGATGGTTGATTCAGCTGGTGTGAATGCTGATCAGTATGAGCTCAAATTCGGGCTGAACAATTTGGCCAAAACATTTTATTTCTTATACTGTGTATATAATGTATATAGAAATTTTAGCTAACATTTTATGGATCCTAAATATTTGGAATAATTGAGCAAAATTACAGCCTGATTTTAAATGACATCCAATAATAAAACACACAACCAAAATAAATGTTCTTCAAACATCACTTTTCTCACTTTTGCTGACTTTGTAAACAAGTACACTGACTTCCGAAAAAGATTATAAATATAAACACTTTATTAAGAGTAAAATTGTTTGGTGTGGTGGAAATAATGCAACAACTGTGGGACAATCATATTAAAAAATTACAAAAATATAATAAAAAGAAATCAATGTCACACACGAAATAGTGAAATATAAAATAACCCATTTCAGTATTTATATATTTACGTTTATTTTTGCCTTTGCTTAGATTATCATAGTTTTAAACGTGATACTTTGTATTGTTTTTTTTTATAATAGATTCTCAATGAAATCGGTGTCTGGAACAAGGCTAAAACCAACATGATCACAGGGGAAGTTGGCATGTTATTTCTAAAAGTTCCAGTCTTGGTAGCTCAGCAAGTAATGACGCTGACTACCACCTCTGGAGTCGCGAGTTTGAATCCAGGGTGTCCCCTAAGCAACCAAATTGGTCCGGTTGCTAGGGAGGGTAGAGTCACATGGGGTTAATGGTGCGTGGATTGCGGAGCGTAGCATGAGCCTCCACATGCGGAGTCTCCACAGTGTCATGCACAATGAGCCACATGATAAGATGCGCAGATTGATGGTCTCAGAAGCGGAGGAAACTTAGACTTATCCTCCACCACCCGGATTTTAGGCGAGTAACCGCGCCACCGCGAGGACATTCTAAGTAGTGGGAATTGGGCATTCCAAATTGGGAGAAAAGGGGAAAAAACTTCCAGTACACTTGGATCAGCCACATTATGCCGACTCATTGACAAGACATATTATTACAATTATTATTATCATTAAAGTTACTTTATCAAACATTTCCTCTTTCTCTGCATCACATCTACAGGGGGAAGTTTTGACCAGTCGTGACGTATGTCCTTTAGGGGCGTACACATCCAGTGGAGAGTGCTGCAAACAATGTGATCCTGGGGAGGGCATGGTGAAGCCCTGTGGAGTGACACAGACAGTGTGTGAACCGTGTCTTGACAGTAAGTATACACACACACACTTAGCCAGAGATGTTGGCCACAACACTGAACAAGTGAAACAGCTGCCTTATTTAAAATGACATTTCCTGCTCTGAAATCTCACTTAAGGGGAGGCAGAGACCTTTCAGCTGTGAACGGTAATTAGCAGCTAAAAGGGAAATGCTTTTAGGAAATGAAGCTTGATAAAACATAGTCTGGAGTGCTCTGAGACCAATCCCAAGGTGTCTGGCCACTCACAGATAAGTGAAATTAATTATGGAAAAATCAAACAGTAAATTGCATTTTTGCAGAGTAACAAAAAAGTTTATCCTGCGTTGGAATATGCCGACTTCCCAACTATATAGTATTCCAAATACTCAATGGATAAAGTATGAAAAGAGCACAGTCATAGCTGTCCAAAATGTGATCTGCAAGATTCAATGTACCTCTGTGGGTTTCGGAAAATAAACATTTACAGTTGCCTCACACATCACCTCTTGTTGAAAAATACTTTCCCGCATGTATTCCATTCTTAGATCGACTCTTCTCAGTAGCTTCAATACAAACTGGAAGTTAGACAACAAAATGCGTAAGAGCGGACCACTGAAAATGGCAGGGCTGAATAAGATAGATTTTCACATAAATAAATAAATTCAAACCAACTATTTAATTAAATGAACCTGATGTTGAGTTCTGTGTAACTTATATATTTTTTAATATTAATAACATTTTAAATGTAACATTATTAAGTTTAATTTTTTTTCTTTTGCTTACAATTTTTCATTTATACTTACTTAATATTTTTAATAATTGTTGAACGGAGCTCAGGAAAAGGCATGTCCAACATGACCCCTGATCACTAGAGCCGCTAACCTCTTGTTATATTCACTATTAACCCTGAACATTCTTCATTCTGTAATTCCCATCTCTCCATCAGGACTTCCCTAAGGACCTGTTCTGAAATCTATTTTCCTGACCCCATCCATCAACTTGACCCATTGCATGCTGAAAACTCCAAACTGTTTCTTCACAATCTCATAACTCACTCAGTGCTGTTTGACAACTGTTCAGCTATTATGTGTTGATATGTAAAAGAGCATATGTGATGTTGCTGGAATGAAAACAGCTGTTTAAGAAGTGATACATTTATGTAGCCCATAGTAATTTTAAATGCATACTGTAAGTACTGTGTTATGTGAAATACTCAGGTGTGTTAATTCACCATTCACCACCCCATTTACCTTTCTGTTTGTCAAAAACCTAAATTTTAAACCCTCTTCCAAAAAATAGATTTACTCTTAAGAAGAAGGCAAGGTTATAAAGTACTTGAGTAATTGTTCTTCAATTCAATATTATGTGGTAATGGGATTAATGGAAAGGAGGAGGCGAGAACTGGCTTGACAATATAAATAATACTTTAATGAAGAACTAAACAAAAAGACATACACACAAAGGTGTCGGATAGGTGCCCGTAAATCTCTCTCTCTCTCTCTCGCACTGCAGCCTCCAGTCAGCCTTTATCCCTCTTTGAGGCTTGATTAGCCTGATTAGGGGCCGGGTTTGCAGCATCACGACCCGGCCTCACTCTCCGCCCTGTCACTTTTGTATTTCACACAGTATTTTGTTTTTAATTTGTTCTTTTCTTGACTGATTTTGAAATGGAATACTTACATGATAATTTTACAATTACAATAATTTTCAGTTGTTACAATTTTATTTAGATCTTTGAAGTACTTATTTTACAGGTTAACATCCATCCAAATGAACACTGGCTTTGAGTGGCTTGATAAGTGAATCAAATTGTGCTTCCTCAAATTTTACCTTAAACCTTTATTTAAATCTTTATTTAATGAAAATAAATTATTTAAATTTCAAATTCAAACAAAGACAACTTAAAGGGATAGTTCACCCCAAAATTAAAATTCATTATTTACACACTCTCACTGATATCCCAGGTGTGTAATTAATTACTTTTTAACTTTAATCAGATGCTTCCGATAAGCTTCACAAGAGGGTGGAGCCCAAGTGGTCTCTTGTGTGACGGATCTGCATTGCCATGATACCTACGTAATCTCACATTCTCCACTCCACACAAATGCACCATTGTGAGTAAAGAAACAGATCAATACAGATCTAAATCAAAACCAACCAAGCTTCTGTACAGAGTTCCTCCTTCTCACTTGTAAACAGCACTGCTCTTCCAGCTATGACGCATGTGCCTCAGTTCTCACGTGTTTCAAATGCCAGTGTAATTACATCACACACGCTTACCGCTCCTGACAGGAAGCATGATTTAGAGTTAAACAAAGTACTCCAATATTTATATTTTTCACTTCAAATATAATCATGTCACTTTAGGAGACATTAATTTAACTGCTGGTCTTATCAATGACGTTTCTGTTGATTGTCTGTGACTTTTGGAGCGTCAACATTTTCTTTATGGACCTGCAGAGTAGGATAGTTTTCTATTTTTCTTCAAATGTGTTCTGGTGAATAAAGAAAGTCATACACACCTGGGATATCATGAGGGTGAGTAAATAATGAGAGAATTTTCATTTTTGGGTGAACTATCCCTTTAACAGTTTTCTTAACATAAAGCCCTTGACATAAAGCAATGTGTTTTAATTAAACCATTCCCAGAGATGGACGAATTTGACTTGAGGGTGAACATGGTCGATACTCAATAAACAACTGTACTCAAATGTCAAACAACAATGAAATCAGCTGCTACTGCATTTATAGTTTAAAATGTTCATTTAACAGATTTCACGATATAGGCTTTAGTTTCACATCTGGTCTTTTCTAGAGCCTTACACGGTGAGGACAAAACTGCAATTTTAACTTGTTGCTATACAAAGTTTGTGCATCAAAGTCACCTTAACTAGTTTACTTTGTAACTAACATTCACTTTTACTTAGAACTAATACTTTGTAATACAATTAAATTAAAACACTTTTGGACTTTCACTAAAATGTGTTTTTGGTTAGATACTTTTAATTTAGCTAAAGTTTTTCCTCAGCACCCATATTGGGAATGAAAAAAGAATCCATGACTCATATTAGCTTCAGTATTAACCTGGCATGATGCACAATTCATTTATATGTAATAATAATAAATAATTGAATGCCTCACCATGGCAACACTGCAAAAATTCAGTTCACAATTTAGCATCTTCAATCTTTTGGTGTAATGTTGTCTAAATGTGGTGACAGTCTCATGAAACCCTTGGAGGAGTATTTAAAAGTTCTGAGGCTACAATATAAAAAAAATTCAAAATAGCCACCTTCCTGTTGGGCAGAGCTAATAACTTTAACTATTAAAGTTGTTTGGCTTGATGAGAACTATATGCGTACCAATTTGTGAATGTAGTTGAAAATTGGGGTGCAACTAAGGCCTTGTTACACGCCCATTTTAAAGGGAGCACTACAGAGCTCCCCTACACACCCATGCGTGAATTTTTGCCCAGCCCTAATGGCCAATGACTCTGATGTGTGTGCAAAATTTCATGAAATTTTAAGCATGCCAAGTGCCTCAAAAACACCAAAATATAGGAAGAAAGGAATAATAACAATTAATGTGTTGCCATGACTACACTATTTAAGATATCAAATATCTCTCAACAATTTTACATCAGCAGTCTTGACATTATTCTAAATAATTTTGAAGCAATTCATGTAAACATAAGAGGGCTGTTTAAAGTCATATACAAATTCTGTTTAAAGTGCCATACTTCCTACTGCCAGTTGGTAGTGCTATGACTGTGACTCATAATAGCCACATCCATGTGATCAGCCCCATTACCAAACATATATATTAATTTTCATCAAAATCTTACAATGTACACATAAGATACAAGGCACTTCCTTTTCCCCATTTATCGCCATAAATGTATTCAAAATATAAAAAATCTGTTCACACTTTAGCATCTACAATGTCTTGGCACGATGTTGCACAAAGTTGGTGCTAGTCGCATGAATCCCCTAGGATGAGTATTTAAAAGTTCAGAACCTGCAATTTTCAGAAAATCCAAAATGGCAGACTTCCTGTTGGGCAAGCTAATGACTGTATGTAATACAGTATGAAAGTTTTTCTGCTTGATGAGAACAATATATGTACCAAGGTTTGTGAGTCTAGCTCAAAATGGAGGTACTACAGAGGGTGTCTTACACAGCCATTTTAAAGGGGGTGCTACAGAGAGACAACTCTGATGTGTGTCCAAACCTTCATGAAATTTGAAGCATGTTAAGTACCCAAAAGTACCAAAAACCTTGAAAAGAATAATAGTTATAGTAATAATACTACTAATAATAATCCTTAGAAGAACAATAGGGTCTCAACACTTTCGGTGCTTGATCCTTAATAATAATCCTTAGAAGAAAAATAGGGCCTCTGCACTTTCAGTGCTTGGGCCCTAATAATAATAATAAAAATACAAATAATATAATAATAACAATAGTAATAATACTATTTATTTTTATTGTACCTAAGTCCAAGTATCAAATGACCTTCTTACTTTGACCAACTGGGGCTGTATTTCTCTGGAAGTAACACTCCACTGAAAACACTATAGACCCCTTTTACACCTGGTATTAAGATGCATTTTGGGTGATCCGATCACATGTGGTCAGCTCTAAAATCAGGTCTAAAACGTTTTGTGATCATATCACAAAAATCACATACAAAGGTAGTCAAAAACGTATGTGACCACATCACATTTGAGGTGTAAACACTAATCCGTCCTAAATGTGTCCCTGCAATGGTGAAGGATAACACTTTGCAATAAAGTTCCATTTGTTAACATTAGTTAACAATATTACTTAACATGAGCTAACTATGAACAATACTTTTACAGCATTAGTTAATCCTAGTTAATGTTAAAGCATATATTTAAAAACACAAGTTAATGTACCATGAACTAACATTAACTAAAGACTAATAAATGCTGTAAAAATATATTGTTCATTGTTAGTTCATGTTAACTAATGTTGTAACAAATGGAACCTTATTATAAAGTGTAACCCAGCGAAGCAACACACTATCCTGTCAATCAACCCCTGTGCTAAAACAAGAGTTTAAACTTTGCCAGTTACGAGCGGCTTTAAAAGGAAAATAAATTCTGAATGGAAAAAAAAAAAAAAACAGACACACAAACACGAGAACTTCAAGGATCTTTTTCAGTGTGTCTAATATGAACACAGATGAGAAGCACGAACATCTGAAGCTCAGGTTAATAAAAGTAATCTAAAAAAAATAACAAAGAATTCTGTTTAAAATGTTGCGTTTTGTGCTTTAAATCAAATTTCAGTTGCATTTGGGAGAAACAACACACTTTCATGCTTTCTTGTCGTTAATGACCTTTTATGGTTTATTATCATGCAGTAACACAGTTACATAGTGATTGATGTATGCTGTCCATGAATCATGTTGTCATGGACCCTGAATCAGTAAACTAATTCAAGTATTACAATATTAAAGTAACATCTGACTACACAATCATATAGATGACTTCAATTTAAAGGTTTTCTGCACACCAAATCACCAATGAAACAATGATTCCAGTAAAATGGCACTATTTTATCTTATATAAAATAACAGTTAACAATTAAATCTCTTTGTTTCAGTAGTGACCAAGTGTCAGAAAATAACTTTTACATTTAGGGTCAATTTGCCCCTGTATTTTATTTTAATGGGCATTTTTACCTTTATGAGGGCATATTTTTATGTTTGTCAAAATGTAGACTTAATCAATTCATAAATACAAATTCTTAAGTCTGAGAATGTATTATATCTTACTCTACAATTTACATCAACTTCAACTATATAAAATGTTACAAATAAAAAAAACAGAATAATTTATTACAATCGTTTTTTGCCCCCACATTTTGAATTTTGGGAGCATTTTTTAAAATGATTTTAATGGCATTTTTGCCCCAAGCTACCCTAAATATCCGCCCTTGTTTTGGCCATGCAACGAGTTGGCAGCTGAATCATATAGATTGAGCGTGTTTGGCTCGAGGCAAGAGCGTTATGCGAACCGCCATTTGCTCATGAGGCAGTGGTCATCCGGAGGAGTGAACAGACATATGGTGCTAGGAAGACTTGGATAGCTACTCAGAAAAAGTTTCAGTGAGAGTTTCGGATGGATCGGAGGGTGGGTGTGATCCTGTGAAGGGTGATTGTGCAGCATACATCTGAGGGGAGAGCTGTGAGGGCACACGCTCCGGGATGTGCTAGAAAATGAAGCCGTGCCCATCTAATTTAAATCACACATATAATTCATTAAATGTTTATATATTCTAAAATATTATATGCCAATTTGTTGAATCACAATTCATTTGATATTTTAACAGTTTAAATCAATTATTGACCAACACTAACGATTCTCTATTAAAAAATAATTTTTCAAGATCGATGCATATGAATCAGCAGGATTACTAATTGATGCAGAGAAAACGAGAGAATCGTTATACCCCATGCACTGGTAATGAGGTTTGTTGTAGCGTGCTGACTGCCCCCTGCTGACTTAGCTTGAAAATACACAAGATAACATGTACTTCAAGCTGGAATTGTTCCGGTCATAGGAAAACATTTATTTTGTAACAGAATTTACTGTATATTTGGCTAAGGTAATGCCATGACTCCTAATTATATCACCTCAAGGGAGATGGTAAAAGGAGAACAACAAAGGCCCAAACACTGAGCTTTTATACAGATAGTTGTACAAAAAGAGGTAGCAATCAGACAAGTAGGATCTAAACCAGGTTAGACACTCCAAAAACATCCACTTGACATTTGATGTACACAGATTGACAATTAAAAAGAGTGACAAAACGTAAAAACACGTCCTGTGAGAAAAGGACAGATTGATGAACTCAATTGCTAAATGGATTGTTGTGTACTGTAGGCTTTTTCCCATGTCATTCCCAATGACTCAACAGCCCCTGGTCACAAACTACTTTCATTAGATGGAAGAGAGCAGTCTGAACATTCTTTAAAACGTCTCCTTTTGTGTTCCTCATTAGAAAAAATGCAATACAGTTTTGGAACAACATGAGTTAGAGTGAGTCATAGGTGACAATTTCCATTTTGGGTGAATTGTTTCTTTAAGTTAGCAGCTTCGCTACTTTTAGTTTGTTTCTCACCAACACATTCACACAAACTCTCAGAACATCACCCCTCCCCACACACATCGGCTGTGTGTAATAATGCATAGACATGCATTATTGATGGCTGGCATTATGCTAATGGTCTCAAAGAGCAGAGAAGAGGAGGAGAGTCGACTCAGAGGGAGAACGGCTGAGTGGACGAGTTTACATCTGCAGGAAATGTACAGATATCCCATCAACCCTTCTGAGGGTTCTGAATAAAGTCCCCAGAAGTCCCCCTAGATGCAAGCACATTACCTCCTTATAATTAGGGCCATTAGCAGCAACAGTGCACAGCACACAAGAGAGCAAGCATCCATAACATGCAACTCTGTCCAGCACAATAACATTTCATCCACTTTGATGGCAGATCCAAGGATAACTATGGCATTAGCGTGTTATCTTTCTCTCTCTACTGGTGTCTGGTCACTTTGGCCATGAATATCCTGCCAGTGATAAATAACCTACTAAAACATTTGATATGGTATGGGATACTGGGGCAGCGTGCCATTAAGTGGGGGGCTGGTCACAAAGGTTGTGCTCTCTCTCTCTCGCTCTCTCTCTCTCTCTCACACACACACACACACACACACAAAATACCTTAATGAATAATTTAGTGTAAGCCAGACCTCTATCCTCGAATATATCTGAATGGGATAGAGGATATGAATACAATACCATAAGCATGCAGCATTTAGATTTTGTAATTTGTCATTATTCCATAGCCTCTAGAATAGCTATGATATATATATATATATATATATATATATATATATATATCATATATATATTAGAACTATTAGAAAACAAATGCATATATATATATATATATGCATTTGTTTTCTAATAGTTTGCGTTCCCTCATAATACGATTTTTGTTTAATCACAATAGTTTTTGTTCACTCAAAATGAATTTTGCATTACCTTGCAATAGTTTTATCTATCCCTTATTGAAATTAACCATAGTATCATCTATAGCAGTTTGCCAGGGCCAGGTCACTCTGTTATATTTTCAAGGGGGGCTGGAGTGAGCAGATGGTATTTTTGTCACATTATTCTTCAGCTTTTATTACTTGTATTAATTTTACAATTACAATCCATTCACAGAACAAGATTTTAATATTGGTTACTTTATAGTATGTATACCAGTAGTGTAGAAGCGAGCGCGATCAGCAGGGCCGTCTTAAGGGAGAGGGCCCTGAGTCCAACTGATTCTAGCGGCTCGAAGGGAGGTCTCTGGAGGCCCGTGAGGACTACCGAGAGGTCCCAGGAGGGGAACAGGCTTGGCCGGGAGGGATTTAACCTCCGGGCGCCTCTTAGGAACCTGATGATTAAGTCGTGCTTACCAAGAGACTTACCGTCTACTGCGTTGTGGTGAGCCGCGATAGCAGTGACATACACCTTTAGGGTGGAAGGGGACAGCCTCCCCTCCAGCCTCTCCTGCAGGAATAAGAGCACTGACCTAACTGCGCACCTCTGTGGGTCTTCGGCCCTGGAAGAACACCAATCTGGGAACAGGCGCCACTTCTGGGCGTAAAGCTGCCTGGTAGAAGGGGCTCTGGCTTGGTTGATCGCGTCTACAACGGTAGGTGGTAGACCGGCTAGATCTTCCGCGTCCCATCCAGGGACCAGACGTGGAGTTTCCAGAGGTCTGGATGCGGATGCCAGAGCGTGCCCTGCCCCTGAGAAAGAAGTTCCTTCCTCAGGGGAATCCGCCAGGGAGGGGCTGTCGCGAGGAGCACGAGGTCCGAGAACCAGGCCCGGTTGGGCCAGTAGGGAGCCACTAGTGTGACTTGTTCCTCGTCCTCCCTGACCTTGCACAGCACCTGTGCAAGAAGGCTTACTGGGGGAAAAGCATACTTGCGTAGCCCCGTGGGCCAGCTGTGCGCCAGCGCGTCTTTCCCAAGGGGAGCCTCTGTTCGGCCGTACCAGAGCGGGCAGTGGGAGGTCTACCTGGGCTCTGCCGAACCGTTCCCAAATCAGCTGGACCGACTGGGGGTGGAGCCTCCACTCTCCACTGGGTAAGCTCTGTCGTGACAGTGCGTCCGCTACCACATTGAGCTTGCCGGGGATGTGAGTGGCACGACCGGAGTCGCTGCTGGCTCCAAAGGAGGAGACGACGGGCGAGTCTTGACATGTGGCGGGAGCGTATGCCGCCTTGGCGATTTATGTACGCTACCGCAGTGGTGCTGTCTGACCTGATTAGGACGTGTTTGTCTCGAATTAACGGGAGAAACCGCCGCAGGGCAAAGAAGACAGTCAACAACTCTAGGCAATTGATATGCCAGCGCAGCGGGGCCCCTCTCCAACGGCCCGCGGCTGCATGCCCTTTGCACACGGCGCCCCAACCCAATCTGGAGGCGTCGGTAGTGACCAGGACACCTGCTGCGGGGGCACTCCTGCCTGTAGAAAGCAGAGGTCTGTCCAGGGTTGTAGTGTTTTTCGGCAGGCGTGGGTGATCGTCACACGGTGCGTGCCGTGGTGCCATGCTCGTCTCGGGACTCGAGTCTGAAGCCAGTGCTGAATCGGTCTCATATGCATCAACCCCAGCGGCGTGGTCACGGCGGAGGATGCTATATGCCCCAGGAGCCTCTGGAAGAGTTTTAAAGGGACCGTTGTGCCTGGCCTGAATTTGGCGAGGCATTTCAGCACTGACTGCGCACGCTCGTTGGTGACACGTGCGGACATTGAGACTGAGTCTAACTCCATGCCGAGAAAGGAGATGCTCTGGACCGGGGTGAGCTTGCTCTTTTCTCGGTTGACCTCAAGCCCCAAGCGGCTGAGGTGCCTGAGCACCTGGTCTCTGTGAGCGCATAGTAACTCTCGGGAGTGGGCCAATATGAGCCAGTCGTCGAGGTAGATGAGTATGCGGATGCCGGCTTCTCGGAGTGGGGCAAGAGCTGCCTCTACGACTTTCGTGAAGACGCGAGGGGACAGAGACATGCCGAAGGGGAGAACTTTGTACTGGAACGCCTGGCCGTCGAACGCAAACCGTAGAAAAGGTTGGTGTCATGGCAAGATTGAGACGTGGAAGTACGCGTCCTTCAGGTCTACCGCTGCAAACCAATCTAGGTGTTGGACGCTTGTCAAGATGCATCTGTGCGTGAGCATTTTGAACGGGAGTTTGAGCAGCACTCGATTGAAAACTCGCAGGTCCAAGATTGGTCGTAAGCCGCCGCCTTTCTTGGGTACAATGAAGTAAGGGCTGTAGAAACCCTTCTTCATTTCGGTTGGAGGGACAGGCTCTATCGCGTCTTTGAGTAGAAGAGTAGCGATCTCCGCGCGCAGGAATTTGGGATGTTGGCCGTGCACTGCGGTAAAGCGGACGCCCATGAAGGGGGGCGGGGGCCTGGCAAACTGAATTGCGTAACCGAGTCGGATGGTCCGGGCCAGCCAGCGAGACGGGTTGGGAAGTGAAAGCCACGCATCCAATCTCCGTGCTAGGGGCACCAAGGGGACGATTATTTTTGACGTACCCGGCGGGGCTTCGCAGCGGAGTGGAGCAGGTAATACGCCATCGGGAGGCGCGGCCAGGTGCTGAGAAAAAACTCAAAGCACTTACCTTGCTCCGCACATCCGGCAGGGGGCGGGTTGGTGACAGAGGAGGAGGTTCTGTAGTGGCGTCCTCTGGACTCGTCAGAACCGGCCGGCCGGGGGACAGTCGTGGGGCTGCAGGCAGGCCTGAGGCCGCGTCCAGCGTGCCGGGACTGTTGAGATCTGGGGGCAGAGTGCCGTGAGAACGGCATTTGCGGGCCAGATGACCCAGAGACAAAGGAAATAGCTCTTTTATTGAGAATTTGGGTACCGCTGCCCCGGTTAAGGGGAGCGGCAAAAGAAAAGTTTTTAAAGGAAAATTCTCCTCCCGGCCCTCCACTGGGGGACGGAGTGGTCTTACCACCTCCGGAGCTAACATCTTGGGCTCTGGGTCGTCCGTCTCAGGAACGCCTGGGAGCCTTCCGGGTCCTCGAGGGGGTCCGTGAGACAGGGGGCGTCTGCTTCCTTCGGGGTGCTCGACGCGTGGGCTGAGAGCTGGGCCCGGGTTGAGGCAGAGCAGCTTGTTGTTTCCTCACAAGGGGACGCCCTCGGCGAGCAGACGGGGCAGGGCCCGGGGCGGCAGGTTTGCGGCGGGGCAGGATATGTGATATCGCCTCCGTCTGTTTCTTCACCGTGGAGAACCGCTGGGTGAAGTCCTCGACGTGTCGCCGAAGAGACCAAACTGGGAGACTGGGGGTCGAGAAAGCGAAGCTTGTCGGCCTCACGCATCTCGACCAGGTTCAGCCATTGGTGTCGTTCCTGGACCACGAGGGTGGCCATCGCCTGCCTGAGTGACTGCGCCGTAACCTTCGTGGCTCTGAGGGCAAGGTCGGTCACTGAGCGAAGTTCCTGCAGCACGTCGGGATCAGGGCTACCCACGTGCAGTTCTTTGAGCGCCTTGGCCTGGTGGACTTGCAGGAGGGCCATGGCGTGCAGGGCGGAAGCGGCAGTTCCGGTGGCGCTGTAGGCCTTCGCTGTCAGCGAGGATGTTGTCCTACAGGCCTTGGAAGGGAGTACAGGGCGACCGCGCCAGGTGGTAGGGTTTCCGGGGCATAGATGGAGCGCAACAGCCCTATCCACCGGGGGATCGCCGTGTACCCGTGGGCCGCTCCGCCATCGAGGGTAGCGAGAGCGGATGAGCGTGTGGCTTTGTGATGTTGTGTGGTGAACGGTGCCCTCCACAGCGACGTCAGCTCATCATTTATATTGAAATAATGCAATAAAACTTTGTGAAAATACGGCATGTACACATCTGCACACGGAAGTGCCTTTTTCTTGTGTTATCATATCATTTCAATTTATATTTCTAAGTAGGAAAACAATTTCATTGTGATCAATGGAAAGGAGGAGGTGAGAACCGGCTTGACGATATAAATAATGGTTTAATCATAAACTTAAAAGACAACATAAACACACACATGACGGACATGTCCGTAAACAATCTCTCTCTCCCGCACGATCCTCTGCAGTCGACCTTTATCCCTCACAGAGGCATAATTATCGTAATACGGGACCGTATAGGATGTAGGATCACGACCCGGCCCCGCCCTCCGCCCTGCCAGATTCCTCCCTCGTTCTCTCAGGCTGGGGACCCCCGGCCTGACGTACATCCCCCCCCCCTCTTTCCCTGGGGGAGGGTGCACCTTCTGCACTGTCTGCCGGCAGGTCATTCCCATCTACCTGGACGAGGGAGGGGAAACAGAAATAATTTAAATAAAAAAACTGTAAAATTTAAAAGAGGGAAAAGGCCAACGCAGAACGACAGTGAGAGAGAGAGAGGAGATTAGGAGTTTTTTTAGTTCTCCGATAAGCCACAGCTTGTTCCTCGGCCACTCCTCCACCCTCTATTGGACGACAGCTGCGCCTCTCCTGGCAGATCAGAGGCAGTCCTCCAGCCCCTGGTGGACAGAACGCCCCGCCGCGTTCTCGGGGAACAGAAGGGGTCTTGCCCGCCCCTGGCAGCGGTTCTCTCGCTCCAGGTGGTTGGCAGTGAGCCCCTTCCCGCTCGCGGTCGGCGGTCTTAAACCCTGCAGCGTTGCTCCGTTGGGGTGGATGGTAGTGGCGAGAACTCTACTACGGCGTATCCCTCCTCCTTCCCGGGCTTCGGCACCAGTGTAACGTGATCAATGGAAAGGAGGAGGCGAGAACCGGCTTGACGATATAAATAATGGTTTAACTTAAAATACAACATAAACACACACATGATGGACATGTCCGTAAACGATCTCTCTCTCCCGTACGATCCTCTGCAGTCGACCTTTATCCCTCACGGAGGCATAATTAGCCTAATATGGGACCGGGTGTGTAGGATCCCTCCGCCCTGCCACATAATTATTTCTTAGCAACTTGCTTTAGGATAGGCCTACTTTGTCACTGCATACATGTTATCTCTGTTCAACGACGTGTGAATGTCTAGACATGACAAGGGGGGAAAAAAGGTCCAGTCATTTTAACAGAACTTTCATGAAATATTTGTTTCTATCGTAAGCTAATGAGAAAAAAATTAAAATCTTTGTTAAATGTTACTGTGGCATGGCAAGGGGCAGGGCTGGGCTGTGATTCTGCACACCCGGCCCCTAATCAGGCTGATCAAGCCCGAGAGGGTTAAAGCCGACCGGAGACGGCTGTTCAACAGAGAGTGAGAGAGTTACGGGCAGCTGCACAACATGTGTTTACTTTTTGTTTAAGTTAATCATTAAATTATTATTTATGTTGTTAAGCCGGTTCTCGCCTCCTCCTTTCCCTTCTACCTCATTACAGTTACATTTGAGCCTACTTCATCTTACACCATAGGATCCATCCACTGGCTCAGAGAATTTGTAAAAAGTAGTGGTGATTTTAATTCATCTTAGTGCCTCAAGTCTTTTAAATCGGTTTGCTAAAAAGACTCGTTCAGATTAGTTCATTGACCAATTCTGCATATTACTCTTTTGAGCCAGTATATGGCTCTAAATGACCGTCTTTTATGCATTAAGCGATTAAATTGCACAGTTATTCATGATTGAAAATTTGCATGTCAACAATTCTACTAAGAGACTTTTTTAAGCAGTGTTTAAGCATCATTATTGTTTCCCCATAAATGAAAACAGCATATCTATCATATTGTTCAACTATTATGTTTCAATAAAGTCTGTTTGTCATTGTAATAAGTTGTTCATCACATTTTTGAATTAATAATTCATCCTAATCATTTTCTGGTTGAACGAGATTGCAGAATTAAACAAACATCTTGGCTCCTCCTCTTGTTCAGCCGGTCAGCAGATCCTTTTGTCCATGAACAAGGTGACTAATTTATTCATTTTTTTAGCAATGTGTGACAGGCATGGTTCTGCTGGCTAGTCAAAACATTAAAGAGGGCCATATTTGCCCCACGGGCCGTAGTTTGGCGACCCCTGAACTATGGTGTTTGTAGTAAAACAATAACCACAAAATTAACCATGGTTTTATTACGGTAACCATATTTTAACCATGGCATTCATGGTAAAACCGTAGTTATATCTGTGCAAAATTGACCAAACCACATTTTCCACTGTCAATGTTTTTTTTTTAACTTTGTGCCGAAGTATTTGGGAAAATCAATCTGTTTCTCAAAACCAGTTTTAAGCCAATATAAGGGTAAACACAATGAAACATTGATAAATACTATTTGAACCATTTTTTAAAACATATTTGTGCAACAAAAAATCAACCCTGTTTCAAACAAAGTGTTCCAGAGTTCAATGTTGTGGGGTTGATAATATGCGCAAAATTAACCACACCACATTATTCATTTTATGTTTTTTTTTCTTTTACTTTGTGCCAGGAAAACAAAAACTGAAATAATAATAATGATATCACTGTGATTGTTTTTCACAACGGTGTTTGACTCTGTTTGAACAAAAAGACAGTTTGAACCATGCTCAAAAAGACTTCATGTCGCTGCCACAAATACAATGACAGAAAAATCTAATCAATATTTTTAAAGGGTGAAAATCTCACAGCTTAAGGGCAGTTTACATAGGACACATTATTGAGTTCAAAACAGTTTGAACTGTCAAATTTGAACTACTTATAACTTGATACATCATGCCACTCGTGGCCAAAGACGTCCATCTGAAACATATGCACATTAAAAATAGTGCAAATTGAATACATGAAAGGGTCTTGTGTGAACATGGTTAAAACAGAAGTGAGGGACAATGAAAAATTCTGCATTCATAAACATACAGCCCTTTAAAACTTCTCTCTGTGTCTTCAGGTGAGACTTTTTCTGAGAACTTCAGCCACACAGAGAAGTGCCAGCCATGCACAGCCTGCTCTGAACTCATGCGAATGCTCACACCCTGCACTGATGCCAACGACGCCATCTGTGTCTGCGATTACGGTTACTTCTTCAGCAAAGTGACAGGTCGCTGTGAGGCCTGCACAGTGTGTCCGGTGGGCAAGGGGGTGCTGACGCGTTGCAACTATGACTGTGACACAGTCTGTGAGGAGTGCCCTGAAGACTCGTTTTCAGACCAGGAGACATCTCTCGACCCATGCCTGCCCTGCACAGTGTGCGACCAGCCTGAAATGGAGTTGAAAAGCTGCACGTCTGTCAGTGACGCTGTCTGCCAAGGTAGGAGTGAGAATCATGAAGCCATTTTAAATAAATAGACAAATTACTGTGAACACAAACTCAGCAATGTGACAAGAAGTTTCCTGTTATTAAACTCAACCCTGTTGTTTGTTTTTAAAATCTCTGGCCAAACATTGGCCTTGGAGGCCCATGTGCTGTCTATTAACGGCCCCCACTCCGCCTCTCATTTTTCAGTAATTTTCCCTGTGGCAAAATGGCCTGTTATTCTAGAGATGACAGATGAGTATGGAAGACAATCTTTTGACAACATTTTTAAATTTTCTTATGAAAATGTGATTGGTGCTTGCCCATGCAAATTCACTTTTATGATACTAGTATGTTACCATGTGTTTTTTAGTGTGTTGCTATGGGTTGCTAGGGAGTTTAATGGTATTGGCTCACATCAAAAGAGCTGACCCCCAAATCTCTATTATATTCTGGGTTGGGTTACACCAGCTATGCATAAGGTCTCAATCAACGCTCGATAGTAACAGATTACATGTAATCTGGATTATGTAATCATATAAAAAAATCAAGTAATTTCATTAGATAAAATTACATCGTACAATACTCATAATCAGATTACAGTTACTTTTTAGTAGAAACTGTATTTCATATTGACTACATGATTACATAATGTAACAGTTTGAGGACAGGCAATGAGGAGGCAAAACCGGCTGAACATTAAACATAAAGTTTTAATTTTCAAATTTAAAACAAACATAAAATAACACAGACACACATGCAATGCGGCCGCGTGTGTCTCTCTTTCTCTCTTTCTCGAACGGGTGTCTCTGGCTGCCCTTTATCTTGCTCTCCCATTGATCAGCTGATTCAGCACCGGCCGTGCTCCATCACAGCTCGGCCAGGCCCCCCTCCTCATCACACTCCTCCCCCGCCCGATTGAGGCCGGGGTGCCACTAATGATGGTGCTTTCACATCATGTCGTAATTACCATAATTATGAGATTACGACTTGTAAAAAGGAAAGACTAATAACGGTTCAAAGAATAAAAACGAAAACTGGAAACGAACAAAATTTTTGGCAGAACGTAACCGAAAACGGGAACAAAGTGATTGAATTGTTATGGAATGAAAACGTTATTACTGGTTAATTTTGTTCCTATAATTTGTTCAAAGGCCAAAGATTTTATCATAGTAAGTTTTTTTTTTTTACGTTTTTTGTTGCCCGAAAATGCAAAACATGTGCTTTGATCCTGAAGGAAACTGCATCACACATTTTTTTGCCTAATTGCCTGTTGTGGATGTAGCATTCTGTGAATGACCTTTTTAACAACTATGTTTTATTACTACAAATACATACACAGCTAATTCAGGTACAAGGAAAACATTATTAGAGGAAAAAAGTATATTTATTTTATTTAGTTCTAACCAGTTACCATTTGGAAGCGAGGCTGCAGAACTTCTGAACAGGAACAAAAAAATACCGTTTTTGCTCAGAATGAGCCGAAATGAATATCATTTCATTTTTAGTCCCTGGTAAAAAGCATTCATGTGTCTGAAGATCTCGTAATTACAAGCTGTAAACTCTATAATTAAGCTCCTTTAATCTATTCTCATTATGGCATAACAGCAAGAGTATGTGACATAATTTTTTAGCATGTTGTGTGCATGTGTGTGTGTCTGTGTGTTTGTGCGTGTAGTGTGTAGACAGTATTTGTGATTAAGCAGAAGGGTGTGTCAGTTGACTAACTTTTTTAAAGCATCCGATAATTTAGTCTGGCTCAAATTCACATGCATGCCATGCCATTGGTTTCCTACCGAATCTATAAAATAGTGCATGCATTATAAACATAACAAATATTAGCTGAAAGTGCCAAAGAGAGAACACTAATCAAATAACTGGCAGAGTTGTTTACAATGGATTGTTAAAGGTTATACTTTAATAAGCTTAAATAACTACTGTAAATAGAACACTCCAAAATTATTAAATTAAGACTTCTATCTCGGTTGATTTTTTTTTTTTTCTGGACTGTGTCTTTGAAGCATAATTGTCAGATCAGCTTTCACACATGCATGTGTATGAGTGTGCGTGATTGCCTATGATGTTTATCTGCACAGATCAACATGAGATTTGCGCTGACCCTGTCTGACCTCTTGCTGGGATTTTAGCATGAAGGTGATAGGTCAGAAGTCACGGGTTGATGCTGATTTCAATGTGTTCTGGTTTCTATAATCCTAAAAATCTCTAGAAAAAAACTCTAAAATATGTATGTTGTCCATTTCAAGGAGTTTATTTAAGAACATTTAGTAGAAGGCAGATTCTGCAAAAGGCATCAATAATGATCTGAGATCTTCAGATTAGAGACACGTTTGTTCATTTTAAATTTCTGCACTCTAATTGGAGATTAGCCGCGTGTGAGGCTATTGCTGACAGTGGAACATAAAAACGCCTGTAATCTTATAATAAAAGCATAAACTTGTGTTTGTGTGTGGTGTGTGTCAGAGAGCCCCATCGAAACATATCTGAGTGAAACTTTCAAAGTCATACTTCACCATATACCATAAAAAAGGAATATATTTTGCATAGATAAAATAAAAACTGTTCCCCTTCTGTCTCTCACTTCGACGTTGTGTCAAAGAAGCGACACTAGGGGTCTCTCTTGAGAGACTCGCGCATCTCTGAACTTGAGAAAAGGCCAATGAGAAATTGTCAGACAGAATTTGCATGTACCGCCCCCGGACATACGGGTATAAAGGGAGGGAAATGCATCTGTTCATTCAGAAATTTTCTTCAGAGCCGACCGGTTGTGTGAGCAGTGAGCTGCAATTCACAAGACTGTTCATCTCATCTCTCAGAGCGTATGCGCATATCAGAGTCTTTCTCCTTCTCTGCACGGCAGTGCAGCTTTGCCCCTGGGTGTTTCGACAGCGCTCCCTAAAAGATAATTTTTGTAAAAGAGTTTAATTCTCTAAAAGAGCAATACACCACGGCGTTGAACGTCCTTTTTAGGATGCGTCTTTATAAAGATGCCCTTCCACCCCTGTGTAGTTCCTGGATACGGTCGAGTGCTCTCCGCTCCTGATGGTCACAGGCGCTGCCTCGTGTCTGGGCCTTGATCACACCAAGGCAGCTTTTGTGGATGGTTCGTGTTCTCACTGCGAGAACCAGGTATGCGTCCAATGGTAATGTATTTGAATGGGCTCTTGTACACAAACCATGTTTATTCCCTTACCATGGCAACGTTGCGGTCGTGGCTTTCCTTCCTAAAAAGGAACGCCACTCCAGCTGCACCCCACGTCGCTCCTTCTTCCCACGGGATTGCAGATGGCCTATCCTCTTGAGCCCCCTGAGCTGGATGATGAGCTTGCCGCTGCATCAGAGAGTGTTTCGGCGTCTGACACGGAAGACTCGACTGGGCTGCCACCCTCGGGTCAGAATGCCCAGTCAGAGGCTGACGCCCAAATGGCTGACAAGCTTGCCCGGGCTGCTGTCAGCATGGGGTTGGACTGGAACCCTCCATCCTCCCCACAGCCTTCACGGCTGGATGATTGATTCCTTGTGTCTGCGCGCGCTCACAGCCACGCTTAACCCCCCCCAGGTTCCTTTCTTCCCAGAAGTGCATGATGAGCTGACGAGGTCATGGAGGGCACCTTTTACTGCCCATAATCAAACCCACCGCTCATAAGCTCTCACTACCCTCAACGGCAGAGCGGTCCACAGGTATTCGGCGGTCCCCCAGGTGGACAGAGCGGTTGCCCTCCTGCAAGTCCACCAGGCCAAGGCACTTAAAGATCTGCACTTGGGTAGTCCTGACCCAGACATGTTGCAGGAACTGCGCTGAGCGACCAACCTCACCCTAAGTGCCACTAAGGTCACAGCGCGGACACTCGGGCAGGCGATGGCCACCCTCGTGGTTCAGGAACGACATCCTGCGGCACGCACCGTGTGTTTCTCACCCACGCCTACCGCCAGACATTCAAACTTTGGACATACCTCTTGTATGCCCGAACAGAGGCTCCCCTCGGGGCAGACGCATTGGCACACAGCTGGCCCACGGGGCTGCACAAATATGCATTTCCCCCAGTGATCCTTCTTGCACAGGTGTTGTGCAAGGTCAGGGAGGACGTGGAGCAAGTAACCTTGGTGGCCCCCTATTGGCCCACTCGGACTTGGTTCTCGGATCTCACGCTTCTCGCGATAGCCCCTCCCTGGCAAATTCCCCTGAGGAAGGACCTTCTTTCTCAGGGACGGGGCACGCTCTGGCACCCGCACCCAGACCTCTGGAACCTCCACGTCTGGCCCTTGACAGGATGCGGATGGTCTAGCCGGTCTACCATCAACCGTCGTAGACACAATCAACCAAGCCAGAGCCCCTTCTACCAGGCATCTTTACGCCCTAAAGTGGCGCCTGTTCGCAAATTGGTGTTCTTCCCGGGCTGAAGACCCACAGAGGTGCGCAGTTAGGTCAGTGCTTGTGTTCCTACAGGAGAGGCTGGAGGGGAGGCTGTCCCACTCCACCCTCGAGGTGTATGTCGCCACCGTTGCGGCTTACCACGACACAATAGATGGCAAGTCTCTGGGTAAGCACGACTTAATTAACAGGTTCCCAAAAGGCGCCCGGAGGCTAACTCCCTCCAAGCCTGTTCCCCTCCTGGGATCTCTCGGTGGTCCTCACGGGCCTCCGGAGACCCCCCCTTCAAGCCGCTAGATTCAGGTGGACTCAGGGCCCTCTCTCTCAAAACGGCCCTGCTGATCGTGCTCTCCTCCATCAAGAGGGTCGGGGACCTGCAAACGTTCTCTGTCAGCAACACTTGCCTGGAGTTCGGTCCGGCAGACACATACGTGATCCTAAGCCCTTTCGTTGCTGTGTCCGGTACGTGCTTTGCGTATCTATCTGGACCGCACGCAGAGCTCTAGATGTTCTGAGCAGCTCTTTGTCTGCTTCAGGGGACAGCAGAAAGAGAACGCTGTCTCCAAACAGAGGCTCGCCCACTGGGTTGTCGACGCCATTTCACTGGCTTATCACACCCAGGCCGTGCCCCCCTGCGGGTCTGTTCTCACTCAACCAGGAGTGTTGCATCCTCATGGGCACTGGCCAGGGGCACCTCCCTAGCATACATCTACAGAGCAGCAGGGTGGGCAACACCTAACACTTTCGCGAGATTCTACAATCTCCGAATTGAGTCAGTATCGTCCCGTGTTCTCTCAGGTCTGAGCCCGTAGAACTCGGTAACACGCTGACGATCTGGCCGGGCGAATCGCTTGCGCCTAGCGCCCTTTCCTTCAGCCGAGGTAAAATAGTGCGCCTTTGTTCCCAGGAGACCCCATCATTCGGATCCCTGGATGATTCCTCCCTAGCCCTTTTGGGTCTGCAGTTCAGCGGAGGAACTCGCCGACCCAAGCCACTACGGGTACTCAATCTACCCTGTACTTGAATAGGTGCAGTTCCAGCTGCCTCGGTTGCCGTGCTGTATCTTCCCCCCTCCACGAGGCTGGATCTACCACCGCGCCAACTTTCCCACATAGGACCTAAGCGGCCATGTGATGTATCCGCCACTCTTTGCCTCCCCTGCAGGGTAGGTGTGGTCTCTGCAGGGTCTTCTCCCCCTGAAAGAATAGGAAACGGGGTAAGACCCCTTTCCCTCAATGCGTGTAAGGGCCCCGGCCGTAGTTGCTCTATGCGAGAAACATAGAGAGAAAAGAGGCCCAGCCAGGCATGTCCCATTCCCAGGTTGGCAAGCATCACCTTGTTCCCCTCACTAGGGTAACCAGAAGGATTCTGATGACTTTAATGGGGCATTGGGGAAGGGTACGTGCAGCCTGATACAGCTGGTCGCCTTTGCACGTAAGAATACCTGCCCACTCCTGTATCAGCAGTTCATGTACATGGCTCAGCGCATGGCATGATTGAAGTGGGAACCCTAGTGTCGCTTCTCCGACACAACGTGGAGAGAGTGACAGAAGGGGAACGTCTAGGTTATGTATGTAACCTCTGTTCCCCGATGGAGGGAACGAGACGTTGTGTCTTCCCCGTTGCTGAGCCGAGCCACTGTTGTGGCCGGACCATTTCCGGCTCCTCAGAAAAATCCTGAATGAACTCCCGTATTCGCCCCACTTAAATGCCCGTATGTCCGGGGGCGGGATATGCGAATACCGTCTACCAACTTCTCATTGGCCTTTTTTCATAGAACAGAGGTATATATCGGCACTCAAGAGAGACCACTAGTGTCGCTTCTCCGACACAACGTCTCGTTCCCTCCATCGGGGAACGGAGGTTACATACGTAACCTAGACGTTTTACATACAAAATACATATATATTATGAAATAAATTCTAAATCAAATATCAAGCATTGTGAACTTTCAAAATTATATTTCTCGGTATAGTGTGATTAACTTTCGGAAGTGGACATGTGAGTTTCTCTTAAGCTGGCATCACACTAGCTGAATCCAATCAACTACATTTTGGCAGCAGTTATCACACTTACTGACTGTTTTGGGGAGATCTCGTACTCTTTGAGTTATGACACACATGCCAGTTCAGAATGGTGGAGGGTGGACAGACATACTGCACCCTTCGACACTTTCTTTTTGATTCTCTGTCACATGGAGCTTGAAAAAAACAACAGGACTACCGCGTGAACATAATAAATTGTAATAGAGTGATTTAGTATGCGTTTCATGTTGTAATTTTACTTTGTAAATATGTGTGAGATTGTGCATATACTGTATCCCCTCGAGGCTAGCCGTAGAATGTCCATATGCAGCTTTTAGTGATAAAAGGATTAATGTTAAACAAAAACTGACAGTTTTGCCTCCACTTTCTGATTTTATTAGTCATTTTAAAATTGGAGAATCCAATGGCACAACTTTTCTAAGAATTTTTTCTAAGAATTTGTATCTGCTTTTCCAGTTCTTAGAGCCATTATCTTAGCAGGGAGACCAGACGGTCAAGAAGTGAATGACCTCCTGCTGCTCCATCATTTACCTACTGGCCAGCGATTATGTAATCAAGGTTATGTCTGAAAATCGCTGGAAAAATAGTGTGATGCGCTCTCTCTCTCTCTCTGTCGCTCTCTCTGTGTGTATTCAAGCACAGAGAAGAGCTTTACTGGTCAATCTCCACCCATCCAAACCCAAAGATTTGTCATCACCCGTATTGATTTTTTTAACTTTGACCTTCTCTCTCTGCCTAGTACAATGTACGCCTTCAAACCCAGAGGTCCTTTCATACTGGACAGAAATAATAAATCTCTCTCTCTCCGATTTGCCCCATCCTACTCATACCAAGACAATGAACTGTGTCCATTCATGGCAATGGCTTATCCTGCAGCTGTATGGCATGTGCCCAATGACATTAGTGCACAGATTGATGTGCTGTTTTCGGTCACACTGTTACCCCGCATGAAACCAGTTTTGTGGTTTGTAAGTTTGCTAAGCTTCCGGGCCAGTAAGTTTTCCTCTGTGTCTCATTCTTCCTCTAGGATGTATCTGGGATTGTGGCTGGAATTACATCACTGAAATTCCAAGATGCCCAGTGTGGAATTTCAGCATCTTACAAAGGAATATTTTCACTCTGTTGTCTGTTCCAATGTTTTCAAAAGAATCCATTCAGTCGAGAACAATTAACATCTTTTTCTTTTATCTTACAATCTTCCCCTTTACAACCCCAGTGTCATGGTTCACCCGCTGTATTGTGGGTCAATAGTATGTCCAGATGACATCACTGACGTTCAAGTATAGAAGTTCACTGGTGAATTAATAAATATATAGAGGCCCTGCATCAAATTCTGGGATTAATCATTGCATTAAGATATATCGTAATGCATTGGTAAAATAAAAAGGGCAAAATCAGCCAAAACTATAATTCTTCGGAGTTGACACTATCATGTAATATAGGTGCTACTAAAAGTCAGGCTTCCTCCCTACTATTTAATTGTTCTTTAGTGAGGTTTGTTAAGGCAAATTGCTCATAATTTTAAAGGGTTATGAGCCCTTACACTAAGTATTAAACTTTGGCATGTAACTTGTTGCACACTGTTTGTGTTGCTGACAAGAGTGATACCTTAAATAACCCTGGATTTTTTTAAACAAAGGTGTATTGTTATTTTTCTATACAATAATGATTTTTGCCTGGCAGATAGAAAACAGGCAAAAAAAAATCCCATAGACTAGCATTGCAAGGGGAACCAAAGCCATATCTAGAGACCAGAATATCATAGGGGTTTGAGAAGCATTCCAGACAAAATAATGCAAATGTAACTTTACACCCATTCAATGCATATGTGGGTCAAAAAAGACCTAGGTGAAATATAGATGCTTATTCTTTATGAAACTACAATTTAAAATTACAACCGTATGTATTGCTGAGTGACATTCTGTTTCTTAATTACTCTATGTTGCTGTTTAGAGTGGTGAGGCATACTGAAAAAAGAAAAGATGCAGGTTCAAACACACTAAGAATTGGTCCAGAGACCACTACAATTGTGCCTGTGTCGTGAAATACGCATCTAACCTCAGGCTGCTCCAGGAGGACTGTCCCTGTTAATGGGTTTAATGTCAAGCACTTTGGATATTAGCATCGGCTGAATGACTTTCTATACTTTCATACTACACACAATTATAAATGTGAACATGTTATTTAACATATATTTAATTGTATAACAAATGGAGAGGAAAAAAAAATCAGTGTATTACAAAAATAATACCAGTGTAAGCTGCATTAAATACCATTGGAAATAAATATGTGTTAAATAGGACCGCATATGCATACTAGGAGTGGTGATGCAAATTCCCATATAATTAAAAAAAATATTTAACTAAATGTTTAAAAAGTCACTTCACATGATTAAAGACACCTTAATTTAGGAATACTTGTGGCAGATCAAAAGCTTCATGTAAAAATTATGTCCTAAGAAATAGACGCAAGGTCAATTTTGACCAACATTTGTGTTCTATGGATAAGTGTAAACGCATCTGTCTGTTTAAGCCACATAAGTAAATTTTACTCTGCCCAAATAGTGCTACGCCAGCATAGTGAAAATCCGAAACATTACATTTTTTACCGAGTATTTGCATAGGGCTCTGTGACTTAATAAATAATAACAAAGTAAGAAACGGATGCACATTGTAGGAGAGACAAACCTTTTTGTTGCAGTTCTCTAAAGAAACGTGTAGGTTACTGTTGTAACCCCCGTTCCCTGATGGAGGGACATTTTCGAGAATGTGCCTCGGTTGCCACTGAACTTGAGAAAGGCCGAAAAGAATTTGCATGTTATTCCCCCGGACATACATGTACAAAGGAGGGCGCAATATGGCTGTTCATTCAGGTTTTGCACTGAGTAGCCGAGAATAAGGTTCGGCCGTTACTGTGGTTGTTACAGTACTGTGGCAAGAGGGACACAACGTTTCGTTCCCTCCGTCAGGGAATGGAGGTTACAACAGTAACCTAGACGTTCCCCTTCTGTCACTCACTCAACGTTGTGTTGATGTAGTGACACTAGGGGTCCCTATCCAATAACGCCATGACACTGAACCGTGTTACGTGAACTGCTGATGCAGGTGCAAGCAAGCTGTTGCATGCCAAAGGAGCAGACCACATCACGCTGCACGCTGTAACCTTCCCCAACGTCCTGTAAGACATCATATACATTTTAGGTTCCTGGCTTCCCTGAGGGGGGGGACAAGTGATGTGACAAGCATGGGAGCAGGCTGTGCCAGCCGTGGCCTTTTCTCTCTCTATGTTTTCTCTCCATAGAGTGTTAGATGCAGCTGGGGCCATCTAACGCTATCACAAGCATCAAGCCACACATGTAAGTGGCGTGGTGGTAGGACTGCCTAGTGAGGGAGGAGCTCTACAAACACAGCGACCGGGGGCAGAGAGGACTGCCCAAGGGAGACGCGGGTCCACCGAGAGGGGGACCATACAATGGAAAATACGACACAGGGGGTTACCTTGATAACCAATGCCTGTGGAGCACCTATTCCAGTAAAGATTAATTAGTACCCGTAGTGGGTCTGGTCGGGAATTCCTCCACAGAATTCGTGGGCCAGAGGGCTAGGGAGGAAGTACGGGAGCATGAGTTTTGTGGGCTCACCTGGGAGTACGTTCACGTGCTCAGACCTGACAAAACACAGGACGAGACCGACTCAACCCAGAAAATATAGAATCTCGCAAAGGAATTGGGTGTTGCCCAGCCCGCCGCTCTGCATATGTCTGCTAGAGAGGTTGGCCAGTGCCCACAAGGAGGCGGACACAGCCTGTGTCTGATAGGCCAGTGCAATGGTGTCGACGCCCCAGTGGGCGTTCCCTTTCCGCTGTCCGCCAAAGCAAACAAAGAGCTGCTCGGAATGTCTAAAGCTCCGCGTGTGGTCCAAATAGGTGCGCATAGGGTCTTAGGATGACATGAGCATCTGCTGGACCGAACTCTAGGCAAGTGTCTTTGAAAGAGAAGGCTTGCAGGTCCCTAACCCTCTTGATGGAAGAGAGCCCAATCAGGAGGGCCATTTTCAGGGAGAGGGCTTTTAGCTCAACTGACTTGAAGGGAGCTCTCTGAAGGCCCTCAAGGAGGGTCTGTGTGTCTTCAGATCGGGAAGAACACCAATTCGCAAATAAACACTGCCTGGTAGAGGGAGCTCTGGCTTAGGTGATCGTGTCTACGATGGCTGTTGGTAGACAACCTAGATCTTCTGCGTCCCGTCCAGGGACTAGACGTGGAGGTTCCAGAGGTCCTTCCTCAGGGGAATTTGCCTGGGAGGTTCTGTCGCGTAGAGCGTGAGATCCGAGCACCAAGTCTCAGTGGGCCAACAAATGGCTACAAGAGTGACTTGTTCCTCGCCCTCCCTGGCCTTGCACAGGGCTTCTGCAAGTAGGCTCACTGGGGAAAAAGTGAAGTCGTGTGCCAGTGAGTCTGTCCCGAGGGGGGCTCCCATCAGGGAGTATCAAAGCGGGCAGAGGGAGGATTCCCGAGAGGCAAACGGGTCTACCTTTGCTTCGCACCATTGATTCTGAATCAACTGGACCACCTGGGGGTGTAGTCTCCACTCTCCACAGAGCGTGGCCTGTCGTGACAGCACATCCGCTGTCGTGTTGAGGCTGCTCGGGATCCGGCGTCGGCTGCGGCTGACTCCTGAGGAGGAGATAGCGGGCGAGTTGCGACATGCGATGAGAGCAAAAGTCGCCTTGGCGAGTTATATATGCTACAGTCGCAGAGCTGTCTGAATGGATCAAGACGTGTTTGTCCTGAAAGGGTAGGAGGAATCTCCACAGGGAAAGAAGTACAGTCAGCAACTCTAGGCAGTAGATGTGTCAGCCCAGCCACGGTCCTGTCCAGGAGCCAGCGTTTGCGTGCCCATTGCACAAGGAGCCCCAGCACAGATTCGAGGCATCTGTGGAGACCACGACGCATCTGGACACCTGCTGAAGGGCGACTGCTGTCCGCAGGGAACAGAGGTCTGTCCAGGGGCTGAATAGGTGACGGCAGAGAAGAGTGATGGTCACACAGTGGCGCCATGCTCATCTCGGGACTCGAGTCTGAAGCCAGCGCTGAAGCGGTCTCATATGCATCAAACTGAGTGGCGCTGCCGCTGCTGAGGATGCCATATGCCCTCAGGAGCTGAATCTGCCACAGTGGAACCGCTGTGCCTTGTCTGAATGAACATAGGCAGTTTAGCACCGGCCACGTGCGCTCGCATTTGAGGCGCACTGTCATTGAGACCTCCATTTCTAGAAAAGAGATGCTCTGAACGGGGAAGAGCTTGCTCTTTTCCTAGTTGACCTGAAGCCCTAGGCGGCTGAGGTGCTTGAGCACCTGGTCCCTGTTGGCGCACAGTGACTCTGGAGAGTGAGCTAGAAACAGCCAGTCATCGAGGTAATCAAGTACATGGATGCACACTTCCCTTATTGGGGCAACGGCTGCCTCGGCAACCTCCGTGAAGGCGCGAGGGGACAGGGACGAGCCGAAGGTGAGGACCTGGTACTAGTATGTCAGGCCGTCGGACGCGAGCCGTAGGATGGGTCTGCGTCGAGATAAAATTGAGACATGAAAGTACATATCCTTCAGGTCTACCGCTGCGAACCAATCTCGATGCTTGACGCACATTAGAATAAGTTTCTGCGTGAGCATCTTGCACAGGAGTCTGTGTAAGGCCCTGTTCATAACTCGCAGGTCCAAGATTGGCCGTAACCCACCGCGTTTTTTGGCCACGATGAAGTGAGGGCCTTAGAACCCTTCTTCATCTCGGATGGAGGGACAGGCTCTATTGCGTGCTTGTGTAAAAGCATTGCAATTTCTGATCGTGGGGTGTTGGCGTTCCCGCCATGCACCAAAGTGAAGCAGATGCCGCTGAAACGGGGCGAGAGCCTGGTGACCTGAATCACGTAGCCGAGTCTGATGGTATTGGCCAGCCAGCACCATGGGTTAGAAAGCATAAGCTCCGAGGGTGGGGCACTAAGGGGACAATCACGTTTGATGTTCCTGGTGGGGCTTCTCAGCGGGGGGAGCAGGTAATATTATGTCGAGGAGAAAAGTTGTGTCCCGAAACAGTGTGCTGAGGGAAAACTCAAAGCTCTTACCTGCCTCTGCACACCCGGCTGGGGGCGGGAAAGTGACTGAGGAGGAGGTCCTATGGATGCATCCTCTAGACTAGTCAGAACAGGCCCGCCAGAGTCTACAGTCGAAGGCGTGGAGGCTAAAGGACCGCGTCCATGGTGCCGTGACTGTTGGTGTTTTGCGCCAGACCGCCGTGAGAACAGCGTGTGTGGACACCTGTTAGGTGAGTCAAGGAGTGAGGAAGCTGCCTGTTAGAGCCATAACTACATTAATAATTTTGTCATATTTTTCCTTATATTAAGAGTGATTATGTGTTTTGATAAATGCATATGTTGTGTTATTTGTATGGTATCGCGAGATTTGACTAGTTTTACGTGCTACGTACGTGTAATAATTTGAAGAAGAAAAAGGAAGAAGAAAGGGTTGAGGCTAGACAGTCTTTTGACCGTGAAAAGGATCGAATTCATGTTATTGGAACGTGAATAAGTATTATCTTTTTTTTGTGTGTATTTGAGTTCTCTTAAAATGTAACCTGATAACGAAAAGTAAAGTTTACAAGACAAATTATGGATTCACGCGTCAAATCCTTTGTGCTACACCCTTATAAAAATGGCGAAGAAAGAAAAACGGCTCAGATCGCCATTACATTTTAGTCAAAAGACTACTTCACATTGGAATTGCGTGAAGTGGAAATCGGTTTGCCAGGATTGATGCTGCAATGGACCGAAAAGGATTTTCAAGGATTATGTATGTATGAGCGGAACAAACTGCGAGCTCGAGATTATTGCGACGGACGAAAATGAAAGTAAACCAGGGGACGCGTTGATTTCCCGGTCTGTACTATTTGGATGTATAGAGACATTTAAACTTGTTTTTTCAAGTTGAAACGAGAGTCTTAATACAATTTTAAAAGTAATTTTGCTTTTACTTTTTTCAATCCATTGATTTTGACTTGTTGTTGAATTATGGATGACTCAGATAAAGATGGCCACAAGAGGGTGATCAAGTACATGCCTAAAGCGCAGGAGGAGAGTTTGAACAGACTCGTTAATTTGAGAAAGACAAAGATGGCTCAAATTACCATTCAAATGAAAGAAATCGACAAATTAAAAGAAAATTATGCCAATGTAGAAAGAATAGAACAAAATGTTCTTACAACACTCACCAAATTGTATCAGGAGTTCATTGAGTTAAATGAAAGCGTTCAAGAGCTTTTGTTGGATGATGAAAGGAAGGATGATCAGCATATCTGGTTTGAGACAAAATCATCAAAAATCAGGGATTATGTTATTGCTACTGAACAGTGGATAGAACATGTCAAGAATGAAAATGCTGCAAAAAATTATGACATTGAACCAGGTGACAGTGTCTCTGAAGTTGCTTCAACAGTAAGAAAAAAGAGTAGAGCAGGTTCGTCAGCTGGAAATAGTTGTGCCACATCATCAGCCACCAGTTCAAGTTCTATTTTACGAGTTAAAGAAGAGGCTGAGAAAGCTGCTCTGTTGGCCAAAGCTGCTGCTTTAAAAAAGAAACAAGCTCTACAGGTAGAAGAGATCAACTTGAAAGCTAAACTGGAGCAATTAGAACTGCAGACCGCAATTGCTGTTTCTAACGCAAAACTGAAGGTTTATGATGAGCATGAAAATTCTGGTGAATCAGTGCAAAAATATGTTCAACCAGAGCATGCATTGGATGAAAGGACGTCAGGACTTAAGAAAGATTCAAGCAGTGAAAGTTCTGATGTTCAAGCTGCAACCAGAAGAAAACAAAAGCCTGTTGCTGAACAAACTCGACTTCATAATGCCAGTCAAAATTGTCAAAAATCCGAAAGCTCAGAAGACAATTTATTTCAAATAATGCGAAGACAAAATGAGATCACACAAATGCTAGTAAAGCAACAAAATCTGTCTCAACTACCGCAAAGAGATGTCCCAATCTTCCATGGTGATCCTCTTAATTTCAGATCGTTTGTGCGAGCCTTTGACAATAGCATAGACAGTAAAACTGAGAATGCCAAGGACAAGCTGTTCTATTTGGAGCAATATACCATCGGTGAACCACAAGACCTGGTAAGGAGTTGTGGACACATGAGTGCAGAAAATGGATATAAAGAAGCAAGAAGATTATTGCAACATAATTACGGTGATGAGCTCAAAATTGCTTCAGCATACATTGAGAAAGCACTAAAATGGCCTCAGATCAAAACAGAAGACGGAAAGATGCTAAATGCATACACTCTTTTCTTGATTGGATGCCACAATACTATGCAAGATGTAGATTACATGGTTGAAATGGACAACCCTACAAACCTGAGGGTTATCATCTCCAAACTTCCATACAAAATGAGAGAGAACTGGAGAAACGTGGCATATGATATTCATGAAAGGACGGGCAGAAGAGCTAGGTTTTCAGACTTAGTGCAATATATCGACCGTCAAGCCAAAGTAAAAAATGACCCATTGTTTGGAGACATTCAGGAGATAGGTGTTGATGCTGGAAAGAAAAGCAAAGCTTCCGATTTTAACAACAAAAAGGTTACTACTAAGGGAAGTAGTTTCGTTACAAGTGTCTGTAATGATCAGAAAAAAGAAAGTGAGACTAAGAAAGAGACAAAACCTCAATTTGACAAGACCGTTCATGTCACATGCATATTCTGTCAAAAGAATCATGCCTTGCATTCCTGTTTCAAGTTTAAGGAGCAAGCACACAAAGATAAAATTGAGTTTATGAAAACAAAAGGACTATGCTTTGGATGTCTCACACAAGGACACTTAAGCAAAGACTGCAAGAAAAGGCTTATTTGTCAAGAATGTTCCAAGAGGCACCCAAGTGTTTTGCACATTACAAAAGAGTACAGCCCCACATCTAGCAGTTGTGATGAGAACAAAACTAGCAAGAGAACAACTTCCATAGACCATGAAACTTGTGGGTACACTGGGGCCGGAAACAGTGAATACATTCTTGCTATAGTTCCAGTCAAGATCAAGTCAAAGAAAAGTGACAAAATAGTAAAGACATATGCTTTCATTGATCAAGGAAGTTCTGCAACGGTTTGCACCGAGTCTTTAATGAGAGAGTTAAACTTGAGAGGCAGAAAGACGGAGATTATTCTTCGTACTATGGGACAAGAAAAACCTGTTCATAGTCACATTCTGTCAGACCTGGAAATAAGTGGTTTAGAGAGTGAAGACTACATAGAACTTCCGAAAATGTTCACTCAAAAAGAGATTCCGGTAAAACAGGAAAACAATCCTCAACAACAGGACCTGAAAAGATGGCCTTATTTGAGACAAGTTACCCTTCCTCATCTCAATGCAGAAGTAGGTCTACTGATTGGCGCTAATGTGCACAAGGCAATAGAACCATGGCAAATAATAAACAGTGAAGGAAATGGACCTTATGCTCTTAGGACGGCATAAGGATGGATAGTGAATGGGCCTTTACGAACAGAAGTGAGCACTGAATCGGATCAGGTCAGAACTCCAAGTTTCACAGTGAACAGGATTGCAGTGGTGGACATTGAAACGCTGTTGGTAGAGCAGTTCAATGCAGACTTCCCTAAACGTAATTACAGTGACAAAGCTGAGATGTCCCAAGAAGACCTAAAATTCATGCAGTGCGTTGAGCAGTCGATACAGTATAAAGATGGACATTACTGTATTGGATTACCCTTTAAGAACGATCCTGATAAACTGCCCAACAACAGATGCATAGCAGAACAAAGAGCCATCAGTCTCAAAAGAAAGCTCAGCAGGAACTCTGAGTTTCACAAAGACTATAAAGCGTTCATGTCAGACATAATTGACAAAGGCTATGCTAAAAAAGTGCCTTTAGAACAACTAGTACGCAAGGACAGAGTGTGGTATATTCCACACCATGGGATATATCACCCGAAAAAGAACAAAATCAGAGTTGTTTTTGACTGCACTGCGATTTACCAGGGCTTCTCACTAAATAATCAACTGTTGCAGGGACCTGACCTGACCAATACTCTAATTGGTGTGCTAAATCGATTCAGACAAGAGCCAGTTGCTATCATGGCAGATATTGAATCAATGTTTTACCAAGTTAGAGTCCCAGATTATGATTCAGATCTTTTGCGATTTTTGTGGTGGCCTGAAGGAGATCTAGGTAAGCCTACAGAGGAATACAGGATGACAGTACACCTGTTTGGGGCAACCTCGTCTCCCAGTTGTGCATGCTTCGCTTTGCGAAAGGCTGCAATGGATGGAAAAACAGAGGAAACAGCTGAAGCTGCCAATACTATTCAGCAAAACTTTTACATGGACGATTGCTTAAAATCTGTTGCCTCTGAGGAGGCAGCAATCAAACTATCACAAAGTCTGATATCTATGTGCTCTAAAGGTGGATTCAATTTGACTAAATGGGTCAGCAATAGCCGAGAAGTTCTGTTATCATTTCCAGAAAAGGAAAGATCTAAAGAGGTAGGGGACTTAGATTTCAACAAAAGCAATCTACCAATTGAAAGAGCTCTTGGAGTACGGTGGTGCACAGAATCAGATACATTCAGATTCTCCATCAACATACAGTAGAAACCTGCTACGAGAAGAGGAATGCTTTCAGTAGTGAATTCCATTTACGATCCTCTCGGTCTTGTAGCACCCTGTATTCTTCCAGCGAAACTCATTTTGAGACAACTGTGCAAAGACAACTTAGGCTGGGATCAGAACATGCCGGAAAATCAAGCTCAAAAATGGTTCATGTGGCAAAAGGACATACAACAATTATCAAACTTCAGTGTAAGCAGATGCTTCAAGCCAGACAATTTTGGAACTACTAAGTCTGCTCAATTACATCATTTCGCAGATGCAAGTGAAAATGGGTACGGAACCGTTTCCTATCTAGTACTCACAAATGAGCAAGGAGAAAAACACTGTTCATTCATAGTGGGTAAATCCAGAGTTGCGCCTCTGAAGCAGATAACAATCCCTAGGATGGAGTTGACTGCAGCAGTTGTTGCAGCGAAAATGGACAGAATGTTAAAATACGAGCTTCGGTTACAACTCAAAGACTCTATGTTCTGGACAGATAGCCTCACAGTGCTGCAATGCATTGAGAATGAAGCCTCACGTTTTAAAACGTTTGTTGCCAATAGGGTTTCCTTCATCAGAGAAGCTTCTGAGCCCTCACAGTGGAGGTATGTCAACACCTTGCTAAACCCAGCAGACATGGCCTCTAGAGTCATCAAAGTGGAAAACTTCATGAAAAAGGAAAATTGGGCCAAAGGTCCAGAATTCCTTTGCAAACCTGAAAGTGAATGGCCTCGGCGGCCTGAACAGGCAGGTGCAATGGAAGTGGAATCAGCTGTAGTAAATTGTGTCAGTGTTACAGGAAATGCTAAACCTTTGGATAAACTGATTGAGTATTATTCAGAATGGTACAGATTGAAGAGAGCAATCGCTTGGATGTTGAGGCTGAAGGAAATACTCCAACATCTATCAAACAAGAGACGAGAAATTCAAGCTACCAAAAGTCAAACTGAAAATAATCCAAACAGACAACAAACACATTTGCAAACTCAAATGTTCAAGTTGAAACAGACACTGACCAAAAAACCTCTTTCAATAGAAGATATGGAAAATGCAGAACTGAGTTTGATTCGTTACAATCAAAGACAGACATTCCCTGACGAATTCAAATCTTTACAAAGCAGTAACCATGTCAAAAGAAGTAGTCCTCTGTACAAACTGGACCCACTGGTGCAAGATGGCATAATACGAGTAGGTGGTCGTTTAAATCAGTCCACAATGCCAGAATCTCGCGAAGCATCCAGCAATTCTTGATAAAAACAGCGTGTAACGTCTTTGATTCTGAAGGATATACATAAAAACACAGGCCATAGTGGCAGAAATCAAATCCTTGCAAAACTGCGAAACAAATTTTGGGTTGCTGCTGCCAGTACAGCCATACGGAAGCTGATTTCTAAATGCACAGTGTGCAGAAGATTAAATGCCAAAGTCAACGAACAGAAAATGGCAGATTTGCCAAGAGATCGTGTGTTGCCAGATAATCCTCCCTTTACGCATACAGGAGTGGATTATTTTGGTCCTTTCTCAGTAAAACGAGGACGCACCATTGTAAAGAGGTATGGAGTGTTGTTTACGTGTCTGAACATAAGAGCAGTTCATATTGAGGTGGCCAACAGTCTTGATACCTCATCATGCATAATCGCCATACAACGCTTCATCTGCAGAAGAGGACAGGTGTCTACAATTCGATCGGACAATGGTACGAACTTCGTTGGTGCTGAAAGAGAGCTTAAAGAAGCTATTCAAGAATTAAATAATTCCACAATAGCTGAAGTTCTTGTTCAAAAAGGAATCAAGTGGATCTTCAATACCCCAGCAGCATCGCATCAAGGAGGAGTGTGGGAAAGACAGATCCGCACAGTTCGAAAGATTTTGAATTCCGTATTGAATCAACAGATGTTAGACGATGAGGGGCTTCACACAGTCTTGTGTGAAGTTGAAGCCATTATAAACGATCGACCGATTACTAAAGCATCAGATGACCCAAATGACCTGGAGCCTCTGACTCCGAATCATCTGTTGCTTATGAAAAAACAACCAACCATGCCACCAGGAGTTTTTGTGAAAGAGGATTGTTATCCGCGTAGAAGATGGAGGCAGGTTCAATACATGGCAGACCTCTTTTGGTTCAGATGGACTAGGGAATATCTGCCGTTACTTCAAGAACGACAGAAGTGGCAGAAATTGAAAAGAAACATGGTACCTGGAGACATTGTTCTCATTGTGGACAATACCGCTCCAAGAAATTCTTGGATTATGGGAAGAATTCTCAAGACCACACCAGATGCTTCTGGTACTGTCCGACGTGCTCGTGTTCAGACAAAAACTTGTCAGTTGGAAAGGCCGATAACAAAACTCTGCTTATTGCAAGAAGCAGAAGAGGAATAGGACCTTCATAAAGACTGTGAATGGAAATTTCATTGAAAATTTGAATTTTCTAAAAAGAACTGTTTAAAGAAAAGGAAATATTGTTATTACTCTATTCAAATATTGAACAGGATAATTGTTATGCTTTCGGCATAGACAATTAGGGGCCGGAATGTTAGAGCCATAACTACATTAATAATTTTGTAATATTTTTCCTTATATTAAGAGTGATTATGTGTTTTGATAAATGCATATGTTGTGTTATTTGTATGGTATCGCGAGACTTGACTAGTTTTACGTGCTATGTACGTGGAATAATTTGAAGAAGAAAAAGGAAGAAGAAAGGGTTGAGGCTAGACAGTCTTTTGACCGTGAAAAGGATCGAATTCATGTTATTGGAACGTGAATAAGTATTATCTTTTTTTTTGTGTGTATTTGAGTTCTCTTAAAATGTAACCTGATAACGAAAAGTAAAGTTTACAAGACAAATTATGGATTCACGCGTCAAATCCTTTGTGCTACACCCTTATAAAAATGGCGAAGAAAGAAAAACGGCTCAGATCGCCATTACAGCTGCCCTTTTGGCTACCACAAGAGGGGTAAGTTGAAAGCACACTGACGTTCCGTGAAGTTTTATGCATGAGAGTATGTGCTTTTTCAAATTTTACGATGAGATGGCATTACCTTTTAAAACCGCACGTAACAGACAAAGCTTAAAAATCTTATTTAAGTGCAGAGGTTGATTGACAGGTAGAACATTCACCATAGAACAAAGTATAGTAGGTGATACTGTATGATACTCTATATTGTAGTTAGGATCCATTATTTGGTACTTTCCTAAAAGTACTTCAAGTCATTAATGGAATGGATAAGTGGAATCCCTAACTTCATTGTCCTTACAACTAACAGGAAGTGATCTCTAAAGATCTTGGATGGCAGTGAACAGTATTTGTGCATTAACACTTGATTAAATCAGGTAGTAGTAAGAACTTTTTTAATTGAAGATCAGATTTCACTGCCAGTGAATGACAACCTTAAACTAGGTTAACTTGGTGATTAGAGGGCCAAAATGTTATTATTATTGTAAATGTGATTGAATTTGACATGATTCAGATCAAAAGATTTACTTGCTCATTACTGGAACAAGACTTGAAAGATAAGGGGAACAATAGTACACAAAAAGAGTTACAAATATTTTTAATTTATCGGCAATTAAACTGAGGAAAACTTTCCCACACAATTAAGCCTTAAGCCTTTTCAGCAAAAAATAGATTTGCTGTAAGAACATAAAATAATTTTGTTATCCTACTAGATGCAGCCAAATTTAAGTTACTGATTGATATTCAAACTCGAGTCACATTCACCACCATGCAACATAATTCACAATTGTAGAGGTTTCTACTTAATTCACCAATGACGTAGTGATTTTTGATCACGTGTCACTTAAGTTGTGTATCAGTTGACACCTCCCCCTTTTCAATACGGAGCACCAGTTAAGAATACTATCTTAACAATTTAAGAACACTCTCAAAAGAGCTGATCGATAATTTCGAATTAATGTAAACTAGAGGGAGTTGGTCAGCTGATATATCTGAAGGATTTGTGAGAGTCTGGACAACTAGTAGAGTCTTTGATCATCAACATGTTCAAGAGTAAATACCACAATGATTAATAATGCTAATAATGAATATGTAGCGCTAAAGGATAATAAACTAATAACCAAGAGGAAAGCACTGAATTAAACAATAAAACAAATACATGATTTGAACACAGAATGGATAAATGCAATGCTGTTGAACTGAATGTTGCAATGGGAGAGAATTGTATGGGAATGCTCCTTATGGGAAACCATGCTTATTTATCATTAAACAACTAATATACCTATGGGAAAAGGTGTAGTCGTTGCCATGCTCGGCTGGAGGATGCTGAACTGCGGGTGACCCAAGGGGTCCTTTGTGGACTGGGCTGCGCTGTTGGTGGAGCCAAAGGGGTCAGATAAGGTCCCACAATGCTGGGCCCTTTTTCAGCTAGAGTGCAGCTGAAAGCAATATAAAAGGTTTTGCTCGCAAATGCCTAACCTCAACTATCTTGTAGTCTCTTTCCTCATCAGGTCAGAAACCCAGGACGTGGTGTGTTTGTTGGTGTCTCCTTCCCAGTCGAGTTGGAAATGCAGAACAAGGGTGTGTCTAACTGGGGGACATATTTATACCTTTCTGATGAGGTGGAGATTGGTGAATCTGGCACCTTTCCGATCCTGGAGTGTGATCTGAAGTAGCCACGGTGTTGCCCACTCTAGTGTGGAACTCATTTGCATAGCATAAAGTACAGTGTTTAAACAGTGCCTTTAATGTTTTACCCATGCATTATTTCTTTACCAAACCTCTTTCAAAATATTAAAGGCATTGTATGGAACAGATAGAGACCAATCACGATAAGAAACGGTTCAGTCATCGTCCATGCATTTGTTTATCTGTTAATAGGTCTTTCCTGTGAACTGTGTTAACAGTCAATAATCATTAACATAAACTGTGCTTTGCATGAAAATGGAGTGGATGTGTTACAGTTTATATTCATTTAAGGCCTCCAAACATAGGTATGAATAGATCTCTGTGGCCCTCCACTGCTACTGCATCCGGGAGGTCCTGGCAGTTCTTGCCTAAACCTTAGGAATTAGTTGATTTGATTAGTTAATGCTGAGTTGAAGTCAACCTGTAGTCCAATGAGAAATCCTTGGTTGTGGTGGGTGCAGAAGGTCCCCCTTCCTGCCCTGTAAGAGGTGTCTGGCAGTTGTCTTAGCATCTTATATGATTTTCCTGAACATTTGTTTATGTTCATTCACCAATGATCCAATCACAGTGTGGCACATCTTCTTCCACTCTGGCAGTTAGAGAGGCACCCTGCCATAAACTGGTCCCTGGAATGCCATCTTAACCTATGTTCACCACAATTATGGTCCTCTAATGAAGTGACTGCTTTTACATCAATACAATTATATTACATGATACCTTTACAAATTTGAATACATTGTTACAGTTTTGGCATTTGACTATACATTGGCAAATTATAGTTTTTTTTATGGCAAACATTAACCAACAAAGAAAAAATACAAAAATTATAATTTAATAGAGTTTTAATTAAACAAACTACATCAACAGCTGTAAGAAAATAAGGCTTGAAACAGTTTCCAAGTCTGTGTCAGCAAGGATCTGGATTTCCATACATTTACTTATGGCCATCAAAAAATTGTCATGTAGTCGATATGCTAATGGATCAATGAACTGCACACAATTTTTAAGTAATAAATAAAGTTTAAATTATTTTATTTTTTTAATTAAATTAAAGTCATAATTGTGTTGGGCAACACAAATAGCTAATTTTAATTAAATAGATAGTTCACACCAAAATGAGGCTTCTGTCATCATTTACTCACCCTAATTAGGTTCTAAACCCATAAGACTTTCATCCATAGTACACAAAAGGAAACGTCTAGGTTACGTAAGTAACCTCCGTTCCCCGATGGAGGGAACGAGACATTGTGTCAGAGAAGCGACACTAGGTGTCTCTCTTGAGCGCCTGTATCCACCGCTGATCTATGAAAAAGGCCAATGAGAAGTTGGCAACCGGTATTTGCATATACTGCTCCCGGATATATGGGTATTTAAGCGGCGCAAATACGGGAGTTCATTCAGGATTTTTATGAGGAGCCGGAAATGGTCTGGCCACAACAGTGGCTCGGCTCAGCGACGTGGCGGGGAAGACACAACGTCTCGTTCCCTCCATCGGGGAATGGAGGTTACATACGTAACCTAGACGTTCCCCTTCTGTCGCTCTCTCCATGTTGTATCAGAGAAGCGACACTAGGGGTCCACTTATAAACGTGCCATGCGCTGAGCCGTGTACGTGAACTGCTGATACAGGAGCGAGCAGGTATTCCTACGTGCAAAGGCGACCAACTGTATCAGACTGCACGTACCCTTCCCCAATGCCCCATTAAAGCCATCAGAGTCCTTCTGGTTACCCTGGAGGGGGGAACAAGGTGATGGCTGCCAACCTGGGAACGGTCCAGCCTGGCTGGGCCTCTTTTCTCTCTTTGTTTCTCGCATAGAGCAACTACGGCCGGGGCCCTTACACGCATTGAGGGAAGGGGGTCTTAGCCCTTCTTTCAGGGGGAGAAGACCCTGCGGAGGCCACACCTACCCTGCAGGTGAGGCAAAGAGTGGCAAATACATCACATGGCCTATTAGGACCTATGTGGAAAAGTTAGTGAGGTGGTAGATCCAGCCTCGTAGAGGGGGGAAGCATACTGCACGGCGACCGAGGCAGCTGTAACTGCCTAAGGGAGAAACGGGGGTCCGCTCGTGAGGGGACCGTACCGCAGAATTACACACAGAGGGAGTCCGAGCAGGAGGCCTTACCTTTGGAGCACCTATTCCAGTACAGGTTAGTTTGGGTACCCATATCCTGCCCCCGATACGGGTATTTAAGCGGTGCAAATACGGGAGTTCATTCAGGTGGCTTGGGTCGGCGAGTTCCTCCGCTGAACTGCGGACCCAAAAGGGCTAGGGAGGAGTCAACCAGCGACCCGAAGATGGGGTCTCCTGGCAACGGAGGTGCACTATTTTACCTCGGCTGAGAGAAAGGGTGCTAGGTGTAAGCGATTCACCTGGCCAGATCGTCAGCGTGTTACCGAGTTCTACGGGCTCGGACCTGAGAAAACACGGGACGATACTGACTCAACTCGGAGATTGTAAAACCTTGAGAAAGTGTTAGGTGTTGCCCACCCTGCTGCTCTGCAGATGTCTGCTAGGGAGGTGCCCCTGGCCAGTGCCCATGAGGGAGTGAGCTCGGACCCGCAAGGGGGGGGCACGGACTGGGCGTGATAAGCCAATGAAATGGCGTCGACAACCCAGTGCGAACAGACGCCACTTTAGGGCGTAAAGATGCCTGGTTGAGGGGGTTCTGGCTTGGTTGATAGTATCTATGACGGTCGGTGGTAGGCCGGCTAGATCTTCCAGAGGTCTGGGTGCGGGTGCCAGAGTGTGCCCCGTCCCTGAGAAAGAAGGTCCTTCCTCAGGGGAATTCGCCAGGGAGGGGCTGTCGCGAGGAGCGTGAGGTCCGAGAACCAAGTCCGGGTGGGCCAGTAGGGGGCCACCAAAATGACTTGCTCTTCGTCCTCCCTGACCTTGCATAGCACCTATGGGGAATTGGCATGTACCCGTGGCATGCTCTGCCATCGAGGGTGGCGAGGGCGGATTGGAACCCAATCCAAGGGTTCCAATCCAAGCCCACGCTAGTGGCTGCCCGGGAAAGCATGTCGGTCATCTGTGTGTCGGCCTTAGCTTGGGCATGCAGGCCCGAAAGCGGCAGCCCAGGGGATTCCTCAGCATCAGATACCGCGCCCTCCGATGCCGCGGCGAGCTCATCTGCTTCGGTGTCAGGAGGGTAGGCGGACTGGCTGTAAGGCGAGTCGCCGTTGCCTCGAGCACGGATGGGAGTCAACGAGCGTACCGGGGTGCGGGTGGTCCGAGGGGGCATACCCGGCGGAGCTGCCATCCCCAAATCGCCTCCATCGCCAACCGCATCGTCCTCAATCCCGTGGGAAGAAGGAGCAATGCGGGAGGCGGCAGGAGTGGCTTGCTTACGGTTGTAAGCGAGCCGCGACCGCAACGTTGTCATGGTCATGTTCTCGCAGTGAGAACATGAACCATCCACAAATGCAGCCACGGTGTGATCGCTACCCAGACACACGAGACAACGCCTGTGGCCATCTGAAGCGGAGAGCACTCTACCACATCCAGGAACAACACAGGGGCGGAAAGGCATCTTTATAAAGACGCGTCCTTAAAAGGACGTTCAACGCCGCTGTGTTTTGCTCTTTTAGAGGAAATTACTCTTTTACATAAAATCACTCTTTTATGAAAAAGGACTCGTGAGAGTTCTTTTATAATCTGCAACTGTCGAAGCTCCCAGGGGCAGGAATGCATAGCCGTGCAAACAGGAGAAAGCCGCTGTTGTGCGCGGTAGAATCCAACAGCATGCAGCAGAGGAATGACAGGAACTCGGTCTGTAACACACCGCAATTGCAGACACGACCATCGGCTTCAAATTTTTTGAATGAACTCCCGTATTTGCGCTGCTTAAATACCCATATGTCATATGCAAATACCGGCTGCCAACTTCTCATTGGCCTTTTTTCATAGATCAGAGCAGAGCCATATAGAGACAGAGTTGCGACAATGGAAGTTCTAAATGCTTGATCGTCACGTGATTCACGTAGACTTCAGATAGTTGCTTTGGTGCTTTGGCAGGCATTTCAAACTGTTAGAGTAGAGTGACAGAACTGCGATTTCTGGTAATTAGTAGTCAATAAATGCATTTATTTTACATATTTATGTAACACACCGACATATGTATGTAGCATGAGTATGTTGTTACAGCGATGTTGTTTTTTTAAAGATCAAATCAGCTAATATTTGAGGATTAGTGTTCGTTTACCGTTATTTGCCTCAACTTATTTCAGGCTAGGGTTTCTGTTGCCTTTTTATGTTACCTCATGTTCATTGTTTTCACTAATCTCATGGTAACTAATGTCATATTTATGACTTTTCAGATAGTACAGAGACAGGCTGGTGACAGGTGATTTCCAGCTCACGACCGCACAATGGGTCAATGAACTGTTAACTATTAGCAGCAGTTACGTAAATGTAAAATTTTGTGAAATGAAGCTTATTGTTTACAATTCTTACAATTCTATATATAGTAATATAATTATTTATGTATTATAAATATTATATATCTAATGTATAATTCTTATAATACTTATTCATATACACAATATATTCAGCTTTAAAACAACTTAAGCATACTGTATATAAACTGCCGTTCAAAAGTAATGAGGCTGAAAATTCAGCTTGGCATCACAGGAGTAAATTACATTTTAAAATACATTAAAATAGAAAACAGTTATTTTAAATTGTAATAATATATTACTGATATTACTTTTTTTTTAAACGATGGATGAAACTGAATCAAGAGAACAGATTTTACAATTAATAGGGTGTTCGTTACTAACTTTATCCAGCTCCAATCCTTGCCTAATCTGTTAGTTATCCGATAACATCCCTTATCTCCTAATTTAATGAGTAATACTCAACTATAAGGTTTTAATTTACAAGTTATTTTTATTTAGAAGTACTGATAATATACAGAATAAGATAATATTATTCTTTAAACCGCTCACCTTTTAAAAGTGCGTCGCAAACGGTTTGTTCTGCTGCATCTCTATGGTGCAGCATGTGTTTGCTGCTACTTCCGGGAACTATTGAGAGGCTCCACGAGCCGCCATTGCTGTAAAAAAAACATTCCATTGGAGTCAATGGAGTTGTCGCAACTCTCTCTCTATATGGCTCTGGATCAGAGGTGAATATCGGCGCTCAAGAGAGACCCCTAGTGTCGCTTCTCTGACACAACGTGGAGAGAGCGACAGAAGAGGAATGTTAGTTAAAATGTTGTGTACTGACAGCCTCAGTCAAAATTCATATATCAACATTCTTCAAAATATCTCCTCATGTTTCACAGAAAAAACAATGATGAGTGCGAGTAAATCATGACAGGATTTATCTTTTTGGGTAAACTATCTCTTTAAATTGAACAAGCAGCTTGAATCCATTTTTGACAGTATAGCGAGAGATCCAAAATAAATGATAAAAACTTAACAGAACTGAAACAGAAACACTCCAGAAAAGACAGATGTATATCAGTAGGCAAATAATCAGTTGAGAGAGAGAAAGCATATGTACAGAAGCGTTTGTGGTCGATAAAAGAGATGCAGTTATACTCTACTGCACTCTCAGGTTACACACATTGACCTTTGTGAGTGCTATCACATTTTGCTGCAGAGAACACACACATGAGCAGCACACAATATATTCAGCTCACTTCTCCAGCATGACAAGGCATCTACTGTAACTGTAGTATGCGTACTTAATTCCCAATAAACATAATGACATAGTAAGATGTCTTACAGGAAAGGCTCAAACCATCATCAGCTCAGTTTAAAGACTTTGTTGTGCACCTTTTCATTCTAGAAAGAAACAAATGGGATTGTGGAAAAAAATGCTGTGTCTATGTAGGATATTTTCTATTTTGCTATCACATGCATGCAACATTACAGTATTGCACAAATGCAGTCTATTAAACCAAAGATATCTGTTACACTGACCTTGTCCAGGCCTCTTCTTTCTTTATTGGAATAGTTAACGGAAACATGAATTTTTTTTATTCACCTTCATACTGTATTACACATATGATTTTCTTTCTTCTGCAGAACACAAAATGAGATTAAAGCATGTCACAATCACACTTTACACAATAATAATTCCATACAATTGCAGCTGACTCAATTTAAAGCTTGAAAGAGCACCCAAAAAATGTGACTTGTGTTTCAAATTCCAAGTCTTCTGAAGGCATACCATCACTTAGTTGATGAACATAATGAAACTTAAGTAGTTATTCAATAATAAATCACATCATATTATTTTGATCAAACATCATGACGTCATGACACAAGAACCAACGAGGTTTGATGTTTATGACATATTACCACATTGGATTTGTGCGCTGTTTAAATGTATGTATTAATGAATTGATTAGTGAAAAATTACTTAAATATTGGTCTGTTCATCATACAAAGTTTGGAACATCATGTTGACAGAAAATTATGTAAAAAAGGTAAACAATGACAGAATTAAATGTTAGGTTAAACTATTCCTTAAAGACTTAAAACATGTTACGTCTTTCGAACGTAACCTTGGTTCCCTGAGAGGGAATGAGACATTGCGTAATGACCCAATTGGGACTACATCACTGGTCTCACGTGGTCTGAAGCCTGTATGGAATAACACCAGTTTATTGGCTGATGGCGCTTAAGCGACGCCCATAGGGAGCCACATCACTATATAGGTGAGCGATTGGCACCATCTCACCAGATTTTCTGCAAAAGGTACGAGCCTATGAAGCAACTACAGAGAATGAGAAGCCATTCTTTTGTTCTAAAATCTGCGGGTGTAATGTCCATTCTCCACGCATCAAAACTTGTCTGGACAGGGGATCCTCCCCCAAATTCGACAATCCTGGAACATGTACTGCTCGTAAAGTGCAATGCAAGTCCATAAAAAGGGTGCAATATTAGTTCACTTTGCCTCCAAAGGTGAACATGTGCTAATGTGCCTTGGTGTAATTTGAATGTGGAAATAAGCATCCTTCAAATCTACTGTCAAACCAGAACCTCGGCTGCACTTGTTACATTATGCTGTAAAAAAATGCATTCTCTCTCATTCAGATTACCCAATTCGGAACTGCTGCTAAGTCATCACATGAACAGACAGAGTAATTAATGCATGATTCTCTAACAACTGATTGGCACTCTTGGCTAACCTTTGGCATCCGCCTTGCAATCAGCGGTAGTGTGGAGGGAACCCCTTGCACTTCCATCGTTGTGACTGATTGAATGTGTTTAACAACATTTACATTTATTTAGGTATAATGACTGTCATCCTGAAGAAAAGAGTATGTGAACATTGGGGAGGAGCACTTGTGCTTATTGTACATCGAATTCTGTTATGCCTGTCCCGAACCCTTGGCTATGGGGACAGAGGCTGATTTCAATCAGGCAATTATAAAAAAAAGACGTAATTCTGAATGTATTTACAGAAGAGGATGCCAGATAAACCATCTTCCCTGGCATAGAACCGGGATGAATGTGTGAACATGGAGGGAATTGAGAGCCACAACAGCCCCAGCCTTTATTATGGGGGCTTTTTATACTTTTATAAAAGTGTGATTTGTGAACACTTGAGCTTATTATACATCCAATTCTGTTATGCCCAAGACCCTTGGCTAAAAGTGTTAAAAGGGGTCACTCTGAATGAACATGGGAAAGAATTTAACAGAGGCTGGTTTCAGAATGAGAGTTCTTTTTTTTTTTACTCACTCTCCAGCGTAAGTCACGAGGGACAGCTGAGCCATAACCTACCTTCAATAGGTGAATGTTGATACCAAATGGCCTCCATAGAAAATTTTGATACTAATTTGTCTACATATACAAATTATGACCCAATGGTTTCTCATAACTTTGTCGATCATCCATACTTACTAAATCTCGAGTGTCTGATGTATATCAAATGGCAGACTCACGCGAGGAGAAGCAAGAGCGTTACCTTCAGAGAACTCAAAACACAAATCCTTAACAACAGAAAGACTGCAAAATCAGTGAGTACAGAACTAATGCATCTTATAAGGAGCAAGGAGCATGAAGTACTTGCTGCCATTGAACAGGGACAGAGATAGCATTTTCTTCTCTTCACCCTTCAAAGAAAAGATGGCAGAGCCTCACCATCTCCTGGGACCCAGGGAGAATAGTAATGCTGACGAAGCATCCCGCGCATTGGTTCACACTATTGTATTGTTGAAAAATGCTCTTTTTTTTTCAAGTCTATGGGCCTGAGCACCAACAGCTCTCCAAAACGGGAGAGAAAGAAAGAGTTTACATTTCTGCAAACACTCTAGGGCAACAAAATAGAAGTAATTAGGTATTTTTAAATAAGTGCCTACCTTTTCCATCTTTCCTGTGATGAACACCTCCAAATCAGCATTTTCTGATGGAAAATGGCCAGCGTGAGGTGTAACGGCACCGAACTTGGCTGCATGCCAGATAGAGGAGCAAGAATGATGGCAAGAATGGTGCATCCGTTCATAGAGAATGATGCAGAGAGAAACACAAGGAAAAGTCTGGTGCCCATCCTCAATCCTTCTTCTTATGACAAGAGCCAGATCCTCAAGGCTCATATGGCTCCTTTCAGAGACTGCATGGTTTGACAGAGCCTCAATGAAGTGCCATCACGCCTGTTTAACAAGGCGGTTGAATCCACACACAAACTGATAATTTCCAACTACGTCCTCACGTGTTGTCACCCAAAAGGAAAACATAGTCCTCGCTTTGACATGAATCGCTAGTAACCAACACAGCTTAGACAAATTTGTGTACTGAAGTAAGAAAATCTGGCGAGATGGCGCCAAATGCTTGCCTAAATAGAGCCTGTGACGTGGCTCCCTATTGACGTCGCTTAAGCACCATCAGCCAATAAATTGTGGTGATTATATACAGGCTTCAGATCAACATGAGACCACAACTGGGTCAGTATGCAAAGTCGAAGTTTCCTTCGAAAGGGAACTGTTGCTCTCACTGGCCTGTTTAATGCAGAATGGAATGCTTTTATCACTATGGAGAATTCTGAAGCAAGCAATAATGTATATAAGCAATTATATATACATATATACAACATAAACAAAAGACATTTCTAAATTCAAATGGAAATTTAAACTAAACACAAATAGCAATTAAAATAATGAAGTGATCAAAAAACACTTCCCACAAAACCAAACATTTACCGTCTCCAACGGCCCCATTTCCAATCACGCAAGCATCTGTCAACTGTCACATTTGTGTTTGTATTGCATTTTGGTAATACAGTTAATGCTGCCTAAAGAAAATAAATTAGAACTCAATTTTAGGTTCAAGGTGAACTTGTCTTGTATTATTTTATGATTTAATCAATTTCATCTTTGTTTCTTTAATACAAAGATAGATATTACTGAACCAGCATAGTTGCGTTCACAATGCATGTTAACTGCGAACTGCTCTGTGAAAATAAAGCAAACTAAACTCACAGAACCTCCTGAGATGATCAGAGAAAATTCTCTGAGCATCTCATAGACGACATTATTATTGCAAACAGTTTTATATAAATGAAACAGAAAAAAAATTGTGAAAACTCTTAACATGCGCTTGTTCCACGAGACAGGCTCGTGCTGCACGCCTCTGAACAAACAGTGATTCAGACACAAGCATTGACAGCTTTTCTTTTGCCTGTTTTTAAAAATGTAATAAAGTGTGTTTCAAGCACGTGTCTTTGTGAATAACAGCATTTCTTGTCATGTGTCACTCAGAGACATCTTAAAGGTTAGTGAACTAATCTTTTAAATGAACAAACCGTTCTCGTTCACCTTCATACACTGACTCATATTTTTCGTTCACTGATGTCTCTCCTTTCGTTCACAGTTGTTTGCTGCTTTTCATGCCTCCAAAGACTGGCCATAGCATGAGCCAATAGCAATTGAGTGCACATTGTGAAGGAGCATATCATTGGTTCAACCCACTAAACGAATATGCCACATCACTGAACTAGATGTAATTTGAGTCTGAATGAGATTAGAGGTGGTTCGTGAGCAAACTCGGTCACGAATGACTTGTGAACAAAGATCTGCTGAGTGACTGAACGAGAGGAGTTGCAGTATGTCATTAGTTCAGAATCAGTTTGGCATATGAGTCAATCCCGTTGAACAAGGACAGACGGTGAAATGCACTTAATACAAGTTTACAAGTATGCACAAAATATGATCCCCAATGCTGTAAAAATGACTGAAGACTTACAGTAAAAAATATATTAATTACAGATGGAAATGTTGTGCTTTAATGCACAGTGTAAGATATTTAGGCTTTTCTTAAACTTTTTCTTTGTTTGGTAATAATGAATGCTATCTCCAGCATTTGACATAATATTGTAAAAATAAGACCTACCATTTGTCGTGAAAATGGTTATGGAGTTTAAATTATATTTTAAAAGTGTCTTCGTACATTTGTAGATAAGCAACTTCCATTTGTGTTCCTTTGTGTTGCTTTTAAAGACTTGACTTTAGTGTGAGCCAATAGGATTCAAGAGTGCGCAGCGCTCAAGATCTCATCACCACCAGGGACAAGAGGTTGAACTCGCTCTTAGACAAGCCGGCGCACTCATCTAGCTTGATGAGCGTGCTGGGGAATGGGAGGTCCGTGGGGATTTACGCAGCGGAGGTGATCCCATTGAGGTCCTAAAATTACGCACAGTGCAAGCCGTGTTGGCCTCAAACCCGTAGGTAGAAGGTTAGAGGCGGGGAGACGCTGTGGTGGCTTGCTTTCTTACGAAGGCAAGCTGCGACCACAACATTGCCATGGTCATGTTCTCACAGTGAGAACATGACACATCCACGAACGATGTCTCCACGTGAAGGCGAGAGACAACGAGAGAGGCAACTAGAAATAACACACAGACGGAAAGGCATCTTTAAAAAGACGCGTCTTTTAAAAGATGTTTCCATGTGTGCCGCTCTTTTAGAATATACTCTTTTAGGAATTATACTCTTTTAGTTTGTTCTACCAAAGCGCCCAGGGGCGATCTCTGCAGTACACCAGTGCAGAGACTGGGAGAAGCCACTATAATGCACCTTCAGAATCCAGCAGAGGTGAATGGAAGCTGTTTGCTGTTCAGCTTGCATATTTCTCAATGAAATAGCAACTGATCGGCTCAGAAAAGACAATCTGAATGAGCAGTTCATCTCCTTTATACCCAAATGTGTGGGGAGTGGCACGCAAATACAATTCGCCAATTCCCATTGGCCTTTTATCAAAGATCAGAAGGTGTCTCTGGCTCCCAATAGTGACCCCTAGTGTCACTTCATCGACACAACATCGAGAGAGTGACAGATAGGGAACTGAATATACTGTAAACTCTTTGTGACCGGCATGAACGAATCAGTCATCATGAACGATCATCTGCTGACCGAGAGGAGGTGCTGCATGTTGTTTGTTAATTTCGTCAATCTTGTTCAACAAGAAAAGGGTCTGGATGAATTATGAATAAAAGTGAATGATGACCACATATTACAATGATATACAGATGTTATTGAAACTAATAATTATTTTTAGGCTAGTATTGTTGTCTTTTTTTTAATAGCTTGATTAAAAGTTGTGCTCATCAGTTCACAGTATGATAGATATGCTTTGTTGTCATTTGTGGGGAAAGGTTTATGATGCTTAAACACTCTGCAGTGCTGAAGTCTCTTAACATAATTTCAATAAAGGGTATTAGAATTGTTCTGGTCAAGAATGGCTGCATTTGATTCAATGCAATTACTTAAAAGACGGTCATTTGGCACCATCTGCATGCACAAAGGCGTAACAATGATATGGTCAGTGAACAAATCAATGAACAAATCTTTTTGGTGAATGGACTCAAAAGAATCAAGTCACTGAAATTAATCAAAATCACCACCACTATTACAGGTCACCCATCTGTTGCAGGTAGATTAGCAAAATTACTCACACATGAAATACATTTGGATGAGGAGCTTGTGAACTGGATCCAGACTCGCCACATTTGGTGGGTGGCGGGTGCTAGTTTCACACCCTGGCCACTGTTTAATGTGTTTGGTGATTTCCCAGCTCCATAGTTTGGCCATTTCCCACATTTTTCAATCATGGCCTGTCAATTGAGTGTCACAATCAGCATTGGGATCTTTGTAAGATACCGTCGATATCCAATAACATCGTCCTATCACCCAGCCCTAGTTGCTACCGACTACTGAAATTTTGGTACCGTGACAACACTAGTCTCTATGATATTCTGGTCTTTGTATATAGCTCAGGTTCCTCCTTAACTGTAAGTCTATGTGATTTTTTGCACCTGTTTTATCATCCACCAAGTGACAAATGTTCAAGTAAAGAAAAGTAATGGAATCCTCTCCTCAACGAGCTGTATTATTTTAGGTATCATTTATGTCTGTAGTTTAAACGATACTTAGGGTTTGGGGTTCATTCATATCCCTAATAATCAATAGCAACATCATGCTTGCCTTAGGAAACACCATAAATGGTTACTGTATATGCACAGTAAATATTTATCTTTAAAAGTTGCACTCATAATGTTTCTGTATATTGCAGAGACACCGGCAGCATAGATGCAGCATCAGGCTAAAACAGTTGTGTAGTTCTTTGTTATTGACATCAATGTAAAAATGAACCATTCACAGTCAGCCATTATGAATTTATTCCATGAACTAAAGCCATTATTTACAGGGTATTATTGAGACAAAGAAAACACATATAATAGCATATTTCTCCTTGGATTTAAGTGTCAATTAGTTTTTCACATGGGCAATATAAGAAGCATCTTTCACGTTAAGCCTTTTAACTAAGCCTGTACTGTACTGTTCTTTTGTTTTTAAGTAAATGGTTCACCCAAAAATGTAAATTCTCTCGTTATTCACTTACACTGATGACATCCCAGTTGTGTATGACTGTCTTTCTTCAGCAGAACACACTGGCACCCATTCACTTGCATTATATAAAAATCTTTATTTGTATTTTGCTGAAGAAAGACAGTCATACTCATTTGCGATGGCATCAGGGTGAATAATAAGAGAATTACAATTTTTGGCTGAACTATTCCTTTAAAAGTGTCAATATGCACAAGTTTGATGTGGGAACCTCCAAAAGTGAGAAAAAGAAGAACAGGAGGAAGAGATAGAAGAGTGAGTCACGTCTTTATATACTGGGAAGGAAGAAATCTGTCAGAAGGTCATGCATGCATAAGAGAGATTTGATGGAGAGATAATGGAGAAGAAAGAAAGCAACACTGAGAGACAGAGGAGTTACAGAGAGATGGGGGTTTGCAGGGGGGATTTTTCCTTCACAAAGAGTATCTCTGTCCATGTCTGGTGTCCTGTCTCCCATGATTCAGTGTGTGTGTGTGTGTGTGTGTGTGTGTGTGTGTGTGTGTTGGCGTATATAGATAGCCATATCATTCTGAGCTTGCGGTTATAAATGAAAACTCAGGATGTTGGCCCTGCAAGCACACCTGCAAATTCAGCCTGGTCTCAAATAACAACATTTCTATACCTACATTTTTGCCAAATCATTTTTTTATGTGCCTCATTGTAAATATTGCTGCAGTTTCCTGGTTACATGAGCACTAGGAGCACTTTAGTAACAATTAATTTTATTCCCTTCCACACAAATCACGAGTAAAGCTATTTTCAGTTCATCAACACTTAATTTTTGTCCTGTTCCTCACACACAATCCCTTACAAAAATGTAGAATTCTGGCAAATTCGCCACTGATCATTTTCACATGCAAATGAGTCTTGTGGCAAACTCCTCATTGATGCCACATGTTTGCCACAGAAATGTTTGTCAGTAGTGGCAAATTGTCTATTGTTGCCAAAGGCTCGCTGCACGTTCACCACTGCCGGTGAAGAGCTGCAAACTTCCAGCAAACATTTGCATGCAAAAATAATGAGTGGGATTTTGCAGCAAGTTTGTCAGAACTTTAGTTCTGAAAATGTTTTGAAAGGGATGTTATCCTATGACATAACACTTTTGCCATGGCTCATGACTTACAAGCTTACAAACTACATTTACAAGCTTGTTCAAACAAGATCAAATTGCATAGTAGGCCAACTGGGAGCATTACACTTGTGATGCAAAGGACTGTGGAACGAGTCCTGAAGAGCACGCGTGAGTCAACATGTAAACTGAAAATGATGTGGATGTTTTAGCAATTGAACTTTTCATCTAACACTTGTTTTTCTGACACCATTGGTTAGGTTTAGGTTTAAGGTTTATAAAGTAATTAGTTACTGTAACTTACCCAGCACTGCTTAGTGGACATTCACCTCGGAACAACTGCGATAAGTGTAATAACCTACATAATATAATTTAGCAAAAATGCTAAATTATCCTCATTCATGAAAAAAAAAATTGCTTATAAAACCATTTAAAATGTCACAGTGCAACAGCTTACTTTACACAGAAATTAATTTAGCTTGTGTTTCAGAAATGAGGCCCCAACTTTCCAATTATTATTTGTGTTGACCCAACCCCTCAGCCAAACTCACACGGCCAAAATTCATTCCAAAATGTTTCATGCTGCACTACTTTGATCAATAGATCCATATTTTGCATTACCATTGCATTGCACAGCCCTTCCCCAAACCAAATCCCCCATGAACTCCCATCCCCCTCTGGCCAGAATATCTGATGATCTTCAATGTGTCTGTCCATCTGTCTATGCTATAACTTACACCATCACACACGCACGCACGCGCGCGCGCGCACACACACACACACACACACACACACATGCACACACACACAAAGTAGCCCGGGGCAAAGCCTGTCCTCTTTGGGCCGAGCTTCCACCTCACCAATCTAATCACAGTCTCCTGCACTAGCTGAGTGTCCATTAAGTCTGACTCAGGACAAAGCCTGTTTATTACAACTCCCAATCGAATCACTGCTAATACAATCAAAAGGACCATTTTTCAGCTTTCCAGTGAACAGAACCGTCTTAGTATTCATGTCCTTGTTCTCCATTTTTATTGCATTGTGACTGTTATTATGTCTCTTTTTGGGGACAGTTTAAGTAACTAAAATAACTAACTTTAATTTATATAACTAACTTTTACACAACAGGCCTTATTTAACACAACTTATTCAAGATCTTCTGTTTCATTTGGCCTCATTCGTGAAACACAAGCAAACAAATTTCTGCTGATTTTTTATATTTTTACATTTAACACAGAAATTAATTCTTCTTGTGTTTCACTGAATGAGGCCCAGAACGGAAAACTTGGGCATATAAATACCATTAATGTTCTCCAGAGAGAAATAGATTTTTAGCAATAATGAGTAGCCTTTTCTAGATAGAATTGCCATGAGCTCCGAGATTGTTAGAAGTGATATATGATTATCAGTGCTGGAGAGCAGTTAACTAAATGTAGTGACTAATTTCAACTACATTTTCAATTAGTTATTATCAAAGTAGTAATGAGTTACTTATTCAAAAGTATAGTGCTGTAGTGGGGAGTCACATGACATTATGCAAGGGTTGGTCGCTTAGAGGCAAGCTCAACTTAAACATTGCTACAGTTATCCTTTTAAGCAGTATTAACTGACGATAACTGTAATAGTTTTGTTTGCTAAACTGTCCTGGGAGGGCAAAATGTTGGCCTGTGGGGACATTAAAAAGCACTTACTTTCTCATGTGTCAGACGCCTTACAGGATAAGGATGGCAGCTGTATAGACGTTAGTGGCAGCAAAATTTGTGAAGCAGGTCGGGAGATCTCTGACAAAAATCTCGACCTACTTGAAGGGCCTTGCAGAAATACGTCGAGTGACCACATCTATGGTGACTAAACTTTCCACCCTGATCACAAGAATGGACGATGTTGAAAAATGGGTCGAGTTTCATGAGTCGACTGAAAGAGAGCTATAGACTTTTACATTTACATTTATGCATTTGGCAGATGCTTTTATCCAAAGCGACTTACAGAGCCCTTATTACAGGGACAATCCCCCTGGAGCAACCTGGAGTTAAGTGCCTTGCTCAAGGACACAGTGGTGGTGGCCGTGGGGCAAACCAGTGTCCTTCTGATTACCAGATTACCAGTTATGTGCTTAGACCACTACACCACCACCACTTTTGGAGTGGCTTATTCCGAATTTGATCAACACAGCGGACCGCTGGCATGATATTGAGCGTGCCCACAGAGATTTTGGTCAGCTTTCCGGGGCGGGTGACATGTCGTGGAACTCTGGTTCGGCGGCGGCCATGTCGTGGAACTCTGACTCCGCCTCCTCCACAGTGAACTTGGAACCAATAATCTGTAGGGCGAGGTCGATATATTGGGCTAGATTGAGGGGACTGCGAACGCCAGGCATCAAGGAGGAGATGGGCTCATTAAGTCCCACCTGAAAAATTTCCTTGAGGGCGATCTCATAAAGGCCCTCCTTGCTGGCCAGATTGCAGATATCCTCCACGTAGGCTGAGGAGCTGAACTGCTGGGCTCCTTGTTGTCGGTCTAGTATTCTGTAACGTATTGTAGCTGGCAATGGCAAAGATGAAGACGAAGACGATGACGATGAAATGAAGAAACCAAGTGTAGTTTAATAATCAATGTGAAAACCAATAAGCCTAACTATAAACATGAATAAAATATAACATAAACTTGAAACTTGGTAGGCTTGGTAGGCACTGCTTGACATGAACTAAAAAAGTGCTATACAAACTAACATCAACCTATGAACAGACCGAACTATAAACAAGATAACAAGACTATGTCCATGGACCAATTACATAACAGAACTAATAAACTAAAACCAATGACAAACTAGAATTGATAATAACATAATGAAAAAATACACCAATGAAAACAAGACACATGAACATGGAGGGGAAAATGGCCAAAAAAGGACATCACATGACTAGAGAAACAACAACTAAACTTTTCATAATAAAAGACATGGAATCAAAACAAGAACCAACAGAATGAACATGACATATTCATTTTACATGAGCAGGAATTTTCCGAATATATGAATACTCTATGGAGCATTTAAACCGTTATGTAGCATTTAAAAATGTTTTGGAATAAAGTCTTAACCAAAAAATTACCTCTGTTAATGTGGATATAAATATGGTCAACTTTAAAAGACGGATAGACGAGCTCCGACGTAAAATAATCTCTTCAGTTCAGGAATTTAACATTGTGCTCAGGTTTTGGCTAAATATGAACACATGAACATAGACATTTCAAGAAGTGGAAGGTGTATATGAAGTTTTATCTTAATTACAGGTACACTTGATAAGCTTCTGACATGCACAATTAATGGAGACCGCAAACAGAGTCGAGACCACGCATATCCGATCTGAAATCACACCGTGCACATTTTTATTTATAAGGATTACACTTTAGAAATATTGGCTGAACAGATTCATAAATTAATTGTAATTTTGGATGTGTTTATTTACAATGTTGCTTTATCCTTGTGCTTCTTGGATAATCAGTCAAACTAATATTTTTCTATTATTCGAATGAATCCATTATTCGTTTTTAAGTCATTATTCGTGCCTTTCTCTCCCCTTTGCTGTTCTGCCCTGGAACCATTAGCAGCTGCAATAAGAAAAGAGGATGATTTTCCAGGTATTCAGTATATAGATCAAGGCATTAGGTATTTAAGCATTTTATTTCCAGCTGATTTTAGAGATTTATTTTGTTTCAACCCATTAATGAAAAGGTTCTCGTGTGATGTAGATAGGTGGGCTTTACAATATTTGTCTATGGCAGGGAAGATCAATGTTATAAAAATGAATTGTATCCCTAATTCAATTATCTACTACAGTTTCTCCCTCTACAGGTTCCTCTTTCTTATTTTAAGCAATCTGATAGAATATTTAAGTCTTTTATTTGGAATGTTTAATGACCTTGGTTGTATTTCAGTAAGTTACATAGACCAATTGACAAAGGAGGTCAATTTAGGTCTCCCCAAATATAGTTTTATTACTGTGCTTGTAGTCTCAGACACCTGGCCTACTGGTTTCTTACACCTGAGAGAGCCCCTCCTTGGTACAACACGGTCCTTGCCCCAATCTCACCATTGCAAAGTCTTTCTATCAAATTGCCTGAAGTGAACATGTATCCCATTATTTCACATTTATATTCAGTATGGACAAAGGTTTCCAATTTGTTACATTTTGATACTTACTTAAATGTTTCCTCAAGCATATGGCTGAATCCCAAATTGTGTATTAACAAGTCCCCCTTTTGCTGGAAAGAATGGTTGGAGAGGGGTGTTGCTGCACTTGGTGACCTTTATAAAAACGGAGCTTTGAGATAATTTGAAAATATAACACAGCAATTTGGGATTTGTAGGTCTCGATTTTATGGCTATTTACAGTTGTGCCATCTACTTTGTACTATTTTTAGTGGTAGTACACAGCCCCCTAAAGCTGCAGACCCGCGCTGTGTGGTGCTCACAGCCTTTGTAAAGGGGCACAAAGCGTCAGTGTATTATTCGTTGTTGATTCAGAGTCTTGGTGATGGGGCCTTAACAGCTCTTAAGAAGTTATGGGAAAGAGATTTGAACTTGGTATTGGAGGATGGGGAGTGGTAAAGTATTCTTAAACATTTTGAAACAATTTCTTGGGATGCAAGGGTATGCCTTATTCAGTTTAAGATTTTGCATAGTTTCTACTGGACTCCCTTTAGATTGTTTAGGCTTGGTTTTAAAGACCTATCTGCTGGCGAGAATTCTGGGTAAGAGTCCAGAATTTTATATGTGAGGCTTTAGACTCCCAAATTTCTTTTTGCACTAGACTATGTGACTATGATGGGAATCAGTGTTGGTTTAAAGGTGTTTTCTATTGTTTTGTTTTGAATCAATAAAAAGTTTGAATCTGAAAAAAGAATAGTGCTGTAGTATCAAAAAATGCTACATTTGTCACATTGTATTGCGAATGCAGCAATGGAGCTGAGAGAGTGATCAAAAACCACCACACTCACCTAAACCATCCTCTTTATTTCTCATGTAGCGCTGGAAAATCCAAATCAATTAAATGAATCGATTTATTTGAATAGTTCATGTAAATGAACCTGTTAAAATAACTGTGGCAGCGGGGGCGTGGTCAAGCGCCCGTCCGGGAGAGGAAAGCGGTAAGGGCGCTTACACCTGAGCTAAATTATGCCTAACACCTGTCTCTAATTCCAGTGAGCACGAGGAGAGCGGCATAAAAGCAGACACCGAGCCTCCAGTCGAGGAGAGATGACAAGCCAACTCAGTGCGCTTGATCACTATTGTGTAGTGTAAAAAGAGAATTAAAAGCTTACCTGTTGCTGAACACCTGTTCCCTGTCCTCCTTCTTGGATGAACAAATTCCCGGGTTTCGGCACCAGTGTAACGCTTCCCACAAGAAGGAGGACAGGGAACAGGTGTTCAGCAACAGGTAAGCTTTTAATTCTCTTTTACACTACACAATAGTGATCAAGCGCACTGAGTTGGCTTGTCATCTCTCTCGACTGGAGGCTCGGTGTCTGCTTTTATGCCGCTCTCCTCGTGCTCACTGGAATTAGAGACAGGTGTTAGGCATAATTTAGCTCAGGTGTAAGCGCCCTTACCGCTTTCCTCTCCCGGACGGGCGCTTGACCACGCCCCCGCTGCCACAATAACCAACTTGCTTATATTTAGGGTTGGGTCCAGTTAATTTTGTTTGGTTCGTTCAGATGGTTCACGTAAATTAACTTGTTCACATAAATTATTTACTGATTAATTTCAACCCATTTACAGCCTTGAAGGGACTTTGCCAGAAATCGCTGTCATCTTTTTCTGAAGCAAAAAATGTAGCTTAATTTTTACTTATACGTCACATCAAATACACAGTTTTTGGATGCTGTACCAAGGTGAATGTATTTGTAACATAGAAAAACATGTATCAGTACCCCTGCATGTGGAGTTGCACTCCATCCAGCTGTATCTGAACGCAAGAATGCATCTTCATTTTGTGCTGTCTGCTGAGTAAGTGTGGATTTTTGCCAGTAGAGTTGCACTTTGCCTGTACAGATGGAGTTGTGCCCTGCTCATAAAAACATGAAAGTGGTACTTCAAGTTTATGTTTTAACATAATTTTTTATAGCATTAATCACACTAAATTAATTAATTAAATTGGCAGCCCTAATTAAAATCTAAGTTATAATGGAGCTGGTTTGCAAAGATCTCTCATACCATTTTCATATACTAAAACATGCTTTAGCAACTTCAAAGTAACTTTAACTAACAGATTGTTGTAAACTCTCTTTCTCTGTCTTTTTCCTTTTCCTCCAACAGATGTAGATCCTCCTAACAACTCAACCTCTCCCTCTTCTCCTCCTCTATATGTTTCCCCTACTACATCCTTTCTTACTTTTTCTCCACCTACCTCTTCTGCTCCATCAGTTGTCTCATACACAGACAAGTCTCCTCCCAGTGGGCCTACAGAGAGTGTGACAACAACCGACCCTGGACTGAGGAAACTCCACGGGCTGAGCAACAATCTCATTCCCATCTACACCTCCATACTGGCTGCGGTGCTGCTTGGCCTGGTGGCCTTCATCATCTTTAAACGGTGAGAATGACCTGGGTCATTATCTCCTTCATGCTGGTATCTCCATCATCATCAACAGCACTCACAATGTACAAGCACAGTGCTATTTGGGCTTTAGTTCAGCTGTTTTTATTAGGAGTAAGTAATTATTTATTTTATTAGGAGTAAGTAATTATTTATTTTAGTAAATACATTGTATATTATGTAACCTCAGAGCGGATGAAAATCCATCCATCCATTTTCTATAGCCGCTTGTCCTATGCAGGGTCGTGGGTAGTGCTGGAGCATATGCCATCTATCTTGGGCCAAAGGCAGGGAAACACCCTGGACAGATGGTCAGTCCATCACAGGGCGACACAGACAAACAAACATATTTACGCTCTCACTCACACCTACGGGCAATTTAGAGTCTCCAATTCACCTAACATGCATGTGGGGGAAACCGGAGCACCCGGCGGAAACCCATGCAAACACAGGAAGAACATGCAAACTCTGCACAGAAAGGCCTGTGAGGTGACAGTGCCACCCATTGAGTCACCATGCTGCCCTCAGATGAAAACACAATTTCTAAAGCTTCAGTTGAATTCTGTATTAATTTAGCAAGTTGCTGCAATACTTAGCAACTAATTAGTAAAAAACAAATTGTTTATTATGATTATTACTAATAAAAATAAATTAAATAGAATTTAATTCAATATAAATAATATGCAACGCATCCAAGCAGGGGCAGTCCACCGCAACATAAATTATTTTAAATGAATTTATAAAGACTTGTGATCTTGCAGTCTATATAAATTGCCATTAGATAAAAAGACTGTTTATCCTAAAATAATGGCAAGAAAGCAAGTCATTCTATTGACGCTTTAGCTGCACGCAAAAACATCTCCAGTTACACATGTAACCTCGGTTCCATAAGGTGAAGGGAATGAGACATTGAGTCAGTTAAGCTGACACTTATGAGGAATTCCTTCTTTGACAACCTAGTCGAAGCCCTTATAAAATAACGGCAATTTGTAATTTGCAATGGTGATTTAGCCCCGCCCCTTTAGGCGCTCAGTTGAACATCACATCAGTTGGAACATAGAGAGGAACAAAGTGTGACCTGTGTAGTCTGATTCACAAGCACATGACCTTAATGCTGGCTCCATAATAGTGATAACAAGGACCCAAGTGCAGTGCAGACATTTATTCACAAAGTACTACTATAAAGATTCCCATGGCAAGATACACATTACAAGGGCAGAGGCTCACCAAAAACACCCAGGATACATGGACAACAACTGACAAAGAGCAGACCTTAAGATTATAAAACTCAAAATGGCTAATAAGTTAAAAATATGCAGGTGAACACAGAGAAGGGACCAGAAAACCAGGAAGAAGGAATTGGACACATTACAAAACAGAATAAAAGTCACAGAAACAAGAACTGAAGATACAAATACCATAACAATGACTCTTTTGAACCAGTTCATTTTGTGAATATTTCAAAAGACTTTTCTTTAGAATTGTTTTTCTTTTTTCTTTTGAATGAGTCACTGAATAATTCAGCTTTATCAACATTTGACTCAATTACTGATCTGAAATTATCATTACTGTAAGAAATAAAGCAAGAGCTGTGCAATTGAAGGATGGTTTAAACAGCGGTGATACACTTTCTTATGTGTAACATTTACAGGAACAGACAGATGGCACTGTTAAGAATGTAAAGGTGTATATGACATCATTAACAAACTTTCCCTTTGGAAGCCAAATAAAGAGAATACTTTTTTTAAATTATTTATTTATTAACATATCACATGATGCATGAAAAATAGACAGGACTATAGAGAAAAAAGTACAACTATATACAAAAGTGTATTAAAAGAGTCACATATAAGACTAATTTGAAAGCCTTGAAAGTCTTCATGTATGGTCAGAAAAAAAATTCATTGTGTACATTTTGTGGGGTTTGAAGTAAGTTCAGGAGCTACCATACATTTAGAGATGCTGATTTAAGAAAACTTTGGAGTGGTCACTTGAAAAATGAAAAATGAAAAAAATCACATGTGCATTCAAAAAGCATGAAGAATTTATTAAATAAATAAATAATATAAATTATTAATAATAATAATAATACTAAAAATAACAATACAATGAAATTAATCTGATGAAATATATTTTTTATAAACCATGTATCCAGTGTGCATACATACATTATGTACATGTGATTTTTTTCGTTTTTTATTTTTAATAAATTTGTAAAGATTTCAAACAAACTTTTTTCACGTTGTCATTATGGGGTGTTGTTTGTAGTATTTAATCCATTTTGGAATAAGGCTGTAACATAACAAAATGTGGAAAAAGTGAAGCGCTGTGAAAACTTTCCGGATTCACTGTATGGTTGCATTTTATTTTGTGATTTTTGCTATCTTAACTGGACCTGCACTGTATGGTGCTATTAACATAAAATACGTCTCTTTAAAACATATGCCATCTAAAAGGTGAGAAGCCTTTTTATAGACACTAGTCAGACAGACAGCAACAGAAGTGAGAGAGCTGCTTAGCTAAAGTTATCTGCTAGGTCAAAGTTCATTTTCAATGAGAGTTTGTGGCTGGACCATATGTTTTTCTCAACAATGGCAACAAGGTGCAGTGTTAAAGAAATGACACACTTTACATTTAAGATAGAAATGAGTAATGATTATGATGTTGGGTTTGATATCTTTCAGGTGGAACAGTTGTAAGCAGAATAAGCAAGGAGCCAATAACAGAGCGTGCAGTGCGAACCCCAGTCTGACACCATCTCCTGAGGGAGAGAAACTTCACAGTGACAGCGGCATCTCTGTTGATAGTCAGAGTCTACAGGATGGCCAAGGGCCTCCACATACAGGTACAAACACTGTTTATAATACAATAATTGGGGAGAGCGATCTGTTGGCATTCCCATTCATATCAATAGCAACTGCAGCCCTTGAAATATGCCATTTGCATGCTGCCATCTTTGCTTCATAGGCTGCAATAACACTTTCACAATTTATTTTTACTCACATCCAACACAGATCAGATATTGTTACACACGTGTAAACTAGGGTTGTCATGATACCATCATCATATCTTACTATACTATACCAGCTGAAGTATCACGATACCACACGATAATGGGTTAATTCTTAACAGTTTGTCATAGCAAAGGAGGTTCTTAGAAACTAGCCATTCCACTTGTTGCTCTGGAAGTGGTGAAAATAACAGATGAATGAACTGGTAAAAGGCTCAAATGGACTAACTTGTTACCTTATACATTCTTAGTTTGGTGGGGAAAAAAATCTTTGCCCCATCAAAACAGCAAGTTCATAGGGCAATGGCTTTAAAATTTTTTCATAAAAATAAAGATATTGTAACTTTAAAAAGACTTTTGAGCAGCTGTTTCATTATTTCAACTGTTTCAGCCCCTCGCTTCCAGTAAACAGCAGTGTGGATGCAGATTACACACACACTGGTTTGATCACACTCTTCTCTATAGACATTTCACAGCAGATGAGTTTTCCCAGTCTCATCAGGAAAAACGTCTCGGTTACTATCGTAACCTCCGTTCCTTGATGGAGGGAATGAAACGTTGTGTCGATATAGTGACACTAGTGGTCTCTTTTGAGAGCCTCGGTTACCTCTTATCTTTGAGAAAAGACCAATGAGAATTGGCAAACAGAATTTGCATGCTCCTCGCCAGGACATATGGGTATAAAAGCAGGGAAGCGTTTTTCTGTTCAGACAGGTTTTGAGTAGAGGAGCCGAGAGTAAGGTCCCGGCCATTTCAGCGGCTTTGTACAGTGTTGTGGCAAGAGGGACTCCATCAGGGAACAGAGGTTATGACAGTAACCGAGACGTTCCCCTTCTGTCACTTACTCGACGTTGTGTCGATGTAGTGACACTAGGAGTACCTATCTAAAAGCACCACAATACTGAACCATGTTACGTGGACTGCTGATGCAGGTGCAAGCAAGCTGCTGCATGTGAAAATAGCAGGTGCATCAGACTGCACGTAAACTTCCCCAATGCCCCAAAAACGTCATATAGTTCCCCATATCCCTGAGGGAGGAAAGCAATGTAACTAACATGGGAGCAGGCCGTGCCAGCTGTGGCCTTTTCTCTCTCTATGTTTTCTCTCCATAGAGTGTTAGATGTGGCTGGGGACATCTAATGCTATAACACACATCGGGGAAGGTGTTCTTTTCCAATCCTATTCTTTCAGGGGAAAAAGACCCCGCGAAGACCACATCCTGCCCAGCAGGAGAGGTTAACATGTGGCAAATACGTCACATGGGCTTATCAGCCACACATGGAAGTTGTGCGGGGGTAGGTCCTGCCTCGACGGGAGGAGCTATACAAAATCAGCGACCGGGGGTAGAGTGAGCTCTGCCCAAGCGAGATGCGGGTCCGCCGACAGGGGGACCGTACCACAGAAAATACATCACAGGAGTTATTGGAATAATCAGAACCTGTGGAGCACCTATTCCAGCACAGGCAATTCGGTGCCTGCTGTGGGTCTGGCTGCGAACATCCTCCCCTGAGTTCGGAGCCAGAGGGCTAGGGAGGAAGGACACCCATCGCTGAGGATGCCATATGCCCCAGGAGCCTCTGTAATTGTTACAGTAGAACCGCTGTGCATGGTCTGAATGAACCCAGTCAGTTCAGCACCAACTGCACATGCTTGCTTTTTAGGCATGCTGTCATTGAGACCGAGTCTAACTCCATCCACATTGAGTATGCATATCCCCACTTCCCTTAACAGGGGACGAGCTGCCTCTGCTACTTTCATGACGATGCGAGGGGACAGGGACAGACCAAAGGGGAGGACCTTGTACTGATATGCCTGGCTGTCAAAAGCGAACTGCAGAAAGGATCTGTGACGGGGTAATATTGAGACGTAAATGTACGTATCCTTCAGGTCTACTTCCACGAACCAATCTTGATGCTGGATGCTCGTTAGAATACGTTTCTGCGTCAGCATCTTGAACGTGAGTCTGTGTAAGGCCCGGTTCAGAACTCGCAGGTCCAAGATTGGCCGCAACCCACCGCCTTTCTTGGGTACGGTGAAGTAAGGGCTGTAGAAACCCTTCTCCATCTCGGCTGGAGGGACAGGCTCTATCACGTCCTTGCACAGAAGGGTTGCGATCTCTGCATGCAGGGTGGAGGCGTTTTCACCCTGCAAACGAGGTAAAGCAGACGCCACTGAAACAGAAAGGGTGACTGGCGAACTGAATCACATAGCCGAGTCGGATGGTCCTGGCCAGCCACCGCGACGGGTTGGAAAGTGTATGCGTCCAAGCTCCGGGCGAGGGGCACTAAGGGGACGATCACGTGTGATAAGCGAGGAAGTCGGTTTCGGGCAGTGAAAGGTGCCCTCCACGACTTCGTCAGTTGATTGTGCATGATGGACCAGGTAAGCATAGCTGACAGCTCGTCAAATTAATTGAAAGCAAAACCAAAGTTCTGATTTTAGGTTCCTCCATGTCCTCCTTACCTGGCCTGGTTGCCCAATTAGGTCGTCAAATGTACAAGATCTTGTAAGAAGTTTTGGAGTGATTTTAGGCTCCTCGTTACTTTTCAATAAGCAGATAAATGCTGTTGTCAAGGGTAGCTTTTTCCACCTGAGATCTATCGTTAAAGTGAACCATTTTCACATTTAACTAAATCTGCCCAGATATCAAGCCTTACTTGAGAAATCCTGTGTGATTTCAGCAGGGTTGTCCATTTGAATTCCTGTTGCATTGAGCGGTCAGGAGAAAACCTATTAACTCTTTCCCCGCCAGCGTTTTAAAAAAAAAAAGTTGCCAGCCACCGCCAGGGTTTTTGACGATTTTCGCAAAACTTTAATGGCCCGCAGAATATTTAATTCCATGAATATATGAAGATGCTATATATCAAAATAAAGATCTGAGCCTCTGCTTTTAGGCAAATAAAAAACGATTTTATTTTATCTTCATTTGTTATTTTTAATGCCATTAAGGCATTAAAGGTAGGCTTTGTCAAAAACAACATTTCGGACAAAAAGCTGAGAAAAAGGCATTTCTATCTACATTTTGAGCTACATTCTCAAAACTCCACTTTACGTTTAAGACGATCGCAGTCTGTTTCTTTGATCAAAGAGTTGCGTACTCTTTCAAAACATGCGTCTGGGTCTTTCTTATCAGTATTCCACCTAAAACACGGATACCAGGAAAATTCCGTGTTTGGCGGAAGCTTTTTCATAAAACCCGGAAAATTCCGTGTTTGGAAGGGAAAGAGTTAATATAATTATCATTTAATTATTTTTAAACCATTAAAATCAAATTTTGTCTAAATTACACAATGATGATTAATCGACTTTATGGACGTTGCAGTTTTTGTCGTCTGTTAATGCTGATGTTCTGTGAAGCTGCTTTGAAACGATGTGTGTTGTGAAAGGCGCTATACAAATAAAATTGAATTGAATTGAAAATTGAAAAACGATCTGGATTCGGTCCTTTGTCTTACGCTCGTCAGCAAAAAGATGCGTCTCTGCGATATTTCTGGAGTCCGGTGATGGAGATAAATGCAGGAGGTAGTCAACGTTGATAGAAAACTATTGAGAAGGGAAGCTGATCGCCTTTTCCGTTTTCTAAATAAATTCACGGTTGTCTTGCAGTGAAAATGAAATGAACCAGTTGTAATAAGTATACAACACGACTGGAACAAAGCTAAGTTAATCTTACTCTACCGTGGCCAAATGGTGAGGTTAGAAAAACGTGGTCTCTTTGTCCAGAAGGAGGGAAATTCCTTTGTATGTGTAGATACACGTCTCTTTGAACCGCAGGCTTGCGCAGCTGTATGCAGAGAGACCGAACTCACCACTGTTTGCCGGTTTTGTTGACGAAATGACATCATCGGTCATAGGCCGCTTTTGACCAATGACGTTTGAGAAGCATTCTGGGAAACAGAGTTCAGTGTCTCACCTTTGATCATAGAACAAAGGGCCATGCTGTCTCCGCTGCCATTTTGAGTGGGGCAAGGCCCTACAGCAGCAACATTTTGAGATAATAATCTATGTAACAATAGGAGAGGTCAAATTGGATGCACACAGTAGAATTGCAATAAATCACAATTCAAGTAAAAAACAAAACAAAAACTTATGCACGTAGGAAAATTGCAACAAATCATATTTATTCATTTTGCTGACACTTTTATCCAAAGCAACTTACAAATGAGAAATACATCAAAAGTAATTCATCCTAAGGAGGCAATGATATGAAAAGAGTTGCAATTCAAAATGTTTAAATTTCTCAGAGTAATACAAGAAGAGATGAAGGGGAGAGACAGTGGTGAAAGAATATTATTTTTTGTTTTAAGAAGCGACACTGTCAGTGCATTATGCCGGGTTCACACATCCTCCGTGAGCGGGTCATGAGCGAGGCACGAGTGGCACGTGAGCAGGGCGGTCACAGTGTACATTCACATTGGCTGCTTCTGTTCCGTGAGAAACAGCAGCACCTCTGCAAAGAAAATAAAGTTATCTATGTGGTCCTACGCCGAATTTTGTCTTTAATAAGGTCATAAAAAGATCTGGTAATTGCTGCTTCAAGGACAACAGCAGGCAGTCACACGAACTTCATCTTTATCATCACACTTGGTTGTGACTGGTTAATGTTGTGTATATACTGTACACCCATATACATAGAATGGTAAAAGGTCTGGCAGTTTATTAATTATTTCCTTTATTATGTTATTTTATTGAGTTTACTTGCATGCACACATATACATAGTACTATAGGTTCGGTTTGAATAATTTTGATTTGCTTTTGTGTCTTTTCTATAATCTCCTGATTATTTTAGTGTTGTACTGCACCCAGCAGCAAAAATAGGCTCAACATCGAAACTATCCACTCACTGCCATGTCTGGGACGCTTCTGGGATGTGTCATCTTGTGACTCATACTTGTGGGAATGGTGTAATCTGTTAATATGGGTGCCGAAACAAAATATTCTGCTCATGCCCACTCATGGAGAATGTGTGAACCTAGCGTTAGTAGAACTGGAAAAGTGCACATGGAAGAGATGCGTCTTTAGGTGTTTCTTGAAATTCGCTAAAGAATCAGCAGCTCGGATTGATATCGGAAGGTCGTTAAACCACCATGGAGTGGTGGAAGTGAAATTTACAATACATCTACAAGAAGTATGTCAATAAGTATATCTCAGATGTCAATTGGACATTTAGCAGTTGTCTTTGAGACATTTATGAGTTAGAATGTTTGTAAAGCTTATTTTTTTAAGATTAAGTTTAGCAGATGTTTATTGCATTGTGATGCTTTCCAGATGAAAAGATCTAAAACAGACGTATAAGAGATGTATGTGTGCTACCTGGGATGACAATATGCACAAAGTCCTGGTTGAAAAGCATTGCTGTGATCCAATCTTAATTTAACAAGGGCCTGGACAAGGAGTATATTAGCATTTAGTATAGTATTTAATCGTTTTAGTATAGTAGAGTATTGTTTTGTTTAGTATAGTATAATTTAGTATAGTGTAGCATAGTATAGTATTGGATAGACTGTATATCATAGTTTAGTATAGTATAGCGTAGTACAGTATAGCATGGTTTAGTATAATTTAGCACAGTATAGTAGAGCATAGTTTAGTATAGTACAGCATATCATAGATTAGTATAGTATAGTATAGTATTGTATAGAGTGTAATCTTTAGCCATAATATTGCACCAGACTGCTGACTGAATGAGTTCTTTATGTTTTAGTTGTGAAGATAGATGGAGTGCTGTCCTTGCCCTTACACACACGGGACGAATTGGAGAAACTGCTAAACCGCACCTGTGAAAGGGAGGAGTCAGGGGCCAACGAAGAATCCGATTGGTGTAGCCTGGCAGGCTTGCTTGGATACAAAGAGGAACACATTGCTAATTTCAAACAGGAAGAGAGGCCTATCCAAGCCCTACTGTCTCATTGGGCGAGCCAAGATTCAGCCAGTATTGAGGCGCTTTGCACAGCACTCAAGAAGATTAATAGGGAGGATATTGCACAGAGCATCACAGTCAAACCTACTGCTACATCTGCTGTGTGACACAAGCAAGACCACACCAACACACACACTCATACACTGGTTCTAAAGTGATCTTTGAAGCTGTAGGCAACCAAATATACACCCTACATTTCCCTCAGCATACCTTGATGTTGTTGTATCACTGATGAAGTTGATGTATCACTATATCCTAATGCTAATGTTAGACTGCAAACGTAAGTGCTTTTAAATGCAAGTTTGACCTTCAACTTTTTCATTTATCTTCAGTCCCAATCCCTATTTCTTTGTCTCTATACATCAACCGCTACTAAACATCCATAACACTTATGCTAGAGATATATAACAACACAAGGTCAGTTTACTTGCTATGCACTAACTGTACCATAACCACAAGCCATATGCTCAGTCTCAGATGATTTCCCATCAGTTTTACCCCTCACAATCTCATGTACACAGTCTGTGTTGTGCTTCAGATATGTTTATATTGTTGGTAAACATAAGCAGAGACTCTATAAGAAGACAGACCACTCAGAGATAAATGGAATGGAAGATATCACAATGCCAAATATAGTGGCTGTAGGAATGTAGGAAAGTACCGCATTTCAGTAAAAAAAGGCAACTATTGGCAAAGGGATTGTCAGGTCTTTTTGCTATAGAACGTGCATTAGCAGAGCAACCTGAAAAGAAAAAAAAAAACATTTTTGAGTGTCTTTTGAGCTAGAGAAGAAATGATACCATTGCTGTATTTTGTTGGTTCATATTTGTATTGTTTCTGAAACATAAGTTTGATCAAACTTTTTGGAGATTTCAGTCTTTTCCGTATTCCAGTGGATAAGAGCTATATTAGCATGACTTGATAATACTCTAGCTGCCTGGAGGAGTTACCAAGATGGCCACTTAGTATGAATCTCATTGAACCAACTTAACCTCAAGAGCGAATGAAAAACAGCTCAGTTGTCTTTCTTGTGTTGAGGTATGTCAGTAATGTATTTCCTTTAGAAACAGAAAGATTTGATGGGACATATCAAAGTGCCCCAATGTTACACCATAAAGCATGATTTGCTACTTGCTATTGCTAGACAGAGACAGATAATAGGTGGAGTGATATACCTATTGTAGAGAATAATGTATTTAATTGGTCAAAAAAATAACTTTAATGCAAGATGAGTTATCAATATGTGTTACTTCTTTTCAAATTTCGGGAGAACTTTACATTAATGCTCACTTTGTTAAGGATTTGTTGCAACCTAACGGAATAACAAAGCATAATTTAATAAGTTAAATGCAATAAATGTTCATAATATAAACATTTTCTTAAAACATAATACAATTGTGAATGCATAATGTGACTTTATAGAGTTATCATGAGAACTTTATTATATTATGAACTCAGAGTAGCAACTGATGACACAATAACAGTACATTATATACTAACAGCACATAATGCACAAGTGAAACCTAATGTTTATAATATAATAATATAAACACAATACACACACGTGTGTGTGTGTGTGTGTGTGTGTGTGTGTGTGTGTGTGTGTGTGTGTGTGTGTGTGTGTGTGTGTGTGTGTGTGTGTGTGTGTGTGTGTGTGTGTGTGTGTGTAAAATAGGTTATACCATTAAAATAGGTTATACCTGTTCCATCATTTTGACCATCATTCAAAAGTATTAGAAAAAGAGTCATGAGTTTGAATCCAGGGTGAGATTCGTGGTCGCGATTAGTGATTAGTGGTTTTCGCTCTCAATGGGGTGCGTGGTAAGTTGAGCGTGGATTTCTGAGAGTAGCATGAGCCTCCACATGCTGGGAGTTTACGCGGTGTCATGCACAACAAGCCACATGATAAGATGCGCGGATTGACGGTTTCAGAAGCGGAGGCAATTTAGGATTGAGGTGAGTAACCGTGCCACCACAAAGACCTTCAAGGTAGTGGAAATTTGTGAAACATTTTTTTTGTTTTTTTTTTAAGTTAGATTATGAACAAAAATTATGAACATTTATTACATTTAACTTATTAAATGATGTGCATTTATTACATTATGCTTAAAGGGGTTTATTAATGACTAATCTACAATAATATATTATAAATATTAATAGAATGTTAAAAATATATAATATATTATAAATAATTGATATGTAGTTATAACAACATGTATAAAAAGATTGATTTTCATGCATTACTTGCCAAATAGTGAGCCATTTTACTTCACATGTTACAAATGCTTAATAACACTTATTCAACATTAGTAACCTACGAAAATGCTCCCCAATGTAAAATGGACACATGAAGATTTTATTAAAGAGTTGACAACATTAGGCACCTCTGTACTGTACATGATGTCCAGTATGGTGTAATGGTCATGAGATGTTGTATATATATATATATATATATATATATATATATATATATATATATATATATATATATATATATATATATATATATATATATATATATATACTGTGAGTGAACATGAAGACCTGAAAAGTGTGGAGTTTACAGAGGACTAGGTAACTAAGACTAGTTAAGTATGTGAGATCCACGACTCGTGGTGCCATTCTTTTGACATCAACATGTCAAGAAGAGTGACAAATCAAGTGAGTCCAGACATTATTATAAACACAAAGGAGACTGTAGAGAAATTAATGAATTCATCCTTTTAATCTCATTATAAAAATATTTGTTTTTGCCACATTTTGACATAAGAATATAATTGTATTAGGGTTATTATGAGTATTATAAGAATTAATAATATCTATGAAGCATTTATAACATGTAAAATAAAATGCTCACTATTTGGCAAGTACTGCATGAAAGTCACCCTTCTTATTCATGTTGGAATAACAGCACATCATTCTTGTGTTCCAAAATATCTCTTCCCTAATACTGATGACCCTATAGTCCATCACGTCCATTCTGTCAATTTCGCCATCTCATACATTTATTACGACTTGTCATTAGACCGGATTGGTGCTTGCCCATTCAAAATGTTTGCTAGGTCGTCTCCATGTCTCTATGATATTGTGGTCGCTAGATATGGATATTTTCAACCATTTTATCATCCAGTTGGCAAAAATCATAAGATCAGAAGCTTAGAAAAGTAATGGCATATCTATAGCACAAACAGTGCAGGATGAATTAAAGGATCCAAAATATGAGAAGTAGTAAGTGTGATACTGGCCTTTGCAAAAAACATGAATTAATGTCTGTGTGTAATACAGTATGTTTGTCTAATGCAGTTTATTTTGTCTGCATTTGGGCTGGTGACTCACAACATTCTAGGTGGAATTAATAGGCTGAAGGCTTTGCTGTCCTGGTGGTCTGGCTGAAAGATGATAGCGGTTCCTTTTTTTTTTTCTTTTTTTCTTTTACAGAGGTAACGTGACACTGGTCACTACCTGACTCAGATCATCACCATGACAATTGGCCATGCGGTCTGTGACCTACATAGAAAAATGTTAAAGACACATTTGCTCAAAAACACATGCCAAAGAAACAAGCTGCTTTGTAAAAAGAATTGGCCGTTGAAATTCATGGATATAATTAATAATGATATGTGTGTGTTTAGTGTGTTCTAAAATATTTAATGGTCTTTGTATTGCTCTTCATAAGGATTTAAATCATTCCAAAGATTAGTACAGTACCAGTGAACATCATCCCCACCAAACTCTATAGATGGATTTTTTACAAATTATTTTCCAATAATCATGAATGTCTGGAAAGGTAATGGAAAAGTAATGGAAATTAAATAGTCAAAAATTGTGTGAACTATATAATTTACTAATTTCTTACTCATGAGCTTATTCATAATCATTTACCCTCATATCGTTTCAAACTCAAATTACTTTCTAACTTCTGTGGAACACAAAGAAGAAATGTTGAAGAACGTACTAAGATACTAAAGATACTCTTTTCCAAATAATGAAAGTGAATAGGGACTGGGGCTTTCATGCTCTAAAATGAAGAAGAAGAAAAAAAGACAAGAAAAAAGACTATTAAAGTATAATTAATCAATATGATTCCTGCTCTACATTCCAAGCCATGCGATTGCTTTGTGTGAGGAACAGACTGAAATTTAAGTTCATTCACTGAATGGTTCAAATAATGATGCTGGTATAATTGCTCTCTTATGAAATGGCAAGTTGAAATTAAATAAAAATACCCAGGACTGTATCATTTCTCAGGGTTTATTTAGAGTTTTGCCCATCTGTCAATGCTGTGTTGCATGTTTTCAGTCTATCAGTGGCCTTATAACAGAGGGGTTTTGCAGCACACAGGTCCCAGGAGTTTAGCTTCAGCACAAACAGTATGTGTATTTTCTTTGCAAGTATGGAAAAAGGTCAGTTTGAGGAGTAAAAATGTTTGATTTACTTTTTACGCAGATATGGGACATGTTCTCTAGCTGCTTGATAGCCAGTATTGATGTAATCTTTTGATGTGCATTCGGTATGAAAAGTGAAGCAGCAACATACATTAATATCTTTCATCATTCATATCTGTCTGTGTCTGCCTAAATGCGGAGGAAAGAAAGTCTGTGATATGATTTTTGGTGTATGTTTTTGTTTCTACAAATGTTTATGGCCATACATTTTGGAAAACTGCAAAACAGAGTGTAATTTGTGTCTTTAAATTAAGGCATTCTCCATTTCTGGATGTGATTTATTTGTTTCCATAAATTTTTTTTTGTGTTTTATTTTACCTGTGTGTAGCACTTACAAGAATAATACATTTTGTAAAAGAAATACCTGAGACTGTGTAAAGGGGTTTAGATGTGCAAGGAGGAGGCGAGAACCGGCTTGATGATATAAATAGTTTTAATATAAAACTGAACCAAAAGACTCAAACAAACACTTATGACAGACAGCTGCCCATAAACGCTCTCTCTCTCTCTGTCACACCACTGTCCACTGTCAGCCTTTATCCCTCTCGGAGGCTTGATTAGCCTGATAAGGGGCCGGGTGTGTAGAATCACGACCCGGCCCCCGCCCTCCGCCCTGTCCCATACTCCCTCGTTCTCTCAGGCCGGGAAGCCCCCGGCATGATGTACACTATGTGCCCTATGCCCCATCTGCCGGCAGGTCATCCTCGCCTTCCTGAATCTGGGAGGGGACAGGGGGAGGGAAACAATAATGATTAGAATAGGGGGTACTCCCTGTAACAGTGCAGTACCCCCAACAAAAAAACACTGTAACATTTAAAAGAGAGGGAAAAGGCCAATGCAGCACTGCAGGGAGAGAGAGAGAGAACACTTGCCGGTCCTCGGCCACTCCTCCACCCTTTAACGGATGACAGCCGCACCTCTCCGGGCGGATCGGATGCAGTCCTCTGGCCCCTGGTGGACTGAACGCTCCGCCGCATTCTCGGGGGAACAGAAGGGGTCTCCCCCGCCCCTGGCAGCGGTTCTCCCACTCCAGGCAGTCGGCTGGTAGCCCCTTCTCCCCTCGCGGTCGGCGGCCATTCCTCCGCTTCCAGGCAGCCAGGCTCCTCTGTACCCCGGCAGATGGTCCATTGGGGTGGATGGTAGAGGCGAGAAATCCACTACGGTGTATCCCTCCCCCTTCCTAGGTTTCAGCACCAGTGTAAAGGGGTTTATGGAAAGGAGGAGGCGAGAACTGGCTTGACAATATAAATTATATTTAATTAAGAACTTAAACTAAAAGACACAAACACACACATATGACGGACAGCTGCCCATAAACACTCAGTCGGCCTTTATTCCTCTCAGAGACTTGATTAGCCTGATAAGGGGCCACAGGTGTGTAGAATCACGACCCAGCCCCGCCCTCCACCCTGTCACAGACTGATATCAGGGTTGTTTCTGTTTGTATGTACAGAATTATCTTGTGTTTGTTATAACTGTTTTGTTTTGTTTACATGTATTTTATATAGCCTCAAAGGCTTACATTGTGTCCTAATCTGACGTGATGCGAAGTTTTCAGTGATAGGGGAGTTGTCTGTCCACACTGAAAGCGAAAATGCTTTGCAAGGTCACACAATCACAGCCCAACAGAACATGGCCTATTTGATGTTTATAAAAAGCTGTGTGGGGCAGGATTGTGGACCAATAAGGTTTCACTGTGGGTGGGCCTACCCAGCATGAAGACGCAAAAATAGAAACCAAAAGACCAACAAAATATCCTGTAGCTTGTTGCTTGTCTTAGCTGTTAAGAAAAAAATCTCAGATTGACAAGGATGAGATACCTTTTATCCCTTTTCGTTTATTGCGTTGCACCAGGTTAGGACATATAGAAACATTTATTTTTTTATGGCGTATATCAGCCAATCCTGCTGACACAGCCAATAAACCAAATTATCTGAAAAACTGGGCCCATATTTTGCCAATCTTTAGCCACTGTCAACCTATTGAAGGCCTTCCCCTTGCCATGTTTTCCTGGTTTAAAGTCCTCATGAAATCACTTGTGCAGTTTTCTTTCTTGTGTAGATATATTCAGCCTACTATTGAAGCAGGAAGCTTGTCCAGGGAATATCGAAGGGATTGCAATTTATTTTTGTAAATAACCAAGAGTCTTTAGTTATGTCACAGACATGAACAATGATTTGCTACCTGCTAGTCAGTTGCAGGTGGTATTAGAGGGAGGGATATTTTCATTCTAGAGAGCATTTGACTGGACAAAAATAGGTGTACTGCAAGATGAATCAAAAATATTTTGTCTGTTTAGCAAAAAGAGAAATACTGTACATTTTAATAACATATAAACATGTAAGTCTTTACCTTTTGGAGTACATATAGCATATAGATGGCTTCAAAGCCAATGGACTAAACTGCATAAAACTCATAGTTTGCTTTCATGGGGTCTTTAAAATAACCTTGATTATTTCACAAATGTGGATAATTTAATTGTAGAATATTGTTATAGAACATTTAAGACGTCTAGATCTCTGAGGTGGATGTAATAAAGTGGAACGTTGCTCTCTGACAATCAATTAAAAACATTTGTGCAGTTGTTGGAACATTGAGTTAATCAGAAAGGTGTCTATCCTTCAGAAAGCCCTTAATGTTATCCAGAGACAAAATGCACCATATTACACTAGACTGAATGATGCACTTGACTGCAAAGCAAAGAGCTTGAGGACAATGAGAGGGTGAAGAAATTGTTTTGTTTGTATTATTTCGAGGTTCTACAGGAAGACAAATGACTGAATGTTACATGTATTTACTGTTTTGTGCAATGTATCATATTCTAGTTAATTTACTAGAATTCATACGTAGGTTTGATGCAGTTACTATTAAGAAATAAAAAAAAAAACAAATATAATTGCAATTCTACATTTGTGTGACTTTTTTGTCAAGAGACACACACACAAGTTACACACCTCACCATAACACACTGGCTCATTGATTTCATTTTATGGCTCAATTTCACATTTCTGTGTTAAAAAAAAAAAAAAAAAAAAAGATTCTCTTGACTGCTAGTCATGACAATGGGCCCAAGTGTGCAAAAATTGTCATTACTTTAAAACATATAAAACCACTGTTAATGTGATGAGTGGATTTTTTAGATAAAGCACTAAAAATAAGTGCTTTATAGCACAGACAAATAACATGTCCAAAAACATTTCTCCCAACATACAGATGTTAGGTTAAAATCTACATAAATGTACAAGGGAAATTATGTATTTTAGGTGCTGTAACAAGTCAGCATTTCTTGAAAGTTTTTAAAGAACTTTTTTCTATAAGTGAAAATAAACTATTGTCTTAGTTAATATGAGGTTGTGGAAACAACAAATATAATAATAATATACACTCACCTAAAGGATTATTAGGAACACCATACTAATACTGTGTTTGACCCCCTTTTGCTTTCAGAACTGCCTTAATTCTACGTGGCATTGATTCAACAAGGTGCTGAAAGCATTCTTTAGAAATGTTGGCCCATATTGATAGGATAGCATCTTGCAGTTGATGGAGATTTGTGGGATGCACATCCAGGGCACGAAGCTCCCGTTCCACCACATCCCAAAGATACTCTATTGGGTTGAGATCTGGTGACTGTGGGGGCCATTTTAGTACAGTGAACTCATTGTCATGTTCAAGAAACCAATTTGAAATGATTCGAGCTTTATGACATGGTGCATTATCCTGCTGGAAGTAGCCATCAGAGGATGGGTACATGGTGGCCATAAAGGGATGGACATGGTCAGAAACAATGCTCAGGTAGGCCGTGGCATTTAAACGATGCCCAATTGGCACTAAGGGGCCTAAAGTGTGCCAAGAAAACATCCCCCACACCATTACACCACCACCACCAGCCTGCACAGTGGTAACAAGGCATGATGGATCCATGTTCTCATTCTGTTTACGCCAAATTCTGACTCTACCATCTGAATGTCTCAACAGAAATCGAGACTCATCAGACCAGGCAACATTTTTCCAGTCTTCAACTGTCCAATTTTGGTGAGCTCTTGCAAATTTTAGCCTCTTTTTCCTATTTGTAGTGGAGATGAGTGGTACCCGGTGGGGTCTTCTGCTGTTGTAGCCCATCCGCCTCAAGGTTGTGCGTGTTGTGGCTTCACAAATGCTTTGCTGCATACCTCGGTTGTAACGAGTGGTTATTTCAGGCAAAGTTGCTCTTCTATCAGCTTGAATCAGTCAGCCCATTCTCCTCTGACCTCTAGCATCAACAAGGCATTTTCGCCCACAGGACTGCCGCATACTGTATGTTTTTCCCTTTTCACACCATTCTTTGTAAACCCTAGAAATGGTTGTGCGTGAAAATCCCAGTAACTGAGCAGATTGTGAAATACTCAGACCGGCCCGTCTGGCACCAACAACCATGCCACGCTCAAAATTGCTTAAATCACCTTTCTTTCCAATTCTGACATTCAGTTTGGAGTTCAAGAGATTGTCTTGACCAGGACCACACCCCTAAATGCATTGAAGCAACTGCCATGTGATTGGTTGATTAGATAATTGCATTAATGAGAAATTGAACAGGTGTTCCTAATAATCCTTTAGGTGAGTGTATTATATATGTACTGTATAGCTATACAAGATCATAAAATATTGTTTAAAATAGTTAGATGAAGAAAGTGTTACAAAGCAGGACACTGATGACAATGCTTAAAATGTCATGTTAATTAATCACATTTCACCAGAATATGTACATCTGCTGGACAGGTACTGGATGGCAACAACAACTGCCCGAGTTACACCAGGAACCAGGGCTGGACTGGGAAGAGAAATCGGCCAGGGATTTTACATAGCAACTGGCCCAAAAGTTGAAGGGGGGGGGGGGTGTTCTCTGTCCTTTTCTGCATATCGCGGCCCATTCGGCCCGTTTCACGGCCGACCCACCGGCACGCTCGGTTCTCTCGATGGCCAGTCTGCCCTTGATCGGCCCCAGAGTGTGTCGCCGCACTGCGAAAATGTCTGAAAAGTGCCAGATTACAAGTCCAGCCCTGCCAGGAACGCACAAACCCTTCATCAGTGCTCAGACTCTCCGGAATAGGCAGAGAGAGGCTGGACTGAGGGCTTGTAGGCCTGTTGTAAGGTAGGTCCTTACCAGACATCACCGGCAACAATGTCGCCTATGGGCCCAAACCCACCTTCGCTGGACCAGACAGGACTGGCAAAAAGTGCTCTTCATTGACAATCGTGGTTTTGTCTCACCAGGGGTGATGGTCAGACTTGCGTTTATCATCAAAGGAATAAGCATTACACTGAGGCCTGTACTCTGATCGATTTGGAGGTGGAGGGTCTGTCGTGGTCTGGGGCGGTGTGTCACAGCATCATTGGACTGAGCTCGTTGTCATTGCAGTCAATCTCAATGCTGTGCTTTACAGGGAAGACTTCCTCCTCCCTCATGTGGTACCCTTCCTGCAGGCTCATCCTGACATGACCCTCATGACAATGGCAATGCTACCAGCCATACTGTTCGTTCTGTGTGTGATTTCCTGTAAGACAGGAATGTCAGTGTTCTGCCAAGGCCAGCGAAGAGCCCGGATCTTAATCCCATTTAGCACGTCTGGGACCTTGTTGGATTGGGGGGAGAGGTCTAGGGCCATTCCCCTCAGAAATGTTTGGGAACTTGCAAGTGCCTTGGTGGAAGGGTGGTGTAACATCTCATAGTAACACCCCCCCGCTTTGTTCATGGACACATTATTAAATTTCTGTTAGTCACATGTCTGTGAAACTTGTTCCGTTTATTTTTTATTTGTTGAATCTTTTTATGTTCATGCAAATATTTACACATGTTAAGTTTGCTGGAAATAAAAGCAATTGAAAATTAGAGGATGTTTCTTTTTTGCTAAGTTAATGTAAAAAATAAACATACCTCTTAAAGTGTAGATCTTTGCAGATATTTTGCAGATTAATTGCTCATATTTCCCTCTATGTGAGTTTGTTGTGTCTTTATATCTGTAGTATTTTAATTCTCTCCCAAGATTATATTAAGAAAAAGTGAATGGCCCTATGCTTTGACAAGCGCTGTTTCTACTATCCTTTAAACAATGTAAGGGTCAAAGACTCAATTAGTGGGGGGCCCGATAGCTCAGCGAGTAAAGACGGTGACTACCACCCCTGGAGTCACGAATTCGAATCCAGGGTGTGCTGAGTGACTCAAGCCAGGCCTCCTAAGCAACCAAATTGGCCTAGTTGCAAGGGAGGGTAGAGTCACATGGGGTAACCTCCTCATGATCGCTATAATGTGGTTCTCGCTCTGGTGGGGCGCTTGGTGAGTTGTGCGTGGACGCCGCTGAGAATAGCATGAAGCCTCCACACGAGCTATGTCTCAGCGGTAAAACACTCAACAAGCCACATGATTAGATGCGTGGATTGACGGTCTCAGACACAGAAGCAACTGAGATTTGACGCCACCCATATTGAGGCGAATCACTACATCACCACGAGGATGTAGAGCGCATCGGAATTGGACATTCCAAAATGAGGAGAAAAAAAGACTCAATTAACCAAGACTTATTTTCTGCATTTTTATCAGGCGTGAGCATTATTTAGCAAGCTGCACTTCAGATTCCAGTAATGCTTTGCAGTATGATTAAATTATGAAAATTATTATTTACTGCTCATAGCTTTACTGTTCGCAGGTTTTCAGAATCAGAATGAGCTGAATGGGGTGCTAACTTCCTGTTCCGGTTGCTGCCAGTATGCTGCATGAGTGTTTGTAGTTTGCTAGCCTTCTTAGCATTGTTTGTTCTTATTCTTATATGTCCATCGTTTTATCCTTTGCCATATTTGCTGCATACTTGAGGTTCCCCTTCTATCGCTCTCTCCACGTTGTGTCAGAGAAGCGACACTAGGTGTCTCTTTTGAGCGCCGATATATACCTCTGAAGGGTGAGGGTCAAAATCCCTTGTCTCTTCAGATATATCAATACATATATATATATATATATATATACATATATATATTTCCTTTTTTATCAATATCTATCTGTATTCTGTTGCTTAACTTCTTTAATAAAGTGATGAATTAACTATATGCATGATCACATAATCAAATCTATTTTCTTATGCATAACTGAAATATACTTTGAATCATATGTGTGTTGAATGTTAACTAGTCTCTTTTAGGAACATTCAAGAGTCTTTCTCTCTGTCCTGCACGTAGGCTGAAGGTCTTTTGGGGATAAGCTTATCTGTGAGGCTCCAGTCTCTTCGGGGGCAGGGAGAATGCGTTAAACATAGGTTCCAGATGTATTCTGTGTTTGATTGTTACCTTTCCATGACTAATTATATGGTTTAAAGTCCTATGTAATAATACCTGAATAGTAGAAGTGTGATTTTCCCATATTATTTCTTTAGGGAAGAAATGTATGTTATTTCTACCCCTCTCCTCTGCCCGAGGAGTGAATATTTTATCTCTCTGTTTTGGTTTAAATGGCCTGATAACGTGGTGCTCTGGCTCTCTTGTGCCCAGAGAAGAACTGTCGTTCGTCAGTGTTTTGTGTGTGCGTTTGACTTTCTACCCAGGTTTTGAACCCAGGGATGCACACCAGGCCGACTCGAAGACGCCCCGCGACCATCTGCGAGGTCACTTCAGATGTAAATCTCGGGCTCGGACGACAAGTGCGCTGATTAATGTTGATAGGCCGCATAGCTGTCTATATGTTGTGACTTTAAGGTCTTTTAGCCAATCAGGAGTAAAATAATGGAATGTACGTCCTTGCAAATGGTATAATTGATGTAAGATTTTGTGTAAGGTACGAGTTGGCTTTCGATCTCCTCGTGAGACTTTGCCGCTGGCTCTACCAATTTCACTGCAGACTATACTTCAGTAAATTTTTGATTCTTTAATTGAACTTCTCGACTCCTGGTCTTCTTTCTCCATATCTGGTCCGGGTCACAACTGTTATACCCCTAACAGTTTGGTGGAGGATTCGGCAGGCAATCACTCCGTGGTGACATCTCTGGCAAATCAGCAAACAAGGTAGGAAGCTTTTATTAATTGTTAGGGCTGTCTGACTGGAAGAGATTTTGAAGGGGAGCGGGAGAGCTTCACTCCGACGAGGCGAGTGAAGAGTAATTTAATTATACTATTGAAAGTATAAGAAGTCGCTGAGAGAGCTGTTAAGGGTTATAACAGCAAACAGGGCAAGTGAAGCGTGCTCTGTGGGGGGCCCAGGTGGGCATTGGTGTAGCACCACCCCGGCAGAGTGCGTCCCTGGACGGGAGGTCCAGTGGCACCGTAAACCTGCTCAATCTCTTCCACCTCAGATAGGGGTACCCCGAGCTTACTGAATCAGGCAGTTAGGGATTCAGATATTAGGTATAAAATAAAATAAAATACAATAGGGATTGTTTTGCCAAGGATGCATCAGGAGCGGTCCCAAGTAAATAAATAAATTATGACCCGAATTGGTATGGATCAGTATATGTGACCAGGATGTTTGTGAAGAATACTTTGTGGTGTATTGTGTAGAAATCCAGTATTGTTGCTACTATAGTTAATTTATCCGCGTAAAATATTTGCTGCTAAAATCTTTTCGGTAGTGATTTTCAACTGTGACCAAGAAAAATGACTGATAAAGGGAATTTTCTGAGTAGTTCTGACCAAAACGAGGAGGGCACACGCTGTAAACAGCTCTGCTCTGACGAGCTCAAATCAAAGAAATGTGCACAGTTAATTAAGAAAATGGTCAGTCAGGGGTTTGATTCTGATTGGAACGTCATGCAGCAGATTGACTGGCTGCAGAACAAAAAAGACGCTGATAGGGCCAAATATCTATCCGTGTTTGCCTATTCATGGATTTGTAAACTGGGTGGTATACCTTTAAGCCATGAAAAGGCAATTCCAAATATGATGGACGGATGGTCTAGTTTGATTACCCAGCGTGATAGAGTGGCAAAAATTATTGGGCAGGAAGTCGGCTGTGATCTGTGTAGTTTGAGTAAGGGTTTCGAGGCTGTTTGTGAGAAGGCAGAAAATGCTGTGAAAAGTGAGACAGTTCCCAGTGGTCCCTTGGCCCCCACCTGCTCTTCTCAGACTGCTCAGGCAGCTGCTGCTTTCAGCGCTGCTGATCAGACTGATAATCAGAACGATGGGCCATATGCTGAGGCGCGCGGATTGTTGAATGTGGCTGTTTCGCGCCCCCCACCTTATGACATTTTGGAGATTCCTGCCATGCAAGCAAAGCAGATTAAGCAAAAAACAGATTAAGTTAAAAAATCTTAACTTGTTAAGAAACGTCTAAACCCATTGAGACGGCATTCGCCACCCCAATCCGACATCAGGCTTGGGGAGGATTGAATACTGAGATGGGTGCTGGCTGGGAGGATGGTCAATGGGTCAGACTCACAGAGGCTGAGAAAAACAGTTTGCTTGCAGGGTTGGAACCTTTTAAGTTGTATAACCCAAACAAAATTCTATGGGACAGGCTAGAGGCCGTTGCTAGGCAACAGAATCTGGGGATGGCAGATATACAGTCTTTGGTTGAGGGTTTGGTTCCCACCAGCAAATTAAGGGCGGTTCAGATTGCTCCTTTCCACCCCAGAGTCCCCACAGATTGGCCTGAGTTTTGTGAAGCTTACTCAGATTACAAGTTACGCGTGAAAGATATTTTGGGTCGGGGTCTTTTCCCTGGACCAGTGTGACACAGATTAAACAGAGGGCTGGCGAAAACCCCTTAGAATACATTGAGCTTTCGCATAGCCTATGAAACGTACTGTGCTGCAAACAACAACGCAGAAGATCTTGATTCTGCCATAGTGATAGAATCCGCTACAGGCGGATTGAATAAACAATACCGAGACATGTTGTTGAACAGTGCCATTGACATCAGATATTGGGAGGATTTGCTTCGTTGGTGCTCTGTAAGCTGGAGCCGTTTGCAAACACGTGATGATGATGTTAATGTGGGTAAAGTATCTGCTGTGTCAGTTGAAGTGGAAATGAGTCCCCGCAATAACATAACCTGCTATAATTGTGACGAGAGAGATCATACCTCTAGAGATTGTACCAAGCCTGTTGCCAGATGCAGAAATTGTAACAGAGAGGGCCACATTGCTAGACACTGTCGTAGTGTTAAACAAAAAAATCACAGAAATGAGAAAAAGGAAGGTCCTAAAAATGATGTTTCTGTCAACAGTGATGCTCCGAAGCTTAACTCTCTGACTACAGCTGAGCTCAAAAAGCTGAGGCAGCTGATAGGGGACGAATAGGGGTCAGCGGCCTCCGGTTCATGTAATTATGCAGACACCCGCCCATTCATACATGCGTTGTTAGGAGGCCGGCAATGCCTTATTTTGATTGACACGGGCGCGACTGTATCAATTACAGATCTCGATCTCGAGATCACTTCTGAAACTTTGTATATAGAAGGTCTAAATGGCACAAATGTATATCATAAATCTGTTCCTATCCCTCTAACCATTTCTAACTCTGAAAAAGTCTATTGGACTGAATTTTGGGTAGGGAAAAATACTGTAGGGACTCTAATCGGTGTTGACATTCTGAAAGAACTCGAAGCTGATGTTTTGCTTTCTCAAGATAAGCTAGTGCTTGGCTGCAATGAAACAATTTGCTTATCTCAGAGTGGCCCCCACCATGAGCAGAGATGTGCAGTGGCTGAACCTGCTAGTCTAACTGAAACTCGCCCTGAGTGGAAGTTTATCATTTCCAAATTTCCTGATGTATGGGGAAAAGATAAATATGATTGTGGTTTAGCACAGATTCAGCCACTGAGCATCCCAGGTCCTTTGCATGAAGCCAGAAGACAATATCCTTTGAAAAATGAGGCTCGAGAGGGGGCTGACACTGTTGTAGATGAACTGCAAACGGGGGATTGTGATTCCCTGCTCCTCTCCCACTAACTCTCCCATGTGGCCTGTCAAAAAGCCGGATGGGAGCTGGCGTTTGACCATTGATTACACTTCTCTGAATTCAGTGTCTGAGAAAATGCACCCTCTGGTGGCCAACCCCACAACTATCCTACACGAGATAGGATCTGAACATTGTCTTTTTACTGCTTTAGACATTTCTAACGGTTTTGGACTTGTCCCTAGCCAAGGAGGACCAAGGCAGATTTGCTTTCACCAGCAGGGGTCGCCAATGGACATGGAGTCATTTGCCACAAGGTTTCTGCAACTCACCCACACTGTTTCATCAGGTACTAGCATCCTTCATCGATCCGGTAAGAAAACAAATTGAATATGACAGATCTGTTGTCCTACAATATGTGGATGACATTTTAATTGCTAGTCCAACCAAGTTCAAACATTTGACTGCTGTACAGACTGTTTTGAATGCCCTCCAAAACGGGGGATTCAAAATGAACTTGAAGAAAGCACAGCTAGCACTGCCTGAAGTGACTTATTTGGGGCAAATTGTGGGTGTGCACGGCAGACGCATCACTCCTGAACGAGTTAAAGCTATCATTGAACTTCCAAAACCAAACACGGTTACTGGTCTAAGGCAAGTAATGGGTCTTTTGAATTACTGCCGCCAGTATGTTTCTGAATACACTGAACTTTCTAAACCACTCACAGAGGCTGAAAGGAGGAAAACCTGGATCGGAGCTGATCGACTGGACTGAGGAGATGGAGGAGGCGTTTGTGAGTATCAAAGAAACTCTTGCTTCCTCCCCAGCATTACGTCATGCCGATGCCAGCAGGCCGTTCCATCTATGGACATGGGTGGGAACTCGATCCTATTCAGCGGCCCTGGTCAAAGGGTTCCAGGAAGAAACTCCTATGGGATGGTAGGATATTATTCTGCTCCTATTCCTGTTTCAATGGCAGGACAGCATCCGTGCCTGTTGATATGCGACTGTGCAGAGTGGGCTGTAAAGATTACCGAGGTCATTGTGACTCATCAGAAGGTGATACTGCACACTAGACACCAGATTCTGAAATTGTTAACAAACACTCGTTTAGGCTCTATCTCTAATCAAAGACGAGCTAAATGGGAGGCCACTCTCTTGAGTAAAAATGTGGATATAAATATTGACATTGAAACTGCTATCAACCCTGCCTCCTTACTTCCAGAAGAAGGAACTGCACACAACTGTGCCCGACTGATCGAGACGGACAGCCAGAGCCCTCTTCAATCTGAACCACTTTCTGATGCCATGAAGTTGTTCGTGGATGGTTCCAGCTTTCATGAACAGGGAAAACGCTTCACTGGCTGGGCTGTTGTAAATGAACATGGTGAAACTGTTGGCTGTGGTTCTCTTTCAGGAGGAGGGGCTCAAGTGGCCGAGCTGGTCGCATTGACACGAGCATTGCAGTATGGCCAGGGAAACGAGTCAATGTTTACACTGACAGCCGTTATGCATATGGTGCTGTTCATGACTTCGGCCCTGTGTGGAGACGAAGAGGATTTCTAACCACTGCCGGTCTGCCGATCTCTCATCAACAGCAGGTAAAAGAACTTATGAATGCCTGTGATCTTCCTGCAACAGGAGCAGTTATCAAAGTCACTGGACATGCAACGGACAATTCTCCTGAGGCCACAGGAAACCGAGCTGCTGACACAGCTGCCAGAGAGGCTGCAACACGGACTGAGACTTGCGTGAGTGTTATGGCTCTTGCTCCTCAGGAGAGTGAGACCCCCAGAGACCTTTTTAAACTCTATGATGAGGATGACCCTGAAGAGATAGAACAATGGACAAAATTAGGAGCTCAGAAAAATGCAGAAGGACTGTGGAAATTTAATGAGCGTTTTGTTTGTCCTGTTTCTGCTAGAACTGAACTAATGTCTTTGTATCATGGTTTGGCACATGCAGGTCCTGAAAAACTACATGCAATGATTTCCAAAACCTGGTGGTGGCCCCGACTGAGGGCTTCTTGCAATGATTTTTGTAAGAGATGTCTAGTATGCCTTAAGGTTAATTCTTCTTCTAAGCTGAAAATTCCCTTAGGACATGCCCCTCGACCTCAAGGGCCGTGGACACACCTCCAAATTGATTTCATAGGTCCACTGCCCCTAGTGGAGGTTTTACATACATTCTAATGATTGTTGATCTGTTTTCCAGATGGGTTGAGGCATTTCCACTGAGAAACTGCACCGCAGATGCAACCGCCAAGATTATGTTGAATGAAGTTTTCCCAAGATGGGGTTTGCCCTTACAAATTGATTCAGATCAGGGTACACATTTTACTGGGAAGGTGATGAAAAATGTCATGAAATTGATGGGGTGAGGCAACACTTTCACATTCCATTTAGGCCCCAATCTAGCGGATCTATTGAACGCACTAATCGTGATGCTTAAAACTTCATTGAGAAAGAGATTGTTGGAGTGGGGGAAAGGGTGGCATGCGGCTGTCCCAGCGATTTTGTTAAGCATGAGAGCCAGCCCTAACAAGACTACACAGCTCAGCCCTTTTGAGGTAATGACAGGTCGCTACATGCGGCTGCCCTGGGATGCCCCCTTGCAACATGAGGGACCATCCGGGCCTTTGAAAGACGCTTTACAAAATTATCTGAAAGCTTTGGATGACAGTCTGCGAGACACACGGGTTAGTGTTAGCACACGACAAGCAGATCGAGATAATGTTCAGCAAAAAGACATGCCTGCTTTGCCTGAAATAGGAGACAATGTAATGTTACAGCGGGAGATAGTTTCCCCCTTAGGTCCGAAATGTGATGGGCCTTATCAGGTGGTATTGACCACTAACACCTCTGTTCTACTGGACAGGGGGGTTTTGGGTACCGTATGGAGACATTGGTCACAGGTGAAACCACTTGAAAAGTGTAACAACTTACTACCTCGGGATCATTAAATGTCTGTCGTGTATGTTAAAATTCTAGAATTCTAGAACAAATGTTTTATCATTACAGATGGCTGAATCCGACGACATACTGAAGCTGCTAATTCTTCAAGAAGAAGTGCGTAGTGAGAGACGACTGAAAGTGAAACGAGCTTTCATCCGATTGGTACTTCCGCCTCGTTGGTATTTTTAATTCTGATCGCTTTATCATTTTTGATGTGGATTCAAATTTCAATTTGGACAGGGAGATTCCATGCTTTCAACTCATTGGGATTGTGAGGAGATCGATAACCAGTCCATCATGGGTACAATACCCATGTCTAAATTCAACTGAGGGTCTAAATTTAATTCGACCATGTACCAAAAGGTAAATGATCATTGTTATCGTCTGGACGGAAATGAGACAGTGACCTATTGGCTTGGTCACTCCCCAAATTATCCCAATACTACCCTCATTATGCAAAAAGGTCGGTGGATGAGGAGTGGAGGCGTTGACCTGTTTGAAGGAGATTTCAGTTCAATGAGCTGGATCCCTGACCACATAGCTCATGAAAACATGAGTGCATGCTCTATACGAATGGATATGGTTAATCGATATTTGTTAAAATCTAGAAAAGGTGAGAGTAGAGCAGAACGAAGGAGGCGTCAGGTAGCAGATGTGAATGACTCCCACATGATTTTAGGTGGAAAAGCAGTGAAACTTCCGTTATACCCAAGTGCTCCTGATCCTCGCCACATCATGTCATACTATCTTCCCAAAGCTAAGAATGAACTTGGTTACAACAAAGTCGTTAAAGATGTAGCCCAAAGCTATATATACAGCAATATTGTGATTAGAGAAGAACCGGGGTCTGATGAGTATCAAACAGCAATAAATGATAAGGATTTGATGAGATGGGGAGTGTTAGTCCCAACTAAATGCCACATGATCCGATGGGACACTAATAGGGCTTACGGTGCAGTCTGTGATAGGTTAGGACGGATAGATAAAACTGACAGGGACAAGTTCGATCTGAATGGCAGTAAAAATGGTTTGCCTGTTATTAATGCTTTGTCCCTCTCTTGGCCCAGGTACACAAGATTCGATGACCCTTGGAAGGAGACTGCACATGTTGAGCGTTGTTTAGGTAAAGAAATTCAACAGTGGTTTGTTAAGATGTTTCCTCCTGGAGATGTTGATAAATGTAGAGAAATTTCTGAGAAGCTCACCGGTGTGAAGATGATGGAGATACACTGGGAGGTGTGTAATGCTTCTTTTGTTAAGTCAGGTTACACTTGGGCTAGTTTTTCTGATGTGTTGCACCAGTATGAGTTTGCTAGGAACCTTGCTAACAGAACTGTTTTCAACATGGATCACTTGCATGATTACCTTGAAGATAAATGTTATAATCCTACATCGATGGCTTATAATGTGACAGCATGGATGCACTTGCAAGTGTTTAAACTGAATATTGAAATGATGTACACTCGAGCAAAGACTAGTCTGGTACCTTTAAAGTATGAGGAGCTGTTGTGGGACAATTATAAATCATTTCAGGTGAGGATGTGGCCTCAGTTGTCCGATGTAGCTATTGGAGATGAGTGGTTTGACAGGGCAAAACAATTTAGACAATTTCTGAGTCCAATTCCTTCAGTACAGGAAATCAGAGATCTAGAGTCTAAGGCTCCATCAGAGGACTGTGCTAAACACAGGTTGACACACCCCATGGGTCCTGCATGGCGTCCAGTTGATAAGAGTAAGAAAGCTAACGAAGCAGAGCTGTCTCTTTGTGTTGCAGAGTTGAAGCAGAAGACTGAATATTTTCCTCGGTTGAAGGCGCAAACAGCTCGGCAGAAATTTATCACTGCATTTCTGGAACAGATAAAAACTAATGATCCATTTGCAGATTATGAGTATTTGAATTCTGTATGGCTTAAATCTAAGGGCACTCCATGGTATACTGATTCGGAACCTCCGTCTGCTATAGCAGTAGCATTGGTTTTGGCTTTTTCGGTAGGAGCAATATTTACTCACATGATGGAAACAGTGGAGGAATATGTGGAGGAAGCTTGGGAGGAGTTTGTGGCTGCATCAGAGGATTTGGTCATGGGAGCTGTTAAATATGTGTTATATGCTTTTGGAGCTCTTTTGGGAGTGGGTGTCCTCTGTCTGTGTGTGTGGATGTGTGTTCGTTTCTGTTTTTCTTATGTATGCAGGTCTGCTTGCAGTAACTTGAACCCTTCCGAGGAGGAGAACCGACTGAGAAAACTGACGACACGCTTGAAAGAGAAACTTAAGAAGGATAACATCCATGCCCTGTTGTGAGTGGAAGGTGGGAGAGCCTTCGCGTGGGGACTGGGAATTTTTAGGATCCAGCATGTCCGCAATGAGGCGAAGAGACAAGTGTGACCCGTCAGGGAAGCATGCGTTACAACTCCACCTTCCGTAGTGACCTCACTTGGTAGACCAGACATGGCGGTATTGGACCCCACATTGGTCTAAAATGGGGAACTGAAGGGTGAGGGTCAAAATCCCTTGTCTCTTCAGATATATCAATACATATATACATATATATATTTCCTTTTTTATCAATATCTATCTGTATTCTGTTGCTTAACTTCTTTAATAAAGTGATGAATTAACTATATGCATGATCACATAATCAATTCTATTTTCTTATGCATAACTGAAATATACTTTGAATCATATGTGTGTTGAATGTTAACTAGTCTCTTTTAGGAACATTCAAGAGTCTTTCTCTCTGTCCTGCACGTAGGCTGAAGGTCTTTTGGGGATAAGCTTATCTGTGAGGCTCCAGTCTCTTCGGGGGCAGGGAGAATGCGTTAAACATAGGTTCCAGATGTATTCTGTTTTTGATTGTTACCTTTCCATGACTAATTATATGGTTTAAAGTCCTATGTAATAATACCTGAATAGTAGAAGTGTGATTTTCTCTTATTATTTCTTTAGGGAAGAAATGTATGTTATTTCTACCCCTCTCCTCTGCCCGAGGAGTGAATATTTTATCTCTCTGTTTTGGTTTAAATGGCCTGATAACGTGGTGCTCTGGCTCTCTTGTGCCCAGAGAAAAACTGTCGTTCGTCAGTGTTTTGTGTGTTTTGTCTTTCTACCCAGGTTTTGAACCCAGGGATGCACACCAGGCCGACTCGAAGATGCCCCGCGACCATCTGCGAGGTCACTTCAGATGTAAATCTCGGGCTCGGACGACAAGTGCGCTGATTAATGTTGATAGGCCGCATAGCTGTCCATATGTTGTGACTTTATGGTCTTTTAGCCAATCAGGAGTAAAATAATGGAATGTACGTCCTTGCAAATGGTATAATTGATGTAAGATTTTGTGTAAGGTACGAGTTGGCTTTCGATCTCCTCGTGAGACTTTGCCGTTGGCTCTACCAATTTCACTGCAGACTATACTTCAGTAAATTTTTGATTCTTTAATTGAACTTCTCGACTCATGGTCTTCTTTCTCCATATCTGGTCCGGGTCACAACTGTTATACCCCTAACACCTCTGTTCTATGAAAAAAGGCCAATGAGAAGTTGGCAGACGGTATTTGCATATCCCGCCCCTGGACATACGGGCATTTAAGCGGGGCGAATACGGGAGTTCATTCAGAAAATTTCTTCGGAGCCGATGGTCGTACATGCAGTCTGCTGCGAGTTACACACCAAGTTCCTGTTTAAATCCTCTGATGCTCTGCATGCTGTTGGACTTTACGGCGCACAACAGCGGCTTTCTCCTTCGTGCAAGGCTGTGCATTCTTGCCCCTGGGCGCTTCGACAGTGCAGACAACTCGAAAGAGTTATTCTAAAAGAGTAATTTCGCTCTAAAAAAGAGCAAAACACAGCGACGTTGAACGTCCTTCTCAGGACGCGTCTTTTTAAAGACGATTTTTCCGCCCCTGTGTAGTTTCTGGATGCGGTTGATTCTCCCCACCTCTGACGATCATAAAAACTGCCTTGCATACCTGGGTTGCGATCACACGCAGGCAGCGTTTTTATGAATGGTCTATGTTCTCAGTATGAGAACATAGCCATGACAGCATTGCAGTCGTAGGCTTTTTCTTGTAGTGAGAGAAAGCCACTTCAGCTGCCCCCCGTGCCTCGCCTCCTTCCTACGGGATTGAAACCCCCCGCCTCCCCGGCACGCTTGCTTGTTTCCGTCCGAGCTCGGGATGAGCATTCTCTCCAATGGGTTATGTTTTCAGTGTGAGAACATAACCGCGGCAGCGTTGCGATCTCTTCTTTCTCTTGTAGTGAGAGAGAGCCATTTCAGCCGCCCCCCGTGCATCGCCTCCTTCCTACGGGATTGAGGCAGGCGCCGCGGGCCATGAAAGACGAGGTAAATACCCTCAAAACCTCCCGCCTCCCCGGCACGATTGCCTGCTTCCCCCGAGCCTGGGATTAGTGCGGTCTGCTTAACGGCCTACCGTCCGGTCCCTCAAGCTCCCCGGCATTGGATGATGACATCACCGCTGCATCGGAGAGCGTAACAGCGGCGTACTGCACTCAAACAGGTGATGGCCATCCCCGTGGTCCAGAAACGCAATGCATGGACAGGACCTGGTCGCAGTACAGGAGGCTCCCAGCTCTGTCCATTTGTCCCCAGCAGTCCTCAGTAGTGAAGAAACAGACGGAGACTATTTCACACATCTTGCCCTGCCGCAAACCTGCCGCCAGGTGCCATGCCCTGTCTGCTCGCCGAGGGCGTCCTCCTGCGGCTTTCAAGAAACAAAGAAAGTGGTGCTCCGCCTCAACTAACAAAGAGAGTGGGCCCAGCTCTCAGCCCCAGCGTCGAGCTCCCCACAGAAGTTGGACGCCCCTCGTCTCACAGACCCCCTCGAGGACCCAGAAGGCTCCCAGGCACTCCTGAGATGACCGACCCATAGACCGAGACCGGTTTGCCTCCCAAGATACCTCCCACTGCCCGCTCTGGTATGCTCGGACAGAGGCTCCCCTCAGGGCAGACGCTTTGGCACACAGCTGGCCCGCAGGGCTGCGCAAGTACGCATTTCCCCCAGTGAACCTTCTTGCACAGGTGCTGTGCAAGGTCAGGGAGGACGAAGAGCAAGTCACTCTGGTGGCCCCCTACTGGCCCACCTGGACTTGGTTCTCAGACTTCATGCTCCTCGCAACAGCCCCTCCCTGGCCTCCACGTCTGGCCCCTGGACGGGAGGCGGAACATCTAGCCGGTCTACCATCGACCGTCGTAGATACTATCAACCAAGCCAGAGCCCCCTCTGCCACCCCGCTTGTTCAGAAATTGGTGCTCTTCCCAGGCTGAAGACCCACAGAGGTGTACGGTTAGATCAGTGCTCGTGTTTCTACAGGAGAGGCTGGAGATGAGGCTGTCCTCTTCCACCCTCAAGATGTATGTCGCCACCATCGCGGCTCACCATGACATGATAGACGACAAGTCTCTAGGTAAGCACGACTTAATTATCAGGTTCCCAAAAGGTGCCTGGAGGCTAACTCCCTCCCGGCCTAACCTGTTTCCCTCCTGGGATCTCTCGATCGTCCTCAAGGGCCTCCAGAGACCCCCCTTCGAGCCGCTAGATTCAGCTGGACTCAGGGCCCTCTCTCTCAAGACTGCCCTGCTGATCGCGCTCGCCTCCATCAAGTGGGTCGGGGACCTGCAAGCATTCTCTGTCAGCGACAATTGCCTGGAGTCCGGCAGACACATACGTGATCCTAAGACCGCGACCGGGCTACGTGCCAAAGGTTCCTACCACACCCTTCAGAGACCAGGTAGAGAACCTGCAAGCGCTGCCCCAGGAGGAGGCAGACCCAGCCCTTTCGTTGCTGTGTCCGGTATGTGCTTTGCGTATCTATTTGGACCGCACACAGAGCTCTAGACGTTCTGAGCAGCTCTTTGTCTGCTTTGGGGGACAGCAGAAAGGGAACGCTGTCTCCAAACAGAGGCTCGCCTACTGGGTTGTCAATGCCATCTCACTGGCTTATCACACCCAGGCCATGCCCCCCCTTGCGGGTCTGAGTTCACTCAACCAGGAGTGTTGCGTCCTCATGGGCACTGGCCAGGGGCACCTCCCTAGCAGACATCTGCAGAGCAGCAGGGTGGGCAACACCCAACATTTTCAATCTCCGAATTGAGTCAGTATCATCTCGTGTTTTCTCAGGTCCGAGCCTGTAGAACTCGGTAACACGCTGACATTCTGGCCGGGTGAATCGCTTGCGCCTAGCACCCTTTCCCTCAGCCGAGGTAAAATAGTGCGCCTTTGTTCCCAGGAGACCCCATCTTCGGATCCCTGGTTGATTCCTCACTAGCCCTTTTGGGTCCGCAGTTCAGCGGAGGAACTCGCCGACCCAAGCCACTACGGGTACTCAATCTACCCTGTACTGGAATAGGTGCGCCACAGGTTAAGGCCTCCTGTTCGGACTCCCCCTGTGTGTAATTCCGCGGTACTGTCCCCTCACGAGCGGTCTCCCGTGTCTCCCGTAGGCAGTTACAGCTGCCTCGGTCGCCGTGCTGTAAGCTTCCCCCCTCTACGAGGCTGGATCTACCACCGCGCCAACTTTCCCACATAGGTCCTAAGCGGCCATGTGATGTATTCACCACTCTTTGCCTCCCCTGCAGGGTAGGTGTGGTCTCCGCAGTGTCTGTGGGGTAAGACCCCCTTCCTTTAATGCATGTAAGGGCCCCGGCCGTAGTTGCTCTATGCGAGAAACATAGAGAGAAAAGAGGCCCAGCCAGGCTTGGCCCGTTCCCAGGTTGGCAAGCATCTCCTTGTTCCCCTCTCCAGGGTAACCAGAAGGATTCTGATGGCTTTAATTGGGCATTGGGGAAGGGTACGTGCAGCCTGATACAGCTGGTCGCTCCTGTATCAGCAGTTCACGTACACTGCTCAGCGCATGGCACGTTTAAAGGTGGACCCCTAGTGTCGCTTCTCTGACACAACGTGGAGAGAGTGACAGAAGGGGAACGTCTAGGTTACGTATGTAGCCTCCATTCCCCGATGGAGGGAACGAGATCTTGTGTCTTCCCCGCCACATCACTGAGCCGAGCCACTGTTATGGCCGGACCATTTCCGGCTCCTCAGAAAAATCCTGAATGAACTCTCGTATACGCCCCGCTTAAATGCCCGTATGTCCGAGGGCGGGATATGCAAATACCGTCTGCCAACTTCTCATTGGCCTTTTTTCATAGAACAGAGGTATATATCGGCGCTCAAGAGAGACCCCTAGACGTTTTTTTTCACTTTTCTACGGTTTCAACTGTGTATTTTACCACGTGCACCCATTGTCAATTTTTTTTCTTGTCTATATCTCACGTCTCGACTGCGTGCATTTATTTTCTCCACTGTGTTTTACATGGACTTTTGCATCATTCTCAAACATCTGCTGATTAGGAACCATATCAAACCACATCATCGCTGCTCAAGAACAATCATAACAACAACAACAAACATTTGCGGTAAGTCATTGCATCCGCTCATGTTATCGCTTCCTGCATGCCATACAGGTTTACTATAGCTTGTTTACTAAACAATGTAAGACATTGTAATAAGCTCTGGCTCCCTCCCTGCTCATCGCGGTGATGAAGTTTATAGTAGATTAGTGTCACTGAATGGCTGTATGTCTTAATAGTGATCGTATTAGACTAACTAGGCCCCAGGTCAGGAAGCAGACAAACTGGTTAATCCAAACCCTGGTCTGTGGATAACCTCAAATTTGAATGGCTGAAGTTCCAGGTACCAACGGGTGATCCGTGCATAGGTCTCCTTCATGCTGTGGAGCCACTGGAGTGGGAGGTGATTTGAACAGAGGGTGAAGGCCTGCCCCAGCAGGTATTAGTGGAGAGTTAGGATGGCCCACTTTATCGTTAGACACTCCTCCACGGTGCTGTACTTAGTCTCGCTCAGTGAGAGCTTATGACTAATGCACAGCACCGGTCACTCCTCCTCCATCTCCTGTGAGAGCACCGCCCCCAGCCCTTCATAAGATGCATTCATCTTCAAAATAATGTGGAGAGAGAAATTAGGAGCATTTAAAAGCAGCCCCCCACAAAGCGTAGATTTTACTTTAATTTGATTGGGATCGGATTGGGCCCCCTTTCTAGTAAGATCAGTCAGCAGGCTGGTAACATCATGGTAACTAGGCACAAACCTTCGGTAGTAGCCAGTCAGCCCCAGAAACTGTCTCACCTCATTTTTGGTCTTGTGCCTCAGACAGGCTGTGGTTTTGTTAACCTGGGGATGCACCAACCCATGGCTAAAGTGGAACCCCAGATCCTGAACTTTCACCGCCAAATTGCGCATCTTCTTCAGGACCAACTCATCACCATAATAAAACACTAGATTTAATTCCATCATATGGAGTTGATGTTGATGCTATAGAAATTCTACCACAGAGCGATTGCATTTCAGATCATTACCTTGTCTCTTGTTTGCTGTGATCAGCTTATGTCACTCAATATACACCACACTAACGTTCAGGTAGAACTTTTCTTTCGACCACTAATAGTTGAATATAGCTTCACTAATAATCTTCCAGAATTGTCTCACATACTTAGTAATCCAAAAAGTACACTAATAACAGTAAGTATAAATACAGACTTCTCTAGCACTCTTGATAGTGTTACCCCTGATCATGGTTGCATTTCTCTTCTAGTGCTTTTAAATTTTTGTGGTGCCTTTGAAAGGATAGATCACAACATTCTCTTGAATAGGCTGGAGAATTTTGTTGGCATTAGTGGACTTGCATTAGCATGGTTTAGGTCCTATTTATCAGACCACTACCATTTTGTATGTGTAAATGTGGACTTCTCAAATCAAACAAAAGTATGGAGTGCCACAGGGATCAGTTTTAGGGCCTCTCCTTTTCTCCTTATACATGCTTCCCTTGGGAGATATTATCAGGAATCATGGAATAAGTTTCCACTGTTATGCAGACGACACCCAACTTTATATTTCTTCTAAACCCAACAAAAATTCACAAATCTCCAAATTAGCATTGTATCAATGAAATCAAAGATTGGATGGCCAGAAATTTCCGTCACGTTCATAATGATTAAAACATTCTGGCTTGTTAATAATTACAAGAATATCAAAATCCACAAAAGGAGGTAGATCCTTTTCATATTTGGCTCCTAAACTATGGAATAGTCTTCCTAGCACTGTTTGGGATGCAGTTTAAGTCTAGACTAAAGAATCATCTATTTAGCCAGGCATACACCTAATTTATCCATCAACTCACAATTAGGCTGCTTTAGTTAGGTCTGCCGGAACCAGAAACATCTATCATGAAAATTGAAAACGCTGCATAAAATTGAATGGCATCAACGCTAATAATTTTATATTTGTTTCCATGTCTCAACTGATACCAACTCCAACTGTAAGACATTGGATACTTCATATGCCACTGACTGAACCTTGGACTTAGGATGGACCCCACCGAACCACACCGAAATGAGCTACAGGTTATACTATGTGGATCTCCCACTTCAGGTCCTGTGAGATGGTAGTACTCAGGAACCTGAATGACTCAACTGCTGCCACAGTGTAGTTCAGAATGGTGAGCAGGGTCAATGCTGGAGTGTTCCTCCAAAAGTCCACTGACATCTCCACTGTTTTAAGCATGTTCAGCTCAAGGTTGTTTTGACTGCATCAGACAGCCAGCTGTTCAACTTCTCTTCTGTATGCAGATTGATCATCATCCTGGATGAGGCCGATGATAGTAGTGTCATCTGCAGACTTCAGGAGCTTAACAGAGGGGTCCTTGGTGGTGCAGTCATTTGTGTACAAGGAGAAGAGTAGTAGGAAGAGTACACATTCCTGGGGGGCACCAGTGCTGATTGTACATGTGCTGGAGGTGATTTTCATCATTGTCAATAGCTGTCTGTCAGGAAGCTGGTGATGCACTGACAGATAGGGCCAGGAACAGAGTGCTGGGTTCATTTAGTCCATAGGAGAGCAGAGTTGATGGTGTTAAAAGCCGAACGTAAGCACATGGTCAACAAATGGTATCCTTGCACAAGTCCCTGGTCTGTCTAGATGTCTAGCAGTCCCACATTGACTTGTTGACTCAATAGGCAAACTGCAGGGGATCCAGAAAGGGTTCAATGATGTCCTTCAAGTGGGCCAGCACCAGTCTCTCAAATGACTTCATGAACACAGACGTCAGAGTGACGGGTCTGTAGTCATTAAGTCCATTGATCTTGGGTTTCTTTGGGATGGGGATGATGGTGGAGCATTTTAAGCAACAGGGAACTTCACACTGCTCCAGGGATCTGTTGAAGATCTGTGTGAAGATAGGGGCCAGCTGGACAGCACAGGATTTTAGAAAAGTGGGTGAAACACTGTCTGGCCCCTGTGCCTTTCTGTGCAGGTAGAGTAGCAGGAGATGTGAGGAGGGGGGTTGCAGGAGGTGTAAATGTGTGTGTGCTGTGAAGGTCAAATCTACAGTAAAACACATTTAGGTTGTCAGCCAACTGTTGATTCCCTACAGTTTTGGGGATGGTGTCTTGTAGTTGTTAAAGCATTTCAGGCCTCTCTACACTGATGTAGGGTAGTTAGCTTAGCTTAGTTTTTTCAGCTTTTCAAAATAGCTTCTTTTAGCCACTCTTATCTCCTTTGTCACTCTGTTTTTGGCCTAATTATACAAGATTTTATCGCCACTTCTGTGAGCATCCTCTTTGGCCTGACAAAGCTGCCTGAGTTTAGCTGTAAACCATGGTTTGTCATTGTTGTATGTTTAATCAGCCCTAGTAGGAATGCATATATCCTCACAGAAACTGATATATGATTTCACAGTATATGTGAGCTAGTCCAAGTCTGGGTGAGAAACAGATACATTTTTGGGTGAACTATCCTTTTAAGGGCTCTTGCCAGATCTGGATGAATTTGTCAATAAGAAGAGAGGTTTAGAAACTTTTATAGTAATTATTACAGTGAAAATGTGAACAATGTCCCAAAGGGAAATATAAACCAAAGCAAGATGATGTTTTATTAATGCCTACTTTTGCTATTTCATAGCTTGTAGTTTTTAGTTCAGTGTAGTTACAGTTTTCAGTGATGAAAGAATTTAGATCATTAGGTCTGTGCAGCAGTACTAGCATTCTCTAAACGCAGAGTATGCAGCCTGTGAAATGCTGTCTGTTCACACTGCAGTTGTCAATAACGCTATCAGCAGAGCAGAAGGAATTTACATTTAATTGTAAATTGTAAAAAGAAGGAATTTTTGACCCGAAGTCACTGCAATCGTTTTCAGTATGCCCGCTAGGGCATGGGGTAAATGCGTAAATACTGCTTATGACATTCTGGATTCAGTACCAAGTGCACTGATATACTGCTGCTGATTTAAAAATGTACATTTAAAAACTAATGTCGCAAAAGCCCATTACCCTGAAATGACCTTCACCATGTCACAGAACGGTTCATACCGGTTCATACAATCACAAAAAAAACTGTTGCACACTTACTAAGATTACTACGGTACCCTGAAGGAAGAACAGACAGATGCGCATTGTGCCCATTCTTTCATTGAGTTGGGCAGCAAACCTTCATTCACATAATAACAAAATATGATGCAGTATATTTTGATTATGAAATCTTTTGCACATTTTGTAACAGATTATTTTAGAACAGCCAATAAAAATTAATAGACGGTACACAGGAACAACAAGATGCAATTCAGCAGCCAAAGACCTTTGTCAGACATGTTATATATACAGTTATTGTAACGCTGCTGACAAACAGGCAGAGACGATGATGACGAAGTTAAGATGAACCCAAGTGCAGTTTATTCTTCAAACGTGGAAACCAGTATCTCTAACTATAAGTGTATGAAACAAAAACAAGAAACACCATAGACCTAACTAAACATGACAAAACTAGACTTGACATGACTATGGCTAGACGAGACTAGAACAAAACAACAAGGTTACACGTACAGTGGCTAGACAAAACTTTAGCAAGACAACAAGGTTACATGTAAACTGGCTAGACAAATCTTAGGCAAAACAACAAGGTTACATGAACAATACCTGACAACCGACAAAGGCAAACATGAGGGTTTAAATACACAAGACATGGGTAACAAAGGCCAATTAACAAACAGAACTCTAAAACAAGATAACAAGACAATTAACTAAAACCAATGACAAACTAGAACTGAATCAAAGTAATCAAACAATGAACCAATGAAAACCAGACACATGAACATGGAGGGAAAACAGGACATCACATGACTGTGGAACAGGAACTTTAACAAGAAATTCTAAATAAAAGTACACAAACAAAAGATAACAGGGAATACGTCACAGTTATGTACATGTCAGTGCCCCTCGAGTACTTGAGTAGACAAAATGACCAACAATACCCATCCTTATCAGCTATAGGGCTAAAGCTAAATGCACAGGCACTGATCAGTGTGAATGAATGGGCTCTTTAAATAATATATTATGTTTAGTGGTGTAAACAAACTATTATATAATTTATGGCAGAAAAATATGTTCCCCATCCGTCGTTCATTTCGACATTGTGTCGAAGAAGCGAAACTAGGGGTCTCACTTGAGAGCCTTGCACATCTCTGAACATGAGAAAAGGCCAATGAGAAATTGGCAGACAGAATTTGCATGTCCCTCCCCCGGACATTCTGGTATAAAGGGAGGGAAATATGCGTCTGTCCATTCAGATTTTTTCTTCGGAGCCGAGCGGTTGTGTGATCAGCGAGCTGCATTCACTTACTGTTCCACTCATCTCTATAGAGCGTATGCTGTTGGATCTACAGGCATATCAGCGGCTTTCTCCTTCTCTGCACGGCAGTGCAGCTTTGCCCCTGGGTGGTTCGACAGTGCTGCTGAAAGAGTTATTTTCTCTAAAAGAGCAATACACAGCTGATGTTGAACATCCTCAGGACACGTCTTTATAAAGATGCCCTTCTACCCCTGTGTAGTTCCTGGATGCAGTCGATTTCTCACCGCTTCTGACGATCATAAAAGCTGCCTCACGTGCCTGGGCTGCGATTACACGCAGGCAGCATTTTATGCGAGAACATAGCCATGACAACGTTGCGGTCGCGGCTTACTTTTCTCACGAGAGAAAGCCACATCGGCCGCCGCCCGCGCTGCGCCTCCTTCTTATGGGATTGCGGCTGGTGTGGCTGGCGATGAAGGTGATTTGTGGCGTACAGTGGGCTCTGTTTCGCCGGGTAAATCCCCAGAAACCATCCGCCCCCCAGCACTCTCGTTTGGTAAGCAGACCACTCCGTCCTTCTCACGGCAACCCGGTGCCATGCTTCAACAGTCCCGGCACCCTGGAATCAGACCCCCATGACTGCTGCCCCCTGGCCGGCCAGTTCTGATGAGTCCAGAGGGCGCCTACATGGGACCTCCTCCTCAGTCACTAACCCGCCCCCTGCCGGGTGTGCAGAGCAAGGTAAGTGCTTCCAGTCTTCTCTCAGCACCAGAGCCTCGGGACGTGCTTTTGCCTCCCGACGCCACACTACCTACCCGCTGTGAAGCCTCGCTAGGTACGTAGAAAACCTTAGTGCCCCTAGCATGGAGCTTGGACGCGTGGCTTTCACTTCCCAACCCGTCGCGCTGGTTGGCCAGGACCATCCGACTCGGCTACTCGATTCAGTTCGACAGGCCCCCGCCCCCTCACGGCGAAGATGCCAACACCTGCATACAGAGATCTCGACACTTCTACTCAAATGTGTGATAGAGCCTGTCCCTCAAGCCAAGATGAACAAGAGTTTTTATAGCCCTTACTCCATCGTACCCAAGAAAGGTGGCGGCTTACAACCGATCTTGGACTGAGTTTTCAACCGGGCTTTGCACAAACTCTCGTTCAAAATGCTCAGGCAAAGACATTCTAACTTGCATCTGGCATCAAGATTGGTTCACAGCGGTAGACCTGAAGGACACGTGCTTCCATGTCTCTATCTTGCCTCGACACCGACCCTTTTTACAGTTCGAGGCGTCTCAGTACAAGGTCCTCCCCTTCGGCATGTCCCTGGCCCCTTGCGTCTTCATGAAGGTTGCAGAGGCAGCCCTTTCCCCACTAAGGGAAGTGGGCATCCGCATACTCAACTACCTCGGCAACTGGCTCGTCCCAGCCCACTCTCGAGAGTTACTGTGTGCCCACAGGGACCAGGTGCTCAGGCACCTCAGCTGTCTATGGCTTCAGGTCAACTGGGAGCAAGCTCACCCTGGTTCAGAGCATCTCTTTTCTCGGCATGGAGTTAGACTCAATCTCAATGAGAGCGTGCCTCATCAACGAGCACGTGCAGTCAGTGCTGAAATGCCTCACCTCAAGCCAGGCACAGCGGTTCCTCTAAAACAATTCCAAAGGCTCCTGGGGCATATGGCTTCCTCCGCGGTGGTCATGCCACTGGGGTTGATGCATATGAGACCGCTTCACCACTGGCTCCAGACTTGAGTCCGAGATGGGCATGGCGCTGCGGCACGTATTGTGTTCCTGCGGACAGGAGTCCCCAAACAGCAGGTGTCCCGATGCGTTCTGGTCAACACAGACGCCTCCAAACAGGGTTGGGGTGCCTTGTCCAATGAATATGCAGCTGCTTGCTCCTGGAAAGGGCCCCCGCTGCATTGGCACATCAACTGCCTAGAGTTGCTGGCTGTATTCCTTGCCCTGCGGAGGTTTCTCCCGCTAATTCGGGGCAAGCACATCTCGATCTGCTCAGACAGCACCGCGATGGTAGCGTACATAAATCACCAAGGCGGCATACGCTCTTGTCATATGTCACAACTTGCCCGCCATCTCCTCCTTTGTAGCCAGCAGCGACTCAGGTTGCTACACGCCACTCACATCCCAGGCAACCTCAACACAGCAGCGGATGCGCTGTCATGACAAGGTATGCTCAGTGGAGAGTGGAGGCTCCACCCCCAGGTGGCACAGCTGATTTGGGACCCGTGCGGTATGGCACAGATAGATCTCTTTGCCTCCCAAGGCAACTCCCACTGCCCGCTCTGGTACTCCCTAAAGGAGGCCCCGGGGGCTGAGCAAGTACGCATTTTCCCCAGTGAGCCTTCTCACTGGTGCTGTGAAAGGTCAGGGAGGACGGGGAACAAGTCACCTTAATGGCTCCTTACTGGCCCACTCGGACTTGGTTCTTGGATCTCACGCTCCTCGCAACAGCACCTCCTTGGCAAATACTGTGAAGACCCGCAGAGATGCGCAGTTCAGTCAGTGCTTTTCCGCAGAATTTTCAAACAAATATTTTGAAAATTAGCTAACATATTACTATACAATTACACAAACACCATCAACAAAAGTCGCGCCAGGATCTAGCAGAATTACAACTAATAAACGTATTCAGAGCTGAATACTGTTGCTGTTCAGGTGCAAAAAAACAAAAAAAAACAAACAAAAATGTTTAATAATTTCACAGCTTTCAAAAGATTTTAAATACAAAGAAAGGAATATAATAAACATCATGGTTACTGTCATAAACTCCGTTCCCCGAGGGAGGGAACGATACGTTGTGTCGAATGAAGTGACACAAGAGGTCTTCCTTGGACGCCGAATCATACCTCTGAACCTGAGAAAAGCCAATGTCAAGTTGGCAGACAGAATTTGCATGCCCCACCCCGGACATACAGGTATAAAGGGAAGCGGGGCAGCGAATGCCAGTCAGGATTTTGCACTGAGGAGCCGAAAATGAAGCACGGCCATTTACAGTGCTAATTCTAGTGCTGTGGCAGGAGGGACACAATGTCTCTAACGAGTCTAACGACAGTAACCATGATGTTCCCCTTCTGTCACTCACTCAATGTTGTGTCGAATGACATGAAACAAGGGGTCCATAAAAAAGCACCACGCACTGACCGTGTTACGTAACTGTCGAAACAGGTGCACAGCAAGCTATTGCGTGCTGGAGGCGCCTGTGCCGGCTGCACGTAGCCCTCCCCAACACCCCAAACCCTTTTTTCTTTTTGCATACAAACATTAGGTTTCCCACACCCCAGCCCTTATCCTGCTCCGCGCACCTGGCAGGGGGCGGATTTAGAGACTGAGGAAGAGGCCTAATGGGGCATCTTCAGAACTTGTCAGCGCTGGCATGCCGGGGCTTTAGCGGAGGCCGGAGGCAAGGTAGCTGTCCGGTCCGCAAATTTCCTATTCTGTTTGGAGACGGCATTCCCTTTCCGCTGTTCGCCAAAGCAGACAAAGAGCTGCTCAGAACATCAAAAGCTCTGCATGCGGTCCAAATAGGTACGCAAAGCATGCACCGGACACAGCAACGAAAGGGCGGGTTTGCCTCCTCCCGAGACCTGTTCACGACCTGGTCTCTGAAAGGTGTCATAGGAACCTTGGGCACGTAGCCCGGTCGGAGTCTCAGGATAACGTGAGAAAGCGCTGGACCGAACTACAGGCAGGTGTCGCTGACAGAGAACGCTTGCAGGTCTCCAACCCTCTTGATGGAGGCTAACGTGATCAGGAGGGCCGTCTTCAAGGAAAGGGCCTTGAGCTCGACTGAATCAACTGTGTGCCAGCACGTCTGTCCCGAGAGGGGCTCCTGATCTATCTGTGCCTTGCCAAATCAGTCCCATATGAGCTGGACCACCTGGGGGGGAGCCTCCACTCTCTGCTGGGTGAAACCTGTTGCTACAGCACGTCCGCCATCTTGTTGTGGTTGCCAGGGATGTGAGTGGAACACTACCATCGCGGTGCTGTCTGAATGGATCAAGATGTGCTTGCCTCGGATTAGTGGGAGAAACGTCCGTAGGGCAAGGATTACAGCCATTAACTCTAGGCAATTGATGTGCCAATGCTGCTGGGGTCCTTTCCATGGACCAGCGCCGGGGCGCCCGTTGCACACGGCGCCCCAACCCTGTCGAGAGGCGTCTGTGGTTACCACGACACGTTTGGACACCTGCTGCAGGGGGACTCCGGTCCGCAGAAAGCAGAGGTCTGTCCGAGGGTTGAAAGTCTGAAGGCAGGAAGGGGTGATTGCCACACGGTGTATGCCGTGGTGCCATGACCATCTCGGGACTCGAGTCTGTAGCCAGTGCTGTAGCGGTCTCATAGGCATCAACCCGAGCAGCGCGACCAAGGATGAGGATCCATATGCCCCAGGAGCCTCTAGAATTGTTTTAGAGGAACCGCTGTGTCGGGCTTGAAGCAATCAAGGCACCTGAGCACTGACCAAGCGCGCTTGTTGGTGAACCGCGCTGTCATTGAGACTGAGTCTAACTCCATGCCGAGAACCGGGTCAAGGTTGCTCTTTTCCCAGTTGCTCTGAAGCCCTAAACGGTTGAGGTGCCTGAGCATCTTGTCCCTGTGGGCGCATAGTAACTCTCGAGAGTGGGCCAGGATGAGCCAGTCGTTGAGGTAGTTGAATACGTGGATGCCCACATCCCTTAGGGGGTCAAGAGCGGCCTCTGCGACCTTTGTGAAGACGCGAGGGATAGGCCGAAGGGGAGGACCTTGTACTGATTCGCCTATGTCGAATGCGAACCGTAAAAAGGGTCGGTGTCACTGCAGAATGGAGACGTGGAAGTACGCGTCCTCCAGGTCTAACGCCGCGAACCAATCCAGCTTTCGAACGCAGGTGAGAATCTGTTTCTGTGTGAGCATTTTGAACGGGAGTCTGTGCAAATCCCAGTTGAGAACTCGCAGGTCCAAGATTGGTCGCAACCAACCGCTTTTCTTGGGTATGATGAAGTAAGGGCTGTAAAAACCCTTCTTCATCTCTACTGGAGGGACGGGCTCTATCGCATCTTTGAGGAGCAGGGTGGAGATCTCTGCTTGTAAGGCACTGGCTTACAAAAAGGACGTTCAACGCCGCTGTGTATTGCTCTTTTTATGAGTGGAAAACTCAAACTCTTTTAGAGAAAATATAACTCTTTTAGGAGGAGACACTCTTTTAAACAGAGAGAAAGCGCTATCGAAGCGCCCAGGGGCGTGAACTGGACAGTGTGTAGAGAGAGAGACACCAGCTGGAAATGCACCGTGCGGATCCAACAGCAATGCTTCTCTTTGGTAGAGGTGAGTAGAACAGGAGTGAAACTCAGCTGCTTGCTGCACAACCATTCGGCTCCGAAGAAAAATTCTGACTGTCATTCGCTGCCCCGCTTCCCTTTATACCTGTATGTCCAGGGTGGGGCATGCAAATTCTGTCAGGTTCTATGGGCTGTCAAAGACTCAAGAGCAGCAGAAGAAGAAGAAGAAATATAGCTGCAAGCAGCGATACCGGGGTCAAGCCAATTATCGGCACCATGAGCAGCAAAAGAAGCTTTGTGACATGTTTTTGGTTACAGGCCGATGAACAAAAAGCTTTGAATGGTCTTGCTCCGCAGTACTTAAGTGACCTTCTACCACACTATATTCCATCAAGTTCATTACGATCACAAAATTCTGGCCTGTTAATAGTTCCTAATATCAAAATCCACAAAAGGAGGTAGATCTTTTCATATTGGCTCCTTAACTATGGAATAGTCTCCCTAACACTGTTCGAGATGCAGACACACTCCCTCAGTTTAAGTCTAGACTAAAGACTCCTCTATTTAGCCAGGCATACACCTAATTTATCCTCCAACCCACAATTAGGCAGCTTTAGTTTAGTCTGCCGGAACCAGAAACCAGAAACATTGATCATGATCTATAACTCTGCAATAAATTTAATGGCATCTATGCTTATATTATTTTATTTGTTTCCCTGTCTCAACCTCGGGACTCCTATCCTGAGGTCACCAGAACCAGCTGGATCCAGCACCAGTCATGCTTCGTGTTGGACTCCACTGCAACGTGTCGCTGTGTGATGATGACTAAATGCAGCCGATGCCAGCCAAACATCACTTCAGTCTATTATGATGGACTTCAGAGGATGAACTGATGCCAACTCCAACCATAAAACATGGGATACTTCATATGCTACTGCCTGAACCTTGGACTTTGGATGGACTTCACCAAACCTCACCGAAATTACCGGCCAGGTTGAACTGCGATGCACCTCACTGATCTCTGCCAGCATCTGTCTATTGATGGACTACACTCTTATAATGGAATACATAGACTGTCAATTGCCAACAAAAGCCTTCATCAGCCAATTAACAAGGACAATTGCATCTATGTGAACTTCTGCAGTTAATCCAGGATGGACTCGGGGCGCGGCTCTGCTGCTGACCCAGTACTTCACTCGTGTATTGTTGTTTGTTTTTTCTTCGCTGTTTTGTTTATTTTTTATTTTTTTCTTAAGTTAAAGTTAGTACGTTAAATACGAAAATGAGATGCTTTATTTACTGGGTGATGGTGCATATGGTGATGTGGCTAGCGGCAGTCGGCTTGGAGGTGAACGCTGTGAGTGGCGTTCTCGTGTATAATCGGAAGGAACTTCTGTTATTAGTCCCCCGTTTACAGAATAACTGCCCAAAAGTGGAATTACCTGAGGATTGTAAAGACCTGCTAAGAAAATCCAGGACAAGTATATGCAAGTGGACTTCACTGAAGAAACGAGGATCAAGAGGTGGGGTACGCCAAAGGCTTAAAAGGAGAGGCTGCAGACCCCCCTTGCCTGTAATTACTTGTCAAATGTACAGTCCCTACAAAGTAAAATGGACGAACTATCATTGAAAGTTAAGTATGATAGTGATTTTAGACAAAGTAATTTATTAAGGTTGAAAGAAGAAATCCATTATATCGACATAAGTGGATATACAATGATAAGAGCGGACAGAGATGAAATTGTGTCTCATAAAGCTATCAGAGGAGGTCTGTGTATCTATGTGGATAACAGATGGGTTTTATAGTGTGAGCGTCACATTCCCAAAATATTCTTCTTTCAGGGATGTTTGTGTATAACTCTCGTGCCTCTGGAACACTACAAATGCTTCAGCTGTCCTAATCTACACCTGGTCAGCAAGACAATCTACTCTTCTTCCTGTGTGCTACAGCAGAAGAAGTGTACCCTTGTAATCACTTCCATGTTTTCATAGAGATGTGTTTCTGGCTGTCTCTGGCAAACCAGAAACTAAAGAACATATTCGCTGAAGATCGAAATGTTTAACTAGTGTGTCCATCTGGGAGTGAAATCCCTCTGGCTGATGAGCTTGAGCACTGTTCCCTAAAAGTGCTCATTGAGACTGATTATGTTTAGTGGGGGCATATGAAGCTCATGACGCTTGGCTTTTGTGGGTCGCTTTCATTCTGAAAGCTGAAGCTGGTCCCCTCTCTCCTGAGGGACCGAATGAACAAAGCCGGACTGGGACCAAACATCAGCCCTGGACTTCATCCAGACTGGCCCACTACAAACACATGAACAGACATTTGCTCTCACAGACAAAAAATCTGGCCTACCTACTTTTATCTATTTACCTATTTGGTCTCAAACATGCCCCATGTTTGTTTTTATGTTTCATCCTAGTGCCGTCCTAAACTTTTTAGACTGCACAAAATAATGGCCAAGCGAGTCTGACCCAGATTCAATTCTGATAATTAAATCTGGAGTGGTGGTGTAGTGGTCTAAACCACATAACTGGTAAACTGTTAAACAGAAGGTTGCTGGTTTGATCCCCACAGCCACCACCATTGTGTCCTTGAGCAAGGCACTTGCTCCGGGGGGATTGTCCCTGTAATAAGGGCTCTGTAAGTCGCTTTGGATAAAAGTGTCTGCCAAATGCATAAATGTAAATGTAATTTCCTCTTGGATGGCTTGTTTTCTTGATGCAATGTCTAACACCACGCAGGTCAATTTGCCAATAATTATGTGAAAACACCAGAAGTCTTCATTGTTTTATTTTTTAATCTTTAATTAAATGTAACATTTATGTTGCATAATGTCAGCTCAAACAAAGTTGGCCTACATATTCACATAATTAGTCTTAACAGAAGAATATGATGGCCTGTATCTATAGATTCTGATGTACAGTATGTACAGCAAGCTAAAATCCAAATAAGAAATAAGAAAATTGCCATAATATAAAGTACTCATAATTTTTATTTTTGCTAAAGACTTCTAATGAAACGAAATGCTTGTATAGCAAAATTTCAATTGTAACCATATACATAGCTTTCTTTTTGATTTGCCAGCCAAAGAGGTTTATCATGACTGCCCGGGCCTACAGCAGAAGCTTTCTATATAATTAACTTTTCTCTGCAGCATTGTTAATGATCATATCAGATTCAAGAGTGAACAGGATGTTCCTCTGTTGCCATCAACATAATAGCCTCCAAATGCTCTTGTGAGAGCTTGCTTCTGAGTCTGGTTTTAACAAACTTGAGTGTTGAAAATGTACATTTGCAGGTGACCTGGGTGATAGACTGGGTGAGTAATTTGTATGCAAAGCCTAGGAGATGGTGGGCATCAGTAAGCATATTGAACCTCTTAAGAATCTGGTAGCAGCACACTGGGCAGTCATTGCATCCTCCACTGTTCTGGTCTTGTATTGGTCAAATTAAGACCATTTTAGTCTTTCCCACTTGAATGTTTATTGTCGAAGAAAGGAGACCTTCAATTGAGACGGACATTACCCAACAACCTTCTGTGCATTGCCTGTAGTTGTATCCGGTGGCTATGGTGGTGGCGTAGTGGCTAAAACACAGGGCTGTTAATCAGATGGTTGCTTGTTCGAACCCCACGGCCACCACCATTGTGTCCTTGAGCAAGGCACTTAACTCCAGGTTGTTCCAGGGGGATTGTCCCTGTAATAAGTGCACTGTAAGTCTATAAAAGTGTTTGCCAAATGCATAAATGTGAATGTAAGTGGACTTGTGAGCTCAAGGTTTAGTGGTCTTCTTCCTTCTTTTTTGTGGCAATGTGGCCTTAACTTCCAACTCCATCTCTTTATCCTGCTCCTGCAATTTTTAAATTGCCCATTGGACAGATTTGTCAGCAGCTGTGTTGACTGAGACAGACCATAATCATTCTATAGGAAGACAGAATTTCCATCCCCTGTGTTTGGACAATGGTGATATCTGCTCAAAAATCCTGTGGAGGTTTGTGCTATTAGTAAGATCTCATACTTGAACAGAGCCTCAACAAATCATTGTGCTTGAAAGCAAGCTGTTGTTTTCATGTTTTCCTCTTTTTGTATAGCTGTTAATGCAAGGATGACATTCACATAGAGACCATTATTTGGTCTGTCTCTCACTCTCCCACACATTCATCCTTTTGTATGACACTCAAAAGAACACAGCAATGTCATTGAACAGTAGAAACAGCGATCCACTTCCAATGACCGATAGGTTCCCTATGGGATTAAGATCCGGGGACTTGCCTGGCCACGGATCCAAATTTCAATGTAATGATCTCCGAGCCACTTCATTATCACTCTTGCCTTGTGACATGGTGCTCCATCATGCTGGAAAATTCACGGATTATCACCAAATTGCTCCTGGATTGCTGGGAGAAGTTGCAGGACGTTTTGATACCATTCTTTATTCAGTGTTTTTGGGCAGACTTGTGAGAGAGCCCACTCCCTTGGATGAAAAGCAACCCCACACATGAATGATGTCAGGATGCTTAACTGTTGGCATGACTCAGGACTCATGGTAGCGTTCACCTTTTCTTCTCTGGACTATCGATTTTCCAGATGTCCCAATTCCTTCAGAATTTCAGTCTGTCCTTGATGTTTTTCTTGGAGAGAAGTGGCTTCTTTGCTGCCCTTCTTGACACCAGGCCATTGTCCAAAAGTCTTTGCCTCACTGTGCGTGCAGATGCACTCACACCAACCTGCAGCCAATATTGAGCAAGCTCTACACTGGTGGTGACATGATTCTGTAGCTGACTCCTCAGGAGGAGACGGTTCTGGTGCTTTCTGGAAACTCTGGGATGCCCTGAAGCCTTCCTCACTGCAGTTGAACCTCTCTCCTTGAAGTTCTTGATGATCCGGTAAATGGTTCTTTCAGGTGCAATATTCTTTGCAGCAATTTCTTGCATGTGAGGCCATTTTGATGCAAAGCGATGATGGCTGCATGTCTTTCTTTAGAGGTAACCATTGCTAACAAGAACACAATGATTGGAAGCACTTCTTCTCTCCTTTTATCGCAAATAGTCTGCTCTTATAATTCAATCAGAATCATAAATTTATTTCACCTGACTAGTACTCGTTCACACTTTCCCAGGTGCTGCTGATATGATTAGTGAAATGATGTTGGATGGTCATTTTGTGCCAGGACCAAAAAACAGATTTTTGTGATAAAGTGATAAAGGCCAATGAAGGTTTTTGCAATTATTTAAAATGCATCTGATCACTCTGCACAATAATCTAGAAACAATGTGAATCAACACTACAACAACTGAAGCAGATAAATTTGCGAAACACAAAATGTATGTCACTGCCAATACTTTTGGCCACAGCTGTTCATGCACTTGATTTGGGGGCACTTTCAACATCAATGAAGAAAAGGCTTTGTTTTAGCTCTGCATATTAGATGCACCATCTGTGACATGTCAAATGTAATTGCTCAAGTTCTGATATTCACATAGAGACCATTATTGAAAGCAGATTGACAAAATTTTGTCCTGTAGATTCTTTGCACTTCACAATGAAGCTAAGCCTCTCATGAATGGTGCTTTTGACATATCTCAGAACAACAGAGCACTGGTCTTGGGACATGACGTCCTGCGTGGCGTCGATCGGCACAGAGAACATTCCAGCATTCTTGATGTCTTTCATAATGGTCTCCTGAATAAGATGCTGAATGGTGTCAATGGCAGAATTAACGGTCTTGCACACAGTAACAACCAAGGAACTTCTGCCTTTTGTCCCAGTCTGATGTATCTTCTTGGATTTGTCAATTTTCTTTCAGACACGCATCATACTTGCTTAACAGGATTAAGAGTGTCGAGTGACATGATCAATATTGCTGTTATCGCATGTATGCAGCCTCATTTACTGACCTATAACTAAAGCCTCTTTTGCACTCTCCAAAACTTGTCATTTTTTCTGACTTGTTCCCTGTGTGAAGACAACTGACTTCCACTCAGTACACTTTTAATGTCAGATTTAGAAGCATTTAAAAAGTATGCTTCTGCACAGATTCTGTAAGCCATGGTCTTCTCAATTTCTTCTGTGCAGTGGTGAACATGCTTCCACTCCATCATGCCACTTATGAATGGAGAGTTGTCAGACGCCATGCAGACAAAGAAATTAAATTTATGTCTTTCTTGGCAGTATGAAAGCCACGGTCTGTTAGTGCCATCCTTGCACCAGAAGACTTTCTGTACTGCTAGATTATTTTCTGTTTGTTGAGGGTGATTCACAAAAAATAAGCTTTCACAGTGGGGATGAATGTAGTAATCAATTTGTGCCTTCAAAAGTTTGCATGTAATCTTTGAATGGAAGAGAAGATAAACATATTTGGCTTGCTGTCCATAATGGAGGGCACAAGACTCGACCCAAATCAACCCCACCCCCTCCCGGACTTGATTGTCTGATTTAGTTGTTACTAGCCATGAAGGTGGAGTTTAGGGTGGAGGAAGGATGCCAGATGAAATGTAGCAGGACAAAGGAATACAGTGGCTTATATACGCTTACTCCAGTGTTGATTGGTTGAATTAAATACACATACTCTTCCTGAAATTTTATTAAGAACTCCATTTCATGAGTTCACATGTTCATGTAATCTTTGAATGGAAGAGAAGGTAAAAATATTTGGCTTGCTGTCCATAATAGAGGGCTTGAGCTCAAGACCCAACCTGAGCCCGAGGTGCCTTCCAAAAACTGCTTATGATGACAATTGCTTCTATCGATAATGATTGGGAAAGCGAGCCGGAAATACGGTAGTTTAATGAGATACTGTGAATTGCGCCTACTAGGGATGTGCTTCACTATAACTGAGGGCAATGCGATACGCATCTCGATGCATAATCAATGATACGCTCCATAAAAGATACATATGAAGCAGCTGCCATTGCGATGCGAAACGGTTCACCCCTATTATGATGCAGTGTGATCCGATTTCGATTGATTCAACACAATGCGATTCAATGCAATACGATGCAATGGGAAAAAATATTATGCTATGCAATTCAATATGGTAGGCTATAGATAGTTCGCTTTTATTTCTTTGGTTCAGAAAGACAGCAAATCAAAATTAAATTAAGTGCCTGCTGACTTCTAACGCATGGACCTTTCACAAAAAGCCCATTGTAGTGCAAAAAAAAAAGATTAAATAAAACCAGATGTTCTTTTCCTGTTCTGTCTCCAGTTACACTTTTAACAGTTCACACATTTAACAGTGAAACAATTTAAGGATGCTCAGGGATAAACAATGAATAAATGTTCCGTAACTTGCCAGCAGATGAATGTGCTTTCGTGTCGGTGCTTCAAGTGGGTTGTTAAATTAGTCGCACTGCCTGTATATTTTACAAACTGCATGGATTTATCAAAATCTCTATCTCTCTTATAAAACCCAAAGTGTTTCCAATCATTGGATTTGTAATTATTTGGTGGAAGATGCAGCTCTGCCTCTGCGATCTTCGTGAAGATGCGAGGGGACATGGACAGGCCGAAAGGGAGGACTGGTATGCTCCACCTTCGAACGCAAACCGCAGGAAGGGTCTGTGCCGAGGTAGAATCGAGACTTGGAAATACGTGTCCTTCAGGTGTACCACCGAAAACCAATCTTGATGCTGGACGCTCGCTAGAATGCATCTCTGTGTCAGCATCTTGAACAGGAGCCTTTGTAAGGCCTGGTTCAGTACTCGCAGGTCCAAGATTGGCTGCAACCCACCGCCTTTCTTCGGTACAATGAAGTAGGGGCTGTGAAACCTGTTCTTCATGTCGGCTGGAGGGTCAGGCTCTATCGCACCCATTCGTAGGAGGGTAGCGATTTCTGCTGTCAAGGTGGCGGCGTTCTCTCCCTTCACCGAGATGAAGTGGATGCCGCAGAACCTTTTGATCAACAATTAACAGTAAAGAACATAAGAGGTATTCAAATAGACATCAAAAAGAAAGTTCATGCATTACTAATTGCCAAACATTGTGGCCATTTCACAAAAGTCATGTACTGTATATAAAGCAACAAATACAGTTAAAAAATCAGTTTTGTAAGGATACCTTACTCCTGGTTTGGAAGCTTGTTGCCTGTCGACCTTGAGTGAAATGCACCACTGTCAAACACGGAGTACACCCCGCATCCCCCCGAAAAATATTTTTGGATCAGTAAATTACCTATTTTGGATTGGAACTGGCAAATTTCATTGCAGCTATGTAACCGAGTTTTGCGACACCTGCTTTTCGGCACTCTCTCATGTTATAGACGTGAGAACATACGTTGTGCAAGAGAATTCCCGGTTTTGTTCATTGTTTGAGAATTCTTTGGGTAAATATAAAATTTTACACAAAATGCTTATAAATTGAATTAAATATTTGCTCAGAAGAGCTGTATGTTAATATTGAGTGTTTGTTATGGATAATCTTTGAAGGATGCATATGGATTGCATGTGTGGCGTTTGACCACGTTTTATGTAAATTCATATCTTACTCAATTATTTAAATCCCAGAGTGTTTTCCAATTAAGTAAACACGTGTAATGATAATTGTATTGTTTTAAACTGTTATACATGTCCTTAAAGCCTGGATAAAAATGCATAAAATGTTTGAGGAATTTAAGTAAGTACTTTAATGGATAAAATGCTGTGAATGATTCAAGCATATATTAAGGTGATGCGTGCTGAAGCATATGGTAGCCAAATGCCCTGTTTGTATTTTCATTTAACATTAGCCTCTACCCTATTTCATTTCTGTATTACATTTTTGTATTACATTGTACCGTATTTCATGTTTTGTATTTAATTCTCTTTTTTTTATATATACAATATGGTCCCATCAACCACATTTTGTTATTTAAATGGCCGTCAGATAAAAAAAACCCAAAACTAATTTTGTATCCTGTGTTGATTATTATCACCTAACAGGCTACATACAGAATAACTGAAATATTCTGAGGATGAAAGCAAAATGCAAGGACGAATCATCTGGTGCTGATTTCAACACGTTCCTTTAAGATTGTGTGGGGTGCTGAATTAGGACAGATTTGATGAGTCACTTTAAAAGGTAGTCAGTCATATGCTGTGTTCTGTTAAACTCTGAGAGTCGTATTTTACAACTTCCCAGTAGGAAAAGTGCAATGGAATGCCACTTGAAGTCGGAATTCCAACTGTGAAACTCATGTGAAAAAATCCAACTCCGATTCCTCCACGTTTCAGGTGTGTGACATCAAACAGACAATGTTGGCACCCAGGGAGATATACAAGTAAGTGATAAACATTCACTTTTTCTAAGTAATATCGATAAATGAGTCAAAGTTCCTACATTACATGATAAGCTTGTTTAACAAACATTTGCAGAGGCAAGTATACAAAACACACAACCCATTCTCACTCCTGAGGCATCAAATACTGTCACTTGCGCAAGAGCCCAGTGTGTCAAACTACAGATGCCAAAAGCACCCTTTGGCATCTGTAACTGATGCACGCAGAGGGCAGTCTAAAAGGGAGTTGTCACTGCCAATCTTCAGATATTGCGTGTGTTTAACCACAATATATATTTGTATACATATAAATATATTAGTGTGGTTATATTACATGATCATGGCGATTATTTTAGATCCCTTAACCCAACTCCATTGAACCTAACCAATTATCAACAATATTGTGGCAGCGGGGGCGTGGTCAAGTGCCCGTCCAGAGAAAGTGATAAGTGCGTTTGCACCTGAGCTAAATTATGTCTAACACCTGCCTCTAATTCCAGTGAGCATGACACGAGTGACCAGTGACTGGCGTGTCTTGTATACTATTATTGTGAAGCTGAAGAGTGTGTGTAACTGCTGTTGAAGAAGTTTGTGTTACATGTTGAATTAATTGGAAAGGACTGCACAGATATAAAAAGGCAAATAAATAAAGAGCCTTACTGGACAGCATCACTGCCCTCTGTCTCGTCCTTTATACACTGGTGCTGAAACCCGGGAAAACGTACACCTATGGAGTCCTCCCAGTTGGCCGAGGTCTTTCAGTCCCTAGCCGGCATACATCAGGGTCACCGACAAGCCCTGCTTAAGCTGCACCAAGACCAGGACCTACGCTTCTTTGAGATGCTGTGTGCTCAAGCAGAGGACCGGCATGCAATCCGAAGCCTGTTCGGCCTGGAGAGAGCCCGGCCGCGACCCTGGACAACCGCAGCTCCCTACTATCTGCGGACAGGTGGCCTGGTGGAGCGATTTAATAAGAAGAACATGATTCGTAAGTTTGTGCACGATGATGCTAAAATTTTTTATAAATTGCTCGACCCCCTGTTATTCGCAGTGCAAGAGGTCCCACAAGCCTCCACAGGATTTTCCTCATTCGAGCTGCTGTATGGGCGGCGCCCACGTGGGTTACTTGACGTCTTCCGCGAAGCTTGGGAGGAGGGACCTTCAAATAGCAAGAATTAAATTCAGTACGTCCTTGATTTTAGAGCAAAACTCCACACACTGGGGCAACTAACACAGGAGAATTTGCTCCAAGCGCAAGATCGACAGAGCCGGCTGTATAACAGGGGAATTCGGCTGCAGGAATTTGCACCGGGAGATAAGGTACTCGTATAACTCCCAACATCGAGCTCTAAATTACTCGGCAAGTGGTAAAGACCCTTTTAGGTCACACGACGATTGGGTTATTTCGATTATAAGGTAAAGCGAACCGATAGAGGGGGCGCACGTCAAATATATCACCTCAACCTCCTGAAATTGTGGAGGGAGTTGGTCCCTGTGAAGTTGGATATAGTATTTTCAGACAGGGCAGAGCTCGGGCCAGAGGTGAGTACAAAAAACAAACATATCACTTGCGGAGATCACCTCTCACCCTATCAACTCACAGAGGTTGCCAAGTTGCAACAGGAGTTTACAGATGATTTTTTCCCTCTACCAGGTCGTACGAACCTCATCCAGCACCACATCGAAACCGAACTGGGAGTGGTGGTACGTAGCCGTCCCTATCGCTTGCCCGGAAACAAAAAGAACATAGTTCGGGAAGAATTAGATGCGATGCTTGATATGGGGTTAATAGAGGAATCCCACAGTGATTGGCCCAGCCCAGTTGTTTTTGTCCCCAAGAACGACAGGTCTGTATGGATTATAGAAAGGTCACCGCTGTGTCTAAATTTGTCTAATTTCGCTGTGACGGGCGGGGCTCACAGCAAAACCCAAGAAGTGCGCAATTGGGCGTGTGGAGGTATGGTATCTGGGGTTCTACTTGGGCCATGGCCAAGTGCATCCCCAAATTGACAAGACTGCGGTGATGGAGGGGTGGGGAGTGGAAGGCAGGCCGGATGGCTTCCTGGCCTGAGTTGATCGGTGGGGGTATGTGGCAGTGGGGGCGTGGTCAGAAAGCTGTAAGGGCACTTGCTAAATTATGTCTAACATCTGTCTCTAATTCCAGTGAGCATGGGGAGAGCGGCATATAAACAGCCACACAACCACCAGATGGAGAGAGAGAATGACACGACCAGCGACTGGCGTGTCTTGTATACTATTATTGTGAAGTTGAAGAGTGTGTGTAGTTGCTGTTGAAGAAGTTTATGTTACATGTTGATTTAATTGGAGAGGACTGCACAGACATAAAAAGGCAAATAAATAAAGAGCCTTACTGGACTGCATCACTGCCCCGTCTAGTCCTTTTTACAAATTTACATCATGAATGAGGTTTCATGTTTAACCTTGTTGATAACTGGTTAGGTTTAGGGATGGGGTTGGGTTGGGTAAATTTACTAACAATAATTTAAATTTACATTACACAATTTTTTAGATACACTGGCAGCCAAAAGTTTGAAATAATGTACAGATTTTGCTCTTGTGGAAATTTGTATTCACTAAAGTGGCATTCAACTGATCACAATGTATAGTCAGGACATTAATAACGTGAAAAATTACTATTATAATTTGAAAAAAAATTTCAGAACTTCTTAAACTACTTCAAAGAATTCTCATCAAAAAATCCTCCACATGCAGCAATGACAGCTTTGCAGATCCTTGGCATTTGAGCTGTCAGTTTGTCCAGACACTCAGGTGACATTTCACCCCATGCTTCCAGTAGCACTTCTTGTCGGCCACTTCTCTCACACTTCACAGTCTAGCTGATGCCACAAAAGCTCAATGGGGTTAACAATTATCTGTTTTCCAAGTATGGAATTTAATCTTATGTTTATGGGGTCTCATACAGTATTTACTTTAGTTAAGAGTTAGATTGTGTTATCTTTTAGAGGGGTCTACAGTATGTATTTGTTATACAAAATTACATTTATTGTAATGTATTGTCTTCTGCTGTTGTTTATGCATTATACTGTCATCTTTTCTATTCAGCCAATGTCATGTTCACAATTTTGCATATTGCAGGTCCTATGCAATTCATAGTAATATTAATACATTTCAGTATTTGATTTGACATGCATTATTGTTTATTTTCTATGATAAACAATTTTGAGTCACCACTTGATGTCCAGTGTAAAATTTGAATCCAGAAGCAAATCCAGTTGTGAACCAGTAACACAGACATCACTAAAGCACCATAAATGAATGTTAAAACAACATTATTGCAGTCTCAGAAATGTCTTTAAGCCAAGTAAGATTTTCAATTTTTTATTTTTTTATTTGATTGAGTAACAAAATAAGGTTAGTAAGGACTGGCCAATCTTGTCCTCTGTAAACCACTGTGAATCAGATCTAATTTCAGTCCTTATTCAGAAAGCAAGCAAGGAGGGTGGGGACCAGAGTGCCTATACAGATCTTAATTTGACCCTGTAATAATAGGACATAATACATCACCAAAGTAATATTAATTGTGTTTATTTTCAGAAAAGGTTTGACAATCTGTATTCTATTATACAGTAAATACATGCACTCACCTGTATACTGTACTGTATATTTTTTGTCTGTTTTAGACAGCATTCAGCTTTTATCTCAGACTCAGATCTGAAAATAGAGACAGACTGAAGTCATTTGTCTGTGAGATCTGAACAGATATGTTTTCTGTACCTTTATCAAATAAGGCACAAACACTCACTGCAGTGGACCGGTATCAAATAACAGAAGACTTTTTCTAATAAAAGAGGATGCTACTTCTGTTTCCCCTACCTATTCAAGTGAAGCTGTTTCTAATTCTTCAGTCATTTAGAAGCAGACAAGATTTGTATTTAAACACAAAACAACCCTTGTTCTGGAGACATGGTATTCACACTTTGGTATCCCTTTCTCTAATTTAAAGTTTAATCAAAAAGATAGCTTTAGTTGTCGACCATCAGACTGTTCTCAGGAATATAAGGTGCATTTGATAAAAAAAAAAGCAAATATACAAGAATATCTAATTCAGTGAAAGCTTGGTGGGATCTCTGATAGTGGTTCATTTGGATAGTAAGAATGGGTGAGCACACATCAATCCACTCTTGCTTATGGACGTTGTGACCCCTGATTAATAAAAAAGTAAATATCTAATTTATTAAAAATGTATTTGCTACTACCAAATGTTTCTTTTATCGAAATTAAAATATTACGATTTCACTGTATATGTTATTTGTGTGCTTTTCCAAAATACCTTCTTGAAAATGCTAAATTTGTTTTGTATCTTTACTTTCTATTCAAACCCTGTTATACTGTGACATTTCTGCCTTTAAATATATTGGTTTAATATTTTACATCATATTTAACCTTCTGAGATCCTGCATGACCGCTGTGTGCATTTTTCATTTCCCTTTTTGATTTGTAACTAGTAGCACCTAATAACCTTTCTAGAGCAAATATTTTTCGACATTTATGTCCACATATGTGGACAGCAGGACTAACTTGGGAAATTTAAGTAATATCAAGCTATAGAAAGTCTTAGATAAAAATCTAGAGAAAGTAGATCTTTTTTTCCAACAAATATTTATTATGTGTCCAGGAGTGTTGGTTATTCATGTTTTTGAGATGTTACAGATATTGCAGCTGATTTTCTATAAAGCTGTATAAATAATTATAATTGAAAGTATTGGCCAGAGTCAACAAATCACTGCCAACCATGTTCAAATAAAAATTTGCATTTTAAAATTGTAATCTATTTACTGATTATCATTGTCCCAAGTCTGCCAAACATTGAGTAGTCCAAAAATCATCTGCAGCTTGAAACAGAACTTTTGGTCAGCTTTTAGGAGTGAATACACTTAGCTGCATAGAAAGCTATAGAATTCACCCTAATAACCTAATTCTTTGCTCCCTATTTAGTGAATGACTTAACCTCCAATGTGGTGTCTGTCTACACTGGCCTCAGAACAGTTTGACATGCACCTTATTTTAATCCTAACTCCATATAAATCCTCTGAAAGCAAAATGTTTCAGCTTTTGCATGAATACATTTATTCTCAATGTGAAAATGCTAAGTAAATATGTAGGAATGCATTTATTACACTGTAAAAAAATTAATAAAATAAAATCAACAGTAACTTACTGCCAACAAATAGCCAGCAAGCTGCTGTATTCCATATCACAGTGAAATTACTGTAAAACTATCTACAGTAGTTTACAGCATACTGTTTAACGATTTACAGTATGTGCCGTACTGTAAAATTAATTAAGGTTGTTGCTTATATGACGTATATTAAAATGGAGAACAGTTTACTGTACAGTAAAATTTATTACGGTAATTGGTTGTATGTTGTATATTAAATTGCAGTGTCCATACTGTAGAACTAACCACATTAAGCACAGATTTTGATTACAAAGTTAGAATATTTAATGTATATCTATTACAAGTTTTAAAAAGTATGAAGCAATTCAGGCTTTTTTTTGCAAGCATAACATTTATTACACAATGACAACCCAAAATGATTAAATGTTGCTCATAAAGGTAAAAGTCCATTCAAAAACATCAATATTAAAGGAAATTCACCAGATGTCTGTCACGGATCCACCTGACCTACAAACGCTCAACCTTCCCGCTCAATGGACTCAGACATTGCAGACATTTAAGTTGCATATATGAGTTATATACTGTATAGGACTGTGAACAGAGTAAATGATCGGTTTCATGATTTTTAGAACCATAACCAATATAATTAAATAAATATAGCTAAACGCATGACAGAGGACCAGCGCGTCCGCAAAAGAATGAGTGTGTTTTCATGCACGTTCTAACCAGTTATGCTCAAAAAGCACCAACGTGTGTGGTCACAATAAATGGCGTTCCTTTATCGAGGTCATACAACAGCGTAATAAAACACCGGGTAGATTTAGTCCATTACACCAATTGCTATAACACGTTAAATGCTACTGACCGCAGTAAAAAATAGTTTGCGGTTCGATATGCAGACTTTTTTAGCCTGTAAATCTGCCATGTGCTGCCATAGACATGTATGTTACTGAACCATAGCTGACGTAAATTAGTTAACAACTTACCTCTGTCTGTGGATTTTCAGATGCCTCACAAAATTGGACGTTGTCGACGAAGTGTCTGTAATTTTGGAACCACAGGTTCTACATGATGCAATCCTTTTGTTGCCTTTAACGCTGTATTCAATATATCCCAATTATACATTTTTGCTGTGTCCTTGTCCTTAAATGCACGCCGCGGTCTTCAAACTTGGTCCAGCTTTCGTGGAAGCTGATTGGCTGGTTGTCTTATTGGTAGAATAAGGAGCGTTGACATGCAGATTTGTAAATCAAATGAATCGTTTATTTGGGAAATTAATTGTTGATTTACTGCACATTTATAATTATACAACTCTTATCTTTGGTTTTATAAGTATTTCCAAGTCAGATGGCTGAAGTCCAAGTCAAGTTGCAAGTCATTGCTGTCTAAGTCGAGTCGCAAGTCTTTTTTGATTCTATCGAGTTGAGTCGCGAGTCATCAAATTAGTGACTCGAGTCCGAGGCAAGTCCAAGTCACGCGACTCGAGTCCACACCTCTGGTGTTTTGTTCCAATAAATACCTGCATTTGGGTTCACCACCATCTTCGAGTCTGGGTTACATACACAGGTTACCAGACCTTCTACAAAACCGTGAATCCTGCAGGTCAGGACCCCATCCCGGAGCTGGTTGACACACTCCGTCGAGCAATAACCACCACACCACAATCCAGTGCCATACTCCTTATCGGCAGATAACTGCAGTGGCTTTTTGCCCCAATGTTCACTCACCCTAGAGATGCAGCCACATCTATTCCCCACAGAGCGGGCTAAGGTGGCTTATATCATCAACTTGCTCTCTGGACGAGCGCTGCAGTGGACCCAACCACTTTGGGAGTAAAACAGTCCCATTACTCAAACATTTGAGAGCTTCACTCAACACTTCAGAGAGGTTTTCTGATGCCCTGTGGGTGATACTTCCGCTGGTGAACAACTCCGTAATCTTAGTCAAGCAGCCTCCACCGGATGAAATGTGACCACTTACCATCAGGGGCTCGACCCAATGCTGCGGCTGCATCTCTCTTCATTTAATGACACCATGGGACTCGAGCGCTTCATCCAACTTTCCATCCGTGTCGCCAACTGAATGAAGCCCTGCCTAGATGAAGTGTCTGCCTTGCAGTCACCATATGTTCCAGCACAATCACCCTCTGTCCAACCTTCCAAACCAGGTGTGGAGCTGTAGTATATTTTTATCAAGTTAATCAGGAATAATCAATGAAAACATTGTTCATTTATACCACAATTATGTCTAAGGGGCAAACATGCAGTTTACTCTATGTAAAGGCCTGTGACGTGATGAATATGTGCTCACATATGTTTGACTATTTGACTGTGTGTGCAGAAACATAAATAGCATTACTTAGGGGGGAGAAGTGATCTCTTACAAAGGACTTTCTGTTACTTCTTAATATGGTCAAGACCAGAGTCAATGAAGAGCATGATAATGCGTGTAACCCCACCTTGTTTGAGGAGGTGTATTTAAGTAAAACCAAACCAGAGATGGTTCAGTTGTTGTTGGTACTGTGGTTTCACCGTTTTTCACAAAATTGGCATGAAAAACTACTACAGAGCCCATGCAGATGGATGTTTCTCGGCTCTCATCAGCAGAGCGCCAGCGTCGGTTGACCCAGCGGTTTTGTCTGTACTGTGGCGGTAAGGGACACGTCATCTCTGCATGTCCCATTCGTCCTCCACGCCCACGGGTGAGTCATGTTTTCTACTCCATAGTTAGTTCCTCTTCTTTGTCTACAAGTGTGACACTTACTGCTTCCAACTTTTCCCTTATAGTCCTTGCACTCCTCGACTCTGGGTCTGAACTTCATCTCAGATGCGCTCTGTCAAAATCTCCAGCTCCTTTCGCGGCCATGTCAATCCAATCGGCAGAGGTATGATTTTTCATTGTGTGGGTCCCATTACACTTAAAGTCGGGTGTCTGCACCATGAAGCCATCACCGTCCTGGTTTTGGAAAACTCCACCGCTGACATCGTGTTGGGAAGCCCATGGCTCGTACTGCATTCCCTCATAATTTCCTGGTCTACCGGCAATGTCCTGAAGTGGGGCCCCCAGTGATTTCCTTCCTGTTTCCCAAATCTTATCATTCCAAGAAACTTGATCATTGACCACTCTGTCTCAACTCCACTGCCATTGAGAGTGCAATAAGCTCTACTTCTGTGGAAATCCCATCCTGTTACTCCTACTTCCAAGATGTCTTCTGCCCACTCCACGCCTCTCAACTTCCTCATCATCGACATTGGGACTGTGCGATAGACCTTCTCCCTGGTGAGCCAGTCCCCCATGGAAAAATATATTCTCTCTATAACAGAAGGCCATGGAGGAGTACATTTAGGAGGCTCTCAACCAGGGTTACATCTGACCTTCCAAATCCCCTGCTGCTTTGAGCTTTTTCTTCGTGGTGCAGAAGGATGGAGGTCTCTGGCCCTGTATTGATTACCACTCCCTCAACAAGATCATGGTAAAGTTACGATATCCACTTCCCCTAGTCACGGCTGCCTTAGAACTGTTGAGAGGAGCTACCATTTTCACCAAGCTGGACCTGTGCAGCGTGTATAATCTCATTCGAATCCGGAGGGAAGATGAATGGAAGACTGCCTTTGTAACCCCAACCAGCCACTACAAGTACCGGATGATGCCATATGGCCAGGTCAATGCCCCCTTTGTGTTCCAGGGCTTCATGAATGAGGTGCTCATTGAGTCTATTGATTCGTCTTCATCTACATCAACGACATTCTGGTGTACTTCCGGAACTAGACCGACCATCGTCAACCCGCTAGTGCTGGATAAGCTGAGGGAATACCACCTATACCTCAAGGCTGAGAAGTGTTCTTTTCATTAGTTGTCCCTCCAGTTCCTAGATTACAATATCAGCACTGAGGGTATCCAGATGGATGAAGTTAAGGTAAAGGCTGTGCGATCCTGACCTGTTCCTACTACTATAAAGGAATTCCAGCACTTCTTGGATTTCACCAACTTCTATCGCCACTTCATCAGGAATTACAGATCTCTCACAGCTCCCTTAACACCCTTCTCCAATTCAAACTGAAGCCTCTGACCTGGATCTCCTAGGCTTCCTACGCCTTACACCATCTGAAGGTGGTTCAACATGGCTCCATTTCTCATCCACCCTGATCCTAGCAGGCCTTTTGTGGTGGAAATGGATGCCTCCACTAACGGTGTGGAAGCCGTCCTTTCTCAGTAGCAGGGGAAACCATCTAAACTCCATCCATGTGCCTTCTTTTCTAGAAAACTCTCCCAGGCAGAGCAAAATTATGACATCGGAAACCGATAGCTCTTGGCAGTCAAATTAGCCACCTGGAAGAGTGGTGGCATTGGATAGAGAGGGCCCAACACCCCTTCCTGGTATTAACTGATCACAAGAACCTCAAGTAGCTCAGAGAGGCTCGTCGTCTAAATCCTCGCTAGGCAAGTTGGGCGAAAAATTTATGGATTTTTTTAAAGTGGCATATCAAACAAAACGTCATGGTTACTGTTGTAACCTCTGTTCCCAGAGGGAAGGAACGAGACATTGTGTCGAATGAAGTGACACAAGGGGTCTTCCTGGGACGCCAAACGTACCTCTAAACCTAAGAAAAGGCCAATGTCAAGTTGGCAGACAGAATTTGCATGTAAGTCAGGATTTTGCCATTTACAGTGGTAGTGCTATGGCAGGAGGGACACAAAATCTCGTTCCTTCCCTCGGGGAACGGAGGTTACAACAGTAACCATGACATTCCCCTTCTGTCACTCACTCGACGTTGTGTCGAATGAAGTGACACAAGGGGTCCCATCTAAAAACGCCACGCACTGACCGTGTTATGTGAACTGTCGAGACAGTTTCAAGCAGGCTACTGCGTGCTAGAAGTAACTGTGTTGGCTGCATGTATCCCTCCCAACGCCCCCAAAGAGATGTCACATACAGACATTAGGTTCCCCGCACCCATGAGGGGGGAATAGTTGCTACATGACTAGCATGGGAGCGTGCACATAGGACGTGAGCTGCTGGGGCTATCTTAACGCTATGAAATGTGTCAGGGAAGGTGGTCTTTCCCTATTCTTTCAGGGGGAATAGACCCTGCGGAGGCCACATCCTGCCCGATCTAGGGGGAGGTAACATGTGGCAAATACACCACGAGGGTTGTGAAGCCTTATGTGGGAATGGTGCGGTGGTAGGTCCAGCCTAATGAGGGGGGACTCTACAAGCATGGCGACCGGGGCAGCGGGGCTGCCCAAGGGAAACGCGGGTCCACCGACAGGGGGACCGTACCGCGGTAAATACATCACGGGGAGTTTGACTGAGAAGGGAACTAAGCCCATGCAGCCTGAGTACAGAGCACCTGTGACTCATAGTGGGTCTGGCCACGAATTGCTCTACTGAATTCGCAGGCCAGAAGGCTAGGGAGGAGAACATCCAGGGAGCGACACTTAGAGGCTAACCTGGGATAGAAGGCGCACTGGATCAACTTGGTGAAGGGCGCTGTGTGCAAGTGGAACACTCGGTCGGTTGTGCCGCGTTAACGAGTTCTACCAGCTCAGACCTGACAAAACACGAGACGAGACCGACTAAACCCTGAGATTGTAAAATCTGGCGAAGCTATTGGGTGTTGCCCAGCCCGCTGCTCTGCAGATGTCTGCTAAGGAGGTGCCATGGGGGTGCCACGAGTGTGCCACACTTCTCGTAGAGTGTGCTCGAACCCGCAAGAGGGTGGCACATCCTGGGTGTGATAGGCTTGGGAAATAGCATCAACGACTCAGTGAGCTAACCTCTGTTTGGAGACGGTGTTCCCTTTCCGCCATCCGCCAAAGCAGACAAAGAGCTGCTCAGAACATCTAAAGCACTGCGTGCGGTCCAAATGGATACGCAAAGCACGTACCGGACACAGCAACGAAAGGGTTGGGTCTGCCTACTCCCGGGGCAGCGCTTGCAGGTTCATGACCTGGTCCCTGAAAGGGGTCATAGGAACCTTGGGCATGTAGCCCGGTTGCGGCCTCAGGATAATGTGAGAATGTGCCAGACCAGACTCCAGGCATGTGTCGCAGACAGAGAAAACTTTCAGGTCTCCAACCCTCCTGATGGAGGCTAATGCAATTAGGAGGGCCGTCTTCAGGGAGAGGGCCTTGAGCTCAACTGAATCAAGCGGCTCAAAGGGGGGTCTCTGAAGGCCCAAGAGGACCACTGAGATATCCCAGAAGGGGAATAGGCTAGGCCGGGGAGGGATCAGTCTCCGGGCGCCTTTCAGGAACCTGATAATCAAGTCGTGCGTACCTAGGGACTTGACATCTACTGCGTCATAGTGGGCTGCGATAGCAGGGAATAACACCAATCCGTAAACAATCGCCACTTTAGGGCGTAAAGTTGCATGGTTGAGGTAGCTCTGGCTTGTTTGATTGTGTCTACGACTGCAGGTGGTAGATCCACTAAATCTTCCGTGTCCCATACAAGTGCTAGACGTGGAGGTTCCAGAATTCTGGGCGCAGGTGCCAGAGGATGCCCCGTCCCTGAGAAAGAAGGTCCTTCTTCAGGGGAATTTTCCAGGGAGGTTCTGTCACGAAGAGCTTAAGATCCGAGAACCATGTCTGGGTGGGCCAGTAAGGGGCCACCAGGATGACCTGTTCCTCATCCTCCCTGGTCTTGCACAGCATCAGTGCAAGAAGGCTCACTGGGGGAAATGCGTACTTGCGCAGCCCCCAGGGACAGCTGTGTGCCAGCGCCTCTGTCCCGAGTGAAGCTCCTGTCAGAGAGCACCAGAGCGGGCAGTGGGAGTTGTCCTGGGAGGCAAAGAGATCTATTTGTCCCTTGCCGAATCAGTCCCAGATCAGCTGGACCACCTGGGGGTGGAGCCTCCACTCTCCGCTGGGCGAAACCTGCTGCGACAGAGTGTCCGCCGTCATGCGCGGTTGCCTGGGATGTGATTGGCATGCAGCAACCTGAGTCGCGGCTGACTCCAAAGGAGGAGATGGCGGGTTGTGACATATGACGGGAGCGCACGCAGCCTTGGTGATTTATGTACTCTACTGTCGCGGTGCTGTCTGAACAGATCAAGACGTGCTTGCCCCAGATTAGTGGGAGAAGCCTCCCTAGGTCAAGAGATACAGCCAGCAACTCTAGGCAGTTGATGTGCCAACGCTGCTGGGGTCCTGTCCAAGGACCAGTGGCAGCATGCCCGTTGCACACAATACCCCAACACTGTCGAGAGGCATCTGTGGTAACCACGACACATCTGGACACCTGCGGCAAGGGGGTTCCAGTCCGCAGGAAGCAGAGGTCTGTCCAAGGGTTGAAAGTCTGATGGCAAGAAGGGGTGATTGTCACACGGTATGTGCCATGGCGCCATGCCCATTTCAGGACTGGAGTCTGCAGCCAGTGCTGAAGCATTCTCATATGCATCAACCCACGCAGCGTGGCCGTGGCTGAGGATACCAAATGCCCCAGGAGCCTCTGGTATTGTTTTAGAGGAACCGCTGTGCCAGGCTCAAAGAGAGCGATGCACCTGAGCACTGACTGAGCGTGCTCGTTGGTGAGGCGCGCTGTCATTGAGACAGAGTCTAACTCCAGGCTGAGAAAATAGATGCTCTGAACTGGGACGAGCTTGCTCTTTTCCCAGTTGACTTGAAAGCCCAGACAGCTGAGGTGCCTGAGCACCTGGTACTAGTGAGCGCATAGTGACTCTCGAGAGTGGGCTAGGATGAGCCAGTCATGGAGGTAGTTGAGTATGCGGATGCCCACTTCCTTTAGCGGGGCAAGAGCTGCCTCTGCAATCTTCGTGAAGATGCAAGGGGACAGGGACAGGCCAAAGGGAAAGACCTTGTACTGAACGTGCCATAAGAAGGGTCGGTGTCGAGGCAGAATGGAGACGTGGAAGTACGCTTCCTTCAGGTCTACCGCCGCGAACAAATCTAGCTATCGAACGCAGGTAAGAATCTGTTTCTGCATGAGCATTTTGAATGGGAGTCTGTGTAAAGAGAACTCGCAGGTCCAAGATTGTTCACAACCCACTGCCTTTTTTGGGTACGATTAAGTAAGGGCTGTAGAAACCCTTCTCCAACTCGGCTGAGGGATGGGCTCTATCGCATCCTTGAGGAGCAGGATCGTGATCTCTGCTCGTAAGGCACTGGCTTTCTCGCCGCACACAGAAGTGGAGCAAATACCACTGAAACGAGGCGGGAGCCGGGCAAACTGAATCACGTAGCCGAGTTGGATGGTCCTGGCCAGCCAGCGTGATGGATTGGGAAGTGAAAGCCATGTATCCAAACTCCGTGCGAGGGGAACTAACGGGACAATCACTTTTACCGTACTGGGCAGGGCTTCGCGGCGGGGGGGAGCAGGTAATAGCACGTCAGGAGGCAGAAGAGTGTCCCGAGATTTTGGAGCTGAGAAAAGTCTCAAAGCACTTACCTTGCTCCACGCACCCGGCAGGGGGCGGGTTAGAGACTCAGGAAGAGGTCCTAGAGAGGCGTCTTCGGAACTCGTCAGCGCTGACCTGCCGGGGCTGAGCAGTCGTGGGTCCGGAGGCAAGAGAGCTGTGACCAGAGAGCTGGGACTGTAGAATTTCGGGGCCGGGGTGCAGTGAGAACGGTGCGCACAGGCTGGATGACCCAGGGAGTGAGGAAAGCGCTCTTTTATTGAGAATATGGGTACTGCAGCCCGAAGGCGGTGCAGTAAATGAAAGTCATGAAAACAAGGATTCTCCTCCCGGCCCTCCACTGGGGAATGGAGTGGTCTTGGTACAAGCTCCGGAGCAAACATCTGACTGCCTGGATCACCTGTCTCAGGAGCGCTTCGGACCTGTCCTGGTCCTGGAGACAGTACGCCGCCTGTGAGGTGCTCAACGCTGGGGCTGAGAGCTGGGCCCAGGTTGAGGCAGAGCTGCCTGTTGTTTGGTCGCAGGGGGATGCTCTCAGCGAGCAGGGGGGCACGCTGGTTGGGCAGGGCTGTTGCATGATGTGAGAAATCGCCTCCTTCTGCTTCTTCACCGCCGAGAACTGTCATCGACAGGGGTGTTGAGAAATCGTGACTTGTTAACGTCGTGCATCTCTACCATTTTCAGCCAGAGGTGGCGCTCCTGGACCACAAGGGTGGCCATCGCCTGCCCGAGTGCCTGTGCTGTGACCTTCGTAGCTCTGAGAGCGAGGTTGGTGGCAGTGCACAGTTCCTGCAGCACGTCGCGGTTGGGACTACCCAGGTGCAGATCTTTGATTGCCTTGGCTTGATGGACCTGCAGGAGAGCCATTGCATGCAGGGTGGAGGCAGCTTATCCGGTGGCACTGTAGGCTTTGGAGGTCAATGATGACGTCATCCTACAGGCTCTGGAGGGGAGTACTGGGCGGTCTCGGCAGGTGGCAGCGTTCTCAGGACATTGGTGGATCTCAACTGCTCTATCCACCTGGGGGACCTCCATGTACCGCCCCGCCATCCAGGGTAGTGGGAGCGGACTAGCGGAGGGGTCGGTTGCGGGCAGTAAAAGGTGCCCTCCATGACCACGTCAGCTCATCATGCACTTCCGGTCCATGCCCATGCCCATGCTCACGGCAGCCCGGGCAAGCATGTTGGCCATCTGCGTGTCCGCTTCGGACTGGGCAGGCTGGCCCGAAGGCGGCAGCCCAGTCGAGTCTTCTGCGTCAGACGCCTGGACGCTCTCCGATGTCATCATCCAATTCCAGGAGCTCAAGGGAGAATGCCGTCTGGCTGTGAGGTGAGCAGCACTTATCCCAAGCTCGGAAGGAAGCGAGTGAGCATGTCAAGGGGTTTGTGTGGATTTACCCAGCGAAACAGAGCCTGTCGTTATCCCCATATCGCCTTCATCGCCAGCCGGGTCGTCCTCAATCCCGTGGGAAGAAGGAGCGACGCAGGGGGCGGCTGAAGTGGCATTCACCTTAAGGAAGAAGAGCCGCAACCGCAACGCTGCCATGGTCATGTTCTCGCACTGAGTGCATGAGTCATCCACAAACGCTGACTTGGTGTGATCGCTGCCCAGGCACACGAGGCAGCATCTGTGGCCATTGGCCTTGGAGAGAAATCGACCGCATCCAGAAACAACACAAGGGCGGAAGGCCATCTTGAAAAAGATGCGTCCTGAAAAGGACGTTCAACGCTGCTGTGTATTGCTCTTTTGTGAGTGGAAAACTCAAACACTTTTAGAGAAATTAAAACTAATTTAGGAGGAGAACACTCTTTTAAACAGTGAAAAATGCTGTCAAGTGCCCAGGGGCGTGGACTGCACAACGTGCAGAGAGAGAGAACACCAGCTGGAAAAGCGGCGTTGATCCAACAGCAATGCTTCTCGCTGACAGAGGTCAGTGAAACAGTGGTGAACTCAGCTTGCTGTTGCACAACCGTTCGGCTCCAAAGAAAAATTCTGACTGACAGTCGCTGCCCCGCTTCCCTTTATACCCGTATGTCCGGGGCGGGGCATGCAAATTCTGTCTGCCAACATGACATTGGCCTTTTCTCAGGTTTAGAGGTACATTTGGCGTCCCAGGAAGATCCCTTGTGTCACTTCATTCGACACAACTTCAAGTGAGTGACAGAAGGGGAAATAGAGACACAACTCTTTACAATCATATAGGTTTCAATCAAAAAACTTAAGATGTTTCTTACCAGAGGCACTTTTAGGAAAAGAGACAGCTTCCAGGAAATCAGCGTCATCAACGTCATACTCTTGTGTCATGTTAAGCAGTGCGCCTGAAGTTTAACCCTTAAATGATTGTGTCTTATGAGTCTTGTGAATGGTATTCATTTGGTTTTAATTCTTTAGATATGTAAGAGGTAAGTTTCTCTTACAGTCTTTCAGTATTTCATTTTGTTTACAATTCACTTATAGCCTCATCAAACCCAAAAGCTATGGAATGGGAATAAAATCATATTGAATGCATTTTTTAATAGAAAAGTTATTTTTTTTATTTTTTTGTACAAAGCACAACAATCCTGACTGCTAATAATGTGGTGTGCAATTATAATTTTTGCAATGATCTTCAACCTTGAAATATTAAAATCATGTTCAAACCTGAAACATTGCAACTCTATTCAACTCAGAAGCATATCAGCCCCATTCAACCCCAAAACATTTAAACCCAGAAACACTTAAACTCCATTCAACCCTGAAAAATGTCCAACCCATTCAACCCTGAAATATTTCACCCCATTCAACCCAGAAACACTTTAACCACATTCAACCTTGAAACATTTAGATCCCATTCAACCCCAAAACATTTCAGCTCCATCCGAAAACAATTCAAGCCATTTTTGCTAAACATTTCTATCACACACAACCATGAAACATTTAAATCCCATAAACCCCCCAAAACCCCATTCAAGATCCCATTTAACCTGCATGATTTCAACCCCATGGAAATCAGATACATTTAGATACCATTCATTCAACCCTGAAACATTTAGTCCCATTCAACTTGAAATTTTCAACCCAGAAACATTTCAATCCCATTCAACCCAGAAATGCTTTTACCCAATTCAACCTTGAAACATTTCAACCCCATTCAGCCCTGAAACATTTACACCCCATTCAATCCCGGAACATTTCAGCTCCATTCTACCCCAAAACAGTTCAGCCCCATTCCGAAACCAAAATATTTATATCCCTGAGAACCCAGAAATATTCTGATCCCTTTCAACCTGATGCATTTAAACCTGAAAGATTTCAACCTAGAAATATTTAACCCCATTCAATCCAGAAAAACTTCAAACCCATTCTAAGCTGAAACATCACAGCTCCATTTAACCTTGAAATGTTTGAAAGATAAATGTTATCCTATAAAGGATACCATTGATACATTGTTTTTTTATTATTAGAATATGTGTTAAAGTAATACAAGGCATAATAACGATTTGGCAAAGTTATTCTTTAAAGACTGCATGTTAATTTGTTCCCTAAGTAACGTTCAGTACCATAACACAAGGTTTTTCCCAAGAGGTATGAAGTGTCTTTGGAGTCTAAGCTGCTTTTGAACCTCTTGAAAGTGGTAATGCTGTAACTTGCTTTTGTATGGTGTAGGTGTGCATGTGTTCATGGTTTATACAGGAACATTTGGAGTGGAGACATTGTGAGGATTTATTATTTTAGAAAGGCAGAACAAATCAGAGGTCAGACAGTTAGTGCTTTGTAAAGTGTGTGAGTACTGTCCATTATTATCTTCATGTCTCCTTACTCATTAGGTGACCTCTTTATGTCCTCCTCTTCCCTTTGAATGTTGGACTTTTTGTTGGACTGCAGAGATAGCAAGAGTAAGGGGCATAGTGAATCCATATGCCTCCTGTTCTTAAGATATATATACACATACACAATAGTAGACACACATATCTCAAGAATGGTGAAGATTTTAACTCAACATGTAACAGCATTGTAACCCATTTTACTTTACTTTTAGTGTAACATATTTACAGGTGAAAGAATTTTCAACAAGAAACAATTTAGGGTGTGACTTAAAAGTGTGCGTTCCATACCAGAATGGTAGCTAGACCTGAATGCAATTTTGGAGTTTATTATGAAAGACTAATCCCCTCTAGTGTTACCAACTGTCCTGAGACATTCTCGTATTTTGGCCAAAATTATGACATCCCGTATGGGACAACTCATGTTCCGTGTTGCAGCAGTGGATGGATAATGGAACACTTGAGATAGATCAAAACACATTTTTGGCTTAAGTTTGATCACATATCATACACAGTTGGGATACATTTCACACACAATACAACATAAACTGTGCCAGCAATCTGTATCTGAAAAGAGAGCACCTAAAAGAGAGAGGACAATAGATAGTCTCACTAGTAACACTGGGCAACGGCAGACATTCATCTTGAAAACCTATAGGCATGAAACACAAACATGATGGATATTGTGATTTATGCACTTTTCAGGCATATGAGCTGATCAGTTCCATCGCCAGCTGGAATATTTTAAATAAAACTAACTGCCTGGAGGCTGTTCCATATACTAAAGTGTTTGTGCTTCCTCTATTCAAAGAGGAAGCACAAACACTTTACCAAATTCTTGCTTCACAGGGATAAAGGTCAACACAGAAAAGAAACAGGACTTGGGAAGCCACCACATGGAGTCTTACAACAAAAGAGGTGCAAAACTACTAATTACTATTTATGGTAGGATTTTTTGTAAGAATCCTTTTAGGACTGTCCTTTTAAAACATTAAGAAATGCTTAGTGATGTTTGAAGATTGACATATGCTACAAAACATTTTGCAAATACTCTTGAAAGACAAGAGCACACTGAGAAAAATTGTTGTCAGTGAAAAGTACAAGGTGACAACAGTTACAGTTGCGGATGCACCCTCTACAAATAGTTTGTTATTTGGTTATATTCACTGTAGCAAATGATTTATGATTGTTTTTTAAGTTCATATATAGGCAGTTTGTTCATGTTTTTTATCCATAGTAAACAACTTGCTAATCATACCAAACTGATATATTTTAGTTGATTCAAACCAGTGGTAAAGTGTTTATGAGAACATTGAGAAACCATAAATTCATAATAAAGATATTAAATGCCTAGGTAATGATATATCAATTTAATTTAGCTGGGAGGGTGCTGTCTCATTTTCCACAAGCAGGAATCTGGTCTCCCTAAAAGTATTGTTCCTACATTAATAAGCTACTTACAAATAGTTTGTTATTTGGTTATATTCACTGTAGCAAATGATTTATGATTGTTTTTTAAGTTCATACCTAACTGATATATTTTAGTTGATTCAAACCAGTGGTAAAGTGTTTATGAGAACATTGAGAAACCATAAATTCATAGTTAATAAAGATATTAAATATGTAATGAATTGGATACACATTTATGCTTAATTAATGCGTTAACTTATTTATTTATTCTAAAAAAAAAATTTCTCCTCTTTTCTCCCCAATTTGGAATTCCAAATACGCTTTAGGTCTTCATAGTGGCATAGTGACTCGCATCAATCCTGGTGGTGGAGGACGAAGCTTAGTGACCTCTGCCTCTCAGATAGTCAATTTACGCATCTTATCATGTGGCTTGTTAAGTGTGTTACTGTGGAGACATAGTGTGTGTGGAGGCTTCATGATATGCTCTGCGGCATCCACGTACAACTCACCACGTGCCCCACCGAGAGCGAGAACCACATTATAGCGACCACAAGGAGGTTACCCTATGTGACTCTACCCTGCCTAACAACCAGACCAATTTGGTTGCTTAGGAGACCTGGCTGGAGTCACTCAGCACGCCCTGGATTCGAACTTGTAACTCCAGGGGTGGTAGTCAGCGTCTTTACTCGCTGAGCTATCCAGGCCCCCAATTAATGCGTTTATTCATGTTTTTGTAACGCTTACTGTTTAATCAATTAATGCTTAATAAAGATCATAATAAAGCACATACTAATGGCTAGCTAGGTATTTTGCATGACCTAATCTAAAGTGAGAAAAATATATGCCTAATTAAACATTTATTAGCATGCTTCTACAGTAAGTATGGCCAGCTGGCACAGGGCCAGTGTGAGAGTTCACCCATTCGGACCAGTACTGCATTGTCACAAAATCTTCCATTGATCTTGTAAATGTGTTATACATGTGTCCTAGTCTGATTATTAAACCAAAGCAGCCTGCAATGTCATTTCAGAAATATCCAGTTCTCTGGGCCTGGGTAGCTCAGCGAGTACTGACGCTGATTACAAACCCTGGAGTCACGAGTTTGAATCCAGGGTGTGCTGAGTGACTCCAGTCAGGTCTCCAAAGCAAATAAATTGGCCCGGTTGCTAGGGAGGGTAGAGTCACATGGGGTAACCTCCTCGTGGTCACGATTAGTTGTTCTCACTCTCAAATGGGCATGTGGTAATTGATTGACCGTGGAGAGTAGCATGATCCTCCACATGCTGGGAGTCTCCACAGTGTTATGCACAATGAGCCATGTGATAAAATGCACGGATTGAAGTCTCAGAAGCGGAGGCAACTGGGACTTGTCCTCCACCACCTGGATTGAGGTGAGTAACCGTGCCACCACGAGGACCTACTAAGTAGTGGGAGTTGGGCATTCCAAATTGGGAAGAAATAAGAAATATCCAGTTCTCTTGTGTTGCACGCTTCAAAGTGATGTGTGAAGACCTGCCAAAAACATCACATTATGACTTCCATAATCTGTGTATTAGATTACAGAAAGCGATTTTTAATTTCTCATTTAATATGAAGCTTGCTACACATTTCTGACTACTTATTTAATGAAATTGCAGCCTAGCGGTAACAATCAAGCGACCATGTAGCGAACTGCTTATCCAGAAGTGTGAAACTTCTGCCAAACAGACACAGAAACTGACACAGTAATCCATCAAAATAAAAGTTTGGTTTAAATGGATGCATGAAATTGAAGAAATAATGACAAAAATATATTATTACTGCATAGTAAAACATTGAATATAATAATATGTGCAAGTGGTAATGTATGTGCAAGGTAGGGGTATGTACAAATATTGAATAAAATATGTGAACTTACATATGTACATGAGATATGTATTTACATTATTGCACTATGGGGGAGTCCTGAGGCAGTCTAATTGTTCATAAGGAAAATGGCCTGAGGGTAATAACTGTTCTTGTGCCTAGCTGTCCTGGGGCCCAGTGCTCTGTAGCACCAACAGTTCAAAGAGGGAGAGGGCAGGGTGTGTGGGGTCTAGAGTGATTCTACCTGCAGGAAATCTCAGGAAGTTTTTGTCATTAATTTCTGTGCTTGTATCTTTTTACTACACAGATTGGTACCTGAGATACAAATCTGCCCATACAATCTCTGGAAAATGATTAATTAAAATGCCGTATTCAGACACCACAAACTACTGTTATTGTTCCATCCAGCCCAGCGCTGAGAAAAGTCAAAAGAGAAAAGTTGAGTACTAACCTTGCTCTCCTTGTTTAGCTGGTCCTTTTTTATCACTCTTTGGTTGCCCACATTGTTTGGGTTGTAGTTTGCCTTCCAGTCTTGGCTGAGTTCAGCCTCGTAATCCACGAAGGAATTCCTGTGTGCTGGGAATCTGCACTTCTGCTGTTGCTTTGTCCCCTGGACATTGCTCTCATCGCCTAGCTTCTATTCGGGCAAGTTTTTCCTGACTTCCACAATGCATACACTACACTGATGAACACACTACTCTCTACTCTGAGTGGTGGCATATTACTGACTTTGTGAATAAATATTTTGGAACTGTTACCTCTGCTCCTGGTATATTCTGTCCAGCACCTACATGTTACACAGGCTATACTTTGGTGTCCTCATTTTTTAAAGCAAAAGAGGCACAAATCCCATGTTTTTGTTTTATAACATATTTGTAACATATATGTAATTCTATTTAACCATTTATTGGTTAAATAGAATGAACCTAACATGAAATGTAGGTACATTATTGTGATTTTGACCCACCTCAGAGGTCTTGACCTTCTCAATTATATCCAAAAAATTAAATCATATACCGGTAACAATATCATAATTTTGATATAATCTATTGAATTGGCATTCAATTCTTTGTAGTACATATATATATATATATATATATATATATATATATATATGTAATTATTTTTAATTATATATTAATTTAAATATCAAAGTAATTTTTTATGTCAAATATAAATGTAATAATTATAAACCAACATTTTGTCCCAAACTAGCTAGCCCTAAGCCCTTATTGCCCTTACTGAGTAATAGTTTAATTTCGATTAAATTTGCAAACCTGTTACTTGCTGTCACGATCCCCTGTTGTCTGCCCCGTGTCTCACTTGTCAATTGTCATGCACTACACTTCTCATGATTCCCTGCCCACATCACTGCCAGCCCTGTGTCATTGTGCTCACCTGATTGTCGTTTGTCATCATCATGTCTCCTGTGTATTTAAACCCTGCTGATTCTCCATTCCCCTGTCGATCGTTGATGTGTCTGGATGTAGTTGTCTTGCCTGCCTTGACTGTCTTGCCGTGTTTACAAGTTTGTGTACCCCCTGATGTTTTTCATGTTTTAGTTTCAGTGTTTCCCACCGTGGATGTTTTCATTTGTTCCTGCTTGTCATGTTTTTCATTCTTGTTTAATAAATCTGCAATTAATTAATTAATAAAGCCTGCACGTAGATCCTGGTCTGCCCTCGTCTGCATTCCTAACACTTGCAACCTTGTTACCTAATCTGGTGAACTTTTAGTGTATAATGTTGTCTATTTAAATGTTATGTTTGTTAATGTTTATTGCTAGACCAAAACAAAATAATATAATTATTTAGAGATGTCTAAAATTTTAGTTTTAGTGTTCTAAACACATTATAGTTCAGATCAATACTTTTGTCACACACATAATGTGCATGTCTAGAAGCCATAATGCTTTGATGAATGTATTCCTGCTTAGCAGCTTTGTTTCTTGTATATTTTATGTTTTGAAAGAACCATTTGTTTAGCTTTGTAATGGCTGGGAATATTAACCAGTTGAATCAATTTTTGAAAAGACATTCAAACCTCACAGAAAGTTCCCACACCCACTTCCTAACCTACAGGGATGCTTGTGTAATCGATATGTCATGTGAGTGTGATGTCTGCTTTCATTACTAAGATTAAGACAAAACCATTTTTGTCATGTTAGCTGCTTCTAATAGGAAAGATTAGGTTATTGCTCAGCTCAAAGAGCTGATGTTTGGGGAGCTCTTTTATGTCTTCTTTATGCTTTTAACAATGCAGAGAAACGTGATAAGGTTTATTTACGCCACCAGACTCTTTCAAGCAATCTCCCATGTTCGAGATGCATGTACTTGATGATACATTAGAGGTTCTTAACTCTTTCCCCGCCAGCGTTTTAAAACAAAAGTTGCCAGCCACCGCCAGGGTTTTTGACGATTTTTGCTAAACTTTAATGGCCCGCAGAATATTTTTTTCCATGAATATATGAAGATGCTATATATCACAATAAAGATCTGAGCCTCTGCTTTTAGGCAAAAAAAACGATTTTATTTTATCTTCATTTGTTCTTTTTTATTGCACTTGAACAGAGGTCGGTTTGTCAAAACAACATTTCAGACAAAAAGCTGAGAAAAAGGCATGTTTATGTCTGATATTTTGAGCTTCTCAATACTCCACTTCTTCATGTTTGAGACGATCGCAGTCTGTTTCTTTGATCAAAGAGTTGCGTACTCTTTCAAAACATGCGGAGGGGTCTTCCTTACCGTATAACACCTAAAACACGGAAACCCGGAAAATTCCATGTTTGGCGGGGAAGCGTTTTTTCATAAAACACGGAAAATTCCGTGTTTGACGGGGAAGCGTTTTTTCATAAAACACGGAAAATTCCGTGTTTGGCGGGGAAAGAGTTAAGCAAAATACAACTTTGTATTGTACATTTTTATTTATTTATTTCACTTGTCTGTTACTTTGCATGTAAGCTAAACATGATGTGAGCCAAAATACTGCCAAAAAAATATCTCCTGACATTACAGTTTACTCAAGCTCTGTCTGTCTTCTATTGTGAATAGAAACTTCCCTATCCCGAGCCACATTAACCAGCTCTGACTGGGGACCCCGAGGCGTTCCCAGGCCAGTGTGGAGATGTAATCTCTCCACCTAGTCCTGGGTCTTCACCGAGGTCTCCTCACACCTTACCAAACCACTTCAACTCGCTCCTTTCGACACAAAGGAGCAGCGGCTCTACTCTGAGCTCCTCAAGGATGACTGAGCTCCTCACCTTATCTCTAAGGGAGAATGCCTGCCACCCTTCTGAGGAAACCCCTTTCGGCTGTTTGTACTCGTGACCTAGTTCTTTCACTCATGACCCAGCCTTCATGACCACAGGTGAGGGTAGGAATGAAAATTGACCGGTACCTCCTTCCCTAGCTGGAGTACGCTCTCCATCGGTTTCATGCACAATAAGCAGTGGTATGGAAATACATTTTCTTTAATGTGTGAATATATGTATGCATTAAAAAATATAGTTTTTGAGATAGACATTTATATCACATATCTTTGTGTGTTTTTAAAGACTCAATTTCATGTTCAAAACAGAGACTCAAATGTTTAGGAGATTTCTGGTCTGGTCATGTGTGTAATAGACCTCCAGAATAAGAAGTGCACTGTTTAAAACAAATTCAAGGCTCTTGTGGCAGATCTCTGCCTTCCTTATGAAGGAGGAAGCGGGAGCCCGGTAGAACAATTCACAATAAACTTTAATTAGACACATTTTTACTTGGACAGAACATAACACTTTTTTTCATCTCAGACTCGCCAGCACACACACACACACACACACACAAACACAGCTCCAACTGTTCGTTGGAACGTGTGCATGCATCTCTCTCTCTCTCTCTCTCTCTCTCTCTCTATCCCTCTCCCGGCTGTTTGGGGTAATTCAGCACCAGGTGTCCATCCTTACGGCCTGGCCATGCCATCCTTGTCACAAAACCCCATTGCCCGATTCAGGCCGGGGACAATCCACCCTGACCCTCCCCCATTTCTGGAGGGGAGACATTATAATAGGACATTAACCCTTAACACTTAGTTGTCTTATGTCTTATGTTTAAAACAAATATTTTGTATGAACTATAAGATTAATGACTAATGTCTTTGAAATCCATCCTGGATTAACTGCAGAAGTTCACATAGATGCACTCGTCCTTGTTACTTGGCTGATGAAGGGTTTTGTTGGCAATTCATTGATAGTCTATGTATTCCATTCCAAGAGTGTAGTTCATCATTAGACCAAGGAGATGCAGGCAGAGTTCAGTGAGGTGCATCGCAGCTCAACCTGGCCGGTAATTTCGGTGAGGTCTATCCTAAATCCAAGGTCTTATGGTTGGAGTTGGCATAAGTTCATCCTCTGAAGTCCATCGTATTGACTGAAGTGATGTTTGGCTGGCACTGGCTGCAATTAATCATCATCACACAGCAACATGTAGCAGTGGAGTCCAACATGAAGCAGGAATGGAGATGAATTCAGCCGGTTCTGGTAACCTCAGGATAGGTGTGTTTCTGGTTTCGGCAGACCTAACTAAAGCAGCCTAATTGTGAGTTGAAGGATAAATTAGGTGTATGCCTAGCTATATAGATGAGTCTTTAGTCTAGACTTAAACTGAGTGAGTGTGTCTGCATCTTGAACAGTGTTAGGGAGACTATTCCATAGTTTAGGAACCAAATATTAAAAAGATATACCTTTTTTGTGGATTTTGATATTCTAGGAACTATTACATTTACATTTATGCATTTGGCAGACACTTTTATCCAAAGCGACTTACAGTGCAATTATTACAGGGACAATCCCCCTGGAACAACCTGGAGTTAAGTGCCTTGCTCAAGGGCACAATGGTGGTGGCTGTGGGGTTTGAACCAACGACCTTCTGATTAACAGCCCTGTGCTTTTGCCACTACGCCACCACCACTCCTTAAACATTTGGGTGAGGTAGCTGGGATTAGCACCTTGTTTATATTTTCATTTACATTTATGCATTTGGCAGATGCTTTTATCCAAAGCGACTTACAGTGCAATTATTACAGGGACAATCCCCCCGGAGCAACCTGGAGTTAAGTGCCTTGCTCAAGGACACAATGGTGGTGGCCATGGGGTTCGAACCAGTGACTTTCTGTACAACAGCCCTGTGCTTTAGCCACTACGCCACCACCACTCTATTAACAGGCCATAATTTTGCGATCGCAATTAACGTATATATAGTGTGGTAGAAGGTCACTTAAGTACTGCGGAACTAGACCATTCAAAGCTTTGTATGTAGTTAACAAAATTTTTTAATTAATATGAAATTTAACAGGCAATGTAACGATGAGAAAATGGGGCTAACATGATCATATTTCTTGGTTCTCGTTAACACTCTAGCTGCTGCATTTTGAACCAATTGAAATGTATTTATTGATCTTGCTGGACATCCTCCCAGTAATGCATTACAATAATCTAGTCTTGAGGTCATGAACGCATTAATTGGTTCCCCTACTGTCACTCACTCGACATTGTGTCGATTGTAGTGACACAAGGTGTCTCTTCTGAGAGCCTAGCATACCTCTGAACTTGAGAAAAGGCCAATGTCAAGTTGGCAGACAGAATTTAGGGGTATAAAGGCGAATGTCAGACAGATTTTTTCTTCGGAGCCAAGCATTTGTGCAACAGCAAATTTGCAACCCTGTTACTTTGTGTCGATTGTAGTGACACAAGGTGTCTCTTCTGAGAGCCTAGCATACCTCTGAACTTGAGAAAAGGCCAATGTCATGTTGGCAGACAGAATTTAGTGGTATAAAGGCGAATGTCAGACAGATTTTTTCTTCGGAGCCAAGCGGTTGTGCAACAGCAAAGCTGAGATCACCACTGTTCCACTACGGTGCATTCCAGCGGCTTTCTCCTCTTTGCACGCTGTGCAGTCCACGCTCCTGGGTGCTTTGACAGTGCTTTCATTGCCTGAAAGATTGTTTCTCCTCATAAAAGAGTTTGAGTTTCAACTCATACGCTCGAATACACAGCAGGCATTGAACGTCCTTTTCAGGATGCGTCTTTTTCAAGATGCCCTTCTGCCTCTGTGTAGTTCCTGGATGTGGTCGATTTCTCACCTCTTCTGACGGTCATAAAATGTACCTTGTGTGCCTGGGCTGCGAACACATGCAGGCAGCGTTTTATGAATGGTTGATGAATTTTATGAATGTTCTCAGTGCAAGAACATAGCCATGGCAACATTGCGGTCGCGGTTTTATTTTCTCACAAAAGAAAGCCCCTTCAGCTGCCCCCACGTCGTTCCTTCTTCCAACGGGATTAAGGATGACCCGGCTGGCATGAAGGCGATTCGTGGATGACGATGGGCTCGGTTTCGCCTGGTAAATCCCCACAAACCACCCGCCCCCGGCAAGTTTGCTTGCTTCCGTCCGAGCTCGGGATGAGTGTGGCTCGCCTCGTGGCTATCCGGCATTCTCCTTCAAGCCCCCATAATTGGATGACGATTTTGCCGCTGCATCGGAGAGCATCACAGCGGTCTGCTCGCCCAGTCTGAGCCTGATGCACGGATGTCCGCTATGCTTTCCTGGGCTGCCATGAGTGCGAGGTGGACTGGAAATCTCTGCCCCTTCTCATGGCTACTCGATCGGTTCCTCGGGCCAGGGCGCCACTCATAACCATGCCCCCCCCCCTGGGTCCTTTCTTCCAGGAATTGCATGACGAGCCAACGAGTTTGTGGAGGACACCTTTTACTGCCCGGAACCGACCTCCTCGCTCGTACGCTCTCACTACCCTGGACTGTGGGGTGGTCCACGGATACACGGAGGTCCCTCAGGTAGACAAGGCGGCCACGATCCACTTGTGTCCCGAGAATGCCACCACCTGGCGGAACTGCCTGGTATTCCCTTCAAAGCCTTTAGGACAATGTCGTCACTGATTGCGAAAGCCTACAGCACCACTGGAGAGGCCGCCTCCGCCCTTCATGCCATGGCTCTCCTGCAAGTTCACCAAGCCAAAGCACTTAAAGATCTGCACCTGGGTAGTCCCGATCATGATGTGCTGCAGGAACTGCGCCCTGCCTCCAATCTCACTCTCAGAGCTACGAGGGTCACAGCGCAAGCACTCGGGCGGGCGATGGCCACCCTCGAGGTCCATGAACGCCATTTGTGGCTGAACTGGATGAGATGCATAACATTGACAAGGTACACTTTCTCAACGCCCCCGTCTCCCTGTTCGGCCTTTTCGGCGACACCATTGATGACTTCGCCGAGCAGTTTTCGGCGGTGAAGAGGCAGACGGAAGCTATACCTCACATCATGCCATGCTGCCGCCTCAATGCAGCCAGCACCCCCTGTGACTAAACCAGGCAGCTCTGCTTCAAACGGGCCCAGCTCTCAGCCCCAGGGTCGACCGCCCCGCAGGTGGTGTACTTCAGCACCAAACCAGCACAAATGTTAATTTTTGTGGCACAAACTCAGCACAATCGAAAGGTATAGATTTAGTATTGGGTTGCAAATATAGGTTGCAAACATCCATTTCGTAGTGGATTTAATCCAGTACGTCATCATGCTACAGGCTGCAGCAAAGACAGACTCAAAAGGCTTGTTTGAGATAAGAAATTCCTGTGCAGAACCGATTAGTGGTGATCAATACTGTTACCATTCCTTGTTGTCTGTCCCGTGTCTTCCGTTTCACCGTTCATATTCCATGTCACGTTTTCCCTGTTGTCCGCCCCGAGTCTCACTGTCCTTGTGAAAAACTACACTTCCCACAATTCCCAGATCTTCTCACTGCCATTATTGTGTCATTGTTTGCACATGTTTGTCGTTTGTGATCCTCCTGTGTCTGTGTATATAAACCCTGTGTGTTTTCCACTCCTTGTCGATCGTTGTATGTTGTATGTTGAAGTTTTGTTTCATGCTCTGCTAATTCTCTGTCTTCGTTCGAGGTTTCCCTGACGTTTCATGTTCGTTCGAGGTCTCCTGTGGATGTCTAGTCGTGTTCGTTCTGCCCTACGTGGATGTTTCCCCAACCTGTGTAGCTCCTTTGTGTTCTTCCGTGTTTTAGTTTATTTTCCCATCGTGGACTTTTCTTTTGTTCCTGTGTTTGTTAATCTGTCTATGCTTGCAATAAAAACCGCATTTGGATCCGCATCTCCCGTCTGCCTTCTCCTGACTTTCCACTGTCATAACAAATACAATACAATATTACTGGCAGTTGCATGCTGGTTAGAAATCTGTCCGACTTGCTCTGATATCATGACGACGTATGTCAAAAAATGTCTCGCAAGGTGGCTGCAGTTGTAGCAAGTTGTTTTAAAAATGTACTCTTTTAACAATTTAAAATTAGGGCTGTCGATTTAACGCGTTAATTCAGTGCAATTAATTTGATAAAATAATGCGTTAAAAAAATTCACGCAATTAATCACACCATAATAAGGAAGATTCCTGAGAAATGCAAGCTTGTAATACCACAGTTTACTCCAGAGGGCAGTAAGTGAAATTTCAGCTGTATGAGCAACGCACCGTTTATACAGTGAAGAAAACAACCCACAACACAGACATGCGTTACGTTCTTACATTCAAAACACTTGAAAGAGCGCAAATGCAAACTAAGGGATCTCAAGATGTGTTTAAAGATTGAGTATTAAACTATATTTAACTTGAAACAGTGAACTAAACATTTTATGTTTATGATGCAACGCACCCGAGATTCTACACAAGCATGTCTGAAGCTTGTTGAAATTGACAGGCTCTTAAACAAGCCCTCATAATAAATCTCCAACTGATTGTCAAATTCACTTGTGAAAGGGATTGCTGTGAACTGTATGCCAGTGATTGAATTATGATCAATAATATGGTAGTAAACAATACATTGTATTCTAAAGCCACTTTTTGTATTGTCTTATTGCTCTTGTCTGGACTTCCTGTTGGACGTCACTGGACTTCCTGTTGCCGACGGCACGCTGCACGAGAGTTTGTTTGTAGCCTGCTTAGGTTGCTTAGCATTGCTTATTCTTATTGCTTATTCTTATTCTCAAACATTCATCATTATATTCATCGTTCATCGTTATATCCTTTGTCATTTTACCGTGTTTCAGGTTTTCTGCTTTTCTACTGTTTCATCTGCGTGTATTTTACCTGTTGCTGCTGGCACCTAGCTAGAGTCTGTGTTTGTAGCCTGCTAGTTTTTCTTTTTTTAGCATCGCTTATATATCTGTTTTCAGCCTTTAATCCTTAACATCTGCCATTTTTAAGCGTGCATTGGTTTTCCCTCGTATTATTCTCTTATCGCAATTCAACTGCGCGCATATTCCACCTGAATCCGCGTTCTATTTTTCCCCATTTTTTTCTCCTCTGTGGTACACAAATTATTGCATCTATCTCAAAGCACCGCTTATCAAGAACAATTTGGAGAGGGATTCACAACAATCGCAAACCCCCAACGCTCAGGTTCAACTAACAACAAACAATTTGCCATCCGCAAGTCATGGCATCCGCTTCCTGCATTGCATGTCACATGTTTACAATAGCCTCCTCGGTCAGCAGTGAGGGATTCACATGTGATAAATGTAAGGAATTAGTCAGGCTGACATCCGAACGCTAGTGGAGGTCAGTGAGAAAGAGAAGCCGGTAGATACTGTTTTGTATGCGAGTAGTAGTACAGAGAGCAACATAAACACTTTGGTTCTGGCTGTACAGCCCCTGCAGCAGGGCTTTTGTGTGACGTCCCAGCGGCATACTCGCTCAGCAAAGAGACACCACTCCCCTGTTCCTGTTAGGGTTTGCAATCGATTCTCCCTACTCAGTGATACACCCACTGAGAATTATGTTGAAAGAGCCCTTGTTATCGGCGATTCTATTGTAAGGAACGTGGAAATAGAGACTCCAGCCACTATTGTTAATTGCATTTCGGGGGCCAGAGCCTCTGACATCAAATCAAATTTAGATTTTCTAAAATTTGTATCCATGTCGGCACTAATGATGTCCGGCTTCTCCAGTTGGAGATCACTAAAGTTAATGTTAAAGAGGTGTGCAAATTTGCAAAAACGATGTCAGACACTGTAATGCTCTGGTCCCCTCCCTGCTCGTCATGGTGACAAGGTTTATAGTAGATTAGTGTCACTGAATGGCTGGATGTCTGAGTGGTGTCTGAAGAATAAAATAGGATTTATAGACAATTGGAAGAGTTTTTGGGGTAGACCTAACCTGCTAAAGAGAGACGGACTCCATCCCTCCAGGGAAGGTGCCGCTCTCCTCTCTAGTAATTTGGCTCATAGTCTTAATGATAGTATTTGACTAACTGGGCCCAGGTCAGGAAGAAGACAAACTGGTTAATCCGAACATCTGCTAGCTGCCTTGAGACGTCACACAGGTCACATACACTACAACACATAGAGACTGTGTCTGTTCGCCGAACTACCAAACACAATACCCTCACTAAATAATTTAGAAAAAAATTGACTACGGTCAAACTTGAAGAAAACATACAAATTAAAAATACACATCATATAAAAATAGGGCTACTAAACATTAGATCTCTTTCTACCAAAGCACTAATTGTTAATGAAATGATTACAGATCATAGATTGGATGCACTCTGTTTGACTGAAACCTGGCTTAATCCGGATGAATATATTAGTTTAATTGAATCTACTCCCCCAGGTTATTGTTATAAACATGAGCCACGTCTGAAGGGTCGAGGAGGTGTTGCTATAATTTACAGTGAAGTTTTTGGTGTTACTCAGAGGACAGTCTTTTGAACTAATAATGCTTAATGTGACACGTCAGATATAAATAAAACATCTCTGTCGTCTTTTGTCCTTGCTAAAAAATCTCTGTCGTCTTTTGTCCTTGCTACAATGTATCACACGGGCCTTATTCTGATTTCCTTGATGAATTTGCAATTTTTTTATCAGATCTTGTAGTTACTGTAGATAGAGCTTTAATTGTTGGTGACTTCAACATTCACATCGATAATGAAAATGATACATTGGGATTAGCATTTATCGATATTCTCAACTCTTGGAGTCAGACAAAATGTAACAGGACCAACTCATCGCCATAATCATACGCTAGATTTTAATTCTGTCATATGGAGGTAATGTTGATAATATAGAAATTCTGCAGCAGAGTGATGACATCTCGGATCATTACCTCATGTCTTGTATGCTCCAATCAGCTAATGTACTCAATCTACACCACGCTATCATTCAGGTAGAACTATTCTTTCAACCACTAAAGATAGCTTCACTAATAATCTTCCAGATCTATCTCATACACTCAATAAACCCAAAAGTCCAGAAGAACTTGATGAAATATCAAAAAATATAAATGCAGTCTTCTCTAGCACTCTTGATATTTTCGCCCCACTTTGATTAAAGAAAATTAAAGAAATAAGCCCTGCACCATGGTACAATGATCACACTCATGCTCTTAAGAGAGCAGCTCGGAAAATGGAGCGCATGTGGAAAAATACAAAATTAGAAGTATTTCGTGGTGCATGGAAGGATAGTGTCTGTAGCTACAGACAGGCACTAAAAGCTGCCAGGTCAGCATATTTCAGTAAACTCATAGAAAATAACCACAACAATCCTAGATTGTACTGTGTCTAAATTGGTTAGGAATAAAGCCTCAACAGAACCAGATATTCTGTCGCAGCACAAGAGTAATGACTTCATGAATTTCTTTACAGATACAATTTAAATAATCAGAAATAAAATTAGAATTATGCATCTGTCATAGCACCTCAGAAAACAATGTCTAATAAGTTTCCTCACGTGCAACTTCAATCCTTCTTTGTCATAGGTCATGAAGAGCTTACAAAACTTATCGAAGCATCAAAAGCCACAACATGTTTGCGTCAACGTGTTTTCCGTGTCACCGTCACCATGTTTCTCTGTCACGATTCCCTGGTTGTCTGCCCCGTGTTTTCCGTGTCACCGTCACCATGTTTCTTTGTCACGATTCCCTGGTTGTCTGCCCCGTGTTTTCCGTGTCACCGTCACCATGTTTCTCTGTCACGATTCCCTGGTTGTTTGCCCCGTGTTTTCCGTGTCACCGTCACCGCCAGTCCTAAACACTCGTACCTGAATGTCGTTTGTGATCATCCTGTGTCTGTGTATGTATCTGCATCCTGTGCCTGCTGTTTCTCCATTCCCCTGTCGGTCATTCGTCGTTTCTACTGTTTTGATGTTCGTGGATGCTTGTTTTGCCTGTTTTTCCGTTGGATGTCTTCCGTGTTTTTGTTTTGTTTTTCCCATTGTGGATATTTCATTTGTTCCGGTCTTGTTTGTTGTTTTTCATCTTTCAATAAAAACCTACTGCATTTAGATCCTCGCCCCTCGTCTGCCTTCACCTGCTCATCATTACAGAACGACCGACTGAAATGGATCTAGCAGCGGTTTTCACTGAACTGGCCCAGGTGGATTTGACCATCCGCGAGTACTCACATCTCTTCTCCACTGTTGCCATCCACACCGGGTTCGATGACGCTTCCCTGAAGACCATCTACCGGCTCGGTCTACCAACATGCCGGCAGAGGGAAGTGCCGGAACCCGGAGATCACACGTGGAGGGAGTATGTGAGTCTCGCTTTGAAAGAACTCGCTGCCGAGGAACCACCTCTCTCGATCCAGGCATTCGAGCCAGAGCCCACACCTGCCTTGATCAATGAGCCAGCGTTGCCAACTTCGTCCACCCGGAGGAGGAGGAAGAGAAAGGCTTCCGCTCCCCAGCTCTAAGCCAGCCACGGTCAGCGAGCCAGCGCCTACGCCTCCCACGGTCAGCGAGCCAGCGCCTACGCCTGCCATGGTCAGCGAGCCAGCGTACGTCGTACGTCAGGGAGCCTCTCGAGCCACCCGAGCCTCCCAGGGCTCCGCCTCCTGAGCCTCCCAGGGCTCCGTCTCCCGAGCCTCCTACGGATCTGCCTCCCAGGGCTCCGCCTCCCAGGGCTCCGCCTCCCAAGCCTTCCAGGGCTCCGCCTCCCGAGCCTCCTATGGCTCCGCCTCCAGAGCCTCCAAAGCCTTCTAGGGCTCTGTCTCTAGAGCATCCTACGGTGCCACCTCCCTCGGCTCCACCTCCAGAGCCCTCCAGGCCTCCACCTCTAGAACCTCCTACGGTGCCACCTCCCTCGGCTCCACCTCCAGAGCCTTCCAGGCCTCCGCCTCTAGAGCCTCCTACGGCACCACCTCCCTCGGCTCCGCCTCCAGAGCCTTCCAGGTCTCCGCCTCTAGAGCCTCCTACAGCGCCACCTGCCTCGGCTTCACCTCCTGAGCCTCCCTCTGCCTCCTGAGCCTCCCTCAGCTCTGCCTCCTGAGCCTCCCTCAGCTCCACCTCCTGAGCCTCCCACGGCTCTGCTCCCTGAGTCTCCAGAGCTTTCCATGGTTCCGCCTCCCTCGGCTCCGCCTCCTGAGCCTCCCGAGCCTTCCTCGGCTCAGCCTCCAGCCTCCCTCAGCTCCGCCTCCTGAGCCTCCAGAGCCTCCCTCAGCTCCGTCTCCTGAGCCTCCCACGGCTCCGCATCCAGAGCTTTACATGGTTCCGTCTCCCTTGGCTCCACCTCCTGAGCCTCCCGAGCCTTCCTCGGCTCTGCCTCCTGAGCCTCCCACAGCTCCGCCTCCTGAGCCTCCTGAGCCTCCCACAGCTCTGCCTCCTGAGCCTCCCACAGCTCCACCTCCTGAGCCTCCTGAGCCTCCCACAGCTCTGCCTCCTGAGCCTCCAGAGCCTCCTTCAGCTCTGCCTCCTGACTCTCCAGAACCTCCCTCAGCTCCGTCTCCTGAGCCTCCCACGACTCCGAATCCAGAGCCTTTTACGGTTCCACCTCCTGAGCCACCCATGGCTCTGCCACCTGGGTCTTCCACGGCTCTGGCCTCCATGGCTCCGCTACCAGAGACTTCCATGGCTCCGCCCTCGGAGTTCCCCATGGCTGTCCTGTGGCCGCCTCCCAGGCCTCCTGAACCTGTCCCTGTCCTATGGCCACCTCCCAGGCCTCCTGAACCTGTCCCTGTCCTGTGGCCGCCTCCCAGGCCTCCTGAACCTGTCCCTGTCCTGTGGCCACCTCCCAGGCCTCCTGAACCTGTCCCTGCCCCTTGGACTGCCTTCTCAAGTCAAGTGGTTTTTATTGTCATTTCAACCATATACAGTTAGTACAGTACACAGCAAAACGAGACAACGTTCCTCCAGGACCATGGTGTTACATAAAAACAACAAAGGACCAACACAGGACCACATGAGACTACACAACGAAATAAAATACCTATATAAAATACCTATATATATACCTATATAAAGTGCACGTGCAAACATGTGCAAAAAGTATGGGACAGTACAACAAATTTCTGACAATAGACACAGTGCAGCGCCGACCAGTACACAGTAGTGCAAAAAGATGACAGTTTCTAAAAACGTAAACATAACATACTATAAGATAGTGTTCTATAAACATAGCACTTATTTAGGTAGCAGACAGTTATAAAGTGACAGTAATTAAAGTGCAACTCAGGACACGTGTGTGTGTGTGTCAAACCAGTCTCTGAGTATTGAGGAGTCTGATGGCTTGGGGGAAGAAGCTGTTACACAGTCTGGCCGTGAGGGCCCGAATGCTTCGGTACCTCTTGCCAGACGGCAGGAGGATAAAGAGTTTGTGTGAGGGGTGTGTGGGGTCGTCCACAATGCTGGTTGCTTTGCGGATACAGTGTTTTTTGTAAATGTCTTTGATGGAGGGAAGAGAGACTCCAATGATCTTCTCAGCTGTCCTCACTATCCTCTGCAGGGCTTTGCGGTCCGAAACGGTGCAAGTCCCAAACCAGGCAGTGATGCAGCTGCACAGGATGCTCTCAATAGTCCCTCTATAGAATGTAGTGAGGATGGGGGGGTGGGAGATGTGCTTTCCTCAGCCTTCGAAGAAAGTAGAGATGCTGCTGGGCTTTCTTGGTGACAGAGCTGGTGTTGAGGGACCAGGTGAGGTTCTCCACCAGGTGAACACCAAGGAATTTGGTGCTCTTGACGATCTCCACAGAGGAGCCGTCGATGTTCAGCGGAGTGTGTTCACCTTGTGCTCTCCTAAAGTCAACAACCATCTCTTTTGTTTTGTCGACATTCAGGGACAGGTTGTTGGCTCTACACCAGTCCGTCAGCTGCTGCACCTCCTCTCTGTATGCTGACTCGTCGTTCTTGCTGATGAGACCCACCACGGTCGTGTCATCGGCGAACTTGATGATGTGGTTCGAGCTGTGCATTGCTGCACAGTCGTGAGTCAGCAGAGTGAACAGCAGTGGACTGAGCACACAGCCCTGGGGGGCCCCAGTGCTCAGTGTGGTGGTGGTGGAGATGCTGTTCCCGATCCGGACTGACTGAGGTCTCCCAGTCAGGAAGTCCAGGATCCATTTGCAGAGGGAGGTGTCCAGGCCCAGTAGGTTCAGCTTTCCAATCAGGTGCTGGGGAATGATTGTGTTGAATGCTGAGCTGAAATCTATGAACAGCATTCGAACGTATGAGTCCTTATTGTCTAGGTGGGTGAGGGCCAGGTTGTGGCGATGGCATCGCCTGTTGAACGGTTTGGACGATACGCAAACTGCTGTGGGTCTAGTGAGGGGGGCAGCTGGGTCTTAATGTGCCTCTCGAAGCACTTCATGATGATGGGTGTAAGTGCGACGGGACGGTAGTCGTTGAGGCAGGACACTGAAGACTTCTTTGGCATGGGGATGATGGTGGTGGCCTTGAAGCACATTGGAACGATGGCACTGCTCAGAGAGATGTTGAAGATGTCGGTAAAAACATCTGCTAGCTGGTCTGCACATCCTCTGAGCACTCTGCCAGGAATGTTGTCTGGTCCAGCAGCCTTCCGTGGGTTGACTCAAAGTAGAGTTTTCCTCACATCTGCCATGGTAAGACAGAGCACCTGGTCGTTGGGAGGAGGGGTGGTCTTCCTCGCCACCACGTCGTTCTGCACTTCAAACCGAGCGTAGAAGTCGTTCAGCGCATCTGGAAGGGAGGCATCTTTGTCACAGACAACTGATGTTGTCCTGTAGTTGGTGATGGCCTGGATGCCCTGCCACATGCGCCGCGTGTCACTGCTGTCCTGGAAGTGACTGTGGATTCTCTGGGCGTGTGCACGCTTTGCCTCTCTGATTGCCCGTGACAGTTTGCACCTCCGCAGTCATCCACGGCTTCTGGTTGGAGCGTGTGGTGATGGTCTTGGAGAAAGTGACATCATCAATGCACTTGTTGATGTAGCTGGTCACTGATGCTGTGTATTCCTCCAAGTTGGTAGAATCGCCATATGTTGCAGCCTCTGAACATGTGCCAGTCAGTACACTCAAAATAGTCCTGAAGAGCAAGATGGCTCCTGCTGGCCAGGTTTTCACCTGCTTCTGAAGCGGTTTTGTGCGTCTGATGAGCGGTCTGTATGCTGGAATTAACATAACAGAGATGTGGTCTGAGTAGCCGAGGTGGGGGCGGGGCTCCGCCCGGTACGCGCCTGGGATGTTTGTGTAAACAAGATCAAGCGCGTTCGCCCCGCTCTTTGCAAAGTCCACATACTGATGGTTAAAATCTCCGGCGACAATAAACAGTCCGTCGGGGTGAGCGTTCTGCAGTTCGCTCATAGCCCCATACAGTTCACAGAGCGCTTCCTTAGCATTAGCGCTGGGGGGAATGTAAACTCTGGTTATGCAAACAGTGGTGAATTCCTGTGGTAGATAAAAAGGTCTGCATCTAACAGTCACAAGCTCCAACAGCGATGAACAGTAACTAGAGACTAGCATAGAGTTCTTGCACCATTCCGTGTTGATGTAAACACACAAGCCACCACCGCGAGTCTTACCGCATAGAGCTGTATTTCTGTCGGCACAAAACTTGGCGAGCCCGTCTAGATGAATGGTAGCATGCGGAACTACAGAGAAATAGTATATACGAAGAATTTCAGTCAGGAGTTAGGCCTCATCATAGTACAGAAACTGCAATTATCGGAGTTACAATTGACTTGCTCTTATCAACTGATCGCGGCTGCATTTCTCTTCTAGTGCTTTTAAATCTTAGTGCTGCATTCGACACGATAGATCACGACATACTCTTGAATAGGCTAGAGAATTATGTTGGCATTTGTGGAGTTGCATTAGCATGGTTTAGGTCATATTTAGCAGACCGCTACCACTTTGTCTATGTAAATGATGAATTGTCAAACCAATCAAAAGTAAAATATGGAGTGCCACAGGGATCAGCAGAGATGGGACCAAGTCACACATGTGCAAGTCTCAAGTAAGTCTCAAGTCTTAACCTTCAAGTCTCAAGTAAGTCCCAAGTATTTTTTTCTTGGGCAAGTCAAGTCAAGTCAAGTCACAGGCTATGTCAAGTCAAGTCCAAGTCAAGTCACAGGCTATGTCAAGTCAAGTCCAAGTCAAGTCACCTTATTATTGTAATTTTACCTGCAGAATCTGATCATAATAAAGTGAAAAGACAAGATATAAGTAACTGTCAGTAAATTACAATACTCATGTTCAGTAAAATACATCATGGAATCAAACAAAATTGTAACTTCATAAAATTATTTATTTTTCACTTCTGCCAAACAGTGTTTGAAATGTTTTAAATTTTCAACATTGAGTCCATAAAACAAATAACAGCTGTTTTCCAACAGACTCCTCTCTGAACACCTCCCTCTCTCTCTCTCTCTCTCTCTCAAACACAGTTACATACATTAAACTTTGTTACATTTCTCCTCTCTCTCACACACACACTCACTCTCTCTCTCACACACTCTCTCTCTCTCTCTCTCACTAGTGATGTGTCGTTCATGAACGATTCGTTCATTTTGAACGAATCTTTAATATGACTCGGGACTACCGAGTTGTCTCAGAGAGTGATTCGTTCATTTTGTGTTGACCGCGCATGCGCGCAACATCGCATAAGGTACATGAAGTCATAAATGATTAGTTCATCTTTCGCGAGTCTTCGGGTTCGGCCGGGTCCGAGTCTTTCGTTCTTCCTGTCAGTCCCATAGAGACTATGCTGCTGTCAGTACCGGAAAGAGAAATGATTAGTTCGTCTGGTTCGGTTTCGGCCGGGTCCGAGTCTTTCGTTCTTCCTGTCAGTCCCATAGAGACTATGCTGTCAGTACCGGAAAGAGAAATGATTAGTTCGTCTCTTCGGTTTCGAGTCGTTCGTTCTTCAAGTCAGACTCACAAACCCATAGCACTATGCAGAGACAGAAATGATTAGTTCATCTTTCGAGTCTGAGTCCTTCGTTCTTTTGTCACGTGACAGCTGGTATCTCGCATCAAATAAAACATTAGATTCGTATTATTGACTGCGTCTGAATGTACATTGTTTTATATGTTGGGAATTAACATACAATTATCAAAATATATGTACAATAAACATCATCTGAAAAATAAAAAAGGTCCATCTTATTATTGTCCCTGTCCATCTCTTTTTTATTGTTAATATGTTTTTAGTTTTTATTATTATTATTGTTATTAGGATATATATATATATATATATATATATATATATATATATATATATATATATACATACATACATACATACATACATACATACATACATACATACATACATACATACACACACACACACACGTTTATATATATATATATATATATATATATATATATATATATATATATATATACATACATATATATATACATACATACATATATACACACATACACATATATATATATATATATATATATATATATATATATATATATATAAACGTGTGTGTATATATATATATACACACATACATACACACACACACACACACACACACACACATACACAATGTGTGTTTGGTTCAAACAAGAGTTTAGCCAATGGTTGAGATGAATTGCAACTGTCACTCAAGGCTGTCACCAAGGGGATAGTGACCCTTTCACACCCATCCCCATTGTTTTGCGCAAGGTGAGGAGCAGAGAAGAGACAGATCAGGACAATGTTGAGCTCTAGAAAAGGAGTGATGTTTGGACTCATTTTGTTGCAACTTCGGCCACTGAGGCAAAATGCAACATCTGCAAGAAAAATTTTTCTACTAAAGGAGGAAGCACTTCAAATTTGAGAAGACACTTGAAAAGCTCACATCCAACTGTGCTGTTAGCACAAGTTAGAACAGAGATTGAAGATGGTGGCCCTGCAGCAGCTGGAGCTGTGTCCACCACCAGCACCTCTTCTGCTGGATATTCAACTTCTTTGGCTGGCACCTCATCTGCAGAATCCAGTATACCAGCAGCACCTACCACCATCCAAGGAGCAGTTAGGTCAAGGAGGCCACAGCAGCAAACATCTATGAGTAGTTTCATAATGCGTCCAATGGATCCGTTAAAACAGAGCAAACTAGATGAGGCTCTGGTCAAAATGATTGCTTGTGACTTTCAGCCCTTTTCTATAGTGGAGGATAAGGGCTTTAAGGAATACTCACATCTTCTGGACCCATCATACAGCCTACCTAGCAGAAAAACTCTAACAAAAACTGTAATGCCTAGGCTGTTTGAGAAGTTAAGAGCTGACATCATGGACACAATCAAGAGAGCATCTGCTGTATGTCTTACAACAGACTGCTGGACCTCTGTGTGTGACCACCACAAGTTACATGGCTGTGACTTGCCATTTCATAGAGGACTTTCAGATGACCTCTTTTCTCCTGGACTGCTTTGTGTTGACAGACAGACACACTGCTGCTCACCTGGCAAGTGAGTTGACCAGGGTTACAAATGAATGGGGTGTGGTTGACAAAATTGTAGCCTGTGTCACAGACAATGCCAGCAACATTGTTTCAGCCCTGAAAGACCACCTCCACTGGGATCACGTACCTTGTTTTGCACATTTATTGAACCTCATTGTGAGAGCTGCACTGAAAGAGGTCCAAGCAATATTGCAAAAGGTCAAGACAACTGTTGAGTTCTTCCATAGAAGCACAGTTGCTTCAGATAAGCTGAAGGCCACGCAAAAACAGATGGGTCAAGAGCAGCTGCGCTTAAAACAGGATGTGGCCACAAGGTGGAATTCAACATTTTATATGTTAAAAGATTTATTGAAATCAAAGAGCCAATCATCTCCATCCTGGCTCTCACTAATGCATCTCTGCCAACCTTGTCAGCCTGATGAATGGGAAATCTGCAGAGAAATCGTGGATATTATTCATCCATTTGAGGAGGTCACTACAGAAGTGAGTGCAGAAAAGTAAGTATTTTTTAAATTTAAATTTTTTGATTATCATTCATATAAAAAAACACATTTTAAACTCTATATTTCTTAATCATGCATGTATTTCTATGTGTAATATTGATTTTGGCTTTGTTATATGTACAGTATGTAAACAATTGTAAATTTTTTTGTAGGTTTGTGACTGCCTCCAAAATAATTTTGATGACCAGAGGTCTTCTGAGGATTGTTGCCCGGAATCAAAGGAATCCATCCAGATTTGAAGCTGTTAAAAAACTAGTGGACACCCTAATGTCAGAAATGACTAAAAGGTTTGGCAGAGTGGAGCTCATTGAGAAGCTTGCTGATGCAACTTGCTTGGATCCAAGGTTCAAAAAGCAAGCCTTTGTCAACCACCAGGCAGCAGAAGAGACTGTGAAGAGGGTTACAACAGCTGCAGCAGCTATTAACCCAACTCAGAGTGAAGAGGAGAATCCTCCAGATTCTGGTGTGACTTCCAGTGCAGGGGCCATGTTTTGGGAAGACTTTGATGAGAGGGTAGCAAGCTTGAGGCCTTCTGCTACCTCTTCAACTACATCAGATGCTATGGTTGAGATGCGGGCCTACCTTGCGGAACCACTCTTACCCCGTACATCAGACCCTCTGGCATGGTGGAGGAGATGTTCACCTGTTTATAAAAGCCTTTCTGAGGTCATGAAGGCTAGACTTTGCATTGTGGCCACATCTGTACCATCTGAAAGAGTATTTTCTAAGACTGGGCAGATTATCTCAGACAGAAGAAACAGGCTCAGCCCAGCCAAGGTCCGGGAGCTTGTTTTTTGAATGCAAACATGCCTTAAAGCAGGCCCTAAATATATAGCCACAGTGTGTTTTAAAATTATTTCTTTTTTATTTATTTGAAAAGCCTGGCTTGTTGTGCAATATTGTGTTAGGCTTTATATTGTGATTTAAGTTATATGGTTATGCTCTGTGGCTTTATAGTGTCCTTTTCATTCTTATTTATTTTTTATTTATTTTTATTTAATTCCTTTTTGGATAGTTATCCAATTTTTTTAAAGCATTGTTGGCAAAAAATAAACAAACAATAAACATCCAGTCAATATAGTGTGTACAGTGTTGTAATAAGCTATGTTACAAAGGTGTAGGTTTCATAGGTTTATTAAATAACTGCATATTTAAGTTATATACTGTGACTTTTCACAAAACAACTCGTAGACTTTTTAGGTGATTTTTTATGGACTAAAAAACATAGTGAATGGAAAAATGCATGAATACTACATTCTACATTACTACATTCAATGTTATAGAAAAGAATCTTCATGACAGAAATTCACAAATACATATGAAAAAAGATACAATTTGAGACCAGAAACGTAACATGTAACTGTAAAAGTAAAAATCAAATAAAAAACTAACTACAACATGTTTGTAAGAATGATGTGAATTATGAACTAGGTTAAGTATTTAATAGGGCTGTCACGTGACAAAAGAACGAAGGACTCAGACTCGAAAGATGAACTAATCATTTCTGTCTCTGCATAGTGCTGTGCTATGGGTTTGTGAGTCTGACTTGAAGAACGAACGACTCGAACCGAAGAGACGAACTAATCATTTCTCTTTCGGTACTGACAGCATAGTCTCTATGGGACTGACAGGAAGAACGAAAGACTTCGGACCCGGCCGAACCCAAACCCGAAGACTCGAGAGTCGAGACTTGAACTAATCATTTATCTTTCCGGATCCGGACCGGTATGCTGCATGTGCATGCAGTCAGTGAGTGCATTGGCTGCTGTGTCACACCACACGGCCCACACACAGACACTGACGAGTCGACATCGACAACTAAGTATTTTTAACGTTTTGAAGTTCGAACCCGATGACACAAGAGGCGGAGAAAAAGGAGGTGAGGTGAACTAACTGCAATAGCTTAAACTTAAGACCCAATTAATAAATTAACATTTCGGTTTCTTATAAATTGGCTTTGGCTGCATTACCCTATAGTTTATTTTTATTTATTTATTTCAAATTGAATCAACATTTTCGTAAGTAGACTACTTGATGTTTTGGGCTATTTAACATGACATTTAATTATATTCTGCTGAAATGAACGAAATGAACGAAATGACTCGAAAAAAGATTCGTTCATTTTGCTGAACGAGACTCAAAGATCCGAGTCAGTAAAATGATCCGAACTTCCCACTACTACCGCTCACACACACTCTCTCTCCCACACCCACACCCACACTCACTCTCACACACACTCTCTCTCCCACACCCACACTCACTCACTCTCGCGCTCACACACACACACTCACTCTCGCGCTCTCACACTCCCACACCCACACTCACTCACTCACTCACTCACACACACACTCAGAGTATATCCATTAGTCATTACCTCTTTTACAAGGTATTGCACCTTGAGGTACCAGCGCGTGTGAACGTCATGGCAACGTACAAAACAAAGTACCTCGCGCGGGAAACACTTAACGTAAATGCGCGTAACTAACGTAAATCAAGCAGGCTAGTATGCAGCATAAGCCACAAAGTGTTGGCGAAATAAAAATTAATGGACAGATTTTTTTTTTTTCCAGAAAACTTCTTGCACAAAATAAATTCAAGCACTTTCAAGGACCTGTATGTATGTATGTTTATTTTCAAGAACTTTCCAGGGCCTTGAATTGTATTTTTCAGATTCACAAACTTTCAAGGATTTCAAGGACCCGTGGGAACCCTGCTATTATTACATTAGCTAACTACCAACTAACCAGATAAAATTAACAAATTGACAAGCACTTACTGGGCAGAATGGCTCTTCAAATGGCGGACGAAATTGGAGGTTGTCGTCTGGCTGTCTGCGATCTTAACGTTGCATGTCTTGCAAAGCGCTGTTCGTCTTTTGCCATCTTGATAATAATTTTTGAAGCCGAAAGCGATGACCCTCTGTAACCTTACCGCGGCTGACATGTTAATGTGTTATCTGATCTAAGTGGGTGTGGTGTGCGTAAGGTACGAGAGGGCATGGCTGATGATAGCCTATAGTGTCGTGATCCAGTCATGACAAAACTATTCTCAGCCTGCGCTCCAGCTGGATCAACTTTATTTTTTAAAATAATGTACATATTTTATATTCAAACTGAAAACATGATGTGATTAACACTCAAGTCATTCAAGTCTTCGTGTCTCAAGTCAAGTCAAGTCCCGAGTCTTTAACTTCCAAGTCCGAGTCAAGTCTCAAGTATTTTATTTTTTGTCAAGTCAAGTCACAAGTCATAAAAATAGCGACTCGAGTCGACTCGAGTCCAAGTCACCAAGTCACAAGTCCCTGTCGTTCTACAATATAATTTGACTCTCGATGGATGTACTGTTACATCATCTTCAACAGCGAAGAACTTAGGTGTTATATTTGAAACCAATTTGTCCTCTGAAAATCAAATTACCAATGTTTGTAGAGCAGCATTTTTCCACCTAAGACATATTGCTAAATTACGGCAAATGCTCTCTGTTGCTGATGCCGAAAAACGAATTAATGCGTTCATGATCTAAAGACTAGATTATTGTAATGCATTACTGGGAGGATGTCCAGCAAAATCAATAAATAAACTTCAATTGGTTCAAAATGCAGCAGCCAGAGTGCTAATGAGAACCAAGAAATATGATCATACCCAGATAGCAAAAAATATCCGCACGGCTTCTTTTTGCCGCCGACCCTAAGCTGTCGGCTATAGGTGCGTACCACTGGCGGGGATGAAATGTTTGCCGCCGAATTCGTCACTCCCATTTCTTGCGAGATGCCAGCGAACAGCCGCTGGGCCGACTGCTTCATTTTCTCTGGCGGTTGCCTCCGTCTAATGAACCGCGGCTGGCGGCAAGCCGCTTTGAAATACAAGGATTTCTACTCTCAAAATCGACCAGCCATGTTGGCTATTATTATTTTTTGCTCCAAAGCCAAAAGGTTTAGGAAATTACATTTAAATTACTTTGAAACTCTGAAGCGATTATACAGTAATATATGTAAAATATATTGAATTATTTTATGCACTTAGGTGAAAATTGTTTACAATTTTTTGATTGATGCACATTTGAGACATGCACCAATAAACCAAAAAGAATTCCTTTTGTAAAACTTACTTGCCAATAAATATCTTTCTGATTCTGATTAGGTTTTAAAATAGATATTTAATTCATGGTATGAACAATTTAGCAGAATAAATCTATGAAGTTAGACTTTTCACCAATGCCTGACTATCAGTGAACAGTGAAAGACATCTGCAACATGGCCAAAATCTTGGGTATACTTTATATTCTTTTTATTAATTTGCAACCATGGTAATATCTATCATTAACATGAAAATTTTGACATGAAGGATAAACTCAATGAAAAAGCTAAATTATCCTCTGGTTTCACAGTTGCGCAGAAATTTCGTTTATGTCTTAAAACATTTTCAACCTCGATTTTTTTGTTATTTTTGCAGGTAGGCCTAAGGGATTCATTTGCAATTATGACCTGTACAAATGTTTAAAAAGTGTTAAAAGTCCCTGTAAAGGCAATACAAAAAAAAAATCTAAACACATTACAAAGACTGTGAATTGTGAAGTACTGACTAGCCTACGTGCACAAGCGTAGTGACGAACTTCCGCTGTCGCCAGAAGTCGGCATTTATGTTTCCGGTTTACTTTTGCGCGTCGCCCGAAATGTCTGTTTTTACTCGATGTCTCCAGGATCTTTCGAAAATAAGCGTCAGCGATGTTCATCGCATTGTTGATGCCTGGTCCCCTGCTTCCGCACAACTACAAGGGTAAGTATTTTAATCTAATGTGGTGTGCCGGCAGATAGCGGTTAAGCTAGTTCGCGACGTGTTCATTTTTAATGTAACATTAGTATAGAAGCTTGTTTTTTCGTAGTTTTAAAGCAGACTGTTTGTTATTTTTTGCTTGTTACTTATTATAACCCGATGTTCCTGGGGACTTGGCTAAGGTTATTCATGTTTAATGTAACTCAAATCTAATGAAAACCGTTATTGTAGGCAGGTAAATTTCCCTAGCTGGTCCCCACCGGGTAAAATGCGTTCTTATTCAAGTTTTCAACTCAGTCATTCGTTTGAGATGCAATCTTGTGTTATAAGTATTAGGCTATCATGATTAAACGGCGAACAAGCTATGTAAATAAGTATTTAATATGACATTTTACTTATGCAGGTGGTACTGAAAGATTCAATTCCTGTGGAGCTTATGCAACACAGCTGCACGTGTTGCTGGAGCAGCATTATGCAACCACTGCGTTGCTTTGCTGTTCCAGTCAGCACACTACTCTGAACTGAATGTGCCAGTTGTGCCTCCTGTGCAAAGCTGTACTGAAGGGGAACAGCAGTGGCACAAGCCAAGAACTTTGGTAAGTTTGCACTATAATTATAGACCTGTTGGCTATATTTTCTAACTACTTTTAACTGTATCCAGAATAACTTGATAGGGTATAAAGCCAGGCCCTGTGGAAAAGATGGCTGGCTGTCGGCTAAACCAAATGTAAGTGTAAAGTGCAACAACCGAGGGTGTAAGGTAAAGGCTGAATATTGTAGATTTATAACAATATGTTGCATGTTTGAATTAAAATACCTGTGGATATGCCACTTCCCACTCATTAAAGTTTTATGTTCTACAAAGGAGCAAACTCTACAAAGGCCTGACTGGAGATTTGCCTGATCTATCCCTCCTTCAGGTGAGTAGGGATATAACAATATCAAATTTCACTGTACAGTATGATATATCAACCAAAATCTGTATACCAATATTTCATTATTTTCTTTTTCCTCCCCTTTTACAAACAAATATTCTGCTTCAAAGAAAGAAAATGAAATTGAATTGATGTTCTCATAAGGGTCCTTTATTATGAACTTGTATGCCATGCATAACATACTGTGGATAGCAATTACAGGGAAAGGTACTGGTATGATAATTGTGGTTATATTATATTACTATTATATTTAGTGTATTGCTAATCAATATATTGTTACTTCCCAGGTGACAGCAGCTCACTTGAAGAGCAGGTGAAGCAAGTTGGGACAATCTGGGCAATCAGGCACAACTTGCAAACAACACCTTTGGTTGTTGGTTTAATTCCCACTGGGGCCACCTGTACATGTAGTAGACCTAGATATAAATGTAATTGTTTAGTAGTTGAGGGACCAGGACTGACTACTTTATTCTTTTATTCTGGGAACCCCTGTAGGTGCAGATCAGATCCTAATGCTGCAACGTCTTGGAGAGTTTGGCGATGTTGTGCGTAGCATGGACAACAAAATGGACACTATGCTGCAACATTTCAGTGCCAATGTGTCTGTTGGAGAGTTATCCCTGCCAGGGGATCTGTTACTTCCCCTAGACACCCAGGAAGATTTGGCGTTGCTTGACAACAGTTTGAGGCAGGATAAAAGAGCTCCAGCAACGATTTGTAAGTGTGCTGATTTCGTTTATAACGCCATAGGGTAATCTAAAAAGTAAAATTAAGATTGTACACTGCATATTATACAGTCTGAATCCACAGCCTGTCACATTTTAAATTTATGAGAAGCTTCAGAGAAATTTAATTTGTAACACCTTTTTTTTTTTTTTCAGCTTCGGTTTTTGGCAATCAAATGTGGGAGGGACCTAAAGACAACCGTGTGGCGAATGCGTCAGAGTATCTTCTCTAATCACCTTTCCATCAATACAACCTGGACTGGTGTAGGGGATAAAGCATGTTTTAGAGACATGTTCCTGAAGACCATTGTTCAAAGTAAGTTGGATTTTTTTTTTTATATTTAAGTAGATGTGTATGACCTTATGCCATTCAAATGGAATGACAGATCTTTATTTTCTACAGGAGCCATCCGGAAGAACCCGGCAACCCAAGATGCCACTGATGAGGCGATCCAGGTTAACGTTACGCTTTACCTGAAAGGAGCATCTGACCGTGAAGGTGGAAAAAGGTGCCGCACAGCTGAGAGGGACCCACAGCTGACCCCTTAAACCTAGGCTGACTACTGACACCCCAGCATCACTGACAACTGGAACCCTTTCTTTATTCTGCAGTCAGTAACATCAAGACCCCTAAAAAAGCGTCAGACTACACTCACCCAATCCACACTCTTCACTGTGGAAATTGCTCTTTTTTTTTTCTTTCTTTTTTTTTCTCGTGACCCTGCCTTGAGGGCAGCTCCTTGGATGAATATGGGATGGTTTGTCCTTTTATACAGGCGCACGAGGAATCGCTGAAGATATGCCAATTTGCACTGCCTCATTCTGGAGGTCGGGGAAAACCGGTGATTCTTAGCCCGCTACGCCACACAGACCCCAACCACTCCAGACATTCTGATTGGCTGTGTTCTCTACAGCCAGATTTTCTGCTGTTAATTATATTTATTCCCACTTGTTGTCATGTGTAAGTTGAATGTCAAAATGTATATTATACCTGTTATCCTGCACATTCCTTGATACCAAAGATCTCAATTATTTCATATGCAATTTGCTGCTTATTTCATTGTTACAGTGCTTAACTATTCTATTTTTAAATATAGCTTGTAAATCCTAGATTATACATCTAATACTTGATATTTGCACATTATCTGGTATCAAATATTCTACTTACCGTGACTTTATTATTGGCTTATTTCATTCCGTCAGTGCTTAACGATTCTATTATAGTTTGTAAATCCTATTTCATGCCTGATATTTGATATTGCACATTAACTAGTACCAAAAATTCTACTTTCATTCCGTCACAGTGCTTAACTGTTATTCTATTGTTAAATATAGCTTGTAAATCCTTGTGCCACAGGTCAGCATTGCAGTTATAATGGTATATTCTACTCCAGAGCTTTACTCTAAATTATTACCACTTAACCTATTGTTAGAAATGACTTGTAAATATGATGTTATACCTCAATTTATTTGGTATCCTGCACTTTATTTGGTACCAAATATCCTCATTGCTTATGTTTACTGGTAATTCTTTTCATCCCAGAGCTGACCTCTTTATATTATTAACAATTATTGTAAGTGTTTCAATAGTGTTTTTTTTTTAACCAAACTTTAATTGGAAACTTGCATGTTCTTTAGTGTGTGTGTGTGTGTGTGTGTGTGTGTGTATATATATGTTTGTATTTTTCTGTTATTTATATTTCAGTGATCTGACATTGTGTTTCAATGAGTTACTGTACTTTGAAATGTGGAATTAAAACGCCAAATGGAAATTTGTCTGGTTTGATCAATGATTATTCTTGATAAACTGCATGCTATATATATATATATATGTGTGTGTGTATATATATAATGTGTGTGTGTGTGTATATATATGTTTGTATTTTTCTGTTATTTATATTTCAGTGATCTGACATTGTGTTTCAATGAGTTACTGTACTTTGAAATGTGGAATTAAAAGCGCCAAATGGAAATTTGTCTGGTTTGATCAATGATTATTCTTGATAAACTGCATGCTATATATATATATATATGTGTGTGTGTATATATATAATGTGTGTGTGTGTGTATATATATATATATATATATATATATAATTTTTAAATATTTAAAGATAACTATGTATAAGTATATATCGATATAAATATGTATAATCTTTATATATTGAATTATTGTTATATGAGGGGCTTTCTCAGCAAATATTTCTATATGCGATTAATCGCGATTAATTAATCGGGACACCATGTAATTAATTCGATTAAAATTTTTAATCGATTGACAGCCCTATTTAAAATATGTTTTCACTATAGTGTTATAATTGGAAAATTGACTGCAGAAGATGAAAGTTGAGTTTTAAATTAAATTTGATACCAAGTATGTGAACACTGATTACATGTTTGATATAGAGGGTGCCCTGTCCTTGAGAAACAAGGTCCTTCCTCAGGGGAATTCGCCAGGCTGTCACGAGGAGTGTGAGATCCGAGAACCAAGTCCAAGTGGGCCAATAGGGGGCCACCAGAGTGACCTCCAGAGCCTTCCATGGCTCCGCCTCTAGAGCCTCCTACGGTGCCACCTCCCTTGGCTCCGCCTCCAGAGCCTTCCATGGCTCCGCCTCTAGAGCCTCCTAGGGCGCGACCTCCCTCGGCTCCGCCTCCAGAGCCTTCCATGGCTCCGCCTCTAGAACTTCCTACAGCACCACCTCCCTCAGCTCCGCCTCCAGAGCCTCCCAGGTCTCCGCCTCTAGAGCCTCCTACAGCGCCACCTCCCTCGGCTCCGCCTCCAGAGCCTCCTATGGCTCCGCCTCTAGAGCCTCCTACGGTGCCACCTCCCAAAACCCAGGTCTCTGCCTCCCGAGCCTTTCACGGCTCCGCCTCCTGAGCCTTCCATGGCTCCGCCTCTCGAGCCTCCCAGGGCTCCGTCTCTCGAGCCTCCCAGGGCTCCGCCTCTTGCGCCTCTAGAGCCTCCCAGGGCTCCGCCTCTCCCACATCCCGAGCCTCTTGAGCCTCCCAGGGCTCCGCCTCTCGAGCCTCCCGAGCCTTCCAGGGCTCCGCCTCCCAGGGCTCCGCCTCTCGAGCCTCCCAGGGCTCCTTACACGGCTCCGCCTTACACGGCTCCACCTCCTGAGCCTTCCACGGCTCCGCCTCTATTGCCTCCTACGGGGCCACCTCACTCGGCAGCACATCCACTGGTGTGTTGAGGTTTCCCAGGATATGAGTGGTATGCAACGACCTCAGTCGCGGTGCTGTCTGAGCGAATCAAGACGTGCTTGTCCCGGATGAACACACGGTATGTGCCGCGGCGCCATGCCCATCTCGGGATTCGAGTCTGAAGCCAGTGCTGAAGCGGTCTCATATGCATCAACCCAAGTGGCGGAACTGCCACGGAGGATGCCATATCCTCCAATGAGCACCGACTGCGTGTGCTCATTGGTGAGGCGCACTGTCATTGAGACTGAGTCTAACTCCATGCCGAGATAAGAGATGCTCTGAACCAGGGCGAGCTTGCTTTTTTCCCAGTTGACCTGAAGCCCTAGATGGCTGAGGTGCCTGAGCACCTGGTCCCTGTGGGCGCACAATAACTCTCGAGAGTGGGCTAGGATGAGTCGTCGAGGTTGTTGAGTATGCGGATGCCCACTTCCCTTAGCGGGGCAAGGGCTGCCTCTGCATCCTCTGTAAAGACATAAGGGGACAGGGACAGGCTGAAGGGGAGGACCTTGTACTGATACGCCTGGCCATCGAACGCGAACTGTAGGAAGGGTCGATGTCGAGTCAAGATAGAGACCTGGAAGTATGCGTCCTTCAGGTCCAAAGCTGCAAACCAGTCCTGATGCCGGATGCAAGAATGTGTTTGAGCATCTTGAACGGGAGTTTGTGCAAGGCCTGGTTGAAAACTCGAACACTGGTGTCTCCGATGTCCCTGTGCCGCATAAGTTGGGCTTATTTAACAAAAATAGCACCATTTAGTATCCGGAGTGGCCACTGCGTGCTACCGCGCCGCTAACTTGGATCAATGTCACAGGTTCTTAATATTTATTTCTTTATTTTAAATTAAGATGATAAAATTAAGAGGTACACAAACTAATTATATTACTCTTATCTATTGTAATATTTTGACATTTTAAGTATATAATTCAAAACGTACTGTGACAGGTGTGCCAATGCTGCTTTGCAAGGCTGTAACCACACATTTAGAACTGGGGGTAATAGCTTAACTATTAGCCATCGAAAAACCCATCATTGCTGAAAACTAATGGTCGGGATTGCATCACTTTAATGTGTTCGGCAGAAGAAAAAAAAAAGCACACATCTGGGATGGCAAAATGGTGAGTAAATGATGAGAGCATTTTCATTTTTGGATGAACTATCCCTTTAAGAACACAAACTGCTTTTCACTTTAAAAAGTTTGGGCACAGAGACTATAAATAAAAAAAGAACAAATTCAATGCAAGGCTGTACAAATGTTCCACTCTATCTCTGTATCTTAGCAATTTAACTCTCTAGATCCATATCATAATGTACACCAACTGTCAAATATACCAAAAAGTCTCAGACATTTTTTTAACAGGCATATTCCACAAAGCTTTTTAACAAAGCATTCAAGTTACAGTTCCTAAAATTTGGAGTGTGTCTGTCAAAAGGCATGAGAAAAGTCAAGCAAACAAACAAATGACTATGACTCAAGGTAAAAATTTGAACAAAAAAAGGCAGTTTTATTGCAATATTAAGTGACTAACAGTATAGTTCCCCATGGCTTTTTAACAATGAAAATGATGTGCTATTAAATAAATAAATATAAATGAAATGCTAATTGAGACAACCAACATGAACATCTGTCTAACACAATGCACACACGCACACACACAAAAACACAGACAGACACACACACAGACTTTCAGTTGCACATAGAGTGAAGGGCAACATCTAGCTCATCAGTTGTATATACAGTAATTTATATGAGAATAAAACTGATTCAGGGTTTCAAATCTGTTGCTATCAGGATGATGACAGTGGTCAATCCACTGCAGACATATTGTAATGATGTAATAGATGACAAACAGATGGCGAACATACAGTACAATACAACAGCATGGAAGAGGTTATAATACACTGATCCATCAGAGCATAGTCTGTTTATTTAGTGTCGAGTTGGCAACACAAGCCACAGATATTCTTTCAGCAGTAGTATACTATGTACAGAGCAATCTCATAATCAAATATATTTTAAGAGGCAAGAAAAATAATAATATAAGGCAGCTATTCCAGAAATATCTTTTTATTACCTCTTTGGACAGTAAACTGGAAGGTCAAGCATCTTGTTATCAGTTTTCGCTTGTTTTTGGCAGAGGAGTATTCTGACGTTTGAATTGTAAGAATATAAAAAAATTATTACATGATGATGATAATTTAAAAATTCTAATTTGTAACTTGTATGTAGTTTGCTTTGCTTCACACACTGTTAATAGTTAATGTCTGTTTAAGTGTCTGTATGATTATGTTTGTATATATGGTGTGTGCATTTCCACAGGACATTTTAAAGGGCAACAAAATGTTGGGCTATTTTAACAGTGCTTTGCCTTAAACGCAGCACTAAATGCGCAAAGTCAGTGCGCATGGCCATGAAATTTTGACATTTTTGTGCAAGAATGCGTTAAGTCTAAGCGCACGTGGGTTGCAGAAATCGCACACACAAAGCCCTAATTGGCTGGGCCAAGAGCAACTTAATTCTGAGGTGCTCAGAATTAAGTTGTCCAATAATACAGTATATTCCATTTCCTGTCAATCAAAGTTGATATAAATGAAGACAGCCCATTCATAAAAATTTGGTAGTGTAAATGGGCTGTCTATTTCTTCTGCAGAACACAAATTAAGATTTTTAGAAGACCATCTAAGATCTGCAGGTCCTCATAATGCAAGTGAATGGTGGCCAGAACTCTAAAAGTCCATCAACCAGGGCTTGGTATGTACGCCCCTTAACCATTACCAGTATGCGATACATCCCAGCTCGATCGGGGGCGGCCTGTGGTGTCTCCGGGACCCGGATCCACATCCCGACTTCCATTACCGGACACCAATCCTGGGCGGTTTGGGTTAATACAGGACGGGAGGGAGGAGAGGGAGAAGTAGGAGGGAAAGTAACAGGGGTAGAGAGAGAGAGAGAGAGAGAGTTGGACTGCTCGCTGGCTGCGGGGTAGGCTGCCATGTGGACTTCGGCCAGCTTCCACCAATGTGGGCCGATGGCAATGGACCCATTCCGCAGTTTTCCTGAGCAGTCGAATGGTCAGCTGCTCCAGTACCATCAGCTCTATTTCATACTCCACACTGTGCCTTTCCCCGGCTAGCACCCATTTTCGCAAATAGGCAGCCAACTTCACTCAGCGTAAGGGAGCGGAACCGCTGACGATATTGTTTGGGGGTGCGGCCCACCCGTTGCAGGACTGCGGTCTTCAGGTTTACCGTAGTCCAGACGGTCCTCCGCTGGCAGTTGTTGTGCTGCTAATTGTGCCTCCCCGGAGAGCAGAGGTAACAAGTGGAGGACCCACTGGGATTGAGGCCAGCCGGAGGCGGTGGCTGCGTGTTCAAAGAGGCTCAGAAACACCTCCGGGTCATCCTGAAAGCCCAACTTGGACAGGAGGAGGTGCGGCTTCGGGGTTGTGGCGGAGAATCCGCCTGGAGCTAGCCAGCCCCGTAGAGTCTGTCGATCCTCGGCCTGGACTTGGAGGAGCTTCTGGAAACGTCTCTCCTTGGCGAGCAGGGCTTGATGATGGGTTTCCTGAATGATAGCCAGTGCTCAGATGACTTTGCCCAATGGTGAGGTGTCCATGGTGACCAGATGACCTTCTTGTCCTGGGTTTTGGCACCAGTGTAACAGATACGGGCAAGAAGGACCAGGGGAGCAGTTCAGGTATTATAGCTTTTTAATTCAACTTCAGCTTCACAAATAAAATATAGGCTTTCCAGCCACATGAATCAAGCTCAGGCTTTTCAGCTAAATAGGAGGTTCACTAGGACACAGCAATCTCTGCTTTCTTGTGTAGTTCTCTCCCCCCCTCACTGGCATTCTCGGCGACTTTTCAAGCACGTCTCCGTCATCATTGTAATGAGACACAAGCGTTATGCATCAATAAATCACCAGGTGATGGCCCTTATTGCTTCCTCTCTCCCCAGCGACAGACACATGACCATGTTCCGCTCCACAATGGCATCATAGGCGCGCTCTTGACGTAAAGCCTGTTCCAAAATGTTGGTACCATATTTATGCTGTCTTCTAAAATACCTTCTTTTGGACAAAATCTAAGACAGCATCGCAAATATACTTTGTGGAAAAGGCAATTGCAACAAGTTCAGTTAAAAAAAAAAAGCTATCCAAGAGGCTTATAATTTCATGCAGTACCAAAAAATAATAAAAAAATAATATATATATATATATATATATATATATATATATATATATATATATATATATATATATATATTAGGGCTGTCAATCTATTAACATTTTTTATCGAATTAATTACATGGCGTCCGATTAATTAATCGCGATTGATCGCACATACAAATATTTGCTGGGAAACTCCCTCATATAACAATAATTCTATATATAATGATGAAATAATTATACATAGTTATCTTTAAATATATATATATAAAAAAAACAACAAAAAAACATATATATATATATATATATATATATATATATATATATGAAATAAAAAAATTTTCAGATTATTAAAATCCATTACATTCTTGTAGCAGAAGAGTTAATCATTGATAAGACCATTCAAAAAGCGGCTTTAGAAAACAATGTATTGTTTACTACCATATTATTGATCATAAGTCAATCACTGGCATACAGTTCACAGCAATCCATTTCACAAGTGAATTTGTCAATCAGTTGGAGATTAATTATGAGGGCTTGTTTAAGGACCCGTCAATGTACACCTGCGTCAGACATTTAGTTTTATTTTTTTAGAAACAAGCCAGGGGTATACATTAGTACACAATACTACAGATATATTTTACAATAATGCCAAGACATTATATTCATTACATAGTGCAATGGTTTTCAATGCTTTGGAGTTGTTGGAGGTACAAAAAGTATTTAAATAATATTTTAAGTCTTTACCAAAATGTGCAAATAGGGGCTTTATAGACATAAATTTACACTTATGTATAAAAAACTTTGCAAGAAAAATAAACAGATTAATCAGAAAATATTAACTTAAGTTATCAAAACTGAAAACAAAATAAAACGTCTTTATAAAGCAAAGAAAAACTAGTTAAAATAGAGGTACATACAAACAAACAAACAAAGTGTTCTCCAAAATACTACAGCATGGACACATTCCCAAAAAATGTGAGGGGGCAGATTAATCTACAGCATTACTGAAGGAGCAAAGTGGATCTATTTCAGGGAGCATGTTTCTTAAATAAAGATCGACGAGGTAAAAATGGTGTAATGGTTTAAAGGACACCTCCTTAACCGGTAATTAAATATTTGTGAGGTGAAGACCATACGATAGGGTGACCACCTGGCTATTGCTCTGTTGCAGGTCAGCAGACTTGATTTTGCGGGACAATGCGGGACACGAGGGAGAGATAACTTACTAATATTGTACTAGGTGAATAAATATTGACAGGGTAAAAACAGTGTAACTGTTTAACCTTGTTGGTAATTAAATATTTGTGAGGTAAAGACCATACGACCTGCGTCAGACATGCTTGGGTGTGTTGTGTCATAAAAGTAAAATGTTTAGGTCACTGTTAAATATAGTTTAATACTCAATTTTTAAACACATCTTGAGATCCCTTGGTTCGCATGTTTATGTTGTGTGTCCACTGAAGAGTTGTTAATGTTTTGTTCACTGTAATAAACTGCGCGTTGCTCACACAGCTGAAATTTCACTTACTGCCCTCTGGCGTAAACAGGTGGTACTACAAGCCTGAATCTCTCAGGAAAGCATTGCGATTAAATGCGTTCATTTTTTTAACACATTATTTTTTGTTAAATTAATCACACGTTATTAATGCGTTAAATCCACAGCCCTAATATATATATATATATATATATATATATATATATATATATATATATATATACACTCACCTAAAGGATTATTAGGAACACCTGTTCAATTTCTCATTAATGCAATTATCTAATCAACCAATCACATGGCAATTGCTTCAATGCATTTAGGGGTGTGGTCCTGGTCAAGACAATCTCCTGAACTCCAAACTGAATGTCAGAATGGGAAAGAAAGATGATTTAAGCAATTTTGAGCGTGGCATGGTTGTTGGTGCCAGACGGGCCGGTCTGAGTATTTCACAATCTGCTCAGTTACTGGGATTTTCACGCACAACCATTTCTAGGGTTTACAAAGAATGGTGTGAAAAGGGAAAAACATCCAGTATGCGGCAGTCCTGTGGGCGAAAATGCCTTGTTGATGCTAGAGGTCAGAGGAGAATGGGCCGACTGATTCAAGCTGATAGAAGTGCAAATTTGCCTGAAATAACCACTCGTTACAACCGTGTTATGCAGCAAAGCATTTGTGAAGCCACAACACGCACAACCTTGAGGCGGATGGGCTACAACAGCAGAAGACCCCACCGGGTACCACTCATCTCCACTACAAATAGGAAAAAGAGGGTACAATTTGCAAGAGCTCACCAAAATTGGACAGTTGAAGACTGGAAAAATGTTGCCTGGTCTGATGAGTCTCGATTTCTGTTGAGACATTCAGATGGTAGAGTCAGAATTTGACGTAAACAGAATGAGAACATGGATCCATCATGCCTTGTTACCACGGTGCAGGCTGGTGGTGGTGGTGTAATGGTGTGGGGGATGTTTTCTTGGCACACTTTAGGCCCCTTAGTGCCAATTGGGCATCGTTTAAATGTCACGGCCTACCTGAGCATTGTTTCTGACCATGTCCATCCCTTTATGGCCACCATGTACCCATCCTCTGAAGGCTACTTCCAGCAGGATAATGCACCATGTCACAAAGCTCGAATCATTTCAAATTGGTTTCTTGAACATGACAATGAGTTCACTGTACTAAAATGGCCCCCACAGTCACCAGATCTCAACCCAATAGAGCATCTTTGGCATGTGGTGGAATGGGAGCTTCGTGCCCTGGATGTGCATCCCACAAATCTCCATCAACTGCAAGATGCTATCCTATCAATATGGGCCAACATTTCTAAAGAATGCTTTCAGCACCTTGTTGAATCAATGCCACATAGAATTAAAAGCAGTTCTGAAGGCGAAAGGGGGTCAAACACAGTATTAGTATGGTGTTCCTAATAATCCTTTAGGTGAGTGTATATATATATATATATATATATATATATATATATATACAGTGAGGAAAATAAGTATTTGAACACCCTGCTATTTTGCAAGTTCTCCCACTTAGAAATCATGGAGGGGTCTGAAATTGTCATCGTAGGTGCATGTCCACTGTGAGAGACATAATCTAAAAAAAAATCCAGAAATCACAATGTATGATTTTTTAACTATTTATTTGTATGATACAGCTGCAAATAAGTATTTGAACACCTGAGAAAATCAATGTTAATATTTGGTACAGTAGCCTTTGTTTGCAATTAAACGTTTCCTGTAGTTTTTCACCAGGTTTGCACACACTGCAGGAGGGATTTTGGCCCACTCCTCCACACAGATCTTCTCTAGATCAGTCAGGTTTCTGGGCTGTCGCTGAGAAACACGGAGTTTGAGCTCCCTCCAAAGATTCTCTATTGGGTTTAGGTCTGGAGACTGGCTAGGCCACGTCAGAACCTTGATATGCTTCTTACAGAGCCACTCCTTGGTTATCCTGGCTGTGTGCTTCAGGTCATTGTCATGTTGGAAGCCCCAGCCTCGACCCATCTTCAATGCTCTAACTGAGGGAAGGAGGTTGTTCCCCAAAATCTCGCAATACATGGCCCCGGTCATCCTCTCCTTAATACAGTGCAGTCGCCCTGTCCCATGTGCAGAAAAACACCCCCAAAGCATGATGCTACCACCCCCATGCTTCACAGTAGGGATGGTGTTCTTGGGATGGTACTCATCATTCTTCTTCCTCCAAACACGGTTAGTGGAATTATGACCAAAAGGTCTCATCTGACCACATGACTTTCTCCCATGACTCCTCTGGATCATCCAAATGGTCATTGGCAAAATTAAGACGGGCCTTGACATGTGCTGGTTTAAGCAGGGGAACCTTCCGTGCCATGCATGATTTCAAACCATGACGTCTTAGTGTATTACCAACAGTAACCTTGGAAACGGTGGTCCCAGCTCTTTTCAGGTCATTGACCAGCTCCTCCCGTGTAGTTCTGGGCTGATTTTTCACCTTTCTTAGGATCATTGAGACCCCACGAGGTGAGATCTTGCACGGAGCCCCAGTCTGAGGGAGATTGACAGTCATGTTTAGCTTCTTCCATTTTCTAATGATTGCTCCAACAGTCGACCTTTTTTCACCAAGCTGCTTGGCGATTTCCCTGTAGCCCTTTCCAGCCTTGTGGAGGTGTACAATTTTGTCTCTAGTGTCTTTGGACAGCTCTTTGGTCTTGGCCATGTTAGTAGTTGGATTCTTACTGATTGTATGGGGTGGACAGGTGTCTTTATGCAGCTATCGACCTCAAACAGGTGCATCTAATTTAGGATAATAAATGGAGTGGAGGTGGACATTTTAAAGGCAGACTAACAGGTCTTTGAGGGTCAGAATTCTAGCTGATAGACAGGTGTTCAAATACTTATTTGCAGCTGTATCATACAAATAAATAGTTAAAAAATCATACATTGTGATTTCTGGATTTTGTTTTTTAGATTATGTCTCTCACAGTGGACATGCACCTACGATGACAATTTCAGACCCCTCCATGATTTCTAAGTGGGAGAACTTGCAAAATAGCAGGGTGTTCAAATACTTATTTTCCTCACTGTATATATATATATATATATAAAACTAGTTCAGTCATGACAACTCTCTAAATAAATGTAAGGTGTTATAATGAAAAGGTTGGTAGGTTTGGTTTTGGTAGGCTAGATCTGCTACACTACTTTTTGACATGTAATCAAAACATACAATACAATCCCCAAAAAGCAGATCTAGATGATTGGTGCAGGAAGAAGAAGGGTTTCAGAAGAGAAAACTCTTGAAGTGCACTGCAGTGAAACAGGCATGTCTGTAAACAACTGAGCAATTTAAATGTTAGACAAAGAGAGAGTATGCAAGCTGATCAGCTAACAGATGATGATGTCAAAGGATCTTTTAGCTTGGGGTCATGGATTAGGCAAGCCAAATGGTTTACCCGATTACATATCAAATCAGCTTGGGCCATGGAATCTGAGCCAATCAGATTGCACCATGTTCAGTTTTATGACTGCATTTAAAATCATTGCACTCTCATTTTATGAGTATCGCATTGTTATCATAGCAACATGTTAATGCCAAACTCTATTGAAATCAACTTTGAGTTAAGTCTAACATGGCCATTGTGTGAGAAGCACTACTTACTAGATGCACAGAGTTGAATTTCCATAAGGACATTGCTTTAGGAGCTGTTCTCACAGAACAAATAGTTTTTTGTACATCTTAGAAGACAGCTGCCTATGTAGAGTAGGCAGTAGACAGCAAGGCTGCTCATAGGTTTTAGCTCCCTAGCCAAGATTACAATGGCCTTGCTATATCTACTGTTGGACCACATCCTCTTTAAGGGGCCAAGAGAAAATAAAATAGTAGGAAAATTAATTTAACATAAGATACACAGGTCATAGTTAAGCCATGATGGGCTCTATTTTTGTGATTGCGCAAAGCGCAGCACTATACGCTATGACCGTGCCCAACATTTTTAAAATTTTTCGTGAGAGCACTAATTATAAGTGCAATATTTTTACGTGCCAGCGCAAAGTGCAAGTGAGCGTAGATGGGAGTGTTTTTTGCAAACTCCGGGTGTACACGTGCAAACTGTGGGTGTATTGTATGGTAATTTAGTGGCACAAAGCACAATTTGCTATTTGTGTTAAACTAAATGTCATGGTTTATTTTTCAGTTATCATACATTTATTTTTGTATCTTCCACCTTTTGTCGAAGAGTGATTTTAAGTCAATGCAAAAGCGGAAGAAGTTGTATGGATTTTGTATGCTTTATTTTTTACCACTGTCTTTTTTTTATTATATTTTCATTTAGTTTGAAGTGTAATTTGAATTTGGAAATATTTTTGGATTAATTTGTTCATGTTTCAATAAATGTATTTAATTTTTCAAAATCAACCGGTAGAAATGAAGTGCATGCCGATTCAACAAAAATATCAAAACTTCATGGCCATTTCCACTGACATTGGTATATGACTTCAAGCATAATGATGCACTTAGCACTAGCACTAGCACTCTTAAAATAGGGCCCAATATCTCTGGATGCCTTAGCTGACAAAGCAGTTTCTCTCTGCCTTTGGCATTGGTCTTATTCGATTGCCCCTAACTAGGGGTTAGAGCAGGACTGGGCTCTGCGCTGATGTTCACCAGGCACTCCGTAGACCTCAGGCTGGGTAGAGACTTACAACTGGGTAAAGAGGCCAGAGAACCACACAGACCTAACATAGGGGGAGTGTAGTCTTTTTCTGAAAGGAGAAGAGAAGGAATGAAGGTAGTTAAAACAGTAAAGAGAGTAGAAATTCATATTGAAATATAAAGCTACACTGTAAATAAAATTCCTGTCAATTTTAAATTTTCTGCAGTTTATTTGCAACTCTGCCAATGATTACATTATTTGTAAATTATTATCAATTACTACATATTACATTTTAAACATCCAACGAAGCCTCTATAATGTTATTGAATGAGCATGTGACACCAAGGCTCTCAAGCCAAGACTACAAAGGCCTTGCTATATCTACTGTAGAACACAGATTCTTTAAGCAGCCAAGAGAGGACATAACTGTAGGAAAATTAAACAACTTAGTTTTATGTAGCATACACATTTTGCTAAATGTTTTTGGAGTAAAAGTGAGTAAGAAGGTCCTTCCTCAGGGTAATTTGCCAGGGAGGGTCTGTCGCGAGGAGTACGAGGTCCGAGAACCAGGCCCGGGTGGGCCAATAGGGAGCCACTAGTGTGACTTGTTCCTCGTCCTCCCTGACCTTGCACAGCACCGGTGCAAAAAGGCTCACTGGGGGAAATGCGTATTTACGCAGCCCCGCAGGCCAGCTGTGTGCCAGTGCGTCTACCTCGAGGGGAGCCTCTGTTCGGGCATACCAGAGAGGGCAATGGGAGGTCTCTCGGGAGGCAAACAGATCTACCTGGGCCTTTGTACTGGAACGCCTGGCCGTCGAACGCGAACCGTAGGAAGGGTCGGTGTCACGGCAGAATTGAGACGTGGAAGTACGCGTCCTTCAGGTCTACCGCTGCGAACCAATCTAGAAGCCGGACGCATGTTAGGATGTACTTTTGCGTGCAAATTTTGAACGGGAGTTTGAGCAAAGCCCGGTTGAAAACTCGCAAGTCCAAGATCGGTTGTAAGCCGCCGCCTTTCTTGGGAACAATGAAGTAAGGGCTGTAGAAACCCTTCTCCATTTCGGTTGGAGGGACAGGCTCTGTCACATCTTTGAGTAAAATAATAGCAATCTCCGCGCGCAGGGATTTGGCATGTTCGCCGTGTACTGCGGTAAAGCAGATGCCCGCGAAGGGGGGTGGGGGCCTGGCCAACTGAATTGCGTAACCGAGTCGGATGGTCCGGGCCAGCCAGCGTGACGGGTTGGGAAGTTAGAGCCACGCATCCAATCTCCGTGCTAGGGGCACCAAGGGGACGAGTATTTTTGACGTACCCGGCGGGGCTTCGCAGCGGGGCGGAGCAGATAGTACGGCGTCGGGAGGCGAGGACACGTCCCGAGGCTTTGGTTCTGAGAGAGGACTTGAAGCACTTACCTTGCTCCGCACACCCGGCAGGGGGTGGGTTAGTGACTGAGGAGGTGGTCCTGTAGTGGCGTCCTCTGGACTCGTCAGAACCGGCCGGCCAAGGACAGTCGTGGGGCTGAAGGCGGGTCTGGGACTGCTCTGGTGGCAGAGTTCCGTGAGAACGGTATTTGCGACCCAGAGACAAAGGAAATAGCTCTTTTATTGAGAATTTAATTTGCCGCTCCCCATTTAAGGGGAGCGGCAAATTAAATAAAAGAAGATTATCCTCCCGGCCCTCCACTGGGGAACGGAGTGGTCTTACCATCTCTGGAGCTAATGTCTTGGGCTCTGGGTCGTCCGTCTCAGGAGCTCCTGGGAGCCTTCCGGGTCCTCGAGGGGGTCCGTGAGATGGGGGGGGTGTCTGCCCCGGCTGAGAGCTGGGCCCAGGTTGAGGCGGAGCAGCTTGTTGTTTCATCGCAGGGGGACGCCCTCGGCGAGCAGACGGGGCATGGCCCATGGTGGCAGACTTGCGGCGGGGCAGGATGTGAGAGATGGCCTCCGTCTGCTTCTTCACCACGGAGAATTGCTGGGTAAAGTCCTCGACGGTGTCGCCGAAGAGGCAAAAGTGGGAGACTGGGGCTTCGAGAAAGCGAACCTTGTCGGTCTCACGCATCGCGACCAAGTTCAGCCACAGATGTCATTCCTGGACCACAAGCGTGGCCATCGCCTGCCCGAGTGACTGCGCTGTGACCTCCGTGGCTCTAAGGATGAGGTCGGTCGCTGAGCGCAGTTCCTGCAGCACATCGGGATCAGGACTACCCACGTGCAATTCTTTAAGAGCCTTGGCCTTGTGGACTTGCAGGAGGGCCGTGGCGAGCAGGGCGGAAGCGGCATGTCCGGTGGCGCTGTAGGCCTTCGCTGTCAGCAAGGATGTTGTCCTACAGGTCTCCACTTGGGGAATCGGCGTGTACCTGTGGGCCGCTCCACCGTCGAGAGTAGCGAGAGCGGATGAGCGAGTGGCTTTGTAACGGGTGGTGAGGGGTGCTCTCCACAGTGACGTCAGCTCATCATGCACCTCCGGGACAAACGGGACCGGGGTGCGGCCGTGAGCGACGCCCGGACCCCAGGAACCAGTCATCCAGCCGCGATGGCTGTGGGCAGCCCGGGAAAGTATGTCGGACATCTGAGCTTCAGCCTCAGCTTGGGCGTGCTGGCCCGAAGACGGCAGCCCAAGGGAGTCATCCGCGTCAGATGCCGAGCTCTCTGATGCAGCGGCGAGCTCATCTGCTTCGAGCTCCAGAAGATAGGCAGGCTGGCTGTGAGGCGAGCTGCTATTGCCTCGAGCACGGACGGGAATCAACGAGCGTGCCGGTGGACGGGTGGTCCGAGGGGGGGTACCCCACGGATCCGCACCCGCTGCCATCCCCAGATCACTTCCAGCGCCACTCGCACCGTCCTCAATCCCGTGGGAAGAAGGAACGATGCGGTGGGGTGGCTGGAGTGGCTTGCTTTCAATTGAAAGTGAGCCACGACCGCAACGTTGCCATGGTCATGCCCTCGCAGTGAGAGCATGAACCATCCACAAACGCAGCCTCGGTGTGATCGCTACCCAGACACACGAGACAACGCCTGTGGCCGTCTGAAGCGGAGAGCACTCTACCACATCCAGGAACTACACCAGGGCAGAAGGGCGTCTTTATAAAGACGCGTCCTGAAAAGGATGTTCAACGCTGCTGTGTATTGCTCTTTTAGAGAAAATACACACTTTTAGAGGAATTACTCTTATAAATAACTCTCTTAGAGTTTGGTTTCTGCACTGTCGAAGCACCCAGGGGCAATTCGCACTGTCGTGCAAGAAGGAAAAATCGCCGCTGTAATGCGGCGTCAATCCAACAGCATGCAGACCGTCAGAGGAATACAGGAACAGATGTGATTTCACGCAAACAGCATGCACAACCATCGGCTCCGAAGAAATTTTCTGAATGAACTCTAGTATTTAATTGCCTTTATACCCATATGTCCGGGGGCGGGGTATGCATATACTAGCTGCCAACTTCTCATTGGCCTTTTTTCATAGATCAGAGGCATATTCGGTGCTCAAGAGACCCCTAGTGTTGCTTCTCCGACACAACGTCGAAGAGAGCGACAGACGGGGAACGAAAATTTTTCAGTGTACAGGAAAATACATCATGCCGGACCTTATGGATCCTTGAGGATTTTTTGTTCCCAATGAGAAATGAGGTAATACATGCCCACCGGCAACTATAGTTGCCGCAGTGTATAGTTGTCATTTTCCTTTTGTAAGTATTTTTCTAGATGCTATCCATGTTTTATATCTCAATGACTTGCAAGAAAACAACCAAATAAAGGATTTCAAGAAAAAAAAAAATGGTTTTCACTTCCTTCCTGTCACATAATGCTGTCAACTTCCTACCCCTTCTTCCAGGAAGCATGGCAAAGTCAAACACTCCCAATAAAAGGTCATTTGCATGTTACTACTAAGTATTTTTTTTTTTACATATATAAATCTACATAATAATGAAGGTCTCTAGAATCACCCAAACAAAACAAATATTACAAGAGATCTATAGTGTCTTGTATACTTAGGTAAAAGTTCAAGCGGCAACAATAGTTGCCGGCAGGCAAATGCCTTGTAAGTACATATATCATTGGGAAATGGGGTATACTGTGTTAATAGGTTAATAAATCAAGGTTATTGGTCTTTTTTAGTGCTTTTTGCTTTTATAATATTCCACCTAAACATAACTTAATTGATTAATTGCTGTAGTTTTTCAAACTTTTATGATATTATGTCCTGTAAGGGGCAAAATATTGAGACCCCTTCATCCAGTTTGGATGTGTTTCATTCTAATCTGTCAAGGACCCTACTACTTTTTATGACTAGTAGTTTATGATTCCATTATAATGTTGAAATTCAGACAAGTAAAGAGTTTACATTTACATTATTTTATGAAATCACCTACAGTATAAAGACTGAAATGCACATATCTCCCATATGTGCATTTCAGTCTTGTGGCTGTGTTGACCTGCATAACCAATGTGTAAACCGTTACCAGATTGGCATCCGATCAAAGAAGTGGTGGTGGCCATGCTACAGCTGGGCACACAACAGTGCTATGGTCAATGCCTGGTGTTATTACAGGTACATGAAGGTGTAATGAAAGTGGGAGGTGAGGCTGCGGGGTGGCAGGTTGGAAGGATGGGGTCTATATGTTAGGTGGCATGACACAAAAACAAAACATGTATTTATTAATTATTTCATTCATTCAAAACCCACCCATTGAAAATTCATTCTTTCATTCATTCATACCAGTCATGTAAAGAGTTTGGTTACCCAGAGTTTTCTCCAGAACCATGGGTGTTAATGCATTAATTATATTTATTTTCATTTAACTTTTTGATACACAATGCCCTGTTAGGGCAACTTAATGTCTGCACTTTGTTCTGCACTATGTTCCACCACTACCCAAGTAAATGGGTTTGTTGATGACTGTTTAAATTCCCATTTATTCAAGATAATTTAGACATTTTAATAATTTATTTTCAAATTCAAGAGATTATAAGCTAGAAGCAGCTTTTTTGGGTTTGCAGTGAATGTCTATACTTTTACACATATGTAACGAACTCTAATCCCCAAGTTCACTCCGCCCCCTCTAGCTCTCACACTCGCTCCCAATCACCGGAATATTAGTTTCACCTGCACTGTTCAATTCCTCTATTTATACCCTGCCCTTTCTCCCCACAGTTGTTGGTTATTGTTTAGTTTACCCCTTCGCTTTGCCAGCTCTAGTGTTTCGCTAGCTTTCCCCTGTTTAATCTACTCTCTTGTTTGTCTTTGTATATTCTGATCTCCCGGCTTCGACCTTACGCTTCCCCTTACTACGCTTCTCTGGATTTGCCCCTTTGTACTTTTGCCATTCTGCCAATAAAGCAGTTGTACCTGACATTGTGACTATCTCTTCTTGTGTGTGTGACAGAATAACCAACCTCACAAAATTTTGTCACAATGGATACCGTGGAAAACCTCCAAGGCTCACTAGAGCGGATTTGTGCGGCGATTTCTGCCCAAGGATCTACTGTTGGGAGACATGATCAAGAGCTTACAACCCAGGGGCAGCAGATACAAGAGATACTACAGACGGTACGTGCCCTTTCTGATCAGTTTAACCCTGTTCCACCTGTGTCTGTCCCTGAACCCGCTGATGCTCCCAACGTATTTCCGAGCGCCGTGAGTTTTCAACCCCCCGAGAGGTTTGATGGGTCTTCGGACGCTTGCCAAGGGTTTTTAATGCAGTGCAGTGTTTACATGAAGTATCACCCCCTTTTATGCTCTGACAGTGAGAGAATTCACTTTTTGATTTCACTTCTCACTGGCAAAGCGCGGCAATGGGCCACCGCGTTGTGGACGGCCGATAGCCCACTTCTTGCTTCCTACGATCAATTCTGTCACCAGATTACCGTGGTTTTTGATCACCCTGCAGCTGGTAGAGATGTGGGCAGCCGCCTTGTGTTTCTTAAACAGGCGTCATGCACCGCAGCCAATTATGCCCTTGATTTCCGCACCCTTGCCGCTGGTAGCGGGTGGAGCGACCCCGCTCTTCTAACTGTCTACCGCCTGGGTTTGAGCAGTCAACTGCAGATGGAGCTAGCCTGTAGAGGAGAATCACTGTCGCTGGAGAATTATATTCAACTCTCCATTACGGTTGATAATCTCCTACGCGATCACGCTTTTCGAAGTCCCTCAGTCATCCAAGAATGTACGGTGGGTTCCAACTCATCTAACCCCCCACCTCTTGAAAGCTCTTCCAATTCTGAACCCATGCAGCTTGGTCGCGCTCCATTAACCCCTGCAGAGCGCACTAGAGGTTTGACACAGAGCCTCTGTCTGTACTGTGGCAAACCGGGTCATCGTATTGCCTCATGCCCGGTCTGTCCCCAGCCTTCTCTCTCCAGAAGCCAGGTTAGAACATCCGTCATTCTTAACATTACCCAGAAACAAGTCTTCTTCCCTGTGGTTTTGATCTTTAATGATGTCTCATTTTCTACCCCAGCCCTAGTTGATTCCGGGGCAGCGGGGAATTTTTAGGACGATGGCTTGGTCCAAAGACTTGGTATCCCACTTAGTCCAGTTGTGCCACCTCTCAAGGTTAATTCTTTGGATGGGGCACCCCTCGGATCGGGATTCATTCAGAACCATGCCATTGTCCCTCCAAGTAGGCTTGTTCCACAAGGAGACCATTCAGTTTTTTATTGTTCGGTCACCCAGGGACCCAGTAGTTTTGGGTCACCCCTGGTTATCTCTTCACGACCCCCATATTTCCTGGCGCACGGGGGAGCTGTTGCGCTGGACTGACCATTGTCTGTCCCACTGTATTTCCCTTCCTGTTTTCTCAACCTCCGTAGAGAGCCCCGAGGTGAGATCTCCGGTCTCCATTCCCCCGGAGTATTCTTCTTATGCTGATGTGTTCGAAAAGACCCAGGTTAATCTCCCTCCACATCGTAGTGTGGACTGCGCCATCGATCTTCTTCCGGGGTCCCCGCTCCCTAAGAGCAGAGTATACCCCTTAACGCTGCCTGAAACCAAGGCCATGGAGGACTACATCGATGAGGCGCTCAGTCTCGGCATAATACGACCATCCACCTCCCCAGTAGCGTCAGGCTTCTTCTTCGTAGACAAGAAGGATGGCGGGCTTCGCCCCTGCATCGATTACCGTGCCTTGAATAAGGTAACGGTAAAGTTCACCTATCCCTTGCCTCTCATCCAGCCGGCCCTTGAGCAAGTTAGCAAAGCCAAGATCTTCACTAAGCTTGACCTCAGGAGCGCATACAACCTTGTGCGCATTCGAAAGGGGGACGAGTGGAAAACTGTGTTCATCACCACCAGGGAGCACTACGACTACTCGGTGATGCCGTACGGCCTCGCAAACTCCCCTTCTGTGTTTCAGTCGTTCATGAAGGAGATCTTCCGTGACATGCTGGACCAATTCCTCGTCATCTACATAGACGATCTTTTAATTCACTCCTCCACACTCTCGGAACACGCTAACCACGTCTCGAGGGTGTTACAGAGACTTAGAGAGCATGATTTATTTGTTAAGGCAGAGAAGTGCGCCTTTCATCGTTCCTCCGTCTCCTTTCTGGGCTATGTCTTGTCTGCAGGAATGATGAGGATGGAAACCGACAAGGTTGCCGCAGTCCTGTCCTGGCCAGAACCTACGACGCTGAAGGAGCTCCAACGGTTTCTGGGTTTCGCCAACTACTACAGGCGCTTCATCCGAAACTTCGATAAGATCACCGCACCCCTCACTGCTCTGACACGAGGCAACCCGAAGTCCCTCACATGGAGCACTCCTGCGCAGCAGGCCTTTCAAGCTCTAAAAGACACGTTTACCACTTCCCCTGTTCTCCAGCAACCCGATCCAATGCTCCTGTTCGTGGTGGAGGTGGACGCCTCTGAGGTGGGGGTGGGAGTGGTGCTCTCACAGCCACACGGGACCCCCGCTAAGCTGTACCCTTGTGCCTTCTACTCCCATAAACTGTCCCCCCCTAACAAAACTATGACGTCGGGAATAGAGAGTTGCTGGCCATTAAACTAGCCCTTGAGGAATGGCATCATTGGTTGGAGGGTTCTAAGTTCCCGTTCGTTGTCTTCACCGACCACAAGAACCTGGAGTACATTCGTTCAGCCATAAGGTTGAACCCCAGACAAGCCAGGTGGGCCATGTTTTTCACTCGTTTTAATTTTTCGGTAACCTTTCGCCCAGGCTCCAAAAACACCAAGGCTGACGCTCTCTCTCGACTCTTCAGCTACGGCTCCAAACCTTCGGGACCAGAGACTATTCTCCCTACATCGTGCATCGTAGCCCCCGTTAGGTGGGAATTGACGGAGGCCATCCTACAGGCTCAAGGTAACGAGCCCGCGCCTACTCAAACCCCCCCCAACAAGATGTACGTACCCACCATTATTCGCCCTCAGCTGATACAGTGGGTCCATACTTCCCTTTGTTCCGGCCATCCGGGTATCACTCGTTCCACTGAGCTGCTCACGAAGAGATTTTGGTGGCCCTCACTCAAGGATGACGTCCATGACTATATCCTTTCCTGTCCAGTCTGTGCCCAGTCCAAAACTCCTCGTCACCTTCCCACTGGGCTCCTCCAACCGTTGCCCGTACCCGATCGACCGTGGTCCCACATCGCCATGGACTTCATCACCAACTTACCTCCCTCCGACGGTCGGACGGAGATCCTAGTGGTGATTGACTGGTTTTCAAAGATGTGCCGCTTGATTCCCCTACCTATCTCCTGGTTCAGGTGCTCAGGCTGACCATTGGTTTGGGGGTGGTACCCCGAGGAGAAGTTTAGCTGGATGCTTAGTCTGTCACTGAAGGCCCGCCAGAAACGAGACGTGAATTTGGTCCCTCTATCAGACGTAATCTCCTCGGGGATGCCGAAGTTCCGGAAGACGTGGTCGATTACGAGGTCGGCCAGTTGGGTTGCGTTGGGTAATGTAGGTAAGGGAACTTAGAGGGTTGGTGGAAAAAGTCCCATTGAGATCAACGGCCATTGTACGTTTGATGGATGCGAGGGACGGTGACAGGTTCGTGTACCGCCCTCCTGTAAACGATCTCAATGGACAGATGGAGCTTATGGGTCTGTGGACGGTCAAATTTCCATGGAGTCTGCGGTCCGGAATACATGACCGAACGGACACACATAGGGGGTGCTGTAAGCTGCGGTGAGACCCCCGACGTCCCACGGTCCCACTGTCTGCCCGCTGACCACTCACGATGACCAGTGACCACCCTGGGAGGGGGGGGTGGGGCTGTCCACGGACCCATTATCATCCCCCTGACCCACTATTTTACCCAAACTGACCAGTGAGACCCCCTGTGCCACCCTGGGGGGGCGGGGCTGTCCACGGACCCATTATCATCCCCCTGACCCACTATTTTACCCAAACTGACCAGTGAGACCCCCTGACCACCCTGGGGGGCGGGGCTGTCCATGGACCCATTATCATCCCCCTGACCAACTATTTTTCCAAAAGTGACCAATGAGACCCCCTGACCACCCGGGGGGCGGGGCTGTCCACGGACCCATTATCATCCCCCTGACCCACTATTTTTCCAAAAGTGACCAATGAGACCCCCAGACCACCCGGGGGGGCGGGGCTGTCCACGGACCCATTATCATCCCCCTGACCAACTGTTTTTCCCAAATAGGTTTTTACGCTCTGGGATTTCACGGGCCACGCGTTTGGTGGCCGGGGTGCCCGCCCACACCCTCGAAATGGCATATTTTGAAGGTGAAAAAAAAAGAATGGCAGGAGGTGTCTGCCCTCTTAGTATGTGATAGAGGGGCACCAGGTGTGCAACCGAGTGAAATTTCGGCTCCGTCGGAGCTCGGGGAGCAAAGTTAGAGCACATCCCACGTACGATTTGTACCTTGTATTTACACAGCGGGTCCGTGTACACGACCCTGAAAGGTCCGAACGGCTCCAAATTGACAACAGTAGCTTCTCAGGGGACCCTGAGCCAGGTCCTAAATTTTGGAGGCCCTTGGGGCTTGCTAAGTATTAAAACCTCTGATGAATGTAGCGTTGCACACAGGCCTAAAATGCAGCCTGTCTCATTGATTCCTGTGACAGGCAGAGAGATCTGTTGAAAATAATGAAACATGCTTGTTTACATCCTAGACCTTAGTCCTCTTAGTATGTTGATAAGGGGCTTTTGACATGTCACCGTGTGAAATTTGGGGTCCGTTGGAGCTCAGGGTGCAAAGTTAGAACACGTCCCACTGACCATTTGTACCATTCATTTTCACAGCGGGACTGTGTACATGACTCCGAAAGCTCCAAACGACTCCAAATTGATATCAGTAGCTTCACAGGGACCCCCCTAGTCAGTGGGCAAAGTTTCAAGTCCCAATGGATTCGTTAAGTGCTTAATTGGATGACTAATGAGTGCAATGTGACAAACATTTTCCTCTAATATTTTTCTTGATTTTTTTTAAAGTACTTCCTTAACTCTGAGGGACACACCTTTTTAATATGTTGTTTCTGAGGGCCCAACAATGAAGCATTCGAAGTCCCCAGGTCTGAGCATCAATTTTAACCCCGTACACGAAACCGTTGTAGAATTGCATTGGTTCAATGGGCAAGCGGGACGTCTAGAAAAGGAGGTTCCGAAGAGCGCAGAACCTGGAAATTTCAGATATTTGATCGTCAGGGGCCCCCGATTCAGGTCCTACATTTTGGAGGCCCTGGGGGCTTGCTAAGTATTAAAACCTCTGATGAATGTACTGTTGCACACAGGCCTAAAATGCAGCCTGTCTCATTGATTCCTGTGACAGGCAGAGAGATCTGTTGAAAATAATGAAAAATACTTTTTTACATCCTAGACCTTAGTCCTCTTAGTATGTCGATAAGGGGCTTTTGACGTGTCACCGTGTGAAATTTGGGGTCCGTTGGAGCTCAGGGTGCAACGTTAGAACACGTCCCACTGACCATTTGTACCATTCATTTTCACAGCGGGACCGTGTACACGACTCCGAAAGCTCCAAACGACTCCAAATTGATATCAGTAGCTTCACAGGGACCCCCCTAGTCAGTGGGCAAAGTTTCAAGTCCCAATGGCTTTGTTAAGTGCTTAATTGGATGACTAATGTGTGTAATGTGACAATAATTTTCCTCTAATATTTTTCTTGATTTTTTTTAAAGTACTTCCTTAACTCTGAGGGACACACCTTTTTAATATGTTGTTTCTGAGGGCCCAACAATGAAGCATTCGAAGCCCCCAGGTCTGAGCATCAATTTTAACCCCGTACACGAAACCGCTGTAGAATTGCATTGGTTCAATGGGCAAGTGGGATTTCTTGTAAAAAGAGGTCAAAAGGTCGCAGGACCTCGAAATTTGGGACATTTGATTTATTGACACATATATATTGATAAAATGTGGACAATTACATAAACACGCCCCTTTCAGCCAATTTGTATTTAATTAATTTTTGCTAACTACCGATTTGAAAGACATCAATTCTACACACGTGTACCAAATATCAAGTCAATTGGAGCTACGGTTCAGGAGAAGAAGAGTTTTGAATGTTTTCCCAAATTTTCACTGTACAGGAAAATCCATCATGCCGGAAGTTATAGGTCCTTGAGGCTTTTTTGTTCCCCGTGAGAAATGAGGCATGTACACCAAGTTTCAGAAGATTTGGACAAATAGGGTGGAAATGACATCACTTTGAAAATGTTTATTTTGGGCGTGGCCTGTAGCGCCACCTATGAGCGAATGTGGGCCATTCTTGGTGTGGGGGTACCCGTTGGCATGTAGTATCAATGTGGCAATTTATACAGGTATAAAGGCGGGGAAATGCATCTGTTTCATTCAGAAAATTTTCTTCAGAGCTGATGGAGCAGCGAGTCACACACACCTGTTCCTCTTACCTCTGGTCGATCTGCTGTTGGATCTACGGTGCACATCAGCAGCTTTCTCCTTCTCTGCACTGCAGTGTGGTTTGCCCCTGGGCACTTCGCCAGTGCAAACTTAAAAGAGTTTAAAAGATTTATTTTCTCCTGAAAAGGGCGTTGAACGTCCTTTTCAGGACGCGTCTTTATAAAGATGCCCTTCCGCCCCTGTGTAGTTCCTGGATGTGGTAGAGTGCTCTCTGCTTCAGACGGCCACAGGCACTGTCTCACGTGTATGGGCTGGGATCACACAGAGGCAGCATTTGTGGATGGTTCATGTTCTCACTATAAGAACATGACCATGGCAACGTTGCGGACGTGGCTTTCCTTCAACCGAAGGAACGCCACTCCAGCCGCTCCCGAGTCACTCCTTCTTCCCACGAGATTGAGGATGATGCGGCTGGCAATGGAGGCGATTTGGGGGTGGCAGCGGGCTCGGTTTCACCGGGTACGTCCCCGCAAACCTCCCGTCCCCCAGCACGCTCGTTGACTTCCGTCCGGGCTCGAGGCAACATCGGCTCGCCTCACAGCCATCCTCTAGAGCCCCCCTAGCTGGATGAGCTCGCCGCTGCATCGGAGAGCGATCCTGCATCTGACACGGATGACTCGTCTGGGCTGCATGCCGATTCCACAGGTGGATAGGGCGGTTCTGTTCCACCTATGCCCAGAGAATGCCACCACCTGGCGGGGTCGCCTTGTGCTCCCTTCCAAAGCCTGTAGGACAACGTCGTCATTGACCAACAAAGCCTATAGCACCACCAGACAGGCCGCTTCCGCCCTGCATGCCATGGCCCACCTGCAAGTCCACAAGGCCAAGGCACTTAAAGACCTGCACGATGGTAGTCCTGATCACGACGTAATGCAGGAAATGCGCTCAGCAACCGATCTCGCCCTCAGGGCCGCGAAGGCCACAGTGCAGTCACTCGGGCAGGCGATGGCCACACTTGTGGTCCAGGAACGTCATCTGTGGCTGAACTTGTTCGAGATGCGTGAGACGGACAAGACACGCTTCCTCGACGCGCCGGTCTTCCAGTTCGGCCTCTTCGGCGACACCGTCGAGGACTTTGCCAAGCAGTTCTCCACTGTGAACAAGCAGACGGAGGCCATTTCACATATCCTGCCCCGCTGCAACCCTGCCGCCACGGGCTAAGCCCCGTCTGCTCAACCAGGGTGTCCTTCCCTGGGTCGATCGTCTCAGGTGTGCCTGGGAGCCTTACAGGTCCTCGAGGGGGTCCATGAGATGGGGGGGTGTGTGCTTCCTGCGGGGTGCTCGACGCGGGGGCCGAGAGCTGGGCCCAGGTTGAGGTGGAGCAACATGTTTCTTAGCCGCCGAAACGTCCATTCTGGAGCTGGTAAGAAGACCACTCCGTCCCCCGGTGGAGGGCCGGGAGGAGAATCCTTGTTTGAGTTTATTTCATTTGCCGCACCCCTCAGAACCCACATTGTCAATAAAAGAGCTATTTCCTTTGTCTCTGGGTCACCTGGCCCGCAAATGCTGTTCTCACGGCACTCTGCCACCAGACCTCAACAGTCCCCTGGACACGGACCCCCCGCCTCCAGCCAAGCCACGACTGTCCCCCGGCCGGCCGGTTCTGACGAGTCTAGAGGACCCCGTTGCTGGACCTCCTCCTCAGTCATTAACCCACCCCCTGCCTGGTGTGCGGAGCAAGGAGACTCTGCACCAGAGCCTTGGGACGCACTTTCGCCTCCCGACGCCGTACTACCTGCTCCGCCCTGCTGCCATGCCCCACCGAGTATGTCAAAAATAATCGTCCCTTACGACCGATCTTGGACTTGCGAGTTTTCAACCGGGCCTTACACAAACTCCTGTTCAAAATGCTCACGCAGGAACATATTTTAACTTGAGTCCGGCATCTAGATTGGTTCGCAGCGGTAGACCTGAAGGACGCGTACTTCCACGTCTCAATACTGCCTCGACATCGACCCTTTCTACGGTTCGCGTTCGACGGCCAGGCATATCGGTACAAGGCCCTCCCCTTCGGCATGTCCCTGTCCCCTCGCGTCTTTACGAAGGTCGCAGAGGCAGCCCTTGCCCCGCTCCGAGAAACCGGCATTCGCATACTCAACTACCTCGACGACTGGCTCATCCTGGCCCACACCCGAGAGTTACTATGTGCCCACAGGGACAAGGTGCCATTTAGGGCTTCAGGTCAACTGGGAAAAGTGCAAGCTCACCCCGGTTCAGAGCATCTCTTTTCTCGGCATTGAGTTAGACTCAGTCTCAATGTCAGTGCGCCTCACCAACGAGCGCGCGCAGTCAGTGCGGAAATGCCTCGCCACCTTCAGGCCAGGCACAACAGTCCCTTTAAAACTTTTCCAGAAGCTCCTGGGGCATATGGCATCCTCTGCGGCGGTCGTGCCACTGGGGTTGATGCATATGAGACTGCTTCAGCACTGGCTACAGACTCGAGTCCCGAGACGAGCATGGCCGTTTGAAGGTCACCCCCGCCTGCTGCCGAGCATTCAGACCCTGGACAGACCTCTGCTTTCTGCGGGCAGGAGTCCCCTTGCAGCAGGTGTCCCGACGCTTCCTGGTCACAAGTGACGACTCCAGATTAGGCAGCGCCGTGTGCTCTGGAACATCAACTGCCTGGAGTTGCTGACTGTTTTCTTTGCTCTGCGGAGGTTTCTCCAGCTAATTTAGGGCAAACACGTCTTGATCAAATCAGACCGCACCACCGCGGTGGCGTACATAAATAGCCAAGGCGGCGTGTGCTCCCGCCACATGTCACAACTGGCCCATCATCTCCTCCTTCGTGCCCCTCGCTGCGTGCCACTCACATCCCCGGCAACCTCAATGTGGTAGCAGAAGCGCTATTACGACAACGCTTGCCCAGTGGAGAATGGAGGCTTCACCCCCAGTTGATCCAGCTGATTTGGGAATGGTTCGGCAAGGCTCAGGTAGACCTGTTTGCCTCCCGAGAAACCGCCCACTGCCCGCTCCGGTATGTCCAAACAGAGGCTCCCCTAGGGGCAGACGCACTGACACACAGCTGGCCCAAGGGGCTGCGCAAGTACGCATTTCCCCCAGTGAGCCTTCTTGCACAGGTGTTATGCAAGGTCTGGGAGGATGAGGAACAAGTCACTCTAGTGGCTTCCTACTGGCCCACTTGGGCTTGGTTCTCGAACCTCCTACTCCTTGTGACAGCCCCTCCCTGGCAAATTCCCCTGACAAAAGACCTTCTCTCTCAGGGATGGGGCACGCTCTGGCATCCGCATCCAGACCTCTGGAACCTCCATGTCTGGCCCCTGGGCGGGATGCAGAAGATCTAGCTGATCTACCACCTGTTGTTGTAGACATGATCAACCAAGCCAGAGCCCCTTCTACCAGGCAACTTTACGCCCTGAAGTGGCATTTGTTTGCGAATTGGTGTTCTTCCCGGGCTGAAGACCCACAGATGTGCGCAGTCACGTTGATGCTCTCCTTCCTGTAGGAGAGGTTGGAGGGGAGGCTGTCCCCGTCCACCTTGAAGGTGTATGTAGCTGCTATCGCGGCCCACCACAACGCAGTAGACGGCAAGTCTTTGAGTAAGCACGACTTGATTATCAGGTTCCTAAGAGGTGCCCGGAGGTTAAATCCCTCCCGGCCATGTCTGTTCCCCTCCTGGGATCTCTCAGTGGTCCTCTCGGGCCTTCAGAGATCCCCCTTTGAGCCGCTAGAATCAGTTGGACTCAGGATAGTCTCTCTAAAGACGGCCCTGCTGATCGCGCTTGCCTCCATCACGAGGGTCGGGGACCTGCAGGCATTCTCTATCAGCGACACCTGCCTGGAGTTCGGTCTGGCAGACACACATGTGATGACCAAAGCAGTCAAAATTTGACACCAAAACAACAGTGTCCACGACATCCACAGGATCTGTCGAATTTGGCTTTTTTTGTTAATCTTCTCTTCACATGTGCTGGGACCCCAATAAATACCACTTGTGGCTACATGATTTTTATTAAAACTGTGCCAATTTTGTTTATTGCATTTTTTGAATTTATTATGTGCACAAATATTTAATACTTAATATTTATTTTATAATCATAAAAAAGCATGCATATCTTGACTTTGTTTTACTTTTGTAACTCACATAGACAAATAGAAAATGCAGGACCAGCAAAAAAACATTATTGGAGTTAATAGTTTGGAAAAAATGTCACCTCATTCAGGCAGAATTATTTTTATACAGATTTGTATACATGAATAAAACTCCAGTATCAACTTCATGCATGATTTAATAACCAATATTGGAGTAAAACAAAATGAAGCATATGATCATTACAAATTACAAGGTTTTATATATAGCCATAATGATTGCAAATAGGCTAGCCTATGTAAAAAAGGGTATTGTGTTTTGTATTGAGGATCTACACTGTACACAATGTTTTGTCAGGTAACCTTTTCATTGTATTTTTTACCTGTTTTAACCTTACAAACTTTGTTGGTTAATTTGTGTGATCTAATGTAATCAGGTTGATATGGTCATATTAATGTTTTTTTCTTTTCTTTTTTTTGTTAGGAAAAAAATACATCTAATTTAGATTTGACCACATAATGATCATTTTCTCTTTTACCAAACAAAAGTAAGCAGACTAAACATTTTTACATGCAGTACAGTGCAAATGTTTTATGCACTTAGAAAAAATAGTGTGTCTTCATAAATAGTTTCCATTTATCAATTAAAGTAATACAAAGTCCAGTAAACATACTAAAAGCTACATCGATAGTTGGTGTGACCACCTTTGCCTTCAAAACAGCACCAATTCTCCTAAAGACACCTGCACACAGTTCCCTTTACAAAAAGCTTCACTATGATGCTGCACTGCTAAGCACTACGAGGAACAACCCTAATTGTGACCGAGCTGAAATGGTGTGTGTAACATACACACTTCAGACACTCTCGCCGCCCTCGCCAGCCCCCGAAGCAAAACCTCAGGACTATAATTTCTAGTAAGAGAAAACCCTGACGGTCTTGCGCCTAGATTAGGGGGTAGCTCCCCTCGGGACGGGGCGCGTGCTTCACTTCACCCCTCCCGGTACCCCCTCGAAGCCCCTCCATTCCCCCCACCTCCTGGTGTTTCGGGTTGCAGAGGCTTCCGTCAAAATTGGGTGCTTTCGCTGTTCCTGCATTTTATTCAGGACGCGAGACACTCGACAACCCCTCAACAGGAAGTGTTAAAATATAATACCCATCTCAGAGATCCTGGCAACGTGGAAACGTCTGCCAGATATATTCTTTCTGTGGGTCTTATAAGGGCGTCAGGATTTAATTCACTCGCCGCTTTTCCGTGTTTCAACGGCGTGTTCTCACTACCGTAAACCGGATTTCTTTTTTATGTAAAAAAAATTAAAATAACTCAATCTCCTGGTTAAAGGGGCCATGGTATGTGTTCCCCTTCCAGATAGAGAGTTAGGTTATTACACTAAATACTTCCCGTTTCCCATGGAGGGTGAGGGGTGGCGTCTGGCTTAGATCTTAAAGCTTGAACTGCCCTTGGGTGTTCAAGTCCAAGATGATGCCTGTCAGGACGGTCGTGTCTCAATCCCTACAACTCGTTTGGCTGGTCACCATCGATCTTATGACGCACTTCTATACTTCATTTAGAAGTTCTGCCACAACATGGAAAGTTCCTGAGGTTCGCTTCCGGGGGCGATGTCTTCCAGGGTCAGGTTCTTTCACTCGGCCTAGCCCTTTTTACCCGCACATTCACAATGCATGATGTAGCGCTGGCTCGTTGTGACTCCGGGGCATCTGCATTCTAAATTATGCAGACGACTGGCTGATCCTAGCGCAGTTCCAGGAACTGGCAGTTCAGCACAGGGACATCGTCTTAGCTCATCTGTTTCTCTGGGTTTGAGGCTCAACGCCAAGAAAAGCGTCCTCTCTCCCACTCAGAACACTGTCTATCAGGGCATCATATGGAGTTCAATCACAATGTGGGCACAACTGTCTCCCGCTACGATTGAGTCCATTCAGATCACCCTGAGCAAAGTCAGGCTAGGTCAAGGTTGCACTGTTATCAGTATCAATGATTTCCAGGTTTCAGGGCGACTGCGTCCACGGTGATCCCTCTGGACCTTCTGCTCATGAGACTGTTTTTGTTGTGGCCAAAAGCCAGGGGATTTCTTCCAAGGGCCAAAACCCCTAGGCTAAAAAGGGTTAAGCGCCTCAGGCTTCGTTCCCTTTCTATGTGGTTCAGACCCCGGTTTTCTGCCTTGGGTCCCACTCTAGGTGCGTCTTGTTGTCGCAGGCTGCTAACGACAGACGCCTCCCTGACGGGCGGGGTAGCGGCCTTAAGTGGTCGTCCAGCTTAAGGGGATAGGAGGGTCGTCAGCTCGGTTGTCACAGTCACTGTCTCGGGTTGATGGCTGTATTTCTGGCCCTGAAATACCTCCTCCTGAGGCTGCCATGTCTTGGTGCTGGTGGACAATACAGCGGTAGCCTCTTTCATAAATCATCAAGGAGACCCACGTTCTTGTCAGCTGTATTTCTGACACGTCGGATTCTCCTTAAGGCCCAGGGCAAGCTCCTGTCACTCAGGTCAGTTATATCCCTGGATGCCCGTATATGGGAGCAGATTTACGGTCCAGACAGAAAATACCAACGGGGGAGTTAAGAACTCCACCCTAAGGTAGTAGTTGCCCAGAGTTCGCCAGCAAGGGTTTTTGCCTCTTACTGATAGCACCGCGCTGGCCGAACAGGGCTTGGTTCTCGGAGCTAATCGCTTCCCTCGACGGCTTGCCTTGGGTGATTCCGAACAGGAAGGATCTTCTAACTGAGGGACACAGGGCTCTCTCCTGAGGTTATCGAGACCTTTTTAAATGCCGGGCTTTTTCCACTTGGAACAAGTTTGGGTGAGATCTTAGGGCAGAGGAGGACCTCTTCGCCTCTATGAATAGCGCTGGACGTTAAGACACATACATGACCCAGAATGCGTCTGTATGCGTTTCTTTCCCCGGTTTCTCTGCTCCCGGGAGTCTTGGCAATGTTCACCAGCAAGGGTCTTGCCTCCTATTAATGGCGCTGCGCTGGCCGAACAGGATATGTTTCTCGGAGTTAATTCCTCTCCTCGACGGCTCGCCTTCAGAACAGGGAGGACCTTCTCATCCTTGGCCCGAATTGTGAAACCTTTCATGTCTGGCCCCTAAGGGTACCAAAAAAGGGTTTTCCCTTGAGGTTATCGAGACCATTTCAAGTGCTAGGGCTCCCTCCACTTGGAACTGATCTGGGTAGATTTTACAGGGCAGAAGAGGACCTCTTCGCCTCTGTTGATAGCGCAATGTCTCCTCTACTTCTCCCCGAGTCACCCAGTCCCCCTCAGGAGGGGCTGAACGTAGTAACGCAAATGCGCCTGCATGCGTTTCCTTCTACTAAAGTTCTTATTACAGAACCAGCTAACTGCCAGTTTGCTTCAGTTCTGGATTTTCTGTAGAAAGAACTGTTAGCGGGCACTTGCCTCGCCACTACCAGGTTCTATGTGGCCACTGCGGTTTGCCACGGCTTGGTGGGCGGGGTGCCCTCAAAGAGGCATCCTCATTATTGCCCGGGCCTACGAGGCGTGCGGTCAAGCTTCGCCAGTAGGTTTCAGGGCGCACTCTACCAGAGGGCTCTCCTCCTCTAAAACCTTGGCTAGAGGTCTCCCTCTGCAGCAAGTTTGTGATGCGGCAGGTTGTCCTTTCCGCACACATTCATTAGATTTTTATAGTTTGGATGTTCTGCCACTCCGGGCTCTTATGCCCTTGAGTCGACCTCTCAAGCTCATGTCTGGACAAGTTTGTGATGCGGCAGGCTGGTCCTCTCTGCTCACATTCATCAGTTTTTATGACAAGTTTGTGTTGCGATTGGGTTCTCTTCGCACACATTCTTCGAACTTTATGGGTTTGATGCTTTGCTACTCTGGGCTCTTATGCCCTTGAGTCGACATCTCAGCTCATGCCTGAACAAGTTTGTGATGCGGCAGGCTGGTCCTCTCCGCTCAAATTCATCAGTTTTTATGACAAGTTTGTGTTGCGATACGGTTCTCTTTGCACACATTCATCGAACTTTATGGGTTAGATGCTTTGCTACTCCGGGCTCTTATGCCCTTGAGTCGACATCTCAGCCCATGCCTAAACAAGTTTGTGATGCGGCAGGCTGGTCCTCTCCGCACACATTCATCAAATTTTAATGGTTTAGATGTTTATGCTACTCCGGGCTCTTATGCCCTTGAGTCGACATCTCAAGCTCATGTCTGAGACCTCTCGCGTTTTTGTGAGTACACTGCACAACCGTAGGGGTCCGGACAGCCCCAAGTGCGGCGGCGTGGGTATTGCGTTCCCCGTAGCGCTTAGCAGCGCAGCATCATAGTGAAGCTTTTTGTAAAGGGAACGTCTCGGGTTACATGTGTAACCCTTGTTCCCTGAAAAAAGCAGAACGAGATGCTGCGCTGCTTTGCCGCACTGGGACATCCAGGACTGCTCTTCAAAAAGAAGTATCTGACGACACCTGGTGACGTATCCATTTATAGCCTGGCCGCAGGTGCATCTAATGATTACATCAGCCGAGGCTATAAATTCCGGTCAATGTTCATTGACGTGTTACACACACTATTTTGGCTCAATCACAATTAGGGTTGTTCCCCGTAGCGCTTAGCAGCGCAGCATCTCGTTCCACTTTTTTCAGGGAACAAGGGTTACACATGTAACCAGAGACGTGTTTCTTGGTTGTTGGCACATAGGATGTTCCAAGCTTCTTGGAAGTTTTCCAAGAAGCTTGGAACATCCTATGTGCCAACAACCAAGAAACACTGTTCCACAGTTCTTCTATTTATTTAGACTGTCTCAATTACTGTTTCTTCCATGCATTTCCAGACTGGGGAGGTCTTTGGGGGCCATACCATCTGTTCCAGGGCTCCCTGCTCTTCTATTCTAAAATGTTTGCAAAAGGAATGTTTGGAAGTCTAAAATGTATATTTCCTATTGACACATTAAAGCTGAAGTTATACTGTAAATAACCATCTTAAGACAAATATTTGCCCAGTGCACAGTTCTGTATATTATATACAGAGTTCGTAAGTATGGAATATTTATCAAACAACAATACTGCCTTTCATAGTAAATTGTCAAATTGTCAATTGTCTATTAGTCTATGTCTTTCCTGTGACAGGCGGACATGACTCAACTATGCTCAGATCAAAAGAAAACGGAGTGTGAAAATGTAACAGTCCACATTTGTTTGGACAATCAAAAAACTTTGAAGCCATTTTTCTCAGTTTCAGTGTTGGCATAGGCCTAGTTACTGCAAAGCTCCAAATAGACATGTGCAGTTGTAACCTCCGTTAATGCACCTGTATGGCTCTGTACATGGACACACTCCACCTGTGTTTCACGTGGGCCAATTTTCTACAGGGAGAAGTTGTCCTATTAACTGTAAGTATATTAAATAAGTTGATGATATCACAGTTCTTCATGCATTAGTGTGCAGTTGAAAACAGCAAGCTGAGAAAACAAGCCGCAAGATAGAAGCCCCTGCATCATTCAAGTCTCCTGTCTGGGAACTTTCTCTTTTTGTGGTCAATACAGCGATGGTCAAAAAACATTTACAAAACAGGCACTGTTTGAAGATATTGCTTGACGCGAGTGCCGTATACTGGTAATACATCGATGTTTGGTTATTTATTTCCAATGACATCACCAGCTGCAGGTGAGCCCGAAACTGCACACAGACACAATACCTTCCGTCTTTAAACAGGCACTTGCTGTTAGTTCGGACATACACGAAACAAGAACTAAAGCACTCGGGGTGTTCATTGCCAAAGCTATGTTGCCCTTACTCCATTGATAAAGATATTCTGATTAAAACACTCATGATGCGTTACGACATCTCTTCTAACATACATTTTAACAGCAAGTTTATTCCTTCTATAGTGATGTACAACTTCAGAATGTTGACTATATGTTGAGCTGAGTATGAAATGCACTTTATGTTGATGCATCTAGCATAAATGCAGGTATTACGTTTAAATTTTGAGTTAGTAATTAGAGAATAATTTTTTTTTGTTAGTTAAGGATACTAAAGATAATAAACTATGGTTTTATTCAGTAATACTGTAGTAACCATATTGTAACCATGGTTTTACTGTAGTAATATTGTAGTAGCCATGACTGAAGTAACAATGACTGCTGTTCCCACTATTTTCTTGGAAAAAATCTGTTTCTTGTTTCTGTTACCAAATAGAATATATTTATTTTGGATTTGGTAGTCAAATTTATTTTTCTAAACATAACAAATACCGAACTGTACTGAAACCATGACCCTAAAACCTTGATACAAACTGAATCACGAGAAACCGTTATACCTCTAATAACCATCATAACTAATTTTACAGCAGGAAAATGTTCAGTAAATTTAGTAAACTTTAAATTAGAGAGCACTGACTTAGTATAGGGATACCATTGAACTCAGATAGAGATAGTTGACCCCAAAATGAAAGTTCTGTCATCACTTACTCACCTCAGTGTTTTTGCAAACCCATATGACTTATTTTTTTCATTCGTGGAACTACGTGGAATTGAGAAAAGGAGATGTTATGTAAAATGTTATTCTCAGTCACTATTTAATTTCATTTTATGTAAAAAAGATTAAATGAAAAGACGAGTGAAAGTGAATTATGACTGGGACCAATATTCAGCCTAACATCTTTTGTGTTCCACAGAAAAGAGAAATTCCTATAGCTCAACATTTAGTTGAGTAATCATGACAGAATTGTCATTTTTGGGGTGAACTATAATTTTAACTATCTGTTAAAGTACTTTTAAAGATTTTTTACCAAGAACAACAAAATAAATGTAAGTCAGCACATGACTGCATGTCTTGCTGGAAACGAAGGGCTATAATGTAGGTTGTATACTAAACAAAAATTCCATCTGAATAAAAATAGAGGTAAGAATTGAGGAAAGTAGTCCTTTGTAAGATTTAGATGAGCTTATTTTAAAATTTTGGATGTTTTAATATTACAAGTACATTACATCTGCATTTACACATATACACATTTGTTGCATGAAATACACAGCGTAAACACATTTGCCTGATGAACAACTTATGTGATGCATTTTTCAGTTACCATGACAATGTAATGTCAACAAACGACTGAAAAATGTCAATTTAATCAACTTTACAGCTCAGGTTTTAAGGGAAGAATTAATGCGTGCTTTTATAAAATGATCATTTTCACATTTCTGTGTTTAAACCCTCCAAAAATTTAACATTCTTTAAAGACATGAATTCAACCACACAAGTTAAATTAATTACTTTTATGCTGTCTTTATGTCCTTATTGGAGCTTGAAAGGTCTGGACCCCATTGACAAACGTGTGTGGAGAGAAAAAAAGACACATCATACTTTCTTTAAAATATCTTTGTTTGTGTTCCGCATGATGTGAGAAATAGTAGTTTTGGGGAAACTATCCCTTTAAAGATAACATTATTTGTTAATAATGTTATTAATAAAGTTATTAATGTTGTTATAATTTTATTAACAGAGTTAATTTTAATAAACTTAGTTTTGTGAAAGTGTACCTGCTGTGCACCAGGCTTGTCCATTCTGTTTCCTTTCTGTTCTCAGAGAATCTGAGGTTAAGCTGACATTTGACTCAGGGCTTGGGAAACTGCCCCTAAAAGACAAAGACAACAGAACCACAGCATAAGTGGAACAGCATTGGGGTAACATGCAGCATCTGCCATTATTCTTTGTCAGTATTGTAATCTTAGGGTGGTTTCACACTTGGTCCAAACCCAGGTTCAGTTTGGTTTGTTTCCTTCCCCCTGCCCACGCTATTCACATTATAAAATCAATGATACAAGACTGTCAATTGCACATAGTGTGCATCAAACAACAGAAAGCTGGAAGAGACGATGCAGTGTCTTTTTATGTCACATTTTAATGTACTTGGTGTTAAAAGCACTTAATTTCTGATCTTCAAGCTTATCTGAAGCAGAGACAAAAGTTAGAGGAACATTTTAGTTTTAGTTTCAGTAATATTACTATATCAATGATATCTCACAGATGTAACATTTTATTTTTTATTACAAACTGTATTATATTGTGATATTTCATCAACGTATGGCATCATATGTATTCACAGAGTTCTGGGATAAGCCCTGAATATCCACTGACCCTTGAACGGCCCCTGGCTGTGAATCTACGATCTGGGGATATTGTAGCAGACTAGTCATAGAGTTAAAACATCAAACGATGATGAGCTTCATTCCTGTAATGTGTGCTTGGCTTTGTGCCAATTTATTTTGCATAAACTGTTGGCTCAGATGAAAGAGATGTCGTCATAACCTGCAGAAGAGTTTAGCCTCCTCTTGGTTGTTGTAGTTTTGGAGTGATGGCCATTGGTTAACAAGAGAGATTGACAAATCCTTAGACAGCGGATTTGATTCACCTGGAATTAGACTTGTCCTGCAATACAGTTAAGCACACATATTATGGATTTTATTATGTTTCCTTACACTGCAAAGATGGCATAGAATCTGCCTATACCACAAAAAGGTGCAATTACACAGACTGTTAACGCTGCACACAGAAGGCGGCATCAATGCATTTACACAGATGGTACATACAAAACTCTAAAATTATGAAATTAAAATTAAATTTTTAAAAAGAAATTATGACTATAGAAACATGAAAAGATGAATGCAAATTTGAAATTATATAAAGTAAAAGTCAATCATGTGATATGTGTGTGTATGTGTTGCTCTCACAGATGTTCCTGCAGCTCCAGTATAATGTTCTCCAGTTCTCTATTTTCTTTCTGGCTCTGTAGCTGTAGTTCTTGTAGACCTTCTGTTAGTCTCTTATTCTCTGTCTCCACGTTCTTCAACTGAGATTCTCGTAACCTCACCAGTTCCTCAAGATAGCCCTAATCGCACACATAAAACAAATACATCCACTTGACACATTATTTGAAATTACAAGTGGACAATGCTAAATGCACATCCAAAAATGGATTCTAAAACATTTTGTGATCAGATGACTCAAACCATATTGAGGTAGTTTAATTTTAAACTGATGCATCCAATCTGATGCGTCCTGATCAGGAAATTGAGAATCTCCCTCAACTGATAAAATTATGTAAGTATAATTTGATGGCGCTGCAGATGGCCTGTGGAGTGCTCCTAATCTTTTGTTGTTTTTGTTTGTTCGTCCTGCATTTAGTAATCTTTTTCCAATCAGTTTTACCAAGGACGAACTGCTGAACATTCGGCAGCATATACCAAATAATCTTTTACCAGTTTTTGAATACTCTTACACTCGTCTTGACATTTTAGTCGGAGGCGCAGCTTTGCTGTTCAAGAGATGCAGGCGAGGGAGATGAGCAGGTGCGCTGGTCAAGCTCTGTCGGTGAGGCTTTCGAACAGCACTGCTGAGCATTCATCTAGCAAATTTCCACACTCTTCCTAACAAAACGGACAAACTATATTTCCTCAACCATACAATCAAGGACTTTTCAACCTCTGCTGCCTTGTGCTTCACAGAAACCTGGCTGAGTGAAGCCATTCCGTACAGTGCGTTACATCTGCCGGGCTTTCAGCTGTTCAGCAGCAATCGCATTGCCAATTTAACGGTGAAAACTTGAGACGGTGGAACATGCTTTTACATCAATGAAAGTTGGTGTACAGATGTAACAACATTAAAGAAGATGTGCTGTCCTAATTTGGAAACACTCTTTATTAACTGTAAGCCTTTCTACTCACTGCAGGAGTTTTCCTCGTTTATTCTGGTAAGTGTTTATATGGCGCCAAACGCGTATGTGAATGCAACACTGCAACAGCTGGCTGAATACCCAGACTCAGTTACTATTATTCTTGGGGATTTTAAAAGCAAACCTCACACGTGAACTGCCCAAATACAAACAGCACATTACATGCCCCACCAGAGAAATATACTGGATCATTGCTACACAACAATAAAAGATCTATATCGCTCTGTCCCTAGAGCAGCTTTGGGACTCTGACCACTGTCTGGTTCATATTTTTCCAACCTACAGAAAGAAACTAAAATCAGCTAAGCCTGTAGTAAGAGCTATAAAGAGGTGTACCAATGAATCAGAGCTGGAGTGTTTTTGAGGCTGCCGCCACCGATCTGGACGAACTCACAGATACTGTGACATCATATATCAGTTTCTGTGAGGATATATGCATTCCTACTAGTACTTATTTAATGTTCAACAATGACAAACTATGGTTTACAGCAGAGCTCAGGCAGTTTCGTCAGGATGCTTACAGAGGTAGGGATAAAGTATTGTACAATCAGGCCAGGAACACACTGAATAAGGAAATCAGAGTGGCTAAACGATACTCCGAGAAGCTGAAAAACAAGTTTTCAGCTAACAATCCTGCATCAGTTTGGAGTGGCATGAAACAGCTTATGAATTACAGGACTCCTGCCCCCAACCCTGTGGTGGACCAACAACTGGCTGATGACCTGAATGTGTTCTACTGTAGATTTGAAAAGCACAATCTCAAACTCCACTCTGACCTTCACTTCACACAAACACCAACTTCACAGAACCACCAACACCTCCTGCTACTCAAAATGCACTTAAAATCTGTGAAGAGGATGTGTGCCATGTCTTCCGAAAAACAAATGACAAGGAAAGCACAGGTTCCAGATGGTGTTTCACCCGCGTGTATTAGATCCTGTGCTAACCAGCTGGCCCCCATCTTCACACTGATTTTCATTCAGCAATAGCATTCCTGTCCCAAAAAAAACCCCAAAATCACAGGCCTTAATGACTCAAGACCTGTGGCCCTGACATCTGTGGTCATGAAATCATTTGAGAGACTAGTGTTGGCACACCTGAAGGACATCAATGAGCCCATTCTAAATCCCTTTCAATTTGCTTATCGAGCAAACAGGTCTGTGGAGGATGCAGTCAACATGGGATTGCATCATATCCTGCAACATCTGGACAGACCAGGGACATATGCAAGAATCCTTTTTGTGGACTTTAGTCTCGGCTTTCAACACCATCATCCCAGCTATTCTCCAGACTAAACTACACCAGCTCTCTGTTCCCACATCTATCTGTCAGTGGATTACCAGCTTTCTGATGGACAAACAACAGCTTGTGAGAAAAATTCACTTCCAGCACCTATACAATCAGTACTGGTGCTCCCCAAGTATGTGTGCTCTCCCAACTACTCTTCTCCCTCTATACCAATGACTGCATCACCAAGGACCCCTCTGTCAAGCTCCTGAAGTTTGCAGATAACACCTCTGTCATCAGCCTCATCTGAGATGATAATGAGTCTGCATACAGAAGGGAGGTTAAGCAGCTGGCTGTCTGGAGCAGTCAAAACAACCTGGAGCTGAACATTCCCAAAACGGTGGAGATGAATGAGACTTTAGGAGGATCTCCCCATCACTGACCCCCCTCACCATTCTAAACAGCACTGTGGCCGCAGTCCCAGAGTCATTCAGGTTCTTGGGCACTACCATCTCACAGGACCTGAAGTGGGAGACCCACATTGACTCCATTGTGAAAAAGGCCAAGCAGAGGTTGTACTTCTTCACCTGTTGAGGAAGTTCAACATGCCACAGGTGCTGCCGATACAGTTCTACTCGGCAGTTTTTGAGTCTGTCCTCTGCGCTTCAGAAAATGTCAGGTTTGGTTCAGCTATGAAATCGGATATCAGAAGACTACAAAGGACAGTTCGGACTGCTGAGAGGATTATTAGTTGCCCCTTGCCCTCTCTTCAAGGACTGTACACTTTCATATTGAGGAAAAAGGCAGCAAAAATCACTCTGGACCCCACTTACCCTACCCACTACAATTTTGAACTGTTGCCTTCTGGCCGGCACTACAGAGCACTAAGCACCAGAACCATCAGGCACAGGAACAGTTATTTCCTCAGGCTATCTATGTCATGAACAGCTAAAACTGCCCCACTGAGCAATAATTATGTGTAATTCACAGTCAATTATTTTTATATTTATCCAACACATCCAACCTCTTCTGCCATTACATTCCCTTGCACTGTATAACAGATGTGTGTATGTGTGTGTGTGTGCATGCATATATATATATAGTCTTATTGTATTCTATATACACTTTATTTCCTATTACATTTTTATTCCATTTTCTATTCAATTTTGAATTATTTTGTATTATTACCTATGTCTTGTTGCTGTTTTGTATTGTTGTGCATTCTTGTATATACAATATATACTGTATATACAGACTTGGCAATAATGCTGATTCTGATTGGGAAAAAAAACGCTTCGCTTTATCATTCTTAGGGTCGAGTACTGATACAGATTTCCAAATTCAATTACATTCTGATTCACAAGCTTGGATTCGATTTGATTGTATTCCGATTTCAATTCGATTCCAATTTCGATTCACTTGGGTATATTTTAGTTATTGTATGTCCATTTTGTTTACATATAAAGAAATTCTCTCTCAGCTAATGCTGCTAATTATACAGTCTGACTTTTTAACTTAGAACATGATGAAAACATGCATAATTTGCACTAGTTACAAGTATTTACATCGATATGTAAAACAAGTGCTAAAACTTTTAAGAATAGCAGCAGTTCAGTTAGCATCTCACAGATGCTGATCTGTAACATTACATTGAGAGCAAATTTACATGATTTACTTTAATGTCTTTTTTATTGTTTTTTTTTTTTTATCATCAACTGAATATAAAGAGCATAAATAGTTTGAAAAGAGACAATATCAATGACAAATGGGTTGTGTGTATCTCATCTTTGAACACAAATTATGCTTAACTATTCAAACCACATGCAGAGAAAGTATCTCGGTGCTACTTCTTCGCAGACATTTTTATTAACATAGCACTAAATTTGGTTACATATGGGAGTGAATAACTCACATAGCAGAAAATTTTGCATGGAATAAAATATTGATGTTTGAGTTTCAAACATTGATATCCAGGATTAATCAAATGAAGACTGTGATTAATCGGAAAATTTATATTTTTACCCAGCAATAATCATCATGAGGTAACACAATAACGTAGTGATTGATATATATAGTTTTAAAATCAGATACACTCCCCTTGAATTTGAGCGAACAGATGTAAATGCCAATGTGTCTCACCTGACACTGTGATCGGATTACCCTGGATGGATCTTACTTGTGATGGTAAGTCTTATTGTATTGTTGTACACCAACCTTTTGTGCATTGATGATCTTGAATCTCTGCTCCATCTTGCGGCATTTGTTCCTCCAGCTTTCCTCATCTGTGACAAGAGGAATGTATGGATGCTCAACGCTGTCGTCACTGTTACTGCTATCCACACTCTGACCATCCTCATCATCACTGAGATAATCATAACTGAAATACACACAACACAGCACAATGTATTTATAAATCACAGTAAAGTTGTCTATCTAGCAAATATACAGTCAGGTCCATAAATATTGGGACATCGACACAATTCTAATCTTTTTGGCTCTATACACCACCACAATGGATTTGAAATTAAACGAACAAGATGTGCTTTAACTGCAGACCTTCAGCTTCAATTTGAGGGTATTTACATCCAAATCAGGTGAATGGTGTAGGAATTACAACAGTTTGTATATGTGCCTCCCACTTTTTAAGGGACCAAAAGTAATGGGACAGCTTAACAATCATAAATCAAACTTTCACTTTTTAATACTTGGTTGCAAATCCTTTGCAGTCCCAATATTTATGGACCTGACTGTATGCCTAGATGAGGTTTAAAAGAATGATGTGTGATAGTCTTGGAAGCATCAGTAACTGTAAAATGGGTTGAAATTGATGAAGAAATCATGTTCTAATAAAGCTGTTTGTTTTCCAGATAGTATTTCGAATTAAAAACCTAATAATTTTTTTAAAGCTGCACTACATAAATTTGTGCTCTCTAGCAACATCTGTGGTTGAAATTTAAAACTGTAAGCAATTTGCGGGAGAACACTTTAAGTCAGTCCTGTTTCAACACTGCTCATCTGGCGGATGAATCTCATAATTTGAGTTCCCCTTCTGTCACTCACTCAATGTTGTGTCGATGTAGTGACACTAGGGGTCGCTCTTGAAAGCCCCAAAACACCTCAGATCTTTGAGAAAAGGCCAATGAGAATTGGCAAGTGGAATTTGCATGCCACTCCCCCGGACATACGGGTATAAAAGGAGCTGGAAGGCCCACTCTCATTCAGATTTTTTCTTTAAAAATCGTGTTGTGTATCGGTTGTGTATCAATCACCGGTTGTGTATCAATCAGCGAGATGAATTCCACTGCTGTTCCATTCACCTCTGAAAGAAGCATATGCTGTTGGATATACACCGCATTCAAACGGCTTTCTCTCCTCCTGCACGATTAGTGCTGATTACGCCCCTGGTGCTTCGACAGCGCTACTAAAAGTGTATATATTTCTGCAAAGAGAATATTTTCCTCTATTAGAGCAGCACATTGACGTGAATGTCTTTTTAAAGATGCCTTTATGTTTTGCGTTCATGGATGGTTTGTGTTCTCATTGCGAGAACATGACCTTGGCAACGTTGCGGTCGGGGTTTTCCTTCTTCCAGGGGAAAGCCAATCCAGCCACCCCTCGCGCTGCGCCTTCTACCTACGTGTATGAGGCCGGCCCAGCTGGTGTTGGAGGCTGCCACCTTCGGGTCTGCCCGCCCAGTCTGAGGCCAACACAGAGCTGACCATCATGCTTGCCTGGGCTGGCACGAATGTCGGGTTGGACTGGAACACTCCGTACTCTCCTGAGCCCTCACGGCTACATGATTGGTTCCTGGGTTCAGGGCACCACTCACGGCCAGGCCAGGCCCCTCCTCCCTGTCCCTTTCTTCCTGGAAGTGCGCAACGAACTGACAAGGTCACGGAGGGCACCTTTTGCTGCCCGAAACCGACTTCCCTCGACAGCAGGGAAGCCCACATGTATACGGATGTCCCTTGCGGTGCAACTGATCTCGTGTCAGTTCTGTCTTAAGTGCTAAAGGAATCCAAGATGGCGGCGCGGTAGCACGCAGCGGCCACTCCGGATCCACAATGGTGCTATTTTTGTTAAAAAAGCCCGACTTTTGCAACACATGGACATCGGAGCAACCAGTGTTCGTGATCTACCATCGCCAGACACTACTCAAATATAAGACTCATGCAAAAACCAAGCTGCATGATGACCTGCAGGAGGCGCTACGCGTACTCGGCTTGCTGCGGAGACCAGGCCTCCAGCCCTCGGCGTCGCCTGATGCCGGTGGCCGGGGGAGAGGACGTCGTAAGCGGTGTGCGAAAGCGGAAGCGCGGAAAGAGGGCGGGGTCCATGCTAGGCTAAAAACAAACCCTAGCCGGCCGGCTCTCCCGTCTATCCTGCTCTCAAATGTTTGCTCCCTGGACAATAAACTGGACTATATCCGACTCCAGCAGGCTACGCAGCGTGAGTTTAGAGACTGCTGCGTCTTTGTTTTCACGGAGATGTGGCTCAGCGACAGAGTTCGGATGCCGCCATTCAGCTAGACGGGCTCGCCTCGTTTCGTGCCGACAGAAATACAGCTCTCTGCGGTAAGACTCGCGGTGGTGGCTTGTGTGTTTACATCAACACGGAATGGTGCAAGAACTCTATGCTAGTCTCTAGTTACTGTTCATCGCTGTTGGAGCTTGTGACTGTTAGATGCAGACCTTTTTATCTACCACGGGAATTCACCACTGTTTGCATAACCGGAGTTTACATTCCCCCCAGCGCTAACGCTAAGGAAGCGCTCTGTGAACTGTATGGGGCTATGAGCGAACTGCAGAACGCTCACCCTGACGGACTGTTTATTGTCGCCGGAGATTTCAACCATGCAAATCTCAAGACAGTGCTCCCTAAATTCCATCAGTATGTGGACTTTGCAACGAGAGGGGCGAACGCGCTTGATCTTTTTTACGCAAACATCCCAGGCGCGTACCGGGCGGAGCCCCGCCCCCACCTCAGCTACTCAGACCACATCTCTGTTATGTTAATTCCAGCATACAGACCGCTCGTCAGACGCACAAAACCGCTTCAGAAGCAGGTGAAAACCTGGCCAGCAGGAGCCATCTCTGCTCTTCAGGACTGTTTTGAGTGTACTGACTGGCACATGTTCAGGGAGGCTGCAACATATGGCGATTCTACCAACTTGGAGGAATACACAGCATCAGTGACCAGCTACATCAGCAAGTGCATTGATGATGTCACTTTCTCCAAGACCATCACCACACGCTCCAACCAGAAGCCGTGGATGACTGCGGAGGTGCGCACGCTGCTGAGGTCCCGAGACTCCGCCTTCAGAGCAGGCGATAAGGCAGCCCTAAGAACAGCTAGGGCCAAACTGTCACGGGCAATCAGAGAGGCAAAGCGCGACACGCCCAGAGAATCCACAGTCACTTCCAGGACAGCGGTGACACGCGCGCATGTGGCAGGGCATCCAGGCCATCACCAACTACAGGACAACATCAGTTGCCTGTGACAAAGATGCCTCCCTTCCAGATGCGCTGAACGACTTCTACGCTCGGTTTGAAGTGCAGAACGACGTGATGGCGAGGAAGTCCACCCCTCCTCCCAACGACCAGGTGCTCTGTCTTACCACGGCAGATGTGAGGAAAACTCTACGTAGAGTCAACCCACGGAAGGCTGCTGGACCAGACAACATTCCTGGCAGAGTGCTCAGAGGATGTGCAGACCAGCTAGCAGATGTTCTTACCGACATCTTCAACATCTCTCTGAGCAGCGCCGTTGTTCCAACGTGTTTCAAGGCCACCACCATCATCCCCATGCCAAATAAGTCTTCAGTATCCTGCCTCAACGACTACCGTCCCGTCGCACTTACACCCATCATCATGAAGTGCTTCGAGAGGCTCGTCATGAGGCAGATTAAGACCCAGCTGCCCCCTCACTAGACCCACTGCAGTTTGCGTATCGTTCAAACCGTTCAACGGACGATGCCATCACCACAACCCTCCATCTGGCCCTCACCCACCTAGACAATAAGGACTCATACGTTCGAATGCTGTTCATAGATTTCAGCTCAGCATTCAACACAATCATTCCCCAGCACCTGATTGGAAAGCTGAACCTGCTGGGCCTGGACACCTCCCTCTGCAACTGGATCCTGGACTTCCTGACTGGAAGACCTCAGTCAGTCCGGATCGGGAACAGCATCTCCACCACCACCACACTGAGCACTGGGGCCCCCAGGGCTGTGTGCTCAGTCCACTGCTGTTCACTCTGCTGACTCACGACTGTGCAGCAATGCACAGCTCGAATCACATCATCAAGTTCGCCGATGACACCGACCGTGGTGGGTCTCATCAGCAAGAACAACGAGTCAGCATACAGAGAGGAGGTGCAGCAGCTGACGAACTGGTGTAGAGCCAACAACCTGTCCCTGAATGTCGACAAAACAAAAGAGATGGTTGTTGACCTTAGGAGAGCACAAGGTGAACACACTCCGCTGAACATCGACGGCTCCTCTGTGGAGATCGTCAAGAGCACCAAATTCCTTGGTGTTCACCTGGCGGAGAACCTCACCTGGTCCCTCAACACCAGCTCTATCACCAAGAAAGCCCAGCAGTGTCTCTACTTTCTTCGAAGGCTGAGGAAAGCACATCTCCCAACCCCCATCCTCACTACATTCTATAGAGGGACTATTGAGAGCATCCTGAGCAGCTGCATCACTGCCTGGTTTGGGACTTGCACCGTTTCGGACCGCAAAGCCCTGCAGAGGATAGTGAGGACAGCTGAGAAGATCATTGGGGTCACTCTTCCCTCCATCAAAGACATTTACAAAAACACTGTATCCGCAAAGCAACCAGCATTGTGGACGACCCCACACACCCCTCACACAAACTCTTTACCCTCCTCCCGTCTGGCAAGAGGTACCGAAGCATTCGGGCCCTCACGGCCAGACTGTGTAACAGCTTCTTCCCCAAGCCATCAGACTTCTCAATACTCAGAGACTGGTTTGACACACACGTGTCCTGAGTTGCACTTTAATAACTGACACTTTATAACTGTCTGCTACCTCAATAACTGCTATGTGCATAGAACATTATCTCATAGTATGTTATGTTTACATTTTTAGAAACTGTCATCTTTTTGCACTACTGAGTACTGGTCGGCGCTGCACTGTCTATTGTCCTGTTCATTGTCAGTAATTTGTTGTACTGTCCTGTACTTTTTGCACATGTTTGCACGTGCACTTTATATATATAGGTATATATAGGTAGTTTATATAGGTATTTTATTTCGTTGTGTAGTCTCATGTGGTCCTATGTTGGTCCTTTGTTGTTTTTATGTAGCACCATGGTCCTGGAGGAACGTTGTCTCGTTTTGCTGTGTACTGTACTAACTGTATATGGTTGAAACGACAATAAAAACCACTTGACTTGACTTGACTAACCTTGTTCTCTGCCTGTTTGTTGTGGAATGTTTCCATGTCTAGGTGTCCTGTTGATTCCTGTTAGAAGCCTCATTTCTGTTCACTGCTGATTCAAATTTTGGTTTGGCACCAAACCAGCCATGTGGCCTTTGAGACTTCCCTCTCCAGCCCAGCCAGTCAACTACTCCTCATGTTCTGGGACTGAGTTTTTGCCTTTTGGGGAACTATGTTTTTCCTTTTATTTAGTAAATATTTTGAACTCTGCAGTTAAGTCCTCATCCTTTCTCTTAACAAAACCTAAAAAAATGTGAAAATTCTGTAACGTTCAATTTTTTTAATAGATAAAGCAATTTTTATGAATGGATTCAGTGAGTCCGTCTGTGTTTTCCACATCGCGTAACAATGGAATATTTGATTGAATGGACTTCAATCTTTGAATTATAGAAAACATATTCACATCCCAAGGTTTAAAGGCCACATAACCAGGCTATTTGTGCTTTTCCAGTTGTTTAAAAACACATTAATGGCTAAAGTCTGATAACACTGTATTCAGCACAAACTGGGCTACAATAATATGTGAGCAACATGTGTGTACATGTTTGTATTTTGAAAAAATAAAGTTTATGCATGGTTTTTGAAAAAACTAAATTTGTAAGTAATTGAAATAAAGCCATATAACACATACTAAACATTTGTCCACAAGCCTTTTGAGAATGGGTCTTGTAGCCTAGAGTTTTTGCTACAAAATGATGTGAAAACCATCCTGATCACTCATTCATACAAAACAATATAGTAATTTAACTTTTGTAAGACACTTTTAGTGTCTTTTAGTTAACTATCATGAATATTGATTGTAATTCACACCTGAGGAGACAAAAGACCCTGGGCCTATCAATGAGGAATGTGACAGAAAGAGAATGAATGTTAGGAGACTTAATGATTAAAAGTTTTAAGTTAATAGAAATAATCTGACTATACATTTTCTTTACTTAATTTTAGACCTACACTACTGTTTAAAAGAAGTCTCTTCTGCTTACCAAGACTGCATTTATTTGATCCAAAATACAGTAAAAACAGTGATATTGTAAACAGTTTTCTATTTGAATATATTGTAAAATGCAATTTGTGATCAAAGCTGAATTTTCAGCATCATTACTACAGTCTTCAGTGTCACATGATACTTCAGAAATCATTATAATATGCTGATTTTCTAATATGGGCATATTTAAAGTGCATTTTACTCATTTATCCTGAACACATATTTGCAAGCACAAGCTTTGTTGATGATAATGAGGCAGCATTAACTAGTTAAAATATAATCTAAACGTTCATATTATTTTTATATCATATTACATATCATATTTATATCATACAGTATAGAATTTAAATACCTGATTTAGCCGTTTTTTATTTGTCATATTGTAGAATAAGTTAGCATTTGGACCCTACAAGAGCATTTTTAGTTGTAGTGCCCCCTACAGGCACATTTTTTAAACGTGCTTTTGAATATGTGTCAAGTTTTGTAACATTTGGCCTTTTCGTTTGGTAGATATTAGTAAATTCGCACAAAATGGATGACACCTGACCAATTCGTTGGCTTACATCTTTGTAACGTTTGACGAATCAAAATTCATGTGATAGTATTTTGTCAGGAGGGTCCATAGTAGACAAACACCGATTTTTATGCGAATTGGACATACGGCCTAGGAGGAGTTCGAAAAAGTAGGCTTTTCGAATTATGCAAATTAGCGTGAAAATGTGCATGACGATGTAAGATACTTGAGTGTGCGACAAAACGGTTTAGGAGTTATGTGCAAAAACATACAAATTATCAATATAGCAACACCTTGAGGCTGAACGGGCCCAAACTTTGATACATTTAGCACTCTGGGGGACTACAATCCTTCAAAGTTTCAGCTCTCTTCGGTGCATCCGGAATGTATTCACAGCGCTTCACTTTTTCCACATTTTGTTATGTGGAAAAATGGATTAAATTCATAATTTTCCTAAAAATTCCTCAAAAATAACAATGTTAAAGAAGTTTGTTTAAAATCTTTGAAAATTTATAAAAAATAAAAAACGAAACCTTGTCTAATAGGTGCTCAAACTTCATTGGCCGTGTTTTTTGAGAAACGCCAATGTCCTCATACATTCAGTCATGGCACCTTGTATAAAGACACTGCACGCCGTTTTTCAACTCAATCAGACTAACAGACTAAAAACAATGGGTTTCTAGCCCTTAGGGCTTGAACCCCTAATACTACTAAAAACCTTAACAATTACAATGGGTTTCTAGCCCTTTCGGTCTTGAACCCCAAATAATAACAAAAATCCTAACAAAAACAATGGGTTTCTAGCCCTTCGGGCTTGAACACCTAATACTACTAAAAACCTTAACAATTACAATAGGGTTTCAGCGCCAAGCGCTTGAACCCCTAATACAAATCTTAACAGTTACAATAAGGTTTCAGCACTAAGCATTGAACAGCTAAGAAAAATCCTAATAAAAACAATAGGTTTCTAGCCCTTTGGGCTTGAACCCCTAAAAATCCTAACAAAAACAACAGGTTTCTAGCTCTTCGGGCTTGAACCCCAAATAATAATAAAAATCCTAACAAAAACAATGCGTTTCCAGCCCTTTGGGATTTAACCTCAAAATACGTAAAATCGTAACAATTACAATAGGGTTTCAGCGCTAAGCACTTGAACCCCTAATAATAATAAAATGTTTAACAATTATGATAGGGTTTCAGCACTAAGCGCTTGAACCCCTAAAAATCATAACAATTACAATAGGGTTTCAGTGCTAAGCACTTGAAACCCAAAAAATCGTTACAATTACAATATGGTTTCGCCGCTAAGCGCTTGAACCCCTACAAATCTTAACAGTTACAATAGGGTTTCAGCGCTAAGCGCTTGAACCCCTAAAAATAGTAACAATTACAATAGGGTTTCAGGGTTAAGCACTTGAACCGCTAATAAAAATCCTAATAAAAACAATAGGTACTAGCCCTTCGGGCTTGAACCTCTAAAAATCCTAACAAAAACAATAGGTTTCTAGCCCTTCGGGCTTGAACCCCTAATAATAATAAGAAACATTCTAACAAAAACAATTGTTTTCTAGACCTTCGGGCTTGAACCCCTAATAATATAAAACATTCTAACAAAAACAATTGGTTTCTAGCCCTTCGGGCTTGATACTACCTTGTTTTGGTGAAACTATTATTCACAAAAGTATGAACCTCTCACTATCGCAATGATAGTTTGTGATAAAATACCATAATTACAGCAATTATTGTTACCAGGTCTACTATAAAACTTAAAATTAATATTATTTCACCAGTATAAAAAGCTTACAAGATCTTTCTTATGCTGACTAATAAGTTGCCATCTGTTTCTTTTTTTTTATTATTTGTGCAATTCGAGAATGTTCATATTTGTGTGCTTGTTCACAAATTTCAGTTTTTTCATGTTTTTTGTGAATATTAATGATTTCTGTACGGGTCTTTCTATATCAGAAATGTTAGTCATAAAAAAAGCTAATAAATTAACAGATAAAGCAAAAATAGCAAGTGTGGGTCCCAGCAAGTGTGGTATCCAAAATGTCATATTTGGGTCCTGGGCCAAGAAAGTTTAAGAACTCCTGTCCTAAATGAAATTGGAATATAGGAAATAAATGATTTTCACCTTTGTGTGAATTTCAGGTAAGGTGTGTAGTCAATAACCGCCTCAGACTTCCCATCCAGAGCCTCCCCTTTCAGACAGAAACTGACAACAAGTACACAACTCCATTATTCAACAGTCAACACATTGATTTCATTGCATATCATTCTAGATCTGTTAAAAAAAAGAAGAAAATAAAAAAACTATTAAGCTACCTATTTATTTCCACAAAGTAGGCAGCACAACTATGCTGCTTTATAAGATAACTTGTGTGGGCAAATTCAAGAGCAATGTCATATTGCCTCCTATGCTCGCAACAAAAGTCTGTGCATTACAGTGATTTTACCACTTGTAAGGGGGTTTTGAACTCCTAATAGTTGTGTGTGCTATGAATTTTCAGCTTATTCAGTATTATGTTATTAGCTTAGCAGCATGCTAACATAAAACTTTATTGGAATCAATTGAAACTCAAGTTTTCTATACCCTTCACAGGAGGAGTGCTATTTGTTTAGCACTCTTGAGTTGTTGCCTACGTAAAGTGTTAAGAAGCAGTCAATTTTTGGTTCCATTTCAGTTAGGAAGCTGCCTTACTAAGCTGTTGTCTATTTAAGCAGTACACATCAAGGCAGCACACTAGGTTTTGGAACAAAGCTTCTGTCTTCGTGTATTCCTCATTTTACTACTCCTTGCCTTATCTCTCCTCTAACCTGAAGTCGATCGCTCCAAGTCCAATAAGCATTCCAGTCAAAACAGTTGCTTCCTCTCTCAACATGATGGCACCTTCATCATAGAACCTCCTATCGACAAGCACACACATACAAAACACACAATCAATTTATAGATATACAGTTTTCTATTGTATATGGACTGCATATATTATGTACAAGCACATTGGTGGTATGGTTAAAGTTTTGTAACTTTTTCTCTTTAAAACTGACCTGGTGGTGCGGCAATCTCGCAAAGCTGTTGAGATGTATTCAGACAACCGTTTCTCCATGAGTGCAACTCGCAGCCACGCTCTGCCCTACAGCCATAGTAGAATAACATATTAATGCAATCTTAATAAAACAAACATAAGTGACATCATAAAACATGTTTTGAGCATTCCTGACTTTCTGCAATTCTGTGACTTGTTAATTTCTATGATTTACTCATGGTCTTTTTAGATGATTTTTATTGTGAGTTTATGCCAAACATGGGACAAAAAAAAGTAACTTATGAAACAGCACCCTTACAAAACAGTAATGTGATGGTACAATAGCACAGTGATGTATCAGATGGTAATCATAATACTTTGATATTTATCATGGTACTAAATGAGTACCATATTCATGAATGAAACTAAAATAAAATAAAACTTTATTTAATTTAGTTTTTTTCTCCCCTTTTTCTCCCTTTGGAATGTCCAATTCCCAATGCACTCTAAGTCCTCATGGTGGAGTGATGACTCGAAGTTACCTCCGTGTCTGAGATCGTCAACCGACGCATCTTATAATGTGGCTTTTTGAATGAGTTACCGTGGAGACATAGCGCATGTGGAAACTTCATGGCATCCATCGCAGCATCCACGCACAACTCACCACGCACCCCACCAAGAGCGAACCACATCATAGCGCGAGGAGGTTACCCCATGTGACTCTACCCTCCCTAGCAACCGGGCCAATTTGATTGCTTAGGAAACCTGGCTGGAGTCACTCAGCATGCCCTGGATTCAAACTCATGAACTCTAGGGGTGTTAGTCAGCGTCTTTACTCACTGAGCTACTCAGGCCCCCAATTTACTTGAGTTTTTGATAGTAGACCTTTATGGTTAAATTTGGAGCCCTTACAACCCACCTTCCTAAAATAATGACAAAATTATTGGAATCTGAAATTTGTTCATTTACATTTACATTTATTCATTTGGCAGACGCTTTTATCCAAAGCGACTTACAAAAGAGATCATTTAAATTATAAATTTTTGGCATGTTTTATACATTTGTATTTTTTTAACACCTGATTTTTCTGTTTTACTTTTTTCAAAGGTGGAGTACGCTGTAAATTTTCAGATTATAAAATTACAGGTTCAAATGTTTAGATTAAGAAAACATTCAGAACTCCAAATACAAATCTCTCAAATTAATTTCTAAGAAATTCAGATCAAAACAAACAAGGCCAAAAGGACAAGTATCCATGTTCCACAGGGAATAGTAAAGGCTGTCATAATAATCGAACTTAGTGGTTTAAACGTCACTGTTCCACCTTTATAGCCTTTAGTAGACATTAAAATGCCACTAGATAGCGATAACACTGGTCAGTCCTAAAAAAAATGTACAACGTTAAACATATTTAAATTACATCAGTTAATCCATTAGCTCTGGGATTTTTAAAACACTAAAACTAAAATAAAAACTTAATATACAGAAACTAGAAAACACTGAAAAAAAAAATAACTAAACTAACAGTCAAAGTGTGAAAACTCAGCTAAATTGGAATGGCAAACTGAAAATAAAATAGAAATATATTTAAAAACTACATTAAAAAATTTCAAACTATGGTAACTCTGATTTTAACTTGAGTTGAAGTGCAGAGATTTGCTCACCAACCTTAGCTCGAGAGGAGTTGATGTTCTCCATGTTCTCAATGCTGCTAATGCAGTTATTGGGCACTTTACTGCAGGCCAGACGGATGAAGTCCCAAAAACTCTGCTGACCATCGAACCAGCTGCCAGAGCCTGCAAAAGACATGGTGAAAGAATCCATTAAATTCACAGAAGTTACAACAGTATGTCCATGATGTTCTATCTATGATTATAAAATACTAAATGTCTTTAGTGTCCACTTTCATTACCTTTAAAGCGGTGGCTTAGTATGTGCTCCAGAATAGCAGCGAAGTTAATGAACTCCTCAGATGAGTCATCGATAGGCTCTGCTGTGTACTTTTCTAGTAGTGTCTTCACAGAAAACCTGCGTATACAATCATGGTACATCATCTATTGCATTCACAAGCAAATCTATATCTAATCTATTAGAGGTACAAACACATCTTGATACTCCAGTCACCACTCAAGCATCTTATAAATTATAGGTAACATTTAACATTGATAACATTTATGCATTTGGCAGACGCTTTTATTCAAAGCGACTTACAGAGCCCTTATTACAGGGACAATCCCTCCGGAGCAACCTGGAGTTAAGTGCCTTGCTCAAGGACACAATGGTGGTGGCTGTGGGGATCGAACCAGAGACCTTCTGATTACCAGTTTACCAGTTATGTGGTTTAGACCACTACACCACCACCACCACACCTGATAGGTTATAAAATTCAGGTTGAGTAATTACTACGAAAACTGACTGTGAGAGACAATGATATAGTAAAAGTCAATGATGCAAGTGTGGAAGTGTGTGTGTGTTCCTTTGCATAGTTCCCTTGAACTGTATGTATCAATCCACTTAATGACTCTTTCTGCAAAATTACTAAAACATTTTGCTACATGACTACTTCATTACAGTAATCCAAAGATACGTAGGCCATCAAAACAACTTCTATGTATTCAATGTATAAATGAACAGAGGCTCAGATGTAATGACAATGCATTAGGATGATTCTTACAACACCTGTCAAGAAAATGTCCTTGTCCTTTTTTACTCCACAATAAAAAGAAACGAATAAGAAATAATTTTATGCATACACAAAATTAAGCCTTTTTATATATATATATATATATATATATATATATATATATATATAAGGCTTAATTTTGTGTATGCAAAAAATTATTTCTTATTCATTTCTTTTTATTTTATACTGGTGACATTATTTTCATGAGTTATACACATTTTACACCCCAATTCTCATTACCACAATGTGAAAGAAGATGGTCATTATGATATTCTGAGAAATGCAATGTGAAAAAACAAATAGTGAATTTCTTATGTACTCCATTTCTAATGCCTTTCATTTTCTCTAGAAAATCCCTGTACAACAGCATTTTTTTTTTATTATTTAAAAAACAAAAATATTATGTTAGGGTAATGAGAATAATTTTCTTTGTGCAAAATCTAAGTTATTTATTTGACTTTTTATTATTATTGATTTGGGGTTACATATGACCAGAACATTTTCTTGACAGGTTTCATGAGGCCTCGTGAGAATCACTCATTAGTGTACATAATGTATTACTGTGTTGTATTATTTGTCGTGTTGTTAGCAATGCCTGATTTCATAGATACATTTTTTAACTTGGGTCAAATGTTTTGGGTAGCCTTCCACAAGTTTCTCACAATAAGTTGCTGGAATTTTGGCCCATTCCTCCAGACAGAACTGGTGTAACGGAGTCAGGTTTGCAGGCCTCCTTAATCACACACGCTTTTTCAGTTCTGCCCACAAATTTTCTATCTGATTGAGGTCAGGGCTTTGTGATGGACACTCCAATACTTTGACTTTGTTGTGCTTAAGCCATTTTGCTACAACTTTGGAGGTATGCTTGGGGTCATTGTCCATTTTGCAACCAAGCTTTAACTTCCTGGCTGATGTCTTGAGATGTTGCATCAATATAACAACATCACCTCATGATGCCATCTATTTTGTGAAGTGCACCAGTCCCTCCTGCAGCAATGCACCCCCATAACATGATGCTGCTACCCTCATGCTTCACGGTTGGATGGTGTTCTTCAGCTTGCAAGCCTCACCCTTTTTCCTCCAAACATAACAATTGTTATTATGGCTAAACAGTTAAATTTTTGTTTCATCAGACCAGAGGACATTTCTCAAAAAATATCTTTATCCCAGTGTGCACTTGCAAACTGTAGTCTGGCTTTTTATTAGCGGTTTTGGAGCAGTGGATTCTTCCTTGCTAAGCAGCCTTTCAGGTTATGTCAATATGGGACTAATTTTACTGTGGATATAGATACTAGTCTACCTGTTTCCTCCAGCATCTTCACAAGATCCTTTGCTGTTGTTCTGGGATTGATTTCCACTTTTCACACCAAATTACGTTTATCTCTAGGAGACAGAATGTGTCTCCTTCCTGAGTAATATGATGGCTGCATAGTCCCATGGTGTTTATACTTGCATACTATTGTTTGTACAGATGAACGTGGTACCTTCAGGCATTTGGAAATTGCTCCCAAGGATGAACCAGACTCTTGGAGGTCCACAATGTTTTGTCTGAGATCTTGGCTGATTCTTTTGATTTTCCTTTGTTGTCAAGCAAAGAAGGTAGGCCTTAAAATACATCCACAGGTACACCTCCAATTAGCCAATCAGCATAGAAGCTAATTGGCTAATTGCCTAAAGGCATGACATCATTTTATGGAATTTTCCATGCTACTTAAAGCCCAGTTAACTGTATGTAAACTTCTAGCCCTTTGGAATTGTGATATAGTCAAGTAAAAGTGAAACAATCTGTCTGTTAACAATTGTTGGAAAAATTGCTTGTGTCTTGCGCAAAGTAGATGTCCTAAACGACTTGCCAAAACTCTAGTTTGCCAATATAAAATCTGTGGAGTGGTTACAAAATTTGTTTAAATGACTTCAACCTAAGTGAATGTATACAGACAGACAGACAGACAGACAGACAGACAGATAGACAGACAGATAGATATTCCTATCTATGCCAAAGAAACCTGTGACTTCACCAGTTGTTCTGTCCACAACAATAACTCTTTCAGTAACCTCCTCCAAAACAGTAGCTACAATAGGCAGACAAGTATGGCCTGACAGCCAGTGACTGAGAATTATAAACCTTAAAGGAAAATTCCATGTTCAAGACAAGTTAAAGGAATGTTCCGGGTTCAATACAAGTCAAGCTCAGTTGACATAATTTGTGGCATAATACTGATTCCATAGAGACTTATTTTGTTTGCCCCTCCTTTTCTTTAAAAAAAAAAAAAAGCACAAATATGTGTTACAGTTAGGCACTTACAATGGAAGTGAATGGGAGACAATTTTTGAACGTTAAAATATTCACTTTTTCAAAGGTATAGCCACAAGACATAAACAATATGCATGTAAACATGACTTTGTGTAATAAAATCACTTACTAACCTTTTCTGTGTAAAGTTATAGCTACTGATCTACATATATAACTGGATTGCTCATGATGTCACAACAGTGAACCTACTGCACCGCCATCTTTGTATTCCCTAACATTCTGTATTCCTATGGGTTTCAATGGGAAATCATCTGTTTTCATGAGTCATTTTTACCCATCCAGTTTTTTAAGTCTGCATATACAGCATCAAAATGCAATCTTCCTATACATATAATTTGTTTTATATTTGGACTATCATTTTTTCCCCCTGCTTATCCTAAGTATGAGCGTGTTATGTTACTCTTTACTGCAGCAGAATTAAGTTCAGCGGCGCACGTGTTACTTCATTAGAAACAAGTTTAAGAAACTGAGGTAAAATATCAGTAGACATTTTCAAACATATGTTTTGCAGGCTTTAAAGTTGTTATTCTGAATACATAATTATGCTTTGTAACTTTTGTTTACTTTGAACACTCATTATGGTTATTTTCTTAGGCTAAATTAATATTTGATTTGTAGCTAAAGTTATCTTAGGAAAATAACCACAATGAAACAACAATATAACTCACCACGTTAGCTTTTTTGGTCAAGTGGAATATCTACTTGCAGATCAACACCGGTGATACAACTGATGAATATAATGTGGGCTTGCTTTAATTCTGTGTGTGATTTGTCTTTTTGCAGTGCAGGCCTGAATACAGCCAGCTCACAGGCATAATTTCTAAAGTGGTCAATTGGAATTGACAAGGAGCACATGGATTTTGTAGAAGTTAAACAAGGTAAGTTTGCATCTTGGATTTCAATAATCATCAAACTGAATGTTAGATAATACCGGAATTAGTTTGCAACAGGAGGAAAAGCTGTATGAGGAGAATCTTTTATTGTAATGAGCTGTTTTAACAGGTAAGAGAATAGACAACAATAACGGAGTAAAAAATATTATACTATCCGTTTTCATTTGCAATTAAGATACTTTTGCAACATGCAGTATAACAATAGTCTTATAAAATGACTGTTTCAGATAGTTATAATTTTTAATTTTAACCAAAAATTTAAATTCTGTCATCATATTCTCAACCTCATGTCCTTCCAAATACATATGACCTTCTTTTGCAGAACCCCCAAAAAAGGTATTTTGTATTCCATATAAGGAAAGTAAATCGTGAGCAAAATAGCTTGTTTTGGTCCATCGACTTTCATTATATGGACAAAAACGTTCTTTAAAATATCATCTTTTGTGTTCCACAGAAAAAGTCATACAGATTTGGAAGGACATGATGTTGAGTAAATAGCTTACATAAGTTGGGATGTAAAGTTCACACTAAGGACTTAGTAACTACTAGTTAGTTTGTAACTAAGACAGTGCTTAATTTGGTTACACCACCTGTTCTTAAGGCAAGTCTTAACTAGTAGGTCATAAGCTCTCTGTAAAGCGTAATTGCATAATATGATGTTTACCTGTATTATCCAATAAGCAGCCTTCAAATTTGTACACAGAAGTATTAAAAAGCCTTGAACTTCAATTTGATCTTGTTAAGGTTGATAAACAAACCTTGTTTGTTCATGTAAATGTCAGCTGTAATAAATTATATCCACATTAATATAAGATACATAATAAAAGTAGATTTAATAAATAGTATATTTGCCCTGTGTAATTAACAAAATATAGGAACTGTATCTAAAATAAATAAGGGGTGATAAATAAATACTAATACAACAGACTGGAAAAACAGACATTAATTCATTTAATATCTTATACATTTTGAATGTGTTGAAACTTGACACCGGTCGACGCACCCTGAAAACTGCACCGTTTCATGCCGTTTAAGACAGGCTTAAATGAAAGGTTTTTTTCCTCTCTCTCTCATAAATGTCAATGTCATACTGAATGTCGAAATGATTGATGCCCGTCACACAAAACATGAGCTGTTGAAGAAATCGACGCACCCTGAAAACTGCACCGTTTCATGCCGTTTAAGAGAGGCTTTAATGAAAGGTTTTTTCCTCTCTCTCTCATAAATGTCAATGTCATACTGAATGTCGAAATGATTGATGCCTGTCACACAAAACATGAGCTCATTGATGTCATAAAATATCAGTCTGCTTTTTTATTCCATCAGTTATGCCTGGTCGGAGTCTTCCGTAAATATTTAGTTAATACGTAGGGTTGTGTTCTACCTAAGTTTCATGGTGTACCACTCAAATATTTAGTAGTGTGTAAATTGTGACTTAGTGCCCATTTACGCCACAACTAGACTAAGTTGTAACTTGCGTACAGCTGATGCAACAGCCCCCTGCTCTTTATATCGTACTTTTTTTTTTTGGTGTACAGGCTTGCCCAGAGTTTTCCTAAGCCATTGGAGAGTGATGCAGCACATGTTTCCTTGGCAATGAACTGGAGCCTGATGTTAGTGCAGCTTTCTGCAATCCACTTTGAGTATGAAGATGTGATTGTTGTATGGTTCTAGGTTGAACATGTGTGCCTCAAGTTCCTTCAATGCAGAACCACCATGGAGTTCCAGAACCTTTGTGGGGACAGAGATGGCCTTGTGAGTGCGTGCTGTTGAAGAAATCTCTCAGCTGTCTTGCAGACTTTCAGGACGCTGTCTGATGGTCTTATAAGTCCACCTCGGGACTTCATGTCGATCAGTGTGTTCATCTTGGGAAGAGCTCTCGACACTGAGTGCTGATAAACAGGTAGTGCACTGAATCTTCTTCATAGTTGTTTTAACTGCAAAACCTGCTATGTACTCCACCACAGCCTCTTTGCCCATGGACAAGCTGACTTACAGTGATGTTTTTCTCTGTGTCTTCTGTTTCAGACTGAATGTCAACTTCTGAAATGCCAGCATATCAGAAGGTGTTGCCTCTAGTACCACTGTGCTATCCAGTGGAGAACAGTTGGCACTAGCTCTGATGGCATGTCTTGCTACCATTCTTTTGAAAGCTGATTTAAATTGCCTTGCTGTTGGATTGTTGTTAAATCCATTAGCAGATTTGTCCCCACATCTTTTCACATTTTTATTGTTCACTTTAATAGTCCATTTTTGTGTGAACTTGGAAGCTTCTGTTAATGAAAAAATATATATTTACATTTATGCATTTGGCAGACGCTTTTATCCAAAGTGACTTACAGTGCACTTATTACAGGGACAATCCCCCCTGAAGCAACCTGGAGTTAAGTGCCTTGCTCAAGGACTCAATGGTGGTGGCTGTGGGGGATCGAACCAGTGACCTTCTGATTAACACTTATGTGCTTTAGCCCACTACACCACCACCACTCCTCTGAATGATTATATACATGAATGATTTCCTTAAGTGTGCATATGTCAGATTATGATTTAATAGATATGGGGATTGTTGAAATAATTAAATGCTCACAAGATGGTATGTACATATTCCAGAAATGAATGCAAATGCATGGGTAATTCCATTAAGTAAAGGTAAATTAATGTATATATATATAAAACTTATATATGAACTTTTGCATGTATATACTATACTACATTCTTAATTTTGGTTATTTGTTTATTCTGAAGAGGTACTATCTAGTTACAATATCAGCACAAAGCTAGTCGTTTTAATTAACAATCACTGATCTCAGTGATTATAACTTTAAAACTTGTTGATGTGCTGCATATGAACTTTTGCGTGTATATTCATTCTTATTTTATGAACTTTTGCGTGTATATTCATTCTTATTTTTAGTTATTCTGGATTTATTCTGAAGAGGTACTGTCTAGTTACAATATCAGCACAAAGCTAGTCATTTTTATTAACAATCACTGATCATCACATTTACTGTAGGCTACAGTCTAGTAAAAAAAAAAAGAGTTAATAATGTTATACAGATGTATAATTTGTCAACTTTATGAACAATTTTGAACAGCACAATATATAGTAAATATGAACTCATTTAAACAAAGTAAAGTCTAATGGGTGGGGTCAATGATCATCAGCAGGTTTAAACTGAAGACAGGGAAACGTTGCATCCTGTAACAATCAGCAGATGTCGCTATTGGATACTTTTGCTTTAAAAAAGGGGTCATTTATACACTTTGATGTTGTATTTTTAATGTTGATTATTAAAGATTATGATCATTATGCCCACTCTACATGGGGATAACGACTCATTTGTGCTTATTTTTTACATAGTCTGTATAAATTACAAACTGTGGGCACTTCCACATCCTTTAGTGAGCGTTGTTTAGCGGTTAAACGCTGCACATCAGGTCATATTTAGAGTTTCGTCTGTTGGCGGTCGCTGCCCTCTGTCTGGTGGCTTCACCTACTGCTGGCAGTTTAGAGTTCTATGAGTAATCCTGTTATAAACATATAGATCAGTGGTTATAGCCAATTTTACAACTGTGTTGCCATGACAATGTAATGTCAACAAACCTTAAAATGACTGTAAAAATTTTAAACAGCTTTACAGCTCAAATAATAGATGTAAGTGCTTTAATAAAATTATAAGCTTGAGATTTCTGCCTTCAAACCCTAAAAAAATGGTGGTATTTACTTTCATTGGCCACATTCACTTCCATTGTAAGTGCCTCACTGTAACCTCGATTTTTGCTCTTATTTTTTATTTATTTTAAGAAAAGGAGGGACGAATCTAAATTATTTCCACATTATACCACAAATACTATCGATTGAGTTTAACTTGTACTGAACCCGGAATGTTTCTTTATTCAGAATTTTAATGATTAACGCTTCTAAAGTGGCATATTTCTATGAGCCGTATCCTCCCTCACGTCACCACCCTTGCTGCCCTTGCTGAAGGAAGGGTGTCGTCATAGCAACGACATCATCCGGGTTACGGAACCACATATCGCATGTTATGTCCGGCTTCAAGCTCCTCTTTTCATTTGATAATATATCTTAATAATGTCTCCATTCAAAAATACAACAAATATAAGGCTTAAACAACTTAATTACGGACCTTGTAGACCTTCATACTGTGAACTAGGGGGCAAGCTGTATGGGCAATATATCTGACATACACCTTAACACCAAAACATGTCATGTCGCATCTTAAAGTGAAACGTTCACGGATTTGTTTTCAGCTGTCCTCTCTCTATAAATATAGATTTTGAATCATGTAACATCTCTTAAATTTAATAAATAAAGAATTGATAAGTGTTCTAAAAACTTACCTACAAACCGTGATGAGATTTTTTCTTTCCACGGCAATGCTCCTGGAAAAGCCTTTCTTGTACTGTGCACCCATAGCCATCGCGGACTGCATGAATCTCTGCTCCATCCCACTGGACCCCTCCCTTTACGCAATAAATATATACACAACCGCATTCAGAGATGAGGCATGAAAGATAGTCAATCTGAAAACGCCAATGTCCACTTATTAAAGTGCCGATGAACAGATGTATGTCTCAAGTATGGAGTGGTATGGAGATACTGATAGCAAGATCGTCTGCACCCCTCTTCTATTCTGACCTCGTCATGATCTTAGTATTCAACAAATCAGTAAAACGATTTTTATGATAATTCACATTTCTTTCAGTTGTCGGACTAAAAGCTTTAGTTTAGTTTAAGTTTTAAATTTAGGGCACCAATCTGACTAAAGTAAACGAATAATTAGCTAAAAATGTTATTAAAAGTGACCCGTATGCTTGCATGACTGCGTATCAAGGACGCACAGACCGCAGCTAGCGAAGTCGGCCACTAGAGGGAGCGTATTCTTAAAGGAATAGGTCACCCAAAGTGAAAATTAATAATTTACTCACATATATAGTTCAACCCATATGACCCGAGTGGATAGTGCTTCTTTTAAAGCTTAATAAAGGGCCCCAAAGTGTCAAACAGTAATCCATGTCACTCCTGCATCATATTCCATGTCCGCCCCCCCCACCCCCCATACACTTTCAAGTAGCCTACACCTAATCAAACACACCCATCATCAACAAAGCTTGTACAAATAAACTAATAAATTGCTTCAATAATATAAACCTTAAAAATGCTAAACTATCAACTGTAGTTTTCTAGCACATGTATCACTGCTTCAGAACATAATGTCACATGCAGATTACAATTAGTTAAAAAGTACTTAAATATTTATATTTTTTCGACACTAAAAGCATTTGCATCTCTTTAGAATAATTAATTTAACCACTGGAGTCGTATCGATGACGTTTATGCTGACTATCTGGGATTTTTGGAACTTCAAAAGCGGATCACTATCCACTTGCATTTTAAGGTCTGCTGAGCTGGGATATTTAAAAAAAAATTAAAATGTGTCCTGGTAAAGAAAGAAAGTCAAACACACCTAGGTTATCATAAAGGTCAGTAAATGACGAGATAATTTTTGGGTGAACTGTCCATTTAAGGCCTAAGGCATCATGTAATTGAGATGTCTGAGGTGCATTTGAACCAGTCATTTGAAATTGTAATTTAAACATGTATAATTTTTCAAGTGCAAATGTCTCTAGAGAAGTAATATTTACATTGATTTTTTCTTTGTTTTCTTCAAACATCACTTGTTTCATGTTTTACTTTTGTTGACTTGGTTAATGGAGCATTGGCGTCCTCTGGAGGAAGACTGCTGTGACGCACTAGAGGGAGTGTAAGTTTCACGTTTCACAGTTCACACCAACTTTTACAATGTTTCCATACAAACAGAAGGGTAATAGACCACTGTATATACACACACACACACACACACACACACACACACACACACACACACACACACACACACACACACACACACACACACACACACACACACATATATAGATCAGTATAATATACCGGTACCTTTTTTCACAGTCTGTGATGACGCGTTTCCGCCTTATTTAGCAGCGTAAATCTCGCAATTTTTGTTTATTATAATTTTTTTAAGTATTGAGTGTACATTTATAACATTATACTTTGTGTTATATTACCCTAGATTCCGTTTAAAAAAATAATAATAACAACAACTGCGAGGGGATTTCTATTACAGCTGTTGAGTGTGACCATAAATTTGTCTTCTTCTCCCATTTTAGTGTCTTAATCCACTGCTCTCTATTTTATATTCCTCTTCTGGAAGGTCATTCAAACGTAGGAGTGTTATTTTTTTTCTTTTGGTCTTGGAGAAAATGGGTAAGTGAAAATAAAATTAGCTGTGATCTCACATTCACTGCTGTCAAAGTTTACCCTGCAAACGTTTACTATCGCGTTCCGACAACCTTCTGCTTAACAGTTTAGTGCTTTAGCCCACTACACCACCACCACTCCAATATTATTGCTTGTTTATGAAAATTTTAAAGTTTAATAGGTAAATTGCAACATTTAAAATTACAAGATAATACAAAGTTAAGGACACCACATTTTTCAAAAATCAGATTAGGGATCCAAAACCAGGTTAAGTCACTATTAGAGATACATTTCTTTATCCAATTAATCTTAAATGTCTGGTTGATAGTCTGAAAATCCAATGCATTAAGACAGCCCTCCTTATAGGTTTTTACCAGAGTTTTTCTTTGAACAAGTTCTGCTTTATTTTTCCCAAAAAAACAAAACCGCATAGATTTGATAATTTTAACATATAACGATGGAGCAGGGTATATTAAACGTGATATGCCCCTCAGCTTTAGAAAATAAGACTCTCCCGTAAATTGTTAAGTCTCTCTGCAGCCAGCAGTTAAATATCTTTTTTGTTTTGTTTAAATATGGCTGAAAATTTTGGAGAAGGCATTCAGAACCTGATTTACATGTCAGTCCCAAGATACCTGACACAATGTTTCACCTTAATTCCAAAAACAGATGTTTTTTCTGAATCATGCACATACATGATTTCACTCTTCCTGGGATTCACTACAAGCCCAGAATCCTTAGAAAAAAGATCAAAGCTACTTAAGGCAACTGACACCTGTTATTCATCTCCGAGAAAGAGGCATGTATCATCAGCTAATTGACTGATTGTTAAAGTGTTTTCTACAACCTTTATACCTTCAATGGAGGATTTTTTTTATGTATAACCTAAGAAGAAAAAGAAAGGGAGAAACAGGACATCCCTGACAGATACCTTGACCAACAACAAAACAGGGAGAAGTGCCAGAAGCTAAAGAAACATAACTATTAATACCATTATAAAGAGTGCATATCATAATTATAAACAAACTACCAAAACCAAATTTAGACAGTACTTCAAAGATAAAATAATGCTCAACATTGTCGAAGGCTTTTTAAAATTCAATAAAAAGAAAATAGCCTTTTTATTAATTAATTCAGCATAATCTAGAATATCTCAAATTAATCTAATGTTGTTGGAGATGTGCCTTACTTTTAAAAAACTAATAGGGTGTTAGAAATAATATAATTTAAACAAGGTTTCAGTTTTTCTGAATATATTTATGCTACTAATTTATAATCTGAATGTAAGAGAGTGATCGGGCTCCAATTATCTAGGTGGTTTAATTCTTTATTAGGTTTGTGTATGAGAGATATGAGACCGTGCATCATTGATTCTGCAAATTTGCCATTCACAGCACATTCTTTAAGCGCTTCATAGAGAAGGTCTATAATAGAGTCCCAAAAAACTTTAAAGAACTCAAAAGTTAAGCCATCGGGCCCTGGGGATTTATTGTTTGGCATTCATTTCACTATATTATAAAGATAATCTTTAGTAAAAGTTTTCTTGCAGAGCTCTCTGTTGTAATCATTAATTTTGGGAATCACAGATTGAATACAACAAAAGAAAACGGATGGAGTATGAGGGTCAAATAAAAAGGACATGAGAGGATATCAAATAAAGATCATTAGTTAAATTATTAATGTAAATAGATGACATTTTCTTATTGTTTGTATATTTATTTTCTAGGTCAAAGAAATAAGCAGAATTTTTCTCTCCAAACTCGCTCTTGACCTGATAAACGTACCCCTTGCTTTTTCTAGATAAATGTCATCCAGTCTATTTTGCTAAATATAAAGAGACTCCTTGTCATCATGACTAAGAGTTATGTTTTTCAGGATCTCATTCATCTTTTTAATAAAAATTTTAAATTCCTAATTTTTCAGCATTCATACTTAAAATGCTCCCATTTAGAGATGGCCGAGACACCAGCCAGAGATTTAAAGTTCCCTTAAATTTTCTCAATTTCCTGACAATATGAATCAGATAAAAGAAAAGAGCAATTTAACTTCCAGTAGCTGGGGTTTAACTCGTTTCTTTGCCTTATTCTAACATCAGACAGAATAATGTCAGTGGCTGCATGGTCTGTTAAAGGTGAGGGTGAATTTTCTGCAGAAGTCCAATAAGGTATTAAACAGTTAGATATCAGCCACAGATCTATTTGTGATTTTTGAGGAAAATACAGATAGTTTTTTCCTGACCGCAGCAGGAATTCAAACGGACAACCCTGCTGAAATCACACAGGATTTCCCAAGTAAGGCTCGATATCTGGGCAGATTGAGGTTAGAAACTGTGACTTTTCTCATAAACTAAATAATATATTTGATGCTGAATGTTTTATGTTTTGGTTACATTTATATGTTTAACAAGGATTGCTGTTTTGATTTGTGAGATCGTAATTTTTTAACTTTATCTGAACTAACCATTCAATCACGCTGTTACCAGCATGTATCCTCTGTTAAATTGCATGAACCCCAGTTTGTTCGCTCTCTCTCACACTCTCTGAAATTTACGGAGTGAGCAGCACCGCGGTTTATGTCCGAATCAGGCTGGTGTTTCCAAATTCTCCCGCCTTTTTCGTTCAGTTCCTTTGTGTCTGCTCATTACCACTCACAGGTGGTATAAGCTCTGTTGTTCTGGATCTGATCCAGCCATTTCCTTTCCCTACACATTCAAATAATCGTTGGCTCCGCCCTTTACGATCTAATCCTCCATTTTGAAACTAGTTTCCATTTTGAAACTGGTTCCACACGTGGAGTTTAGTGCGCCATTTTGTGTCTTTGTTACCGAATCTAGACAGACACCCACACACGCATACATACACTATTATGTCCAACAATTTAGTTAGGATTTCCATTTCATGTTTTTGTGTTATATTCATCTAGTGTTGGCAGTGTTCATTGCTGTTTTATTATAATAAATCTTGTTATATTATAATAAGTACTCTTACCCAGATAGCAATGAGTCGGTGGGCCGCTGGCGGTGCTCCGGAGGCAGTAGAAGCGGCAGAATGGCGATATCGCAAACAAGTTTGACGGTGCATCGCCGGCGGCATCCGCTTTTTAAAAGCGGCAGCCGCCTTCCTACTGCCTTCGTTCCGCGGCCGGCCCACTGGCCATCCGCCATTCCGCCACCGTTATATCGAAGGCGGACCTTCCGCGGGGCGTCGGAGGCAAACGCTATTTTCGAGCGATCTGCCGCCGCTTATTGTATATATATATATATATATATATATATATATATATATATATATATATATATATATTTATATTTATAGCATGCAGTTTATCAAGAATAATGATTGATCAAACCAGACAAATTTCTATTTCCATTTTAATTCCACACTTCAAAGTACAGTAACTGTCATTGAAACAAGATGTCAGATCACTGAAATATAAATAACAGAAAAATACAAACATTATATATATACACACACACACACACACACACTAAAGAACATGCAGGTTTCCAATTCAATTTTGGTTAGAAAAATAAAAAAAACACTATTGTAACACTTACAATAATTGTTAATAGGCTAATATAAAGAGGTCAGCTCTGGGATGAAAAGAATTACCAGTAGGCCTAAGCAATGAGGATATCTGGTACCAAATAAAGTGCAGGATACCAAATAATTTGAGGTATAACATCATATTTACAAGTCATTTCTAACAATAGGATAAGTGGTAATAATTTAGAGTAAAGCTCTGGAGTAGAATATACCATTATAACTGCAATGCTGACCTGTGGCACAAGGATTTACAAGCTATATTTAACAATAGAATAACAGTTATGCATTGTGACAGAATTAAAGTAGAATTTTTGGTACTAGTTAATGTGCAATATCAAGTATCAGAGGTATGAAATAGGATTTACAAACTATAATAGAATCGTTAAGCACTGACGGAATGAAATAAGCCAATACTAAAGTCACGGTAAGTAGAATATTTTATACCAGATAATGTGCAGATATCAAGTATTAGATGTATAATCTAGGATGTACAAGCTATATTTAAAAATAGAATAGTTAAGCACTGTAACAATGAAATAAGCAGCAAATTGTATATTAAATAATTGGGATCTTTGGTATCAAAGAATGTGCAGGATAACAGGTATAAAAGGACAAACCATCCCATATTCATCCAAGGAGCTGCCCTCAAAGCAGGGTCATGAGAGAGAAAAAAAAAAAGAAAAAAAAAAAAGAGCAATTTCCACAGTGAACAGTGTGGATTGGATGAGTGTAGTCTGACACTTTTAGCAGGCTTTTTTAGGGGTCTTGATGTTACTGACTGCAGGATAAAGAAAGGGTTCCAGTTGTCAGTGATGCTGGGGTGTCAGTAGTCAGCCTAGGTTTAAGGGGTCGGCTGTGGGTCCCTCTAAGCTGTGCGGCGCCTTTTTCCACCTTCACGTTCAGATGCTCCTTTCAGGTAACGCGTAACGTTAACCTGGATCGCCTCATCAGTGGCATCCTGGGTTGCCCGGTTCTTCCAGATGGCTCCTGTAGAAAATAAAGATCTGTCATTCCATTTAAATGGCATAAGGTCATACACATCTACTTAAATATAAAAAAAAAATATCCAACTTACTTTGAACAATGGTCTTCAGGAATATGTCTCCAAAACATGCTTTATCCTCTACACCAGTCCAGGTTGTATTGATGGAAAGGTGATTAGAGAAGATACTCTGAAGCATTCGCCACACGGTTGTCTTTAGGTCCCTCCCACATTTGATTGCCAAAAACCGAAGCTGAAAATACAAAAAAAAAACGTGTTACAAATTACATTTCTCTGAAGCTTCTCATAAATTTAAAATGTGACAGGCTGTGGATTCAGACTGTAGAATATGCAGTGTACAATCTTAATTTTACTTTTTAGATTACCCTATGGCATTATAAACGAAATCGGCACACTTACAAATCGTTGCTGGAGCTCTTTATCCTGCCTCAAACTGTTGTCAAGCAACGCCAAATCTTCCTGGGTGTCTAGGGGGGAGTAACAGATCCCCTGGCAGGGATAACTCTCCAACAGACACATTCGCACTGAAATGTTGCAGTATAGCGTCCATTTTGTTGTCCATGCCACAACATCGCCAAACTCTCCAAGACGTCGCAGCATTAGGGTCTGATCTGCACCTACAGGGGTTCCCAGAATAAAATAATAAAGTAGTCAGTCCTGGTCCTTCAACTACTAAACTATGACATTTATATCTAGGTCTACTACATGTACAGGTGGCCCCAGTGGGAATTAAACCAACAACCACAGGTGTTGTTTGCAAGTTGTACCTGATTGCCCAGTGCGAGCAAACGTCTTCAACATTGTCCCAACTTGCTTCACCTGCTCTATAAGTGAGCCGCCGTCACCTGGGAAGTAACAATATATTGATTAGCAATACACTAAATATAATAGTAATATAATATAACCACAATTATCATACCAGTAACTTTCCCTGTAATTTCTATCCACTGTATGTTATGCATGGCATACAAGTTCATAATGAAGAACCCTTATGATAACATCAATTTCATTTTTTTTCTTTGAAGCAGAATATTTGTTTGTAAAAGAGGAGGAAAAATAAAATAATGAAATATTGGTATACAGATTTTGGTTGATATATCATACTGTACAGTGAAATTTGCTATTGTTATATCCCTACTCACCTGAATGACGGATAGATCAGCCAAATCTCCAGTCAGGCCTTTGTAGAGAGTGTGCTCCTTTGAATAACATAAAATTTCATGAGTGGGAAGTTGCATATCCACGGGTATTTTAATTCAAACATGCAACATATTGTAATAAATCTACAATATTCAGCCTTTACCTTACACCCTAGGTTGTTTCTCTACACTTTTATTATATTAAAAACTTATTTATATAGCTTTGTCACTGTATAATCATGATAGCCTAATACTTATAACACAAGATTGCATCTTAAATGAATGACTGAGTTGAAAACATGAATAAGAACTCATTTTACCCGGAGGGGACCTATGGGGGTAGAATTGTTGCATTATTCCAAATAAATAGATTATGATCCACAAATAAATGTAAAGAGATTCACAAAAAAATATCAAATTCACAAATAAATAGATTAAGATCCACAAATAAATGCAAAGAGTTTCACAAAGAATTATAAAACTCACAAATAAATAGAATGAGATTTGCAAATAAAAAATATATTTACAAATGTTGTTTATACCACAAACACAACTCTGCCTGTCATTTATTTGTGAACCGCTTTTTGTGCATTTGTAAATCCCCCCACGCATTTGTGAATCGGTTCCTGTGCATTTGTAAATCCCCTCGCGCATTTGTGAATCGGTTCCTGTGCATTTGTAAATCCCCTCGCGCATTTGTGAATCGGTTCCTGTGCATTTGTAAATCCCCTCACGCATTTGTGGATTTTGAAACACTTCTAGCGTCGACGTGCAGATAAATCCACAAATAAGTGGACTCCACCCACCGTTTACTCAAGCCAATCAGATAACGGCCACATTGAGCTGACCAATCGTAGCACGTTCTCGCTACAACCAATCACGTTTTGGCTTACAACCAGGGCGGGAACAGACACCGAACTTGAGACCAACGTCAGTCACTCTTCAACATGGCCGATCAGGAGTCGAGACAAGTGAGTGACGCTAAATTACCACAATAAATTAACTGAAGTTAAGCAAGGTTCCTGATATGTCAATATTTGTCATAACTAATCCGGATTTATTTTACATTTAGAATTACTGAATTAGCTTATAAATAAACTTTTACGTTAACAAGATTGATTGTAAGATGGTTTTGCCAGCCAATTCTGAAGAAATGTGTGGAGTTGTGTGTAGATTTTAACTGGGCCTGACAATTACTAGTAGGGTTGCCAACTGCCCCATATTACAGTCATCCTGTAAGTTATGTACCGTACGTTAACGTTAGGGGGTCAGCTCATCCACTGCATGTTTTATGAGACGCGGTTTTCCCCGCAATGAATAAGGAAAACAACGCCTTGTCCCTCTTAACTGAGCCTTTCGTGCCAGTATTTTATGTTAATTGACTGGTTTTATGCCATTTTGTTGTAACGTTATTCAGATTTTATATTCAATAAAAAAATAGCGCCCCATCTCTGATACTACGAGCATGCGTGAACTGAGGACTTGAAAGAGGGGGCTATATGCAAGTTGTTATCTGTAATGCAATGTATTACATGGCATGTGCTGCAGCTCAATTTGCCTACTTCTAGTATGCCCTAAAAGTATGTTACAGTTTTTGTGAAGTAAAAAATATATACTTTTGAATGTGTAGCAAAAGAGTAGACAAGCTTTAGGACATTCTATCACGTCATACAATTGTGTCTTTAACGGTTCTGTACCAATTCCTCCTCCAAAGCACAATGGGTTGTGGGCAATATAAGCCTTAAGTGTGCACGGATCCACACTTCGTAAATCTACTGGATATAGTAGACCATCCAGGGACTTTTGACATAACGTTAGTGCTTTCAACATACTATGCTTTGGGGGCACACTTATTCTAATCTTGCATACTATTTTTGGATGGTTAGTATGGACATTGCATTTTTTTATGCATGGATCATTGAAATGAACTGTCAGAAAGAACCAGTTCTCGGAAAAGAATCTGACTTCCCATTACTAGTGAAAAGTTGGCAGCCCTAATTATTATTATTCCTTGTATGCAACTGGAATGGTTACTCGATTGCAACATTAGTCTAGTCTGTCCAGTTAAATATTATAGCTGTAGTTTGTGTTAAAATGACTGTTTGTGCAGGGTCTTTCTGCACAAGTTGAAAGCGCTGCTCGGGCATTAGTGCAGATTATTGCCAGGGATTTGACACCAGTGCCTGGCCGCTCCACATCAAACCCCCACAGACACCCATCCCTCTCCCTCTGTATCTTTGCCCTCATCCTCATCCTCCGTCCCTTCTGATGCTAGACTATCCCAGGCTCTGAAAAGGTTTGACTCATATGAAAGCAGTTTTGTTCTGTTTGATCTTGAAATGCACAGTTTTCCACCTAAACCTAGCGTTCATTGATGATTTGACAAACCATCTCATAACTTAATAATTCTTGTTCTGGCTTATGCATTTAGGCAATTTCCTGCAATGTTTAGTTCCCAAAGCGACCAAGTAAGGGGGAAAAAACGCTTTGTGGCACATCCAAGGCACACAATTACTCCGATTAAAACAACTGAGCTACAATTATATGTTTTATCTGAACCTGCTGCTCCGAACACCCCAAAGCTTACTCCAAGCAGCACAGAAGAGCTTGTTTTAGCTCATGCAGGATTGGGGAAAAGGCTCATTACATTTAATGAGAATGCCAAACATGATGAGGTAAGATGATTCACACATTTTCTTTTTTGTTCCTTTTTTTCCCCCTTTTGAATAAGAATACAAAAATAGCTTAAATACAGTATTTCATAATTAGAATTAGGTCTTGTGTGTTGTGCCCAATCTTATTTACACCTTATTGTATATGTGACCGGTGCTGGCAAAATGAGTCGCAATTAGCAAATTTAAAAAAATGAGTTATTAAAAAAAAAATGTACAAATTATGTATGATTTGTTGGAATCAGACAAAAAATAAAAAAAATTGAGTTACAGTTTTGTGAAGGTTCCAAAACAAAATCACAGAGCAACCATATCTTAAAGTCCCTGGTAATAAAACCAAATTTGCCACACATGGAGTCAAAACCAAATATCTATTGGAAAAATATATATTCATACTTTTATATATACATAATATATACATACATATATAATATATACATACTTTTCCATAATATATACATACATATATAATATATACATACTTTTCCAACTTTTTTTCCATGTTTGATTAACATTAATGAATCAGACGGCCTATATATTAAGAACTACTGTACTGCACTGATCTAATATAATGTTACACACAATTTCACTTGTTTTACCTGTAGCTTGTAATTAGCCTGTGCGCATTCCCACTCATTTTGCCAGCAGGTGTCCCATATATTGATATGACTAACCGTATAACAATTGATCATATCTTCATTAGATTTTTGATCAACTGGAGAATGAGTTTCCAAAATTAAGATGCCTCAAAAGAAGCTGGATGTTTTACAAAGCCACTGGTATTTATTTTATTTTTTATTTTATCCTGCATTTGATGTGATTGTTATTACAAGATGCCAGTAGAGAATTGTCTCCCTATGTAGTTTGAATTCAGTATGTAGTATGACGTTTTATTATCCCCTGCTACCATCAATATGGAATTTTTTCATTCTTTTGCCACAGTTTTGCCTCTCATTCCTTTTTCCCAGGGTCCCCAGATTTATATGGCACACAAGGAGCACATAAGTTCCCCAGGATATAAAATATGTTCTAATCACCCAGATTCAATTATCATATGCTGCACTGAACATCTACCGTACTTCTAACAAGTTTCCAAATTTCATTTGGATTTAATAACAGACAGTCCTCCACAAAATATACCTTCTCAACAAATCAATCTCAAGTCAAGCAAATGAATAATTAGAGGGGTCTCTCTTTGTGTTGTATCAGTTGAGCTTGTGTTAAATTAAACTTTTTATCGTTGTTTAGGGTTTAAAAAGTTTACTTTGTGTGTTAACATAGGCTACCATTTTACTGGGTAACATAGGTCCCACTTTTTCATGTGTTTGTTATGTGCCATATAAATATAGGGAACATGGGTCATGGGACCCTGGGAACAAGGGTATGCTCCCAAAGCATTACATACTTTCCATCAGCTCCCTGTTTAAATTTCTTATAGAGAAGAGATACTGACCATTTTTCAGAAATTGGAGATGTTACAAATTTAAATTATAGCCATTCCATATTTTCCCTCAACATCTTGCTTAAATGTCTGCTAATAAAATTTGAAAAATGTTAATATCTTTTGATTGCATCTTACTTTGAGACTTGCTTACTCTCACTTGGAATGTATCAATAAAACCAATCAACAAAACCAATCAACAAAACGTATCAATATTTCAATTTCTTGCTTTCAAACGCTAAGGTATGTGCCCGAGCATCAGACTTTTTTGACAGCCGGGTTTTTTCACTTGCGACAACTGATTATATCTTGAGAACTGCTTACTCTTGTTTTGAACAATACTGACCAATATTTATATCTCTAATTGCGTTTAAATGCATAAGCATATCACTGTGGCACTGATATACTACAGTATGTACTAGAACTGGACAACACTGTAAAAACAATATAACTATCTTGTATCACTGTTATATATTGTCATATCAGCCAGCCCTAAAACTTGCCATATAATAAAGCATTGAGACATAGACATAGCAGTATGACTTTATGTAAATATATTTAACTATTAGTGTAAAAAATGCTATAGCCTACATAATTCAAATGACTTGTCAGGGTGATAAAATAATTATGTAAATAATACAACTTGCTTGCTGGGTTCTTGTGATGTGCTGTACTATGTAAAAGAAGAGCGTTGGAACTGACAATACTCAAATATTTACATTCTATTCAACAAGGTGGAAGTGGGTGCCGAAAACTCTCCATGATTTTAACTGATGCGGAGGGCTACTCTTTGCGTGCACTAAAATCTGCGTCCAACAATGGCAAAAATGTTCTCAACGTGGTTCCAATTCAAGAGAGACTTTCAACAGAACCCCTACCCTATGATGCTCCTGAATTTTTTAAAATGCCCAAAGCAAACTGTGTGTCATGTGGCCAGAAAATGCCCCTTCAGATGTTGGCTTTACATGTAGAGGAATGTTCAGTAAGTTATTTTATATATTCTTTCTCTAATTTTGCTGAAATTTTTATTCACTAATTTCATCTAGTCGAGAGCATTAAATAATGAAAACAACTTGTGAAATAGAAAGCTGAACCTGAGGAAGATCTGGATGATGATGATGATACTGAAGAATTTCAGGTTGCAGACACTGAGGATTCATTTGGGGTAATCTATATTTTTATATTGCTAAATATTGTGAAATTGTCACTTCAATTGTTTTAATGTTAGGTGTTTTAATCACTTAAATGTTTGTTTTACAGACTTGCCCCATTTGCCAGACATTAATACCAACTGATTTACTCCCAACTCATGCAAATTTCTGCATTGACAGGTTGTATCACATGTATTTTTGCAAAACTTTCTCAAAATGTTAAATTTGACAACTCCAAAACCTGAAATTCACTTTGTTTTTAAAGAAGAAATAGTCCCGCGGATGACAGTCCCCATCAGACAGAGGAACTTCCTGGACCTTCTTCAGCTGTGGACTCATCTGAACAAGCAGGAGCTAATTCAAATGGTAACCTTTGTGAAGTATAATTTATTATAGTATACCAAGTATAATGGAACAATGTAGGGGGCTTATTTATTCATGGTCATGAGAAAATGGTTGATGTGAATTACTTTTTTTTTTTTTTTCTTGAGTGCAGAATGGATGAAGATTTTAGATCCAGGCATGGCGTCTATATTATTCTGTAGGACTCTGCTGAGGGAACAGAGCCAGGCAAAGCCACTGCGTTTCCACTTGGATTTAAAAGACAGCCCTGAGGACCAAGAACGATCCATATTGTCTTTTTACAAGGCAAAGGGAGTGAACTGGGCTGCTCCACTTAAGTGCATATTAGAAGGTAACTTAGCAGATTTATGAATATTGTAATCCAAGCCTTTCTCTGGTCTTTGCTTTCCATTTTAGATTTTTTGCAGTATTTTTTTTTAAATATGTATTAGCAGAAAGTCTTCATAGCATTTGTCTTACATAACTTATGTTCTATAGGAGATGCTGCAATTGGTGATGGGGTCAATAGACACCTCCTGAGTATGACTATTGAGAAGTTGAGGACTGGTTTTTCTGTCAATTTTGGTATTCATTATATAATTGCAATTTTGTGTCAATATCATCCTAATTTATACAAAAAATGCCATGAATATTAATAGTGTACCATTAAAATTATTTTTAAAAATTATTTTCAGGTGTAGCAGACATAACACTCCTGTTTGAGGGTGAACAGGATCACCTTGTTCCATGCTGCAGTCAAACTCTGCTTGATAGCGACTTATTTGTTGTTGCTGGTCGCATGATTGGCCACTCATTTCTCCACGGTGGCCCTCTGCTACCTGGGATTAGCCCTGCCATAATTCATGTGTTGGTGGGTGGTGCCGTTGAGACTGCAGAGATTCATCTGAAAGACTGTCCTGATGTGGATCAGAGGCATACTATCCAATTGGTAGGTGCTGAACATTTCTATCATTTTCTATCATCATACTGAAATGAAAATATGATAAATTATTTCCCTGCATGCTTTATACCAGTCTGTGGTAAACTCATATACTGAATATATCATTATCTGATACTAAGGTTTGTATGATTTTAATACAAATTAAGTATTGTAATTGCAAGCTTGTAATAAAACAATTTATCAGCTGGAAGGGAATCGTAAAATTTCAGAAGAGGAAAGGGAGGAAATCACTAGACTTTCTGTTATGTGGGACCTTCCTGGGTTTTCCGAAGACCACCGGAAATGGCTCTTTAATAGGATGCTGCAACATGCTGTGAGTTTTAAAAAAAAATCTTTTAATATCTAATCTTATTTCTTACCTTGTTCATTTTGACTTCTCTGATGTTGGACACACTGATTGTTGCACTGCAGGTGTTTAGTGACTAATAAGAGTTCCTCAGATCCATTAATTCCCAGAGATGTGTAAAGAAAACTTTCTTAAAATATTGTTTTATTACTGTACTTGATTTCTTTAGGTTTTGTATAGGACTAAATGTCAAGTAAAGCAGCTAAGGTGTGGAATCAAAGAGACAAAGATCTGGCCATTGATCACTGAAAGAGAAGATGCAGTTAAAGTGCTCTTCCCAAGGGCAAGTGATGCGGAGTATGGCCCAGAGGTATATCCGTTCCATGAATAGATGCAAATTCTACCTCATGTGCAGTTTGATTTAGTGATTTGCTCCATTTTAATTTTAGGTAATTCTTCAGCACATTGTATGGCCTGTTGCTGAATCAGATGATGACGATGACGCCGACGACAGATTGTGCCCTGAAGTCGTCACTCGCCAAATACGTTTTCTACGTGAATACATTCAGAAAGGTAAAATGGCCTTTTCCACATATTTGTAAAAATTATTTTAGCTCCTGTTACTGAATACTTTGCAAGTCAAATTAGCAACATTTATTATTATTATTCATATTTAGTTTAAGCTTTATCATAAATTGTTCGTTTAATTACAATAATTATGTAAAAGTATTGTTTAAACTGTTTATTGTAAGACTATTTTTGAAGGGTTAGTTCACCCAAAAATTTAATTTCTGTCATTAATTACTCAACCTCATGTTGTTCAAAACCCGTAAGACCTTCCTTCATCTTCGAACACAAATCAAGATATTTTTGATGAAATCCGAGAGCTTTCCGGTCCCTCCATAGGCGGCAACACAACAACCAATTTCAAGGCCCAGAAAGGTAGTAAAGACTAGGGGTGTAACGGCTCACAAAATTCACGGTTCGATACGATACACTTGTCACGATGCGGTTTGGTACGTTTCGAAACAGCAAAAAGAAAGAAATGCCAGAGAAATTTCCTTGATTAAATTTTTTTAATTACATTTTTATTAAAACTAACAACATAAAGTATGATTTTTTTAACTTTGAGCAATGATGGAGCTATACTTGACTTTTCTTAGGAGCATATAAAACAAAAACAGCTCCTTGGACAAAATGAAATGTAATATTGTAATAGTTATAAAAAAAGGGTTATTTTAGTTCAGATTAACATTTGAGGGCAGCAATTGTATTCATAATGTCAAAATAAAACCGACGTAATGTTACTTGAAAGCATTATAGCCTACTATTCCTGCCAAACTTCCATGGTTACAGTTAGTAGTGTTACTACAGTAAATCCATGGTGAATGTTGCTGATCTGTGGACACTGGATATTTCATTCATGGCACAATGTTTCTTCCTGGTTTCCACATCAGTGCTGTTTGATCCGTTAATAACGGAGAAATGTGAATGTTTCTCACTAGATCTCGCAGTGATGTTATTACTTATTAAATAGTGGCGAATTCAGATTTTTCTTTACTAGATTTTGCTGTGTAGTAACAGTGCTGCTTGATTAAGATCGGCTCGCACTGCATTGGTCCAAACTCATGAACGGTCCGTCAACCACACAATAACAAGTAGCTCAGTTTCGTTCCCGCTTGCATTACATTTGCCATTTGATGTTGGGAAATGTTGTGGTCACGCCAGCGTCTCTTAGGCTACATTATAAGCGCGCTTGCCACGTGCCTACATTTGAAATAACGAAATTTTAGTCGGCAGGAAAAATGGTCACACGAACTGTTCAGTTTAAAAATGCTTACCGAAAGGCTTGTACCGAACGGATCAATACGAATACGTGTATCGTTACACCCCTAGTAAAGACATCGTTAAAATAGCCCATGTGAATACAGTGCTTCAACCTTAATGTTATGAAGTGACGAATACTTTTTGTGCTCAAAAATAACAACTTTATTCAACAATTTCTTCTAGTCTGCGTCAGTCTTGTACGCAGTTTACGTTGTAAAGACAGTGCAGTGCTTCAGGGTTCTACGTTAGAATGGAGATTCTTTATTGGTCGACGCTGTTCACATGAGCACCACGATGCATGCGTGGGATGCAGGAGCTGGCCAATGTTGAGCCGGTGTTCTGACATACAACCGGAAGTGCTGCACTGTTTACTATGCGGACAGTTGAATAAAGTCGTTATTTTTGTTTGTTTTTTGGCGCACAAAAAGTATTCTCGTCGCTTCATAACATTAAGGTTGAAACACTGTAGTCACTATTTTAATGATGTCTTTACTATCTTTCTGGACCTTGACAGTGGTAATTATGTTGCTGTCTATGGAGGGTTCAGAAAGCTCTCAGGTTTCATCAAAAAACACAAAAATTTGTGTTCCAAAGAACAACAAAGGTCTTCACGGGTTTGGAGCGACATGATGGTCAGTAATTAATGACGGAATTTCATTTTTTGGGTTGAACTAACCCTTTAATTATGATTGCTGTTTGAAAAAGTTGTTAAATGTTAGTGTGTGCAGCCTTACAAAAAGTGTTGAGTTGTTTGTATGCATCTTGTGATTATTTGTCCACACAGCTACCACAGACCAGCTGCAAAAGCTCTTGACATTTTGGACTGGATGGGAGGTGCCATCCAAGAGCCTGCAGGTTAAAGTTTGGAGGGAAGGTTTTCAAGGCTTCCACCTGCAGCAGGACCCTAATGCTTCCTGCTGACATTCTGACAATGGGTGATTTTACTTATACTTTACACGCTTGTGCAAACACAGCATCTACAGGATTTGGACTTGTTTAAGTCTAGACACTTTCAGAATATGTGGTTCTTATTCATTGATTCACATATCTACAGTTCTTGTATACAACTGTTGCTTCCTTGCAGATAGGGGATTTATCAATTTGCTTGCTTAATTTAGGTTTGAGAATTTGCTGTCTACATACGCAATTTAAAATCTTGTGCAAACACAGCATCTAATGGATTTGGACTCAGTTAAGTCCAGACACAAGTCCAGTTAAGTCCAGTTCTTATGTTCTTCATTGAATGTAAGGAGTCATTCACATATCTACAGTTCATTTTGTAGGCACCTGTTAGAAATGTTTTCTTGCACATAAGAGAGTTATTAATTTGACTTATTTACATTTGAGATTTTCATTGTCTACCATTAGTCATTTAAAATAAACTACTTCAAGAAATGGCATTCTACAATAAATTTCTTGTTCTTCCAAAGTCTTTGTCTTTATTTTACATATCAATTCTTTACACCCATCTTAAGGTCTTTGGATATATTGTACTTTATATACAACTACATATACATTTACAAATGTAGTAAAATACAATGGGTGATAGGACATTTTACAACCTTGCTGTCATCTGATGAATCTATCCTGGCTAAAGGACTCAAAGACACTGCTTTTACAATTCATGATAAGGGGACAAAAATTACAACTGTAGAAAAAGACCCTTCAAATTACCCTTTCTTCAACCAAAGTCTGTACATATGTGAGAGTCTGGAGGTATATGTCAACTCCAAATGAATCAGACTCTTGCAGTGGGTCAATTTGTGACACAAGCTGCTCAATTTGCTCATGTGTGAGTTGCGGCCTCTGAATTGCAGGCACGTTGACCTGGTTCAGGTGTGTTTGATTAGGGGTGGAACTTGCAGGAAGGTAGATCTCCAGGAACAGGATTGGGCACCCCTGTTTTTAACTAAGACATTTCTACCACAATAAATCAGTAACAGAACAATTGTAGGGTTTCCTCTGTCTAGTAAGGAAAAAAATACTAAGAAATCAAAACCAAGAATGCACTGTAAGAGGAAATAATTACCTCAGGGTTAGTTATTGGATTCTGATACTGGCCAGTCTCCCATAGCTGATTTGGGGTTAGGTTGCCTTCTGTCCTCATGGAATGGTTATCCCATGCATCCCTGAAAGCATCAAGGCTAGCTTGTATGCGAGGTAAAAAAACATAATGACAGCAGAAGAGGTGGGTGAAGTTGCTTAGATCAAGAAGGCCACAGTCCTCAAGATGATGTAAAATGTTGTAGTACACAGTGGTGACACACATTCGAACATCCCACCAGAGGCGTTCAATCCTGATAAAACACGTATAAAAATGACTGACATGGTGTGTACCAACTCATAATGTAATGTCAAGATTTTATTACGTTTTGAGAAAAGTATTACATTATGAACATTTTATTACAATAACAATACTTACTACTTATTAGTATTATTAGGAACTTATGAGTATTATTTAAGTAACTTATTAGTTACAAAATACTTATTACATTATGTGTTACATGGTGAAAAATTCACATGCACACTGAAAATGATGTCGAGTTTAACCATCACCCCAATAAATGATGCCGAGTAGGGATGTGGTACATTTACCTCTGATTGTGCACACTCTTGCCAGCAATGAAGCTTGCATTCTCTGTTCCTCGCAGTAAAAACATCAGGCGCGCCACTCCTACATTTTCTCCTCCATGATCTCCTCGTACTCTGTAATTACAATTTAAAATTGGATTTTTAGAAATTGCAAACAGGTTCAAATTAACTGACACCATCAACTAAATTAAATTAATATATAAATGTGTCTAAGGATTTTGTAACATTCCATTCAAGTAACCCCAAACATCACAATGAAATTGCACAGGCTTTTTACATGATTGGTATAACAAAAATAAAAAAAATTCTAAGGGGCAAAACTGTACAGTGTTACTGATAAGATTTACAATTAAGTCAAATTTGTGGGTTATAAAACATTACCTTAAGGGAAAACCAAACTCCTCTACTGCCTCTTCGAAAAATCTAAGAGTTGTTTCAGAGCGGTTATTGTCTGCAATGCTTAAATACATGATCTGAAAAACAAATAATCACCCATTGTAACAAACATTATTTTTTGAAAGAATATAAAATGTACAAAATGATGCCAACTCATTTACCTACAGTGACTGGTTTCCACCAAATTTATGTTTATATATTTATAATACAGTTCCTTTATATTACAGTTCTTCTTACAAACGGAATCTATACAAAGTAGGTTTAAATTTCTTACCTTTCTTGAATATCCATCCACACCCCAAAGATAACCATGTTGTATCTAATTTGATGGAGAAAACATCAGAGCAAAAGCATGTTGCATGAAAAAAGGATAATATCACTGAAGTATTTGTCGTCATATTAGCTTTGCCTTTAGCCCTAGAATAGACACCTGTATATCCATAAAATTCGGGTCTAAAAACTGCATGTTACATATTTTGGTAACGGAATGTTAATTATATTTGCTCACACATCACATTTGACAAAAATATGCATTCTAAAAAAAATTAATTTACATTACCTTATGAGCTTATGGTTTGTATCTATATGTACAAGATACTTGGGGTATGGTACAGAATAAGTTCGCCGAGCAACACAACCAAGCTGGGACATCCGTGAGAGAACACCAAGACCATCAACACGATGCATAGATGCACGAATTCTGTCCCACTGTACTCTATGTCCTTTGGCAATGAGCGCTCCTCTGACAACCCTGTACCCTATGTTTGGCATTGTGCTTTTGATTTCAGACACCAATGAATCAAGTTCTTCATCTGTGCAGCTGCTGTAGAGGGATGTGACAGACAAATCACATTCTCTCATCCTACGATGGATAGTTGTACGAGAGATACCTAAAATTTTACTGATGGTTTCCTGGGGTAATCCAAGCTTCAGAAAGTGGATTAGTCTGTCTCTTGATAAATGGATTCTTGGACGTCCACATCCTTGTGGTCTTTCAGTCTCCACTAAAGTTGCCACCTGCTGACCTTCCTTGTGCTGCTGAATAAGTAAATCCAAGTCCATCAAACCTCTGACCAAGTCCTGTGAAATCCCAATGTTTGCTGACATGGCAGTAATCAAAGTCATTTCTTGACGGCAAACAAATTGCAAGTATTCAATGTCCAGAGGCGGGTGTTCCAGAGCATAAGTCACTCTGGAATGTAGTCTATGAAGGACTTGTTGCCTCACTGTGTCCTATAATGCATAAACAAAACATTTGGTCAATGCAATAAACCTTGTTCATTATGGAATATTAGTCTAATAATTGGTGGATACTGCACAGTATAGAATTTATATTCTTAGATTTTGAAAAAACTGAATGAAGAGTAGATGGCTAATTATATGGCAACAATATTTTAAACTGTAGCATGCTACATCATGACATGACCATGTAATTTTGAGTGTTTAACTCAGTAAGTCATCTTGGAAATAAATACAGTTTTAATGAGACAGACAGACAGACAGACAAACAGACACAGATAACGTTAGAGACTCACATACATTTATTTATTTACACTCTCTCACTCTCTCTCACTCTCTCTCTCTCTCACACACACACACACACACAGTAGCGATAGAGGAAACACTGACGTTACATGTTTTCTTTTGGATATTATAACAATAACGCTGTGATTAGTTATGACAAATATTGACATATCAGGAACCTTGCTTAACTTCAGTTAATTTATTGTGGTAATTTAGCGTCACTCACCTGTCTCGACTCCTGATCGGCCATGTTGAAGAGTGACTGACGTTGGTCTCAAGTTCGGTGTCTGTTCCCACCCTGGTTGTAAGCCAAAACGTGATTGGTTGTAGCGAGAACGTGCTACGATTGGTCAGCTCAATGTGGCCATTATCTGATTGGCTTGAGTAAACGGTGGGTGGAGTCCACTTATTTGTGGATTTATCTGCACGTCGACGCTAGAAGTGTTTCAAAATCCACAAATGCGTGAGGGGATTTACAAATGCACAGGAACCGATTCACAAATGCGCGAGGATTTACAAATGCACAGGAACCGATTCACAAATGCGTGAGGGATTTACAAATGCACAGGAACCGATTCACAAATGCGTGGGGGATTTACAAATGCACAAAAAGCGGTTCACAAATAAATGACAGGCAGAGTTGTGTTTGTGGTATAAACAACATTTGTAAATATATTTTTTTATTTGCAAATCTCATTCTATTTATTTGTGAGTTTTATAATTCTTTGTGAAACTCTTTGCATTTATTTGTGGATCTTAATCTATTTATTTGTGAATTTGATATTTTTTTGTGAATCTCTTTACATTTATTTGTGGATCATAATCTATTTATTTGGAATAATGCAACAATTCTACCCCCATAGGGGACCAGCTAGGGAAACTTACCTGCCTACAATAACTGTTTTCATTTGAGTTACTTTAAACATGAATAACCTTAGCCATCGGGCTATTAAAGTAACAAGCCTATAACTGAGGTCTTATCAATTCTAGCTTCACCATACACTCAAACTGTGAGGTTTCTCCGTTTTCCTCATGGACCTGTAGCACAATGCCCTGACAGTGACTTCACCTGTGCCCTGAGAGCAAGTTAATATAATTGATATTACAATTATCACAAAAATTAACAAACAGTCTGCTTTAAAACTAAGAAAAAACAAGCTTCTATACTAACGTTACATTAAAAATGAACACGTGGCGAACTAGCTTAGCCGCTATCTGCCGGCACACCACATTAGATTAAAATACTTACCCTTGTACTTGTGCAGATAACTCGATATGTAGAGTTTAAAGCCCTTGTCCATCTTGCTTGTCGGAGCAGGGGACCAGGCATCAACAATGCGATGAACATCGCTGACGCTAATTTTCGGAAGATCATGGAGACATCGAGTAAAAACAGACATTTTGGGCGACGCGCAAGTAAACCGTAAAAAGATATGCCAACTTCTGGCGACAGCGGAAGTTCGTCACTACGCTTGTGCACGTAGGCTATTCAGTACTCCACAGTTCACAGTCTTTGTAATGTGTTTTAGCAATTTCTATCCCCTTTTTTAAGATTTTTTTTTTATTGCCTTTATAGGGACTTTAGCACTTTCTTAAACATTTATACAGGTCATAATTGCAAATGAATCCCTTACCTGCAAAAGGTAAAATAAAAATAAAACATCGAGGTTGGAAAAAATGTAAAGACATAAACTAAATTTCTGCGCAACTGTGAAACCAGAGGATAATTTAGCTTTTTCATCGAGTTTATCCTTCACGTCAAAACGGGGATTTTCATGTTTATGATAGCTATCACCATGGTTGCAAATTAATAAAAAAAAAATATAAAGTATACCCCAAGATTTTGGCCATGTTGCAGATGTCTTTCACTGTTCACTGATACAGGCATTGGTGAAAAGTCTAACTTCATCAATTTATTCTGCTAAATTGTTCATACCATGAATTAAATATCTATTTTAAAACCTAATCAGAATCAGAAAGATATTTATTGGCAAGTAAGTTTTACAAAAGGAATTATTTTTGGTTTATTGGTGCATGTCTCAAATGTGCATCAATCAAAGAAATGTACAATTTTCACCAAGTGCATAAAATAATTCAATATATTTTACATATATTACTGTATAATCTGTAAAATAATATTAATATATACTGTATATATTACTGAGTTTCAAAGTAATTTAAATGTCATTTCCTAAACCTTACCTTATCATGGAATCAAGAGTCAAGACTATGTTATAATCCCTAATGGCTTTGGAGCAAAAAATAATAATAGCCAACATGGCTGGTCGATTTTGAGAGTCTAAGCTGTCCTTGTATTTCAAAGCGGCTTGCCGCCAGCCGGCCGCGGTCGATTAGCCCGAGGCAACCGCCAGAGAAAATGAAGCAGGCGGCCCACCAGCTTTTCGCGGGCGGCATCTCGCAAGAGATGGGAGTGACGAATTTGGCGGCAAAGGTTTCATCCCCGCCAGTGGGACGCACCTATAGCTGACAGCTTAGGGTCGGCGGCAAAAAGAAGCCGTGCGGACATTTTTTGCTATCTGGGTAATTGTTTGTTTGAATATTGTGTTGAAGCCAGCGTCTGCCACTTCAAGAACTCCAGTATTACTTCAGTATTGTTAAATTGTTGTTGTTAGAAGCCAACTGTAACCAGATTACTGTTGGATTCGTATGGCAATAATTAGCTTCTTCCCTTTTTGATGATTTTCATTATTAATCAAAATACTCAATCTTAAGTGTAGAATTTTATGAGACTTGATCAGTCACTTACTATAATTTTTCTCTTGTCAAAGAGTGGTGCCCCGAGGATAGAATTTAACTAGTTAAATTCTATTATTTAATTTAATTATTAATTAATAATTAATAAACATTAATTATTAGTTATATCTGATCGTAAAACTGACCTAAACAACCAGTGCAGCCTACACTACTATGGTGTTAAGTATCTATACACATCGAATAAGTTCAAACTCTGACAAAGTTTTCCTATCCACCTTTTTCCTGGGGGTCTTACTGGGGAAATGGATGTGCGAGGAACTTCCGCCGGAAGTCCTACTGTAGAATTCGCTTGCTCTGGCTGCAGTCATTTTAATGAGTATTTTGTTTGTATTTGTATGTTTTGTTAAAGTTGTTTCATCTGGAACACGTTACGATGTCCTTACGATGTTCAGGGACAACATGTGCGGTTCGTGGCTGTACATACAACCAGGTGAAGCTTAATCTGTGGCTTAGGCAAGAGTGTTGCGTACACAGATCAAAAACAAAGGCGGACTGCTAATATCAGCATTGGTACAGTTTTCATAGCCTCCCACATGATGATGAAGCTAAACAAGCATGATTAAAAAACCTGAACTTAAAGAAGCCTCCCAAAACTGTTCATGTGTGCTCGTTTCATTTTGTCGACAAAAAGCCGACGGAGGACAACCCATACCCCACCCTGTTTCTGGGTTACGAGAGGCCACCAGAGAAGAGACGCCGACTCCTCGAGAGGGATGACAAATGTCTCTCATCAGGTTAGTTAGTCTAAATTATTATTGGATTGTGCTAGAATCTGACATACCAGACTACCTTTTAGGAGATTGTGAAAATGCATAATTTGTGTGTTCAGATTTAGTGATAAAGGTTCATGTATACAAATAATTCCATGGATTGAACATTTGTTTATTCTTTCAACATTCTGGCTTTAAATTACGTTACTTAAATTTAAGTTTTTCAATTGTCTTAGTTAGTATACTACTGTTGGTCTTATGTTACACCCTAAATGTGCAATTTACACCTGTAACCTGCCGGTAGGCTGGATACGATGGATGTGTCAGAGTCTACTTCAAAGATCTTTCAGAATCCCCAAACACAGTGGTCAGACCCATGGATGGAGGACCACACCTACTCCAAAGAGTCAACTATCACACGTGGCACGACAATTGCATCATCACCAGAGATGTCACAGCCTGTTGCTAATTGTATATTGCAAAATTATGCTGACTGCCTATTGTACTCTGGATTCCACTTCTGGAGTTTCGCACACTTGTATCCTGCTTGTAAGGCTTTGCTCCTGCTTCATCTTCAATACCTGTTGTTGACCAAATTCTGATGACATTAATCAGAATCAGAATCAGCTTTATTGCCAAGTATGCTTTCACATACAAGGAATTTGTCTTGGTGACAGGAGCTTCCAGTGCATAACAATACAAAAACAGCAGCAAGACATAGATAATAAAAACAAAAATAATAATAAAAATAAATAATTATAATTATACATATACGTGCATACACTCAGACACACACCTACATACATACCCACATACAAACATATAGTGCAAATCTAATACAATTCTGTTATATAAAGAACAAAATACAGTATATTATGTACAGAGCAATGTATGTAATGGCAGAAGTGGATATGTTGGATAATATAAATAGACTTAACTGTGTATTGCACATAATTATTGCTCAATGGGGCAATTTTAACTGTTCATTAGATGGATAGCCTGAGGGAAAAAAACTGTTCCTGTGTCTGACAGTTCTGGTGCTCAGAGCTCTGAAGCGTCAGCCAGAAGGCAACAGTTAAAAAGGTTATGGGCTGGGTGAGTGGGGTCCAGAGTGATTTTTACAGCCTTTTTCCTCACTCTGGAAGTGTTTAGTTCTTGAAGGGTGGGCAGGGGGCAACCAATAATCCTCTCAGCAGTCCGAACTGACCTCTGTAGTCTTCGGATGTCTGATTTTGTAGCTGCACCAAACCAGACAGTTTCTGAAGTGCAGAGGACAGACTTATTGACTGCTGAGTAGAACTGTTTCAGCAGCACCTGAGGCAGGTTGAACATCCTCAGCTGGCGAAGGAAGTACAACCTCTGCTGGGCCTTTTTCACAATGGAGTCAATGTGTATCTCCTACTTCAGGTCCTGTGAGATGGTAGTGCCCAGGAACCTGAATGACTCCACAGCTGCCACAGTGCTGTTTAGAATGGTGAGGGGGGACAATGTTGGGGTGTTCCTCCTAAAGTCCACAATTACCAGAATTCTATTATATAGAAAGCTGGTAATCCACTGACAGATAGACATGGGAACAAGGAGTTGGTTTAACTTAGTCCGGACGATGGTGTTGAAAGTCCACAAAAAAGATCCTTGCATATGTCCCCGGTCTTTCCAGATGTTACAGGACATGATGCAATCCCATGTTGACTGCATCATCCACAGACCTGTTTGCTCGATAGGCAAATTGAAGGGGATCCAGAAACATCCAGTGATGTCCTTCAAGTGGACCAACACCAGTCTCTCAAATGGCTTCATGACCACAGATGTCAGGGCAAAAGGTCTGTAGTCATTCAGTCCTGTGATTTTTGATTTCTTAGGGACAGGGATACTAATTGAGTGTTTGAAACAGCATGGGACTTCACACTGCTCCAGTGATCTATTGAAGATCCAAGTGAATATGGGGCAAGTTGGTTAGCACAGGATTGCAGGCACGCTAGTGATAGCCATCTGGGCCTGAAGCCTTCCTTGAACTTTGCTTCCGAAAGACACGGCACACATCGTCTTCACAGATCTTGAATGAAGTTTTAGTAGTAGGAGGGAGGAGGAGGGGGGTTGCAGGAGGTGTTAATGTTTGTTTGAAGGGAAGGTCCGAGTGCATGTGGGGTGTGAGATTGGGCCTTTCGAATCTGCAGTAGAACACATTCAGGTCGTTAGCCAGTCATTGGTCCACCACAGGGTTGGCGGTAGGAGTCCTATAATTAGTAAGTTGTTTCAGGCCACTCCACACTGATGCAGGGTCATTAGCTGAAAACTTGTTTTTCAGCTTCTCAGAGTAACTTCTTTTAGCCACTCTGATTTCCTTATTCAGTGTGTTCCTGGCCTGATTGTACAATAATTTATCCCCACCCCTGTAAGCATCCTCTTTGGCATGACGAAGCTGTCTGAGTTTTCCTGTGAACCATGGTTTATCATTGTTGAATGATAAAAATGTCCTTGTAGGGATGCACATGTCCTCACAGAAACTGATGTATGATGTAACAGTATCTGTGAGCTCGTCCAGGTCTGTAGCTGCAGCTTCAAAAACACTCCAATCAGAGCAGTCAAAGCAGGCTTGTAGTTCCAGCTCTGCTTCATTGGTCCATCTTTCAACAGTCCTTACTACTGGCTTTGTTGATATTAATTTCTGCCTTTAGGTCGGAAGAAGATGATCCAGACAGTGATCAGAGAGTCCCAAAGCTGCACGTGGGACAGAGCGATATGCATCCTTTATTGTTGTGTAGCAATGATCCAGTATATTCCTGTCTCTGGTGGGGCATGTATTGTGCTGTTTGTATTTTGGCAGTTCAAGTGTGAGATTTGCTTTGTTAAAGTCCCGAAGAATAATAATAACTGAGTCCAGGTATTGTTGTTCTCTGTCTGTGATTTGATTAGCCAGCTGTTGCTTAGATGAAACTAAGACAGAACATTGTCATAGCTGATTTGGCAAGATGTTTTAAGAGGTCACATGGTCAGGTCAGTAAAACACTGAAATTTTGGATAGATGCTATGTATGAGCATACAAAGGATCTTATTCCATCGCTGCCCCGGGAAACAATAATGGCCACTTTGCCAAAGCCTTTTAAAGACAGTTTCCCAAATACTACTTGTTTGATAGACTGCACCAAAACTGTCTCTAGAACAGACTCTAGAGGTGAATCTTACAGTCACTTCTATGCCGGTAATACTCTGAAATATCAAGTAGCAACTGCTCCATCTGGAATAGTGATGTTCATTTCAGAAGCTTATGATGGCAAATGCAGTGACAGTTACATTACACAGAGTTTTGGATTTTTGGACTATTTACATGCTGGAGATGAAGCGATGGTGGACCGTGGCTTCACCATTAGGGACCTGCTGGAGGAACGTAAGGTGAAGTTAGTCATGGGATCTAAAAGGAGTTTTTAATCTATTTTTTTTTTTTTTTTGTCAATTCAGTTGTCAATTGTAAATTGTAATTTCTGCATGAGTGGTGCAAATTGTCACATGAACAGAGCTATTTAATTCCACTGTGCTCCTGGAAAGATTATGTCTGTCAAAATTCCATAAAAAGAAATCCTAAAAGAAATCCTGTCATAATACACATAATTTGAATTGCGTTGTGTTGTGTTAATTTTCTGTTGTTCAACTTTGTTGGTGGGGTAGGTTTTGTGTGGATGATTGAAAAATACATCAGGATCTGGAAGCATATTTTGGGCACTCATGTTTATAAAGATATTGTGATTAATCGTGATTAACTACAAAAAACTGCGATTATTCACTATTAAATATTTGAATCGTTTGACAGCCCTATAGAAGCCCAGACAGAATCTGTGCAGGCAGAAAACTCTATTTAGAGGTCTGCATGGGCCTAAAAATGAAACCCTTACCCGGCCCGAATGTTACCTACAGATTTTAAGCCCGAACCCGACCCGAAATCTTTTACTATCTACTTTCTTCTCCTAGTTGTACTGTTGCAATAGGCTATATTTTATGTATGCATATAGGCAACATTCATAACAGTTTTGAAACAGTAAACATGCAGCACAAAGAATGAAGCAGAGTGCAGGTGTCTCAACATTCATTTTTGAAAATCTGAAATAATTTTTAAATTGACATGGTGTTTAAAATGTGCCAGTCCTGCACGAGACATGGAGGTTTCCCAACCAATGTGCCATGGCACACTAGTGTGCCGTGAAAGATTGTCAGGTGTGCCGTGGAAAATTATCAAATTCCACAAAATAAATAAATGCAAATCTAATTTCAGGTATCTAAACTCCTCATCTTTTAAAACCATAATCGGTCACTTTTGTGATTGTGAAATATCCCCAGAAATGTTTTTTGTGGACCAGTCTTAACTTTTTTGCCCCTCACGAGTTTGCATCCCTGTAATTTGTTGTGGCATTGCAAGAACAAATCTACAAATTAGAAAATAAGCAAATTTGTTGTTTTTTCATAACCCATTTAGTGCTCTTGCCACCTGTGACCCCCTTGTTGTGATACTCAAACAATGAGCCAATGAAAACAAGACACATGAACAGGGGAAACACATGACAAGATCACATGAGTGAACAGGAAATCACATGACTATAATACAGGAACTAAAAAAATTAATAAAAGACATGAACACAAAACATGAACAAAAACACATTTAAACATGACATATCCCCCCCTCGAGGGGCGGCTCCCGATGCCCCAGAACATAATAAGTTCCCTCAGGGAGCTGGGTGGGGAGGGGAATCTTGGAAATCATAGGGGACCAGACAGGGCTGGAGACTATGGTGGGACCGGTGGAGGATCTGGAGACCATCGCGGCTCAGGAAACCAGGGAGGAGACGGTGGTAGGTCTGGTGAGGCAGGACATGGAACAGAGCTGGGGGATTAGAATACTGAGGTGGAGCCAGTGGGGCTGAGGACCAAGGCGGAGCAAAAGGATGAAGGTCCCCGGTGGAGTTGGAGGATCGGAGAGCCAAGGCATAGCCGGAGGATCGGAGAGCCAAGGTGGAGCCAGGTGACTGATAGACCAAGGAGGAGCTGGAGGGACGAGGAACTTTCATTTGTGACTTCAACATCCACATAGATAATAAAATGATATATGGGAAAATGATATGGGATTAGCATTTCTCTATATTCTCAACTCTGTTGGGGATAAACAAAATGTGACAGGTCCAACCCATCGGCATAATCATCCGCTAGATCTAATTTTGTCATGTGGAATTGAAATTGATAATATAGAAATTCTGCCACAGACCGATGATACCTCAGAACATTACCTCATCTCTTGTTTGCTGCGCTCAAGGTTCACTCAGTCTAGTTCAGGTAGAGCTATTCTTTCAACTACTAAAGATAGCGTCACTAATAATCTTCCAGATTTGTCTTAAATACTCAGTACACCAAAAAGTGCAGAAGAACTTGATGTGGTAACAGAAAATATAAATACAGTCTTCTCTAGATCTGTAGATAGTGTCACCCTACTTCGATTAAAGAAAGTTAAAGAGAAAACCCCCGCACCATGGTACAATGATCACACTAATGTTCTCAAGAGAGCAGCTGGAAAATGGAGCATAAGTGGAAGAGTACAAAATTAGAGGTATTCCGTGGTGCATGGCCAGGTCTGTATATTTGAGCAAACTCATAGAAAATATCCACAACGATCCTAAATGTTTATCAGTACGTTGGCTAAATTGGTTAGGAATAAAACTTGATTGAACCAGTTATTTCATCGCAGCATAGTAGTAATGACTTTATGAATTTCTTTACTGATACAATTGAAATCATCTGAAACAAAATTGGAATTACTCAACTGTCGCTTTAAAAATTTCAGTCAGGATATAGGAGTTACAAATGACTTGTTCCTATCATCTGATCATGGCTGCATTTCTCTTCTAGTGCTCTTAGGTCTAGGTGCTGCCTTCGACACCATAGATCATGACATTCTCTTTGATAGGCTTGAAAATTATGTTGGCATTTGTGGACAGGCATAAGCTTGGTTTAGGTACTATCTCTGACCGCTACCACTTTGTCTGTGTAAACGAAGAACTGTCAGATCAAATTAAAGATAAGTACAGAGTGCCACAGGGATCCGTTTTAGGGCCTCTTCTTTTCTCCTTATATGATTCCCCTGTGAGACATTATCAGAAACCATGGAATTATTATAATTATATCAAAGATTGGATGGCTAAAAAAATCCTTCTACTCAACTCAGATAAAACAGAAGTACTAATTATTGGAACAAAACCCTCAAAAAATAAGCCGCTAAAATATAATCTGATTTATAATAAATATAATCTGATTGATGTACTGTAACGATAACTGCTACAGCAAAAACTTTTGGTGTTATATTTGATAAGCTATGATTGCTGTGATTAGGGTTGCAACGGTATGAGATTTTCACGGTATGATAACTGCCTCTGAAAATATCACGGTATACTGTATTACACAATTAGTATTATCAGTGAAATCAGAAGGGTTATTTATTTATTTATTTATTTTTGAGCAAACACTTTATTATAATTGAAACTTGAAACCATTTATTTTATTGAAGGATGTGTAAAAAAAAGTCTCCCTTTTGAAAATAAAATAAATAGCAAAAAATAAGAAAGCTAACAGAATTATAATAAACAGAATTATAAACATGATAAAAAATAGCATGTAACTATAACATGTTATATAACTAAAGCATGTTAGTTTACATGTTAGCATAGCATGTTAAACCTGCCATAGATTAAACATAACCTGTATTTAATGTATCCTGTGTTGCATTTCCTTTTATGTTGCATAGTTTTGTTCATGGTTTTCCAGTACAAGGACATGCATCAAGTGACATTATTTTTGTTGTTGATGTCAACAACAAAATCTACTGGAAGTTGTCTCTCCCCCTTTTAAAAATTGAAGAACATATTTACTTATATGAGCCCATTATTATCCTGTTTGTTACCTAATATTACATATTTATACATATATTACACAGAAGGAAAGGCTCCTCTTTACCATGGTTTGGTCAGTGTGCTAGTCTTAAATAATAGTAGTAATAATAATAAATGAAAGAATTTATGAAAAATAAATACTAGCTGAAACAGATCTTGAAACATTAACTGCCACTGTTGATATAACATCTAATAGATAGGTCTAATAGATTCTACCTTTAGATTATTTCAAATGAAACCATAACATTGTCAAAATATAACAGTTACTTTTACTCATGTAAAATCGTGAAACAAATTTGTAAAGGTGATGGTGTGTAATTATTCATATTTTTAACTATTTTGGTAAAGGGGCCACATCTGGATTTAAGTAGTGCATAGGGGGCCACATTGAGATCCTTTTGAGATACAGTGTTCTGCATTGATTTGGTTTTTGTAACTGTTAAGCCCAGAAATAGTTGCATACTCAATTCTCTGAAGTGTATCTGTGACTAATGGGACTATTCTGCAATTGCCTAAAGTATTATATTGCTCTACAAAGGTAGATACTTTTCTATCAGGCATTAAAAAACTGAATAAAGGCTGAGCTTATACATTTATTTAACCATCTCTACTTCCCTGTTAATGAATTATTCAATTTAACACTCTCTACATTAGGGGTCTGTTTTAATAATAAAAAAAAGAAATTTATAGAACTTTGTGGTGTTTATAGAATTTATAGAAATGTATAGTGTTTGTCGCAAAGTGGGCGAGTTTTCTTGTTTTTTTCTAAAACATTACCCCTTTACATGCTAAAAGGGTCATGATGCAGGTCTCGATGGTTTGACTTTCAGCACAAAACTGAATAACACAGGCTGCATGACTGATTACTGCAAGAGTTACATTAACATACAGGTGCGAAGGGACTTCAAATTTGTTTAAATTGCACAAATAAAAAATACATATACAGTATCTCACAAAAGTGAGTACACCCCTCACATTTTTGTAAATATTTAATTATACCTTTTCATGTGACAACACTGAAGAAATTACACTTTGCTACAATGTAAAGTAGTGAGTGTACAGCTTGTATAGCAGTGTACATTTTCTGTCCCTAACTCAACACACAGCCATTAATGTCTAAACCGCTGGCAACAAAAGTGAGTACACCCCTAAGTGAAAATGTCTAAATTGTGACTCGTTAGTGTTACATGGTCTCAGGTGTGAATGGGGACCAGGTGTGTTAAATTTGGTGTCATCGCTCTTACACTTCCTCATACTGGTCACTGGAAGTTCAACATGGCACCTCATGGCAAAGAACTCTCTGAGGATCTGAAAAAATAAATGTTGCTCTACATAAAGATGGCCTAGGCTATAAGAAGATTGCCAAAACCCTGACACTGATCTGCAGCATGGTGGCCAAGACCATACAGCGGTTTAACAGGACAGGTTCCACTAAGAACAGGTCTCGCCATGGTCGACCAAAGAAGTTGAGTGCATGTGCTCAGCATCATATCCAGAGGTTGTCTTTGGGAAATAGACGGATGAGCGCTGCCAGCATTGCTCCAGAGGCTGAAGGGGTGGGGGTCAGCCTGTCAGTGCTCAGACCATACGCCGCACACTGCATCAAATTGGTCTGCATGGCTGTCGTCCCAGAAGGAAACCTCTTCTAATGATGATGCACAAGAAAGCCTGCAAACAGTTTGCTGAAGAGAAGCAGACTAAGGACATGGATTACTGGAACCATGTCCTGTGGTCTGATGAGACCAAGATAAACTTATTTGGTTCAGATGGTTCAGATACAAAGACAATTGTGTGTCTTGCCTACAGTCAAGCTGATAGGTGGGAGTGTCATGGTCTGGGGCTGCATGAGTGCTGCCGGCACTGGGGAGCTACAGTTCATTGAGGGAACCATGAATGCCAACATGTACTGTGACATACTGAAGCAGAGCATGATCCCCTCCCTTCGGAGACTGGGCCGCAGGGCAGTATTCCAGCACGATAACGACCCCAAACACCTCCAAGATGACCACTGCCTTGCTAAAGAAGCTGAGGGTGAAGGTAAAGGTGATGGACTGGCCAAGCATGTCTCCAGACCTAAACCCTATTGGGCATCTGTGGGGCATTGATATCGTCATGGAGGAGTGGAAGAGGACTCCAGTGGCAACCTGTGAAGCTCTGATGAACTTCCAGCAGTGCTGGAAAATATGGTGGCCACACAAAATATTGACACTTTGGGCACAATTTGGACATTTTCACTTAGGGGTGTACTCACTTTTGTTGCCAGTGGTTTAGACATTAATGGCTGTGTGCTGAGTTATTTTGAGGGGACAGCAAATTTACACTGTTATACAAGCTGTATACTCACTACTTTACATTGTAGCAAAGTGTCATTTCTTCAGTGTTGTCACATGAAACGATATAATCAAATATTTGTATATATGGTCCGAATAGACCAGTTGATGAACACTGCTTTAACTCACACATTCAAGACTCGTGTGAGACCCCCTTGCCTCGCTTCTCTCTGACATTTTCTCCGCTGCATGCGTGTGTGTGTGTGTGTGTGTGTGTCGCAAGTTGACAAGTCTGACAGGCAGACAAGAGGAAAGGAGATTCTCCTTTCATGTGATGCATGTGAGATTCTCTGTCCGGTTGCATTTTTTTCTCAATACTGTAGATAAGAAAATGTACATGGTATGATAACCATCAATTTTCAAACCGTGGTATACCGTGAAACCGTTATACCACTGCAACCAGTTATGATATATGATTGCTAAGTTACAACACATTGTCTGTATCTGAAAAACTAATTTATGCATGCATGACCTCAAGACTAGATTATTGTAATGCATTACTAGGTAGATGTCCTGCAGGTTTCATAAATAATCTTCAGTTGGTTCAGAATGCAGCAGCTAGAGTGTTAACTAGTCAAGTCAAGTCAAGTGGTTTTTATTGTCGTTTCAACCATATACAAGTTAGTACAGTACACAGCAAAATGAGACAACGTTCCTCCAGGACCATGGTGCTACATAAAAACAACAAAGGACCAACACAGGACCACATGAGACAACACAACGAAATAAAATACCTATATAAAAAAAAAACCTACATATACCTATATAAAGTGCACGTGCAAACATGTGCAAAAATTACAGGACAGTACAACAAATTACTGACAATGAACAGGACAATAGACAGTGCAGCGCCGACCAGTACTCAGTAGAGCAAAAAGATGACAGTTTCTAAAAATGTAAACATAACATACTATGAGATAATGTTCTATGCACATAGCAGTTATTGAGGTAGCAGACAGTTATAAAGTGACAGTAATTAAAGTGCAACTCAGGACATGTGTGTGTCAAACCAGTCTCTGAGTATTGAGGAGTCTGATGGCTTGGGGAAGAAGCTGTTACACAGTCTGGCCATGAGGGCCCGAATGCTTCGGTACCTCTTGCCAGACGGGAGGAGGAGTAAAGAGTTTGTGTGAGGGGTGTGTGGGGTCAGTCCACAATGCTGGTTGCTTCTTGGATACAGTGTTTTTTGTAAATGTCTTTGATGGAGGGAAGAGAGACCCCAATGATCTTCTCAGCTGTCCTCACTATCCTCTGCAGGGCTTTGCGGTCCGAAACGGTGCAAGTCCCAAACCAGGCAGTGATGCAGCTGCTCAGGATGCTCTCAATAGTCCCTCTATAGAATGTAGTGAGGATGGGGGTTGGGAGATGTGCTTTCCTCAGCCTTCGAAGAAAGTAGAGACGCTGCTGGGCTTTCTTGGTGATAGAGCTTGGAATTGATCCAAGATGGCGGCGCGGTAGCACGCAGCGGCCACTCCGGATCCACAATGGTGCTATTTTTGTTAAAAAAGCCCGACTTTTGCAACACATGGACATCGGAGCAACCGGTGTTCGTGTCTACCATCGCCAGACACTACTGAAATATAAGACTCATGCAAAAACCAAGCTGCATGATGACCTGCAGGAGGCTCTAGCGTGCTCGGCTTGCTGCGGAGACCAGGCCTCCAGCCCTCGGTGTCGCCTGATGCCGGTGGCGGGGAGAGGGCGTCGTGGCGGTGTCTTGTAGCGAAGCGCGGAAAGAGGGCGGGGGTCCATGCTAGGCTAAAACAAACCCTAGCCGGCCGGCTCTCCGTCTATCCTGCTCTCAAATGTTTGCTCCCTGGACAATAAACTGGACTATATCCGACTCCAGCAGGCTACGCATGGCGTGAGTTTAGAGACTGCTGCGTCTTTGTTTTCACGGAGGCGTGGCTCAGCAACAGAGTTCGGATGCCGCCATTCAGCTAGAGCGGGCTCGCCTCGTTTCAGTGCCGACAGAAATACAGCTCTCTCGCGGTGGTGGCTTGTGTGTTTACATCAACACGGAATGGTGCAAGAACTCTATGCTAGTCTCTAGTTACTGTTCATCGCTGTTGGAGCTTGTGACTGTTAAGATGCAGACCTTTTTATCTACCACGGAATTCACCACTGTTTGCATAACCGGGTTTACATTCCCCAAGCTAATGCTAAGGAAGCTCTGTGAACTGTATGGGGCTATGAGCGAACTGCAGAGCGCTCATCCCGACGGACTGTTTATTGTCGCGGAGATTTCAACCATGCAAATCTCAAGACAGTGCTCCCTAAATTCCATCAGTATGTGGACTTTGCAGCGAGAGGCTGAGCAGCTTGATCTTGTTTACACAAACATCCCGAGGCGTGCAGGTGGAGCCCGCCCCCACCTCGGCTACTCAGACCACATCTCTGTTATGTTAATTCCAGCATACAGACCGCTAGTCAGGCGCACAAAACCGCTTCAGAAGCAGGTGAAAACCTGGCCAGCAGGAGCCATCTCTGCTCTTCAGGACTGTTTTGAGTGTACTGACTGGCACATGTTCAGGAGGCTGCAACATATGGCGATTCTAACAACTTGGAGGAATACACAGCATCAGTGACCAGCTACATCAGCAAGTGCATTGATGATGTCACTTTCTCAAGACCATCACCACACGCTCCAACCAGAAGCCGTGGATGACTGCGGAGGTGCGCGCGCTGCTGAGGCCCGAGACTCCGCCTTCAGAGCGAGGCGATAAGGCAGCCCTAAGAACAGCTAGGGCCAAACTGTCACGGGCAATCAGAGAGGCAAAGCGTGCACACGCCCAGAGAATCCACAGTCACTTCCAGGACAGCGGTGACACGCGGCGCATGTGGCAGGGCATCCAGGCCATCACCAACTACAGGACAACATCAGTTGCCTGTGACAAAGATGCCTCCCTTCCAGATGCGCTGAACGACTTCTACGCTCGGTTTTAAGTGCAGAACGACGTGATGGCGAGGAAGTCCACCCCTCCTCCCAACGACCAGGTGCTCTGTCTTACCACGGCAGATGTGAGGAAAACTCTACGTAGAGTCAACCCACGGAAGGCTGCTGGACCAGACAACATTCCTGGCACAGTGCTCAGAGGATGTGCAGACCAGCTAGCAGATGTTCTTACCAACATCTTCAACATCTCTCTGAGCAGCGCCGTCGTTCAGACGTGCTTCAAGGCCACCACCATCATCCCCATGCCAAAGAAGTCTTCAGTGTCCTGCCTCAACGACTACCGTCCCGTCGCACTTACACCCATCATCATGAAGTGCTTCGAGAGGCTCGTCATGAGGCAGATTAAGACCCAGCTGCCCCCCTCACTAGACCCACTGCAGTTTGCGTATCGTTCAAACCGTTCAACGGACGATGCCATCACCACAACCCTCCATCTGGCCCTCACGACTGTGCAGCAATGCACAGCTCGAATCACATCATCAAGTTCGCCGATGACACGACCGTGGTGGGTCTCATCATCAAGAACAATGAGTCAGCATACAGAGAGGAGGTGCAGCGGCTGATGAACTTATGTAGAGCCAACAACCTGTCCCTGAATGTCGACAAAACAAAAGAGATGGTAACTAGAACCAAGAATTAACATATCAGCCCCATTTTATCGATGTTAAATTGGCACCTGTTAAGTTTCATATTAATTTTAAAATTCTGTTAATTACTAACAAAGCTTTGAATAGTTTAGCTCAAAAGTACTTAAGTAACCTTCTATCACACAATAATTGTCGTGGAAAATCTTTGAAGCATCTCTTTAAGATGCAAGAAAACTCTCAGAGTCCAGGGCTTGAGAAAGGTCAGCTGTCCATTCTGACTACACAGTTCCAAGTTCTCAGTTATATACCTCTCTTTATTATCTCTGACCAATGGGGCCACTGCCCGTGTCTTTCCACTTGCCACCATTATCTTTTAGATTTTCTCCTTTTTAACTATTGGTGGAAAGCCCCTCGCCTGTCTATTTTTAAAAAGAATATATTCCTTGCTTTGCAGTTTTGACTGTTTTCCATAGACTGAGCTTATGTCATACTTTTTGTAAGGGCCACGTAATCTTAATGGTGACTCAACACACCTCTGCCTTCCTTTACAATGTACTATCATATTGGTTACATTCATTTGTTTACGCATAATATTAATTAATTGATTTTAGAAAATACACCATATATTCCATCACGCGCTCTACAATCGCAAAACTCTGGCCTCTTAACATTACAGAGAATATCAAAATCCACAAGAGGCAGATAATCTTCCTATTTGGCTCCTAAACTGTGGAATAGTCGTCCTATGAGTGTTCGGGACACAGACACACTCTCTCATTTTAAGTCTAGACTAAAAACTTATCTATTCAGCCAGGCATACACCTAATTTATCCCTCAAATCATAGTTATCACGCACCATTTCTGTCATACTGGGATTTAATTTAAGTGCAAATATGATATTTAGTGCAGAATTCTGAGTTATTTTAGTGGAGTAGGCTACCTGTATAATTCAGCTTTAGATGTAGGCTACATCCTTCTCATCTATGTCACTGCTTGATAGTCATTCTAAAGAAGATCCGTTGCCTATGGGAATGCTCTTTAAAGCCGCACACAGCAAAACTGAAAAATCTTGCTTTAACGCAGTGATTTATTGACAGGTAGAACTTTCAACCTAGAAGTCCTTGATTTCACTAGACACACTTGGAGAGTAAAAAAAATCTTTTATAACATATCCACAGACATTTAAAAAATGTCTGTCAGAGTGATAAAGATTGTTTTTGCAACTCATATGGCAAATAATTTGTTTGAAGTTCAGAGAACAGCATGGCCTTTCTGCAGAATCCTTCCTAGTGACATGGTCATGCATAATAGGAAAAACACAGTTTTTACACAGCCACTTTCTCCAAATGTGTAAAAGCTAAATGCACACTCAGTTTTCATTGGTCATTGGTCTCCTGATTGGTCGTTGTAACGCTCTTAATCAAAAGGGGGCCGGATAGCTTGCCTAAATGGTTGTAGTCAGGTGTAAGCAAAGACTCACAAGACGTAACTGATATTCCACCGTGGTGATTTATTATCAGCCTCGTCGTCGGTCCCACGCACACATGGGCTGTTTGCAAAACACACAGCTAACAACAACTGCGTTACTGAATAGAAATAAAAGCAGAATAAGAACAACAGAAATATAAAACGGGCTAGCACGCATGCATGCGATATTCACAGCTCGCGCTTCTCATATCGACTGCCCACTCTGAGTGAGGGAGTAACAGAGTACGTTCCATCTTAAAGGCGCAGTACCTAATTCTACTTGTTACATCGTCTTTAGGTAGACCACCAAATCAGCTTGTTTAACTGCACACAACTTGCCAATTCAAGTCCACAGCAGCCACTTTTTTAAGACTGTTTTAAAAATAATCGGGAGGTCATGAACTGCTTGTAAGATGCTCTGCTCCACTAATAATTCCTCTCACACGATGCAAGCCGGGACCACAAGACTGGAAAAAAATGTTTGGGAGCTCGCACGACAGCCGAAAATTGCACCCTCGTAAGACAGACTTCACAGAGGATGAATTGATGAAAACTTAATGAGCCACTGTCTGGCACAGCATGGCCTCAGGCTGATTTCACAAAAATTACCTGCCATAAGCTTCCAGCCGGAATGCGATGCTCCTCAATGAATGATACCTGTATCTTGGTCAAAGGAGGGACAACACTCTCTTAAATCAATTAACTACATAGAAAACCAAAGGACAATTAATCTGTGTATTTCCACAGTTAATTCAAGATTACTTCAAGAAATGTAACACTAAAACTTAAAGTTCATACAAAATAATTTAGTTTTACCATTGACCCACAACACTTAGTTTACAAATTTAAACCACTAATAGTTCAAACGTAAATAAAAAATATTGGCATTATATTCATACATTTCTGTTATAGCTTCATTTCCCGTACAGTTGCTTTGAAATGACATCTGTTGTGAAAAGCGCTATACCCACTGGGCAATGTGATGTCAGAGTGACGTCTTTTCCATGTAATTTTCGGACGTTCAAATTCAGTCCATTGCTGGGGTTGTTTTGTAACGCCAGGCGACGTCTTTTTTCGACATCTACCGCATGTCTAATGTTGACGTCGGTGGGACCTCCGTGTAAGGGCTTTTTATAGTCCAAAAGTGGTCATTTGTGGACGTCTTTTCAACGTCAAATTTAGACTTATTTTACATGTAATTTCTATACAACTTCTATAACTATAGTCCTATGTTTCAAGAGGGTGGAGGACATGTTTTCTGTACCATGTATTAATTTTCCTGTAGCTTGGTTTGGCTAAAATGCTAGTTTCAACAGGAAATGCATTACACCTTATCACCTGCTGCTGAGGCAATCAAATGGAGTTTTTGGAAAATGATCTAGAACAGTATGCCACCTTCTGAAATGGGACTAGATCATATTGCAAAAACTCCATTTGATTGTATCAGCAGCAGGTGATAACTGGAGACATACAAAGGTGTAATGCATTTCCAGTTCAAAATTAGCTGCTGAGCTAAACAAAGCTACAGGAAAATTAACTGGCACAGAAAACATGTCCTCCACCCTCTAGAAACATGAGACTACATACATACACTAGTTATACACATACAAATAAAATCACAATTCAATATCGCCATTTCTATCTTTATTCAATAATAAAATGCCCTGAATGGCATCAGAAGGGCACCAAAACTATCAAGCACAATGTACAGTGGAGGCAGAATTATTAACAAATAATTAGATTGTAATTTAACTCTTTTAATTGAACTATTTTAATTCAAGTCCTGTCATCTTGGCTCATCAGGGTGTAGTGAATCCTCCACCTCCAAGTCTTTGTGGGGCATGCTTGAGGTGCTCAGACACGTTCACTTTGATGTACTCCACAGTGGCTGCAGAATCGAATTTCATGATCCCTTCTGCACAAGCAGAAATAGACAAATTATTTAGATATATGCAAAGGCAATCTGCAGTCATACACCCAAGTCCCCACATGTGTAAGCAAAAATATGTTTCCTGTGCATCCACTACCAATACTGGATTAATGCAAAGCCATCTCCGCAACTGTTAACTGTAACAATTAGGCTGTCTACAAGAAGGGACTTAGCAGACTGTACTTTTTGAGAAAGCTTAGATCGTTTAATGTGTGCATTAAAATGTTAACAGTGTTTTAAGCCTGTTGTGCTTAGTGCAGTTTACAAAAGCTGGTTCTGTGCTTGCAAACACATTGGACTCCATAGAAATTACTATTGAGAAGAGTTTTGCACAAAAAAAAAAAAAAAAATTATATATTCTGGATAATATAACACATCCACTACATGTTCTACTTGTCAGAGATCAGACTGTTCAGTTGGAGGCTGCTTCAGCTTCAATGTAATAAGGACCGCCACAGGAAGTCATTCATACCCACTTGTATAACAGTTTGTAATGACTCACCTTTGTGCCGTGAGAGGAGAATAATATTTTGAGAGAATTGTGACTATTATTCACCATCTTTTACTTTTAACTTTGCTGTCTTTTGTTTCTTTCTTAATACTGTAACACCTCTTGTGGATGAATAATCTATCTATCAAGATAGAGAATTGGCATTGCTTTTTTTTTTAAAGTCAGAAGGGAAGGAAATGTTTTGTCCAAAGTTATTATTTATAGACTAGTCAACATGAAACTTGGGCTTACCTTGTATTGCTCTATAAAGCTTTGTTCCCTCTAAAGGGCATTTCCCCCTTTTCCCCTTGCCCTTCAAATTAAATTTGACCATGAGGCTGTTGGTAAAGAGCCTAAAGAAAAATAAATTTCAATAAATTAATGTGAAGGATATACAGTATGTAGGAACAACATTTCACATGCAATAAACCCTTTACACTAGTTGATCAGTGTCCCCTAGGGTGGTCCTCCTTTTATCCATCTACTTATCTCCTTGTCAAGCACAGCTGGTCTATCTCACAATGTATTTGGTTATGAACTTGTATTTTCATTTAATTTTCACCATTCTGACATGCTCAGAAAGAAGGCAAATGAGAACATGTTGTAGATACCTGTCCAACACTTTGTGGACACAGTCATTGGTGTTCCGCCCACCAATTCTTGAAATTTGCAGCACCTGTTGGAATAAGTCCATAATAAAGTTGACTGATACTCCCCAGAGGAATCTAACAGTGTGCGAGTGCACTGGATTCATTTATTCTAGGCTATCCATTACTTCCAGTCTTGTAAAACCTACCAGGGTATCAAAGGCCTGTGCATCAGAGAGGTGTTGCTCCTGCAACTCAAAGTCCTCCATGGTGTCAATCCTCTCTATACGGACAGCTGAAGAGGCAGGCTGCGTTTCCTTCAGGCGACGGCGGATGTCGACTAGTAGGCTCAGGACCTTTTTCTGGAACACTGAACACACATTTGTTGATGATTACAATGCTCCAATTGGAATACCAAGGTTAGCTTTCTCACAATTGTTTTTGTAATCAGCTTCAGTGTTTGTTATAAGTACAGATCTGTTGGACAAAGAAACAAAAGTCCAAAGAAATGTAATCATCTGACATGATAGAAACCAAGCCACGCCTATAATTGAAAAGCAGTTTCTGTGGACAGAGAGAACAGTGCAGGAAGAGAGAAGGTGGTACTATTAAAAGTGTCTTCTCCACTGCCAATAGATAAATACTTACCACCCCAAGGCAATGGGAAGGCCCATCTCCCAATCACTGCATCTGCACCAGAAAAAAATCTGTTTTAGAAGTTATCAAATGATGAAACTTAACAGTTTATTAGAAGAGAAATAATACATCTGAAATCTATAAAACTTGCTGAACTGTAAATTAAATTACTTGATTTCTTGTTCAAAGCAATGTGTGCACTGTAACAGGCAGCCAGGGTGATAGGATCACCACCTGAATAGAATAATAATCCTAATCCTAATAATCCCGATTAATCGGCCGGCCGATTTTTGGCATTTTTTACATAATCGGCATCAGCCAATATCCACGCATATCAAGCCGATTATTAGGCAGGCGCATCTGTGGGCAGCCTAGTGTTGTTGTGGAACACGTGTTCGACGCACGCTGCCCCTAGGGTCATTTTCCAGCAGAGTAAGCAGACCTCATCCAGTGCCTAAGGAAGGAGCTAAGTTCCTTGGAGAAAACAGTAAGGATTAGATTTGTATAACTTCTTTAGATCTAATTAAAAACTTTTGATATGTTACTGCCAACTTCAAGAAAAAACGTGACAAACGCGATAGTTGACATGACGTTCGGCTACTTTGGATATTGATAGCGTAGTTGAAGTTGCATTATCACAGCAGAAGGGTTGCTATCATGTCACAATAAGTAAGCAAGAATTTTCCAATTACAGACAGTGAATCTGAGACTTATTTGTTCTGTTTGTGTGTCTTATATTTGAGAGGGTTGTCACTCAATGCAAATAAATAAATAAGTAATAAAAATATACCAACGCAGTATAGGCTAGTGAAGGACTGGCTTTGGTAAGCTCGGACGTTATCGGTTCTGCTGTCGGTACTGGAGAAATTAAGAAAATACATTCTTTATTGCTATAAAGAGAAAGTTATTTTATCTCGCCAGCCATTTCTATGTATAATAATATTAAACCATTTGTCTGTGATTCAATTTAGCAATTCGCAGTGAGAGAGAGAGAGAGAACTCGCTCACGCGGTGCCACAGCGATCACAAAACGAGCCCTGCTTAATGAGTGACAGAACTAAACATTCAGACATAGCCTGGTTTAGATCTGTGATTATTAGTCTGATTTTATTTTAGATTTCGCCTTCCAAAGATTATAAAAATAATATTTATACATAAGCCGCATTCTGTCTAGCACAACTTCCTTCCCTTCACAGCGGTGCACTGACATTTCTCCCTAAAATTCAAACTTAACGTCAGAATCAGCACGATCGGTGATTGTTGTAAAATGCAGTCTAGCTACTGTTGCTAATTTGCTGGACGCGTTTAATAATAAAAAGAGGGCAAGAGATACCGTTCCCAAGGCGGCGCACGCTCCGAAACACACCGCAAAGAGACAAGCAAACTATAGGCTACTTTGGGTTTCATGTGTGCGTCTAAACGATCAAATATACACAAAAATATGTCAAAACGACCGGCTTGGAGATTCACTTAAACACAGTTTATGTCTTAAATGGACGTAGTTATGGAAATAGTTGGGGAGAAAATATGCTGCATCAGGAGCCTATTAGATCTGAACTCGGTCTTAAAGGGGAAGCTGTCTATTAAACATGTGACGATTGAGCCATTACTGCGAATCAAACAACAAAAGGCAAAGAGAAAATCACTTACAGCTCTTGAATGAATAACTTCTGCATTAATAAGCATTAATCTATCTATGATAAACTATGCAGTGTTATTTTACAATTGATTACTTTATTAGATTTCTTTTTAGACCACACCTGAACAGTAATGTTAGTAGACCTTCCTGAAATTTAATCACTGTGCCTATATAACGTTTATCTTTGTTTAATATATATATATATATATATATATATATATATATATATATATATATATATATATATCCTCTTCCCAATCCTGTAAAATTAGCCTAAAACGCCTAATCAAGGCATACCCAAAGTAAATTTAAATCTGTTCTTGAACCTTTTGGAGTACTGGTTTTTTGCATACAGATGCCTGCAGATGACTATAACTTGTAGCTATTAGCTTGAGAACACAATGGGATCACAGCATGAAGCCTTACCTAGTCCAAGTTCAAATGTTATAACAATACCATAAAAAATGAATACTTTACACGTTTTTCTAAGGGTACACCCAGGCGTTTTACAAAAGTGCCTTTTGGATACTCCAAAAGGACCCTTTGGTAACCTAGGACAAAAAGGCTACTACTTTTGAACGCTTCAACGTACAGTCATAATTTTGGGCTCTAATGAAAGAGGACACTTAGAGCTATCATATTACATATCCAGATCCACTATTAGTTTTGCTGACACAGAGTAACTGATGCATAAACACATTAGAGTGCCTTTTCCCTTCTTGAAACTAAATGTTGTGCATATAAAAGAGTCAAAACTAGTGCTATGGTGGACATTTTGTTTATATAAAAAATACACAACAAACTATTTACATGAATTTACATGAAGTATTTACAAACCATTATAAAATTGTACATGTTTCTAGCAACATGCCAGTCATTGTAGCAGTCACATTTGGGTACAAAGCACAAAGGCACATCACAGGAAGAGTACTTCACTGGTGTCTTTGCATGACACTGCCTGCACTTCAGACGACCAGCGGTGCAAGATTTGGTGATGTGCAATGGCCTGTGATGTGCTCTTCGTGGAGCAGGAGATACGGGTCTGGCTGTGGAGTGAGACCCCAACTCTGCCAGCTCCTCAGCAAGGGTCTCTCTGAAAGCCTTCTGGTTCATAGAAACCTATCCTTTACATGGGCCTCCTCTCTTGATGAGATGCTGTCCTGCTGCTCCACTTACGGGGAGAAGTATCCGGCTCCCAATCGCTATCTGATTCAGTGAGAATAAATAAATGTAATTTACAAAGCTAGACACAACTTTTCCATCTTTTCTGTATTCTCTCTCTCTCTCTCTCTCTCTCTCTCTCTCTCTCTCTCTCTCTCTCTCTCTCTCTCTCTCTCTCTCTCTCATATATATATATATATATATATATATATATAGTTTTTCTTTTTGAGTGTGTAAATATTTATTATTGTATGTATATTTACTGTAAATACTGTATACTTTGCCAATGTACTATGGAACAAATAGATGGGCCTACACCTCCACCATGAATTCAGCATTGTAACAAATAGATGGGCATACACCTCTCCCATGATTTCAGCATTGTAACAAATAGACTCTCAAACACAACATATATTCTTATTTTCAACTTATATTTATTGATTTATTTATATATATATATATATATATATTTCGCGTCCATTTATCCATCCATCCATCGTCAGCCGCTTTCCTGTGTGCGTCCATTTATATATATATAAATACATATTTACAGTAAATATACAAAACATCTATATAGCATGTCAATAGATCTGAAACAAACAATGAACTAAAACCTCACACACGCACAAACAAATACAAAAAACACGCACAAACGGTTCAAACACTCACTGAGGAAACACACGACAAAGGGTAATTACAAAATGTGTATTCATTATTCAAACTAAAGCTTATTTATGCAGAATATACAGTAATATATGTTATAAAACACAAGAAAACACTTACTTGTCCAGAGCAATGTCTCATCTCTCCATAAACATTTCCTCTGCCTCCGAATCATCCGTATTGTTTTCAGAAATTTAATCTCCAAACTCATCATTTTCACAATGAATGCCTTCTTATATCACATCCTGGGGTGAAAATCCTGTTTTTCGCGTCGGTTTCACCATATTTAAATCGCCAAATGTGTAAACAGTTCCAAAACAGCTCTCCAATACTTTTACGCACGGAAGCACAAAACACTTGGTAATGGCAAGGCAACTTTGCGCACACACATTACAGAACCGTGCTCTAATCGTCCCACTAAAGCCGCATATCACTGTTTTCAGAATTTCATTGGCTATACGATGCGTCAGTCATTTCCACTCTTCGATGTAATTGGTTTGATCAGGGAACAAAAGAAAGGGGGGAGTCCCTTACATTCGACACAGACTGTGGTTAGGTATTGAAGGCTTTGGACAGGACATGGAAGCTCCTATTGGGTCAAATGAGGTGTCAATCGAATGGTCAGAGTGCGTGCTTCCATTTTGATACCGGATATAGGAAATGTTTACATCTGAACTGAAGTTATGACCGATATAGATCATAGAATGCGTCGAAGTTGTGATAGCGCTGTCAGCTAACGCGAAATGCTACTACTATATTCCGTGGATGTTTATTGATATATAAATGTGTTATGGACTAAATACTTCATTGAATTGGATTGTATGGACCATTTACAGTGTAACCAAACCATTTTTGTTGGAATGTAATGGATCAGTGGAATAACAGGACGCTTCATGGGTGAGTTTCTTCCAGTTTGGGTTTGTTTAGTGGCTGTTGGTGGTCTGACAAAGAGACATATTGTACCCGCTGTGTTGATTGTATCTTAAAAAGGTTTACATCGTTCAAATCACGAGTATCTCAGCTTTCCAAATATATGTATTATGTTTACTTTTTTTTTTGGAGCTTTATCTTTCAAAAACATAAACCTCTGAAACACACGTGGGTCGAGTCGTGCACATCGGACCGGAAAGCGTTAAATATATATATATATATATATATATATATATATAAATATATAACAAAAGAACCGTTAAGAATACCGTTAAAGTACCGGATCGATAAACAGTATCGATAAGATTGTAATACCATTAAAACCTTAACGATACCCATCCCTAGTTATGCCTGTGCTTCTCTTGGATGCTCTGAATATTGGATTACGTGTCTGGATTGCCTTATCTTAAGTAATTATTTGTGTTACATTTTATCTTTCAAATATGAGGTTAAAAACAAGCACATATCGGCCAAATATCGGCCAAAATAAATCGGCAGCATTAATTGGCCATCGGCCGACCCGGATTTCAAAAGATCGGCATCGGCATCGGCCTGAAAAAAACAATATCGGTCGACCTCTAATCCTAATTGAGCGCAGTGTGAACGCGGCCGACAACTCACCATGCCTGTCATGGCTGCTGAGATCACTGCGCTGTGCTCTTTCATCATGTCTGGATTTGGCCGGGGGACTGGGGGCATCACTACAGTATCGGTCATCACATCGCTGTGCTCTTTCAACATGTCTGGACCTGGCCAGGGGACATCACTATGGGATCGGTCATCATGTCTGGACCTGTGCCGTGACCCATCATGTCTGGACCTGACTGTACAAGATCGATTAATTAGTCACATTCGGTTATACAAAGTAATATAGCAGTGATATGAAGACTGTGTGACTCGCACCATCACTGTGCCTGGACTCATCATGTCTGGAATTATGAATTCATTAAGAGAAAACCATTACCCCTGACACTCTCATCCGAATCCGTTAATTCTGCAACAAACAAAAAAAAATCATAAAAATTGATGTCGCAAATTTGATTTGTATCAACCAATTGTACACCGTCACTGCTACAACTACTTGGAGTCCAAGGCACACTGTTGCAATTATTTTCAACGCCCTCTTCATCATTGTTAGAATAACGTAGCAGTTGATCTAGTTCTCTCTGGCGTTTTCGCCACTGTCTTACTCTCAAAGTCATCTGTAAACACAGTCATTAATCCAAATTAGTTTAGTACTACTGTTTATTTGACTGGGGCCTGTACAAAAAAAGAGAGGATGAGATCACAACATGTACCTTGTTTAGGTGGTTTATCTCCTAACAGGGAAGGACACCTCACTCCTTAGAGACAAAAAAAATGGGTTAAACACCTTAAAGTTTTCATTCTCCATCACACAACAGTTAAATGATTAATTCACTTTAAAAAAAAAAAATCCTGATAATTTACTGTAAATAATTTATAATTTAAAATGACAGATCATTTCGCTGAATAACACCCTTATTTCTCGACTGGGATCGTGTAGATTTTGAATCTGCATTGAGACTGACATTTGAACCTTCTTTGACCATTTGAATAGTTGGTTGCCATTATATGGAGAAAAATCCTGGAATATTTTCCTAAAAAATCTTGAGGCCTACTTTCTTTTCGACTGAAGAAAGAAAGACATGGGCATCTTGGATGACATGGGGGTGAGTAAATAATCAGGACATTTTTATTTGAAAGTGAACTAACGTTAATCCTTTAAGAGTTGCAGTGTTACAAACTAAGATATCCTAGAGCATACAAGCACATTACTCGCTTTGAGTTTGTATGACCCTGATACACATTTTTACATGCTTTTATATGTCCCCGTATACGGACGCTAGCTAGTTAGCAACGAGCTAGTCAGTCAGAACTCCATGCCATGCTGCTAGCGGTATACGTGCAGTTTAGAGTCCCAAATTGTTCAAATCGACATGTTCTCTCGTGGACAGCATAAATAACAGAAACTGAACATGAACCAAGAGCAGCAAGCAAAACAAAGAATACTGCCATTAAGGCTAATGCCCTTGACCATTCGCGGCTGTAACCACAGCAGGTTTGTGAAGTTTAAGACAATAACGCTAAACTACCTAACACTATACGTACACATGGACATAGAATTCACTAGGCTGACCGAACTTACCTTCAATTTAGACTGAGGAAACGATGGGTTCACCAGCGGTGCAGGCTGAAAAGCTGTGCCGCCATTTTGCAATGCTTTGTAAAAAAAAGGCTTGAACATGTCAAATAATAGCGCCAAATGCCTGGCGTGTCGCCTCGGCCAATCAGATTTGCGTTTACTGGTTGGGTTATGATGATGTGCTGCCTCGGCCAATCAGAGTGACGTTGACTGGTTTTTGACAAATCCAAAGCCCTTGATAGAGCTTTTTTTAATTTTTTTATTATTGAACACCAAGAACAGAACAACAGAATATACATCTACAATGGCATTGGTAAATACAGGTAAATGAGTATTAAGCAGACACGTATCAGTTAAATTAAATAAAAAAACTTTAAAAAAAAAACTACAAAGGGGTCTCTTTATTCCTCTTTTAAGATATCAAGGTCTTTTATTATTCCAGCCAATTTCTGGGCCTTTTTACTTTTCATACATTCCAAATTACAAATCAAGTCTCTTTTAAATACAGAAAAATAAGGTTTCGTCTTCATACATTTTCATTTATGAATGAAAAAATTGCCCAGAATGAACATTACATTAATAAGAAATTAATTTATTTTCTCGTCCAACAGCATTCCAAACATATGTTTCCTAGCAAAAGTGGGCAGTGAATGAAATCCAACCAATAAGACATATTTTGCCCTTGATAGAGCTGTCCTTGGCTGTCCTTGACTTTTCTGCTGCTGTTGGTTCTTTTTAAGTTAGGAATACGGTGGATAGGCCTAATATAAGCTACCATGAAATTATTTTCTGAACTATAATTTCCCACAAATTGCATTTCCAAATAAATAAAATAAAAATAAACCAGTTAAAGAAAAACAGGGAAAAAAATAAAGAAAGAAAAAAACATGAACTACTACACATAATAAATTGTGTTTGTTTATAAATAATATCTGAAGTGTTTATATCTGTATTCATATGTATTAATCATGTTGATAACAACAATGTTGATATTTGTAAAAAAAAAAAAAAAATATATATATATATATATGTATATGTATATTACATATTAATCATGTAAATTCTAACTGCCCTGACTTCTATGACCTCTGTGTCTACAGCTGCCTTGACCTCTGCGTCCACAGCTGCCTTGACCACTGAGCCCTCAGTGTCCCCAACTGCCTTGACTACTGCATCTCCAGCTGCCTTGACTACTTAGTCCTCTGTGTCCACAGCTGCATTGACCACTGCATCTCCAGCTGCCTTGACCACTGAAACTTCTGCGTCCCCAGCTGCCTTGACCTCTGAGTCCCCAGTGGCTCTGCCCTCTGAATCATCGGTGGCTCCACCCTGGTCATCACGTTTCTACAAAGAAACCCTAACATTCACTTAAAATCCCCATTAGGTGTATAGAAAAATGTGATTAGAATTGTAATTGCTTAATACCAGTGGTGATTTCTCAGGGCCAGCAAAGCCTTCTCTGCTGGCGGAACATGCCTAATATAAATAAAAAAAATTCATCCTTTCATTCTCATGGACCATTTTGCCTTTGTATGTTCAATCGCTTTCCACTCCTAATTCATCTATAAATGAATAACAAAAAAAAAAAAGTTTATCCAATCAGAATTTATTCCTCGATGCTTACAAGCAAAGTATGACAACTTTTTCTCAAATCGCATGCCCGAAGCCGAGTGTTAATCTGAGCTCCACCCCGTTAAGCCTTCAGAATTTCTGCAGAATCCCTCAACACTGCAAGTGAATAGGCATCTAAAGTCAGATTCATCAGCCAATCAGATTGATTTATTTGTTCTTGGTGGGTGTGGTCTTTAGGATATGTCCCAGTCCAGGCCTTCTAGCTGGCCTTGAATGACGCATTCATGTTTTAAGTGATGGTGTAATTTGAAAGCGAAGAGCACAAGATCTTTCTGACGAGTCAGCTGTCATCACTGCTGTTATGCCTTTACATGCCCGCAGCAAGAGACAATGGGGTGAATAAACCATTTGGTGATTTTCATGGTGCCTCCAAGTAAGCGAGACGTTAATCCATTGATGGACTCAGTCCTTGATCATAGTGAAGCAAAAGTGTGTAAGCCCCTTTGAAAGAAATCATATAGTTGGCTCTTTAATGTATTCCTTTTGCAAAATCCTGATTTCCAACAAACGTTAAAGGCTGAAATTAATGTTTATATGGAGACTAACTGGTCCTCAGTATCCTCTGTGGGCATGGCTTGGGAGGCACTTAAGGCGGTTCTTAGGGGTTGGATCATACAGTTTACCTCATTCGTCAAAAAGTCCAAAGCACGAGAACTCATGGAGTTGGAAGGGAATATTAAAAGTGCAGAGGCAGAACTGAAGTGCCGAATGTCATCTGATGGCCTCAGAGAATTGACCCTAAATTGAAATACAGATATAATACTAGTTTTGGCTATTTAGGACAAGACTCATACATTGAGTTGAGAACAAAGCAGGGAAGCTTTTGGCTAGATGTCATGTCTAGATTTGTTTTTGTTCAGGTTTTGTTTTCATGTCTATTATTTTGAAAAGTTTAGTTCCTGTTTCTAATCATGTGATTCCTGTTTCCCTCCATGTTCATGTGTCTTGTGTTCATTGGTTTATTGTTTAATTATCTTGTGATCAGTTCTGTCTTTTCATTGGTTAACTTGTTTGTCTTATTCTCCCATGTCATGTATTTAAGCGTCATGTTTGCCATTGTCAAGTATTGAATGTGAGTGTAGCTGTTCATGTCAAGCCATGTTTAAGTCAAGTCAAGTCAAGTCAAGTCAAGTCAAGTCAAGTCAAGTCAAGTCATGGGCATTTTTATGTCTAGTTTAGTTAATATTTATAGTTAGGGTTTTGGTTTTCACGTTTATTTAATAAGTTGCACTTGGGTTCTCACTTCATTGTGTGGTGTATTTTTATCAAGTTAAGTATACATTAATCAAGTATAATCAATGCCATTGATTCTACAATTATTCTACAATTATTTCTGATGGTCAAGTATGTATTTTACTGTGTGTGTGTGTGTGTGTGTGTGTGTGTGTGTGTGAGTATAGAGGCCTGTGAAGATTAGGCCCCATCAGAATGCAATGCGTGACCACATATGGTACTCATATACAGGTGAAACTCGAAAAATTAGAATATCGTGCAAAAGTTCATTAATTTCAGTAATTCAACTTAAAAGGTGAAACTAATATATTATATAGACTCATTACAAGCAAAGTAAGATATTTCAAGCCTTTATTTGATATAATTTTGATGATTATGGCTTACAGCTTATGAAAACCCCAAATTCAGAATCTCAGAAAATTAGAATATTACATGAAATCAATAAAAAAAAGGATTTTAAATACAGAAATGTCGGCCCTCTGAAAAGTATAATCATGCATATGTACTCAGTACTTGGTTTGGGCCCCTTTTGCATTAATTACTGCCTCAATGCGACGTGGCATGGATGCTATCAGCCTGTGGCACTGCTGAGGTGTTATGGAAGACCAAGATGCTTCAATAGCGGCCTTCAGCTCTTCTGCATTGTTTGGTCTCATGTCTCTCATCTTTCTCTTGACAATGCCCCATAGATTCTCTATGGGGTTCAGGTCAGGCGAGTTTGCTGGCCAATCATGCACAGTAATACCATGGTCATTGAAACAGGTTTTGGTACTTTTGGCAGTGTGGGCAGGTGCCAAGTCCTGCTGGAAAATTAAGTCAGCATCTCCATAAAGCTTGGCTGCTGAAGGAAGCATGAAGTGCTCTAAAATGTCCCGGTAGACGGCTGTGTTGACTCTGGACTTAATAAAGCACAGTGGACCAACACCAGCTGATGAAATGGCTCCCCAAACCAACACAGACTGTGGAAACTTCACACTGGACTTCAAGCATCTTGGATTGTGTGCCTCTCCATTCTTCCTCCAGACTCTGGGACCTTGGTTTCCAAATGAGATGCAAAATTTGCTCTCATCAGAAAAGAGGACTTTGGACCACTGAGCAACAGACCAGTTCTTTTTTTCTTTAGCCCAGGTAAGACGCTTCTGACGTTGTTTGTTGTTCAGGAGCGGCTTGACAAGAGGAATACGACATTTGAAGCCTCAGTCCACTCCTTGTGAAGCTCCCCACACATTTGAATGGCCTTTTCCTGACAATCCTCTCCAGGCTACGGTCATCCCTGCTGCTTGTGCACCTTTTTCTTCCACACTTTTCCCTTCCACTTAACTTTCTATTAATGTGCTTTGATACAGCACTTTGAGAACATCAAACTTCTTTTGCAATTACCTTTTGAGGCTTTCCCTCCTTGTGGAGGGTGTCAATGATGGTTTTCTGCACAACTGTCAGGTCAGCAGTCTTCCCCATGATTGTGAATTCATCTGAACCAGACTGAGAGACCATTTAAAGGCTCAGGAACCCTTTGCAGGTGTTTAGCTGATTAGAGTGTGACACTTTGAGCCTACAATACTGAACCTTTTCACAATATTCTAATTTTCTTAGATTCTGAATTTGGGGTTTTCATAAGCTGTAAGCCATAATCATCAAAATTATATCAAATAAAGGCTTGAAATATCTTACTTTGCTTGTAATGAGTCTATATAATATATTAGTTTCACCTTTTAAGTTGAATTACTGAAATTAATGAACTTTTGCACGATATTCTAATTTTTCGAGTTTCACCTGTAACTGTGCTTATAAGTTCATTTCAGAGTGACAAATAAGAATGCTAAAATAATATAAAACTTTAAAGCAATTGAATTTCATTTGGGAAATCACATTATCTGAGAAAAAACTTTGACTCCAGTGTTTTGCATTAAACTAAATTCAACTAAGTAATTGGATTTTAAACAAAGGTTGTGTTAAAGATAAGTGTTGTCATAATACATAAGGTATAATTATGTCAGCCACTCATGTGGACATATTAGGATTAAATTATCCATGGTGTGAAGAATTTATAGATAAACTTTCAAACAAATGGCAAAAAAGAACCAAAGATATGATGACAAAATTGCCAAATGAAGGGACATTTAATGTATCTTTGTGTGAGGAAATGGAAATGTTGATAAAAAATTACAAAACTAAAGATAAGAGTAACAAAAATCAAGCAAAAAGAGTGAGGAGAGAGAAGTGCTAGCATTGTTCAGGGAAGAAGGAGAAAATTATCTGAAAAATACTGAAGGATGCAGAAAGGGAGATGAGTAGAAAAGGAAAAAAGGCCCTTGTCAAACCACTTCCATATGTGCACTTCCAAACCACCTCAGAAGGTCAGTTCCCAATACTCAAGGGAACTGTAGAGGTTCTAGGAGAAATGCAGATGGAGGGACATGTGGAATTAGAAAAAGAAAGACAAACAAGACTGGGAGTCAGACCGAAGGAGAAAAGAGAGTTCAGAAAAGTGAGAAAAACCTGCCATTAGATTGTTATGAACAAGCACGGGCAGCTTTAGAAAAAAATTAATTGGAATATGATGAAGATACTGTATGTGAAAGAGAACTGTTAGGGTAAGTGAGAACAGAAGAAGAGGAGATTGAGGCAGAAGCGCAAATAATAGAAGCACAAATACATTAAAGAAACTTTTTTTTTAAATTAATACATCATAATAGGTAAACAGGGAGCAGCTTTGAGTATAACTGAGAGTGATTTGTAAAAAATGTGTTTAATGTAGTAGATTCTGCTCCACATGTATCCTTATATTTAGGGAAAAATTGGAATGCAAAAGATTTGGGGCCAATGATGAAAAAAGCTAAACAGTGCCAATGAAAAACAACAGTAAATCCATTGATTTTCCATTCTGCTGACAAAAAATACATTAAAATTTTTCATGGGACTTCATTGATGGGTACTCCCCAGGAAGTAGGCATCAATAAACAAATACAACCGCAGATGATAACAACAAACAAATTGATAGAGACTATTGATGCTGAACTACTTAAAGAATTGGAGCGTCAGGTACCAAATGAGTTATGGTCTCAGCATGACACAGAGGTAGGACTGGTAAATTCAGCCAGTCCAATAAGAATACAACTTAAGCCAGGTGCACATCTGCCAAGAAAATCGCAGTACCCTTTGCGGCCTGAGGCTGAAACATAAAAGACACTATAGATGGTCTAGTGAAAGCAGGAGTATTAATGGAAACAAACAGTTACTGTAATATTCAAATTTTGCCTGTGATCAAAGCAAACAAATCTAAATGGCGCCTGACTTACACGTTCATGACTTATGAGCAATCAATGATATAGTAAAAAATTGTCTGGCTGATGTTCCAAATCCACACACACTTGATGCCAAATACTTTAATGTGATTGATTTATGCTCCAAAGTAGACACTTATTTGCATTCATATATGCTGGTAAGAAGTATACCTATACCAGAAAGCCACAATGGACATGCTAACATGTCAAGATAATGGGAAAGATAAATTAAAAAGAAGGATTTTGTAACTGGAGTATGAAAAGTAAACCTTAAATGAGAAAACTTCACATTCATGTGTCTGTTTTAAGTTCTGTCTATTCAACTTTATGAGAGAATAACATTTTTAACAATACTAAATTAAACACTATAATGTCTTGATATCTTGATAAGAACCCATAATTATATGTTTTGTTTTTCTATGTGTTTAAAGATGTCTGGAGAACAATTTACATGTGAGTGCAACTTTATCGGTGTAAACTTGATCAGCTAACAAAAATAAGACAGGTAGCGTTTATTATTTTGCTAGGGAATCTCTGGATGGAGAGAATGAGTGAGACGTGTGAGTACTAAAAAAATCTCGTCTCTCTTGATGTCTCCACTCAAACAAAGGGGCGCCCCGAATTTAGAAAAGACAGATAGCTGATTCTTTTAAGATTAGATATTTTTCTTTTATTTCTTGTTTTATATATACAGTGTAGGCATTGGCTGATCATGTGTACACTGAGAGCTGCCACTGAGACTAAAACTAAAAAATCATTTCATGTTCTCTACTTTTCAAATTTGCTTTGAGAAGTTTTTTCTTGGGTTTGTTCTGTGACCAATCATGTAAAGTTGAAATAAAGTCCCAATATGTGGTGTATTTGATTGTAAAAATATTGATAATGCTAAGGAAAAACTGGTAATTGGTACTAGGTGAAACCCATGGAGAAACATTCAGATTAAATTGCATATCATAAGTAACTTCGTGTTCATGTGTCTATTCTGTGTGTGCCGTAGATGCTAACTATGTTTTACCCTTTCTGTTGTCAGCATTGTGTAAGTCTTTTCAATAACTCATTCTGGAACCAGTCTCTCACCATAGCAGATTGCTGGGCCAGATGATTTATTGAAGATGCTTATATTGCAGGAGAAAGTCTGGAGAAAAGAAAAAAGACTGAGAAATACTGTATGTGGGCTGTTATATGATTGGCCCTCCTACTATCATGAATGCTGGTAATCATTACTGAATTGACATTTCAATTGTGGATCAAATTTCTCTGGATAAGTTGATTTCAGTCATATATGACTAATTGGATGTTTGATTCTCCAACTGCCATCCATGGGCAATAAAGCGGTAGTCTCTTACATAAACCATCAAGGAGGTTCACGTTCACGTCAACTAAATTTCTGGCACGTCGGATTCTCCTTGGGGCCCAGGGCAAGCCCCTGTCACTCAGGGCAGTTTGTATCCCTGGATGCCCATATGTGGGAGCAGATTTACTCTGGAGGAAGTATTTCAGGGCCAGAAATACCGCCATCAACTTGAGTAAGTTACTGTGACAACCGAGCTGACTACCCTCCCATCCCCGTGAGCTGGCCGACCACTTAAGACCGCTACCCAGCACGTCAGGGAGGCATCTGTCGTTAGCAGCCTGCGACGACAAGACGCACCTATAGTGGGACCCAAGGTAAGAAACCGGGGTCTGAACCACATAGCAAGGGAACGAAGCATGCGGCGCGTAACCCTTATTAGCCCTAGGGGACTGGCCCTTGGATGAAATCCCCTGGCTTTTAGCCACAGCTGAAACGTTCTCATATGGAGCAGGCCCAAAGGGATCACCGTGGACACAGACGCCATGAGACCTAGTATTTGTTGATACTGGTGAACAGTGCAACCTTGACCTAGCCTGAGTTTGCTCAGGGTGTTCTGAATGGACGTGATATGAGCAGGAGACATCTGTGCCCACATCGTGATCGAATTCCATATAACCCTCAGTTAGGTGATGCCCCGGGTGGGAGAGAGAACGCTCTTTGACGTTGAGTCTCAGACCCGGAGAAACCAGATGAGCTAAGACAATATCGCTGTGCTGAACTGCCAGTCCTTGGAGCTGCGCTAAGATCAGCCAGTCGTCTATTTAATTCAGGATGCGGATGCCCTGGAGTCACGAAGGAGCCAGTGCTGCATCCATGCATTTCGTGAATGTGCGGAGTGATAGGGCTAGGCCGAATGGAAGAACCCGATACTGGAAGGCTTCGTCCCCGAAAGCGAACCTCAGGAACTTCCTGTTCTGTGGCAGAATTCCAATATGGAAATATGCGTCCATGTGATCGATCGTGATCAGCCAATCGTAATGTTGGATCTGAGACACGACCGTCTTGACAGTTAGCATCTTGAACTTGAACACCCTGACCGAGCGGTTCAAGCCTCAAAGATCTAAAATCGGACGCAACCCGCCCCCCTTCTTGGGGACCAGGATGTATCTGCTGTAATAGCCTGACTCTTTCTCTGGAAGGGGAACACGTTCATGGCCCCTTTGACCAACAGATTTTGCAGCTCTTTCCACAGTAGACGTGTCTGCTCCAGTTTCACAGTAGTGGGAACCACGCCGTTGAAATGCGGTGGGCGGCGAGCAAATTGATTTCTGTAGCCTCTTTCTACTGTGTTCAGAATCCACATTGAAATGCCTGGCAGAAGTTTCCACGTTGCCAGGTTCTCTGAGATGAGTATAAATTTCGACACTACCTGTTGAGGGGATGTCAAGTGTTCCGCGTCCTGGATAAGGGCAGGAAGCAATGGTACACCCAACTCTTTGTTGGAAGCCTCTGTCACCCGAAACACCAAAGGCGGCGGGAGTGAAGCGGTTTCGTGAGGGTATCATGAGGGCCGAAGTGGATGGTACACGCGCCCCGTCCCGAGAGGAACCACCCCCACAAGGCTGGGTACAAGACCGTCAGGGTTTCTTTCTTTTAGAAATCACGACCCTGAGGTCCTGCTTCGGGGGCTGCTGAGGGCGACGAGCCTGTCCCCAGCCTTTACGAAGGGAGCATGACTTGCCACCCTCTGCCTAGCAGAGTCGGGGCGGGACTGGGTGACTGACGGCCCCGCCCCCCTGAGTGCGGCGAGGAAAAAACTGCCCGAAGGCTTCCTCGTGGCTTTTCGCCTCCTGGAGATAACCGTATTCATGGCGTTTCCGAAGAGACCGGAAGGTGAAACCGGGGCATCGAGTGGGAAAACTCTGTCCTTATCCTTGATGCCCAAAAGGTTAAGCCATAAATGCCTCTCCGTGCTGACTAAAGCAGACATAGACCGACCAATGGCATGGGCTGTCTGCTTGGTTGCACGGAGAGATAAATCTGTGGCCCGACGAAGTTCAGAAAAGGCTTCTTCGTCGAGCATTGCACCCGCACTCAGGTCTTTCAGTAGGTCAGCCTGGTACGCCTGTAACACGGCCATGGTGTGCAGCGCAGCACCAGCCTGACCTGCCGCTTGATAAGCCCTCCCCACTAGCATGGAGGTAGTCCTGCATGGCTTAGTGGGGAGAGCAGTTTTCTTGAGTGATGATGCCGAACCCGGTGAGAGATGGCCAGTGTAGCTGTAGTCTGGCCACAGCCCGAGTAACCACCTCGAGTAATTTCTCAGCCGCTTTATTATTATGCGTGAAATGTACAGAGAGGTACAGAGAGGCGCCGAGGCACGCTTCAGATCAGCTGAATCTGGGGAGAGAGAGCGAGAGATAGGGACGGAACCATCTCTCGCTCCTCAGCCAAATATATGCGAGAGCCCCATGATGAAAGAGTGGGCGCTGACTCCCGGAAGTAAGCGAGGTGAGCACGAAGCATTTTGCCCGAAAGTAGGTCACAATGCGCGCACTCGCCCTGCCCTAACGCGAGAGCAGCATGCTCTTCCCTCAAACAAACAAAACAAAATTAATGCGTGTCCCTGACAGTCATAAAAGGTTGACAGGGAAACACGCATCGTTTGCTTTGCTTCTCCGACATTTTTCCACCTTTTTCTTTTCTATTTTATATATACTGTATATATAGAAAGAGGGAAAGGAGAAAAGGTTCACTGCGCTCTGCCTAACAAATTCTAAATCCTAGCAGAGGAAAGAAAGTTTCTGACAGGCTTGTGAGACACACAGCACAGTTTGCTCTTAAGAAAACGGATCTGACGACACGCTGGTGACGCGTCTATTTATAGCCTGGCCACAGGTGCATCTAATGATCTCACCAGACGAGGCTGTAAATTCCGGTCAATGTTCATTGACGTGTTACACACATATTCACAGCTGGTCACAATGCAGGATTGTTCCCAAAAGCGCTTAGCAAAGGGCAGTATCATAGTGAAGCTTTTTGTGAAGGGAACATTACGATATAGAAGAATGGGACTCATGAGAAATTAAAAGGATTTAATGTTTTACTGATCAATTATCGTAAAACACAAGAGTATTGACTGAAATTCCTTTATTTTATTTTGTTTCAAATCTTTAATTTATTTTCTGTTAGTTTAAAAAAAGGTGATTTATGTTGTTTCATTAGACATAATGAACGTTCCTTCTCCTGAGAAAGAGTAAGAAAAGGGAGAAAGTAATCATAAGGAAGTTTATTGACTTAAAAAACAAAAACGTACATTTCTCCATGGTTTTAATACAGATGCGCATGGTTTTCATTGCACGAGGGGGGAAGGGATAAGAGAAATAGAAATTCTAGAAGTTTTCTAAAATGGGAAAGGTTGAAAGCAGTTAATATAATTAAATATATTTCATTATATTATTTCATTAAATTACAATTATTGATAATCTCACTCACTCATAAATGTGCTATTGTGAGATTCTAAAAAAAAATCTCCCCCTCCAAATTCTTTCCCTCTTGCTCTCAGTTTAAATTTTTTAAGTGGGCTAAAGGCATATCTCTAAATTGTTTTAATTTCTTGTGATTTAATTTAATTTTATATGGAAAAGATGTGATTTGACAATAATGTTAGATACAGTGATATGAAGGAAAGGTTCAAACAGCTTTCCTCATCATGATTAAAGATTTTATATATTCAGAGGGCAATTTGAAGTGAAGTGTTCATACTAAAGATAAGAGATTTGGTTGAATGTACATCTGGAAGAATAAATATAGGTTCTAAAACTACCTAGAAACTATTATTGAATTAAAGTGATGTTTTAAATTAAGCTTCTTAGAAGCTTGACAGAAGTTACCCTGTATTTTGTTTTGTTCTGATGGTTAGTCTTAACCAAGGGACAAGGTCTTTTGTGACATTTGCTAAAGTAGAAAACACAATAACTTGAATGGAAATTAGTGAACTGTAAATGAGTTCAATTGTAGCATTTTACTTTTAATTTGGACAATTTCAATAGATTGTTGAACTTTGAATAATGCTTTGTAAATTTAACCATATTATGAACTGTCTCCATGTTTGAGCAGTTGTAGATGGTTCCATTGGGTGTGATGGTTCTCAGGTGATGCTCCCTGAAACAAGGGAAAATATCTGTTACTAATACCAGATTATTAAAGATTGGATAATAGTACTGAGCGGTATTGAGACCAGAGACAAGAGATGATGACCCAATGATGGGTGGAGTTCTCCAGTGGCGAGAGGTAAGGGCCCGGTGATGGGTAAAGACTCTTCAATTGAGGGCTTCACCGCCCTGGAAACATGCCCATGAAGGGTGAAATGGGTTTAAGGAAGTGAATGGATGCTTTTAGGTTAGAAGCATCAAAAGGGAGGTCTAGAAGAAACCTGTTTTGAGTTCCTGAGTAACTGCAATAAATACCAAGCACTCTATCACTGTGTTATAAGTCCATGGGGGCACAAGGGGCAATTAGGGGGCCAGGGAGGTATCGACCGGGCAGGGACAGGTTTGGATGGCCCAGGGGCTGGCCATAAGGCAAGGGCCGGCTCAGGGGGCCTAGGAGGAGGCCTCAGGACAGAGGCCGGTTTTGGTGGCCTGGGAGATGGCCGTGGGCCAAGGACCGGTTCAGGAGGTCTGGGAGCTGGCCACTGGGTAAGGACAGGTTCAGGAGGCTTGGGACCTGGCCGCAGGGCAAGGACAGGTGCAGGAGGTCTGGGAGCTGACCTCAGGGCAAGGACGAGCTCAGGAGGCCTGGGAGCTGGCCACAGGGCAAGGATAGGTTCAGGAGGCCTGGGAGTTGACCACGGGATGTGAGTAGGTTTGGGGGACCTGGGTGGGAGCTGCGTGAGGCGGAGCCAAGGAGGACTTCGGAGGCGGAGCCGTAGAAGTCTTGGGAGGCGGCATCGAAGGAGGCGTAGGCAGGACCATGGGGGGCTTAGGAGGCGGAGCCGAGGGAGGCCCAGGAGGCGGAGCCAAGGGTAGATCTTGCGGCGGGGCCGAGGGAGGTGGCGCCGTAAGAGGTTCTTCAGGCGGTGAGCTGGAAGGCTTCGGAGGTGGAGCCGAGGAAGGTTCAGGAGGTGGAGCCGCAGGAGGCGGAGCCGTAGGAGGCTGAACCATAGGAGGCAGAGCCATGGGAGGCTCGGGAGGCGGAGCTGTAGGAGGCTGAGCCATAGGAGGCGGGGCCCTGGAAGGCTCAAGAGGCTTGAGGGGCGGAGCCCAGGAAGGCTCGAGAGGCTTGAGGGGCGGAGCCCAGGAAGGCTCGAGAGGCTTGAGGGGCGGAGCCCCAGGAGGCTCGGGAGGAGGAGCTCTTTGAAGCTGGAGAGGAGCCCTGGAAGACTCGGTAGGCGAAGCTCTGGAAAGCTCGGAAGGCAGAGCTCTGGAAAGCTCGGGAGGCAGAGCTCTGGAAAGCTCGGGAGGCAGAGCTCTGGAAAGCTCGGGAGGCGGAGCTCTGGAAAGCTCGGGAGGCGGAGCTCTGGAAAGCTCGGGAGGCGGAGCTCTGGAAAGCTCGGGAGGCGTTGGCGCTTGGACGGTCATGACTACAGACGCTGGCTCAGGGACGGTCGAGGCTACAGGCGCTGGCTCAGGGACGGTCGAGGCTACAGGCGCAGGCTCGCTCACAGTGACATGCGTAGGCGCTGGCTCGCTCACCGTGACAGGCGTGGGCGCTGGCTCGCTCACCGTGGAAGGCGTGGGCACAGGCTCGAAGACCGGGGCAGGCGTGGGCACAGGCTCGAAGACCGGGGCAGGCGTGGGCACAGGCTCGAAGACCGGGGCAGGCGTGGGCACAGGCTCGAAGACCGGGGCAGGCGTGGGCCGGAAGGCAGAAGCCCGTCTTCTCTCCCTCCTCCGGGCAGATGAAGAGGGCCGCGCTGGCTCGCTGACCAAGGCAGGCGTGAAGGGACGAACCACGGGCGAATGGAGGGTTACCACTGTGGGAGGAGTGGCAGGGTTCTCCTCGATGACGCCCACAGTGAACGGTGTAGCGCAGACCAGCAGAGTCTCTTCAATGAACTCGAGGAGCGTCCAGCCGCGCGTCGACGGTGCTAACCGCTCCTGGAGCGCACAATCCAGGTTGGCCTGAAAAAACACCACCAGGTCGGAGTCAGGGAATTCGGTGGCACTCGCAATCGCGAGGAAATCACGGATGTGGTCCTCCACCGGACGGTTTCCCTGCCTAAGGCTGAGCAGACGGCAGCTTGCTCGCAGAACCGCTGGATCCATTGTTTTGGTTTATCGTTCTGTCACGAATTGCAGACAACGAAGGCAGACGAAGGTTGAGGATCCAAATGCAGCTTTCTTTATTATAAAAAAAAAACACAAAGGAAAACCCTCAATGGGGAAATAAACATGAACAGAGAACTAGGGCAGGGAACACAGACCAGGCTAACTACATTAACAAACATTCAACGATAGACAAGGACTGAACCAAAAATCGGGGTATAAATACATGAACAAGGGACAAAGGGGCCAATGAACAAACAGAACTCAAAACAAGATAACAAGATGACAAACAGAAGCAAATGGCAAACTAATGAGGACAGGTGAAAACAATGACAGAAAACACGAACACTAACAAGAAGACTGTGGAGCTACAAAAAGGACAAAAGTGAAAACTATGGAATAACAAAAGGGACAAAAATGGAAAACAAAGGGGCAACGGTAAAACAAGACAAGGTCATACATAACAGAAATGGGGTGCACAATTAGCTAAAATTAATATAATGTTTGGAATAACAACACTGTGGAAGGAATAATATTCTGTTGTGTGTTACCATTGGTAAAATCATTCTTGATTCAAGCAGCAGTAAAGCAGATGACATTGATCAATGTGAATGCCCAAAGCGATGGCAACTAACCTAGATGGACAGAAAGACCAAATTGGGAGGAAATTGATTCCTCCAATTAATACATATGAAGAACCACGCCCTGGGTGTAAGTGGTAGCTAACCTCTCCCCAAAGGGTGACCCTCTACGATGCGCAAAGTATCTGGGTTGAAACATCTGTTGAAACAAGCTAGAACTCTTAAAATTATGATTAATATTTTGTTTGATACATTCTACATAACTTTGACAACCAAAAACAAGGCTGAACCAGTTGCACGCACATGCTTAAATATGTGAAGGTGTCTGAAAGACACTGAGCTATACCCTAGCCAAACCCTGGACTGCTCTATGCCATGCCATAAGTGTTTTTGTTTTGGGGCATCTGGAGCTGCTATTTAGGACAAGAGAGTCATACTTTGATTTGAGAACAAATCAGGGAAGCTTTTGGCTAAATGTCATGTCTAGATGTGTTTTTGTTCAGGTTTTGTTTTCATGTCTTTTATTTTGAAAAGTTTAGTTCCTGTTTCTAGTCATGTGATTCCTGTTTCCCTCCATGTTCATGTGTCTTTTATTCATTGGTTTATTGTTTAATTATCTTGTGATCAGTTCTGTCTTTTCATTGGTTAACTTGTTTGTCTTGTTCTCCCATGTCATGTATTTAAGCGTCATGTTTGCCATTGTCAAGTATTGAATGTGAGTGCAGCTGTTCATGTCAAGCCAAGTTTATGTCAAGCCATGTACAGTCAAGTCATGTTCATGTTCATGTCTAGTTTAGTTCACATTTATAGTTAGGGATTTGGATTTCACGTTTATTTAATAAATTGCACTTGGGTCCTCAATTCATCATCATTGCTTATGCCAGCAACATCGTTACACTAGATATATAAAGCAGAGAGAGTATTTTTCTACCATTCCCTCAGTAAAATCATCTGGTGGTGAAATTTTTCGGCCATTGATATTAATAATGCTTTTAAAGAATTCTATCTTGATCTTTATTATTCCATGAATTTGTCAACTGATGAAGATATTAGAAACTTTGTGGAACCATTAGAACTCCCTAAACTGATGACTGAGCAAAAAAATTATCTTGATTCTGAGGTAACCTTGGAGGAGCTTTATCGAGGTAAATAAGGCTCTGCCTACAGGCAAGTTTCCGGGGCCAGATGGCTTTGTCGCTGAATTGTTTAGAGGTTATGCTACAGAATTGGCTCCACTTTTGCTAGAAGTTTATACGGAATCATAACAGAATGGAAAGCTTCCGCCCACCATGACATAAGCCTGGATCAGTCTGATACTTAAAAAGGACAAAGATCCAAGCAAGTGTAAAAGTTACCATCCAATTTCCCTGATCCAGCTAGATGTGATTGAGTAAAGTTATGACATCTCTTATACATATAGATAAAGTGGGGTTTATTCAGGGCAGCAGTGCTTATGAAACATTAGTTTCATCAATATCATGTGGTCAGTGGCGAATGATCAGACTCTGGTCGCTGCCATCTCACTTGAAGCTGAAAATGTGTTTGATATGGTAGAATGGGATTATCTTTTAAAATTTGGGAAATATATGGGTTCAGGAATGCTTTTATTGGATGGATTAAGTTACTTTCAGGGCAAGACAGTCTAACTTTGAGTCGTGGGACAAAGCTTTTGGCCAGATATATAAAGCAGAGAGATTTTTTTCTACCATTTTCTACCATTACCATTTTCTGCCCTCCGAGGACACATCCACTCGTCCGAAACCTCCCAGCTCTGGTCTTGGGCGTGAGAGGATGCCAGTAGATTGTAGACACACGTACACATGTAGATTTGAAGCCGAGTCCCTGAAAAGAGGTGCGCTCTGCATTTTAAAGACTGCGGTGATGAAGCATTATTCACATCAGGTGTACTTCATCCACCTGAACGAGGCTTATTAATTATGCACCTCTTCTCACTCTTCCTACTCCCATCATGAGCCTGGCTTAAGGGCGGCCCTAAGATGTGGGGCGAGAATTACGAGAAGTAGGGGCGGAGCCTTCCGTCACAGTATATGTGTATGTATGTGTATGTGTGTGTATATATACACTCACCTAAAGGATAATTAGGAACACCATACTAATACTGTGTTTGACCCCCTTTCGCATTCAGAACTGCCTTAATTCTATGTGGAATTGATTCAACAAGGTGCTGAAAGCATTCTTTAGAAATCTTGGCCCATATTGATAGGATAGCATCTTGCAGTTGATGGAGATTTGTGGGACGCACATCCAGGGCACGAAGCTCCTGTTCCACCACATCCCAAAGATGCTCTATTGGGTTGAGATCTGGTGACTGTGGGGGCCATTTTAGTACAGTGAACTCATTGTCATGTTCAAGAAACCAATTTGAAATGATTCGAGCTTTGTGACATAGTGCATTATCCTGCTGGAAGTAGCCATCAGAGGATGGGTACATGGTGGCCATAAAGGGATGGACATGGTCAGAAACAATGCTCAGGTAGGCCGTGGCATTTAAACGATGCCCAATTGGCACTAAGGGGCCTAAAGTGTGCCAAGAAAACATCCCCCACACCATTACACCACCACCACCAGCCTGCACAGTGGTAACAAGGCATGATGGATCCATGTTCTCATTATGTTTATGCCAAATTCTGACTCTACCATCTGAATGTCTCAACAGAAATCGAGACTCATCAGACCAGGCAACATTTTTCCAGTCTTCAACTGTCCAATTTTGGTGAGCTCTTGCAAATTGTAGCCTCTTTTTCCTATTTGTAGTAGAGATGAGTGGTACCTGGTGGGGTCTTCTGCTGTTGTAGCCCATCCGCCTCAAGGTTGTGCGTGTTGTGGCTTCACAAATGCTTTGCTGCATACCTCGGTTGTAACGAGTGGTTATTTCAGGCAAAGTTGCTCTTCTATCAGCTTGAATCAGTTGGCCCATTCTCCTCTGACCTCTAGCATCAACAAGGCATTTTCGCCCACAGGACTGCCACATACTGGATGTTTTTCCCTTTTCACACCATTCTTTGTAAACCCTAGAAATGGTTGTGCGTGAAAATCCCAGTAACTGAGCAGATTGTGAAATACTCAGACCGGCCCGTCTGGCACCAACAACCATGCCACGCTCAAAATTGCTTAAATCACCTTTCTTTCCCATTCTGACATTCAGTTTGGAGTTCAGGAGATTGTCTTCACCAGGACCACACCCCTAGATGCATTGAAGCAACTGCCATGTGATTGGTTGATTAGATAATTGCATTAATGAGAAATTGAACAGGTGTTCCTAATAATCCTTTAGGTGAGTGTATATATATATATATATATATATATATATATATATATATATATATATATATATATATATATATATATTAGGGCTGTCGAGTTAACGCATTAATATATATATATAGAAGCATTAACTCGATATATATATATATATATATTAGGGCTGTCGAGTTAATGCATTAATAACGCGGGATTAATTATACAAAAAATAACACGTTAAAATAATTAACGCATTTAATCGCATGCTTGTAGTACCACCTGTATACTCCAGAGGGCAGTAAGTGAAATTTCAGCTGTGTGAGCAACACACAGTATATACAGTGAAGAAAACAACACAGATATGCATTACCAAGGGTTCAAATGCGAACTAAAGGATCTCAATATGTGTTTAAAGATTGCGTATTAAACTATATTTAACTTGACACAGTGACCTAAACATTTTATTTTTATGACGCAACACACCCGAGACACGACACAAGCATGTCTGACGCAGGTCGTATAGTAGGGTGAACCAGTCCCGAAATTGGGAGCTTTGTTCCGCGTCCTGCAAGTCATAAGCAATGTCCCGCATTTCAATTTTGTCTGTATAATTTTTTATCTTTATTATTATTATTTCGGCACAATTTTATTTAATTGTCCTTTAATTACAAAATCACTATAAAAAATAGTTAATAAGAAAACACTGAATATGCGCAGCGTTATTAATGCGTTAACTTTTTTTCTTGCCAGAGCGGGAAAACACTGGAAAGAAAAATGGGTCTATCCAGAGCTCCCGAGAACAAAAAGTGTCTTTGTTCATATAATAAAGAATTGGAGAAAATATATACATGGTTAAAACCAGTTACAGGTGACCCTAAAAAAGGAGAGTGCAGGGTATGATACCGAAGTTTCACGGACAGCTCTGCTGAAGCAGTTCAGTGCCATATCTTTGGCTTTGAGCATTTCTGTCACGCATTCGTGGAGAGGGTGTTTTCACTGATGACCGCTGCGTGGACAGAGACAAGGAACTGCGAATCTATGGATCTCATCAAAAGTGAACTTCTGGTGAAAGTGAACACCTACACCTGCCAGGAGTTCTACAGTCATAATGAATGAGAAGGCCCTACTCGAAGCAAAAAATTTTAATTCAATATGCACTAAATCTGGTATGAACGCATTTAATCTTTCTAGTCTTTAATAATGGAATTGATGTGCTTATTTGGAAATGTGCTTTTTAACGATTAGATTATTATTTTCACTTCAATATATTTACATTGAGTAGGTCTGAGCTATTAAAAGTAGATCTTATGCCAAACTGATTGACGTTCACAGCGCCGTCATTACATTTAATATCCGTGCAAAAATACATCTAATATAAAATCAATATTTATTCACCTAGTACAATAATAGTAAGTTATCGTGTCCGCATTGTCCGCAAAATCAGGTCTGCTGACCTGCAACAGCGCAATAGCCAGGTGGTCACCCTATCGTATGGTCTTTACCTCACAAATATTTAATTACCGGTTAAGGAGGTGTCCTTTAAACTGTTACACCGTTTTTACCCAGTCAATCTTTATTTAAGAAACATGCTCCTTGAAATAGATCCACTTTGCTCCTTCTGTAATGCAGTAGATAAATCTGGCCCTCATCTTTTTTGGGAATGTGCCCACGCAGTAGTATTTTTGATTTTATTTTTGTATATATTATTTAAATACTCTTTGTACCTCCAACAACTCCAAAGCATTGAAAACCATTGCACTATGTAATGAATGTAATGTCTTGACATTATTGTAAAATATATCTGTAGTATTGTGTACTATGTACCCCTGGCTTGTTTAAAAAAAAAAAAAACGTGTTCATTGACGGGTCCTTAAACAAGCCCTCACAAATCTCCTCGGCTCTATCGAATAAATCTCCAACTGATTGACAAATTCACTTGTGAAATGGATTGCTGTGAACTGTATGCCAATGATTAACTTATGATCAATAATATGGTAGTAAACAATACATTGTATTCTAAAGCCAATTTTTGTATTGTCTGATGAACTCTTGTGCCTCAAGAATGTAATGCATTTTACTAATCTGAATATTTGTTTTTTTGATATATATATATATATTTTTTTATATTTAAAGATAACTATGTATAATTATTTCATCATTATGTATTGAATTATTGTTATATGAGGGGCTTTCTCAGCAAATATTTGTATATGCGATTAATCGCGATTAATTAATCGGTACACCATGTAATTCATTCAATTATAATTTTTAATTGATTGACAGCCCTAATATATATATACATGTACTGTGTTTCTACATATACTTTATACATACTTTATTTTCTATTCATTTTTTATTTTATTCTCTTCTATTTTTTATATTTTTATTTTTTTTTAGTTTATGTCTTGTTGCTGTATTGTATTATTGTGCACTAGAAGCTCCTGTCACCAAGACAAATTCCTTTTATGTGTAAGCATACTTGGCAATAAAGCTGATTCTGAATCTTCTGATTTATAGACACCAGGTAGCAGCAGTACAACATTCAAATACTATAGTATATTTTTCAATATTCTAGTATGTTTCTTATATATCAAAATACTTATATGAGTTTCCTGGCCTTTGTGTGACCCAGGAGAGAGCATATGAGGTTACTAAAAGTGTTGATGCTGCAGAGGCCACAAAGAGCACCCAGCTGTAACAAAATAATGAGACTAAGGAACTGGAAGATAGACTAAAGCCAAGTTTCTACCAGTAAAAAGATATCAAAAGGCTCTGTGAGATAATGGTGGCAAATAGTATCCATTGGTTACAAAAATAACAAAGGGGCACAGAAATGAGGTAATGCCAGATAACAAACTGTATAGAAGAGGAGGTTTTGGACTAAGACAGTCAGAACGGACAGCTGGCCGGTCTCATGTTTGTTGGTGTTCAATAAACTACAACTTTGGCATCTGGAACTCAAGACTCTGAGAGTTTTCTTACAACTTAGAGAGATTCATCGTGATATTCCACGACATATCTTTGGCGCTCAACTCGTGGGGCTGGCATTGAGGTCAAGGGGCAGAGGTCACTGGTGGGACAGCTTGCACGAATCGCACAGAAACACCGGCGCCAGAAACTGAGGTAAGCATCTTTGCTTAAGGTGTTTTTGTGTGATCTGTGGTAGCGAGTCAGTAAGTGGCTTCCTAAGACTTTTGCCAGTCCGGACATAGAATAATTTGAACTAATTAGCTAAAATAGAGGCGAGTTCCAGATTTCAAAAATAGGGGGTGGGATTGTTTAAAGAGAGTTTAAGAAAGTTTATTTGAAGAAGGTAGAAAAAGCCTGGGGGTGAGTCGAGAAGAGACGGCAGTGAAAATTCCCGGTTAGGTGCATTTATTCAAGGTTTTGCCAGAAGAGTGGCTGAAAATCCTGTACAGGTGAAAATCCTAACACGGGTGGAGAAGTGAAAATTCGCACAAAATTCCTCCAGGTGTTAGATTAAGTTATTTATTGCAGTGTTTGACGGAACCCGGACTGTGCAGAAAACGGGGAATTGTTGAACTATGTGCATGTTTGAGATAATGAATAATGTGCATGACTAACTATGTTGTTGGTGCATGTGTGCTTACAGTACTAAATGCGCTGTATTTGTGTTTATTCAAATGCATGATTACAGTGTTGATGATGTATTGTGTGCAGAGGCAGAATAATACAGAGAATCAGGTGCACAAAGGAAATGCTAAATGAGAGCAAAAGTGGAAAATGAATTGAAACAGTGAATTGAATAAAACAATTGTTGAAAAAGTATAAAGACGCAAAATGGCACCGGCTTCTCTGATATCTCCCTGCCTTGCTCTCGCTCACTGGTCAGCTGAACGGACAGCTCTGTGAGTGAGGGGAAGGGGAGATTCAGAAGAGAAAAAATAGAATAATTGGTAAAAAGATAAAGAAAAGGCAAAAAGTTTTCCATTACAGTGAACAAGACTAGAGAAAAATGCAGAGACAAGCGAGTTTTGTAAAGTTGGAGATCAATGCAGATCTGAAGAGTGGGAGAGAGAATTGGAAAGAGCGCTGATAGAGTTAAAGGGAATCAGCGATCATTTTTGGAAAGAATCAGAGTACATAGATTACGCAGGGCAGAAGAGATAATTAACTGCAAAAAAGAAGGAGTTAATGAGAACCTTAACTGAAGTGGTGAATTTAGGAGAAATAGAACAGGAGTGGCCATTTGTTAACTGGTTGGATGTTGCGGTTAGGAACATAGATCCTAAATTATTTGTGGATCACATAACTACACTCTGTAAAACAGGCCATAGAGATGAGATAGATATATACAAGGGACATTTGAAAGTGTCAGTCAAGGAGGCGAATATTCCTTACTTGAAATCTGAAGTGGCACATTATTGGGAAACGTTGTTTTAAGAGGGCAGACTTGGATAGGGAAACATAGATATGCATGATATAAAGCAGAATGCAAAACTTAAGTGTGTATTGCTAATATAGACTTAGATAATGATGCATTACTTATGTGAAAGCAATGTATTGCTCATGTTGAAATACATATGTAATCAAAAATGAAAGTATAATGCATGATAAAGCAAATAATTAGAAAAATGAATGCATTAGTTTAAACACTTGTGACCATGCTGTATGTATAAGAAATAAGTAATGTATAATCTTATTATCCAGTTTAGACTTTGTACCCAAGATGTATGTATAAGTAGTATGTGAGGTATAACCATGTTTTAAGAAAAGTTTTGTAATTCACAAAATAAGATTATACTAACAAACATAAAGCATGAATAAACAAATAGTTGGTTTTGAGAAGAAATAAAGTGAAACCATATAAGCAATAAAAGAAGGAACATAAGCAAATAATAAAATAAAAGAATAAGAGAAAATAGAAGTTAAGAAAATAAAGAGGATAACAAAAAGAGTAAAAAGAAAGAAATAAAAGATAATAAATAAATATAAGGGGAAGAGATAAGAAATAAAAATAAGTATAATAAATATATAAATAAGTATTAGTAGTAATAAATATTTAGTTTATTTAGTTGGATGTTATCCAGAAGTATAGTTGATAAGACTCGGATAAATGAGCACAGTTGTTGATTTTTTCATTCTCTCTCTCTTACAGTACGCTGGAGACTGAGTGCTGGGAAAGAGAGAAGGGAGGGGCTGCTAGAGTGAGAATAGGGAGCTGTAAAGGGAGGGCTTTGAGCACGCACAGAGAAACAGAACAATACTTTTTTTTTTTCCTTGTCTCAGTTTTCCTCCTGAAGCAGAAATAATAATGTGGAAATAAGATGTTACTGAATTTGAGAGGAGACTAACTGAGAGGAGAAAATAAATCGAATTAAAAAGATTAATAATAGAAACACAGGGAATTAGTGATCATTTCTGGAGTTATGAACAAATTAAATACAGTCAAAAATGTTAAGGTGATTTTTAATAGGGAGAGTAAAGGAGAATTAGCACCAATGTAGAAATTGTCTTGAACAGAGACCCAAAATGGATGTGACCTCTGTGGGTGGAAGTACATGAGTTTTAATATAAAAAGAATTAACAGATATAGCAATCAACCACTGTAAATAATGAGTGTTTTTTATGGAAATAAAGGAGAGGGATAAAAAGAGGAGAGCAAAAGGAGGGGCAGAAGTAATAGGTTTGTTTTAGTATAATATTTTTCTGTGTAAGCTCTGTGTTTATAAAGGCCTTGTGTTTGTAAAAAGTGTGAAAGGTTCTGTGTTTGTGAGAGAATCTGTGTTTTAAAGTATGGGAAGTATGACTGAAATGTGATTGCATATGGAAGTGTATGTTATATGAGCCCTATAAATATCCATCCAGATAGAGAGGTTGATCCTTTGCTGCATAACTAATGAGGAGTATGTATGCAATTTACATAAAAGAAAATCTATTTAGACTATTTTCATCAATATAAGAGGCAGAAGAGATCTGATGATTAAAAACAAAGAGGGCACTTAATAAATATTATGATAGTAGAATTAAAACCAATGATAAATATTATATTTGTATGTCTGTGTAAATGTGTGTATGTATATGTATATGTATGTATGTATGTATAAGGATAAATATAATACAGTATAAACAAACAAATAGCTTTAAAACAAAAATGTGCATGAAATCAAAAAGTTAACCCTTAGCGGACTGGACAATGTTTATTCTTGGGCTGTTCTTTTCATGTCATGAATGAAGCCTGATGTAAGATTAACTAAACTGAGAGGGAGCAGCTGTTGAATGGACATGTGTCAGATCATAACTCCTTTTATATCAAAGTGATGAGTAAGAATACTTAGATTATAAAAAAGTGATAACTTTAAAGTGATTGAATTGCATTTGGGAAATCACATTATCTGGACAAACAATAAAGCTTTGAGTCGAGTGTATTGCACTAAACTAAAGTCAAATAAGTAATTGTATTTTAAACCAAGGTTGTATTTAAGATAAGTGTTGTTATATTAAAGCAAATGGCAAAAGAGGACCAAAGATATGATCAAATAAATTATATTTTGTATCTTATGCAGTTAAACCTTAAATGTGAAAACTTCACATTCATGTGTCCATTTTATGTTCTGTCTGGTCCAGTTTATGAGAGAATACTATTTTAACATTATTAAATTAAACACAAGAAAGTTGTTTTTGAATTTTCTATGATTTTAAAAATGTCTGGAGAACAATTTAAATGTGAGTGCAGCGTTATCGGTGTAAACTTGATCAACCAACAAAAGATAGGCAGAGATTTTTTATTTTTGTTAGGGACTGTCTGATGAGGGCATTGAGGATGGCTTTGAGGGAAACAGGCCTCTCTTGATGTCTTCAGACAGACAGAAAGGGGCCCCGACTTTAGAAAAAGATAGAAAGCAGATAGATAGCTATTTTATTTTTATTTTATTTATTTTTGTTTGGTATACACAGAATAGGTCTTGGTTGATCGTGGATACACTGAGAAGCTGCATTTGAGACTAAAATTAAAGGAAAATAAATTTAAGAATGATTTGGATCATTTAAACATTGGTCTTGGGGGCGGGTGAAGCCCATGGAGAAAGGTTAAGATTAAATTGAACATCATAACGTCCTCATATATGAATGTTAATAAGTTCATATTCATGTGTCTATTCTGTGTTTCACTTGTTATTATTATGTGTGTTGTTTCACTAACTCATTCTGGAACTAGTTTCTCACCATTGCAGACGGCTAAGAAAGATGATTTTATAGAAGTTACTAATGCTGCAGGAGGAAATGCGGACACAAAGAAGACTGAAAATGATGTGATTGATCTGATTGATCTTCCTGCGCTCATTACTGCTGGTAATCATTATTGATTTGCCATTTATAATATGGATTAAAATTTCTCTGGAAAAGTTGATTTCAGTCTTATACGATCACTTTATGATTTTCCAGAATGCCATCAATGAGTTCAATGCCTGTGTCTAAATTGTTCTGAGGGTCTAAATTTAAATCCAGCAGCTAACCACTGATTTATTGATTTGAAGAGTAAATATTACAAACATATGGCAAAGTTATAGAGTTACCTATTGGATTGGTTACTCCCCCAAATTTTCCAGAGAGTACCCTCATAATAAAGGAAAAAAAAAGGAGCTTAGTGTGTGCTATAAAGTGCTGATTGAGTGTCTATTTCTATTACTACTATTTTAGTTTGCCATAGTTAATACATGAAAGTGTAATTTTAGAGGTATAATAGTGATAACTGTTAAAAGATGATGAAACATTTGGATAAAAAAATAAAAAAATAAATAAATAATGTAAGAGTCATGAGAAATTAAAAGTACATAGTGTATCTTACTGAGCAATTATTTCAAAACACAAGAAAAGAGATATGTTTTTAGATATGTTTGTCTTTAAGACTTTATTCTGTTTAATCTTTTACTTTTCTGTTAGTTTAAAAACTTGATTTATATTATTTTATTAGATAGAATGGAAGTTCCTTCACCTGAGAAAGTGTAAGAAATGGAGAAAGTAGTAATAATAAATTATTACTTAATAATAAAAAGGGATTATAATATATTAATAATAAGATAGGTGTTGTAAATGTAAAGCTCTGCATGAACAGAAGGCTAAACATAAGTTGTATTGATTATATAGAGAATGTCGAAAAAGACATTGTGTTCTGTTTTATTAAAGATTAGAAGGTTATTTGTATGTTGTTTGAATGGACAGAAGAAAGTAAGATGAGAGTAGTTTTTGATGAGAGTAGTTTTTGTTTTTAAATGGTGTGAGATGAGAAAGTTTGAAAGCAGTTAATATAACCAGTTATTATAAATATCACTATTTTTACTGCTGAAGAATAAATTAAATGTATTATTGTGAAACAGTGTAATGCCCCATCCTCACTCTCAGTCTAAAATTGATAAGTGTCTGCTTGAAACAGAAACACAAGAGCAGAATTTGAAGAAATATTCATAAGTGTTTTATTTCATTTTATTTTGGTTTGATTTTATTGTTATATGTAAAATGATGTGCCTTGACAATAATGTTAGATAGAGTGATATGAAAGAGTTCAAACAGCTCTCCTCATCAATGATTAAAGATTTTATATATTAAGAGGGCAATCTAAAGTTAAGGGTTTATACTAAAGAAAAGAGATTAAGTTGAAAATTCATCTGAAAGAATAAATGTAGGTTCAAAAACTATCTAGAGACTATTATTGAACTGAGGTGATGTTTTTAATTAAGCTTCCTAGAAGCTTGAGAGGCTTTGTTCTGACGTTAGTCCCCACATAGTTTTGTGTAACATATATAATATTGTGTGTTACCATTGATTAAATAAAAAACCAGATGAAGTACTGATCAATGTAAATGGCCCAATGCAACAGAAAGACCAAACTGGGAGGAAATTGATTCCTCCAATGATATGTTATATATTTGATAATTTTTTTATTGATTTAATAGTCTGAATTACTCTGATATAGTCTGAAACTATGAAAAAAGCTTAGCTTTCAGGGAAAATTAATTAATGTGATACAGACATTGAGAGTCCTTGGGAAACAGGAGGAAATGAAATGTATGTGATAAGTGAATGAGTAGGGAGTTTTAAGATAAGGAACACCTGTGGTAGTTTACCTCCTCTGTGGAGAATTATAGCCTTTTGTGAATGACCATGAAAAATGTTGTGTATAGATACTAAAGGGATGATCTAATGTTTTTAATTGGAACAAAGTCAGGCTATGCCTGGCTCCTGCCTGGAGGAGGCAGAGGACCCATGTGTTATTTAGTGCTAGAAATGAGATGCAACAAATGTGTGTGTAGCAAATGACTCTAATAAGGAAATCATTTAATATATTAATCAAATGAATGCAGAAAGTAATGATTGTTAGTTAATATAAAACATGTAACCATATGAGGTGATTACAGTGTTCTTTATGCATATAAAATGAAATAGTCATACTGTTGCCATCATTGAAGCAAGTTAGGACAGGATGACCCGCTGAAGGAGAGAAGGAGGAAAACAATTGCGGCCTACAATACCAATGAATAAGAAAGACATATTAATATGGATGTTATTACTGACATACTTGGGACAAGTGTTGCCCCCAATGACGGGGCCTACCAGAGAAACATCCCAAGAAGGACCAGGATCACCAGATGAACAATTCTAAGAAAGCATACTGCAGAGTGGGTTCCCTACAATCAGCCTTGGGGATCTTGGATGGTCTTTCCAATGAAGCTGACCTAAAACAAAATACTCCAGAATGTGAATTAAGAAAGTACAGAGCACTTGACGGACTGTATTGAAGAAACTATGAATATGGACTTCCCAACGATGAATACGAGGCAAGATTAAGACAAAGAAGAGCAGCAAGCACAAAGCTAAGAACCCGAGGAAGAAGAAGATCAGCAGGAACCGGCTACAGAATCTGAGGAAAGAGAAGAGGAAGTAGAAGGACAAGCGAAAGTAGGGGAAGAGCACGCTGCGGCAGAAAAAGGGATTGAAGTGCCGCAGTAGAGCAGGAAAGCATAGAAAGTGAGACGGAAGTACATGTCACAGAAGAACAGGACCAAGAAGGTGAAGAAGGAGAAAGACAAGAAGAAAGTGATCGTCCTGCTGAAACAGATTCAGAAGCAACTGAAGGAAATGAAACAGGCCAACAAGCGCAGTTGTTCGAGGAAGAGTTGTGGCACATGGAGAAAGAATGGAAGCTCAAGGAGGTATTAGTGTTGATGATGCTGTTACTAACATATTTGGGACAGGTATTGCCTCCTATACAGGGCCTACCGGACAGGCGATCAAGGAAGGCCCAGACTCTCCAGGTGAAGGACTGTCACAACGACTATGGTATGATGAATTTCCTACAATTGACATTTCAGACCTTCAATATTATTCCCCCGAATGAGCAGAGTCTAGATAACATAGCACGAGAAATAAGAAAGAAGCGAACGCCTGGATCACTAAACAAAGGTGAACCCGAAAAGCAAAGAATCTGGATAAGCAATTTGGCTAAGCAGAACAAACCGAAGAATCGGCCTCAAAAGACACCTGTCAAAATAATCACCCAAAGACTGAAAAAGCAAATAAATTTAGAAAATGATATGGAACCCATAGAGTCAGCAGGAACAGAGGAACTATTACAATATGCAAATCAAAATGACTGGTATAAATGGGCCAGATATACAGCTAAGCAAGCAAAAATGACAAACTGTGTAATGTGCTCGCCCACTCCATTGAAAAAATTTGTAGTAGTCCCAAATCAGTATGATTATAAGCATTGCGCTGAGTATTATGCCAAAAAATTGTGGTAAAACAGGGAGAACGTACAGTGTACTGCCCAGCAGAATGTTTGGCATTCTTGGGTCATCCGGAATATGATAAATATTATAAGATGATAGGGTGGGGAGATGAAGGCAGAAAATTAGACAAATACGTGTGGATAATGAGAAAAAAGAAAGCACATTATCATATAAAATAAATCGTCAACTGGAGTATAAATGCTTTAACAAAACTAAAGGAAAAATGAATGTAGGACAATTTAAGGGCAATTGTGCAGTAATATGGCATTTAGATGATGAAATGTTTTTTAATAATAATGTGATTAGGTTTAGATTTAGATTGCTGTATATACATACATACCAAATAATACATCCCCAGAAGGAACTTTTACCCAGGCGATGAGGAAACTGCATGACCTGAGAAAGGAAGTTAAATCTAATGTAGGGAGAGATCAGCGGTTTGGGCAATGGTTTGATGATCTTTTTGGTTCATGGAAGTTGGGGCTAATGAAAATAGGTATAATAGTAGTTATGGGACTGACCCTATTTGCATTATTATTATGTTGTATTATACCCATTCTGAGATCAATTATGACTAGAACGGAGGCTAAGCAAATGATAGCCGTATCAATGATGACAACGCTAAACAAGTGTAGCAACCAAACAATATACCATTGGGCCAGGATTGGATGAACTTGATGAGATTTACTGAGAAGCAATCAAGAAAATAACAATGTAAGGGGAATTTTATTTTTGAACACTTTTCTCATGTTTTTGATAGTAAGGAGACAGCAAGACTATTGTACTTTCATTTTACATAACAAAATAGGTAGCATCTCAAGAAAGGAGTTAGAGTGTGTTTTGTTTGTTATTTTTGACATATTCCCTATTATCAATGTAACCAATTACTTATTACTTATTGGTGAAGTATATCTTTAGTACACTGTATCTAACCAAATAGAAGTAGCATTTTTGATGATTATGGTTCCATATAATGTATATGTGAAGTTATTGCCAAGAGAAGACATATAAGAGCTATATTTGAAGACAGGAGCGACGAGCACCTCAGTGCTTGGCTGCAAGAGCAAATAGACTCAACTGGTAGTTTAAAAACCCGCTGTCTGCTCCAACACACCACCAGATAGCGCTCCAGGCTACGGAATTGTCTGTGAGTTCCTCTGGCAACGAAGGATAAATATTACTATGTTACTTTTAATAGTGTTTTGTTAAAGCATATATATATATATATATATATATATATATATATATATATATATATATATATATATATATCTTCTACTCAATGGATAATCAATTGTACTCTACATCACGCAAGGCTTCACATTTGCATGCACATGCTTATTACAAATGAGTTGATTTTTGTCACCCACCCCCAGGCACAGCACTAGCTAGAGTACTGGGATCTTTTACTCCTTCCTAGTTAAGTGTGGATGGAGAGGTTTGGTCCCAAGTTCTGCAGAGTGCAGCCCCATAAAAATTGCATTGGATAGTGGACTGAGTGGCCTACTTTGGCTACATGATGAAATGGGACAGGCTAGCTTGTGTGACTGCACTCTGGTTTGAGGGAAATAGAGTGTGAGACTTTTTTAAGTCTCAGAGGTGGGAATATATAGTATATTTTTCAATATTCTAGTATGTTTCTTATATATCAAAATACTTATATGAGTTTCCTGGCCTTTGTGTGACCCAGGAGAGAGCATATGAGGTTACTAAAAGTGTTGATGCTGCAGAGGCCACAAAGAGCACCCAGCTGTAACAAAATAATGAGACTAAGGACCTTGAAGATAGACTAAAGCCAAGTTTCTACCAGTAAAAAGATATCAAAAGGCTCTGTGAGATAATGGTGGCAAATAGTATCCATTGGTTACAAAAATAACAAAGGGGCACAGAAATGAGGTAATGCCAGATAACAAACTGTATAGAAGAGGAGGTTTTGGACTAAGACAGTCAGAACGGACAGCTGGCCGGTCTCATGTTTGTTGGTGTTCAATAAACTACAACTTTGGCATCTGGAACTCAAGACTCTGAGAGTTTTCTTACAACTTAGAGAGATTCATCGTGATATTCCACGACAATACCTGCTACAATCTCTCCCTGTTGACGTCCCCCTCCAACACATTCTCACACCCCAACTCGTCACATATGGACGCTTGGCCAGGACCCTTTGGCGTCACTTATTGATGCACTGGGTATACCTTTGGCGTCATTTTTCAACGTGCAGGGTAGTCCGATAGAACCGGAGCCTGTAGCGTTGAAATTTGACGTCTTGGGCTGCGAATGGGTCGAGAGCCGAGACTGCAATAAATAAAAATAAAAAGGAATAGGCTTCAATAAATGATCTATGCCAGGGCTAGTATAATGGTGGCCCCCAGATCATCTTTATCTGGCCCTCCAACTGTTTTTTATGTTTAAAAACCCTCACAATCTGATATCAAAGTGCCCTCTCAGCAAAGGTTTAGTGCGTTCATAGGCAACCGCATTCATCGGTGAGTTTAACCGCATTCATCGGTGAGTTTAACAATATAGAAATCTGTCGGACTACCCTGCACGTTGAAAAATGACGCCAAAGGTATACCCAGTGCATCAATAAGTGACGCCAAGGGGTCCTGGCCAAGCGTCCATATGTGATGAGTTGGGGTGTGTGAATGTGTTGCCCCCTCTCTCATTTCAAACAATTTGATAGCATAGCGAAGTTGTTCATTTGGAATGGTAAGCATCCCAGATTATATAGTTACATAGGCCGATTGACAAAGGTGGGCTAGGCCTACCCAAGATTTGTTTTATTACTATGCATTCGGTCTCAGACATTTTAAGAAATCAGACATCTAAGAAATTGATCTCTTCCACCTGAGAGAGTCCCTCCCTGGTTTTGTATTGAACAGTAAAGTCTTGCCCCTATTTCGCCATTGCAAAGCCTTTCTATCAAACTAATTGGAGAACGTCACAGTTACTGTTGTAACCTCCATTCCCTGAGGGAGAGAATGAGACGTTGTGTCGAATGTAGTGACACAAGGGGTCTTCCTTGGGAGCCTTGTGTACCTCTGAACTTGAGAAAAGGCCAATGAGAAATTGGCAGACAGAATTTGCATGTATAAACGGAAGTGGGCATGCATCTGTCAGTCAGGTTTTTGCACTGAGGAGCCAAGAATAAGGTACGGCCGTTTACAGTTGTAGGTCTAGTGTCATGGCAGAAGGGACACAAGGGGTCCCGTTCAAAGCGCCATACACTAGACCTTGTTACATGAATTGCTGACACAGGTGCAAGCAGGCTGCTGCGTGCTAGAAGCAACTGTATCGTCCGCACGTAACCCTCCCAACACCCCCAGAAAAAGCTGTCATATACAGACCTTGGGTTCCCAGCACCCCTAAGGGGGGAACAGGTGTTACATGATCATCATAGGAGCAAGCCAGCCAGCCGTGGTTTTTCTCTATATCTCTCGCATAGTGTAAAGCGGCTGGGTCTTATCTTAACGCTATGAAATACATCGGGGAAGGCAAGCCTTAAGCTCAACTTAGTCAAGCTGCTCAAAATGGGGTCTCTGAAGAACCGATAGGACCACTAAGAGATACCAGGAGGGGAACAGGCTTTGCCGGGGAGGATTCAGCCTCCAGGCGCCTCTAAGGAACCTGATAATCAAGTCGTGCTTGCCCAAGAACTTGCCGTCCACGGTGTCGTGGTGGGCCGCGATAGAGATTACATACACCTTCAAGGTGGAGGGGGACAGCCTTCCCTCCAACCTCTGTTGCAGGAATGAGAGCACTGACCGAACTGCGCATCTCTACGGGTCTTCATATCGGAAAGAACACCAATTCGTGAACAAGCGCCACTTCAGGGCGTAAAGTTGCCTGGTGGAGGGAGCTCTGGCTTGGTTGATCGTCTATGATACAGTCTATGACTGTAGGTGGTAGGCCACTCAGATCTTCTGCCTCCCATCCAGGGGCCAGATGTGGAGGTTCCAGAGGTCTGGGCATGGATGCCAGAGGGGGCCCCATCCCTGGGAAAGAAGGTCCATCCTCAGGGGAATTTTCCAGGGAGGTCCTTCATGAGGAGCGTGAGACCTGAGAACCAAGTCCGAGTGGGCCAGTAAGGAGCCACTAAGATGACTTGTTTCTCGTCCTCGCTGATCTTGCACAGCACCGGTGCAAGAAGGCTCATTGGGGGAAATGCGCAGACCCCGGGGCCAGCTGTGTGCCAGCACGTCTGTCCCGAGAGGGGCCTCTGTCAGGGAGTACCAGAGCAGGCAGTGAGAATTGTCCTGGGAGGCAAAGAGATCCATCTGTGCCATGCCGAATCAGCCCCAAATCAGCTGGACCACTGGGCGAAACCTGTCACGACAGCGTGTCCGCTACCGTGTTGTGATTGCCAGAGATATGAGTAGCTGCTGACTCCAAAGGAGGAGATGGCGGGCGCGTTGTGACATATGACGAGAGCGTACGCCGCCATGCCGATTTATGTACACTACCATCACGGTGGTGTCCGAACAGATCAAGATGTTATTGCCCCGGATCAGCGGGAGAAACCTCCGCAGTGCAAGGCATCTGTGGTGACCACGACATGTCTGGACACCTGCTGTAGGGAGACTCCGGACGTGGAAATACGCATCCTTCAGGTCTACCACTGCGAACCAATCTAGATGCCGAAGGCAGGCTAGAATCTGTCTCTGAATGAGCAATTTGAACGGGAAATTGTGCAAAGCCCGGTTGAGAACTCGCAAGTCCAAGATTGCCACAACACACCGTCTTTTTTGGGTACGATGAAATAAAGGCTGTAGTAACCCTTCTTCATCTCGGCTGGAAGGACGGGCTCTATCGCATCCTTGAGTAGCAGAGTCGTAATCTCTGTCCGTAAAGCTCTCGCTTTTTTGGCGTGCACCAAGGTGTAGCGAATACCGCTGAAACGAGGCAGGAGCCTGGCGAATTGAATCACATAGCCAAGTCGGATGGTCCAGATAACCAACGTGACAGGTTGGACAGCGGAAGCCATGTGTCCAAGCTCTGCGCTAGGGACACTAGAGGGACGATCGTTTTTGACGTACCAGGTGGGGCTTCGCAGCGGGATGTAGCAGGAATTAACTCGTCGGGAGACAAAAGCACTTACCTCCCTCCGCGCACCCGGCAGGGTTAGAGACTGAGGAAGAGGTCATGTAGAAGCATCTTCAGAACTCGTCAGTGCCAGGCAGTTGCGGGTCCGGAGGCAAGGTAACCGCATTGGGGCAACCAGGACTGTAGGATTTTGGAGCCGGGGCACTGTGAGAATGGCACGCACCGGCTGGATGACCCAGGGAGTGAGGAAATCGCGCTATTATTGAGAATGTGGGTACTGCAGCCCGAAGGGGGTGCAGCAAAAGAAAATAAGGAAAATAAAGATTTTCTTCCCAGCCCTCCACCGGGGGACGGAATAGTCCTGATACCAGCTCCGGAGCAAACATCTGACTGCCCGGGTCTTCCGTCTCAGGAGCGCTTATGAGCTTTGCAGGTCCTAGAGGGGGTCCTGGAGAAGGGGGGCGTACGCCGCCCTCTTCGCTGGGGCTGAGAGCTGGGCCTGGGTTGAGGCGGAGCTGCCTGTTGTTTTAGGCGCAGGGGGACACCCTCGGCGGTAGGCGGGGCGCGAGCTGCGCTTTAGAGGCGCCGCGGCATGATGTGAGATATAGCCTCCATCTGCCACTTTACCAAAAACTGCTGGCTGAAGTCATCGACAGTGTCACCAAAGAGGCCAAGCTGGGAGACGGGGGTGTTGAGGAAGCGTGCCTTGTCAATGTGCCGCATTTCGACCATGTTCAGCCTAAGGTGGCATTCCTGGACCACGAGGGTGGTCATTGCCCGCTAGAGTGCCCGTGCAGTGACCTTTGTAGCTCTGAGAGCGAGGTCGGTGGCAGAGCACAGTTCTTGCAGCACATCGGGGTCGGGACTACCCAGGTGCAGTTCTTTAAGTGCCTTGGCTTGGTGGACCTGCAGGAGAGCCATGGCATGCAGGGCGGAGGCGGCCTTTCCGATGGCGCTGAAGGCTTTCAAAGTCAGCGACGACATCATCCTACAGGCCTTGGAGGGGAGTAATGGGTGATCCCACCAGGTGGATTGCAACCACTCTGTCCACCCGAGGGACCTCTGTGTACCCGTGGGCCGCCCCACCGTCAAGGGTAGTGAGAGTGGACGAGTGAGGAGGTCTGTTCCGGGCAGTAAAAGGTACCCTTCACGACCTCGTCATCTCGTCATGCACCTCCGGGAACAAAGTTACCAGAGGGGGGCATGGCTGGGAGCGGCGCCCTGACCCGAAGTACCAATCGTCGAGCCGTGAAGGCTGTGGGGAGGACGGAGGGTTCCAGTCCAAGCCCATGCTCACGGCGTTGGCCTCAGACTGGGCGGGCTGGCCCAAAGCTGAGCACTCTCCGATGCAGCACCGATGTCATCATCCAATTCTGGGGGCTTAAGGGAGAATGCAGGCTGGCCGTGAGGCGAGCCGCACTAATCCCGAGCCCGGACAGAAGCAAGCGAACGTGCCGGGTGGTTCGTGGGGATTTACCCAGCGAAACCTAGCACGCTGCCATCCCCATGTCGCCTCCATCGCCAGCCAGATCGTCCTCAATCCTGTGGGAAGAAGGAGCGACGAGGGGGGCAGCTGAAGTGGCGTTCACTTTAAGAAATGAAAGCCGCGACCGCAACGCTGCCATGGTCATGTTCTCGCATTGAGTACATGAACCATCCACAAAGGCTGCCTCAGTGTGATCGCTGCCCAGGCACATGAGGCAGCGTCTATGACTGTCAGTCTTGGAGAGATATCGACCGCATCCAGGAACTACACAGAGGCAGAAAGGCATCTTTAAAAAGACACTTCCTGAAAAGGACATTCAACGCCTGCTGTGTATTGCTCTTTTGTGAGTGAAAATAAAAATCTTTTAGAGAAATAAAACTCTTTTAGGAGGGGAAAACTTTCTTTTAGACAGAACACTGTCAAAGCGCCCAGGGGTGTGGACTGAACAGCGTGCAGAGAGAGAACAGCAGTGATCTTGCCAACAGAGGTGAGTGGAACAGTGGTAATACTTCAGCTTGCTGCTGCACAACCACTCAGCTGCTAAGAAAAAATCTGACTGACAGACGCACGCCCGCTTCCCTTTATACCCGTATGTCCGGGGGCGGGACATGCAAATTCTGTCTGCCAATTTCTCATTGACCTTTTCTCAAGTTCAGAGTTACGTGAGGCTCCCAAGGAAGACCCCTTGTGTCACTACATTCGACACAACGTTTCCTTTTTGCTGGTCAGAGTGGATTGTGAGGGGGTTTACCTATATGAGAGTGGAGTGTTGAGATCCTTTCAAAATTTGGTGGCAGATACTCTGGAAGTGGTGATTTCTCCAGACAGATAAATTGAGGAGGTTGAAAGTCTGCTGGAGCACCCCAATTTCAGGAGTGATGTTCGGGGATGGCCAGGGTGGCAGCTTTTGAGGCGGGGGCATCCAGAGGACTGGGGAATTTAGACCTGTTTGTGGAGAAATGCGGCAAGTAACTGTCTTTTTTGGAGGCTCTCGGGGAGGGACAGTGGAGAGAGAGGTTTAGTGGATGTGTGTGTTTATTATATATATATTTTTGTTTTGTTTTGGCTTTTTTAGTTTGTGTGCATGTCTATGGTTGTGTGACCGCTGGGGTGTTGTTGGGGGTCGGTCTGGGGTTGGGGCTTGGGTTTGGGCAATTGTAATGGTTAACTGTTGATTCTGTTTGTATGTGTTTTGTTTTTCATTGTTTAATAATTTAATCAATAAACAATGTAATCACAAAAAAAAATATGTTCAAATAAAAACATTTCCATTCCAAAAAACAAACAAATAAAAAGCATTAAAATTAAACAGGGAAGGAGGACTGATTTTCACTTCAAGCAAATTGGTAAGTGGTTTTTGCATTGTTATAGCAACATCAGGAGTTTTCTAAGTGTAAATTAGGCTGGTTGAGCATTCAGTGTAAATATTATTAGAGAGCATTTTCTTGGTATTAGAACTCTTGGTTCTGGCTTTCGTGCGTGGACGTTTTTAAAATGTCAATTGGTATTATTAGTTGACTGCCACATAATATATGATAGACATACGGTGTCTTATTCATTGTGAAACTGTTTTCTTAATGGCATGAATCGCACTGAAGGCCTATCCTTAAGATGCACAGTAGCATTTACAATGTAATTAACACATTTGCAGAGGTGTATAATGAGGATTTGTGAGTTTTCACATGTTGTATCAAAAATATCGATCCTCACAAAGAAATATCAATATTAAAATTTGTTTTTTTAAACTAGGGATATTTGGTTACCATGAACAAGACCAATAATCTTCAAAGTGCTTCAAAGTAAAAAAAATAATAAAAAGGATTAGGCTATATTAGCAAATATTTGTGCAGGATGGGAACTAATTTCTTCTTCCGCTCATTTTAACATGCATGAATGCTGAAAGACACAAGCAGACAAACATTTGCACTGTCACAAGGCTCTTTCAAACAAAAGAGATCAGTGCCTTGTAGAGGTAATGTTAGAAAAGAGAAACAGTTCTGCAGTAAATTCACGCTAAAATAACAACATATATAAAGGTGACATTTCGTATCATGTGTTTGTGGGCAATTGTTGTGTAACAAGTTCGAGCAAGAAGGGAGCGGGACAGCCGTCCAGTTACTACAGCTTTTATTCAAGCATTCAACTTCACAAATAATGCACAGGCTTTCCATTCACACAAATAAAGATCAAGCTTTTCAGCTTCACTAGAGGCTTCACCAATGTAGGTGTTGTTCAGCTTCACAAATAAAACATTTACTAAGACATGCCAGTCACTGGTTTCTCGTGTCATTCTCTCTCTCCCTCACTTGCGTTCTCGGCGGCCTTTTCAAGCCCATCTCCATCGTCACTGTAACGAGACACAGGTGTTATGTATCATTAAATCACCAGGTGATGGCCCTTACCGCTTCCTCTCTCCCCAGCGACAGACACATGACCACGTCCCGCTCCACATGTTGTTAATTAATAATTAAATAAAATAGTTAACCATGGTTTTACTACAGTAATATTGTAGTAGTAATCATGGTTAATTGTGTGGTAAATATAGTTCTACTAAATTCTATGGTTAAACTATAGTTACTGTAGTGTAGTTAATTTTTGTAGAGGTAAACAAACCAGAAGTCTAATCATTTTCTGTTTAGGCTCACAAATGTAAAACAAATTATATTAATGACTTGAATTATGACAAAAAATTATATTTTAAAATGACCCATTTCATCCCAAGAAATTGCAAAAAAAATCAGTTTAATAGAAGTATCGGTATTGGTATCGATATCGACTAGATTGTACTTGAAATTATTGGTATCGGATCGGAAAGAAAATAATTGGTATCACCCATCTCTAGACTGAATATATGCTATCCATTACACCAGGAAGCCAGAGGCCGCTGTATTGCAGAAATGATCCAAATACCAACATGAAGAAAAACGTTTGCACAACATATTCTAGATATATTATGCTTTCTGCTTTATTCTACGAATGGAATCCACATGAAATCATTAAAAGTAACTCGATGATGATTCAAAGTAAGATATTTACATTAGATTATGTGTAATTACAGTATTTGAAATGTTTACATATGCTAATGCTAGCGCCTTTGCCATATTATTGCACCTGTTACCCCAGTATGCCAGCCTTCGCCACATTAGGACCTGAAATTTTTTATAGAAGATCATGAAAAAATATTTTATACTTGCTTTTAAATAAAAACTTACTACAAGTCATAATTCATGTCCGAGTCGTCTTCATATGTCTTTCAGTGTCATATTTTTCGCCATGTGATGAGAGCTCATAGATTACCGTTTTAGTTTACGAAAATAAACTTGGTACATTGAGTCATTATTACAGAGATGAAAAATGTAAAAGTTATTTTCAATACACTGATCACCATTTTCCTCTCCGGGAACCAGCACCTTATCGTGGTGGAGAGGTTTGTGTGCCCTTATGATCCTGAGGGCTGTGTTGTCTGGAGCCATGTGCTCCTGAAGGGTCTCCCAAGGCAAAGAGGTCTCAGGTGAGGGGCCAGACTAAGAATGGTTCACAAAGACTCTATGGAAAAATCGGAAAGAGGAGGAATTACCCTGCCCGGAGGAAGCCCGGGGCCCCCGTCTGGAGCCAGGCCCAGATGGAGGGCTCGTCAGCGAGCGCCTGGTGGCCGGGCTTGTCACGGAGCCCGGACGGGCACAGCCCGAAGAAGCGACTTGAAATCCCCCTCTACATCCCTTGGGCCCACCACCCAAGAAACCACCCAAGAAACCGCAGGAGTCAGGTGCGCTGCCATATGGGTGGCAGTGAAGGCCGTTGGCCTCGACGGACCAGACCCGGGCAGCAAAGGCTAGCTCTGGGGACGTGGAATGTCACCTCACTGGGGGGGAAGGAGCCGGAACTGGTGAGGGAGGTGGAGCGTTACCAGTTGGATCTGGTGGGGCTTATATCGACGCACAGTTTTGGCTCTGGATCCATACTCCTGGATAGGGGATGGACTCTATTCTTCTCTGGAGTTTCCCAGGGTGTGAGGCGACGGGCAGGTGTGGGGATACTCACAAGCCCCCGGCTGAGCGCCACTACATTGGAGTTTACCCCGGTGGACGAGAGGGTCGCCTCCCTACGCATACGGGTTGTGGGGGGGGAACTCTGACTGTTGTCTGTGCATATGCACCGAACAGCAGTTCAGAGTATTCGGCCTTCTTGGAGACTCTGAATGGAGTCCTGAATAGGGCCTTAGTAGGGGACTCCATAGTGATGCTGGGTGACTTCAACGCACACGTGGGAAATGACAGGGACACCTGGAAAGGCGTGATTGGGAGGAACGGCCTCCCCGATCTGAACTCAAGTGGATGCTTGTTATTAGACTTCTGTGCTAGCCATGGATTATCTATAACAAACACCATGTTCGAACATAAGGATGCTCATAAGTGTACGTGGTACCAGAGCACCCTAGGCCGAAGGTCGATGAATGATTTTGTAATCATGTTGTCGGATCTGAGGCCATATGTTTTGGACACTCGGGTGAAGAGGGGGGCGGAGCTGTCAAACGATCACCATCTGGTGGTGAGTTGGGTCAGGGGGTGGGGAAAGACTCTGGACAGACCTGGGAAGCCCAAGCGAGTAGTGCGGGAGAACTGGGAACATTTGGAGGAGGTCCCTGTCCGCGAGATCTTCAACTCACACCTCCGGCGGAGCTTTTCAGGCATCCCTATGGAGGTTGGGGACATTGAACCGTAGTGGGCAATGTTCAAAGCTTCCATTGCCGAAGCCACGGTGGAGAGCTGTGGCCTCAAGGTTTTAGGTGCCACAAGGGGTGGTAACCCTCGAACACCGTGGTGGACACTGGTGGTCAGGGAAGCCGTCCCGCTGAAGAAAGAGGTCTTCCGGGATTTGTTGTCCCGGAGGTCTCCGGAGGCAGTTGCAAGGTACCGAAAGGCCCGAAGGGCTGGGGCCTCGGCAGTGAGGGAGGCAAAGCAGTGGGTGTGATAAAAGTTCGGAGAAGCCATGGAGAAGGACTTTCGGTCCGCACCACAGTGCTTCTGGAAAATCGTCCGCCATCTTAGGAGGGGGAAACAGGGAACCATCCAAGCTGTATACAGCAAAGATGGAACGTTGACCTCAACCGAGGAGGTTATTGGGCGGTGGAAGGCACAATTTGAAGAAGTCCTAAATCCCAACACGCCCTCTATGCTAGAGGTAGAGCCGGAGGATGATGGGGGATCAGATTCTATTTCCCTGGGGGAGGTCACTGAGGTAGTCAAACAACTCTGGGGATTGATGAGATCCAACCAGAAAGGCTGAAAGCTTTGGATGTGGAGGGGGTGTCATGGATGACATGCCTCTTCAACATTGCGGAAATCTGGGACAGTGCCTAAGGAGTGGCAGGGGTGGTTCCCCTCTTCAAAAAGGGGGATCAGAGAATGTGTGCCAACTACAGGTGTATCACACTTCTCAGCCTCCCTGGTAAAGTTTACTCCAAGGTGCTGGAGAGGAGGGTTCGGCCGATTGTCAAACCTCGGATTGAAGAGGAACAATGCGGTTTTCGTCCTGGCCGTGGAACGACGGACCAGATCTTTACTCTCGCAAGGATCCTGGAGGGGGCCTGGGAGTATGCCCATCTGGTCTACATGTGTTTTGTGGATCTGGAGAAGGCGTATGACCGGGTCCCACGGGAGAGACTGTGGGAGGTGCTGCGGGAGTACGGGGTGGGGGGGTCCCTTCTTAGGGCGATCCAATCCCTGTACGTCCAAAGCGAAAGCTGTGTCCGGGTCCTCGGCACGAAGTCGAGTTCATTCCATGTGGGGGTTGGTCTCCGCCCAGGCTGCGCTTTGTCACCTATCCTGTTTGTGATATTCATGGACAGGATATCGGGGTGGGGAAGGTGTGCGGTTCGGTGGGCTGGGGATCTCATCACTGCTTTATGCAGATGATGTGGTCTTCATGTCATCATCAGTCCATGACCTTCAGCTCTCACTGGATCGCTTGGCAGTCGAGTGTGAAGCAGCTGGGATGAGGATTAGCACCTCTAAATCTGAGGCCATGGTTCTCAGCAGGAAACCGATAGGGAAGGAGATATTGCCCCAAGTGAAGGAGTTCAAGTACCTCGGAGTCTTGTAAACGAGTGAGGGGACAATGGAGCGGGATGTTGGCCAGAGAATTGGGGCAGCGGGGGCGGTATTGCACTCACTCTATCGCACCGTTGTCACGAAAAGAGAGCTGAGCCGAAAGGCAAAGCTCTCGATCTACTGGTCAATTTTTGTTCCTACCCTCACCTATGGTCATGAAGGCTGGGTCATGACCGAAAGAACTAGGTCGCGAGTACAAGCGGCCGAAATGGGCTTCCTCAGAAGGGTGGCGGTCTTCTCCCTTAGAGATAGGGTGAGGAGCTCAGTCATCCGTGAGGAGCTCGGAGAAGAGCCGCTGCTCCTTTGCGTCGAAAGGAGTCAGTTGAGGTGGTTTGGGCATCTGGTTAGGATACCCCCTGGCCGCCACCCTAGAGAGGTGTTTCAGGCACGTCCAGCTGGGAGGAGGCCTCGGGGAAGACCCAGGATTAGGTGGAGAGATTACATCTCCACACTGGCCTGGGAATGCCTCGGGGTCCCCCAGTCAGAGCTGGTTAATGTGGCTCGGGATAGGGAAGTTTGGGGCCCCCTGCTGGAGCAGCTGCCCCCGCAACCCGACTTCGGATAAGCGGTTGAAGATGGATGGATGATCACCATTTTAAATCGTAATGTATGAAACAATTACACTTAACTCAGTTTGTGTTTAGGGACTAAATTTCCCTTAGTGCCAACAGACTGAGTAATTGTTGTGCATAAAACAATGTAGAGTGCATAAAAAACCTAAAAAAGCAGAAAAGGTCTGTCACTTGGCAGCTGGCATGCCATGTCCTGCACAATAGAGGAGGTATAGAGCAGGGGTGGTCAAAGTGTTTTGGTACAGGGGCCACATCAGCTTCAAGTAGCAAAGGAGGGGCCAAATTGTAATCTGTTTGAGATACAATGTTATGCATTGATTTAGTTCTCTCAGAGGACTCGACAGTATGGAATAACATGAGTTAGTGATAGATTAGTTTTCTTTGGTGTAAGCCCCATCCTACGGTTCAGCATCAGGATTCTAAATTGAACCATCAGATCCTGCCGGAAGGCGAAGAAAGCAGGGGAGAAGAGCTTACCCCAAAAATAAAATTAGAATCTAATTTAGACTTGTATGACCCGAAAAGGGGAACTAAACTAATAGTTCAGTTTAGAGAAGCAGGCAAAGGAACCTGAAAGAAGAATAAATATTTGTAAATACATAATTATTCTTTATATGACTGAATACTTGAAAACCCTACAAACTGCTAGTAAAAGTGCCATACACTGCAGAAGGATGATTAGCTTGTGATGTGGCATAGCTTAAAATGTGTCTGTGCAAACAGTATGCCCATGAAATGGGTGGAACTGCTTTGTGACTTGTCTGTGAAACAGACTGTGCATGAAATCATAAAGGTCTTAGCAGTGTGTCTCAGCAAACAGTGTACCTATTCAAAGTTGAGGCAAGCTGTAATATGCCAAATATAAATGTAGACTGATAAATTAGATCATATAATTAAGAACATTATTAGGAGAGTTTAACCTACAATGTAAATACCTATGCTCGTATGTTGAAATGACCCCTTTTTAAAGGAAAACACATTGGATAACTTAAGTACTAAGAGGATAAATTAAATATACATGAGACTGTATAGGAGTAAACCAACCTGTTATCCTTATAAGAGTATGTATAAGAGCCATGCCCTACAAGAGAAACACTTTTGAGAGTTGATCTTTTTTGAATGGGTGAGCATTGATTGTGCAATATCAATGTGTAAGGGTAAACAATGCTAATGAGGAATATGAGGGAGGGGAAGCATCCTTTATGCAATACCCTTGAAAAGGATAAACAATGCTAATGAGGAAAATGTGGGAAGGGAGCATCCTTTGTGCAATGCCCTTGAAAAGGATAAAAGTGTTTCATGTATTTGAGCCCCGAATTGGGCTAGCATTTGGTTGTTCCAAACCCTTGAAAAGAGTAACCAAAGTTTTTATGAAAATGAGCCCTATATTGGGTGAGCATTTGGTTGTGCAATACCCTTGAAAAGGATGAACAAAGCTTTTAACGGATATGAGGGAGGGGAGCACTGACTGGGCAATACCCTTAAAAAGCATAATCAATGCTTAAGAGGAGCATGTGGGAGAGGCAAGCATTGTTTGTGCAATAGCCTTGAAAAGGATAAACAAGGCTTGTGAGGAGGAGGGAGGGCGGACCGTATTGTGCAGCTGAATTAATGTACCACAGTTGCCGCACCTAGACAGCACATATGTGCTGCCTAGTAGATATAATATGCAGATAGCACAAAACACCATGTTGTGGTGTTGTGAGAAAGTTTGTCACACATAAGAAAGACAAGCTGCAGTTTGCGCTGCATTGGAGATGGATTGAGCAGAGCAATGCAGTTGCAGTGCCACAAATTTTAAACACACTGCACAAGGAGATTTTTTTCTCAGCACATTTGCACTACTTAGGAGACGTACTGATCCAATAGTAGAAAACACACCACAGTTGCGGTGTCATGGGACACTTAGCTAGACCTACGGCAAGACAGACAAGCCACAGTTGCAGCACCTGGACATCGTATTTGCACTGCCAGAACATTTTCCAGCACTGCCAGCACTGTTTTTATCCCCATAGAGTCATACAAATACCTTACCTACCTGCTACTAAATGTTATTGCCCTGACCACAAGCAAATAGTGAGCACATACAGTGCATCCGGAAAGTATTCACAGCGCTTCACTTTTTCCACATCTTGTTATGTTACAGCCTTATTCCAAAATGGATTAAATTCATTATTTTCCTCAAAATTCTACACACAATACCCCATAATGACAACGTGAAAGAAGTTTGTTTAAAATCTTTGCAAATGTATTAAAAATAAATTAAAAAACCCTGAAAAAAATCACATGTACATAAATATTCACAACCTTTGCTCAATACTTTGTTGAAGCACCTTTGGCACAAATTACAGCCTCAAGTCTTTTTGTGTATGATGCTACAAGCTTAGCACACCATAGCTTAGCATATTTTGGGGCAGTTTTTCCCATTCTTCTTTGCAGGACCTCTCAAGCTCCATCAGGTTGGATGGGGAGCGTTGGAGCACAGCCATTTTCAGATCTCTCCAGAGATGTTCAATCGGGTTCAAGTCTGGGCTCTGTCTGGGCCACTCAAGGACATTCACAGAGTTTGCCAGTAGCCACTCCTTTGTTATCTTGGCTGTGTGCTTAGGGTTGTTGTCCTGTTGGAAGATGAACCTTCACCCCAGTCTGAGATCCAGAGTGCTCTGGAGCAGGA